>NC_140591.1:1449724270-1451115315 GCF_964204655.1 Triturus cristatus
ATAAAGAAATCAACAATTTTGGGGGCTTTTGCAGGTATTTGGTGCCACAGCTAACTGGCACCTTTAGCTTACTACTGACTGTAGGAACAAGATTCTGTTTTTAAATACTTTATTTAGAATTACTTTATTCTCACCCATAAGATTTTCTTTTCTGTTTTAGTTTATCCTTCTATTTTATCGAAGCTGAGTGACAACACATGTAGTTACTTACTCACAGGGATACACGCTTAGTCCACTTTATAAAATGATATATAGGAATGAAGCATTGATCCCTTTGGGCTGGGGCTGGTGGGCGTAGGGGCGGGGTGTTTAAGAGGGTTGGAGTAGAGCAGAACCTGAGCCCTACTATGTCTATGCTGCACTACTCTAGGCTGATTGGCTTACTCCACACCCAGTCATTACCGCTCAAATATTCCATATATTTGGTTATAAAACAGCTCACAGGAACATCAGCACAATAGTGCACATTTCCTCAGAATGCACTTCCGTGAGCCACAAGAACATGAATTACAACCCCGCCTTGGTGAAGTCTGAATTATGCAAACGAAACTCACCAAGTTCATCTATTTCACAGTACACAATTTTTGTTTCTAATTTTGGTTTGCGTAGAAAATATCTTGTGAAGTGACATGTTTTGCTCCTCCCTACACCTTTGGTAACTTTGTGTGCAAATATGTGTTTGCGTGAAAAAAGAAAAAGCAGCGAACCAAATTTTGTGCTATTTGTGTAAATTTCACTTGAAAACAATCCACAATTTCATAGAAAGCTACTTAGATTTAGAAGTCACAGTGCACACAACAGTTCCTGTGGATGATGGACAACACCAAACGGAAGACCCTCGATGCAGTTCGGTATTTCCGAGTGCACAACAGCTCTTATTATACTGGTGAAATCAGAAATATTTTTCAAGTGCAACAAATGCCCAAAAACGGGCGACCTGGCGTCGCATCAAAACAGTAGAGTGACTATTGCCTCATACACAAACCTGAAGGTGGCAATGTCCATACCATTCCTTCTGAGTCAATAAAAACCTCTGATTGTACCTCAAACCACACTACACCAAAGATATACCGAGCGCCACCGGAATTATGCTATGCCGTGGCTTTTTTTGCATAATTTTGGATTTGCCGCATTTACCACATAATGCATCATCTGCTGCATAATCTGCAGACTTTAACAAAAAAAAAATGTTTCAAGCTCAAATGGGGTAAAAAATTACTCAAACATGACGATGTGGGGTCACGCACAGTAGAAGGTCCTTTGCAAAAGTTTAACTGGTCACCTTTCGGTTGCTTTTTTCTTCATTTGGTTGTTACTCTTTGCCCAAACAGTATTACAAAATAATCAAGTAATATTATTTTTAAAACGTGCAGCATAATTTAGTCACCCATGCCGAATAATTTGGTGCCCCCGCCGCCTAATTCCAGTAGCACTGAATATACTCTGCAGATTACCACACATACTGATGACACTACTCAGACAGACAACTGGTCTGTCATTGTATCTGTTGACCTGATTGAGGTACCAAAACCTGGCAGCGCTTTGAGGCCTTACTAATGGCAACACAAAGCTATTATATACATCTCTGTTCATTTAATACGTTTCCTGATAGCTGTTGGTCCACAAAGGATTGCATGATACTCCATCCCATCAATTGGCCTAGAGCTCGGAAATGGTTTGTGCGAGTTGGTGTACTTGTGAAGCCTCATAACTCTACAGCACCCACGTGTTTCCTAGCTCTCCGAAGCAGCCGTAGCACCATGTGCGCTTTACAATAAAACATAAGCAGAATGAATAGAATAATGTAGTACGGGATTGCATGTTTTTTATTCATAGAAAGTCACTGGAGCTATGGGTCGCAATATGAGCCCTGGGGTGGTACCAATGGACGCTATGTTCGGATAAGGGTTGCGAGGGTGTGCAGTGAGACAAGTAACCAAGGCTAAAGCAGTCACTGAACTGATACCCAGGACAGGCCCAGGGTAACAATAGTTCTGGGACCGAGTAAGATCTGTGACAGAAACCTGGTGCTTGGGAATGATATGAGGATTTTCAGGGCGCCAAGCAAAATAGAATTTTGCCAACTGGAGTGCTCCCCCCTACACTTTGATACAGTCACGTAAAGGGGTTTTGTCTATAATTTGGCGCTGCCACTATACGAATGCCTTGGACTCTTGTCTTTAATGACCTAGTGGTACCGGGCAACTGAGCAGAGAGGCTGTGTGCCCTTGGCCTGCCAACTACTTCTGCACAGTAGTGTAGTAAGGACGCTATAGACCGTGATGCGAGGAAGGAAAGTTGCCCCTTTTACTGCTGCTTGGTAAGGAAAATACAGCATTGCCACGGTTCAATGGGCCCATCAGGGCTCTTTGCCCGGGTGCCACTGTACCTGATGCCCCTGCTTCTGTGTTATTTCTTTCCCTGCAGAGTGCACGTGATTATCAGGTAGCGCTGCAGAGGAAGGGGCGGTGTCGAACCATACTACTCAGAGGGAGGGTGGCAGATTTACGGGCCCTGTGCCCCCCCCCCCCCCCCCCCGCTCTGACAGCAGTCCCGGGCGTGGGTGAGGGCCCGCCAGTCCACACCGAGCAGTAATCGAAGCCACGTGCAGTCACGCGCAGTGGCAGACACCACTTGCCCCGCTGAGGAGGGGGGAAGAACTGGAACAAATTATAAGCATTCAAAATAGTTAGACTAAATTGACAGCAGAAATCGGTCTGGTAACCCGAGTCTAAGGTTACCAACTACGTGAAACGAATAACAGAGTGGCCTGCGTCCCGCTAGCAGCCGCGGCAGCGGGGGTGTCAAATGTGGGGTGCAGGCCCTGGGAACTGGGGACAAGTGAGAGCTGATATACCTGCAAGGTGAGAAATGGACTCTCCGCGCTGACCTGGGCACTGCCACAGATGCCAATCACTGACGTTATGCAGAGCTCCCCAGTCTGTCCACAGTCCACTCCTAAACCTGCCCCCTAAACCGATAGGTCACCCCTAAATGGACCGCACTGAGCTCTCGGAACTGGTTAAAAACTTCCAAGTCTTAGACTCTTAGCACGGTCATGATGACATCAAAAAGGGTTTGGTGGCCGAGAGGCCCCCGTGTGACTCCTCCCCTTCCTCCTCAAGTGCGGATGATGTCACACGTTCTCAAGTGTGGTTGGAAACACGGCTGGCCTCATTGGCACTTTACCCCGATGCCAGAGCATGCCAACGAACCCTAGAAATTTTTGTAGGGTGACTTTCGATTCTAGGCACCTCTGGCCTCACTCGCCCCAGGGCCTCTGCCAAGAAGTGCCCCGAAGTCAAGAAAACCCAAATATTTGGGTTCAAGATGAAATAAGTGCAGTTCAAAGGCACACCCGTTACCCCAATACTATGGAAAGCGCGAGAATCAAGGAGCACGCCATTAGGGCCCGGCCACCTGGGATTCCACTGACCACCACATCAACCTGCCCATTCATTGCCTCGCTTTCTCTAGCGCCTACATTACTGGGAATGGACCACGAAGAGTGAGGTAAACGTCACGAGGTCCTCAAATCGACGTAGCGCTCCGTCACTGATTTTTATTCAGGTCTCGGCACACACCCGTGAGAAAGTTGGTACTTTTCCCTCTAGAATGAGGTGCCCACGGCGCTAGATGGTAGGGTCGTCTCCCAGAACTCTGTGTGCCCCTTCTGGGACAGCCTCAACTCTAGGGAGTCGAGGACATCCCCAGGGCATGAGTGCTGCTTACATTTCCCCTTTCTGCAGGTCCGATCCGCTGTCCCCTTTCAGCATCCAATCAGAGGCTACTTCCCGTCCCGCTGGCCTGTTCACGTCTTCCAATTGGTTATTATACAACAATTTCGAAGGACACGATCGACCCGTCTATCGCATCTACAAAAATATTATTCATTCAAGTGGCTATTCGCCCAAATTAACTATCGGGAAATTAGTTTACTGCAAAAGTTTTCTCTAAATTTGTTTATATGATTCACAGATTTCGTCTTACAAAAACAACCCTTATTCGAACCTTCTCTTGGCAGGCTGCAGTATTGCTGACAGAAGCAAACTGGGCAGCCCTCGGGGGCAGCGCTTGTTAGCGTTACATATGTATCTCACCAACCAAGCAAAAAAGCTCATAAAACTCTATTTCCTTTTAAAAGTTGTACCGAAGAATACTAAATATCACGACCGCTGCTGTGTTTTGCTGGCCAGCCCTGCGGGCTGATTTCACCAAAGGCTTTTCTGACTGGAATTAACTTTTTAGAGTTATTGATGCGAAAAATGAATGGGATGTAAAGGTCACCACCTCCCCTCTCCTCCAGTGAAGATGTGCAAAGCTCCAGATTTTTCACCTTTACTAATTGTAAATCCAGGGGAAGGAACACTCCGGCTACCAATAGTTGTGGAAAGCGTAAATGCCACGTGGGTACTCTGTTCCTCACAACTAATCCGGGTCATGGTGTTTTCTGTAAAGGCTATTTAATGAACCATTTTATTAACTATAAACCAGGATAATTCACGCAAGTCACAATTTACATTCGGAATTTTAAAAGTGAAACAAACTGCGATGTTTTCCACAGTCCGTTGCGAGTTTGAACAAAAAAGAAAACCACCTTTGCACGAGGTTTCTTTTTGATAAAGGGCCAGGTAACTGTTCTAGTATGTTTCTGGTCAAGGTGCTGGCATGAGTTCCTTCTAAATGTGTGAGGGGTGCTCGGGGCACTTGTTTCTGGCGCCCTCCTCCCCCCACACACACCTTCTGGTAAGAATGGACTGCGGGTAGTAGCTCCGGAGGGCTTGGGGCATTTCTGGGATATCAGAGAGTGGGAGAGAAAAGCGCATTAAAGAGTGGAGTACGGCGCTTGTCAGAGAAAGCTAATCCCTAAACACACCTGGACGGTGGAAACACAACACGTGGATTAGCGCGCGCGTTCTCCCGTCGCCATGGTATTCCCGCGCGGCCTGCACCAAGTCCCGGCTGCCGGGAGGGGGTTCGAATTCCCCGACCGCCATTATCAAGGGCCACATCTGCCGGCGGGGGCTCGGGGACCAACAAAGGGGGCCTGTGTAGTTGACCGTGATCCCCAAAGTGGAGCTTTAATGGAGCGGAGAGGGAGGAAGAAAGAGCGGATGACGGTAATACTGAAAATAACTAAACACTGAAACCTGAGCGCCCCCGCCCGCTCGCCGTCGTCTGAGCCGACATCTGCTGTCCTTTTCAGCTGCAGACCCCAAAGCCCACTGGGTGCAAACCGGAGCCCCGCGCCGCCGCCATTGTAGGCCTGATTGGGGTCTGGCGGTGAATTACTGAGGTTAAACTCCCCACCTTCTCCCCTCGTCCCCCCCCCTCCCCCCTCCAACCCGGCAGCTGAAAGTATTGAACCGAAAGAAGGCGGAACCCTGGGGGGCATATGATATTCCATGAGCATATCCCGGCGGTGGGGGATGGGGTACTGATGTACCAGTGCCACTCGTCCCCAGGGATGCCAGATTGCTCCACGCCAGCAGGGCATCATTTTTACAGTCCCGGGATCTAACTCTTGTGCCCGTTTTTAAATAATTCAATCGAACTATTCCAATTAAATTAATGCATGTGTATTCAGCACCCCAAAAACAAACGTTCAGTGACCCTTGTGTCACTTATCCTCGAGAACAGCAAATGTTCAATTCAAAGGCCTCCCTAAAACATACTTTTAAAGCAACAATGTAAATATGTTGAAATATCACACAGAAACCACTACTATGGACCACCATTCATGAACCTTTTTCTGTTCACTCACTACTAGCTACACAACCATATTTCTCACGATAAACAATTTTCTTAGGGTGAAAATACCCCAAAGGCAGTTGTGTGCACTATACAAAAGGCAGTAATATTGCACAACTTTATTTTGCATGCCAAACTGACCCCCAGTGGCCTAATGAACCACTTTCTAAAGTAACTGCTCCCATAAATGAAGGATTCCAGCCCTGTGTACAAGGCCTCTGCCCCTGTAGCTGTTGGGCATTACCATAGGTCAGTAGAAGGCAGAGTATACCAGGCTTGGCTTTTACCCATGCTATGTCGCCTGTCCCATCACCATCATTGCCTCTGCCTCCTGACCAGCGAGCATAAGACAGAGCTTTGGGCCTTTGGCTGTGCCCTGTGCACAGGCTTCGCTCCCCACCACCCTCTGCACCTGGTGTTCAATGAACACATGAGGCATTTTGCTCTTTTTCTGGACTCTATAATTCTCCTCTCCATACCACATTGACATAGACGAATAGTAGCGGTTTATGCATTCTCACTACTTGTACATAGATAGTGAATCCTTAACCTTCTGCTTCTTCCCAAGACAGCATACTGCATGAGGCAATAGTTTAGCCAGTTTCTGCAATTGCTTCTCATGCCCCGTGAGTTACTGCATTTCGCCTGATCACGTGTGAACGTACGCCCGAGTAACTTTCAGTGTCTGAACTGTTAACCAGGCTTTTAGTTTTCATTTTGTTTACTTTTATAGGTCACCTTTGGTTTCTTTCCTTCCACCATTGTGTTTTTAAGAGCGTCCTCCACTCTATTTCCTGTTCATCCGGATGTTCTCTTGCCACTTATTTCATCTGCAGTGTGCTGCATCCTGTGTGGTTACTACTTCAAA
Organism: Triturus cristatus; assembly: GCF_964204655.1. Lineage (NCBI taxonomy): Eukaryota > Metazoa > Chordata > Amphibia > Caudata > Salamandridae > Triturus > Triturus cristatus. Next base: position 1,449,730,890 of record NC_140591.1, read on the forward strand.
ATTGGGCAGCCATATTGGAATGGTATTGTTTATAGTCCGTGACACTGGAATTATGTGATCATGCGGCAGTGGCGTTTTTCCACATAATTATAGATGTGCTGTATTTGCCACATAATACACCATCTGCTGATGGTTCAAAACATAGTAAAAACACAGTGACACATGTTGCCGCATAGTGGAAGGGCCTTGCAAAGGTTGACTGGTCCCATTTCTGTTGCTTGTTGCTCTATTTGGGTGTTAAACTGGCACTATTGAGGTGCAACCAATGTCAAGACAGTGTTAAATTTAAAAATGAGAAAAGAATGGAGTAATACTATCACAATATGTGCTCTGTGCACTGTATAGTTTGCCTTTTCTTGACTCCTAATTTACTCAATCCTGCCTCATAAATTGGCCATTCGCTGCCACATAATTCCAGTGGCCCTGTTTACTGTGTATCATTGTTTTGCCATTACAGGATGGATATCTTGTTTCGAAGTATTATTTTTACCACCTTGTATCGGAACAGAAGTGGTGCGCCATACACAGTGGTTAATTTGTAAAATAAAAAGTGCCGGGGCTCTCCTCAGGAGGCAGCGCTAACAGGAGAAATGTGCTGGTGCAAACTGCCTCCTGACTAGAGCCCCGGCACCTATTATTCTGGAGAGGGCTTAGCCTAATGGCTTGAGCTGCCGATTTCAGAGCTGTGATTCTGGGGAAAATCGTGTTTCTTCCAAATGAGTGTGTCCTTAATTGGTGATATAAGCGCCGGTGCTAAGGATTAGGTGCCGGTGCTGAGCACCGGAAAGCACCTGCTCAAATTAAGCACTGGCTATACACTTAAGCATTAGAAGATGGTCACCCAGTGCGATGTTTACAGAGTGGCAGGTTACAGTGCTATTGTCCATAGTATATCATTCTATTTACTGGTACAAGATGGCCAAAAAGTTGGTTCTTAACGACCCAGTTATGTTGTCACTTTAAAACGATGATAACTATGTGCAGTGCCATAGCAGGATGTCCGCCCGCTGCTATTGCTATGTTTATTTTGATTTGTGAACTGCAAGCCTATGCCACCTAGTTTAAGCGGCATGCTTTATTTTTCCTCTTTTAGTTTACAGAAACTCAACAAGGGATCTGTTTTATTGTCTACCAGTAAGTGGGTGAATAAATGGATGTATTACTGCATGAATGCGTGACAGAGTGCATGTCTTGAGTGACTAAAATCAGCTGTAACTGAAACGTACTGTAGTGCTTGTTTAACCTCAAATTTGGAAAATATTTCGACATTCTTTGAACTGGTGTAAATTAAATCATTAAAACTATACATATAGCCTGTCCTCTCCTGTCATGGCAAGTTTTCGTGTTGTTTTGTGGAGACAGTTTTTCTCCTTTTGTCTGTTTTATTTGTAGCTTGGGCTAAAACTTTCTTGTGCTAATTAAAATGGTGAAAGTAAATTTGGGAATGCCTGTAACTTTTTTCTTTAACTATTGCTTGTAAACCTTTCTAGGATCAGTGAATTGTAAATGCCAATTTTTGGGAAAGTTTAGTGTGTACATGAAATAGTTATCATTGAATCAAAAATGCTTTTGCTGTGGACTTTTCAATGTAGTTATAACAGAGGCACTCTATAATAAGTAATTTCATCTTCAAGTTTTGTTCATATTTCTCTTGCAACTCTCCACCCCATCCCTAATTATTATGCAAAGAATGTTGTCATAGCGCCTGATCTAATTCCCAGCCACATGCTGTTGAGTGATATCAGTAGCCATGTCTGAAATTTGCATTGGACGCGTGCACACACCGCGTAGCGCCCGTGCGGCCACCTGTCACCGCGCCATCTCCGCCACACACCAGATGCGTACCCTTTCATAACCGCTTTGCAGGGTGCTTTCAAGGGGGAAACGACAGCCATGGCATTATCAGCGCAAACATCTGCAGCAAATGTTTATCAATTTTGGAAAAAAGTACCATAGCAATGCTTGCCTAACAAATTGGAAATTTGTGCTTAGAGGAATCTAGGTTTGAGGTTCATGAGCGGAATTAATTTGGATTTAATTGCTATTTATAGAACATACATACGTCCCTGGAGCTTCAAAACTATACAAAAGAGGAAATGGTGGAGTAAATAGAGAAGAGATGTTTTGCAGGGTAAGCGATGTTTTAAGCATTCCTGTAGGCCACATCACTGCTGAGTACAGGCTAATAGGTGGAGAATTCCAGTGTTTGTGGCCAAGTACAGAGAGCTCCCAGCCTCCAGTGCAGGTATGGCTAAACGTAGGAATTTGCATTGTTAAGTGAGATTCTGAACCAAACTGCATTTGACCAGGTAGCAAATTCTCAAACATTAATAAAGTAAGGGTCATTATTTTAGCAGGCCCAGTGGACAATACAATGAACCATAAACATATTTTGTTTTAGGAAGCCAGAAGAGCTGTGCGCAACCCTACGAAATGTGGTCAGATTTACTAAAAAGACAGCTAAGACTTTCCCGGTTTTTCACAGGGTTTAAGAAGGCGGGCCCAGGTATGGTGCGTTGCCTTTAGCCAATAATAAAGCACCCTCTCCTCGATGGAGCACGCTGGTCGCATGGCAACTGATGAAAACCCTGGTACACCGGTCCGCAGCGTTGATTGGTTAGACAGTGAGAAGTCCTTGTCCTGAGTAAAGCCCATCGTTGACCGGTATTAAAGGGTTACCCAGAGATGGTGCGGTGACACTAAGCCTTGTCATTCGTTACAAACCGTATCAGTGTTTTAATCAGAATTATAGTTAAAAGAATTTTGACTTCTTTATGGCGAAAGTGGAGACCGCTGTTACTGGCATTAATCCTGATGTATCAAATATTGTGAGGAAGGAACACCATAAAAAAGTCCATGAACTCTAGTCTTCTGTCTTCTAAATTTCTTTATTTATCACAAACGTGGTATCTTCAATTGATGATGATTCAATAATTCACAAAATATTGGTCTTCCAAATACATTTCACAAAGCTTTATCAACCTCTTAGCCCTTGTTAAGCCAACGCGTTTCGTCCTACCCTTAGGACTTCCTCAGGGCTGTAAAGAGTACAAAAGAAACAGAAAAACAAGTTTTAACAAAATAACATGAACAATACAAAAACTATTTTTCTTTTTCAAATACATGAATTAACTCTATTCTCACTTGATTTTACTATATCACAACAACGTTTGTTGAACCCATAATTTATATTGCACTAGGCAACACCTATCGACTATACATGCTCTACTTCCTAATTCACTTGAAGCTTTTCAACCTCAAACAATTTTTAATATCAAACCTCCAGATTTACTGATTCAGAGTTCAGGAGGACGCACATATGCCAATTTTACAGACAATTCTTGGTCCATATGAGTCCTGAAATTATTACCCCCAGCTTTTTCTTGTTGCATCCACGTTTCTTCAACTATTGGATCCATCTTCCCACCAGTGTTATCTATATACAAGTTAGACAGCAAAATTTGTATGTTGAACTTCTCTCTCTCCATGACTTCCCCATGCAACCATAGCCCTAGGTGATCTATACTCACCAAAAACTATCATGGATATCGATACGATATGTGAAAAACAGTCCTTGTCTCAGAAATTATAACCAATCTATAGAAAACAAAAATATCAATCATTCTCCACCTATTTTTAACTTTTTAAATTTTTTTTTTTTTTTTTTTAACCCCTTGCATGCCCGCCCCTTTCCCCGCCCAGTGCCGCGCTTTTTATTAGCGGGCGGAGTTCATGACGAGCTGGACTCATCATGGGCACAGCGCCACCGCAGCCCATGACGAGTCCAGCTCGTCATGGGCACTTAAGGGGTTAAAGTAGTACTTTGGGCATGAACTGCACCGACGGGATTTATAGAGCCCCGGGAGGAAGAGAAGGTCTTTGATATATAACGCTCTTGGTGAGTTGCGTGAAAGGACGTTATTGTTGTCATAAGGGATATAGGACAGACGTTAGAGGATATTAAATGGCATTATATGAAAGCCTAATATGTGGCTTTTTTTTATTATTTTAGCTACAATTATATTCGGAAGTTGTTCATTTTGGATGAATTTTGCCTTTTATTAGAGGCATTTAACTTACGTTGAGAAAGGTACGTTGTTCTTAATTCATGATGACTGTCTTGTGTTTTAAAAAAAAAAAAAAAAATTTAAAAAGTTTACTCATAAAATCGAAAGTCCTAAAGGGGATGGCTTATGGCTGCACATTGAACCGGAAGGAATAGAAGGCTGAACCCTGAGGACTGGCACATGTGATAGAAAAAAGACCTGGTGTAACTGGCTGAAGGGACAACTTCTGAACTACCTGTCAGGAAGGTACTGAACCAATAGGAGCGTTCTCTGAGATTTCGACTGTGAATAAACATGCAGTCAAACAGTATGATTGTCCGCAGTGAACTCTGTGGGTATCTCCGGTTGGACCAAAACAGTTGCTTTGCCATAGTCTTGAATTTTAACATTTTATTTAAGAATACGAATAACTTGGTTGTATGGAGCTTCATACCACATTTATGCTGTTTCTAAGAGCTGTAGCAAGTTGTACTATTACCCAGCTCAAAAGTACTCAATTTACCTAACTTGGAAGGATTGAAGGCTGTGGTGGCCTTGTTAGGATTTGAAAATGTGGCCTGCAGAGTAAAAGTCAGTGACAAACCTGTAACTACTGGTGATTTAAGTACTCACACTACAGCATTTTTTGCCAACTAAAGAAACCCCCTGCTCTTACTATCCATATCCCCATTTACTCCTGTAATCCACTTTAGAAGTATAAATGGCTGAGTTGGCCCTGCCAGGATTTGAGCCTATCACCTACTTGTAAGGTCTGGTGCAAGAATATGTGTTTCCTTAGGCATGCGGGAATCTTTACTGCTTGGCGAGACAATCTGGTGTCGCCCGGCATCTGTCCTACTAGCAAAATCCTACTTTGCTCTAACAGTGCCCTTCCTTGTATGCAATGGACAAATCTTAGGAGTTCGTACCTTAACCAAACGAGCTATCTTAGCTTTTGCTTGATTTGTGCCCACTCTGCCTTAGAAGCAGCTGGTGTCACCATTGCTCATAACTTATTTTTTAACCCCTTACTGTCATAGTCTTTGTAGCACTGTAAATTCCCGGATGTTAACTACTAAGTGGCTAACTGATGATTTAATATTTTGACTCCTGAAGGATGAGAACACGAGTCGGTCCTGACTGCAATAAATGTGTCACCTACTGTCTGAACCTCACTGTCTACAGCACGTGAGTTAATCAGCTTGGCTACCTTACGAGATGCAAATAGGTTGATTTACTCAGTGACTTGATCCAGTTTTTGAGGGCACTTTGCCTTTTGAACTGTGGCCCGCTTTACCGATTTCTACATGTATCTCAGGTAATTTTAGAGTGCTGCAATGCCATCCTGGTGACTACTTCAGGGCGCTAGCTTGCTGGGTGGCTGGTGAACAGATAGGGTGTTCTAGTCACAGGCGGCAGGGATCCCAAATTGGTGGGATCTATTCATTCAAGCAAATGTTTTGCGGGCTGTGAGTGCAAGTTGGGCCTAAAATGATCTCACTTCTTCCCAACACCTCTAAGTTTCACTGTTACCCAATTTCATGGTACTCAGTTTACCGACCTTGGGAATATGAAAGTCTGAGATGGCATTGCTGGTATTTGATTGCATGTCCAGCTCACCAGTAGAGGTGGACCAGCCAAGAAGTCACAGTGAGAGCAGAGCCGAGCCAAGGGTCTGGCTTGGGTCCAGGAACCTGTGCACGAGCCGAGCCATGGAACAAAATTGACATATAATTCATACAACGTGTACATGTTAACAAATATGCTAAAGTAGGCGTTCCACCAGATTCCTGATTCCCCCCCCCCCCCCCTCCACTAGTGAAGTAAGAGGCAAGTGAGTTGTGGGCGCCTATTAAATGAAACTCGAGATTTCTGTAACTATTTGAAGGTGCGCACATGGGATAATGAAGAAAATGGAGGCTCAGTAGAGGAAAAAATAAATGCCTACAATCACACCGTATGGTCCAGGTAGGAAGCCGGGATTGCTCTCACCCTTTGTGGTTCCAGTGTGCAAATCGGCCGTTAGGTGTGCATCTCTTCCTCTTGGACGTTCACAACAATGGCCACTGCCTTATTATTCATTCTTATAGCATGAGGTGAGAGCGTGGGTGGCAGGCAGATGCCACGGGAAAGCTCGGCCCGTTTTGGGCTCGAGGTTCCAAGAGGCCCTCAAGCTGAGCCAGAGCCGCACATCTGGCTCAAACGTGGCTCGAGCTTCCAATACCTCTCCCACCGGTCGTCATCCGAGCAGATGTCAGCGGTGAGCTGGCTGCCAACAGGGAGGCTGGCGGGAGGACGGCTCCTTTAAAACCCAAGCACCGAAGGCATGTATCTCTCGGCAGCGACTAGCTTTACATTTAAGAAAAGTTATCATTTGAACGCAGGCCCCGCATTACACGATGAGAGCCTATTACCTTGAACGATAGGAGCGATTCAGTTTTCTGACCGCGGAGCGCTGAAGAGACACCCCTCCATCGGAGCCCTGGCACCGGCCTCGGAATTATGATCTGTTTTGGAAAGTAAAAGACTTGCTGTTCTGCCCAATAACGACCTGTCAGCGGGGCCAGGCCAGAGGACGCGTTATTATCACATTTGCAGAATTATTTTCCTGCCCAGCTCCGGTTGCTTAACTTGCAATGACATGCAGGGAGACGTTCTTTCAATATATCTTCACAGAGGTATAAAAACCCGGCTGCAGAGAACGGGTTGATTTTTAATATAAATATGTAGCATTTTCTTTTCTGTCCAGGGCGCACAGTACTGCGGGTGAAGATGTTTCTTGGCATTTTCCGTGACTGGCAGATACAAGTGGTGTGTGTGTGTGTGTGTGTGTGTGTCTCAAGGGCGTAGCTACCATTGGTGCGGTGCAGTGGCACCAGGGCCCAGAGACCTGAATGGCCCATTGGACACTAATAATTGCTGTAGTAACCATCTCCGAGGCAGTCAATAGGGCCTTTTTTCTCTTGTTTGTTTCAGGGCCCACAGCATCCTTGGTGTGGGGTGTGTGTGTGTTGTGTTGTATTATTTTGTATTGAAATTGCATTTATATAGCGCTTACTACCCCTGACGAGGCGTCTAAGTAAGTCCGTCTGTCCCGTTTAAAGGCCATAAGGTGTGGTTCCCTAATCCGGTGTAACATAAACAAAAAAAGTGACCTGTAGATGTTGTGAAACCTTTCTATCCCAAGGTGACCACCTGACGCATTTTCGGTGTGCTCACTTACATTATCCCATCTCCAAGACATAATCCCCCAGTGGATGCATCCACTGGAATAGCAAAAAAAAAAGGTAGTTAGTGGTTCCCACCGTATCTCCACCATAGAAACACACCAACTAAAACAAGCATTAGCAAAGCCAATTGGTCTGGCGTTGGCTGCCGGCCTTTGTCAATTCTAGGTTTCGCTTGAATTTTATAAAACTGTATTGCAAGGTCGGCTATTGGGTTTTCGCTATATATAATCCGTCCAAGTGCAGTCGCGCACAAACGTGGATACGGACACTGAATTTGCTGGTGCCAAACAAAGTTTATGTAATTTTGTGCTGTACCTGACGCGTTTCGGCCACGTCCTGTGGCCTTCATCACATATATACTTAATCCTGCGCAAAAAGCATACATTGCTTTAGTGGTCCTCTGGCACTGAAGGAACTACTTTAAGGGCATGTGTTTTCCTTATGAAAGAGCAGAATGCCAACACTCACGCTGAAGTTAGCCAATGGCTGAAGTTGGCTGACCTAGTGCTGAATGCTGCAGTGGGCAGAAGTAAAACATGAATGCCACAACAACAGACCAATGGATGAAGAGGTCTGACTGCAAGCCTCTGTAACTAACTATTAATATGCAATTTTTCTAAAATGAAAAGGCCTTGGCTAACCCCAGACCTAACAGAAAGCAGTAGTAACACAGAGGACCTAAACTACGTATCCATCTGGTGGTAGGAAGAGAAACCAGTCGCCCGTGAGAGTGTGCTGTTCAAAGCCATGTAACATGACATCACTTTTCGTTGGTTGACCTGCTTTCACACAGGCTCTTGCATTGCATGGATTTTGGGGTGCGCCATTGGATAGCATGGTCATATGTTGAGGAAAGTTAGCCAGTGCTTTTGCGTGGGAAACCAGACGGTCTGTCCCATACACCCCACTTTCCATCATTCCTTTGTGGGGAGCACCAATAATGCCAGCTCACATGGTGTGTTGGTGTCTGTATGCACAACTTCACGTAAGAGCTGTTGTCGTATGCGCAGACTCATTGTGTCTATGGTGCATGCTTTACAGGGCACAAGTCCTAAACAAGCATTGGCATAGCCAATAGGTCTCGCCTTTGGGACCTTATAAGTGTTTAGCCGTGCAACAGTTGCATAACTAAATACTTATAAGGTCCCAAAAGCGAGACCTATTGGCTATGCAAAGCGGCCGCGCGGCCACGAAACTGAAAGTAATCACGGTAAAGCACGGCGCGCGCACCCGCGCACATGCACTGTAGCTCTAGGCTGGCCTGGTAGCACTTTTTGGAGCCCTCTCAATAAGTCTCGCCAGACCAGCGCACGCGCTGGATCAGGCTAGACCTAAAAAAGAAGTGGGGGGACGCTGACGTCACGACAGGAAGTGACGTCACGAAAGGTGGCTTGCGCCATCAGACTCATTGCCTCCCCTCGCTCACCCCTTAGATGCGATTGCATCAGAGAAGCCAGCGTGTGTGCAGCGATTGAGCTCCGATCTCGCCCCAGAGAGGCCAAAGAGTGAATGTGTGGCTCCATTTGCTCCAGTTATCGAGCTCCCGGTAAAATAAGTGGGGGGACGCCGTCCACCCGCGTGTTACCCCGACTCGAGCCCTGATGCTGTAGTTGGTCTGTAAACAAACTAGCTTAGTTTTGGATTTTGTATGGAGCTGTTGTTGGCGTTCAGGAAGAAATATTTTTCCCATGTTGTATTTCTGACAAGTTTGGCAAGACCGAAGTACAAAGATAAATCGCTCGTAAGCATTAGCCCAGACCATACTTCTGTGTTTTGAGCGAGTATACTAAGCCGTCGACACTCACCACAAAACACGTGCGCCATTACTCTGCGGCGTGGCTGCCTCCAAAGGAAAAATTACTTTTACGAGAATTTGTGTGTGACAGACTCGAGCCCAGAGCGCGCCGAAGGCTGGCGCAGATCCGGTAACGGAGGGTCTTTTGTGGTGCGGGCACAGTGCGCGCAGTGTTCGCTGCACCCCCAAACGGGTCTTCTTCCCCCTCAGAGCCGAGGTGTTTATATAAACCATATTGGAGTAATTTGTTCTTATTTTCAGACAGATGGAGTAGATTTTCGTGCTCTTCAGGGGGCGCGCGGTCTTGAACCCTGGCCACGTTGAGTGCGGCAGTAATGGCTGCCAGACCTGCAGAACGCTTTACTCACTGGGAGCCTTTCCGTGCAGCCCCGGCTCCTGCTTACCCAGACGCTTGGACTCTCCGGATGTGCAACACAAGGAGCTAAGTGTGAGAGCAATTGGGCATAGGGGAGAGGGTCCTCGGACGCCCAGCCCCAGAGTTAAACCCCGTGCCTTTTATGAAGTGAGGCCTTTTTTTTACCCTGTTCACGTGGGAACTGTTTGACAAGCCCTGCCAGAGTCTCTGGTGTTCAAGCACTGGTGAGGTGACTACATAAAGGAACCACCTGCAGTCTCGCGAGAATATCATTTGACCTGTGGGCATGGAAAGTAAAATGGCCGCCTAGTGTATAAGAATTGTCTCACCAGAGGAGAGAAAGTAGGGCTCGTTCACCACAAACCAATCACATTGAAAGAGTTACATATTTTAAAGTGTCAGCAATGCCTAGCATAATGGCTTTGTGAAGCCAGGAGGGTTGGGCAAGCGACCTGCCTCTCCTCTAACAAGGGACCAGTCCCTTTCAAGCTCGTCTTTGCAAAATGCACATGCAATGCAACATGCTGCAACCACACACACACTGAGCGTAACAGGTGCCCTGTTCATGGCTGATGCAATTAGAGGTAACATTTGTAAACTGCAGGGGCAGGCTTCAGACGGTTGCTTCGTTTTCTCTACCTGTAAAGATGCCTAACTTACAATTTGCTAAGACGTACATACCCCAGATTTCTCAGAGGTCTTTGGTTCTTCCCAGCAGATTTATCTCAAATGGGCAGGGCACAGACTGGACGAGAAGGTCGGAAAATGGGCTTGGGCATGTTAATAATTTATGGTGGGACATGGCAGGCTGAGTACAGCAGTGGGGTACTCCCGGATGACGGAGGGGGTTTGGGCGGGGGGGGAGGGTGGCAGCGTTCAGAATTATATAGCAACATCTGCTTACTCACTGACTGGCAGTTGCAGGTGAGGTGCCTATGTCACGAAAACTTTGGGTTAAAAAAAAAAGCATTTGCTCCTAAATTATTGCTTGTTGGTTTACGTCACGATAAACCCTTACGGGAAAACACTAATAGCGCCTTGTAAAGCAGCGTTTAAACGCTAGATGTTTTGAACTATGTCCCTTATACAATGTGCTTACAGATGCACAACTTGCCAGTAGATTTCTAGAACATTCCCTGTGGGGGATTTCAAGGGGTCTGCAAGTAAGCTTTTACACGACAACGAAATGTCGCCAGGGTCACAATTTTTAAGTCTTGTGGTTTCATTTGGCACCCAGTTCATTCGGGGAATTGACTTCTAGTTTCCACTCACCTGAGCCAGCTGTATTACATTTCTAAACTATAGTAATTTGTAGAACGTTAAGATGGAATGGAATATAGTGTTCCTGATGACATTTACCATATCTAGTGACCAACCATACCCGGTAATTTTTTTTTTTTTTTACTCATTACACTTTGACTAGTGTTCTAGTGTTACTGGCCTATTGTGCTTACACATGCATCCTGTGCTAATGCAGTATCTCCCTAAATCCCCTTCGAGAAGTCATGCCTACCCCACCCCGCAAAGTACCAGGACCTTTAATTTGTCTCCTCCTACCTCAAGCTCCCCCCCCCCGCTCTTATTCTTGCCATCTTCGCTACAACCCTGGCATAATGCCCAAAAAGGCACGTGTGGACCCAAACTCCTTGCTGGAAGATGGGCCCTGCAATTCATCGCTGTATCAGACACTCGTCTGCACTTCAAACACATATACATTTTCCCAATGAGCATAATGCAAAGGAAAGGGTGATGTTGCCAGCTGGCGTTGTTTGAGGCCAGTTTATGAGGTGAAATGGGATCAGCAGGACAGTCCCTTCTACTCCTGTTAGACCCCAACAAGTAGTATCAGCCCCTTCCAGCAGTCTGTCCCCCCCCAGTTTACCTTTTCCCCCTTTGTTAGAAGCCTCAGTGAAATGTTGGTGGGGGACAAAATGGTTGTCACTTCTTCCTGTTCCCTTTGGAGACCCGCCTGCCCTGTTAGTGCTATATTCCTGCGTCTATTCTAGGAGCATCTTTCAGGCCTCCTGCAGGACGCTCAGGTGAAGCATCATTTGAATGCCTCCTTCCAGCCTTCATCGACTATTGAAATGGGCTACAAGTGACACACAAACTGCGAGCCAACAACAAAGGCCAACCAGGAGAATGCATCTGGTCCATTCATAAAGTCCTTTTGTCGCCTCTAGTTCATCCCTGGCTCATTCTTACCGTCTCCATTACCAAGGGTCACTTGCACCTCTCCCTTACACCCCAAGTTCTGCTCTTGGCCCCTTAACCCTCTCCGGGTGCTGCCGACCTATCTCCTTCCAGCACAGAAATCCTTCATTTTAATCTGATCACACTTTTCCTTTGACCACAATGCATCTTTTCACTGGCAAAAAGATGCTTCCTAGTGCCTTGAGGCTCCCCATTCAATCTGAGCACAGAGGAGCAGTGATGCTGAGGTCGAAGGGTGAATCTGGAGATGACCGGTCTTTCTCTTTGTGTTCTTGACATGATCTTTTTCTTGGGCATGGTACTTCTCCTCAGCATCCTATCTGACTATTAAATGGCCTCTTAAAAAGCTCTTGTCCTGCCAAGTACTGGTGATGGGATGTTTATGCCCAGAGCCAATGGCTGGTATAGGCCCAGATGGGTTGGGCATTTGTAGACCGGTCAGAGCTCAGGAGGATACAGGCCACGGGAACAGCTGGATCGAATACTTACACTCAGGATTGATTCCTGGTTCTCGAAATAGATCAGCTGGACCAGTGCTGGGTCGCCAATGTGTCGAGGGGAAAGATCTGCTTAAGAGATTTTGGGGTAAATGATGGAGTAAGTAGGTTACTCAAAACCTAATGGTCTCCATCTCTCGTGTCGTGAAATGACCAAAACCCTCTGGTGGCCGTGCAGTGGAAATGCCTGCTGCTTCTGGAGGTACTGACCCCACATCAGTGTGGTTAACGCATGTAGTGATTGACGCCCACTCATTTCTCATGCCATTTACATCATGTGTGAGCTACCACATAGCCCGCTGCATTCATCTTGGTTCAGTTTCATGTCATTGTACTTACTGTGATGTCGTTATCATGCCAAAGGTCATGTGGACATAGTCCATTCCATTCATCTTCATGTCGTGTTACTTCCTGTGATGTCGTTATCATGTCAAAGGTCAAGTGCTGTTATTTCCGGTGATGTTATCTAACAGTGAGGTCACAGAGTGTTGGCAAGTACGAGTAAGTTAGTGACGTATGTTGGTCACTACATTTCACAAAAATCACCACATCGTTGCTTGGAACAGGGTGGTGTGACGGGTTTCCGTTCAGTGACGCGCTTCCGGTGGCCCTTACCCCGCCCCAGGGGCGGCGGCTCCTTGCCTGACCATGTACCCTGTGTTTGTTTAACAGCCCTCATTGTTTTCTCTGGCATTTCAGGTTCTCTTCTCGGTTTTAAGCTAATATTGACAGTAATTCCACACGGCGTGGGGCCTCCCGGTGACCCGGGGAGGCAGCGCCCCGGGCGAGCGGCGAGGTGTCGGGTAGCCTGCTCTGGCGATCAGGGGCTCCCGCGGGTCACAGGTCGGCCGTGTTCTTCATTGTAGGAGGAAAACCGTTCACTCCGCTCCGGTTACTTGCTGTTTCCAAAGTCTATTCCAAAGCACATTTGACGTTCGTATGCACAGAAATGTATTCAGGCAAAAATAGATATATGGAGGCGTTGAGACGTTTAAAATACCCAGCCCTGCCACGGATGTCCGTTCAAGAATGCACTCGAGGTTACAGTACATAAAAGCAATGCGTCAGGGGAAGATTGGAGCCTGCCAGCTGCACTGGGGCACCAGTGGATGGATGACGCTCTTGGTGACGCACTGCCAGTACTTGCAGTCTGCTATAAATGTAGGTGCTGTCCGGCCCGCTTTAGGGTGTTGTGACCGGTGCCACCGCAGTGGGCGCTGTGTTTTGAGGCAACAACAAAAATGTCAAAATAACTCTGATGATTAATGTTCCTGCTGGAGAGATTGGAGATTTGTCTAGTGGCGGTTTTGACTCCTCATGAAGTAGCTCAGAGAGTTGCTGCTAAGAATGTGTACCACGCACGTAGAACTGTGTTATATGTGGGCAGCTCAGCAGGTTCCTGCTTTTGTCACAGAGATCCTTTTGTTGCTTGCAGTTCATACATTACTATCCTAATCTAGTACAGCGTCCTATGAACTGTTATCAAAGCTGCATGGTATAGTTTGGAACATTGTGTTTTTCTCGAGTTTTGTTATCTTCATGTTGCCAAAAAAGGGTTCGCTAGAGTAGAAATAAATTCATATTAGTAAAGCCAGCCCCAACCACTGTGTTACGGTTTAATTCCGGAGTTTATTCTTCTCCAGACTAGGCCTGGGCTAAAAATCCGTTCCGCTCGCGGAAATTGCGATAATTTGACATTTTCGCGTTCCGCGGAGAGCGTGAAAATGTCCAAATTTCCGCAATCCGCATTTTACAGGAAATTTTTTGCTTGCTCGCGCTGTAAAATAATACATTCTTGCGTGCGCGTGATCGCCTTACCTGAATCCCCGCGTTCGCTGACAAGTTTTCCCGATCCGGTCTCGTTCTCCACGACATGTTGGATTGTTGGTAGCCATTTGCGCTGTCTCGCGACAGTTTGCGCCCGCAGTAACATCATTCGTCGCGCGATCACGTCTTTCTTCTCACGATCATGCGCCGCGAGACAAGTGAAAACAAGATGGCCGCGCCCGCGAGCAACCACATGGGTAAGTTGGCGAGCCGCGACCACGCAGAACATACCGCGAACGGGCGGGCAAAAAACTTCTGCATCTTCGCGATATTTCCGCGTGTTTGCGGAGATTTTTAACATTTTTGCGATAATTTGCGAAAGCGAATTTCGCAAATTTCGCAAATAACGCCCACCCCTACTCCAGGCCAAACACTCCTAAAAACAAGCATTTACAATGCAATGGTCTCGGCATTGGTAAAGTTAGAGCTATTGGCATTGCTCATGACATTATTTTTGTTTATGTTTTTGTTTTTAAAACATTTAAAGAAACGGCATTGTCATGAGCAATGCCAATAGCTCTAACTTTAACAATGCCGAGACCGTTTGCATTCTGCACTAGCTTGAATCACACAATTCTAACATTTCCTACACACAGATTTCAAATCAATCCAGTCAAAATAGAATAAAAGGGATCCACCACAATATAGCTTCTCTAAACATCCTTCAAACTTCTGATTTTCTGCAACAAAATTAGATACATTGGACCAACTATGGATAGCCCCATTGATGGCAAAAAAATAACTGACGGAGCCAAACCTCTGCAATCCCCACTACAGGGACGAGTCAAACATGCTGCAAGGGACCAGAAGTTGAAGTGACAACATGCCTTCATGCCATTGAGCCGACATGCTTCAGAAAAAAAAAGTGCGCGCAACTGGTCAATCTCGAAAAGGGTGCTTGGAAGCAGGTATTAGAATTAGTTGAGGGAATCGCTTGAAGCTTCCTAATCTGTTTAAAAATAATGGCACTCCTTACAGAATGAGTATCACTAAAATCTACATTTTGTAAGCACGTGTTATCTAAAATTTTCCGCATTTTGTACCAGCCTAATATACTGTATGCAATGCAAGTTTCAAATACCTTAGTCACAGTACTTTCTGTTAAAGACTGAGACCCGTAGCACTAAACATACGCAAATCACTAATCTCCCCGCAACAACCTTTTTTCCCCCCACTGCAATTTCTGTGTTGGCTAAGCACCAGATCAAACTATACAGGGATCATGAAAGTACTGTGAAAAAAAAAAACCCGCACTTACACAAGTGCCCACTATTGTGTTTTACACAGGGAGCCTCAATCAAGGGACATCAAACAAGCATCTACTACACTTATCGGAATAGAAGTGATTTTCCATTTTTAACGTTCGGAAAGAACCGGTAGAAGACAGGAAGCGTTTAAAACGTGCATAGGTAACTTACAATGGCCTTCAGACGGACTCTTTGGAGGCCCCTATAAATGCGTTTCTTCTCAGCTACTTTAGGCTCCAGGCAAGTTACTTTGCAGTGGAGTGATCTCATCACAAGATTCATACACCTACAGCATAACAGTGAACATATTGGCCTACTGAAAAGATGTTGCTTGTGGTTAAGGAACAGTTACTACATATGGCAACTCATACCTGTGCAACTGCCCGAAATCTGTAGCTGAAAGGAAATCGGGGAGTTTGCTATTTCAAAATTAGCACAGCATTTTTGATCTCCTGTTCTTGCACGTAATAGCAAGTGAGTTGGGGGTAGTTATGATTGTACTATACAATAAGGCTGCTTTGCGAGAACAAAGTTATTTTACGAAACCGCGCTTAATACGGCAACTTTACCTGAATATAGTAATAACAGGCAACCAACTCTGAAAGGGTGTAGTTTATAGTGAAAACGGTAATCAGAAAAAACATAAAATGACGGTCTAATACGCTATTAGTACAAACTTTCCAACTTAAGACACCATTGCACTTTCCACGAAAAAAGGAATACGTTGTAGGGCAGCGTCTAGTCAACGCCATGTGGTTACCGTGAATTATAGTAGCGAGGCATCCACACCCTCCCGCAGACAGTCATGCAAACCACGCTCAGCAGGTTGTACTGACACAGGCGATGTCTAAGGCGGGGAGCAAAACACCGCCACCAGCCGCAATCCGACGCCATCCTTAGCTATCAAAACATGATAAAAGAACAACTGCAGGGCCACAGCGATCTGCCAAATCAGGGGAACACTGTCCCAGTGTTATTAGAGGGCATTCTTCAACCAGAAGTTACCGTTTCAACATTAAACACGGCTCACCTTCCTCTTCTTGGAAATTTGGACCGCCATCTTGCACAGCGCCGCTGAAGGAAAGGAAGGGCTCTTCCGGGAGAGAGGCTGCAGAGTGAACCCGAGTGGAGAGGCACCCGGAGGTGGTGGGAGGGTGAGAAGATGCAGACATGGAAGGCAAGGCGAGAAAGACGGAAGGTGGGGGCCGAGGGAGGGTTCTAGACGGACGCCGGGACACCACCGCCTTTCTCCGAGGCCAAGCAGAAATGCCTCGGAGAAACGCAGCCTCGGTTTCGGATTCGGGGGCGTGTTTCTTTTTCTCTCCTCTTGCCATTGGCTGGAGGAGAGAAAAACACGCCCTGCGAAAAGCAACGAAAAAACACGCCCCCCGATCCGAAAAGGACGGGGCTTCAATGGAGTGACTGGACCTCTTCTCCAGTGGCTGGCCAGCATTTAAGAGGCCAGCCAATGGAGAACAGGAGAGAAGAGGGGCGGGTGCAAGCCCCTCTTCTCAAAGTCACTCCAACTCATTAAATCTCGGAGCGAGACTGCGCAAGCGCAGCCTTTCGCAGCCGAGACCTAAAAATACTGCCTTCCAGTATGGATGACGTGTAACCCTACACCTTGTAGTCCTCTTTGTCTAAAGTAACATTTCCTATACTCTGATTTACACACTGATTCATTGTCTTTGTATAATTTGAGTGTGATGTAAAGTGCTCATACACCTTACTGGTATGAGTAGCACTTTAGAACAAATAAAACCCACGAGAGAGAGGGGCTATGGAGAGATGAAGGGCGCTGTTGGAGGGTTGTAGTGAGGGAATCCATGGAGACTGTAATTGGGCACACCAACAAAGATTGTCACACCCGGGTGCCCCCAGCATGGTCTGATCGGTCAGGCAGGCACTCGGGCAATGGCCCAGGGGCTGGTATCTGAGTTCCAGCTGTGGGCTGCTTTTTTGGGCAGACTGGGTGGGCGGGGGGCTATTTGGACGGTGTCTGTGTTGTTCGGATGCCACCAGCGACCCAGTGGGTGCCTGAGTGGCCTTTCTGGAGGCACATGGGCGTCCATTACATCCCTTTTATCAACGGCAGAGGTGTCACTCCCTTTCTCTCGCTGGTCCGGCCCATTAATAGATGCATATTGAGCGTGGCAGGGGGGCCTAACCAGAAGTGGCCGCACTTGTTTTCAGGTGTGTTTCACCAGTGTGAACTAATCCGTGCATTTTTTTTCATCTAAGTAAAGTTAAGAAAACATGCCCTTGTCAGAGCCCCCTCCCCCCCCTTCTTTTGATAAAACTTCTCCGAAGCAGTGTTTTGAGAAAAGGCACTATGCAAAAGTGGGCCACTTTTTTTAGCGTGCCCGGGCCCATTTTTAATCCCAATCCAACCCTGGCCCCCAGCACTAAAGCCAGCCCTCCGATTTCTGGGGAAACTCGGACTATGGAGTAGAATCTACCGACTGCAGGCAGAACTGGCCGAAGTGAAGCCGAACTTGGCTCCCCCTCGTATTTTTTTATTTATCTATGTCCCAGGTCGGAGCGAGACTTATGATGGCAGCTCCTGCAACCCTCTGGAGGTCCGCACCCTGGGCATCAGCCCAGCTCCCACTTGCTAAAGCATACAGGCCATGCCAGCAGACCCGGTTCTGACAGGAGACTCACGATTTTTGTAGCAAAAATGGCATCATTTCAGATGTCTCCTGCCTAATATTGACTTGGCTTCAATTGAGTCAATGGGGAACATTTATGGGGGGAAACTCTATATAGGGAGTAGAATCCACCGACTGCAGATCCTCCACCATATGGATAACATTGCAGAGGAAATTCAGCCCCATGATTGTACGCCGTACTTTGTGTTTCCTCCATAAATTGTAGGATTTCCAGATCTCTTTGAGCTGTAAATGATGCGGTAAGCCTGTTGTGCATTTGTAATTTATTACAAAAAGTTGGAATAAACTCTGCCCTTTGGAAAGAGGGTGCCACTGAGTAGAAGTATTGAGTACCGGTTTTATGAGTATTCCCATTCACTTCATATGAATCTTGAGGATGTGCGTTCAAAGCAGTGTCCTGAGACTCGAGAACACTCCTCTAAGATATTGATAGTAATACTGATTTGTGTGAACATGCACTGCATAGTAGGGTGTCAAAGCCGTTCAAACAATGTACGGTACCGTGACCCACCTCCATTGTAATTGCATTTATAAAGCACATACTAGCCCAGACGAGGCATTGCAGCTCTTTCAGCCAGGTAGCTTGCTGCTCCAACCTATAGTTAGTGGTTAATTTAGCAGTTATTGCTAGTTTTTAGGTCTCGCCTAACCCAGCGCATGCGCTGGTCTGGCGAGACTTATTGAGAGGGCTCCAAATCGTGCTACCAGGCCAGCCTAGAGCTACAGTGCATGTGCGCGGGCGCACGCGCCGCGGTTTACTGCGATTACTTTCACTTTCGCGGCCGCACAGCCGCTTTGATGTTTGATCATGATCGCGATCACTTTCACTTTCGCGGCCGCTTTGCACAGCCAATAGGTCTCGCTTTTGGGACCTTATAAGTATTTAGTTATGCAACTGTTGCATGGCTAAACACTTATAAGGTCCCAAAGGCGAGACCTATTGGCTATGCCAATTCTTGTTGGGATTAGTCTTGTGCTCTAAAGGAGACCGTTCCATGCATTCCTTCCCTGTGTCTTCGTGACAGATTAAATTAGTAGGAGTTGGGTGTGATCATTAGTTGGGGCGGGGGGCATATGTGCTTATGTGAGTTCCTGCAGATGGTAGGTGGGATTAATAGATGACCTAGAGAGGTCTGGGTATTGCTATGCTGCAGGTTATGGCTTTAAAAGAAGGACAGGCGTTGTCCTGTGAGATGTGTGTTCAATTTGCAGAAATACTAAGATGTATCTTAAGGCAAGCATGCACAGGACTTCGGATAGCCTGTACTCGGAGAGAGGAGGCCTGCACAAGTACAATATGAAGTTTTATTTCAAGATCAATATTTTTCCTACAGGGCTTTAGGTACATAGAGTTGAGTTTTAAAATAGCATGCAGAGCAAGCACAACGATAGAAAGAAACATCTTCATTTGCAGGTGAGGTGGTGCTATTTTGGGCCCTAGAATCAGCTGATCGGTCTGTCCACTGCTAGGCTATTGAAAGGCCTCCCTTGGGCAGCTGGGCAGCTCAGGGATGGGGAGAGTAGAGTAATGGCTGGACTCCTATGCAAGAATTGACTGAAGCAGTGACCTTCTGATCAAAGCAACATTAGAGAATATATACGAGCAAATAAAACAAACATGGAATGCAGCATTGGGAAGGAGATTCTGTAAATGCTGGAGTGAGTGGATGTCTTCTGATGTTTACCCTTAAAGTGTGTCTCGCACTATTGCTCATTTTATTAAACTCATAATGATGTAAAGGCTGAGTTGTCCCTAACACGAATCAAACCTCTGAGCTACAGATTACTTGTGGATTCCTGCGGCAGACGCTCATCCCAGTGAGCTATTTATTTCACGCATCCTCTGACTCACCTGTCTTTGACTCACCTCTGTCTTTCAATGCAGCAAACACCTTCCCCCTCTTGTCTCCCTCATGCTAGGCTTTATATTACAATTGTGTGAAATCCACAGATGTGTTAGTTCCCAAGGCACAAGTTCTCAGCCAAGCTGATAGTTATTTCTCACAGGAGATCACACAGTGCAGAGTGGAGCAGCTGTGACTTGCTCTAATTGTTGCCTGACTTTGAAGGCAATTCCTCTATTGGGAGATAGGTGGATACCTTTGGAGAAGCACCATGGGCTGCACTGTTGAGGCTCAGCAGAGAACTGGGTTGACCGGCGCCGATTGGCCTCACATTTCGGTGTTCCCATGTGGGCGAAGCTGCACCACTTTGTAGTTTTTCAAAACAAGATAAGGTCACTTCTTAGTAATATCCAATAACTGAAATGGAAAAACAGTTATACGTTTAGGATCATTGTAGGGCGTTTTGGGGTGACGCTTTAGGATTGGACATGTGCATGCTGGGTTGAATAAGGGATTGTGCATAATGTCTGCAACTGTCGGACTCGGATATCTGCATTGCACCGATCTTTCCAGAATGCATAGTGCAAAATGTCACTGTCCGTAGTGCAGTCTGACTTTTTGACTGATCGACCAGTTCAAAATGCTGCTTTTGCATGGGACAATTGGTGAAAATGCTGTTTTCTCATGTGTTTGATAGTGGCACTGTCCATGAAGAACTGCATTCGATGTACTCCTATTTCGATGCAAAATTATATGGATGTAATCGAAGTAATCCCACCCAGAGCGCTTTAACAGGCGTGGAAAGGAACGACATGTGGAGCCTTCAGGGGCAGTTAGACATATTAGGTTTTCTTATATTGCCCAAAGGGTATGTTTTCTGGCTGTGGGTTCCAGATTGGAGACCTACTTGCTGATAGGATATGGAAGATCGGATATGGGGGGCGGGGGGGGGCTGCTCGATCACCCCTGGGCTGCACTTTTCAGAGCTGCAGAGGCGGTTTGCTGCTCAGAGTTTTAAAATCATGAATTCAGCTCCCTGGCTCTGGTCATGGTCCAAACCACACTGGGGTTGGTTTGAGGGGCAAGGGCGACTAGGCAGTAACATCACCCAGGCAGGACCAAACACCTGGAATGGATTTGTTGGATTCAACTCATGACGCAGGGTTTTTGTTGCAGACAGACTGTAGGACTGCGCATGTTTCAGGGAGCATCTGATGTTGGGAGAGACCAGTCTTGACGGACAGTAACCTTCCTCTTTGGGAGGCAGAAATATGCGTGATGCCTGCTTGATTTGCCTATGCTTCAGGCCCCAAGAGGACTGTCCGATATATCACTACTGATTCTGTACAGAGTGAAGGCTGTGAAATCTTTAACTTACTTATGTCATGTAGCGGCACCTTCCATGCTTTAGCTACCTATGAAGATATTACCTATGGTGCTATCTGCATAGGTAGCTAAGCCCATAGGCCAATAGATTCACTGGCAGATAGATTCACTGGCAGATAGATTCACTGGCAGATAGATTCACTGGCAGATAGATTCACTGGCAGATAGATTCACTGGCAGATAGATTCACCGGCAGCAAGATCCGCAGACGGGCAGAAGATAGATCTGTAGCTAGATCTAGAAATAGACCAAGAGACTGACTGGCCAGCAGATGGAAAAATCCAATCAGTTGATCAACAAGGAGGTACATTTAGTTCTAGACGGAGAGAGATCTGTAGATGGGCGATCCACAGGCTTCTAAGCACACCAGTGTGATGGGTGTAAGGGGGCATCCATCAAAGAAGGACTGTACCAATAGAAGAAGGGAGATATGAAGCGAGACCGGCCCCTTGCAGCAGGGGTGGGTTTGGACCAGAGTGCCGCGCTTCAAAGAGATCTCAAGATCCAAGCAGAACTGGAGAAGGAAGCTGAGCGTGTGTAAGCGAAAACAAATCCAACTTTATAAATGTCAGCAGTTCAGACTAAACAAGCTGAAGCGGCCTGTCTAAGGCGTTTCACACTTCACTGGTGGCTTCGCTGCCGGCCTCTGATGTTGACTCCCCCCTTCTATGAACATTAAAATGGTTTTGACATTTTCCCACACATGTGCCTTCAAGTTTTAACACGTGCCTGGAGGTGGACTGAAAGTGGTTGGTGGTGGGCGACAGAAATAAGCCAGCGATGGTGCTCTCCAGGGGAGGGAAGCCATGATGGCGGGAGGTCTGCGTGCAAGGGACCGCGACCTGCCGGAGCGAGGTCTGCTCCTGCAACTGCAAAGGCGAGAGAAGGGAATTGACTGGAGAGGTGTGTAAAGGAAACCGCTGGGGACCTGCATGTGCTCAGCAGCCACTTGGAGTGCAGTGCGACACAGGTATGGACCCCCATTGGTCATGGGGTGCTTTACCTTGGTTTGGGGAACGTTCCCTAACAATTTCCTGCTCATTAAAGTCTTGTGTTGAACTCAACCTCCCCCAGCTTCTCTAGCTCAAACATGCTTATTGGCAACGTGACAGTATTAAGTATACCAATAATTCGCATTGAAATAGTGCACAGTGTGAAATGCCAACATCTCGTGAAGCACAAACAAAAGGTGAGTTTTGGTACCCAAGGCGACAGTCGTCCCGTGGTACCCATCTCCTTGAAGAGGACAAGTGGACCCAAATGGTCTGAAGCAGTGAGGTTACATGCAGATGTTTCCAGGGAGCATCGATCCCGCACGCTACCTAAAAGGCACATAAGGATGGCGGTAAAAAGTGGTAGGGAGCAGTGGATTTAAGACTGTCTGCCCAGCGGGCCTTAATAGCAAGCACTGTGCCCCTTGAAACACCCTCCCGTAGCAGTTCTAGCTGCTCGCTGGCTCCCACCTATCAGCCAAACCTAAGAGTCCACCTACTGTCGTTCCAGCCAGTGCACGTGGCAGGATGCCGCACGGGTGAAGTTGTACGCTATACAAGTGTTGGATAACGTAACCTGCATAACGGGCAAGGGATGAACAGCTTCTCTCCCATCCCATGTCCCTACCCAAGTACATGTACAGGGCAAGGTGTGCACAGCACCCGGCCTTTTGAAGCACCCTGGTGGTAATATGTGGCTTTGTGTGCACAAGATCCTGCCCGCGAGGCATACCCTGAGCATTGTGCATGGTGAACCGTGCTCCAGATCCCTTCCAAGTGTGATGTCAGGGTGTGTGCAACATCCCTCCTGTAAGGGATTAACATCAGCCCGTACATAGCAGGGCATACATAGGATCCCGTCCAAACGATGTTGGACAGTTGACGCTTTGGGACGCCCTGCGTTGGGTACCTGAGCATCTGCGTGTGCTGAGGTGTGTGCAGGTTTCTGCTAACGTGGGCTGAGACATTTTGGGGTACCTTTAGCAGAGCATTTTCAACTCTTAATTTAACACACTCATGAATGTGTTTGGGTAGTTACTTTTTAAATATCTGCATTAAAAGTAGGACTTTCTCTTGAATTTTAACACCTTTTTGCAAGTTACTAAGCAGACACTAGTCCACATTAGAGCAAGAAAGGCTGTACATAGTAACAAAGGCAGTGCAGGGGAATGCAATCCTATTGATGGCCACATTTATGCAAGCTTGGAGCGAGCGAAGACGGAGAGATTGTTATGGTATAATATGTTATTTATAACGTGCTGGAGGTGACATAAAATTTATGAATTCAGATCCACAGAATTACTGGTTGAGAAGCCAGGTTTGCAGATGCTTCTTGGGGTGGATAGATTTGAGCCGGGTGCACATTGCAGGTTAGCAAGTTCCAAGACACTGGTTTTACAGGTATCACATACATGCATGTATAACATCATGTGCCCCTATCAGCTAGAGAACAGAGCTGGGTGGAAACGTGTTGGGAGGTGCAAAGGATGCGGGAAGGGGTGAATAAGAATTGAAGATGCGTTGTCTCGGCTGAGATCAGCGTCCCCCCTTGCACTCCTTTAAGAAATCTTAAAAGTCCGTGATGTGCATTCAATTAATCATTTGTTGACAGTTATACGGTCAGAATTTATATAGATATTTTTCTAATGATAATCATTTTCTTGTTAGACATCACACGATGCAATATTCAATTCCATTTTCCTGCTCAAATCCCAATGCATTTCGGGACTAGGCCCTTCATCAGGGGGATGTATTCTGAAAAGCATCATCAAAGTAATAATCGTGAATAAGCTCATCAGCCACTGGGATCCAGTTGGAGAAGGTGGTATCAAAGGTCATCTTGAGGTCGGGCCCTTCAGCACCTGTATCTATCCGGCTTAGCTATAGTGGAGCGGGTTGTTTCCAGGGGCATGCTTGGATTAGGGGGTGGTGAGCAGTTTATCAAGAGTGGTGCTGATTGTAGAAATGTTAGAAGAGCCGTGGAGGGCTTAGTAGGAGATGGAGACTGTAGTGGGGGGGAAGTGGTGGGTTGATAAACCAGGGATTGGTGGTTGAATTGTTGACAAAATGCTGGGGCGTAGGAAACTTTTAGCTTTTGCAGTGTTGAGGGCAGATGTGTAAACACTGAGGCTCTGTTTATAATCATCGAGGTGTCGGGGAGTCTGGGATTTTACAGAGTCTGTGGGGCGAGTGCATGCACCTTCTGAAATGGCGCAAATAATTAGGGTTATTCAGGGTTGTGAATTAAGTGGTAGGATTAGGTTGCTTTGCGCTTGGTGGGGGGGTGCAAGGATGGAGTTGATGTCTTCTTTCTTCTTCTGGTGATTTTAGGTCAATATTCTGCACCAATCTGTCAGGGATTTTATATAGCTTGGCTAATCACCCGTTAGGGTGTCAAGCCTTTGGTGGGGGGGGTTCTGCAGTACAGTCGAAGAGCCAGGTCATGAGGTCCTTCCTGAATTGAGGCAGTGAAGGTGATTGCTTGAGATATAGAGGTTGAGAGTTCCAGGTCTTCGCAGCGAGGTAGGAAAAGGATCTTCCTCCGGCCATAGTCCTGCAGATCCGTGCATTTCTCGTGATGATTTTGTATCGCAGCACAAAAAATAAGCTATACCTTTTTTGGAACTGTTCCTTACAGCAGTTCGCAAAGGCCTCAGCAGCACAAGCAGTGATTTTCAGGGAGAGCATCTGCTGCTCAATGCTATTCACATTCATCGGGCTGATCAGCTCTCACCAAATCCAAGTTTCCCTCTTCAATTTGTGGGATCATCGCTTTCGCTACAGCTTCTGCCGCAAACTCAAATTAGGACGCAGAGTGATGTGACTGGTTCAAGTAGAGGTTTTCAATTTCCCTCTGTGATTGCAGGCCTGCCTTCCTTTCCAAGACGCTAATTTTAATTAGACCGTGAGGGAATCTTCCCGCCGAGAGTGGCGGCCACGAAGGGCTTCTTGTGTGCATGTGTTTCTAATGCTGTGCATCTTCGCAGTGGCACATTTCACCTTAAAACTGCTATTCCTGTTTACTTTTTTTTCCATTGCTGCCACCGTTTAAAATCTCCTGTGTAACGCAGTCTGCTCTTGACCTCCTTTCATTGACCGTGGATGGTGAAGGAGTCTTCGGAGGAGGTGGTGTTCTGGTAGCAGCATAGCGCACCAGCATAACATAAAATAATGGCGTTCTTTGCATAATGTACTGAGTAGCCCTTACATTTATCTTCGGGTGGCGACCTTGTGGCAGTATAGAGGACTTAGTCTATTGGGGTTGTGTAAAGTCTGCCTGCCCATTTCTGGATGAGCTGCGCATGCACACATTATGCCACTGGCGTACCACTGCTCATTGCAATGCAAGTTTTCACCTTGACGTTTGACATAAGTCAAGAGCTCAAACTCATTTCGCCCAAGAACATGACTCATTGTCCTAGTTTAGCCACTGTCCACCAGAAAAACTGTTTTTGATACTGTCCCAAGCACATAAATCTTACACACTCTTATTCTGAATGATGTTACTTAAACAACTTGCTTTGAAACGCGAGAATACGTAGCTATGTTCACCCAGTTCTTTATTTAAAAGTTCTCTCTATTCTGCCTCCATCAACCCTGTCTAGATATTTCTGCGAAGGGGAAATGTTTCCGCTGTGTTGTCTAATCCCTGTAATTTGGCATATTCTGTAATTGCCCTCCTTGTACGGAAATGCCTTGATTGCTGTTTCTCTGTGCGATCCATTTCAGCTTCAGAAACAGCTGGGGTTATGTGTAGCAAATGCGTGGGGCCGGCGGTCTAGCACCCGGGTGGTCTGTTGCCTGCCCTTGATCTCACAGTCTACAGATTCTGCCAGTGCTTAATTTGAGGCGGTGGTTTCCGGTGCTCGGCGTCGGCACTTTATTCTCAACATCAGCACTAATGAAAGGGCACCACATGGTGGCGCTGTCTGTCTAATTTAGAGAAGAGCACAACAACAGTGTTTAATACTTCAATATACATAAAAAATTGGTAATACCTGCCACACAAGCTATTCTTATAGCTTTGGGGTCTGAAATAGTCTGAATTGTCATATTAGTAGGGTGTGATGGTTAGTGGTTGTGTTGGTACTGTCATAGGCACTGGTTGCAGTGCAGTTGGGTGGCGCACGCTGCAGTGACCTCCTGACAAAGGCCCTGGCACATACTTAAAAAAAAATTAGGCACTGTCTGAGATCCTTATACGAGACTTACTTAGGTCTACGGTGTTTCTAAGTGTAGATACTCTGGATACATATCCAGTACCCCAAAAGAGCAGAGAATTGTAAAGCAAGGTTGATTTCTTAGTCCAAGCTGTTTAAACATCACATCTACTGCTACTGTGTAGATGAAAATATCACATAGACATGACCACTACTTCAACATGCCATAATCTCCGCATGCTCAAATTTCAAGAACTGGACTTTAAATGGTAAATCTGTCAGGCCAAGGTCATAGAAGGTCAAGCCAATGCCTAAGTTGATGGACTGTCTATGTGAATAGAGTGATCAGCCGTGTGCTCGGCAAGTTTCTGCATTTTACTATTCTACTGTCACTGTTGGGACTTTTTGCTAATCTTGTATAGGTGGACATGGTCGAGAGAGGATTTTAAAGGGGCAGTCCCACCCCAACCGGTGTGTTTGAGGCACTGAGTGCAATTCACGCCTACGCATCTGCATAAAGTAACAAATTATCATGTGCCTTTCTTATGCTTGAAACGTGTCGGAGAACAGTAAACATGGCAGCGACAAGAGTTAACTTTTAGCTATTAGATTTGGCAAAAAAGTGGCAAGATGCAGTGAAACCAATCATGTGCAGAAAATGTGTTGGGCGGAACTTCCCCTTTGACATTCCATCCTTCCCTCCATTGTACACAATCTGGGTTCCGTGCGGGGTTCAGTACGGAAACCGCGCTAATAGAGGTGACGGACTCTATCAGGCTGGAGCTAGATTCGGGGCATCTGTCATGCTCATGGAGCTATCGGCAGCTTTTGATACGGTTGACCACTCCATCCTGATCCAGCGCCTCCAGAAGGCACAGTTTTGCAGTGGTTTAAATATTTTCTTAATAAGCGCACGCAGAGAGTGGCGCTCCAACCACACCAATCCAATCGTAAGCCCCTATGGTGGGGGGTCCCACAGGGCTCGGCCCTGAGCCCACTGCTCTTCAACATTTATTTGGCCCCATTATTTTCACTGATTGCCAACTGGGGGGTGAAGGCGATTTTCTTACGCCGATGATACCCAGTTGGTATTTCCTTTTAAAGATTTGTCTAGTGCCTCTTTTGAGAATTTTAAGAGCTGCTTAAAGGATATAGCACAATGGATGAATAACCACAAAGTTGAATGTCGACAAAACGGAGGTGTTGTTCTTTGGGAACAGCCAACCCCCGCCGCAAACCTCTGGTGGCCTGAGGACATGGGCTGCCCTCCCACCCCAGCAGACTGCGCAAAAAACCTGGGTGTAAAATAGCAGGCGGACCCATCTTTCTCGGCCCAAATTCAACAGGTGACAGGTGCATGCTTTGGCAGTTTGAGAAACTTGCGGAGAATTCTACTCCTTCTCCCAGAGAACTGTCGCCGGAAGGTGGTCCATGCCTCCGTAACCTCTCGTCTGGATTACGCAAATGGCATGTATTTAGGCCTCCCAGCGCACCAGATCAAGAAATTACAGATGGTCCAGAATGCGGCTGTAAGATTGATTTAAACACGTCCCATTAAGCAGCATATCTCTCCGCATCTCAGGGATCTGCATTGGCTGCCGGTCACCAACAGAATAAAATTTAAGGCCCCAACCCTAGCCTTCCGGGCATTCCACGGATCCTGCCCCTGCTATTTGAAGAAGAGGCTTGGCGCATATAAGCAGACTCGTTCTCTCCAATCAGGTTCCTTGAACCTGTTGTGCACCCCACGAGTTAGGAAAGAACGATTAGGGGGCAGATCCTTTTCACTCAGGGCTGCCGTGCTTTGGAACACCTTGCAAACGCTTTGCGACAAGTCACCTCTGAAACCATTTTTAGGAAAGCAGCCAAAACTTGGCCGTTCAATCAGGACTAATTCCATGGACTCTCTGTTCAACGCAGGTTGCCCTGTACACCACCTGTTGCTACAGCGCCGGGACACCTCTTAGGAAGTAGCTGTTCGTGCTCTACAAATGACTGTATTATTATTATTATTATTATTATTATTTTGATAGATTTCAACACTTCCATCAGCTGATTTTCTGGCCAGTTGAGCTCCATTCCATCAGGATACATGGGCATGTAAGAAAGGATTCAGTTTATCTATGGTTCACCTTAGCCTGTCCAGCCTTCTGTTTGCCCATAGATGTCAGATGAAGAGTTTACATTTTTTCGCCCGGTGTGGTGAAGTGACTGCCCGGGATCCTCTGTGCCTTGGGCTCTGGTTAGTCTGTGGTTGGAGGCTGATTGTTCTGTTGTTGTTTGAGTCTGAGGTTGTGCTTATCACCTTGGGGCTCTGTGTATACCTAGTCAGCTCACCGAAGGTCCCTTCACTCTACAAAACTAGGCCTGAGTGAAATTTAATTTACACCTCTAAAATTTGCATAGTCCCCTTCTCTTTGCTCAAAATGCACAGAATTTCACTTTAAGATATTTCGAGAAATTGTTGCACGCAGGAAATGTCTCGCCCAGACACATTTTCTCCTTGAAACTGTCTTCTGACATTATCTTGTGAGATTTCTTTTTTTTTTATATAAATCTTTTTATTAACTTTGCTCATGATCTCATTCAGTATACAGCAGTGTTCAAGTGGCATGAAGGAGAACAACATTTCAATGTACAATCGAAGGCAAGAATGGCAGAACATTGGACAGATTACACTTAAACCCCCTACCCAACCCCACCCCGTGTGGCTCGGTACTTCTGCCAAGGCCCCCATACTTTCTTCCATTTCTTGGCACAGCCCCTGGACTTGTAGATGATTTCCTCTGCCCTCTGACACCAGTCTAGGTCCCGTAGCCATTGGTCCCATTGTGGGGGTGCCTGCGCCCCCCCCCCCAGCAACTGGCTATGTTACGTTTTGCCCCCCCGGCTGCCATTGCCAACCAGATCTCATTATATCTGGAACAGTCCGTGGCTCCTTAGATCATGAGTAATAGCCACCTGGGCTCCACCGGGACCGGCGATCCCACTACTGTTGCCATCGTGTGTGCTACTTTGGTCCAGAAGGGCACTATCTCTGGGCATTCCCATAGAATATGGTAAAATATGCCTTCCCCCTGGCATCCCCTCACACAAAGGGGGGACAGGCTCTTTCCCCATGAGAACAGGTGGGTTCGCGGGTAGTACACCCGATGCAAGATTTTTAATTGCACGAGACGGAACCTAGTCCAAATTCGAATTCGCGAGGGCTTTGCAGGGCATCCTACGTCCTCCTCCCATCTCCCCCACAGGGACACCAAGGGGTCAGGCATGTTATTTATGAGCTTACGGTAGATAGTGGACGTGGGTTTCTCCAGCATGGGATCTAGGAGGAGCCTGTCTGCAATAGGAAAGTATTCCGGGATCGAAGTGTCGGTGTGTGTGTAAGAACGCAGGGCATGTGTAAGGCATAGATGGTGATAGTGTTGGGAGTCATGTAGTTGGTACTCTTTTTAGGTCTCGCCTGACCCAGCGCATGCGCTGGTCTGGCGAGACTTATTGAGAGGGCTCCAAAAAGTGCTACCAGGCCAGCCTAGAGCTACAGTGCATGTGCGCGGGCGCGCGCGCCACGCTTTACCGTGATTACTTTCACTTTCGCGGCCGCTTTGATGTGTGATCGTGATCGCGATCACTTTCACTTTCGCGGCCGCTTTGCATAGCCAATAGGTCTCGCTTTTGGGACCTTATAAGCATTTAGTTATGCAACTGTTGCATGGCTAAACACTTATAAAGTCCCAAAGGCGAGACCTATTGGCTATGCCAATGCTTGTTTAAGATAGTCAAAGGGTCTTGGGGCTTTCCCTTGCCATATATCGCCCAGGTACTCAATCCCAATTAGTTTCCATCCCTTGAAGCCTGTTAGTCTTGTCACCTCCGATAGCTGATCCACGAGCCAGAGCGGGGTCCGGCCCGTCGGGGTGCCCGCCCACCCCAGAAATGTGTTGGCCTCCCTCCAGCACTGAAGCACAACCCCTGTGTGGGAAGGTAGATCTCTGCGCTGTCTCCGTGAGTATAGAAGTGGTTCACAGTTGCCTCCCGGCATGACTAAGCAAATTCTGTACTCCTGTTTAAAAAAAGTCATGTGAGACATCAGCAAGCCACAATTCGCTGAGAAAGAATATTTTGTTTATTCAATTTTGTGAAATGAATAACTCTGTTTTGCAGCACCTAGAGAAGACCTTGAAGCATGGACTTGTATGGTCTTCCAGTGAATGGGTTCAGAGCTTTTGAGCATGTGATGTGGTCCGCTGTGAGCGCCATGCTAGTATTCTGTTACTGATGACAGTTCCTGGGGAAGGTACACTCTCCAAAAACATGCAAAACAGCTACAATACTAGCAGGCTGCAGGGGCTGCATCTATAGCACCCAGCAACATTAGGGTCTTTTCTTTTTTGGAGTGGGTCTGATAATCTTCCCTGTCACTGAAAGCGCTCACTATAGCAGCGGTATTCCATATGTTTAATGCCACACCCTCATGTAAAAAACAAAAATGGCTTCTCCCCAGAAGGGCATTTTTTTATATTTTATTACACAATTATTCTAGGAAATTGGTAGCTCTAAATCCATTTAACTCTTCAAACATTGTAGTTCAGTTATGCCGTTCACACATGCAATCAAACACATGATTGGCTGCGTGTTATAGACAGCCTGGCCTCCCTAACGGGTTAAGGACTCCCACAGTGTGATCATTTTTACAGAAATAGGGGAGAGGGACTTCGAGGGTTATTTATAGCCCCTCTCTGTTTGACTCCTACTCTCAGCCTTGACGTGATGGGCTAAAGATGTTACTGGAGACCCTTTACAGAGTGACACATTTCCACTTTTTCCCTTAAAAACATACCTCTTGTTTTCAGCAAGATTCATCATTCCAGTCCAATAAAACAAGCCCCCACAGGTGGACCCCCCCCACACACACAGTTTGAAGACCTCTGCTCTGTAGCCTCACACATTTGGGTTTGGGAGGAACGAGGCTTCCCTTTCTCAGCCGCCATTAAAACAAGCATTGGCATAGCCAATAGGTCTCGCCTTTGGGACCTTATAAGTGTTTTGTTATCCAGCACAATATCCTTGGTTCAACAACATCAAGTGTTGCATGGCTAAACACTTATAAGGTCCCAAAGGCGAGACCTATTGGCTATGCCAATGCTTGTTTTCTAATAACGGTTGCAACCCTAGCCCCAACTCTTCCCTCCTGTGCCACGTCACCATGACTGGGTGGTAGGAAATGGGATACCATCACACAGATCTTTGAGTTTGATTGGGGTGGGGCAGTTTAAAACACAGAATATTTTTGTATCTCTGAAAAAGCACAAGGCATGTGCACCCACCATTGACTCCCCTACTCTAAATACTTAGCTACTGGTAGCACGGAGGATTCTCTGACTAGAAATGGAAGTTTAACTTGATTTTTCAACTGAAATGATTTGTACTGCTTGAATCCGTGGGTTTAGCTGAAGCAAAATGCCATTTTTATTTCTAAAGGGACGTCACACAGGCGGGCGACAGAGGAGCACAAGAGGCACACTAGAACTAATGCTTTAGATGGAAAGATAGACGTTCGGGTACCCTCTATCCACATTGCCTCTTTGCTACCGAGACGTGCTGGCACTCTCATATAGCATCATTGTTCAGAAGTGCTGGTGCTCTCCCTTTCAAATTCAAGAAGTGGATAGTCCGTACCGGCTCATCAAAAGAACTGAGGAACAATATTAGGTTAGAGAGCAGTGGTCTAAATAGGAATATGCAGATGAACCCAGAAGGGTCTCCGACACTGAAATACGAACGAGTTACTGCAACAGCAGTCAGTCCAATGACTACAGCCGCAAGAACTACTCATGTTCCATAATGAAACAGAAACCATAGTGAACGTGTACATCTATTTTGCAAACGCTCGTTCGACGTAGTATACACCGGCGATAAATGAAAATAGACCATATGGGGAGGGTAGTCCAGATAGGAAGATACTTCATTTGCCGTTGAACTGTGGGTGAGTTTTTGTTTTTATTAGGCAAAGTCTTTCGTTTTTAATAGAAGGACGGGGATTACTTAGCAAGTATGTTTCGCTTTTTAAGATGATGCAATGGGTGGATGGGAGGAATAGAATATACATATGCACCAAAAATGGCAATTTCCGCTTCCCAAATGAGGGATAGTGTGTCTAAGGAGGGGGCGTCGGGGAGGAGCCGTCGGCCCGTGCACGTTTCCAGCCAGCGGTGTAGACCCAACCCTGAGTGTTCAGTTAGCGAGAGGGCACTTTCTCAAGGCTGTCGCCCCCATCCCATCTCCTCCTGCTCACTTCAAAGCGAGGAATGCCCCCGGTGGTGGTGCCACCTCCCACGCCCTGAGCGCCGAATCTGAAGCCGCCAGCCGAGCAAGGGCACGAGCATGGGAAAAAACAAAAAGTGCGGCCGCGAACAGGAGTTATATGCGTGCGCGAAAGTGAACAGCAACAGAACTAAAACTGATCGCGCTCCAGATGGTGCCTCGGACGGTGAAAGCTGGCGGCTGCGCGCGTAACCGCAAACGCTAGGCCACCAAAAGCATGGGGTAGCACTTTGAAAACCCCGCTTACTAAATGTCTAGCGCATGCGCTGGCTCTAGCGAGACCTAAATATGGGGTCCATCGCCCCTAGTAAGGTGCATTGATGGGAGAGAAAGGGCCGAGGGGAATTCTGGGATAACCGGAGAGCACAGCAGACATTTCCTAACACACTCTGAAATTTCCCTTCCGGTACCCAGCCACCCAGCGATTATTCATCGAATAAACAAGTGGCCACTTGAAAACAGAAGTGTGAGTGTCTACACGCAGGAGGCGTGAGCGACTTCACGCAGGAGGTGTAAGCAGGCGACGCATCTGCACAGGAAGACAAAAAGCATTGGTAAACACGCCTGCCTGGCCATGACCGTGCCTTGAAGGGCATTCGCCACAATCTGACAGTCATTTAAGGCAGGGGTAGCCTCTAAGCAGGAGATAAAAATTGCACATTAAAAAGCAATTCTGTTTTTTGTGTTAAACAGCAGGCATTTCCTGGCGAATGGCGCAACCTGAAGCCATCACCAAGGAACTTTTATTCTTATAATGTTTGTAAACGGAGCAGCTACTCCTGATCTATACTCCCTTTAGGAAAACAGCCCCTTTTCACCTACGGCAAACCACCTGTAGAAAGGTCTCAAGGGAGACTGAGGCAAACACAGTGAGAGCATGCATATTGAAAGGTGCACACCTTTTATTGTACGGAACTTCATTAAGACTTAGAAAATACCAGCATATGAAGGAAAAATGGAGCAGAAATCAGTCAAAGGACTTGTATCTTAAACCATAAAAGTACTGTTTGTTTTTGAGCTTCACTGCTTCACCAAATACATTAGCATGTCACTTCCTCTCGGATGCTAAGGTTTCACAGCACCCACACTGATCACAGGAACATCTACAACTTAAGTCATATTGAGGTTGTACGAATTGCTCAGACGACATCAGCAGGTGTCCCCTCACACATTTAGGTGGTAATGTTCAATATATAGCTTTCTGAACAAGATGAAGGTATACTGCTGTGCGCAGGAATTTTTGTCGCTGAGTTTTATCTCCGTAACCTGTGGGATTTTTGACTAATTTCAGTGATGTGCACTAATTCTTAAAAACCCATGACCATCATAGTTTGAAATCCACTGCTTAAGACTGACCATATTAGATTTTGTGTTTTAGCACTTTTATAGGGCCAACCACCATTATTATGCCATAGTAGCATATTGTGCATTTGGACTCCCTTTCGTGCGCACCTTTGAAAAGCTACCCCTAGTGGGCATGCCTCGAACCAGAAGACTTTAGCTCAAAAAAGTGCGCCCACCCCTTGTAATGAATAAACACTTTTTGGAAAGTCAGTGAATCCAGCCTTTTCTCGGAATACCTTGAAATCCTTTATTTTCTGTAGATTATTATGTACATATTAGTCATTCTTACATATGCTTTGTAAGAACTTTTGCCCAAAGTCTCTTATGTTTAAAAAGAACTATACATAAATCTGTACATTCAGTTTGTTTGACTCCAACACGACACATGCTCAAATTGTGTATGTTCACAGTGGTATAAATGAGCTTAAAAATAGCATTTATCATGAAGTGTGGTTCCTCCTACTAGACACAAGAAATTGGGCAAATATATATGTATTCTGTCTGTCAAGCAATTTTGTGCTCTCAGATTAACATATTTCATGTCCTTGTGGTCTGACACTGAATACAACAAATGAATTAAGTTTTCCTGTTTTATAGTTCATATTCTGATCGAATTTGTGACATCACAATGTATCTCCCTCAGTGAGTATGTCAATGCGTTTCAGTCCACAAGTTGCACGGTTCTCTGTAGTCTTCACCAGGACCTAGTATTGACTAATTGTAGGTGGGTGCTCATACATCTTTTTTTTGTTCCTTCGATGATTGTCAAAGTTAGATTCTCCATGTTTGGTCTGCTATGTCACAAAATATTTTGTTGTGTCTTTGTTAAATATTTCTTCTCATGTGGATGCTTGTCATTTAATGTGCATTTCGTGGGCAGGGCTTATGAATAACCCTTTGTACCTACCGAGTATTTTACTTGGTAGACATTGCTGCCTGGCTGCGGCATTTATAAATCCTGAATTCTTCGAATCCCCAATCTAAGATCTTGGCAGTGTATTCCTTCTACTTTTGTTCAACTCCTTTCATCTCAAGTGGTGCTGCTCGTGCGCGGGGATGTATTTGAAGACCGATGATCTAAACAGGCACACGACGTTCTTCAAGAGCTGCAAAGCTTTCCCCAAGGACAATGTCTTGATGCCAGACCACCTGCTGATGCCTTGCTGAAAAGCGCTTGGTAACCGCCCCCTTACTTGGGTTTGAGCCAGGGAACCTTTTAGGATATGAGCTATAAGCAAAGTTTGGGTCAGGCCTTGAGACAGCAGCTGCTTGTTAACATTCTGTAGATCGTGTCCGCATCCACCCTGCGTCGCCGATAACATGCTCATTGATGCCGTTGGCTCGAGCCTGTTCTTCGGCTACCCAGCCGTTCTCCCTTGCTGTCTGTTCGCAGTCGTCCATTGGCTTGGCTATCTCAGCCGCGCTCTCCATCCTCTCAGCCGTGCGAAGCATCCTCACCCCAGAGGTGCCCTTCAGCGCTCTCGTCGGACGCCACATGTCTGAACACCATCATTAGGAACATACCATAGCGGAGTCAATATTGATCCCAAGATTCAAATATCAAGTCCAGGAGAGGAAGTCAATTTTGCAATCACCGGAGTCTCCCGTTAAGTGTCAGGGCTGGAGCGCGAGTCCACCGTTATTGAGGGGCCTGACATTTAGGTGGGCCGCTAAATGCCAGGGCACTCCCTGGGAGACAAGTCGGATATTACTCCTTCTGTGCTCGGTTAGCCGCTCTCTTGATCAAGATCCTTCTTCGGTGGGGAACTTTGCATGGTGTGCAGCGGGAAGCGCGGACTGAGGGCGGTGCCTAAAAACGCTAAACTGACTTCAAAAAGGGAGAGTCCGAAAGGGTTTCCACCACCCCACCGGGAGAGACCAAAAAGCAACCACTTGAGAGCTGCCCTCCCAAAGGGAAACACATTCTACCTTACCTCTGCAGCATCCTGCTCTAAATGCCCCACACTACTGTATCAACAGAAGACCTCAGGTCACCTCCCTCACATGAAAAATGACAACCACTTACTGTCTATGTGCTTAGCCACATGCCAGCACCTCCCCCTCCTACCTCTTTCCGCCCCCCCCCCCCCCCGCATTTACCACTTACTACCATTGCTTTCATATGTAGAGATAAAGCGTTAGGCCCAAAGTTTTTCTTAGGAGCCCGCTGCCAGCACTCTGGAATACCCGGGTTACCACATACCATCACCACGTGCCTCTTTCTTCCAGCACTCTACACTTCTTGTCTCTCTTCTCCACGGTTTTTTCATCCCTGTTTCCTTCTTTTGTCACATTTTTCCTTCATGTCTCTTCCTCCCTCTTTCTACTTTTCTTTCTCTTGTTGTTGTTTAAAGTCTGAGGATGAAAAATATGCTAGCGAATCCAAAAAAGTCTGTGCAACTCCCTCACAGTAAGAAATTTGTTCAACCTTCCACACATCAGTAATGATAAAGTCCCTTAGCGCTACAGTCTGTCTCGTATGAAGATAGCACCTGTCTGATGTGATGGTACCACCGGGCCAATGTGACGGAACCACTCTGTCTCATGTGACGGAACCACCTGTCTCATGTGACGGTACCACTCTGTCTAATGTGACGGTACTACTTTGTCCCATGTGATGGAACCACTCTGTCTCATGTGACGGAACCATCTGTCTCATGTGAGGGTAGCCCTCTGCCTCATGTGACGGGACAGCTGCCTCATCCTCGCTTGATGAGCCGTCGCTCTCTCGCTTGTTGCATCCCGCAGGATACGTGAGGATGTTGGCTTTACCACCTCGTGGCATCTCCAAGGTACCTTTAGTGATACGGGGGCAGTATCGAGTGTCACTCTGCACCCCTCGGCCGCCCTGCTCACAGGTCAACACACCAGCCTTGGCCCTGTTATCGGGCTGTAGGAACAGCACAATACTGCTTTCTTAGATGTACACCTATTGCCAAAGCTTACTTTACAGAACTGCTTTGAACTTAAGCCATCGTTTATGCATTATCCACTGTAAGAAAGCAAGAGCCGGCACTGGCTCCAAGTCCTTGCTATGCAATGTATATATTCTATAAAAGCTTTGTGAGCCCGGCCACATGGTACACTTGCCCGGCAGTGGGCTGCCTCTTCTGCAGTGGCAGTTCTCACCCAGCAGACCTCGAACTATTGTTCATTACTTAGCTTTTGAAAGTCTCATTTCATTTTCAAACTCTCTGAACAAGGAATAAGAATTCCTTACAAAGTGGGCTGCTAAGTTTGACAGGGGTTGAAGATATGCAACGCTCAGTGTGGTTTTTCAGCGGCATGCCTGCAAGACCTGTGAGTGGCATTGCTAAAGATTGTCCGGCGATGGTGTTTTTTGCGAATTGTGAATGGCTGCATTTGCGGTCCAGTCCGACTTTGTGGAGGAATACGTGCCCAAACCCTTCACCGTTCCTCTACTGGAAAAAATAACCAGGCTTTCATTTGGGTGAAAGATTTGCAGGACCCTACCCGGAGAGCAGATGCATTCTGGGACAGGAAACGGCTTCTAGCCAAGGAGCTAATGCGATGGAGCTTGGGCGCCTAGTTTAACCTGCCATGATAACCATCTCCTAAAAACCACTGTTCACCCATTGAGATTTAAAAAAGTTATTGTGGTGGTGACGAAGAGGAGACGATTTCCACACTCATGAGGCACTACCCTTTGGCGGGCTTCCCTCTGCCCATTAAGATTCACTTAAAAAAATACCTGAAGACCCGCCATGCCTAAAGACCTCTTGTTGCCGTCCTTCCGGACAGTAGGACACTGCCTTAACCGCCTCAACACCACCCCCCCTACAAAGTGCTCCAAGCGGCAGCGAGGCAGCCGTAGCTGCCAAGCTGTACCATGTGCTTTGTATAACAACCACCACCACTCCCGGCTTTTAGCTGACCTCACTTTGACATTGGTCTATGGACTGATAGCCCACGTACTCTCAACATGAAGATTAAAACTAGGGGTTCAAACAGTCAGCTGATGTTAGCCAGGAAGCCAAGAGGGGTGAAGGTATCACATATGACATAGGGCCACTCTGCAGGTATAGGCAGCGCAAGGGCTTAGCAAAATTAATCAATCAATTAATTAATAAACACAGGATATGCCTAGAGAACACTCTACTTTGGTTCTTCAAATGGAGTCAGGCCAATGGAGCGGCCATTTTTTAACTGGATTTAAAAAGTGACACGATGGGTGGACAAAGATGAGCAAAGTCTCAAGAAATGCCTTATATCACGGTAGTATTCCCGGTGTGCAGGGACATCTGGTCAATGATACTCCAAAGTCATTGGAAACCCTCACCTAGAAACGATGGCGTCCTGTGATTGGAATGAAGCTGCGCTGTGCAGAAAAGCGTACCTTGCTCTCACAATGTTATTCTGCTTTTAAGGACGGCTCTTCACTTACAGTAGACGGCAGTTTCATCCCAATTTAGATCGTTCAATCCACGTAGCGCGAGGTGATCCATCCTGAGGAGAGAAAATCAATCTCAGCAAATGTAATTAGAAACGCTCGCCTCCAAAAAGGCCCCGGCATATGGAAAGAGCGAGGAAGGCTCCGGGCACGCGGCCTTCGCCTCCGAGATTGTGATTACCCCAGAACATATAATGCTAGATCTGGGCTATAAGCAGAGAATCTCTGGACTACAGAAGCCCACCCCCCAAAGAGGGTGAGCATGTGTGGCCAATTTATACCTCGCATTAAAATCCGCCTGATGAGGAAGGAGCTGCAGGCGCTCAGCCTTCACCTTACGGTGAAGACCTCTGCGATCACGAGGAAGTCCTTTCATCCTGCACTAGAATATTTTGCCAGTTTTTCACCTTACGGTGAAGACCTCTGCGATCACGAGGAAGTCCTTTCATCCTGCACTAGAATATTTTGCCAGTTTTTCATGTATCTAGTAATTTGTAGATAGCTGTCGCCCAGTAGTGACTTTGGTGTGTCCAGCATTGGTTCAGGAGGCCCAGAGCCATGCCAGATCTCCGGTTTCAGTTCTTTTGTTTAGCAGGTTCCCTTGCTCTTGGATTGGTGATGCTAATTCTTGAAGCCATGACCAGCTGATTAATTGTGTGTGGCTTTGCTTTGTGGTCGCCTCACCTTCTGGTGTTCCTCGTTGTTGGGACCATGTTGGTTTATGCAGAAGAGGCCATCGAAGATGTGGCCATGTTATCTTGTGGTCATTTGTTTATGTATTGTTTTTTTCTTGTGAAGAAGGCATTTAAAAATGTAGCTAAGGCTCTTATTTGTGTGTATTATCTTTTTCAGGTTAGGGAGCCTCTAGACTGGATGCGGTCATGTTCTTGTGTGTGTGCATTTGAACTTGTGGTTTTTTTTTTCATGCAACTGAATTTCTCATGTATTGATTTGTGTATATATTAAGTTTTACCCAAAGATAATTCTAGAATATGTGGACAGCTTCTCATGTATACATTTGTGCCAGTTTTTATTGCAGATATCTTTGTTCAATCCAGGGGTTCAAATCGACTCTGCCTTTTTCATCCGCCTGAGGTCGATAAAATTAGTACAATTAGCTGGACCCGTGCTAACACATTAGCACTTCCCGTGTTGGTGCTGTGCAACAGATTGTGCACACTAAAGCTGGTACGGCAGTCGATGGAAACTATCATTGGTTGCTTAAAAAAAAGCTGTTTCTATGCATGCTTTATGTGTTGGGAGCAAAGCAATCTCCTAACCAATCAAATCCATGAATTCCAAAACATCAGCCCACAACCAGCCAATCAAATCAGTCCATTGCCTTCCACATTTGAGGTCTATTTTATGGATACTGGTAGGAATGTGTATGTAGCTGTGTCTATGGCTCTTCTACAATGTGCGTGTACAGAGCGATCATAGCTCACCTAATAATTCCAATATTGTTTCAGTCGACGGCTGGTTGTGGTGCACGCGCTTAAAATAACTGCTTATAAAAGTGACATGCTAAACTCCTTCTCATTTGGCCTATATAATAGGAATTAAGGAAGTACTCTCACACGACCAGTTGATTGCCTTTTCTTATAATAGCCTGTGCAGGATAATTTATAATGATTTAGCCTAGTTTGGCCCAAAATTAGTTGTTTACCACTCCATTTATATAAGTATTTACTAGAGTGCCGGAAAGTGGCTTTACCCGCTGGTGTTGGAATGCTATTAAAGACCAACTAAATACATTCAGATGTTCTGTTGTTGACATCATAATCATTAACATTGGCATTAAAGTTACTATTAAGGGTTTTAAAGCCCCCCCTAATTTCCGAATAAACCTAAAATAACTGTCCGACGTGCAGTGCACATAATGTTGATATGGGGTCTGTGGGGTACGGAGAATCGTGCCCACTTATCATCAGGTTTGCATATTTTCACTTTTTTGGCTACGTAATATGTGTGCAGTATTAATTACATTTAATGTTTGTATTTTTGGCACGTCTAATAACTTATACCTTGTTTGTCATATCCACACACATTCAATTACCTTAGATTTTTTAATTTTTTTGTGTGCTGTTTTTATCATTGATCAAAAAGGGACTAAATTAACTCTCAAAAGATACCTTGTATCATTTTAAAGTATAGACTAATC
This sequence comes from Triturus cristatus, assembly GCF_964204655.1. Lineage (NCBI taxonomy): Eukaryota > Metazoa > Chordata > Amphibia > Caudata > Salamandridae > Triturus > Triturus cristatus. Next base: position 1,449,771,416 of record NC_140591.1, read on the forward strand.
TACACGTTGGCATGCAGCTAGGACTTGTATCAGCTGAGTACATTTTGTGGTTTCTTGCAAATATATGCAGTTTTTTTTTTTTTTTAGCAATTTGTAGAAGAAAATGACTCGGCATTGAAAGGTTAAACGCATCACTGCTATCTGTATCATCATAATATTTGTGAATTGGTCAAAGAATCTCAAATTCAAACAAAAAGAAAACCGGATTGTGTGGTATTTTGCGATTTCAGGACCGTCATTTACGGTTCGAAAACAAAGATCTCGGTTTGGTAAGAAAGAAATGCGCTGTTTCACTCCCGTCTCCTTTACTTGGTGATACACTGACCAAACTAGAGTGGAGGATGCAATTGGAATCGTTAGTTACTTATATAGCGCTTACTGCCTTTGAGGAGGCATTGAAGCACATTAATATCTTCACATGGATGCAAGGTGACCAGACATCGACCCTATGGAGGATGGGCGCTCATGGCAGCGAGACAGACCATGCCTTTGTTCCCCAAAGAAACCGGAGACGGTGCTAGTTTAGTGAATCTGTCCGCCCAAATTCGGAATCCAGGCCCACGGCATTTAGGGAGACTAGAAGTGGTTTACAAGATTGTGTTGACTTGTTAGGATTCTCCAATCAAAATGTACCATTTGCAAATCAAGCAAACAACGCAATGTTGTCAAATAATTCGTTGCAACAACAACAAATTAAAAGGAGTTGGTAAAGTTTGTGAGAACAAAACCGCAGAAATTCGCTGACAAAACTTAGTTAGAACAAACTTTGTAGTTGAATTGTTTCGATATAGTTTTTATTGTTTTTTTATAACATGTAATCGTCAGCGCTTTGTCCTTACAGGGTGGCAGCCCAAACTGGCTGTGTTAGTTGTAGTACAGTTTCAGATAATATATGCTTGACTGTGTAACCCCAAAAAACTCTGCAGCTGGTCCCATCACGGCCACCACTGGAACCCTGATGCGCCCTTTGACAAGTTATTTTGCCGACAAACATACATATTGGTGTTAAGAGGGAGGTGGTGTTTATCACTGTGGCTGGTTCATTTCAGAGGTCTGTAGCTTTTACATTAGAATATTTTATGTAGGTTTTGTCAGTGATAAAGTGCTTCGTTTATGCCGGTGGTTACAGGTGGTGGGGACCACCACTCCTTTTGGGCTGGCTGGGTCTTGTTTTCTTCATTGGACTTTGACCCAAAGCAAGAGTGAGAGAGAGACAAAAGGAAGGAGGAACAAAGAAGAAAACAATAGGAAAATAGTGACAAAAGGAGAAAGGGGGATGAAAAAGCACCCCAAGCCACAGAAAAAGAAACCGCATGTGTAGGGTGGTGGAAGAGAGAGTCATGGGGTGGAAACAAGACTTTGTAGTCTTGGCATTCTGCACCCCAGGCATTTGGCAGCACCATCAGTGAACACTTAAAGAATAAATGTTGGGTCCAAAGTTTTTCTTATTTATATATTCTACAAATTATGCACAGTACCACGCTGCTTGAAGTGCTGCCGGAGTGGTACAGTCGAGCCTGGCATTTTCCTAATCAATTAATCTTCTGCTCAGCCCAGAGCTCCAAGGGCTCGATCAATGTCTTTCCTTGCAAACAAAAGTTTGTATTGATTGGATAACTCTGTGTGCACTTTAAAATTAGAGACACGCTGTCCAAATAACCATGGCGACTAATTTAATTAGCTTTATTAAGGTAATTCGCTTGAACATTTGAAAGACGCTTTCATACGTGGTTCCACAGTGAAGAGCTGAGCCAGATGCAATGAGGTGGTTGAGGGAGGGAAGTCTTGTGCTGGGTGGAGTTGCAATGGGGAGATGGACTTTAATGCAAGCAAGGAAAGCGGGCACCTGGCCCCTTGGGTAGGTGGTAAAAGACATCCATACTTGGGGGGCAGAGGGCACACAAACCACTCGGTGCTCCAGCATCCATTGCTCCTCCCCTGCTTCTGCTACCATCTATAGCTCTGCCCCTGCTTCCACTAACATTCATGGCTCCACCCCTGCTTCCGTTACCATCTATAGCTCCACCTCTGCTTCCGCTACCCTCCATAGCTCCGTCCCTACATGTGCTAACATTCATAGCTCCGCCCCTGCTTCCTCTAACATCCATAGCTCTGCCCCTGCTTCCGCTACCATCCATAGCTCCACCTCTGCTTCCGCTACCCTCCATAACTCCGTCCCTACATGTGCTAACATCCATAGCTCTGCCCCTGCTTCCGCTAACATCCATAGCTCTGCCCCTGCTTCCGCTAACATCCATAGCTCCGCCCCTGCTTCTTCTCCAGGTATTGGCTGTTTAATCTGCAGCTCCTACTTTAACTTGTGGCTGTTTCAAGGCACACGCAGCACATACAAGTTTGGAGCTGAAGGTGATTAATACAGCAAGTAGGTTATCTTTGTAATTAAACGGATTGGTTGTGCTTGGTGCGCTGAGTGCGCGTGTTGATGAATTTCCACTCCATATATTGGTTCCAGTTACAGAGTGAAAGCCCTTCGGTGATGGGGAGAAAACTGCGTAGACCAAGAGTTATTGTCTCATCACTTTTTATTGACTCAAACATACAATTTGACATTTCTTTCAATATGTTTTTGCGCTTTTTGGCACGATTGTAGATCATTTTATATTCTAGAATGATAGCGTCCAATGTGGAGCGCTGTTTCGACACAGACGGCTGCCCGTCACGCTCTCTGCAGTGTGGGTCCAACAGTGTTTTGCATAAGGGTTGTGAAAGTTGAGCACAAAAAATGTATGATAAAATTTGTAATGCCTGGTGTGCTAGAGTACCTTGAAGTTGCCACAGTGAGTACATAATGGCCACACTTTATCCCTACCACTCACCTCTGGGGTCATACACATATTTTTCTTCCAGGTGGCATCAACCCCGACCGTTGTGGCGGCCATTTTACCAGTTGCTGACATTCACGGGCACGGCCCAGACCAATAGGATCCAGTTTATTTCTTCCTCGCTCAGGCAGTTCAGATCAAATACTTGAAAGCCGGTGTGGATTAAGCAACTGCTTTCCCATCCGCCTCCAAATTTTCTAAGAAAGGAATTCAACTGCAGGGACACAATTGCATTTTCCCAAACCCATATTGTTTTTTTTTGCTTTAAGAGTCGTTTCTATTTAATTTTCAGGAATTTTCCCTAGAATTTGTGTTTGATTTATTACTTAAATACAGTCTCTACCTCTTGCCTTCCTCTGGCCATCCTCTTCAGTCCTCCAGCCCAAACCTCTCCTCTCCTGATCTCTCTCTGGCACCTGCACCTGGCTTTGCTAAAGGCGCGCTTTACCTTGCCAATTTCACTCCACTACTCTTAAAATATATTTGGTGCATCTTTAAGCAGAACACACATTTGGAGGAAGGATCTGCACAGATAGTTCTACAGCAGCTGCTTTCCATGCTTGTGTTTTTGGAGACAACCGGAAACCTATGTAAGGAGACTTCCCACCAAGGCAGGATCTGTTTGATTTGTTACAATGTTGAAAGTAAATCACATTTGAGGCATCGTGTGATCCAGATTCACGCCTCATGCATGTACTGTTTGTAATACTCCTTCTACAGCCAGAGGTGGTGCTGATGCAAGGCGATTGTTGGCACCTGCCTTACAGTTTCACATTAAACGGCCACTAGAGGGTGCCAGATTGTAATAAATTCACCTTGAAATATTCCTGTTGTGAGGGGGGATACGGAGGATCTAAATGATCTGTGGCTCAAAATCCTGGTGATGGTTGCAGGCCATACTGAAAATGTTTCCTGAAAGTCGCCTCTTTTCCAAAGAGTTAGGTCTACGCTTTATCCAGTATGAACGATGTAGCTTTGAGAGACTCTTCTATAAGAGATGCTCGTGTTAACGACAGACGATGCTCAGATACTGGTTCCTTTACATCTTCTTTCTCCAGACAGCACAGTCTGAGCCCCCACTGGAAGAGGATGTTCTGTTTCCATCACTGTTTGTGTTCTACAACAGCCCTGAGATTGACTTCATGTTTTATGCTGTCGTTCCATGTCCTTTAAAGGCGGTCTTGTCAGTATTGATGCCCCCAGGTAGGGCTTGTAAAGCACCGGTTATGTACCCAGTAAAATGGTTAATAAATGCTTCTCCTCTAGAGCCAGCAGTAAATGTAACCAGGCAAGTGGTGCTCCAGTGAACAGCTGGGAGTCACTTGGGGGCAGCCAGAGGTAAGCAGGTTTCACCCCTGGCTTCCCTGGCTTGCTCTTTACTACCCGTTTTTCCCGAGATTAGGAAGGCGGGGGCTGAAAACGAAAGGAAGCCTGGTTCTAAGCTGTTTTACTTTACTAGCTTCAAGTCCTTGCTCTTTCAGTTGCCGCTAGACTGCGCTCCAGGTGTTGCAAAAGGGCTTACCTTTGTGAACTCATCCTCATGCCCTACCATCTCATAACTGGTATCTTCTCACTGTCATCATCTTGGCATTGACCCCAACAAGTGATAGCACCCAAGAAAGAGCCTTTATACATCATGTGTTTGAAGGTCACAGCGTCTCCTGAGATGAGAGGACGTAAACAGTGTATCAGTTCTCCGATGGACTGGCTTCCGCTTAAAAGAAAGCGCATCTTTGTGAAACGGGTCCGGTGTAGTTAAGGAGTCTTACTGTAGTCTTTAGTCACCTCTGACCTATAGTAGCGAGTTGGATTTTTTCCCTCTGAAGTGTCCCCCTCATGGTGGTGTGTTGAACTTGAGTGAGGTGGAATGTGATTGGTTGAACCTGAGTGAGGTGGAATGTGATTGTGATTGGTTGAACCGGAGTGAGATGGAATGTGATTGGTTAAACCGGAGTGAGATGGAATGTGATTGGTTGAACCGGAGTGAGATGGAATGTGATTGGTTGAACCGGATTGAGATGGATGATGTTATGCAACCTGGACTGCAATCTCTCTTGTGGACTACATAGCTGGCAGCTGTACTTGCGTTGAAGCACAGCACTGTTCCGTATGTAAAACGGGTTGTATTATCTGATATGGATGCCACAGTATATCCCCAGCTAGGCATGTTGGCCTGCTCGTGGGTAATGCTGGTGTGGATCTTCAGTTGGAATGTTGGCGTGCTGATAAACGCTGTGTTGTATTTTTTAATATGGGCGCTGCAGTGTATCTTGTGGATGCCGCAATGTATTTTTCAGTGGGGGATGGTGGCAGGGGCGTAACCTAGACCCCTGGAACCCCTGCGGTGCAGGAGGGCCCCAAACCCTTCAGACAGCCCTCAAACCTTCAGGGGCCCTCATTCTGGCCAAGGCCAATGAATGTCTGTGAGATATGGGAGCCTCATGGGCCCCTGATCACATTCTGCAGGGGGGGGGGGGGTACATAATTTTGCTTTACGCCACTGGGTGGTGACCTGTTCATGGCAATATTTATCTGAATTTGCCTCCTGGATGCCGCAGCGTTCCTTGAGGTGGAGATGCTGGCCTGCTCGCTCCGTTGCCACGGTGCACCTTCTCGTGGAGCCGCCGTCCTTCTCACAGGGCTGCTTCAGTGCATCTTCAATGGCGGACTTTGGCCTGCTTAGGTTCAGGAGGGTTGTCCTCACCTGAGCAAGGTCTCGGTCTGTGGACACCGCTGGTGGAACCCCCGGTGTCTGCAGGCCGACTCCCAGGGGTTCATGGCCGCAAAGCTCTTCTGCACAACTAGAAGCCTTTGTTTGGAGGAAGGTCTCCTCCGTGAACGAATAGATGAATTAAACTAGTAGAGCGCACAAACGCCCCAAAGACCGTCCTGGCACTGGGGGTTACGCCAGCAGGAGGAGGTATTAATTTTGCAGAAAAAGACAGGTTTTCAATTTTTTTCCTAAAAGGGAATAAAGATGTGCTCCTGACCTTCCTGCTAGAAGATGTAGGAAATAGATGCATACTAGCATCGTGAAGCATCTTACAGCAACGGGATTGGCTTGGGAATAGAAAAAAAGGTTATGATCAAATAGGAAATTACACTTTTTTTTATTTAAAAAAAAAAAATAAGAATTTATTGAAATTTTACATAATTCAAACGTAAGAAATTAGGTAGACAGTATAATTGCACGAGCGTCCAAAAACGAAACTAATTTTTTATGGAGAAAGCTAAGGTTGGATTGGGGCCCAATTCAGAAGGAAGCCATGACAGTGGTGTCAATTGAACTATTTATTTGCCATCAGCATAAGACAAGATCTCAAAGCCAAAACCTAATTCCAAGGCAAATAGAGGGGATTAACAGGTTTTAAATGACGTGGGGCAAGGAACACAGTGGGACACTGCATATAACCAGAGTGCAAGAAGAACGAAAAGGGCGAAGGGTGATTGATTGACTGAGAGCTGTTGGGTAATAGAGACTTGAACCCAACAACCTGGCATAGGCAGCTGTCCAAAAAGTTCCCGAGGCCCTGGCTCACAAAAAAAAAATAATTGGCAAATACTTACTCCCCAGCAGAAGATACTGATCGACCTTTGCCACTATGCAATAGTGTGGATGAATGGTGCCTTTCTCAAACATAGCAAATCAGATTTTCATAGCACATAAACCCATAAATAGTATGCATGCAGGAAATGTTGCAGAACCATTATCACACAATCACAACCTTGGAGCGATAGCTCGGATACTTCAATAGTACCACCTTGTTTGGGCATGGCGGTACGCGCTATGCCCAACCATAGCGTATACTTCTACAGCCAATCGACTTCATTCAGTATTGGTAGAACTCCAAAAGGCCCATTAGGTCCTGTCTCTCTGGTACTTTAGAAAAGGCACATAGGAACGACTAGTTTTGAGCATCCCTCTTCAACATTTGTTCTTACAGCTTAAGTTGTCCTATCCTCTTGGGTCATGTTGCGGGGCTTCTCTGTTCAGCCATGCTGATGCCGGCACCATGCGGACGCCCTTCCCTCCCGACACCCGCTAACGTTAATGTGTCTGCCCCTAGGGACGCCGATCCAGGGCTCCGCGACACTGCTGTCTTCCAAGTGCACCTCATGACGGCAGCAGTATGTGCCAGGGCCGCGTTGGCAGTAGAATCCTGACAGCAGGGAGCTGGAAAAATAATATTGACTGAGCACCGAAAAGTCAATATTTCCCTTTTTGCAAAGGCACTTTGTCCCATCAGGTGACTGCTAGCATGCTGTGTGTGCACCGCAGGGGCTCCGCTAGTCCCAGCTAGTGATAGGGAGGCGAGGCTTGCCTCTTCACAGGAAGCACTGGTGTATATCTGCAGGGGGGACCTCAAGGTCAAGTCCCATGGGGCAATCGCTGCAAAGACCCTCTGGGCCTCAAGTAACGAATAGTGCAATGATTTCTCCAGTGGAAAGTCGCCATTTCTTCAGCAAAATATTAGCTTAACTAAGATGGCAGCCAGGCAACTTGTAGCCATCACCAGGAGCGTAATGCAGGACCCAGCAGCCCATGTGGCGGGGGGCCCCCTAACCCTCCTGCCCCCTCCCCATTCTGCCAAAGGCCATGGATAGCTCTAAGTTGGAGACCCAGGGGCCCCTCATTACATTCCACAGGGGTGGGAGGGCTTCATATTGTACTACACTACTGTCAGGCATGTTTACGTACCTGTACCATGATGGCCCCTGTGCATACTGAGTGCTGGATCCATCTTCAACTGTTTCTATAGTCAGTCACCGTATAAACAATATATTACTTCTACATGAGTGAATGCAGAGGACTCAATCTACCGCTAATATGTGTTTCACTCCGATGGCTCAGACGTATTTTCTACATTACAGAACGTACAAATAAATCCATCATCACAGATTACAAAACTATGCATCCATATTTAGATCTATAGTTAGGGAAAAGGCATACCTGCCTACTCACACGGTGCCACCGCGTGACACTCGATATCCGCTCCCATCACACGTTCTCCCGGTCAGGAGCCGATATCACACGGTGGCAGGGACAACAGGCTGAAAATCACTGTAAACATTGGTTTTCCAGGCGTTGAACTGGCGACGTTCATTAAGGGGTGTGAAAACACCCCTTAGGCAGCACATCTGCCTCAGCAACCTATTTTTTGGGGGTGGGGGAGGGAAGAATAGGCTTGGGGGCGTGGTTCAGAACTGTCTCATAGGTACTTCTAAGCATGAGGACCCACCCTTTCAAGGCTCCGCCCCCTCCTCACATGGTGAGATTGTTCTTCAAGGAGGCAGGTATGAAAGGGTTTGGTGGCGAGGCCATGGAAATCCTCAGACTCCAGAAGCAAGCACTACAATTGAACCCCAGAGGCCTACAGGCACTTTCCTCTCACAGACCCTCCTGGTAGCTTTGAATGCTAGCTAGCATCGGTAGTCATTGGAGAGGTGTTGGGAGTGCCCTTAATGTCTACACTACGTGTCATTACACCCTGGCCCTGGGAACATTTTTCTAGTTTGCTTGATGCAAGCCACAAGCAAGTGATGACTGCCCACTGCTATTACTTCAGATCTTCATGGAGCCGGCAGCTGGTGTTACTCTCTAAAGTTCTGGGCGTGGATTTGTCGCTGCACTTAGAAGTCCATTATTAGCCGCCTTTGGTTGCAACTCTTACCCTTGACACACACTTTGATACCCCTAAAGTCCCTACAACCCTTCCTCTCTGGTTGATGAAGATAGTTGAAGGAACATAAAACAAACTAAAATGTATAAGTTGTGATTATTTTCTGTAGATTCCATTCCTCCCCTTCCCCCTGGGGCCTCAGCCTCAAGTTGAAGGCCAGTGAGGGACCAAGACAAGGGGCCCTCTCTACAATGTCACAAGGGGTCAAAGGATGTGTGATGTCACTTCTGCTGCTATTAGCATTTTGATGACCCAACGACCATGACGTTTTACTGGACTCCGGTAGCACCCCACACCATGTTTGGGAAAGCCACTGAATAGTGACGGGGAAGCAGCATTGATGCAAAGAGCCTTATTAGATAGCTTTTGTCTTGGGGCCCTTAACAGAGGTTGGGGAAGGATCGTCAAGTTAGTCCTGATTGGAGCAGGGTGAGTTTGCCTTTTTCCACTTGGATCCATGGTTCACTGAAAGCATGAGCAATTTGCCAAGCGTCCCAAAAATCACTTTAGGAGAAATATTCCTACCAACCTAGGTAGCACACTACACACTACAACCATTCAGAAATTAAAAATAGAAACATATTTTAAGCCTGTAGAACTTGTGGGACAAAACCTCTTTAATGAGACCCACCCTTCTGTTTCACAAAGTATGCGATATTCAACAACCTGCGCCGTTCAAGGTCACATCATCAGGTGCTTTTGGATAATGGGCTGGTTATCAGTAAATTTGCTGTCTTTAACAGTGCAAAACACTAAATGTTGTTTATGAAACCACTTCTTGGTGTGTGTGTTTGAACGATATATTAACAGGTACCCATTTTCTGACGCTGAGCTCCTCCTACAACAGCATTACGACGATAAGGGTACGCAATCAAAGTGTATATTACTCAAATAATTCGAAAAGTACAAGATGTTTTTTTTACCCTTATTGGTGGTGATCCGTCTCCTGTCCGCTGCCCCTTTTTTTTTGCCTGTTTCCTGCTCCTGTTACCTAGAACCCATTAAGAGAAGGATTTTGACCGAAACGAGAGAATGTAATGTTCCCGGGAACTGTCTGCCGTGCTAGTAATTTTGTTTAGTGTTCCAGCCCCGAACAAGGGCATCAGCTCGCCAGGTCCCCAGGTGCTCAAACTTCGCTGCAGTCTAAATTGGATTCAGATTACATTGGACCTTTATTCAACACGCCTCATCATTAAAAGCGCGTGGAGCGCCTAATGCCCCAATTTAAAGGGTAATGCTGGTGCAGTGTCGGCGTGCTGCAGCGAGCTGCGGGGTCCTGGCTTCTGGCGGGGCTCCCCAATCTGTTAGAACACCGAGCCGTGGCAGGTGGCCCATGTCCACCGGATGTGGGGAGAGGGCGTGATTTGCTCCACATGGCCTACGTACCTGCTGTCTTCACCAAAACTGGCTCCAAGTTCACCCTGTCAAATGCCTTTTCCTTCCTTTTTGCCCGTGGCTGTTTAACTTTACTGACTCACAAGAGGCATTGCCACTGGCAAGTGACTTTCATAAAACACTGAACCTCCATTGACGTCCTGCTTTGGAGAACCGTGCAATTTCTGCACCAGGAGAGGCATGACCACAGTGCTCAATTTGAGCCGGTGGTTTCTGGTGCTCAGCACTGGTACTTCATCATGCATACTAGTGCACTTTGCATGAGAACCATTTAAGGACACCTTAATTTATGGTAGGCACAGGGAGAATAAGTGATTTGCCCAGAATCACAGGATGATGAGCCGACGCGGAGACTCAAACCTGGTACCCCAGCTCTGAAGTTGCCAGCTCTGACCATTACGCCACATCCTTTCCCCACTTTCATGGTTAGTAGGAAATGGGCTGCTGCAAGCTGCCTCCTGACGAGAGCCCTGGCACCATTATTATTATTTTTTTTTTTACAAATTAACCACTGCGTGACCACATTGTGGCGTCATCACGCTCTGCATGATGGCCATGTGACTCCCGCACTATAGATTACCTGCATTCAAAATACCCTCGCCCCCACATTGTCACTGAGTGAAGACGACTGCTTCCTCACCTCTGTTCAGGTCTCCTTATGTACATTGCAGACTGCAGCACTAAATTTCTTTTGCACCTTAGTGGTTTAATATTCAGTACATATTCAGTACATCCTTCTTAAATCTCTGTTTTCCCAAACTTCATTTTTTTTTTTTTGTTGTCTCTGCCACATAGAGTAGAGTTTTTCCATACCTTCAATTCCGCATTACTGGAGGCGTTATGCACTTTGCATCCTAACAGCCTCAGGCCTCCTAGTGCTTGACCACTCTGTGGACCTGCTAAGGATGCAGAGCAGTACCACCCATCCCTGTTGAAAAGGCCTCCATCACAAAATATGTTCCCGGCACTTTCCTAACCGAGAGCATTGATGCTCAAATTACGGCCCGGGGGCCGCATGCGGTCCCCTTGGCCTTTACATGCGGCCTCCTTGTAAACAGGAGCACTGGGTTGCTACTTACTCCACTCAGCACTAACAGTAAAAAGATGTTAAATAGACAGGCAAGCCTTTATTTCAAGGTTAATTGGTGTTAAATGAAGGGTGTAACTAGGGAGTCCTGTACTACTTTAGTTCAAAAACCCCTTCATTTTTAAACACATTCTTGCAGCAAAAGTGTATAAACAGGACAGTCTTTTAAAAATTCAAAAACTGTATTTAATTAACATGCAGAACCCTTTCGCCTTAGTCCAATTGATTAGAGCATTGAGAGGTATTCATTTAAAAGTGATAGTTTTCAAACATGAATTTGTAACATGATTTCTTCCCCCCTCCCAACCCTGACAACAACGCCAATAGTGAACTAAAGAGGCAAGCCAGTTATGTGCACCCTTGGGTGGCCTGAATGCCTATTCTACATGACAACATTAAAGTTTATTAAATCAAACACGAGGTCCTCACATATGTGATAATGAAGAAAAAGTGAAATTAAACAGTTGCCCAGGATCACACAATTTGGTAAAGTGGGGAAGCCGGGATTAATCCCAGGTTTTCTGGTTTCATATAGTTGAATTCAGCCACTAGATGTATACCCTTTGCCTACACCAACTTTACCACCAATCCCCCCAACCCCCTCGCCCTACCGCCACCCTGCTGGCATCAATGCGGATCTCGGGAGCATCACAGACCAATCTTTTTGGCTCCTGGGAAAATGTTTGAGTCCCCATGACCTCTAAAGCATCACTTCCCTGTGATCCCGGCATTCCTGAGGACTTATTCTCTACTGTTAAGTGAATGTGGCGTGCCTCTCCCATTGCCTATCCTGAGAAGCCACTGCTAGCCACACAGGGTGCTTCTGACACATTTCTCTCTGATATCTTTTAATATTACAGCCCGTACAGACGCACACCCACAAAAGCTCTTTTAAAAGTTGCGCGTTTAATAAAAAGTCCATCTTTTCATGGAGAGGCTCGCAAGTTTCAAGCACACCAGTGCGCTCTTGTTACCACTGTGGTGTCTACAAGGGTGAAGGGTGTTACCAGTGGCACGATTGAGCCCTGACAGCGCAAACCGAACCTCTCCGACTTCTGGGATCAATGAAACGGGCACCATTGAGCTGGGTAAAAGGAACACTGGTTTTGGGATTCTCAAGGGACTGTTTGTTTTGTAGGTTTCACAATAAAAAAATGTTGGCTTTATTGTTCACTTAAGAACACACTGAAATAGAATCGTCTTTTCCCTTGGAATCCGTTTCATATGAAGCATGGGACTGTCCCAATTCGAGGTTATTATTTTGCAATAACTTGCATTTCACAGCGCCTTGCTTCTGTACCTACCCCTCCCGGTTAGTGTCAGGTACCCACTTGGGCAAAGGAGTGGGATTTACAAAAATAACAGCTGTTAAGGCACAATAATTGAGCAGAAATACAAAGTCAGGGTGTATTAAGCTCAGTAATGCGCAGACATGACATAAGTGTTGAGGATTGAGAGAAGGAATCGAATTAAGAGCGGTTTGTGTGAAGAGGGTCTCTGGCTGTCAGCGAGGAATGCGAGCCGAGGGCCCGTGAAATATCAAGCAGGCCTCGGCTCTGAGAGGCGGCTGTCGGCTCAGCCAAGGACGCGCGGAGGGCAGGCGGGCGCAGGGAGAGCCGCGGCGGAGCCCTGCGCAATGTGCATTTCATTTAAAATATATTTGGGAACTGACCTGTGATGCGCCACTTCCTACATATTCCACGCAGATGTGCGTCAGATCTTCGCCCTCAGGGGGAAGTGACCTCACCAACGTAAACGTCAATTAAGGGGATCCAGGTGCTTCCCCTAACTCGGCCTTTCCTCGTGAAGGTCAATTCCTCAAAATGCCAGGGGACGTGACATCACACGCCATTTGACCTTTACTTACTTACACACACACACACACACACATGTAAACACGCACACACGGAAACACACACATGTAAATACACACTCACTCGCAGGCACGCATATAACATACATTTACAAGCAGTTTTAAACTTATCTCAACTGACGAGGAGGTGGCAGGTAATTTTACAGATAATTTTACTCTATTCTTTATTACACCAATAGTGAATAACATACCATTATTCACTATTAATGTAATAAACAGCTGACTGAAAACCAGGAAAGCTGAGGCCCAACAGACATGTATAAGGACGAGGTGCCCCCGTGTTCCAGGCACTGATTTTGCCACCTCTGAGACCAGGGGCTTGCAGGCTGCGACCCCTGGTGACCCCTAAATGACCTCCTTGCCTTTTGTAGACCTGGCACTTCTTCTGGTGACCCCTCAGCCTCGTAGTTTTGAAGGCAGCAGCAGGAAGGGCCAAAAACCCTTGTTTGCTTTCTGTAGTTAAACATCTTCCCCTTCTCCTAAACCATTAGGATTAAATAGAAGGAGAGGCTAAAAGCAGGAGGAAGGACCAACCTGTGTGAGGTCATGGGGGGCGGGAGATGCGGTCAAAGGGTGGCTGATGTCATTTCCGCTTCCCCTGATGGTTTGGTGAATTGACGTCCATTTTTACAAATGCATACCGTGGATAGCGAGGTTCCTTCCCCTCTTTTTGCCTTGTACATTTCTGTAGCTGTTTGTCCTAAGCATTCATTTTTAAGAAATAGTTTATGGCAGTTTCTTTCATAATTGTCCATTGTCTGTCATTCACCCCAGAAGTTATAATATTCAAAATCGGGTGGGTTACAGATGAGGACTGCAAGGCCCGTTGCATCCTCTGGCCTGCCCAGCTGCCATGCTTTAGACTTGACTATCCTTTTTCAATTGATATGGAAACTATAATGCTATTGGTCAGCCTTCAGTGACTGACCCATCCCTGAGACCAGACCAAGATATGGATGTAGATGTGTTGGCATCTCCGGTGCCAGGAGTATGGTAGCCCCAGCCAAAATAATTTTGAGAATGCCACATCTGCAACCTGCATAATTCAAATTATTGTGTGGAGGTTTTTAATGCATGTCTGGGTACTTTCACTGTGCAGAATTCAGTGGCATAAAACCCCATATACCACAGGGAACGGGAAAAGTAGATATTATTTCATTGATCTTTGTGAAATATGCGTTTCATCCTCACACCAACAGCCTTCAAACCACTCTGCTGAGCTCTACCGTTGCGGGGCCACCAGGATTATGCAGTAAAGGGGGGAACAAATTAAGCAGCAGTGTTACTACAGTATCTTTTTTTGTGTATGTTGCATTTGATTTTCTCCGATTTAAAGACCAATTTGCTGTGGGCTTTGATGACCTAGTCACAATTTGCTTTCTCCTTCTTTTCCAGATCCTCAGCTAGGTCTGCAGAATCATTCGCGGTTACGGACGCCTCCGCTACCGATATCGCACTCCCACACCCCGAACCAGCACCATGCGGCCTCCATCAATTCCCTGAACAGGGGCAACTACACACCACGCAGCAACCCCAGTCCGGCACCCACGGACCACTCACTCTCTGGAGAGCCCGTGGGCAACACGCAAGACGCCATCCATGGTCAGGACAACTGGCTACTGAACAGCAACATCCCACTGGAGACCAGGTAGGCCGCGCGCACGCGAGATATTGCACCTCCAGAAATAGAGCGGTCATTTGATCACAAATTGAAAAATGTAATTAAATGTGCGAGTTTCATGTGAATTAATCAGAACACCTAAGATACCGGACAGTCCTTACTTTTTTAACATTAATGTCTCTGGATGGAACGGTAATTTTGGATGCAAATAATACAAAAGCTGGGAAGAACCACACACCTCTCTGTACGACGGACCAGGCCCAGTGGGCAGGAGACGGACCTTCTGAAAGACCGTCCCGGAGAGTGGAACGAGCAGGCAGCGTGTAGGTGCTCAGTGTGGCATCAGATCCTGACTCCTTGATCTCAGAGACCGGAAGTAGGGCGGACATTGAAGCTGAATCGAGTTTAGATTGTGGTGAATGGAGACAGACTACAAGCCCCAGCTTGTCTTCCCCGATAGATCCCACCTCAATTTACTTAAAGCATAATCTTGTTTCTGGACCACATCTTACACTCCACCCTATTGTATGGCGAGTTCACGCTCACATCTTCCTTTGTCTGGAGCACCTCCTGATGCTATCCCGGGCCACCCTGCACCCTTCTCTGGCAAACCCCTGTCCCAGGAGAACCACAAAGGAATTTGGCTTCCCTGTGTTATGCAGTTCCTCTCACTCTTCCCCACCCCAGTCCCCCCAAACCCCCCTCTTTCATCCTCTCCCCCACCCGCCTCTTCATATGATGTTCACATTGGACCTGACACCATTTTGGTAGCACGCAGCTACCCTAAGTGTGCTCTGCCGGAGAGCAAGACCCTGTATCCGAGACTGTGGTAGGAGAATACAAGGTAGTGGGTGAGATACACTTTGTTCACGCAGGTAAAACCGCACTCTCTACCCTTGTGCGCCCAATGGAGCTCCATTCTCACCCCAAATGTTTGAGGGAAGCCACGATTTGTGTGGCCCTGAGCAAGACCTGCTTTGGGACTTCCCTTTTCAGTGTACTGGGCTTCCATCAGCATGACAGCAGATGCATTGTTTGCTGTAAGCTACACATTCTGTGGGACCAGGAGTTTTAAAAAAGCATCCAAAGGAAAGCCAAGCGCCCTGAAATATTAGACAAAATCAAGAATCCCGTCATCTGTCTGCAAACATGCATGACCAGGGCTGCCGCCGCCTCCTTATTCCAACTCTTCCTCCCTAGGTCGGGATTGCACCCAGAATACCAATATTGAGAGTGGTTATATTTTATGAATGCATTCTCTTGCCAAAGGAAATCAATATCCAATTTATGAAGCTGGAATCGGTCTTTCCACTGAAAGGATGTGCGCGTCTGGCCGCGCTCCTTCGCCACCCAATCCAAAGAGCGAAATAGAGAGAAGGGAAATTGACTCTTTCGATCTGATAACTAATATGAAAGAAATATCTGGCATTTGCAAAATACACCTATGTCGAGAGGGCCTTGTGCTTGAAACAGTGGTGGCTGCACTGCAAGGCCACTAGGAACAAACATTGGCAAAGCCCATAGGCTTGGATTTCATTCAGCATTAGCGCATTGTAACGCCACACAGAGAAGGAAACGAGCAGGAGGGGACAGAGAGGGCATAGTTGTAAAGTATTCCTTCATGCAGATCAATGCAAGCACTCTAGGGGAGGCGGAAGGATACACCCAAACAGCCAATAACCTTAGACGAGAGAAGACTACTCCACTGGGCTGAGCCAACCTGCTTGGCACAGTCTCTATCCAATGGCTGAAAGAGTCTAGTCGAAGAAAGTCAGTGGTTGAAAAGGGCAGACCCAAAGCCCACTCTACACATATTGTAAGCAATAGGTGTTCTTGACAGCTGCCTCAGAGTAAGGTGGGCACCCAAGACCCTATATGTCTGCGTCTGAGGAGAAGTGAGTGGAAACCGGGCACAGTGCCAGGAGCCTGGCCACATAACTGTGCACGCAGGGTTCAATCAACCTGTGCCTGTCTGTGTACGTGTGATTTCGAATGCATAATTCTTCTTTGAGCTAGGAAGGCAGATGTGTTCAATTCTTTTTTGGGGAATCCGCATTTTCAGGAAAACTAGGGTGATAGTGTAGTGAGTCCATGCTGTTTCTCCATGTTTGTCTTTAGTGTCAGTGCTCTCAACACTGCCCCTTTCACGAGCACTCCTACCACACATCACATCTCTGGAACACCAGGGTCAGAAGACTGCGGGTTAATATAGTGTGCACAGGACAGTTGTGTTGGGGCGGTGACCTGCTGGCCAGGTATGCAAAGTTCTCCTCCTCTTGGTTGTTTGAGTGGAGTCTTTTTCTTTCTTGACCCTTGTTGTTCTGGTTTCTGTCTAGTAAGTTGGTGCTGTTAGCCCACTGCCCGGTGGGCTGAAGCTTGTTTCCTTGGATGCTCATCTGCAGGGTGCACATGAGTTTCTAGTGCTGTTGAGAATCTCAGAAGAGAGGGCAAAGAGCGAGTCGGCATAGAGATGCACTCTCGGAGACCGGCTCCGGTGCTTATAGGATCTTGTGCGCTACTGCGATCTTCTAGAAACGAGTTCCAGGTTCAACTTCTCTTCCATGACTCTCAACGGAATCCCTTTCGCCAGTGATGCACGACTCGCTAGAACACTATTGAAGCTCTTTTGTTTATTCACCCAGCGTTTTGATGCTTTATAGTAATAAAATAAATGTCTGGTGCCCTTCTGATGAAGGGGTTCAGTCCAAAGAATTCAAAATGTTGCAGCTTCACTGGGTGGAAGCGAGAGAAAGGGGCATCCTGTGTTGCATTTGATGGTGGAGCAGCAAGGATCCTGTTGGGTACCCTATTGTTCAAGAGCATGAGATAGCCTGTATGGCGGGTTTGCCAGCTGCTATTGGAAATCCCAGCTGCTGCATCATTTTCTAATTGCCTTGGATATATATATTTAGCTCTGTGGCTCTTTGAATTCATGTAGTCCATTCTACCTGAAAGAAGATCTGTCTTCCGATGCATTTTTCATCCCTCTATTTATCTTTTTAAGGATATATTGGTCTAAGCTCCCCATATTCCTTTAATTGGTCATCTCTCACTTTATTGTTCCAAATATTTTCCCTCTCCCCTCTCTCTCTCCTTATATAGTCCTCACCGATGCCCTCTAGCTTGTGCACTCCCTCAAACCGGCCTTGAATTTTCTGCTCCCCTCCGATATCTGGTTTTGTGTATTCGCTGCACTTTGAAGTTCAGTGATCTTTGTCTAATTGCATTTAGCCGAAGAACCCTAACCCAGCCAACCCGCAGCATCTGACTGCAAATAGATGATTACCAGCCAATACACAGGCCCTGGATCCTCAAATTACCAACTAATTGGCAAAGCCTAAAGAATTGATATTTCAGCAGAAAAAAAGCACCGGTAAATGAGTCCAGCCCAATAACTGCAGATGTGCCTGTGAAGAGCTATTAGGAACCACTAGATGCATTATTTCTGTAATTAAAAGATCACAAGCTTCAGACGGGCTCAAAGACTCGCGTCTGTCTGCTGGAGAAGAGAGGGGTCAGGAAAATCAATGTCTGTGGTGGGGAAGCAAGTTGCTCCTCAGAAGAGCCTGGGCTCTCATTAGTGCCGCAGTTGGTCCTTGAGCGATCAGCAGTCATCGCTCAGGCTCATCCCTGCAGGAATTGGTGCTTCACTTAGGAAGACCCAATGGTGGGAGAAGGACGCACGAGGTAGTGCTCAACGCTCACCTCATTGGCTCTTGTACATTATACAACGCCGTTTGCAGCGGCGATTGCAGGGTCCTCAGCATGGTACGCCCCAAGGCCTGTAAATTTGTATTGAGCACCATAGCCTGAATGAGCGGTGGTGATTTACAGAGGTCATGACGCGCCTAATCATGACGCGGTTTTTGCAGGAGGATATGTATCGCTGCATACTGCTTCAGCCTGCACACATAATGGGCCTGATTCACTGAACCATTTGCACCTGCAAGTCTGATTTACACGCCCAGACCGCTCCATTTGCAAGTGCATGATAGTCTTAAAAGGTGACCGTGTACTCCTAGAGCTTTTTACTCCTACATAATATTCACCAAGGATGGAGTAATATTGTGCAGGAGTAAATCCTACTTTGGTTGGGGAATGGGCGTTCATACTGGGGATTTCCCTGTAAAGTTTGGTAACGCCACAATCTCAAGAGTTGCTCAAAGGTGATGGCATTTCACGCTGAATAATTACGCAATATGTACATGTACAGTTACACATGTGGAAATGCTTCCGCATTGTCATACCCTTTAGTCTTTCAAGAATTCACAAAGCTTTCCAGAAGTATGGGTGGACGGATTCTGTCATTCCTCATTCGTGCCAATTTGATGTTGTCAGTTTAGACAAGCAAACACCTCTTTTACTTACGTAGTCCTGCAAAAAGGCAACATAGCGAAGAGAAGGGACTCCAGGCCGGTTACCATGGCAAGGATACACCCTTCTGAAAACAAAGTCTGACTCCCAAACTTTGAACCCTCCCCTAATCTGTATCACTTCAGATGGACATAATGGTCCTCCTTAAGGGGACTATTTTCTGCAAAACCCACAAGGTGATTGCAAAACCCAGGATAGGCTGAGAATAAGTCACTGTACAAATACGTACCTATTGGTCAACATGCCCGGCGAGGTCTTTAGAAAACCCAGATACCATACAGTAGGGTGAACGACAGCCAAATCAATATGGCTGACAATTTTCAGTAGAGTATTACAGACGGAGCACAGTAGGGTGGAATAACAGGGCCCTTTGTAAATGAATACGGACATCTAAAGTTGCAACCTTAAAATATTGGACATATACTGCACCCAAAAGAATTAAATAAAAGTTGGAAATAATAGTTTGATCACGCGTGCTTTGATGCTGTGCAAGCCTCGCATAACAAATCAATGATGCTGACCCTAAATTTGCAAAAACTAGCAAACCCGCATTAGAATCTATCACTGTTGACCTGACGCCCCATCTTCTCAACGGATTGAAGTTGAAATGACTTGTGCAACGTGATGAAGATGATTGAGCTATAGCTTTCTAGGGGCTACAAACCCATCCGCTAGGATAGAACTCCAAAATCAACGCTTGTTGCGGATCCACTTCTAGAACGCTGCATCTAAGTGACGAGGCTAACCGAAAACGCTACTAGACTAATTTCTCTAACCCTATATTGTGAAGTTGTGGTCAGCTCTGCTCTTTACTCGGTAACATTCACCATTGTAAGAGAAGTGATTGGTTCAGGCTGGGCTGAATGAAGACTGCTCTCTGAGTTCCAAAGGTGAGGGATTGTTCCAATTTCTTTTGTTGCAAACCAATTTTGCTTCAAGGTTTCAAACAATTCAGTAGACCTCGTGTAAAGCATCCTGTCGAAGCGGCTCACGCGGAATGCATGTTTGTTGACAACCCCTCTAACAATTTTTTGATAATACTACAAAGCCTCTAGTTTGTGCAACTGTTCCTGCCAACATCTAGGAAACTGATAACTTGTAAGAGAATAATATTAATAAATAATATTGTTGTTGCTATTGTTACTTTTCTTTTTATTGGTATTATTGTTAACTTTATTAGTTTTCCCTTTTGTTGAACTTTAGAAACGTATTGTCTATACTGCTAATAGGCACATCAGAAATTGCCGGCTTTGGAAACCTGCAGGGCCTTTGGCACCGACTGTATTAATGTTTTTTCTGTATCTATGGGTATCAAGCCATCACTTTAACTTCACAAATGCACTTCAGCATGCAAGACCATGTTTTCGAAAATGGCACTTCATAGATGCATGACTCACGGCCTTCATTCATGTTTCCATCTGTATGTAGAAACATAGCAAAGCAGACATTCCTAGAGACATTGCAGGACAACCTCATTGAAATGGACATTCTCACCTCCTCCCGACATGACGGTGCTTACGATGGGTATGTTATCCGCTTATGCAGTCATCTTCTATAATGTGAATTCATTTGGCATGCTCACACGTACTAACCCCATTCGTTTCTCAAGCTAAATGAAGAGTTTAGCTCCTCGGAGGCAGCTTTGATGGTTTGTGGGTCCGAGACTTCCAAAGCGCGCCCAAACTGGGGCTACGGTTGGAATGTCTGGGCTCCAGGTATCAGAGTTTATCAAAGATCCCTCCTCCAAATACAGTGTCCTGTACATATTAATGGCATCTCATTAATATGCTGATACACGCTATTTCATTGGCTTTACTTTGCACTCCATAAAGGCACTGTATTGGGAATCGTTTCAAGATGGCCGACCTGTTGCTGAGAATTGGACTCTTTCTAGTCTGAAGCACTGTGTGTTTTGATAGAGTTTATCACATTGCGCTTGAGGAACAGTGTTAACCTTTCTGTCTTGCAGGTTTTGAGTGTGTTAATTTAGCTTCTCTTTTTCATCAACGTGGAGAAATTAATTGGAGAATGTAAATCATTTTTGGCTATGATGGAATTTGAAATGGAGCGGATCGCAACTGTCCTGAATAGGAAACCCCAATCTTTTCTTGTTCAGAAATGTCTCTACCATAGCTCAAGAGGCATGATCTTTCTGTTTCAATTGCCATCTGTTCCTTTTCTAAGTATAATCTTGTTTTTTTCTGTGGACGTTCTCCCGTGTAAGCAGCCATTTTCTTCACCTGAATGCAGCCAGCACATCCTCACTTACTGCCACTGCTGTTGATACATGCCAGCTCCCCACCGGCTCACCTCTGGTGCTCAAAACTGACTGAGAAGAGAAAAAGCAATTAAATGGGTCAGACACGCTAGACCGACTAGGGATGCGTGGGAAAGTACAGTACTAGGAGTTCTTTCTCAATACATTGGGGTGATTCAGAAAGGCACTTACATTAAAAAGAGCACTTTTAGTACTACTTCCCTTTCTCTTATGGGCATTTGTGAATTGCTCCCAAAACCTTTAAAATAACACTATTGTAGGAGTATTCATATACTTTTATTAGGGTTGTGCCCCAGTTTAACAGGGAGTTGAACATTTCAAGGTTGCTTCGCAAAGACTTTTAGGAGTAGGTGAAGTGGTACTCCTGTAGTAATGTCATAGTAAATTGGCCCCATTGCTATGTTTGTCATCAGTGTTAAGTAACAGTGATAGGTAAATATGCTGAAAAGTATTCATAAATATATTTCAAATTGCCCTCCTTTGACTGTGATTGATATTTCAGAGGGAAAGATAGTATGCAACGTGCACATATCCAATGTTTTCGTCTCATGTCTTATTTTGCCTCCAAAGTGATGAATGGGAGTCTGTCTTCTAACGCAGCTCAAGACTTATGAAAGGCAGATAAGTCTTTCTTTTATTTCATTCAGAAGGATGAAACAGAATGAAAAAAGATCCTAATTCCATCTATACAAGGATGAGTTTGTGACCATCAGCCTTTTTGTTTTTATGTTAATTATAGATTGATGTATTTTGGTGTCTTGTAGTAGCGAGCAGCAGTGTTTCCAAGTGGCCACTTCAGAGCACTAGGTTAGGTGATGGAGGGTTGGGGTTCCAGTAGAGCGACGGAGTCCTCCACCTGGTAGGGTCTGGTCCCTTTCTCTTCAGAAGAGGTTAAGTTAGGCAGACAGACCATGCCACCCGAGTTATCTTCCCAAGCTTCCCATAAGCGATTATATAATACATAATAAATAAATAATAAAAAAGATCAGCTGTTTCATATCACTTCTTCAGAATAGGATGAATGACATCCAGCTGTTCCACTGTTGTCCTTCTTGAGATGAAACGAGTACCGACTGACCGCCTTTCATCCTTCAGGGGATAATCTGAGAACTGAGACATGTGATAGTCCTTCTGTTGCTCCCAGTTGTCGTTTTACGTTCACAGTAGGGCCCCGCTATTACGCTGGCGATGCTTTTACCATATTGTCGCGCTTATGCAGTTACTTTAGATGATCGGAAGTAAGGGGAGATCCTGCAAAACAACTTTCAGCACTTGGTGTGCAAGCGTAGCAACAGTAAATTGTGGATAAGACGGGGAGACGCTGTAGGGGCAACAATGTATGGATTCCTACTAGGGACTGAATATACAGAGACAAACAAGGAATTACTAAGAAACAGATGCCCGTAGAGAAATGATTGTTATAATTTAAAAAAAGTCAGTGGAGCCCCTCGTTAACTAGAGGTTCCATGCAAATGGAGCCACGAAGATATGTAGGGACTGATGACTAATTCCTAGTGGACGGTATATGTATATATATATACTGGGAGAGCGCGTGCAGGGCTGGCCTCAAAGATACCCCATGGTCACTCCTCAGGGAGCCTAGTGCTGGTCTGCTCGTTGCTGCATAGACTGGGCAGTGAACGAGGTCCTGATGCATTTTCCCTGCTTGTGATCTACTGTTTACAGTTTCCAATTTCATATTAGCCCTCCTGTGACATCTTACTGTGACAATTTTGCTTGACTTTGTGGTTGATAATTACTTCTTGCACGGAGTGAGAGTCCTCTTTCTGTTTTCATGATTTGCCCCAATCTTGCCTGTTGCGCTCTCTGCGGCGAAGCTTGACGCTGACCTGCAAGCGGCATTTCTGAAAGCGGATCTCCGCTAGGCAGGTCCCTTCAGTTGAGTGAGTGGCAGTAACAATTTTCTCTCCCTTCCAGGCACTTTCTCTTCAAGCCGGGAGGCACTTCGCCCCTCTTTTGTACAACATCACCGGGCTACCCCCTGACTTCAAGCACTGTGTACTCTCCCCCGCCCAGACCTCTGCCCCGCAGTACTTTTTCTAGACCAGCCTTCAACCTGAAGAAGCCGTACAAGTACTGCAACTGGAAATGCGCGGCCTTGAGCGCCATCATCATCTCGGTCACCCTGGTCATCCTCCTGGCGTACTTCATTGGTAAGTCCATCTTAGCCTCTTCTGTCCGTTTGTCAGTCCCTGGGCTGAGCGGTGTCCATTCTGTACAGATGCAATAACTTTCCTGCATAGTGCACTTGTATGAGTGTGTGGTTTGTAACCCAATATAGTCATTTCCCAGCTTCAAATCATTGTGTTCGGGATAAATTAAACTTAGGAGACAGTTATACAATAGCTTGTTTTTTTTGTCTTAACTCCAATTTTAGTTATGGTGGTCTTTTACCAGCTACTGAGTTAGGCATTAGGTAAATCTCCAAATGTTGTCATATACGAAAAAATATGTAGCGGGTAGCTGTTTTTTATTACGGCATAATGCCATCTTAGGGTTCTGGTGCCATTTTGAAGCCATTCACCCCCCGATGTCCACAGCATAACTTAAAGATTTTGTTGTAGAGCCTCAAAATCCATATGATGCAACTAAAGCTGTAGACACATTGGCTTACCATTTCCTTCACAGTGTTACCGCCACTCAAGGATCTACGAAAGACGGGTTTGAGTATAAAACCTCAAATCATATTCTGGTTTGTGAATGAGAGGCTGATCCGCAAACTTAGTCACATGCTTGCATACAAGATGTTCTTGAAATTATCCTTTCTTAAAGTTCACTAAAATCCAGTGACTTACACCTGGAAGTATATGAAAATCATTTAATATTAACGTGTACGCTAATCCCGCAGCGTAAGATTTCCCAGGGTTAAGATCCCGTTCTTTTGTAAAGACTATCGAAGCTGTGGACTATTTCTGCTGGTTTAGCCCACATACTTTGTAAGAGAGTGACAGTTCATTATTTCCTTACCTTTACATTGAGGGGGCACTACATGCGCTGTCGCGTTCTCCCTCAGGGTTCCAATTCGCTCTGCTGCTGGTCTCGTTAGGTAGCACAGAATTACTATATACTCCGAGACACAGCCCGGGTGCTGCCTAATGACATAGCACAACTCAGAGGTGTTAAGCAGGAGAGTGGGAAGTCTGTGTCATAGGCCGCTGGAAACGACTGCTCGGGGAGGGCGAGGGCAGAGGCAGAGAGCCGCTCAAAATGAACTCCCTGTCACAGACGCAGCCTCGCAGCACACTCAGGCAGCACATACATTTCATTCCCACCTGTGAAATATTTAAAGTATTTATTTTTATTGGGTTGTAAGCTCGCTCGCCACTTAAGAGCAGCAGTGAGGCGGGGGGGGGGGGGCAGTTTATGGAGATCAGAGGGCATTAAATGTGGGTGCTTTGATTCATTTTAGTATGTATGAAATTGAATATTTTACAAATGCTGAAACGCACATCTATACATGCACACACAACCACAACTAGCGAAATCAAACATTTGCAGCATAGGATTTGCGGACAAAAACTGATTTTTTTTTTATTTCTATGCAGATATTGGCAATTTTGCCAATTTATTTACACTTTTAGCAGATTTTTGAAATCTTAAAAGCAGATTGGCTCGTTACTAAGGGCAACAGTATTCTCCTCAGTTGTGGGGCTCATGCAGGTCTAATGCCAGGGACGCACAGCACTGACAATCCGATTGGATAAAGTGTCTCAGCTGGTGGAGAGCTCATTAAGATCAGATGGCATCCTGAGGTGGGTGGAGCTTGGTGATGCACAGGGGGGAAACAACGCGGTATGGTTACATCGTGGTTTTGGCAACGCAAGTCGTTACACCGACTTGCACTGGAGGGCGCTCTAGACTAAGGAATAGTGTGAATTACTATTCCAGCACCTTCCCTACTGTACGTAGACTGGAGTTGGAATAGTAATTCACACTATTCCTACATCCAGCGCCCTCCAACGCAAGTCGATGTAACGACTTGCGTTGTCAAGACCGCAATGTAACATACCGCGATGTGATGGTACTCGTTGTATCATCATACATTCGCACAGGGTCCTCGACAAATGATGCTTCAGGCGGCGGGAGATGGTGGGACTGTTATTCAGCTTCAAAGAGTTCCTCGTCTAGTGGTTCTGTACAGGTGCACCGTACAAACAAATGCAAGCCTTGTGTCTTGAATCCGGCCTCATAGCTCCCAACCTTGAGAAGCGTGCAGTGGCTGCTCGGGGGAAGCGAGGAGACCTTTAGGACATTGTGCTTGGTTGATCAATCGTCCTGCATGAAAGTCTAGCTTTTAGGTAAAAATAAAGTCCCTTCTTTCTCTGCTCTCCGAGGCCTCAAACGCCCTCTGCTTTACAGTGTTGCGAGTCTTGGCGGTCTTTCCCGGTTTTTGCTGCACAGCTATAGAATTGCATTTTTTTTTTTGCTAGGTGCAGTTTATGATTAATCTACTGGTGGCTGGCATCTACGGGGAGGGGGATGGGGGCCCGCCCAAATAAAAAATAAAAAAAATAGAATTAAAACACTTAGCGGACGCGTCCTCCGCTCCTGATCTCTTCTTTCCTCGACTACAGTGCGAGCACCAGCAAACTCCCTGGCGCTGTTAACCCGCATGAGAGCAGTGACCTGATTGGAGGGAGTGGCCTCTCTGCGCTTCCCAGTGCACTGGAGGCATGCACTTGCTCTCAACCCAGGTGTCTTAGGTCAGCTAGGTTGAGAGATTTACAGAGCGCATGACTGGCTGGCCGGCCAAAGAGACATGCACACTGTAGACAGTACACAGGCAGCCCTCTGCCTACCACTCTCCCCTGCTGCCACTCAGAAGGCCCGCCCCGTCCTGACACTCTGTTACCATCTTATTTTTCATCTCTGGGGCATTGGGGGTGTGCATTTAAGTGGGGCAACCCACACCCGCTCCAATGGAGGAGTCTCCCCTGGGAAACGATCCGAAAATGTTGCTCTTGTATTTACGGCCTATGATATCACCTTTTCCTTCTCCGTACTTCATGCTAGCGCCAAGAAACCTCAATATGGGTAGATGATTTACCAGTAGCGGCTCGTAGTGAGTGTGCTGCGGGGCGGTGAGGAGGGGCAGGGTGGGGGGTAGTAAACTCCGGCATTCGGCCGACCGGAGGTAAGTACATAAAGAAATAAATAAAACGAAATACATTGCGCGCGCTGCAACGCAAATGGCGTTGCAGCTCACGCATTGTAATTTGATTTATTTATTTATGTACTTGCCTCCGGTCGGCCGTATGCCGGAGTTTAGTACCCCTCACGCTGGCCCTGCCCCTCCCCTGCCCCACCGCCCTGCAGCACTCCCACTACGAGCCGCTACTGTGATTTACTCTGCAAAAACCTCATTAAAAAGTAAAGGGCAGTCCTCCGTGACGGTTTGGAATTCAGTTATTGATATCTTATAAATTTTATGTGTTGATAGTTTGTAACTTTGCTACGTATATGTCGCCCGTATATTGGCCCATTTCTGTATTTTTATTTGTTTTGAAAACTCAATAAAGGTATTTGAAATCTTGAAGAAAAAAAAAAGTAAAGGGCATCAGGAAGAACCAGAAACTTGGGTGAAATGCTCTTCCACAAACTCTACCTTAAAATTCATGAGTTAAATCGCTTCCGTCTGCTCTCTCCTATTTTATCATCTTACACTTTCTTTTATATTCCAGAAACAATTCAAATGGATTTATTAGTTTGCACCTTTGTGCTTTTGAGGTTATCAAAATTAACATGTACACAATATCTGGTCTCAGATACTCTGCCAGGCAGATCGAATAGCATCTCTTCCAACGTAGGCACTGGGAGTCAGCCTGGGTCAGGCTCATTACAGGCAAGACTGGCTCATTTCTAAAGCAACTCTCAATTACTAAAAAGTCACATTAATCTGTTCAGCTCTGCATAAACATATTTAACAATGAGCCCCTCCGCTGGGCTAACGGATCTAATCGGCGGGCGAAAAAATCAGATTATTTAATTAGATTTTGATGACAAATTGTGTTTAATTTAAAGTATAATCAATTATTAATTACCTCAATGACGAGTTCTGTCTTGGCGTGCTAATGAGCTCATTTAAAAATTATGACTACCCTTTTCGTTTCAATTATTTTTTACAACC
Organism: Triturus cristatus; assembly: GCF_964204655.1. Taxonomy (NCBI): domain Eukaryota; kingdom Metazoa; phylum Chordata; class Amphibia; order Caudata; family Salamandridae; genus Triturus; species Triturus cristatus. Next base: position 1,449,798,716 of record NC_140591.1, read on the forward strand.
TGTCACATTTGCAGCGCAAAATGAGGTCTCTTTGCCCAAAATAAAGTTGAGGCTGCGTCCTACTTGTAGCATTTACATAGGGCAGGACTTCATCACAGAGACCTGATGAGCAGCCGAATGGTATTTTCCTTTGACATTTTTGCTTTTCGGGGGCGGCGACAATTTAAGTCTGTGGCATGATTGTTAATGAATTTAGCAGCGGCGATTAGCTACTTAGCAGCCTCGCTGTTCATCTGCCTACAGGCGAAATGGAGCCAGTGCTCTTGTATTTCGGATTCAATAAATCGATGCGGAGTCCTGGTTTGCCTCTTCGCTTCTCTTTTGTATTGGCGCATCATGGCCCGCTTCCCTTATGCGATCCTGATTCACTCGCCAAGCCAGCCACTTTGTTTCACGCCTTATTTTGCGTAGAGCAGTGCTTAATTTGTAAAAAAATAAGTGCCAGGGCTCTCATCAGGGGACCACTGCAGCTTGCACCACACTTTACCCCTGCCAGCACTGCCAGTGACAGTAACAACACAACTACTAACCATCGCACTACTACAAGTGTGACAGTTTGGGCTATTTCAGGTCCCAAAAGCTATAAGAATGGCTTGGGCAGCAGGTAACAGTCATTTTTGATGTATATTGAATTAATAAGTAACTGTTTTTGTGATTATCTCTAAATTGGCCAGACAGCACCACCTCAGATGCACCAGTGTTGACAATTAAGTACCGGCACTGTGCACCGGAAACCACAGGCTCAAATTAAGCACTGGCGTAGAATGAATGTAGATACTTCGAGTTGCATGGCTGACATTGAATAGCTAAATGAACAGTTTCTATTTTGCGCCTGCGATTCTGCCGTGCACCAGACTTCAATAGGGTTATTTTGCCCCTGGAAAACTCCCCCATTTAGTAAACCTCTCACGGTGTGTCGCTATCGATTTCCCTATTCTTTGATTTGGAGTATAGTGCTTGAGGATTCCAGGCAAGAACATTGTGAAAAAAGAGCCGCACCACTAGTCGCTCCCTCATTAGATTTTTCACGTGGAGGTTGTGTTCATGTGGCTGTTGCAGGCTCATTTGTATCTTGGTATATTACAGCAAATATATGCATGAAGCCCCAAAAAGATGCTCTGCAAGGCAGCACTTCCTGGACGACTTATCCGAGTAGGAAGTGTCCACCAGTTATCGATCATCAGTGTGGTCTCCGTTGAGAGATATTCATTCATGTGGAGGGTTGAAGTTTTCTGTGTGCGAAGGAAGTGCTCACTTTCTTTCTTTTTTTGTTTTTTGACCTCACCAAGAGGTGTTTTTAAATTAGTTGCAAAAATCTTAAAAATTGGTAGAATCTTTGTCCACAGTACACTAGTAATGGTTATGAAGACACTGTATATCCTGTGCATACATAAAACTAATGCTAACAACATTGCAGTCCTTCCAATGCTTTTCAATGTGATTCTTATTCCTTATGTCGTGAGATGAGCATTCTCATTCTGCCATTTTATTTTCATCAGAGAGGCTACAACTTTCCATTTCTGGGTTGTAACAACACCACTCATGTTGAATGTTAGAAACAAATATACAACATTTGGATTAAGGAGTGTCCAGACCCTTATAGGTGCCAGAGATTCTCCCATGGTATAGGTTGCTTAGGACACAAGCATGCACCAGGAAGGATGCTTCTGACATCAAAGTAGTGTTCAACAAATTATAGGTAACTCTCAAATATGGTAACAAAATTAAAGTAAAAAACACAGAATAATGCAGTCAAGATACAGAAAGCTTACAGATTGCTTAGCTGGAAGAAGGCATTTTGTATTCTATGCAACAGTGTAAGACGAGAAGGGTTGATGTGTACAAAACATTGCTGGAAGTGGTGTACGGTATTTGGGAAATTGTGATCAAAGGCACAATATTACACCTCAGCACGGAGCAAAGACTTGTATTTTGATGTTGGAGAAATCTGACCACTTCATTCAGATTTTTCCATTTTCATTCATGAGTTATCATTTTGGATACGCTTTGGACTCCAGCTCAACAGTTGCTCTTACAGTATTGTATCCATTTTAGTCCTTTTTTGTAAATTTATGGTTGCGCGGACTGTGGCAGAAGATGGCTCTGTGTATGGACGACTCTTTCTGTGAAGCATAGCATCCTTGACACGTTGGCACTCGTGAGTCTCCCGTACTTCCTGAGATGTCTTGCCATATGACTGGTATTTCCATGGATCTTTTCTCCCCTCTCTGGCTTTTGTCCATCTGATCCAGGATGCGCTCTGTGAGCACTACACAAATGGACTCGTCCAGGTGGCCCACGAATAAGAGAAACTGCTCTCCACATCCGTGAAGTATCAAAACCACTCACATCTCCTATTCGCTAAAAAAGTGTCCACCGCACTCATGAAGCACAGAAAACCGCTGAAGACGTGGCAGGGATGCGTGCGCTCGCGGACGGTGTTGGATATGGAAATATATTAAGCACTCGTATTAGGCAATGATAGCGGAGTCTGCTGTTGCTCATTCATTTACACCGCTGCGCTGTAAGAGGCCCAGAGAAAGAGATGATGGGAGGCTGTAAGCCACAAATAACTCTCCCGTAATCTTTCTCTCGCAAACCTTTTCAGAAATCCATTTCGCAAAAGTGATGAGTCCCTCTTCAGCAGAATGAGAGCTGCGAATGTCCTCTTTTCTCAAGTAGCTGAAGACACTTGGCCCTTGACCTCGACACAAGGTACGGGCCATGTTCATGGCGTATCTTCGGCTCCACTTCGCCTCATAAGAGGCAGAGAGAAAACGATCAGTCTGAGGAAGCCATTTTGTGGCATTGAAAGCGGTCTTGAATCTTGGCCGTGACCTGTACATTTCACACTAGACGTTGCCGTGTTCTCAATGCTCTTAGAAAGGAAATGTCTTTTTGGGGCTCGGCAGTGAGACATGACATTCCAAACTAAATGGGGGGCTCTTGCCTCCACGTCTTAGAATGGGGTGGACGTTTATCATTGGATCAACGGTCCAATCTCAATAATTGTTTAGATGAATATGTTAAAATTGTGGTTAGAAAAAACAACGTTGAGTATCTTTCAGCTAAACTGTACCAAGAGTTTATTTTGGTGATATTGATAAGCTTACTCAGAAATCTAAAGAATTAAGTCGATCAGACAATTGATTGCTACAGTTTGGATGCATGCACTTTTGAGTGTCCTCTGTTGATGACACTTCCACGCTTCTGTGCAGAGGGAATCTGGATCAAGAATATTAAGGTAATCCTGTACGCTCTCTTGCTGCGTAAGGTCAGCCGTGTAGGGATGTCGTATATGATTACGTTTTGCAAACTGTAGTTTTAGGTTTATGTTAATGTGTAAAGTTACTAGCTTTTGTATAGCACACTTTAACCTGTGTCTGCCTTTTATAGTCCTTTTGAAATCTGGGCACCCTTCCCACATGGTTCTTGGATTTCTCGTTGACATGAGTCATGGTGATTGGGTGACTTTGTGTTTGAACAATTGTTTTTTTTTTTTTTTTATCGTAGTGTTTGCTGATAATCCGTTTATTGGTATGAATATGATGTTTCCGATTCTGCAAGGCATCTTTGAAGCTTGTAAACTGGACCACTGTGTACAACTGAAGGAAGGGTCGCTAGATTTCCGTTTTGTACTCGCGTGTGTACTTTCCCTTTGATGATCAAAGCAGTCCTTCCTTGGCTCTGTTTCATAGCTTGGAAATTTATTCAAACAAGTCTTCTTTATTCAGCTGTAGAAAATGGCTTCTTGAGACACCGTGGTCATCAAACTATGGTATAACCCGATGTTGCCTTTAGACTGGGGGAAGGGATTGAAAGAGCTGGCCTCAGTTGGGGACGCAACATATAGCAGCGTTGATTTTTAACGTGGGGTTTATTGGCAAAACCAGTGGATGTCACTTGAGAGCCCTCATAGCAGAGTCAAATCCATCACACTAGTCTATTTTCAGTTTGTCACCTCACTGTGGCTTGACCTTCTCTGTTACGCTTCCTTTGACATCTATACCTGGTGCAGCCAAAACTCAAGTCACAGTAGGGAAAAGCTAAATGCAGCACTGTATTCCACACACGGCTTCAAATATCAAGCCTTTTATAGATGGAAGACACTTACCAAGGGGATGTTCCACAAATCAGAATTTGCAAATTAATCAGCTGATCCATTATGAGAGCTTTGTTGACGTCTTGTTGATGTTCAGTTATAACCCTCAAGTGTTCATGGAAAACGCTAGCTTTTAGTCCACCGACACGCACGCCGCTCACCTTCCACAAGGATCCAATTATCTTGGCTGCCTCGGTTAGGTATCAGCCCGACCGGAGTCAGGTGCCAATCCTGGCAAGTGGCTACTTAAGGTAATAAGATGGCCGTCTGGAATGGGGCACAGGCGGCTCTCAAGGGATGCGTACTTAAGAGACGGATCAAGGTGGAAGGTAATTAACGCTACAGGCCGTTGACATCAATGTTTTGCTGCACGGTTTGTTGAATCAGTTGCCCCAGAATTACTGTCAAGGACAATGTCAGCCTGATTTATTTCCTGCATAAGTGCCGGCTGCATAGCAGACCAGCCAGGGGCCAAGTTTAACTTTCCCGTGTGACATCAACAGGCACGCGTCTCATTTGTCTTCTTTCCATCGTGCATGTGTGCACACACACATAAACATGCAGAAAAAATCATGCCTGATCTATTTTACCCACATGTGTGTCCAAACTTGCATATGCAGCTTTGTCTTTTTCTGCGCACATGGACAGATAATCCTCTCCACTTCCGCACACTTGTGTGTTCATAATCAGCCCTACCCTTACAGGCACACTTTCAAACATTTCTGTACTTGTGAACAACAGAATCCGTTTTATTTGTTTTGCCCGCAAACACACACTTGTAGTACCCCACACACAACGCATCCCTTTCTCCTGCTTGTGACTCTTATTTTCACACCTGCAGTTAATTGTGCCCATGCATGCACCATCACACAATCCACGTACGTACAAAAATGATACTGCACATGCATAAAATATATAATTTCCTCTGGATACACACACACACTTAATACATCCGTGCTTGATGCATGTGCACCCCTATCCTTTTGTTGTACTCACTTAATCCACTAGGGCACGCTTATCCATCTTCCCATATGCACATTCATGCATACACACCTCATCCTTGGCACACTTCACCTACACAAACAAAACCTCCACTGACCACTTGTGCATGCTTATCTTCCTCATGCGCAATCAACCTCTATACCGTCCTACTGGACATACTATCCATACTCTCTTCGCTTACATACAAACGTGTGCACACATACATACACACAAGCGTGCACACACATACGCACATTTCATCCCTATGCAATCCGGCTTCCTTTTGTACGCACACATACACACACCAAGCACTCAATATAGCTAATAAAGTAATTCTGTGGGGTTGGGCACCCACTACAATGAACTGTGCACACCCGGAGATGGGGATGATGGAGGCCATGTTGTACGTTTTTCAGGGATGATAAAAGTAGCACTATTGAATGGAGAATAAGATCAGTTATTAAAACATTGATGCCTGGGGGGAATATCATTAAATGATATAATCCGATAGTATTAAGCCATTTGGGCCATACACACACTCTCACACTCACTCACTCCCTTCATAAATTGTTGATGTAGTTGTCAGGCGAACCACTTGTTCAATAAATGAACTTCAAACCTTGATTCTCAGCGAACAGGTACATTTCGTTCCTTAAGCCCTGCAAAAACATATTTTCAAACCGCACATGAAAATCAGGTGAAGTGCTGCCTTCCTGCCCGGCATTGACCTTTTTACTAAGCAGCACTGAAAGGCAATCAATTCCTGAAATCTGTTTTACAAATCATCACGTGTTTCGAAGGAGCTATTGGACAAAGAAATCTGTTTTTATTCTGTACCTATTACCCAGCGTTGCCTTAATTAAATATCTGCTCGACGCAGAGAAAAACAAACAGTTATTTTTCCAACTTGTCTCTTGTTCCCTCGTTTGTAAATGTCAAGGTTTCGTGAGTCGTAGGCTGTCAGAACAGGGACTAATATTTGCATTAGCGCTTCCGTATAGAACGCGACCTTAGCGTGACCCGATGACGCAGAGCGTGTGTTCTGAGTGCGCTGCTGAAGTCGCGTGAGGACAACCCTGCTCTCAGTCCAATCATGTATGGCAAACTACCCTAATGAGGATGGAAGGTCTGCGCGAGGCAGCGTACAAAACATTGTGCGTGGCAATGAAACCGGAGCGGCATTCGTAAATGGACCCCCCTACACCTTTGCAGCCCCAAAGCTGCGGACTACTCCCAGGAAGAACTAAAAATGAGAAATTGATGTTGCTTCAATGTGTTTTTCTTTGGTAAAAATTCCAAGCGTGGAGGAGTCCGTGATTTCCTCTACAGAGGACGAAAGATCCGAAATTATGGTTGCGTCAACATCTTCTTTTTAGGAGAAACTTCCATATACGGCAGAGTCCGCTATTACGGCAGAGTCCGCTATTTCCCCTATGAAGGGGAAAGATCACAAATTTGTGGTTGCATCAACGTTTTCTTTGTAGGTGAAACTTCAACGTATGGAAGAATTTGTTATTTCCTCTATTGAGGACTAAAGATTACAAATTGAGGCTGCATCAGCGCCATCGTCTTACGTGACACTTCCATGCACAGAAGAGTTGGTTATTTCTTCTATGAAGAATAGAAGACCCCAAATTGTGGTTGCGTCAACGTGTTCTTCTTACGTGAAACTTGAAAGCACTGTGGGGTTGGTTATTTCATGGTGAGGTCAGAGAAATGACTACAGGCCCATGGAGTTAAACATTCTTTTCATTTTGCTGTTGCCAATGTCCTAGGTGTGCTCCTGGGGTAGGAATAGTAGTACCTCTTCCGGCATTGAACAATTGTACCCGAAGATCTTTGTGGCATTCTTGATTTGGTCAAAACCTGACATTTCTTGATTCTGGGCAGTAGATGAAGTGTCTGATTAGTTCAGTTGTCGCGGTGATCTTTTTCGACAATGGCCATTAGGACGCTTCTCCTGGCCACGTGGTCATTGCTACAGCGTCGTCCACTTACCTCATATTGCAACTCTGTATGCCTGGGCCTACCGAGCCATATGGTAAAACATCTGTAGATAACACAAAATGTGCCAGTTCACCAATGGGCACCAACCGCATCTATTGCAACCGGAGATCATAGTATATAGTACTGCCACCTGAGATAGCTGGGCTTAAAACCTGTGCCAGATAAATGTAAGCGCAGTTGAATAAGGCACCAGAGAGGTTTAAGGGACAGGAATGCCTGTCCCTTGTATTGGCTGCCTTCTTTTTGATCTGCACAAGGGCAGCACATCTGTTTTTTCGAGATCTTGGTTTAGGGAGTGTTATCTTCCCACATCTTGTATCAGAGACCTTATTAGAGCATCAACAAGACTGTCATTAGATCCTCTGATTTGCAACCTGTTTCCTCCCCTCCCATAACATTTATCGTGATCTGGTCCATTGCCTGAACCTTGGCGCCGCACATCTCCACACCTGCCAACCGAAAGAACGATCTCACCGTGTGAGAAGTACCGTGCCGAGAAGTACCTAAGAGACACTTTTGAACCCCACCCTGCCCCTAAACCCCCCTTCCCCCCCAAAAAGAAAAGCTTGCTGAGGGTGGTGCCGATGTCCTGAGGTGTTTTCACACCCCTTAATGACGACCGCAGTTCAAAGCCTCGGAAAACAAGCTGATAAACAACTATTTAAAGTGATTTTTAGCTCGTTTTCCCTGCCACCCTGTGATAGCTGCTCCTCACCGGGAGACAATGTGATGGGAGCTGATCTGGTGTGTCACACAGTGGCACCGTGTGAGTTGGCAGGTATGCTTCTCTACAATGGTGCTCCTCCTTGCATGCTCAGTGCCAAATTGTGTGCCTGGCTTTTAGGCGCATCACGACACCCACTGGTAAGGCACAACAGTGGGGCAGGAGCTGGAAGAATATGTGCCCTGCTTGCCCAGACACAGCTAGATTCTGCGGTAATGGACTTGTGTGATGAAGCTGTGATGCAAAACTGAGCACTGGGTGAGCAACTCATTAGGATTTCTGGCAGAGGCCTCTCTAGTGGTGTACGCGTTATCTTCAGTGCCACTCTGTCACCATACAACCAAAAAGTCATATTTGAATACAACGCACACCATGCTGCAAGTATTGCTAAGGCAGACTGCATTCTCTCAGTCGGTGTTCTTGTTACTGGTGTACCTGCAATATCTGTGTAAAGTCTCTGCGATCCCAAAACGACCTTACACAATCTGCATCTGGGTGAATTTCCAGGTGGTTTAATACCGGATTCATCCCTTCTGATCGCACTGTACTCCAGTACGCCAGGCTGTAGATGCCATCCTTCTCATCATCCCGGGTTCAAACCACCCTCCTTTATACCTCAATCCAAAGATGCACCTTGGTGGTGTGAATAATTCATTACTGTCCACAACTGCACCATTCAATATTTTGAGGAGAACCAGCTAACCAGGAATTTCAGTGAGTTAACTTGTGTTGCAGAACATACTCTGTTTACATGGCCTCTTAAGGCTGTCCCATTGGCAGGGATGCTCTTGAAGGTAGAGGTCTGGGAATCATCCACTAAACTGATACGTGTAAATCTTTGCACTCAGGGCTATATCCTTGCACTCAGGGCTATTGTCATTTTAAGTCTTACTTTAAATCTGCCTATTTTAGACTCCCTTTGTTCTGGAGCCCAAACTTCTTCAGGTTTCTCATGAGGGTGGTGTGTTTTTGATATTCTTGTCTGCATATTCTTTGCCCAGTGCCAGTTATTTGTCATTAGCAGGTTATCCAAGTCTACCTCTCCACATGGGATTGAGTCTTCCAGCCTTCCATCAAGTCATGTAGGATTTATTGTGGGTCATGTGGGTGATTGCTTAGGTGACGAACAAACCATATTACCCTGGAGCTGGTAAATTTCCAGCCGCTGAAAACATTCTCGATATGATACCAAATCATCATCTTTAACGCCTGGTGGTGTCGCTTTGATCATCTGTTCTTCCAGATCCAGTTTTGATTGACACACTAGGTCTTAGCAGGTTATGGCTCAGCTGGGACAAAGCTGCTCTCCTGAAACAGCGGACATTGTTCTATTTCACAGCGCTGCTTGAGGGCACTGGTAATAGCGGTTATCACTGCAAACAAGAAGACGGGAGTCGAAGAAACGAGGAAAGGAAGAATGGAAGTAATGAGGATTAAGATGAGTGGGAGATATCTGGTGTAGGAGGACTCGCATAGACAGCAAAGGAGAAAAACAGAAGTAGAAGAAAAACTGAAAGGAGTGGTGAAGAGGAATAAGTGGCACTAGAGCAAGTAGGATACAAGGAGAGGGGACACGAGGTGGAAAGTTGGATGTCTGAAATGAGCATGGGCACGGCAGGAAGAAAGGAGATGGACAAGCAGGAAAGGAGGAGAAGGAAGGACACAAAGGGGAAGGAGCAAAATTACGAATAAAGGGAAGAAGCTGGGGAAGTCAATGTAGGAAGTGGATGAGAGAAGACCTGAGGAGGTGAATGATTGGAAACGAGGAATGGGAATAGATGTGGTGTGTGAAGGGAAGAAAGGAAGAGAACCGAAATGAAGAACAAAAGGAATTTGGGAATGGAGAGGCGGAAGTGCAGTAAAGATGAGGAAAAAACGTATCACAAAACGAAGTGTTTATATTTAATGCTTACGTCTGCCTTTTGAGGGCCATTCTGGTCAGTGAACCTGAATTGGGCCGAGGTCGTCTTTTCCTCTCCTTATGGTGCAGGTGTGGGGCTTAGTTAGGTCTGTAGGTGTAAGGTAGAATTAGGTTGTTGGGTGTGGATGTGATAGTCTGGTCTGGTGGCCTCCACTGCAGGGGCCGGTGTTCGACCTCATGGTCACAGGTTCTATTTCTGGCGTGTCCACTCAGCCTTTCATCCTTTCTGAGGTCGATAAAATGAGTACCATTGAGTTGCGTAGCAATGTACATCTGTTATTCAGCACCAGGATGCCCCTTTGGGGGTGATCATGCGCTTTTACAAATACACGTTATGTTATAGTGTGTCTTGTCTTGGTGGTTGTGTAGTCTACGGATGTTGGGTATATAGCTCTTAATGCCACAAGTTTGCAGTTTCTGAGATCCGTAAGTAACCAATCTTTCTATTATCATATTTAACGATTAACAGTTTAATAATCGAAGAACAAAAGATAGGCTGAGTTGACCCTGCAGAGATTTAAACTTGTGACTTGAAGGTCACACAGCGATGAAAGATGGGCTGGGCTAACTGCGCCTCCGCACTGGCTGGGGAGGTGGTGTTGGAGGCAAAGACAGTGATGGTCGGTGGATTGAATTCCCGAACCTGTATGGTGTGGCAACTGGGCAGTTACTAGGGAGGTTTGCTACTTGTCCTACCTGGGACCTGAGCATCCTGGATCTCTGAAGAAGAGGAAGCATCGGGCACTGGAGCCTGTAGGTTGTGGTGCAAGTTTGAAGTGGTATAGGGTATAAATTGTGTTATGGATTATGTCGGGCATCGGTTGTCTGTAGGTGGGGCATTGGTGGAAATGAAGGGTATTAGTGATGTGGAACAAAAGGTGTCATGTTGTTTGGTGTAAAGTAAACATTTAATGTGCAGGGGATACGTGGTGGTGTTTTTAGGGGTAGGAGAAGGTATAGTTTGCAGGAGATGGTGTGGTATTGTGAGTGTGTAGTGGGCACATGATGTAGAATATCTTGGAAGCAAATCGTGGCATAGGGGTGGCATATGGTATCAACTGCAGTGTATACTGACAAGATTGCTCTGTGAGTTAATACTCTCCGTTGACCTCTGCTGTAAGCTGAAGATCTTCACCTCGTCAAGCACAAACCAGCCTCCCATCCTTCTGACGATGGTAAATTAAGTGCCACAGCATTGGGTAATAGTAGCACTTGTTTTTACAGTGCTTAGACTTGGCAGAAGTGCTAAATAAAAATATAAGTCTTAGAACGAGGAATAAAGGGGACCGTTGGCTGTGTGTTGGTATAAGGAGTAGACTTGCAGGGCGTAGGTGACAGGTGATGTAATGTGTATGCTGGTGATGGTTGAATTACCATGTGGATCTTGAGTCTGTACGTGTCGGTGGTGATGCTGGTGTCATAGTTGTTGCTTCTCAGGATTTGTTGGTGTGTGTCTGCTTGCAGGCTCCTGTATGATTATGGTGTATGGGCACTGCCACTGGAATTATGCGATTGTGCGTCCATGCCGATTTTCGCATAATTGTTGATTTGCCACATTTACCACATAATCCATCATCTGCTGCATAATCGGCAGATTTTAACAACAAAAAAATTCTATCTCAAACAGTTCAAAAGTTAGTAAAAATGCATCGACATGTGTTGCCACCTAGTTGGAGGCCCTAGGCAAAGGTTGACTGGTCATCTTTCTGTAGCTTATTGCTATATTTGGGTGTTAAACTGGTATTAATGAGGTACAACTAATGCCAGACAGTGTTAACAAGTTTAAAAATGACTAAACAATGCAGTAATACTATCACAGTGTGCTGTATAATGCAGCAAAATTTGCCTTTTCTTGCCGGATAATTTACTCAAACCCTGCCGCATAATTTGACCCTCCGATGCCACAAAATTCCAGTGTCCCTGTGTATGGGGTTCCTGCTCGATAGTATCGTCCTCGATTAGCCCTTTGGTCTCTTCTGATTTGCACCACACTTGTCACGATCTGCAGTGATTAATGGGAAGCAGAAAATGGCGGTCAGGGATGTTAAACTATAGCTGCTGACAAGTGTATAAGACTTGCAAGTGAGAATCTTGCCAAGCCCGCCGCAGTCCTTCATCTTTCCAAGACTGATGAAATGAGTACCATTACACTGTTTAACAAAAACACCTGATTTGCAGCCTGTGCCTACTGGTGATTCATCTGCTGTGCATACTCCTGCCATCAACTGCTGGGCAGAGAATAGTACACATTTTGTCTAATCTTCATTTTTGAGACCTGGCTCCGGGCCTGACCAGAGCGTCTCATCTATGTGTTACCCCGAAGCCCACCATGCCTCCGAAAGCAAACTACACCTTAGATTTATTTTTCCTGCTTTTGTCTAATATCTTCCATTTTTGAGCACTTCAGATGACGAAACGGCGGTAGCAAACGTTATATTAAAAAAACACCCAAAAAAAACCTTTGCAACACATGATCCTGATAAAGATTTCACATCCTTTGACAGCTTTATAAAAAAATATGTGTTTGCCTTGCTGTTGCGATGGCTTGTAGCCAGACTTAGTAAAAGACCAGGTTGGTCACGAGGACTCGCGCTTTAAATGTCAACGTATCACTTCTTGCAGGAAGTTTTCAAACCAATCAGAATATGTTTCCAGGTTTTCCCCAGAATGAGACAACCCTTTCCTTTCTTAAGGACTGGTTCAAGCAATCGTCCTGTGGAGGCCCACACCACAGGAGGTGGGGAGAGAATGAATCCAGTAATTCCATTGTAGCAGTAGTCCCTGGCACTGAAAGGGACTACTTACTGTGCGGATGTGCACATTGTGCAAGAGCCGAATGCTGTCGCTCACAGTCTGGCAAGGCAGTGGCTTAAAGTCAGCTGACCCCGTGTCCCATGCTGTATGCTGTGGTGGGCGGAAGCAAAATGTGACTGACACTGCAGCAGAACAGTGGGAGAAGAGGGCTGACTGGAGGCCCTGTAAGTACGCATAAAAAGTCAGATTTGAAAATGAGATGCTTAAAACGGATGCATCTTACTTGAAGAGCTTGGACATCCGAAAAGAACGTCCAATGATAGGTGCTCTTTTGAAGGCAACAAACAGGATTGCAAACGCGAACCCCGATATCTAGTCACTTAAAATTATGTAAATAGTGTGGCACAACGTTTGGAGAAGCACGAGAAATGGTGGCAATAGGAAGAGGCGTAAACCCCAGAAGATGCAGATAGCCTGAGATAAAGATGGGAGGTTACGAGGCTGCTACCAAAAAGTGGCCGCTTGTCTGTTTGCGCATCTCCAACATTCCCTCCTAGTTTAGATCCTGGGGACTGGTGGTTTTCCTGACAATTGAGCCGCCATTGGCTCTGCGATGGTGAAAACCCTCAGTGGATCCAACACTAATAAGAATAGCGGCGGGGCCGGCCTGTTTATGGTGGTGCCCTCCCACACCACCCATCAGCATTTACCATGTTGTTTAATACATGCATCATGGCCCACACACCTATGAACTTGAATTTTTGTTCCTCCTGCAAGCCTTGACTGATCCTCATAGTCAGTCAAAACAGTTTTGGGGTTCTCCATGCTGGTGGTTTGACTAGACCCCTATACCTGTGTATTTCTTTGTATATATTTGCATTGGTCCACCTGTCCCCAACTGAGCCGGTACACTGGGGATTCTATAACTGCTGAGGTGGGCGATGTGACTGCCTTTCACTTCTTGCATAGGCTCGCCGCCATCACTCCGAAATGCTCACGCCTGTTTACACCTGCGCTCGAAAGGATGGAAATCTACTCCGCACGCAGCCATCCTCCATACACCAGGTATGAGCTAGTAATGTGCAGCAACCACCCAGTGAGAATTCTGGGGTTCAAAATCGTTCGATCCTTTTCAAAGAGGCTTCATTCAGGGGCTGTCGTTTTCACGAGAATGTGCAATTTCTGGTTCACAGTGTGTTATTTTGTTCCTATTCTGTTACTCACTGTGTTATTGAACTTTTTGTGGTATTTACACGAGGCGCACATCAAACAGAGTACATGTGGACCACTTTTAACGATTATTAGGAAGAAGAATCTTTAAAGTACTGGTCACATGAATTAAACATTTCAGTTTCCATCGCTTCTATTCTGTTAAAATGCATTAATTACTTATGGAAGCACCTTTGTCTATTCTACCCCCATTATTGCTTGTGTAAACACTGCAAGCCATTCGGGGGTCTTTCCTGACTGCCCCCCTGGCTGGAATACATTTTAATGTTCTTGAATCTAAATGTATGCAATCATTCGACTAGCCACTGATGGTACACGGGTTATTTTCCTGATGCTTCTCTGGTTGCTGGACCATAAGGCAGAACCCACACTCACACCGCAAACAAAAACCTTAATGCAACTCCTGCCGCTCACCCACACGTCAATCACTGAAAGAGCTGGTTGGGAGGATGCGTTCGGTTATCTGTCCTCATTTCTCAAATTGAAGTGAAGAGCCCAATGGGAACATCTGTATCCTAATAATATACACACAGATTAAAATGCCATTTAGCGTTGCCGTGGGACGATCATTTAATTGACTTTAATGGTGAAATAAGCTCTCCGCACCGTGGCCCAAGATGCAGAGGGAATCAAGAACAGCAGGGGTGTGTTGCTAAAAAGAAATTCCTTTCATTCAAATCACATACTGCGGTAATGTTAATAACCGGTTGCAGAGTGCATCCCACAAACCAAATTCGCTTTAGGCATTCTCATGAGGAATGCCCTGCAAATCTTAATTTGCAGACTTCGCATTAGCAACCTCAGAAGGATGACAGGCTGACATGCCTCGGCATCCTCGCCAACCTCGCGCCCTATGTTGAAGACACTTCTTTCTTTTTTCTTCCAGTGTCTGGGCTTGATGAAGGGAGGTGGCATCTCCCTTCCCTCTGCTTAATGTGCCCTGAAGAGTTTGGTTTGATATGTAGACTGCCCAAAGACAGTTTGTAGATCTGGACATAGTGTCATGACCTTGTGCCAAGTTGTAGGTCATTTTTTTCTGTCATAATACAAACGAAGAGTGGATGCATTTCCTGCTTTCCTTCGACTTCCATTGAGGAAGGTTCATTTTTGAGGAGTGGTACTCATGCAGTGTTATTGGGTTTTTTTAAAATTTGTTTTTGAGAGTTTTATATAGCGTGAACTTGACCCGAAGGTGTCGGAGCGTTTTACATGAGCACCAGTTTCATTACAGATGGACACATTCATTTTGGTAGGCACGGGGAGTTAAAGTGTTTTTCCCAGAATTGCAGGATAGTGAGCGTCCCTGTCGAAACTGTCCCCAGTTTCAAGGTCAACCGCTCTAGCCATTAGGCCACATCCTCTCCCTGTTTCATTATCTAGGAACCGCTACTAACCAGGTGCGAGTTTTGTTAGACACCTGGTAAATCAGGCAGCACATCACTCTTCCAGGGTCCAGTTGGGATCTGATTTCAAATGCTTGTTCCGCAATCTGTCCCTCTCTGCTCCCTTGTCCGTCACAACAATGCAACTGTAGCTGTAAACCTGCCTGGTCACCGCCTAACCCAAGATGCCCCCTGTCTTTTTGAAACTAAACAGAGTTTGTGTTCATCAGCCAGTGGTACTCTTCCACTGGGGGTCCAACATGGATGTCCAACTTAAAAACTTCTGACCCAACCTCACCTCCTGTGCAGAGTCCCTGGGCTGTTACAGATGCCAGTGCCCCTTTCAAGGGCCATGTGAAGAAAGAATCCCACCCAGAATAGTTCCAACTGAGCAGCTTTCACTCATTGAACCCAGACTTTCTGTCCAGGTTTTTCCCTGAAAACTGCCCGGTATGCCTGCTTCGTCAACGCCCAAAGAATATTTGATTAATCACTTCCATCTTAAAGCATTTCGATGGCCACTCCTATCTGCCCATGAAAATTCAGATTCTATTTTGTGACCTACAAAACCCTCCTTTTAAAAACCAGACCTCGCCGACAAGCTCCATGTCTCTGGTCTGGGCACGGTACACAGGACATACCTCTCAAAGTTCGGTCAAAAAGGCGCAGCAGTAACAGGCAAGGAAGATGTCTCTGTCCATGCCAGATACAATCTCATTGCCTTTCGTTCTAAACTCTAGTACC
Organism: Triturus cristatus; assembly: GCF_964204655.1. Classification (NCBI taxonomy): domain Eukaryota; kingdom Metazoa; phylum Chordata; class Amphibia; order Caudata; family Salamandridae; genus Triturus; species Triturus cristatus. The sequence goes on from NC_140591.1 coordinate 1,449,814,561, forward strand.
TCTTGAAAGCAATAGCAACCCTCCATTTTACCATAACCCTGCCTATTTCTAACTCTTCTGCAGAATTACTACTAGACCTGGGTGAAATTTGCATAATTTCCTTTGCTGAAATTACACAAAATGCCCCCCAAAATACACAAAACTATGCAAAATTACACAAAATGGCAGTCTGACATTTTGCTCTCTGTTTTAGTGAGCAATCCATACTCGTGCTATTTTTTTAGTATGAAATGCATCTTTACGAGGGCGCATATTGAGCTAAAAGATGGTTCAAAATTATATGTCGCGAGCATCAGCTGCTTGCATTCTGGTCAGTGGGGTTAATAGTGTGCCCATGCGATAGGACTTTTCCCAAATGACACCTGTTACTTGATGTGGCCTATTCTTGGGGTTGAGCATTAAAGCATAACCAGACATGCTGGAAATTATGCAAGATTACAGCAGTGGTAATCATTTTTCGCTTGGTCCTAATGCAGTGGCGTAACAATAGCCTCTGAGCTCCAGGGAGCCCCCTCCGGCGCCGTGTACGGTTTGGTCTGAGAGCTCCTGACGGAGTCCGGAGCGAAGGGGGCGGCCCTCAGTGCAGTTTGGGGGGAACCCCCACAAGTTTCTTTACGCCACTGTCCTAATTACCACTCACCTGCACCTACTATACCCTCACCCTAGTTTCTCCATATCTCCCAAAACTGCACTAGGTTCTATACCCCGAGCGTTGTAAAGATCCTCGCGCACCCTCTGAACCCATGCGTGCTTAATACGTGTTTCCAGTTTATAACCTAAAGTGCTCCCCTGCCCTCTGTGCGCTCAGGACTGGACTACATGAATACCAAAAATCATATCAAATATCGTTTATAGATTGTCATAAAGTTCCAAAGCTACCAGGTTCTCTAACTAGCTTATGTGTGTTATGTGTTTCCGCGCTGTATCTAATTAAACATAATCCCCAGACCTAAAGAACGCAAAACTGCTGGTTCCCGGCCTGGAGGGAAGGTCCTGTATTGCAGTGATGGTCTTTGGAGCCTGGGAGTGGCATGGAGTGATTGGTCTGAATGGACGGGCAATCATTAACAATCCTTTGTTCTATTGGGGTGGGCTGTGCAAAGGAAACGCCGACTGAAGATCCCTGGATCTGACCATCACCAGTTCATCAAAAGATGACCCTCCATCAGTTACTTTAGGCTTACAACCTGAAATGCCAACGCAACGCTTGTGCTGTACCCTTCAGCTGCAGCGCTCTCAAGCTGTCTTCTGCTAAATGGAACTTGTTCATCAGCCTTTGTATCTTTGGGGGGGGGGGGGGCTGGCGTGGTAGCACAGTTGTCTTCAAAAACAATTGTTATCAATTCTTTAAAAATGTGCATAGATCGGTCTTTGGCTCTACTTAGAGGGGGTACTTCATGCTTTTGCTTGGGTGGTGTACCATTCCGCCTCCGATGATGCGCTTGTGTTGCAATGCATAAGGGAGTATTTTACGTCTTAAAAATACACAATCTTCACGCTTTAAAGTCTTTATTTCATGCATACATTCTGCACTGAAAAGAATCAAAGTACAGAGCGGCAAGGAATCCTTTTTTCACTGCAGCAGGTTTTTGCAGCTTTAGTCAGGAATTATTTGTGTGACACACACAAACTTACACGTGTTCAAACACTCTCGTAAGTGCACACAATCTAGCCACATGAAACACAGCCAGCAATGGCAAAATTTGGACAGAGGATGTGGCTTAACGGCCTGAACTGCTGACTTTGGAGCTGATGGGAACCAGGTCCAAGTCTTGGCGTCGGCATCAAAGTCCTGCAATTCTGGGCAAATAACTTAATTTCTCCATGCCTGCTATTCACAGCCTTCAGACCCTCACGGGTGATTTGGCACGCTTTACAAAAAGCATGCACAAATCCAGTGTGCATGCTCTATCACTTTAAGGAGAGTGCAACTGACGACGCCAGTGCCGCTTTTGTTTGTTGTCTATCAGATGAGTTTACATTTTCCCAAGACCACATTTCTTGCCAATATGTGAATAACTACTAAGGCGGTAATCCAGAGTTTGTCGGAATCCAGGTGCTTTTTATCACACCAGATTAATAAGGATACCCTGGTCTACAATTTGTATCAAGGGCTATAGATAAAACCTATGTCGAGTTTCTGGGAACTAATATGCAAAGGTTGGTGCTTACAGCAACCAAATGCTCATTGTATGGTAAATACTGTACACTTCTCCCCGTTAAATTCCGGCAGGTTTGACCTGCCAAAATTTAACAAAGGGTGAGAAATTTAAAGCGCCTGGAAATTATTGGATGTGGCAAATACCTCCCAGATCCAAATTTTGATCCCTGCGCAAAAATGGGTTTACATAGGGGACCGAACATTCCAACTAACTCCTAATAAGAAACGGGCCCTAGGAGTTTTTTGCCTCGGCCAGAAAAGTTTATCACATTGCCAGAGGCCTTTAAAAGAAAAACTAACAAAAACAGAGCAGACCTCAACTGTGGCAGGTATTGCGTGTCAATGGTTAAAAGAAGAGTTGCTGCAGAATTTGCAGGAAAAAAGTGTTTCTCGCGGTTCTGTGCATAGCAAAATAGGATTTGAATCGCACCAGCCCCGCCAGTGCCTCTGTCCGAATAAACCCCAGCGCCTCTGCTTGGTCTCCAGCTCCATTTCCTTCCAGTCTCCATCCTTGCTCTTAATGGATCCCTTTCCGCATTAAAATCCAGTGTTCCTCTACTATATCTCTTGGAAGATGAAGACCCATGGCCATGTTATTTTCATGACCAAAACATTTTATGCATTATGCCCAAACTTTTCAGGACAAACACTGGCCTAATCCTATTGACTTTGACTTCCTATTGACTTTGTCAGGGATTTTTTTTTTTTTTTTTGCAGCAATTGTTTAAGCGAATTCAGCGTTACAAGTGGAGCTGAGCGCTGCTTAAACTCATCCTATAAAATAGGTAAATAAACTTTAAATGTTTATTTGTAATCTGTTATTCCAAAATCGTTGTGCGCAAGGTGCTACAGTGTTTTGCGAATTTGTGCAACATAATTGTACATATAAGTGAATGCTAAAGCAGCAAGCAAGGTCCGACTGGGACAAAAAAGGTGCCCGGGTCCCAAATTAAGAGCGGTCCCCATTGGTGAGTCAAACAGCTAAAAAACATAAGTGGCCCAAATTTGAAAATCACAGCAATTTTAAACATTTAAATACAAGGTATGTAGGTGTTTTGCATAGTATATGAGAGTGTATGCATTGGTGCTTGCTGCAGGCAATATTTCTGATAATATCAGAAATTAAAAGTAAACTCAACCCACAAGACCCAAATCAGGCCAACAAACTGCTAGAAAAACAGCTCATACACACATACAAATCAATAGACGTGATTCAGGTGAGAAACTTGATTTTTGAAGCAAAAAATGTCTTCACTTTGGCTATCTCCCGTCTGAAATTGCTGCTGCTTAAATAGAAGTCAGTGAGGAAAATACAGCCCCCCTATTTCTTTTCTAAAATCTCCCACTTTCGTGTTCTAAAAGGTTTGCAAGTATTTACACTGATCTGTTAAACCAACTATTTGTGCACTGCCAGATTGCCTGAAGACTCCATGAATACTTTTGTTACTTGTCTACAACATGGGTCTCTCGTGCAGTGTCGCAGTTATTGTTACTTTACAGGTACCACAAGTTTGGTTTGCTCTTTTTTTTCCGTACATGTGCTTGTTAACTTATCCTATGTTTATTATGTACGTTTTTCTTGCCAATCTTATCAGCTTCTTTTTACCGCACTCTGATACCCTCAAGGCTCATGTTTGCGCTTTATTAAACTTTTCAAATAAATAATTAATAAATTGCCCAATAGGCCAGTCTGACCAAGGCAGCAAGAGCCAAAGAACGAACAGGCTTACTTTTCGCACATATGGTCTATATCCGCCGACCCTTTCTCTTTTTAAGTCGTGAAAAAAAAATACAAAAGGACGTGTTGACGGGGAACCACAATACATGCAAATGTATGCCAAAATGGTATGCATGAAAGTAATTCCATATGTTGAGTTTCCGCATTTACTCGTTTACATTGTCGTGAGCAGCGCAGTTTTCCTTTTCCGGCCCTCGCTCATTGTCTGATGCGAGTTGTCACATTGTAATGATGTCCACCTTCGGGACTGCGTGTGGTGGTTCAGTCTCCGCTCCACTTGATTTTCCTTTTTCATGCTAAGCAGTCTGATATTACTCAAATAATGAGTTTTCACAATGAGAGAATAAACCTTCATCATTTCTTCCCAAAGCACAGATGAAGCTTTACGTAACTGACGCTCCTGATGGTGCATCGCTTCCTTCCTCCTCTCGGACATAGGCATCCATTCGTTCCCTTATCTCCTCCTACTGGCTCACACAATTCTACGACTTTTAAATTGTCTCTGTCTGCAATATTTGTTGCATTTACTTTTAGTTCTACTTACATTTTGGAAGATCAGAATTTCTATGATTTTTCATAATAAAAATAAAATGCAATGGACGTTCCCACTGACAAATAGCTAATACTGTCCGACCACCACCCTACCATACTGTAAGTTACTCGGATTATTACCAAACACATTGGAAACACCAGCTTTTTACTTACTACGTCCGAGAGTTTTCCAATAACTTTTTCCCAGTATGAGAGAACTTTAAGCAGGCCCTGCCATGTGGTCCAGTCCATTTTTAGGTCTCGCTGAGCCAGCGCATGCGCTGTTCTGCGAGACATATTGTATGGGGTTTTCAAAGTGCTGCCTGATGGCCTAGCGCTTGCGTGCACGCGTGTAGCCGCCATCTGCCTTTCCCCCCATCGCTCCCCATTACTTTCACTTTCGCGGCCTCGTCACTTTCGAGGGGGTCACGACCGCGTCACTTTTGAGTGGAAACAGCTGTCACGTGCACAAGTGCGAGGAACTTCGGCATTAAACGCCGGTATGCAGCCCAAGATTTATTTCATCGACTTTGGAGATACTAAACCGAAGCATGACAGATGACCCATCTGCCATGTTACACGTGTGATAGGCGATGATGCATTAGTACTACAGAGGATGGGCGTCTGCCAATTCGAGGAAGAGTCTGCTGTCGGCCCCACTCTAAGTGAGATCCTGAGGCATCAAACGTGTCAACAGCTGTCGCAGAGATGATCACTACTGCTACTTGTGATGCCATGTGCAAGACAACTGTGCATCGCCATCAATGTCCTGACTAAAACATGTAATCCGCTTCCCAGGGGAGGTGTCATCGTGACTGCAGGCTCAACAGCCCCCCATTCAGGGCCAGCTGTTTCACATCACACAGCATGTGCAGTGTTCTAACATACCTACACAATAGTGAAAACCACATCTGTTGCCTACACCAGTCACATGGCGCACTACATCCAAACACGCTATCTAACTGTACTGGCTTTAGCCATGCTGTCCAGTGGCAAACACTAGAGTGTGACACAACCGCCAATTATCATCTCACAAACAGGATGAGGGAAGGCACAACTGCAGCGACTATATGTAATTGCAATGCACGGCGTAGGGTTACCAGAGGACCATGCACAGGTGCATCTATGGCTGAAGATGCACATGGCACAGGTGTGTGGATCCACTGACACCTCGTCTCATAGGTGCAGATGTGACCTCCTTGTGCGCCACCTGTGTGTGTTACCAGCTGACATGTAACACACACTGCTTATACCTGGTACATCATGCCACACATGATGGTGTTTGCACAGAGTTGTGTGTGAAACCGGGCACTTCTTGTTTCCTTCCCCTGTTGCACCATGTGACGTAGTCTAGGGTGGTGCAGGGCCATCCTGTCATTCAAGACAAACCCTGAGAACGGTCATCGCATTCGCACCCCACAGAGTCTCTCCCTGTTCCTGCGGGATCTCTTGTGTCATGGCCATGGCTTCTGCCGTATACTGGCAGGCTGCAACCCCTGAGCCCCAGAGGCGTCTGACCTCAGTGTTCCGATCCCACCTGTCAGCGATCACCCCTTCTCCGCCTGCCCCTCGGTGCTGGAAGAGTTCCAAAGTCCCTGCTCTGGGTGGTACCCTACCTTAAAAATGGGTCTTGGCTTCCAGCTGGGGCTGACAAATCCAAGCTAAATGAGGGTGCTCTGGGACTGTTGCAACCTCTTTGTCTGGAGTGCACACATACATGCACACATGGACACGCACACATGCACACACACACGCCCACATGCGCACACACACACTCACAAACACACACACAAACACACGCACTCACGTACACACACACACAAAACACACGCACACATACACACACACGCCCACATGCACACACACACCCATACAAACACACACACACACACACACACACACACACAAAGACTCACAGACACAAAGACTCACACACAGAGTCAGTGTCCTCATGTTACTGCGAAGGCTGCTCTACTATAGCTCAATCTTCTTCTGGTCTTTTCTGTGATTTTCCCCCAGTAGAATGAACATTTCTTGAGTACATCAGGGTGTTGGGTGAATTTGTAGTGTTTATCAGCACAACGGAAGATGGTTCAATCCAGGGCAAAACTAGTCCCAGGCCTAGTGGCAGTATAGGAGCAGTTTTAAACTGCCAAGTCGACTTGGAAAAATAAGCCCCTTGCTGTCCCACAACTCCTTTTTAAAGATTAAAGCAATTGCCCAGTTTTTCTTAGGAATGTATGTGGTGTGTAATACAGACGTTTTCATAATTGTGGCAGATGGATAACTGAGGCGCTTGGACAAAAATGGTTGCCCAGGTTCATACAGCTTTCAGGTTTGACTTTATGAATGTAATTTTCAATTTACTCTATGGGCTTTGATCTGAGAGGTGGTATTGTGGGTTGTGCGATGAGCTGCCAGCGTCCTGTCTCAGAAATGAATGTTAGCTTCTGCACAATGTCACTTCTGTGGCATCCTGTGTTTTCTTTGGTGCTTTTTTAGAGGAAAAAATCCAGTCCTCACCGAAATTATTTGACTCAGGCAGTGCGTGCTGGACCTAGGCATAACAGGTTTCTAATTTTTGCACACCCCATTGTTACTGTGTTTTGCATGGGTTGCTTCATGCTTGTTTATAACCAGCATTGGCATATCCAATAGGTCTCGCTTTTGGGACCTTATAAGTATTTAGTTATGCAGCACAATATCCTTGGTGCAACAACATCAACTGTTGCATGGCTAAACACTTATAATGTCCCAAAGGCGAGACCTATTGGCTATGCCAATGCTTGTTCTTTTTGAGCATAGACCCAATTACATCCTGTCAATATGTCTTAAGAGATGCAAACGCATAAAAATACGCTATTAAACCAGTGCCTTGAGTCTACGCACACGTGTGCGGTGGCGAGCAATCCGTAAGAGCTTTGAAAGCCACAAATAGGCTCCTACGTAGTTTCTTCAAGAACAGCAGATCATTACGAAACAACAAACAGTGCACATTTTGCTGCATGTGCCATCAAGCAAACCATATAAACACACAATGAAAATTATGGCGCAGCAGCCATTTTACAAAGATGGAGCCGCCTCCTAACTAAGACCAAGTTTGGTCTTTGCCAAAAAAACGCATTAAAACTCATCAGCATTTTGTCTCAATTGTATTAGCTCCACGTTAATGCACATATATAATTCAAATGTGGAATAACTTCCACACACATACTCCCCATGTATGCTCTCGTGCATGCACACAGATGTTCTCACGTGTACATATATACAGGTGTGAATCTGCAACATTGTGTGCACCATATCTCGTTCAAAGAAACACGTCAACAATTCATTTAAAGCAGCCGAGCGCAGTAAATGTCTCCCTGCCCAGCCTTTTAGCCTGCCCGTTAATATCACACTCCACTATCGATTTGTTCGGCTATTTATTACTTTTCCCTTCGGAGCCCAAGGACGCCAATAAGCTAGCGTGGAAAGGGCCGGGCGCGTTTTCTGCTGACCGTGGCCGTTTATGGGGGTCTCTTCTGTTTAGGCGGGCTAGCCTTGCCCTGTCTCTTCCCTCGGATCTATCAAGATCTCTCTCCTGTCTCCCCCTTTTATCAGTTTCGGTCAGGGGCTCTCCCTTCTGGCGACCTTGTGAGTCGGCGCCATTGTTTGCATCTGTTTTTCTTCTCAGGGGTGCATTCTTCTTTCTGACGCGCCCATTTTATGCTGAGTGTGACTTTCAGCTCTTATGAGGGACAGGAAGGGCGCTGAATGATGGGCTGGGGTCGCTGACAGCAGAGAGGCCCAAGTTAATACCAAACTAAGAGCGTCCCCCTTCAGAGCGGTCTTTGAGGGCGCAGCGTGGACAGACCCGCAGCCTGAAAGGGGACGTCAGAGGCGGCACCGTAGGCTTTACATTGAATCTATAGTGTGCCCGTGGAGCAGCACCTTTGACCCTAAATACGCCTAGTCAGCATTTTCATAAAACCAGAGCGTCACCTTTTAATGAGATGGCTATAGAATGATAGGTGCATTTGGAATTCACGAACTCTCTTGAGGTTCCTCCATCATGGAATAGAGTAGGGTGCATTTAAGATGCACATTCTCATCTTTTTCCTTTTTCTTGCCATTTTCATGAACATCCTCAAAGTACAGTCCTCCGGCCAAGTATGCTCCATCGCAAACTCGAAAGGTACCCTGTCCCCTTAACTGTTCGCCCAACCAACGTACATTAGTTCTTGCTGTGGTAACTGTAAGTAGGTGCGCGCCACACTCATTCCTGTGAAACTCCCTCCTCTCCCTGCCAATCTCTGCATCATGCCATGCCCTCCTCGCCCTGCCAGACTGACAACACGCTGCCACGCGCTCCTTACTCCGCCATGCTGCCTTTTCCCTGCCAGACAGTCCACACGCTGCCACGTGCTCCTTACTCCGCCATGCTGCCTTCACCCTGCCAGACAGTCCACACGCTTTCACGCGCTCCTTACTCCGCCATGCTGCCTTCACCCTGCCACAGTCCACGCGCTGCCACGCGCTCCTTACTCTGCCACCCTCTCCTCGCCCTGCCAGACAGTCCACACACTGCCACGCGCTCCTTACTCCGCCATGCTGCCTTCACACTGCCAGACAGTCCACACGCTGCCACGCGCTCCTTACTCTGCCATGCTGTCTTCAGACTGCCAACACTCTGCCTTGCACTCTTTCCTCGCTGTGCCACCCTGTTGGCACCCTGCCACCGCTCTCTTGCCTGCAGTTCTCTTAGCATCCTTGGCCCTCCCCAACGCTCTTGGCGCTCTCCCCTACCCTTTCGCATGATGCCACGTTTGCAGCACCCTGACACTCCCCTAGCCCCTTGCCACCCTCCTAGGCATTCACCAGCCATCCTCGCCCTCGGCAATCTGCCAGGTTTGATGCACCCTGCCATGCGCAGAGCTGTCCATCACATTCTTGGTACCCCGACCTCCCACTCAGCATCCTCATCACCTTGTGAAATGTATGCCGCCTTGCACATTCATCTTGTGAACATATCAGATACACATCGACCAAGACCTAGTCAAGCAGATATTTAAATTTAGGAGGGGTGGCTCAAACTACAGATGCTCCCCCTGTCCCCTAAAGTGATAGCTGTGATGGCACGGCACCAACATGTGACAGGCAAAGTATCCTCTGCCAGATGTCGCGTCCCAATTATCCTTTACAAAAATATCACCTCAGTAGTTAATAATAGAAAATCTACACCACATAGGATGATATTTTTGTAAACGATATTTAGGGCCCAGCGTGTCTGTCAAACGATATTTTTGTCAACGTTATCTTGGCATACAGCCCAGGTGAGAGGAATTCAGAAACCGGAAATGGAGTCTAACCTGAGAGCAAAGAATGAAAAACCCCAGGTGAGACAATCTTCAGTTGGATTAAGAGCCTGGACTTGGATGCCGCAATCGGAGTCGGGAAGCTAAGAATGTTTTTTACCCAGCGAAATCTAATTTCTTTCTGCATATTTAAAGACAATTCATGTCAACTGGTACCAAAGGCCCTTGTGGAGGGAATGCTAATAAATATGGCAATTGTTTACTTCGGGAAAGCAAAATCTCTGAAATGGGACATTTAGCGAAACTGTTAATTGGGCAGAGCTGCCTCCGAGGCAGGAGAGCGTCACCGGAGGCGCGTTCAGAGCTGGATGGCTCCGCGCCCAGCCCGCCTCGCGCCCAGCCCGCCTCGCGCCCGCTGACGAGTAGGAAGCCAAATTAAGAGTCAGTTGTGTGCTCCCTCCTTGGTTCTCTTCAGCTCTGTACGTGTCCCTTGTTTTGTACTCCTGGCTGCTGAGCATCTGTGCTTTATTCTCATCCTATTCCTTCGTATTCTCCCATGTTCGTTCGCGGACAGACGCGTCAGTACGCGGCACCATTTGTGATAAAGGCAAAAGCAGTGCAGGTATTAGGAAGCCGGAGGTAGGGAGACCTGTCCATGGAAGCACCCGTCTAGCATGGCATGTTGGAGCAGTTTTGAGCTCTGGCTGCCCATCTGTAATGTGTCCCTAGTCCCTATTGGTGGATGCATAATCCAGGGCCGCGCTTCCCCTTGAGTGTGTTGACTTGATAGGCTGATGCTCTTATTCAGGAAGACTTTGCCACCATTGCATACAGACTGCACAACAATCACACACAGCCTGTTCCGTTGCAAAACTCGGGATCCAGCCCATTATGGGTCCTCAAGTTATAATGCATAGGTGCTGTGCGGCCTACAGCTCTTGCAACTGGGTTTTATGGGGAGCTGATGCAGGTGACAATGCATGGGTGCTCTTGTCATGCTGCTCACACACATAGGCCGTCTGCGCAGCTGATGCGGATCACAATGCATGGCTGATGTGCACACAAGTCTCTCAGTGAGCTGGTGTAAATCAAAAGGCATATGTCAAGTGCACCCCAAAGCTCACCCCCCACGATAGACTCAAGGAGAGCTGATGCATATCACCATGCACTGGTCCTGTACTCCAAGCAGCTCCCACACAGCAGTCCTCAACAGATGGACACTACGAGCCACACACATCCACCTTACAGGTAACTGCAACAGATCGCAAAGGCTGAGTCCTCTGTACCAAACCGTTTACATGTATAAGCCATGTAGGCTGGCACACTGGAATTATGCTGCAGGAGAGGGTCAAATTATGCAGCAGGGTTGAGTAAATTATGAGGCAATCAAGGCCTAATTATGCGGCACATTTAGTAATAATAATAGGGCTTCATTATTTTGTCATTTTCAAACTTGATAACACTTTCTGGGCATTGGCTGCACCTCATTAGTACCAGTTTAACACCAAAGTATAGCAATAAGCAACAAAAAAGTGAGCAGTCCAGCTTTGCAAAGGATCTTCCATCACGCAGCAAGATGTGCCGCTGCATTTTCAGTAACATTTGAACTGTTTGAGCTAGAAAACATTTTGGGGGGATTGAAATCTGCAGATTATGCAGCAGTTGATGTATTATGTGCCACATGTGGCACATCTAAAATCATGCAAAAATCGCAGCAGCCGCCAATTGCATAATTCGTGGCCCTGCTTATAGGCGGCGGAAGCATATCACGATGGATGGTTGCTCTGCACTAAGCAGTTCCCAGCCATTATCATCATCTGCAGCTGACAAGAATTCTGTGTCTTTTTTGTTTATTGCGCTTCGGAAACCTACGGCCTCCTTTATTGGGATTGGCCATCTTCTTCTGATGCCACCTTCAAGGCCCCTTGTTTTCTCTGTTCCTTCCCCATTTTTATGGCCACCCGAACCTTTTCTATTTTAAGTCTCTACTTCCCCCTCTGGCTCTACTCCTTGTTTGCAACTTGCCCCGCCTCTTAATACTCTTGTCTGCTTCCCTCCTTTCAGTACATCTGCCTCTTTTCCTCCCCCTCCCCCTTCAACTCTCTCAGACAGACTAGAATATCAAATAGAAAGGGCACTATTCCAAATATCTCGTCGTTTTATGATATTTTGTGATTACATTTTCAACCATACAGCCTGGTACGCACCATGTGTGGATAGAGCCGACCAGGTCCATTTCCGGGGCTCTACTGTCTAGATTCACCAGTCGAAGAGAAACTGGAGGGAAGCAAAAGGCTGGTGTGAGTTACGGAGAATGACCAGAGTCCTTGTGCAGGCACACAACCATGCATGGCAGTTTCTGAAGATAGACACACAAAAGATACACTCACCCTATCCCCCATCCCCTCCTTCCGTTAAAGGATTAGAGCGCAGCAAAAACCAGACACTCTACTGGTCCAAAGAGAAGAACCAAAGGCCCTCTAGTGAATGGCAGAGCGACTGTAGTCTAAGGACGGATCACCAGATCTTCCACGGGGCGAGTCTTGACCCTCAGCTATTCCTCAGACTTTGGACTCATTGCATCTGATCCATGAGGATTCCTTCGACTGAATGGTCTGTTTTTAAGGATAAAGATTTCAATGAGAAACAACATCTTGTTTTTTGACATGAGTGTACTATTTCTTAGCACTAATGCTGGAATACACCCAAAATGTAAAATAAAAAATATGGAAAGTTTAAGGATGACATGTGGTGGCATATAAACAGAAGTTTTCAGATTTTTGTGGGGGACATGTGTTACATGCATTTTTAAGGCCATCACATGTTAGTTGTGGGAAAGACTGTATTGAAATAGGAAGAGAATCCAATCCGCTCCTTTTGAATTTCTAGTACCAATATGGTTGGAGATCGATTGGATAAGTATGCCACCTTTCTGATGAATGTCCTATGCTAGGATTATGCACATTTGCATAAAATACCGGAAACATAATCTGGCCTTATGTGAGTCCTGGAAAAAAATAATGTGTTCTCACATAGCTAATTTTATAGATATTTGTCGTTTATGATGCTTTACTTTATCAGGGTTTTGTTTGAATCCTTTTACTTTTATTCAAATATTTTAGGGGAAATGCTACAAAAATAAATAAAAAAATCACCACTCAACAGCCAGTGGCATAACAAAGCTTGTGCCCCCCTGCAAAGTACATGGAAGCTATACCCCCTGCTGCCCCCCCGACCCAGTCAGGAGCTCGCAGACTGTGGGCCAGCCGCCCATGCACAGTGCCAGTGTGGGGCCCCTGGAGCTCAGGGGCCCCCGCACCGCAGGGGCTAATGTAACGCCACTGTCAATTTACTAAACGCCGGTTGCCTCTTCCATCTTTCGGGCCGTCCTCCTGGCTGCCATGGTAATGCTCTTCAAACCCGCTGCCTACCGGGTCTCAAAATTCGTTGCATTGTCTGAGTTGGATCTCAAGAATTTGTAACCACTTAATCTTTGTGGCTTCTCCTGGTCTTTCTTTAGTAATTTTTGTGGGTTTTAGTGTCTCTGTAACGTTTGTGTTATTGGCCCCTTTTACAACTAAGCAATGGATTCCAAACAGTAGATAACTTTCAAAATGGGGCAATAATTCTCATCACTGCACCGTACTCAGCGGTACACCACTTTAAGCCTTTTCACACTATGAGATGTTTTTGGACACTTTCCACTTTATAGCATCCTTTGATTAGGAAACTCTTTATTTGGGCACTTTTACAGTATCAAACGTTTCACTAAACCCAGGGTCCTTAACCTTTTATCTGGTGGATTTGTTCTTGTGGAATTTGAACTTTGGTTTGTCTCAATGTGGTGAAGATTAGCCTAGTTTTTTTTAGAGGTGTAGGGCGGATCTCTGAAGCAGGGTCTCCCGTATGTCGCGAGTCAAACCATTGCGTGCCGACAAGCACCAGTGTCAAAATGCCACACTTTACACAGCCCATGACTTTTTTTATATGAGTTGAAATTAAAGCTTTTTGGTAACTCACTAACAAATGTATCACAACCTGTATCCATGGAATCATAAATCAGAAACATCATGGTGGTCAAGTTTGCAAAGCGAACTGAAAATCTAGGCTTGGAAATCATTTGTGTTGATGTGTTGGGTTTCACAGACCACTTTGTTGTGGCTCCACAAAAAGATCAAATATTATTTTTACTACAGCCCAGACAGGCACCATTATGCTGCAGTGCAAACATCTCAGTAGGCAGCACAACAAATAAAGTATAATGTATAATGTATAGATCTAGTTTTGGATTCCCATTATTGCATTTGTCAGTTTCTATAAAAAAAAGAAATTATTTGTGTCAAATTAAGAGTTGAAAGATTGGTTTGGGGTTTATTTATTTCTTTGTTTATATAGCACTAGAATCGACCCCCGAAGGGGTATCTCTGCGCTTAAAGTGGGCTGTGAGGGTATGTGGCAGTTCTAGCATATAACAGCAAGCGCAAACCAGGGTGGTCTTAAGCAGCTTCCTGAATTGTAGGTGTTCTAGACACGGTCTCAGAGACGAGGGGCGCTCGTTCCAATAACGGGGGCCGAGATAGGAAAGTGCTCTTCCTCCTACTCTTGCTTTTCTCACCCGAGGTACCACCAGGAGATGTTTAGCACTCGAACGGAGGGATCTTGATGGTACATAGGGCAAGAATTTCTCAGAGAGGTAGGATGGGGCCAGGTTCAACAGTGCCTTATGGATGGGGCAGCAGATTTTAAATTTGACCCGTCGGCGGATAGGGAGCCAATGCAGCTTCACAAGGAGAGGGCGGGAGGGAGTCCCGAAGGGGGCATTAAGGACCAACCATGCCGCTGTGTTCTGAACTACCTGCAATCTGCTAAGTGAAGCATCATTGGCAGAGACCAACAGGCCATCACAGTAGTCCAGGCAACTTAATACCAGCGCCTGGACTAAGGTTTTGCGGGTAGAATCCAGAAGCAAAGGGAAGACTCGACGGAGCATGCCTATTGCATGAACACATGAACCAGCTGTCTGATCAACATGCTCCTTCAGATTGAGAGCTATATCTAGGCGGATGCCTAGGTTTTTAACTGTAAGCTTGGGGATGGGATGGGGACCTAGGTCGGAAGGCCACCAATCTGGAGTCCACAAAAGGGGGGCCTCTCCGAAGAGCATTATCTCAGTCTTTCCCACATTACACTGGAGGAAGTTGTTCTTCATCCAGCTTGATATGGCTCTCATCCCATTAGAGAAGGCCAGCCGCACCGCCGATGTAAATTTGTTAAATGGGAAGAGTAACTGAGTATCGTCGGCATACGATATGGGGATAAACCCATATGTCCTCAGAAGATTGGCCAAGGGAGCAACGTAGATGTTGAATAATGTAGGGCTCAAACATGAGCCCTGGGGTACTCCCTTGGTCAGTTCCATAGGAGCCGAACGATATGAGCCTGGCTTGACAACCTGGGAGCGGTCCGACAGAAAGCTCCTCATCCACAGTAAGGCTGATTTTCTTAGCCCAACCTCTTCCAATCTTTTGATCAGAATACTATGGGAAACTGTGTCGAACACAGCGGAGTGGTCCAACAGCACCAGATCCATAGAGTGGCCCTTATCTAGAGTCATCCTGATGTTATCTGTGACTACTAGTAATGCTGATTCGGTGCTGTATTTGGGCCTAAAACCGGACTGGGAAGGATCTAAACATCCAGTCAGTTCGACATATTTGGAAAGATGGGTGTTAACATGTTTTTCCATTAGTTTGCTCAAAAATGGAAGAAGTGAGATGGGACGGAGGTTAGAAAGGTCCGTCCATGGAGTTTGTGTTCTTACGGATTGGTCTAACCTGGGCAACTTTCCACTCCCGCGGTACATGACCCTCTGTTAGGGAAAGGTTGATGAGGGATTGTACTGATGGGGACACATGTTTTGCTAGAGATGGAATAACTTTAGCTGGAATGAGGTCAGATGGGAACCCAGACTTTATCTTGTGGATCAGTGATTCAACCTCTACCAAAGTAATAGCGGGGACGTTTTCTAACAGATGAGCATCTGTTATATTCAATTGGTCCAAGGCCAAAGGGATCTGCAGCATACTTCCTGCTGCAGTAATGTTTCCATAGATAAGCTCTATCTTTTATGAAAAGTATAGAGCAATATCCTTACACAGCTGTTGGGAGGGGGCCTCGGAGCTTTCACATGCCTTGGGATTAAGGAAGCACTGAAGAATTTGGTGAAGGATTTTTGAGGAGTTGCCGGCCTGGTTTAACTGAGAAGTTATGTGGGTTTTCCGCGCTGTTTCTATGATAGCTGGACAGAGTGGAATAAAACCGATCTCTGTCTGCCTCATTGTGAGAGGCACGCCAGATTCTCTCCAACTTTCTGCAGAATTGATTTTGAACACGCAGATGAGTCGAGAACCAGACTGCCTGTGGGCGCTTGGAATGACTCAAGGAGGATTTCAGCGGTGCAATGTGATCAATGGCTAATAAGACAGCCAAATTATATCTGGACAGTGCCTTCTCAATATTATCCGAAGCAGAGTTTTGAGGTCTCAAAAAAACAGTTTGAAAGTTTTCCGCAGAGACTTTCTGCCACTGCCTGCAAGAATAGAATGTAGCTGGTTTAGAAATGTTAGGGTCTGCGAGGTCCTGAATACAAAATTCAATAACTGAATGATCTGACCAGGTAAGTTGTTGGGGGGGGGGGGCATTTGCACTGAATCTTAGCCGAGTTTGAGAATATAATATCTAGAGTATGACTAGCTACGTGAGTCGGGCCTTCTGAGCATCTAAATTAGAACGACACTCACTGTGGATATTGAAGTCTCCTAACAGTAGGAAATTATTGCATACATGCACATACGGGGCTAATAATTCAACCAACTGTAGGGAGAAGTCTGCTAGGGGTCCTGGGGGGCGATAAATTAGCGCCCCTTTCCAGCTAGCCTGCAGAGGAGAATCTATCCTAAAGTCCAACATCTCCATAGTAGCATCACTACGTTGGTGCAGGACAGAGATACTGATTCCTTCTTTATGCACAATGGCAATTCCACCACCTGTCTTCATGGTTCTATCCAGTCTCACCATGTTGTGCCCTTCTGGTATGCCTAATGCAATAGCAGGTACAGAATGGGGCTTAAGCCAAGTTTTGGTAAAAAAGCCCAATTCGGGTTGACCTGAAGAAGTCCCACACCTCAATTGATTGTTTGGGCAAGCAACGAATATTACACAACACATTTTTCCACCCCTTCTGTGGATTATCCACAGCGGCGTTAATAGCTCGTTCAGTAGAGTTAAAATTCGCTTGGAATCGGGTTTAGATGAAGTGGAAAATGCCCCAGTTTCTTGAGGAAACACTGAGTCCAGAAGATAATCCATTGAAAGAATTTCTTAGGGTAGTGTGGGGGGAAAATTCTGTTGCTGGATTCCTTTCTGGTCTTGACATTTTCTGTCGGAAATTGTATGATTTTCCATTACCACTGACTCTTCGGGGTACATGCATCAAGAAATGCTTTTGCGAGTCCTTAATTGCGATTATTAAGAATGGCAATTAGGGACTCTCAAAAGCCTATGCATGTAGAAATCGCAATTAAAATGGCGATTTCTAAACATTCCTTAATTGCGACTCGCAAATTGCGACTCGCAATTAAGGAATGGCTTCCCATTCATTCCTATGGGCCTACAGGCCCATAGGAATGAATGGGAAATTGCATGCGCATGTACTCTCAAATTGCGCATGCAATTTCAAGGGTACAAAGGTGTTAAAAGGACACCCTATTGCACCCCTGAAATTGTGATGTGCACCCATGTTGCTCGCACACACATGCCCCAAGGGCATGTGTGTGTGTAACCTGAAACTTTGAAAAATGCATTTTATTGCATTTTTCAAAGTTTTTGCAAATTACCAGTTTGATTTAACTGTAATTTGCGGTCCCAAAAAGTGAAATCGCTATTTCAAAGTACTTCTTGAATTGCTTTTAAGGAATCTCAAATTGCGATTCTTTAAATGCAATCGCAATTTAGGAACTCGCATAAAATTGCGAATTCTTAAATTGCACTTGCCAAACACTTTCATGCATCGCTAAAGGCCAATTTGCGTTAGCAAACAGCTGATTTTTGCGAATCGCACCATTAGCGCTCAAAAAAACTTTTGATGCATGTGCCTTTTAGTCCTCACTGTGCACATTTACATGTCCAGATGAAATTTGTCGTTACCGTATGTCTTGATTATACTTTATGGTGAGGTGTGCTTTTGATTAGAGATGATCTTGTAACATTGTTGTAA
The DNA here is from genome assembly GCF_964204655.1 of Triturus cristatus. NCBI lineage: Eukaryota > Metazoa > Chordata > Amphibia > Caudata > Salamandridae > Triturus > Triturus cristatus. Next base: position 1,449,832,560 of record NC_140591.1, read on the forward strand.
GACTTTTTTGCTTTGTGCGGGGACACAGACCCCTCAGGACAAAAGCTTTACATGTTGTGCTAGAAAACAAATCTGAGTACCTTCGAAATGACGTTTGTAATGCAGTCGAATAGCCGCTGCCCAGCGGTATGTGCAGGACAAAAATGAGAAACACAAATGGTAGCCAAACACTGCTGCAGGTCTTACATGAATCAAACCTAAGGTCTAATTTAGCTGTGGTTGTTTGGCAGAGAGATGGTGTTTCTGTTATTCTCATGTTGAGTATGCTGTTTGTATTGTGCTTGACGTCCTCCAGCAGTTCTAATCTAGCTTTAACGATCTTCAGAGGGTTATACTTCCAAACACGTCATTGATATGTTGTTGACAATCCAGGCATACTAGTACCATGGGGTTGTTGTTTGCACTGATGTCACCAGCAGAGTTAAGAAGTCAAGTGAGGGTGCACAGAGAGCCCCTGCAGTTTTGATGCAGTGCCCCTGCAAAAAAGATGACTTTTCTCATTGCTCACTGCAGCCATGCACCTGTTTGGCCTAAACTGGCACCTACAGCCGACGGATTCACAGATGTATGAGATCACGGAAGACCGAGCCAGCAGTTGGCCAGTGCCAACGGATGTCACCTTATACCCCTCGGGGGGCACAGGGTTAGAAGTACCGGACAGGAAAGGCAAAGGAACCAGCGAAGGTATGCCGTGTTGTCCATGTTGTGAGTCCTCTGTGTCCAGTTCTGGTTCCCGGACATCTTGTCTGGTACCCCATGAGCCATCTGTCCTCACTCTCCATCTTAGAACACCTAGTTTTCATTCTCTCCATCTGACGTGTGCATCCTTCCACCATCTTGTCCTTTCTTCTATGACGTGTGCATCCTTCCACCATCTTGTCCTTTCTTCTATGACGTGTACATCCTTCCACCATCTTGTCCTTTCTTCTGTGTATAGTAGTAGATGTGGTGTAATGGAATTATGTTCTGACGATAAAGCTTTTCTCTTTGGACCTAATACCAACCATCAAGAAGAGGTCTCATATCACTTGATATGAACATAAAGGCAACACAATCTTTGTTCTGTACTCTTTTTTAGCTTTTTTCATAAACCTACAATCATGTGTTTTTGAAGAGCAGCAGGTGGGAAGCTGCTTGCAGTTGGATCAGTATAGTTCTCATTAAAGACCGATGCCATCTCTGCATCATTCAGTGACACTTTATCATGAGGGGTCTGTAAGGATAGATTACCATTACCCTCCTGAGTTCTTTCAGATGTCCAACCAGAAGACCATGGCAGGACAATAAGTGGAACTGCGTGGCATCAAATAAAAACAGCAGCAGACGTGTGCCAGTCCACCCACCCATCCATCCTGCAAACGTCCCCCTTCACCAAGCCCGTGCTTCTGCCCTTTTATCTCTGCTAATCCGAAAGACATCGAAATCGCTGCATCTCCATTTTGTTTTTTCAACCCTGCCCTCTTGAAAAATATTTTTAAGGTTTCCACAAAGCAAAACGTTTTCTATGTTGGCTAATGAACTTTTTCTTCTATAGTTTTTGTAATAGACAGGCAGCCTAATATGAACATGTCAGCTCTGCCCTCTGTGCAGAGAACTCTGCTCACTCTCCTTATTTGAGAAACCATCCCCCTGTTTTCATCCAAAGGTTGGTTGTTGCTCTTCTAAATTAGAGATCTACAATCATAGGTGGCCACCTTCATTCTCACCCGCCAATTGCAATCCGTAATCAGGAGACTCTGCTGGGCAATAATGGAGTGATACTAGTGTTAGAGGGACTCTTCCTAAACATCCCTTTCCTCACCACAAATGCCTGTTTATGTGGACTATGTTGATGAAAACATTACTGGTGTTAAGGAATCCCTTGGGTTTACTTGTCACTCCCTTAATACATTTGCCAAAAAGCATTGAAATACGTAGACTCTTTGAGGTTAACAAAGTCCATCATCCTTCATAATTGTGGCTGGTGTTTTTTTTATACCACGAGCCATGTTCCGTAAGAACTGAAGATCAGCCCCGCGAGCTAGAGAATTGTTCAGGGCAGTGTACGTACACTTTCACTTTTTAAATCAAGGGCTTAGAAGCAGTTGAGGGTCAGTCCCTTTCCTGCCCTAGAAAACTCCAAAGAGTGAGTGATCAGATGGGTAAAGGACTAATATTCTGGGACAAAGAGGACCAGGACATTTCACAAGCTCCTTGTGGGGAAACTCAATTGCAAGCTGACATCAAAAGCACCTGGCGCCAATTGAATGGCCTCTTAAAGCTTGAACAGTCGCTCTTTCTTTGCTCTGCCTGTTGAAGTTCTCTCCACGACCGCCGCTCGTGAGTTGTCATCCTGCCATGCTTTACTCCTTTGCAATCTTTTCGCACAGGGGAATGGTGGGAGGGTCACTGTAAGACTCGGAGGTTACATAGTCATAGCAGTGACTCTGCTCTTAAAAAATGAAGGCGCTCTGTTTACAAGAACTCACCCCCTTTATTGAGGCTTTCTCCAGTTTTGTAGATTAACAGTTGTTCACAGGAGACTTATAAGGCCAGGGGACCTGGAAGAATTGCGCACGTGTCTTTGCCCTCAGTGCTCTGTAGATCGGATGTATGACGTTACAACGCATAAATTTACATCGCGGTACACTACATCGCGGTTTTGACAACGCAAGTCTTTACAACGACTTGCGCTAGATGGCGCTCTAGGACAAGGAATAGGACTTAGGAGTAGTATAATTTACTATTCCAACTCCAGTCTACGTACAGTAGGGAAGGTGTTGGATAGTAAATTATACTATTCCTTGTCCTAGAGCGCCATCTAGCGCAAGTCGTTGTAATGACTTGCGTTGTAAAAACCGCGATGTAATGGCATTGCGATGTAATCCCTGCGTTGTAAACAATGTTTCCCCTGTAGATCTGGTACAGTGTCCTACACCACCCATTAGAAGCCACTATTTCCACTCATGTTGGAAGCAGACCGGCAGTAAGGTTGCAGGACTAGCAGTAAAAAGATGCTGCATAAAATGAGTAGTTCATTCCATTTACACTGTTTTATTTACACCCTCTTATTTACACCCTCCACAACTTTTTTAAAGCAAGTTGTGTGAGTAGTGTTATGCATCTTAACATAAAACACCATCTTAATCTTTTTCTAGACTTTGACCCTCCCTTTGCCAATTTGCCTCCTGTATTCTATTGCCAGTGAGAGCTGATTTGGATGTATTTCATGCTGTCACCTGTCTAGATCTTTGCATGCAACGCAGGCACACGGCACAACATGCATAAGGTGTAGAACTGCAGAAGTAGTTCCCAGTGATCATCATAACAAGGAAGGTTAGAGACACAACATGTACTAATTGTGTGCTATAAAAGTGCCAAAGACACAGTATAGAAGTTGTAAGAGTCTTTATTCATGTCAAAGCACCTCCACAGGTTCCAGTCCGCTGTAGAACCTTAAGGTGTCAATGCTCTGGGCACATTCCAACTGGTTCAGGACAAGAGGGGGGAAGAGGAATGTACCAACCAGATAAATTATAATACAAATAATGGTACCAACAAATGATAAGCTATAATAGGAGCCAAGGCAGAACCTAGCAGAATGCCAAAGACGGCGGAGAGAAGAAAGATCAATGGCAGCTTCATATAACTGACAATTGCCCTGAAATATTGTACCCTAATTGGGAAGGAGAAAGGATTTTTTGTGAGAATTTAATTAACCAGTAAGAACCAATAATAACTAACACCCAAACGATGAATGTAAAGATGCATCTTTTGCCTGAACCATCAACTCCGCCAGCTTCTCAAGAATGAGAGTGCAGCCAACCAATAGTCTGCTTTCCCCGAAGAGTCCATGCATATGTAAGCACAAACCTTCAATTTTGATATATTACACAACCTGCTACAATTCATACATAACCTAAACATGTTCCTGTTGAACAGTATAGCACTGTCTGAAGAGACTGGCCTCTGTCACAAGCTGTTATTGCTTAACAAATACAAAGAAAAAAAGACTCAAGTCCTATCTGTCTTGTCTGTGTGTCCCAATTGCAGAGTGAAGTGCCCTTTATTTTAATCATCTGGCCAGTTGTGGGAGTTGCAAAAAAAATCAGTTGATGGACAGAATGCAGAACAATGTCATACATTCACCCCAGTACAGAGATCTGGGCCTAAAACCATCGTTTTTTTGCTCACCATGCCGTTCCAGTTTGAACCCGGCCATTTGCAAATCAGTCTCGACCCTGTGCCTCATGGGAACAGTCCAGCCCGAACTGCCAAGCCAGGTCCTTCCTGGACTGGAAACAAGCATCCTAGGACCTGTTTCGGGGTTTCACCCCTCTTCAGCCAGGATAGCTTGATTCCAGTGGAATGGAGAGTAGGGGACCCACGTCTGAGCATACCCGTCCCACTCGGGGTGACAAATGCAAAAAAACAGTTGAGGGACACAATGCAGAACAATGTCATACATTCACCCCAGTACAGAGATCTGGGCCTAAATCCATTGTTTTTTTGCTCACCATGCCGTTCCAGTTTGAACCCAGCCATATGCAAATCAGTCTGGACCCTGTGCCTCATGGGAACAGTCCAGCCCGAACTGCCAAGCCAGGTCCTCCCTAGACTGGAAACAAGCATGTTGTGGGAGTGTCCAGGAAGCTCTCATTCAATCCTGTAAACAAGTCCTTGTGTACCCGGTGGCCTTTTGACTGTGAGCAGTGTGACAATGAAATGCATAAGTAGTATTTCCTTTCATAATGTCCTCTGGTTTTAAATGGGTGACGAGGAGTTCCGCATACGCCCGCCCCTGGAAGCGGATGCGTGAAAACGCCTCCACCCGTAGGACAATGTCAGCCCAGGAAATCCAAGGGCATTTTTGATTAGTTGCTTCTTATTACTCCAGATCGTCCATCTCATTTATCAACTCGGTGAATCCTTGATTGGAAAGAAAAATTGCTGAGATTTGTAAGAATAATGCAATTAAATTGGCTGTGCTAGGCTGCTCAGAATCACACGGGACATTTTCATCGAGCGCCCATCCCCCCCCCCCCCCCCCCCCCCCAAGAAAAAAAATTAAAATTTGAAGAGAAAGTCAAAGTGGGATCCGAGCAAGAGTGTGCAAATTTGCAGTGGCTTCATTCTTTGTTATACTGTGGGACATGCTTTTAATTACAATTTAAATCTTTGGTTCTGATTTAAAAGGCACAGGACTCTTTCATTCCACATTGCTTTAGTTTGTTCAAAAGCGGAACATGCTTTAGGGCACAATGCCAATGTTCATGTCCTTTATTGACCACATGGCAGCCCTACTAATGTATGCTTCAAAATGGAAAAATGTGGAAATAAAGGGACATTCTGCCTCCAAATGCCCTTTCTAGAAATGAGTGCTAAATCTGACCCTCTCTTCGCCAAGTTGAAGATTCTCTTGAGCGCCTATATTAAGTATATTTCTTTATGCCTTTACATACTAAAAGTATACTTCATGCTAAAAAACATTGGTAATCCTTCTAGTTGCAATTTCACTGTCCCAAATTCGCACTTTCTTTTTGCCTCTACCTCTTTTCACCCTATTCTATGATTTCTACCCTTTCCTCGTTTCTTTAAAGCGGTATTCGCTATCAAGAAATCTCGACAGAATTGTCAGACTCTAATTTGTGGTATAGTTCCAATTCCATACTCTACCATTGTTTTAATTATTTGTCTCTGAATATTAGATTGAGTCTATCTCGCCCCCCACATTAGGTGAACTATACCTTGCTAGGCCTGTATTTTTAATGTCTAGGCTGCTTCATACCTTTGCCTGTTCTCTGCATTCTGTTTGATCACATCAACTACAGGAAAATAATACCTCATCTTTTACACTAAAATAAAAATAAACCTGTTGCTAGCCCTGTATCTGATGGTACCAAACTGCTGGTAAAACTTGTTGCAGATGCAATGAATAAACTTCGATAAATAGTTCACATTTGGTCAAATTCTATACTTTTGTGACGGTGTACTGATCAAACCTTACCTTTATAGACTAGTTTGACTAAAGCCAAAAATAGTGTTTTCAGAAATTGGCCTAAGGCGATCGCCAATGGTGTTCAAAAGGCATGATGCGCACACCTCGATGGCTTGAGAATTTAAGTTCTTGTGCGCATAGTCAAAATTTGCTGAAATGTGGAATGAGCAGTAGGTGGTTGAGTAGAGCGTGTACATAACCTTCACGCATTTCTTTTTATTATTAATCTGGAGCACCAAATTCTGTCCGTTTGCATGTTTACTGGGACCTTTTGTTTACGTTTTTGAGGCCCAAAGTTGATTCTGCTACTTTAGAGATGAGCGCGGGCTGCATGCCGCCTGGCTACAACACACACCCTCTTCCTTTATGCCCATAGAGAAGCTGTTGGCATTATAGGCAAGTACAGTGCGCCATCTCCCCCACAGAGCGCATCCAAAGGTGACCGCATCATGAAGCCGCATCAGTAGGAAAAGAGATGGCCCTGGCCAATGAACGTGGCTTCAGGGCGAGTGCGCTCATCACCATCTTGGTGGCTAAGCATCCGTTCCGGAGTTTGATTCCTAAGCAAGAAGGTGCCGCAGAAGTAACGCGAGGCCCGGATGGGATTCAGGTTCCTATTTTTCTATGAATGAGAATTCCACTTTCAAGTATTAACCAAACTGATCAGGGGCCTTGTTGTAGGTACAACACATTGTACCATTGGATGCAGATTAGCTCTTTGCCGTGACCTGTTGTTAGGGATGCTCCGTGATGTTTTGCACACCCATCTCGCACTTGACTGATTAGCTCTACCCCAGCGTCTCACACCATACACACTGTGGTCCAACCGTGCTGTGCCCTTTTTCCAAGTTCTTTTTACTATATCTCTCCTAGTATTTCTTCAGTGTCCATTACTATATCAGACGCAGCCTATCCCACCAGTAAGGTAGGTACCATCCCTGGCAATCGGCCATCTTCTTCTGCAACCGTGCTGTACCCTTTTTCAAGTTCTTTTTACTATATCTCTCCTAGTATTTCTTCAGTGTCCATTACTATATCAGACGCAGCCTATCAGGTAGGTCCCAACCCTGACAGTCGGCCATCTTGTTCTGCTCTGCCAGACCAGCAGGTGTTGGTAATTTCATCTCTACTTGCCTCATGCGCTCCATGTTCCACTCTCATGAACAGCCTTCTCACTTCACCTGTTTCCCATTGGCATTTCTCTTCCGATGTTCAAAGCATTTGTGGTTCTAAGCCAAAAGTTTTCACTTGCTTATCACTGCCTTTGTGTTGTCTTTGCGTTACCTGTCAGCGTGGTTTTCTGTGAGTATGTTTCATGTCTGTTTTTGAATGCAAACTTCCTGTTTCCATAACCTGTTCTGATCAAAATGGAAAGCTAAGAGCAATTCTGAAACGAACGCATTTTGATTTTTTTATGTCGTTTATGGTAATTGGCTGATTTGTTCAGATGGTTTATAAAATGGATCTTTCAGACTCCTATGCGAAGATGTAACCGTTACAGTGGGTGTTATCAGGAACAGCTGGCACACAGAAGTGACGATAAAGTGAATGACAGCTGTCATTTTTTTTTATTGTTTAGGACTCGTTAGTGCAGCATGTTGATGGGAGTAAAAAAAAGACAGGATGTCAAAAGTAGGGACGAATAAAGTATTAGATGTATCAGAATAGACCTTCTTTGTAACCCAGGGTGGCCTGGGGCTGGAAGTGATGGACTCTGAAAAGGCATGAAGCTTTTCTTGCCTTGTTTCTAAATCTGGGAGCCAGCCTGTAATCCAAAAGTTAAGACACAAAAAAATATCGAAATTACCAGTAAATAGATATACAACTGTAGTAAGTCTAGATTTTAATTAGCAGTCATGGTTCAATGGCGGTGAAGAGGAACCCCGGTTTTATTGTCCAGCACAAGGAAATTGATCGCCTTCCCTCTCTGATTGACCATGGATCCGCCATTACAAAGGCGGATCCTCTCCCTACTGACTCCTCCTAGAAGGTTTGTTGTTTTGAAAGGGATGTGCCGCATGTCTCTCTCAAGAGGTTTTTCTTGTACAGTGCGCTGGTGTGATGACCAGCGATTGAAGCGTGGCTGCATTCGCGCCTGCGGTTGAGATGACGAAATGCCTTGATAGACCACCTAGCTTGCTGCAGACCCTCAACCTGTCCCAGCAGAGCTTGAAATCTACCCAGCAGCAGTAAAATATACCTTTCACCTCCATGTGTACCTAATTACAGGAAGTGACGGGTGTTAGCATGACTCATTTTATAATATTTCACTGCTCTGTTTATAATATTTTCAAGGCTTGCCTTAAGGCCATGGGTGCGTTCATTGAAAGCCGGGCCGCTTGTCAAGGGACCATGTGGTGTAGAATTGTGTTTTTAATTACTCGTCTTGTTCTGTTAGACACCTCTCAGTGGTGGTACACCGAAAGTGTGCGAACATACCAAATGGTATTCGAAGTTCTCCAGACTACACCTCCTTAAAACAAAAAAGGCCTTACTCAAGTCATTAATGTACAAAACCAGTTCAGTTCATTGTAGGTTGCTGTTGTAATAAAGCATTGCTGCCCTCTCACCAGGGCGTTAATAGTGGGCTCCGCCATCTGCAGAGGACATTAACTGTTGTTAATTGCCTACCTTGTAATTCTGATAAGAACGCATAATGCAGGAAGGGTAAGTAGCAGCTGTTCATGCACAGCAACATGTGAGCAATAGCTTATTAGCACCCGGACCCGTTATCACCCCTCATCAGCAAATAAGCATGTCTTCTCTGTCTCCTTTGTGTCCCTGCTACTGAACCTAAAATGTAGTCAAATAACACTAGTTAATATCACCAATGTAAGAATTCTGACTGGGTCAGAGAGTCTTATCGTCCATACATGGTGCTGATACGCACTAGTAGCATTTACAGTTAATTACTTATTTTGTTAACCTGTTGTCCCTTTGAAGGTCATTTACTAGTGAAAATCAGTGGCGGTCGGCTATCTTAAGTGGTAAGGCGGCCGTGGGGGGAGAACAGGGATTTGGGGGGAGTGGGGGTGTAGTTTGAAATAATATAAATAAAAATAAAACGTAACTACTTCTCCACTCCCTCTGACGGTCGCCTCTCTGCTCCGCTAGTCTCAGTCTGGCCAGAAAGGGATGGGCCCTCGGGGCACAGGCTTCACACCCAATCCAGGTTCTCCTCTCACATGAAAGCAGTGCCAGGATTGGTCTGAGCAGCCTTGTTTGCCGCTCAGACAGTGCACTGTAGCCTGTGCCTTTTCTTGATCCCTGCAGTGTTAGAAGTGGGCATGTGTGTTTGGCCGGCCTAGAACGGCCGGCCAAGCACACATAAATAAAATAAAAATGATAAATAAAAATGTATCATCTGCTGGCGCAGACAGACAGCATAAATAAAATCAAAATGATAATTAAAAATGTATCATCTGCTGGCGCGGGCTGTCAGGCAACGCTCCTCCGCTATGACGGAGGAGCTGCCCCTGATGAAAATGTAGTTTACTTCCCTGCGATCTGTGAATCAATCCAAATCAAGCCTTTACCTCCCTGTTCACTGCATGCTCCAACCTCCCAGCTGCCATGTTATCTCCTTGACCCTCACAACATCTTCTAGACCACCTCGAGTGACAGATTCCGAGCAGGTAGTGAACCACACCTTTACTACAACCAATAAGCGGCACGGTAGGCAGGATGGTTGCCTCTAAATTCTAATGCATTGGACCGGTCCCTACCGACATACAGACTAATCGAAGCTTGTTTTCCTGTGCCTTGGTAGGTAAACCCAGTAGTTTCTTCCCGGACGACAGTTTTATAGACTCCGGAGAGCTCGATGTTGGCAGGCGGAGCTCGCAGAAGATCCCTCCGGGCATATTTTGGCGATCGCAAGTCTTCATAGACCACCCTGTGCACCTGAAGTTCAATGTGTCTCTGGGAAAGGCGGCGCTGGTTGGGATCTATGGACGGAGAGGCCTTCCCCCTTCACATACGCAGGTAAGACCGTCTTCTCTGCAGAACTAATCGTCTGCATTTTCACCACTACGCTGTTCTGTCAATGATTGTGGCTGCTTTTGTCTATGCCAATTAGCACTTGTTTTACTGTGATGTATGCACTGGTATCTATGTCTTTGTTTGCATGTATGTTTTTTTTTTTTTAAAGGCTATTTTTCCTAGGGCTAGCATGTCACTCAATCTAGCCATCTGCTTGAAATCTGTGTATTTGAAAAAGCAGAAGTCTTGATCCTCTATTTTTATGTTTGATGTGTGATTACTCTTCCACCATTCATGCCGAACATATTGTATTCTATGCTCTGGGCACTGGTCCAGCCTCCTTCAGCCTTGGCTTACTTGGCTCAGGAACCTTCAGCTATAGGCTACAGACAATGTCACTCACATCTTGGATCCGCCCACAGGAGTATTTCAGTCTCTATTTCTTTCTATTGGCTGTAGAGTGAGGGGTGCAAGAGGGATGCCTTTAGCAACAATTTTCTGATAGCAGGGGGTTGTGGGTGACATGGACTGTTGAAAGATGGCAGCCTACAGTGTAAGGTTGAGCCACAACTTGAAATGAAAGTATTAAGAATGTTTAGATATACCAAGGGCTTCTAATGTAAATAAATAAAAGCATGACCGGAGGTGCTATGTTTTTTGGGAGAATTGAAACGTGTCCGTCTTCTGACTTTTATCCTATCAATTGCTAATGTTTATTAACTTTTACTAGTGCTAGAAATAATGGCTAGAAAGGCATGGACAGGCAGGCAGATTGCATGTTTATAAAGATCCTTTGCTTGTGTAGACATATTTGAGTGGATTTGTCTTGACCTAGTGCCGAAACAAATGGCCAATCTGTGTTGGTGACAGTTTTGACTAATCGTTGTGCGATTTGACGACATTCCTTTCGCGCAGTTTGACTTTGTGGAGCTCCTTGATGGTCGGAGGCTGCTGGCACAAGAGGCCAGGAACCTGGAAGGACCTCAGCGGCTCCATCGGGGCATTGCACCATTGACCAGCCACGAGACGGGGTTCATTCAGTACTTGGACTCTGGGATCTGGCACCTGGCCTTCTACAATGACGGGAAAGAGGCGGAGCTCGTGTCGTTCCTTACCACAACCATCGGTAAGTTCCCATATTTAACATCTAAGTGGAACCGACGCGACTTGTGTATTCTGCTTTAAATATTTTGGCGAGGCTGATGTACTTCACTTTTCAGTTTAAAAAGTCTTTGCACGCTATTTCAGTATAAACTATCTCTGATGATGTTTGAAATGTAAGGGAGCCTTGGGGTGTAAACACATCTAGGCCTTATACAAGTAAGTTACAGCCTTCACCCAGGACCCCAGAATGCTTGTTTGCCAAATTTGAGTTTTGTGAATTAAATTTTCATATATAGTTTAGAATAAGAGTGCGATTTCAGCTGTGCTTTATGTCCAAGAAAGCCCCTTCCCAAGGTGTTTTGTACTGAAATCGAGACAGTAATAGCTCCTGTTGTTCGTATATATCCGTTAATGCAAGTTGTTCATAAATGCAAGTTATTCTAATGTTAGGGAGAGGTGTGGCGCAGCAGCCAGAGTGGCTGAATCCGGAGCGCGGGGCTCACGGTTCGATCCCCGGCGGCAGCTCAGCTCAGCACAGCATCATGCGACTCTGGACAATAACTCGCTTAATCTTCTTGACGGGCCCCAGCGCCCTGAAACCCTTATGGGTGATATGTTCACGCTTTACAAATAGGTTTATTGTTGTTATTTTATTGGGTACATTGCTCCAACTGTCAGCAATGAATTATGTTGCAGTTGCATTTATGTTGCGCTGCAGACCCCTGATGAGATACCTGAGTGCTCGAGCGCATGGGTAGCATGGGTGCTGCTCTGTTGGTAGTACCTGGATGGAAGGGTGTTGGTCTTTACTGTGACACTTGCAAAGTGTTCCTGTGTTGTGTACGAAGACCAAAATTGTTCCCTTATTGTGTTGCATGTAGCTGCCCCTGATTTGATTCCTAACTCTCCATTGATGATATGGAAGTTCGACATAAACGCGAGCGCGTGCTTTATACACCCGCTGTCATTCTGCCTCCTGTCGCAGTGCAAGGCTCTTTCCCTTAAGCCGAGCTATGTTATTGCTGAATTGCAAATAAACACACAGTAAAGAATAACAGGGCTTTGTATGTTTGTCAATACCTATTTGGGACAGATATGCCACTGGGAATTGCAACCTGTACTCCTTTTATGCACCCGGAAACGCGGGAAGCCTCAGGGAATGCCAAACTTACCTCTAGAGACCCATCAAGCTTCTGCTCAGGCTGGTCACGTGACCTGATAGGGGAAAAGACGCCATTTCATATTCTCATCAGCCCTCCTTTATGCATTGCGCGGCTCTTGATTGCGCATGGCCAAGTAACGTAACCCACTAGAAAGACGGATCACAATCCGCATGTATAGCGGTATGGGCGGATTTGTCGAGCCTGAGCCTTGTGTCGGGTACAGAACAGTATATATGACTCAGACCTCATGATCATCCTGTTTGTGGTGCTAAATCTTTGCTGCTCTGTATTTGGATCACAGCGGGGTGGCTGTAAAACTAGACCTTGACTGCAAACCCCTTCTTTTCATTTATGGCCTGGCTGCTTGCGCTGCGGACAGTTTACTCATGTTCGCAGCGAGCCATCGTTCATCCACTCCCCCCCCCAACTTGGAAATAATTCACTGCCCTGCTCCCTGCAGTGCATGCCTCCTCATGCGTCGGCTTCATCGAAGTTCATGCCTGGTCTGAGGATGTATGTCACTCCTTTGGCCTCCATTACAGGGGCTGACCACTGCATTCACCTGACCACGACCGATCGCGCCACCGACCAATACAAGACCGTACAGATTCCCTACTCAAGCTCCGACCTAAGCGCTTGCGGGGATAGGGACAAGTCCAGGTAATGACCAGTTGCGGCAGTAGCTATAGTCGAGGTTGTGCTGATGGTGGGGGAGTTTTTTTATGTTTAGAATACTGTTGCTGGAGTTCCTTTATACATGGCCCTGTTCATTCCTTTTTCGTGTGTCTCATCACATTATAATGTTATATTCACTTATTTCAGACAAAACCGCATTGACGCGCTTTCTACTGTATTCGTAAATGCAAGTTGTTCTTATTGTTTATTTTCTTGATGTTTCTGAGACAGAAAGAAAACAACCAGGTAGTGTTTTGCTCAGTGGTCAAGTGGGCCAGTCTAGTTATCAGAATTGATTTGTACATGTTCCTTTTATTTACGTTTTCTTATTTTTTGATACGATAAAAAGGCAACATTTTTCCTAGATCCTGATGGCACTGGGGTTAACTTGACATGGAACATTTTGGGATTGAAAAGAAGTCTAGACTCCCTACAGGCAGTTAACACTAGGGTTATTGCATTGCAAGAGACATGGGAAGTGAATGATGGGGTGATAAGTGTCTATAGAGTTTTCAGTACTAGGGCCGCCAAGGGGAAGTTTGGCCAACTAGCGGGAGGCCTGGCCGTAATGCTATTTGTAAAATATGATATTGAAGGGGCACCTTATTTCAGGAACTTATCAATTGTCTGACAATCCGAAATTTTGGCTTCCATCTGGAAAAGCTGGGAGAAAAGGGTCAAAAGGTTGCCCGGATCTAAATTTAATGAACTCCTATTTTCCACCGAATAAAAGGCTGGATATTCAGTAAAGAGTTGGCGGTTCTGATAGATATGGTGACCTCTATCTACCCAAACGTATTAATCCTGCTGATGGGTGATTTAAAATGCTAAAATTCCTCATAGCCCAGTGGAGGAGTTCCAAACGGAGAAAGAAAATGCTCTGGGCATCCCGGGGCAGCTCTTTGAGTGACATCGGGGGGACGAGAGAGGGAGAAAATTAGGTTTGTTGCTTGACAGCCTGAACCTGACTGTTGTTAATCTTAGATGCGTTTGGGATCAACCTGCTCCACATACCTTCGATAACAGAAGGATGTCTACATTGATAGATTAGTTAATGATCTCCACAGAAGGCTTTGTCCTAGTTAGTGATCTAGTAGTTGGGGATTTAATAGGCAGTGACCAGGGATGCTCATTTAAGGGATCTGTGGCAAAGTAGTGCACTGATTCACTCTCTAAATTAGCGTAGATTGGTATGATCTGGTAAATTAAAACTTTATGCTCATGACAGTATAAGGGAATTACTGAAAGAGCGGTCTACTTTGTCGCCTCAGCTCATTGTGCAGGGGTATGAAAACGTAATTGCCTCCGTAAGTAATATGGCGTCAGTTGGTCTAAAATGCTGTCGGGGTAGGACAGCCTCATTTGGCTCCACTAAAACACAGGCCAAAGCAGTTTTAAATAAGAATATAAGGGAGGTCTATAAAAGTGGGGGGACTAAGAAGGAATATCTAAAATTCATAAGAAAAGCTATAGGCAGGGGCTAAGAAGAATAGCTTAGGAAGACAGGGAAAATATATGGACTAAAGTAGATGTCTCCCTGAGATCGGGGAGTATTATGGACTTTTGGAATATATTAAATTGAGTGCTGGGGGTAACCAAAAACATCAAAGCAGTACTGATCCCGGAGGAAACCTGGGTGAGCTATATATCGGAGCGGTACAAAACTAAAGAGGTAAATGATGAGGGGGGGGGGGGGTGAGTTTGCAGGCTAGGGACCTAGACACGGGTGCGGGGGTGAGTCACTTGGCTCCATCAGTAGGGGAGCATCGTAATCATCATAAAATGCCTAAAAGCTTCTAGGGCCCAGGGTTTGGTCGGGGACCAAGGTGAACGTGGAAAGCCAGGGGGTTCTCAGATCGTTAAATGGCTTTATAAGATCCGCCGAGACTTGATTGGTGAGATGAGGCAAGCCTCTAGGGCCCTGGGCCCAGATGTCCTTTCCTCTGACCTAATTAAACTCACTGCAGGTTTGTGGACTCAAGTTCTGGCACCAGTTGCCCGAGCAATAATCAGTGGCCAAGAGATTCCGAGAACCTGGAAAGTTAGAATTAGGGCCCCGCTGTATAAAAAGGGGAAGTGGGACCTGCCGTTGAGTTACCGTATGATTACACTGCTGAATATCCCCAGTAAGGTATTTGCAAAACATCTCCTGGGGCTGTTAGAAGATTGGGTAAGCGACGCTAACATTCTACCGAAGGTCCAGATGGGCTTTTATAAAGGCTATTCAACTACAAATGGCTGCCCAACTTTAAATCTTATGGCTGAAAAATATGCCTTTACAAAGAAACAACCTCCTGTATGTGTCAGACATTGATTTGTCAACGGTGTTTGACACTATATATAGGCCTTTACTTTGGGAGCAAAAAAGGAAATGGGTGTGTCCTCCAGGTTTATTTAAGCAGATTATTCAATTACATGAAGGCTCATGGACAAGGTTTGAACTAAGGGGTACTGGAGCATTGTTTAGGTAAATTGCCTCCCTTAGTGAACTGAGGCAGGGGTGTATGATGGCCCCGCTTTTGTTCCCTATATACACTACGAAGGCCATGGTAGGATTAAACCGGGTTAGAGCCTTACCACCAAAATTAGGTAACCAGGCGATTTCAGTAATGGTTTATTCCGATGATACGGTCTTGTTGGATCTTACGCCGGTTGACCTTCAGAGGCAATTAAACTCTTTCGCTGAATATTGTGAGTCCAGCGACCTGAAAATAAACACGGCTAAAACTAAAGCAATGGTCTTCTCAAAAGGGAGGATACACACTAAAAGGCCTAAGTGGTGGCTAAGTGGTGTTTCAGTAGCTGTGGTAAAGAAATATCGCTATATGGGTCTTCTTTTTAGATGTAACCTTAACTTCACGCCTTACATTGAACTTCATGAAACGCGAGCTAAGGCAGGTGCTTTATATAGGATGGATGTAGAGTTGGGTCATAAATCCATTGAAGTGCTTATAGAGAATTATAATGCCAAGATTGTTAGTCCGTTATTGGATGAATGGGAGGTACTGCCGGTTAAATATTTGAGGAGGGTGCAGACCATAGAAATGAGTGCATGGAAAAAATGGCTGGGATTGCCGAGAGGTTCCGTCAATAGTGCCGTGAGGATAGAATTAGGCCTCACTATTCTATTATTCAAATGCAAACAGCGGCTCCTTCATTATTGGTTTAGTCTCTTGAGAGCTGAAGAGGGCTCCTTGAGGCAAATAGTAAAATCACTGCTGCAGGAGAAGTATGCTGGTCAGTGGGTGGCTAATCTCCTGGAACTTAAGGTCTGTCTGGACTTTCCATTAGGTGTAGAACTCCAAAGAATGTCCATAGGGCAGCAGAAACAAACATTACAGCGCTTCGCAAAAGAGGGCTCCAGAAAGAGCTATGTAGAAGATATGCGTAAGAGAGAGAACTTGTCTCACCTAAAAGAGAAAAGTTATGGGGGCCGTATTAAGTCTCATTTGCTGGACATAAGATGTGTTTACATAAGGGGATGGGCCTTGAAGGTTAGTCTGGGTCAGGTCCCAGCCATCATAAATTGGAAGTTGCCAACGCAGGTAGAGGATGAAAGTGTCCCTTTTGCCAAAATGCATCATTATCCTTTTTGCACTTCTAGTTTGTTCATGTTTCGACAACAGTAGAATAAAATAGTTGTTACCGACTTTCAGAATGTTACAGGTACGCCGTACAAGAGAATTAATGCGAGTACTGTTAAGGTGCCCCTCGGGCGGGGCTTCAGTAAGCTGCGATAACATACCACTGTGCTATGCGATAGGAAAATTCCTGTCTGTTGTTTATGAACGGTCAATTGAGTTGAGTGACCCACAATATTAGAGATATCGAATGGGATCACAGAGGTCTGTCTATACATGCATAGAGGTCCCACAGGGTCACACGAAGCAACCTTTTGGGTCCCTTTTAGATATAACCGCATTTTACACAAATGTAAGTGTATGCTATACCACAGAGTTTTTCTTCATTATCAAAGGAAAGGTCTTTTGCATAATGTCAATGTTGACCCTGCCCAGTGGTTCCCTGCATAGGTAGAACTGTATTTTGCACTATGGTTCCTCTAATTTTGCACCGAACGGAAATGTCTTTCTTTACAGTCTGATAATATTCGTCCTGTTTAAACATTTGACCAATGGTATGTATTTTAGCCATATTCATATATCTTCATAAATCTATGCTGTACCGCCATGATTTTATTTATTATAAAAGCAGTGGTATTTTGTATAATGCCAATGTTCATCTTGCCCCTTTGCACTTTGCAGTGGAATAATTGTGTTTTGCACAACTATTGCTCTATTTTTGCACAAAAGGAAACGAGTGCTTGCACTATAATTAATAATATTTCCCTGTATAAGCTTATGACCAATCATGTATTTTTGAGACAATGGTTTTATGGTTCGTACTGGGAGCTGGACAGATTACAGTGGTGTGTTTTATTGGCTTATTGCTGCGGCTTGTTTTATTCTAAAAATAATTGCACCTTATTTGAATGATAATTGAGGCTAATGAGATATATCATTTTATAACATAAAAGGTGCAAGAATTTAGTGTAATAAGAAATGTTTTAGGATGCTTTGGTGCTTTTTTAAAAAACTGAATGTTGTATTTTAACTTGACTTTTTGTATAAATATGAAATGTTTGTATTGACTAATTGGCATGAAATTAAACTGTTAATAAAAACTCTGTATATTTTGACAGATTATCAAATGGTATACCTATATGTGAGGTCAAACCCTTCCAAGTGCCTTCTCATGCTGATAAACAAACCCGATATTGTCTTTTACGTTTTACTGTAGACCGTTTTAGCTGGTTAGGATACCTCATGTTACCGATTCATGGAGCAAGTGTAGCAAGTATAGATTGGATGGGCTTTGGTTGAGCCCACCTCAGCTATTGGCTTCCAGGGGTTTTCCTGTTTCTTTCGTTGCTTTAACCCTTTGGGTGCCAGGCCTTTTCCCCCTCCTGTGCCTGGCGATTCCCTAGTGGGTGGGTGTCATGACGAGATAGTCTCGTCATGGGCACAGCGCGACTGTGCTCCATGACGAGACCATCTCGTCATGGGCACAGAAGAGGTTAACGGCTGTTCATCGATTCTAGGCCGTGGAATTTTGTGGGCTGTTCCTAGGTCCCATCTGTGTTCCTATTGGTGATGGTGCTCAACTAGTTATTTTGTTACATTGCAGAATCAACAGGGCTTGTAACTTGTATTCCAGTAAGTGTACTTACTTTTCTGACATGATGACATTTTAATTGCTGGTTTGTGGCTTTTTATACTTTAGAACTGCATCCTATTTTTATGGAAGGCTAAGCTTACTTGATAACCGCCTTTTCAAGTTAATGCTAATTACTTTGATGTCTTGATAACAGATTGTTGGAATTACAGTTTTGTTCATAAAGGAATGACATGCACACACAATGCTATATTTTGCTGCTTAGGCGTTTTAAGGTCACCACTTACAATGCAAACTTCATTTTCTGGCTCCTTTCGTGCCACTTTTCTTTTAGGGTTGTTGTTGCTTCATCATGGTATTTTCTTTCTAAAACAGCCTGGAGCAGAACACGGAAATTCACCCAACTATTACCAAATGCTTCAACTGAAAGAAACAGACTGTTCGCATTGACACTGCATATTTATGAAAAGTGAGACCTATTGGCTTTGCTGATGTTTATTTCTTTTCATGTGTCAGACAGACACACTACACAGTTCAACACGTGTCGTTCAGTTATTTGAAGGCTTAAAAGTTCCCACGTTCATATTGGAGCTGTTGCGTATAACAACTGTCCGGTTTGGAGGTATTGTCCCTGGACTGGTAACTAGCCGGTCATCGCAGAGTATATGAGCAAGTTAATCTGGATGGTTTTAGGCGATGTAGACATTATACGCGACAATGGTGTTGGGCTGATTGGCGGATCAGCAGTAACGCAGGCAGTGTAGGGGTAGACAACGCCTTCAAAAAAAGGTGTTTTAAATACGTCGGCTAAAGATCCATGTTCTAGGAGGCCATTTTGAAAGAAAGCTCAAGAAATAATATCATATTTCAACTTTACTCAGAAATAGCGATAACCGTATTTTTTTTTTTTACGGAGTTTTTATATAGCGCAAACTTGACCTGAAGGTATCGGGTATCGGAGCGCTTTACATAGCATCAGTTGCGTTACATGAGGAAACATTCATTTTTGTTAGGCACGGGGAGATTAAGTGATTTGCCCATAATCACAGGATGTTCAGCGTCGTTGCCGAGACTCGAACCCAATTCCCCGGATTTTGTAGTCGACCGCCCTAGCCGTTAGGCCAACTCCTCTCCCCAATACTAAACCTCTACAGCATCAAGAACATGAGATCACTATTAGCCCCCATTTTGCACATCAGAAAAATGTTTGGGCAAAAAGAAAAATACCACCAGTCTGACGCATTATCGAGAAACGCATAGCATAAATGCAAATGAACCATAAATAGTTTTAAATCCCGATCAGGAGTCCGCCTCTCCGTGACTGTTCCTTACCCTGCGAATTTCTGCGCCCCAAAAATAAAATCGGAATCATATGGCGTGATAGAGCTGCTCACTGTGTCAAGAGTGTATGTATTGTATTGTAATTACATTTATATAGCGCTTACTACCCCTGACGAGGTGTCGAAGCGCTTTTTCGGAGAATAGCACGCTACTCCGGAACCCATGTGCCCTTCTGATACATGTACTGTGCCACCCAGTGCCTGTCCATCGGTGCCTGGCTGCCAGTTGGACACAAACACATGTGTTTCACCAGTTTAGTACTAGCTGCATCATAATACCTACTATTGACCTTGGTTTATTTTCTAGCCAGTAGTTGATTTGCTCACCTGTATTTCCTGTCACTCTCAAGTCATTTGTCAGCTTAACTGCCTTTCAAACGTTGATATTATTGAGCATTGGTTCTGGCAGAACCTTTAGTTATTTTTTTGTATTAAGGATGTTTTCATTGAGTGTATCCTCTGGTGCAGCTGTACCCAAGAAAAACACACACAATATTTTTCATATTCTGATGCAGGAAAGTAACCCATTGACAATTTATTCATATACCTATTGATTTTGGTATAAATGGATCACAGTAATCGTGTGCTGTGAAAAGGTGAGCTCGCGCAGAGAACGTGATGTTGTGGAAGCAAATGGCAAGACAACGTTTATCAAGTCAAAGACAAAGTGTAATTTGGCTGCAAAAGTAAAGAGTAGTAAAGTCAAAAATTCAACCCATTCTCCTTGTAGATAAAATGGTTAAAGAAAGCAGTCCAAATACAAGTTAATGGCATTAACGGTGTGGAAAGCTAACTCAAGGAGATGATGGACGGAGTTCTGAAACTTTTCAGACACTCACCCCCAGTCACAGATCTGGGTTGAATCCATCATCGTTCTTTAGCTCACTTTGCCACCCCACTTCAGATACAGCTATGTGCAAATCAGTCTTGACCCTGTGCCTCAAGGGAACAGTCCAGCCCGAACTGCCAAGCCATGTCTTCCCTTGACCGGAAACAAGCATCCTGGGACTGGTTTCGGGCTAACGGCCCTCATCAGCCAGGCTAGCTTGAATCCAGTGGCAAATTGAACAAGGGACCCACGTCTGGGCATACCACCCATTAACAGTGTGGACCCTGAATACTGACTACAGAATATCGTGGGCCACTAATATCATAAGCGGAATATTGGGGATCAAAATATTGAAGTATGTTGAGAGTTTATATACTAACTCCACATCTATGTATCCTAACAATAATTATAGTGTCAAGGTACATAGATGTGGAGTGAAAAATAGCAAATTAATACATCCCTATATGCCCTTAACTTTCAATATTTTGTCCCACAGTATACGTTGCCCATGGTATTTGATACCTTATTCTTTTTTAACATTTAGATACATGGGTTATTAGGATCACAGGAACGCAACTTCCTTTTTTTTTGTGGCTTTGAAACATAGTTGAGTCCAAATTATTTTCATATTAGAGGCCTTCATCAGGGACGCCTTCTCAAAATCCGAACAGATGAGATGTGTGCACGGTTAGAACATCATGAACAATCAGTGCTTAATTAGAGACGGTGGTTTCCGGTACTCGGCAGCGACACTTAACTGTCAGCACCAGCACTTATGACAGTCTGTCACAATTGGGCGCTGTTTGCCTAATTTAGAGATCAGCACAAAAGCAGTTGAATATTTATTTCATATACATTAAAAATGACTAATAACTGCTACACAAGCCCTTCTTATAGCTTTGGGGGCCTAGATTAGTCTGAATGGTCACACTTATAGGACATTGATGACTGGTAGCTGTACTGGTAATGTCACTGGCTGCGCTGGTATGGTCAATGTATGGTGCAAGCTGCGGTGGCCCCCTGATGAGGGCCCTGGCACTTCATTTTCTACACTTTAGGCACTGTGAACAATAAGAATTCTGCTGCTCTTTTGAACTTAATACATGTGCAGTTTGCATGCTCAGTTCAATTGTTCCTTCGAGCTTACTCCGCAGCTTTGTCATTATTCCTGTACGGAGCGACTTCCAGCAGTCTGACGTCACAGCCACGAACAGCAACATTCAGGTTCCACTTCTACCATCTGCGCATGCACTGCACACCACAAACCTACCCACTCATTGTGCTGCTAAACCGCTGCTGAGTTGTGCTGAAGCACAGGATTCCATTAGCGGGCCTCAAAGGCAGCCCGCGTGCAGCCCACGTGCAGTGCGCCGCCATGTTGAGAGCCCTGGCGGCAGTCTGAAATGTTTCCTGATAAATGCAAATTCTAATGAGCACTTGTTGTTCCATTTCCATCATGACATTTCCTGGTCATAAGTCGAAAGATTCCCCGTTGTTTTCATAAAAGTGGAGGCAAAGCAGCCTCCCCCCCCCCCCCCCCCTTCCTAGCATGAATAACACTGAAAGTCCCCCCACTACTTGGAGGGGCGGGTGGATGTGCCTGGGAGGGTACTAAGATGGTAAGCAGTTTCTGCATTCATTAGACTGTTGCGCTGAGACCTTGAAAGATCATTTCTTATAAATAATGGTAAACACCATTGTTCGATGTCATAATGACAAGATAAAAAATAGAAAATATAATATGAAGTAGATGTGTACCTCTAATGGCTCCTTTTATGTTGTTTCTGATGTCCTGAATTACAGTCCAGGAGCCCATAATAGAGGAATACAGCGCTGAGCTGTAGGCGCGATAAATTAACCTTCCGCCGCATGACATGGGCTACACTTCCAGGAATCTCTATTAAGAAGCACTTCACAGGAACAGTGCCTGGTGAATTCACCTCTGCCCGCCAGGGATGATTTATTTTCAAGCAATCTGGTATAAGTGGAACAAAATAGTGAGCTGGGGCTGTTCCAGGGTCAGCACGTCTCGGGCGAAGGATGCAGGCCAAAAATTTGCTCGCTAGAAAGAGGATCCAAGAGGCTCAGCGCAGCATCTGCCGAGCAGGCCAAGGCTCATAGCAGCAGCTGGCACGGCCGGGTGGCAGGATGAGGATCCTTACTGGCATGCTGCCTCTGGCTGATGGCCAAGCTAGGCGTAGAAGAGGCAAGGTGTTGAGGGAGGAGCGGAAACAACAAACCAGATCCATGCAACTTATTAAAATTGGATCAATTTAGCATTATTGCCCTGTATTGAGGGCGTTAACTACTGTCATCTGCCCAATTCTGAGCCCAAGCTGGAAGCAAGGGCATGTAATTCAGGAATTGGGAAATTAACCAGTTTAGCATCTGCAAAAACTTTGGTAAATGCCAGTTTTTTAGGCCTTATGATTGGCTGAACCGATCTCGGCATTCCATTGGCGGTGCTAATTTCTTTGAAGAGTTCTCAAGAGGCTCGTGGAAAAGGTTCAAGGCATGAGTAACGAGCAAAATAATTTTTTGCCAATGTTTTATGTAGAATTAGGCAAAAAAACAAAACACGATGACGTGGACGCTAATGATGGCCATATCCTTTTGAAAGCAAACTCATGCATGTGCTCCTTTTTTTATGTACCGATCCAAAATGGAAGGCAACAAGTAGTGGGTAGGGTAATAAATTAAAAATAAAGTCACATGAGGGGAGGAGGGGAAAAGCAGCACAAAAGGGAGAGAGCAACGGAGCGGGTGTGGGAGAAGCACACAAGTGAGGGAGCAACACGGAACGCATGGGAGCGGGGCACTTTGTTAGGGAAGATGCACACTAGAGGGAGAACAGCAAAGAGCCTGGGGTGGATATTTGACATTGAAGTAGCAAAGGATGGAGACAAATGAAAAACATGTGGTTTCATGGATTGGTCAATCAAACAGGAAAAAATAGTTCCCTAAAAGTGAGCTGATAAGAGGATACAAGTCAGACTATGAAAAGAATGGGAAAGAGGCTGTGCTCCAGGGGAGGGACAACCACAAAAAGAGGAAGGCATGCCGTCGAATAAGAAGCAAGCAAAGGAAAGTGACAATACAGCTAACCAATGTTAAGCAGTTGGTGGACTGTAAGCCCACTGTACGTTTTCGTGAAGCCCTAAAAAATTATTTCACAACAAGTCAGCTTGTGCTGTCTGGCAGGTGAGACCTAAAAATGAGAGTGGATGGCACACAGGCATTTCCCATGTCTATTTATGTAAACTCTCATCTTAAAGTCCAACTCCTTCCTCTGAACTTTTTTTTTTTATTGAAATGGAGTAAACTAGAATTAAATTCCAGAATTTTGGAACCTCCACTGAAGGGGTGTGGTCCTCCATAGGGGCTAAGTAACTGCTTGGGGCAGAGAGAGGTGTTTTAAAATTATTCAGGAGCCTACAAAATGTAATGTTCTAATCCTTAATACTCTAAAAATACTGAATCCTGTAAGTACAGACTAAATGAACATGAGCACATTGCATCTAAAATTAGTACATAATTTGTTATGCATATCATATATTTTAGCTGCTGGTGGACTCTTAGTACAGCATCTAAAGAAATCCTAAACCCCTGCTAAACATTGTATATAATACGTAGATGCCAACATTTGCTATGGAGATCTGGAGAAAAAAGCGGGAACTTAATTTTCCAGTTACCGTATTAACTTGTACTGAAGTGGCGCATATGTGAACTGAGAGAAATCGAATGACATCACAGGTGGCAGGTTTGGGGGTATTGGGAGCCTCCCGTCAGCACCGGTAATGTTGGTATGCTTATATTTACAATTTAAGTAACCAAATATAAAAGCAAGAGGAAAGTCATACATAGGCTTCCAGTGAACACCCCTTCCTGCTTCTATACAGCCCTATAGCACAACTCTTGGGTTTGTTGGCGTTTGCAAAGGGACACAATGTGTTTTTTTTCCTATTGATTTAAAATACTACAGTGGTTCGTGCAGGCTGAGAAGCTGTGTGGGTTTCTGTTTAATAAAATATTATATTTTTATCTGTTCTGTAGAACTCTGACATTCTCTGACTTTTTCCTCACTAAATAAAACCTCAAAAACCTTCTACAGGGCAGCGCTGTCAAATGTCCTGCGCCCATACTGCAGGAACTAGACCAGCCCCTGTTTCGCTCTGCATTCTGGTAATATTAGCCATGATTCTATAATTGGGTGAGCCAGACTCTAAGTACCAGGAAGCTGAGAAGGACCTGGACTGGAGGAGCTGGACCTGGTGAACATGGGCTACAGGCTCTATCTCACACCGGTGTACCGACGGTCAGAGCGGTGCTCCTTTCCTGAGCGGTTGCCAGGTAGAGGTGTGGTATCCTACCCAGTAGTTACGGGTAATGTTCTTTGAAAACAGACACATCAAAACGAAAGACTCTTAGTTTTGATATCCTTTTGTGTTATCACACGTACACAATTGTTTGCAGCAGCATTTTAGGTCCTGATAAAAGCCTTGCCTACTTATAGGCATTATGGCTGAAACATGTTGACCGATTAATCTCATCATCGCGGCTTTAATCTTTAAATATTGACCGTAGATGCACTGTATTTTTAATCCTGGCGTAGTACGTCTCACATTAAAGATTTTTTGACGTTCTTGAGCTAGTTTTACTTCACTTCCCTCACTGTTTTGTGTTTTTTGTGCGCTGCGCCCTCATTCACACTGTTAGCTTTCATTTGTGGATTTACAATGTCCATTTCAATCTAAAACATCCCTGAACTCCTCCCTCTCAGAGAGGGGGTTGTAGCCCCCAGAGGAACTAGGTTTTTCCTTTGGGAGGAGAATCCCAAATGATGAAGCATGTCACCTTTTGGTGAGTGAGGGATTTCGTCCTTAAAAGGGAATTTCCCTCAGTCTTTGTTTCTGTTTCACTTTACATATTTGTTTTACCTTACATATTTCTTCTGTTGACCTAACAGTCTGTAGTGGTTTTCTCCACACTTTTTGAAATACCATTGTAGACCCCAGTATTTACTATTGTTGATTGTACTTGGATTGGGGAACAAATCCTGAGTGGTCTTAAAAATCTTCCCTAGGACCCTCTGGCTTTGAACCGTCTTTTGTTATAGAACATGAGCGCTTTCCCAGAAGTACAGGGTCAGTAGTCCTTCTTTTCCTATTAGCCATTCCTCCTCGTCGTGTACGGCTAGAAACAAATTCTGCATGAGATAGCGTATATTTCTTACGGGTTCCAAGGCACAGGTTTAGGGGTGGTGTTAAAGTTTCCACTAAAGTCTCCCTCAGCCCCTTGCCAGCTCCTTTACTGTAAATCATACCAACGCTATTTGCCGTCCCCTTCCACCCCTTAAATGGTTCTGTTGATAAATTATTGATATGCCCCCTCTCTCTGACAAATGGAGTATGATTTGATCCTTGAACGGTTCTGCCTGGAGCTGCCCCACCCCCCTTTGCAGCCGTCCTCCGACAGTCACTCCATCAAAGATGGCGGCCCCTTTTGTTCGCTCCCAGCCTGGGCCGCCTCTGTCCTGTTGCTGCTTGAATGCTGCGCGTGTCCCACCGCTCGGGCCCAGACATCTCTCTCGCAGATCCCCGCAGAGCTTCAAAGCGTTGCAGCCTGTGTTGTGTCTCCGCAGCTGCAGCGATGCTGTGCGCCTTCAATGCCAACCCGAGCTCGTTCCTATCCCTCAAAGACTCCGCTCGGGGGTGGAGGCACGCTAAGGGAGATGTATTGTGCCATTTGTATGGCGCTTAATACGTCTATGTTGGGTGCTGAAGCACGTACCCACGCGGAGAACAATCTACACTTTATAGGGTGTGGGGCTGGAATGGTGGTGCTTTTGTTTTTAGTCTATATGGGAAGTGTTTTCATGTCGTGCAAGAATGGGAATTGATGCCATGAGCAGTAGCCATGGAGTGATACTGCCTACTTCTGAACAAATACACCCCATTAACGTGGAAGGAAGCGGATGAGCAATCAAGGCTGCCAACCTGAACAGAATATACAGTTTTTAAAATGCCCAGATTCTGCCTACTTCTGCTATACTGGATTTTTTTGTGTGCTTCAAAAACCGGGAGCCTCCCGCTCGAATCAAGTCTATTTGCATGCATGCAAGTAGCACCCCGCCCCCCCCTTACCTCCTTTCCTGGGGAAAATGCCACAAGGACTCCAATTAAACCCCTGTCTTATATACCCTATGGTTTGGAAAGCGACATTAGTTTGATGTTAACCGAGCTGTAGCGCTTCGGGAGTAGGTTGGGGAGGTGTCTAGCAGGCTTAGGAACATGGGACCTCATGAGTTCTCATGTTTGTTCATTTCCTGTGTTGTGCCCAGTATTTGTTCGCCTTTGTTTTGTTTCACCTGTTTGTCCTTGAGATGTACTGAACAGTTCCTCCATGCTAGTTGTGAACAGACAAAGAAAAGCACGTGGCTGGTCCTTTTATGCATGGGACGCAGTAAACCGAGCCGAGCCGTGTTGACCCTGTGATTAAGCGAGTCATGCCAGCACCAGGCCTGCCTGCCACCATCTTACACCAATATCCCCCTGCTCCCGCTACTCTTTCCATAAGCCACACTCCTCTGTGCAGAGACAGCTGAGCACACACCCCACAGTATCTGATGCCTGGATTAACACCAGTGCATCCTGGTAGACCCTGGAGGTCAATTAGCGCCCAACTTCTTGTGAGCCTAATGTGCGAAGAAGTGCACGGATTCTCAGCTGTTGCACCACTCTGGTGCTCGCTCTCGCATGCAAGACATCCCAGGCCTCTTCCTTGTGGGATTAAATGTCCCTCACGGATTTATTTAATCGTTGGAAAACGTGTAAGGGTCTTTGTTTCGCTCCTGCTCACTGTTTCATCTGTCCTCTTTCTGTGGCCATGCTTTTCACACTTCCGGTTAAAGTGTCACTCACTGCTATGTTAATCCACGCCATCTTGTGCTGTGCTGCATTGAAGAAAACCAGCGTTACAGCTGTGTAGCCAAGCACCCATCAGCAGGGTGGCATTTCTGGGCACTCTGTACCGTGTGGCTTTTAGCACCAGCTGACCTCTGCGTTGTCATGGCCTGCCTGACACACCTGAAAAAGGCCTGTGATGCAACTGGCTGTGCCTGAATGTAGGTAAAACGGATGCAGTGCTACTACAGCCCTGAGATCACGCCTTACGCCTTTCCCCTTTCATCTGCAAAGTAAATACTCAATGCTGGGATCTCCATTCATGAAGATGTGAAGTTCTTAGCACCTATCAACATCACAACCAGAAATGCACCCTTCAAGATCTCACCAAACTACCACTAGTTGGCAGATGGCCTTAGCCATCGCGATTCACTATTGTAGTGCGGTCCATGGTGGCCTCCAAAGTCAATTCACGTGTCCTGCCTCATCTGTGACCCCTTTGTTGGTGCGGCTCTGCTGGCCGTCGATCATGCAGTGACTTGATGCTCTGCATTGCTAAACCCTTACTGTTTAGCAGAACTATTGCTTCTACATCCGGTTCATCGGATGGGTGCTCGAGGCCGGTCTCCAGGCTTCAGCTGTCACTTCGGCTGGTTCAATGCCAAAGTACTGGATGAAGTAGTTGAGTTCCCTGTTTCTGTCTCGTCTACATCCCCTCACCCTCAGCGCTCCATCTGCAGACTGACTTCTGGCTGTAGAGTTCTGGCGACCTATCTCTTCCGACAAGTGTTGGCACCCGCTCCATGAAAGCAACTTTCCAGAGATTGGTAAACCGTAGCAGCTGTTTGCTGCTTGCTCCCCTCTGTCCGCTTCTTCATCAGCGTGTGCTCTCAGAAATTGCACTCAGAAAGCTGAACTGCTATATAAAAACAATACATACGTATGTAAATTAAACTTACTACGATGTGAGGTTCAACTAAGCTGGTTCCGCACACTATGGAATATTATGCATGTGAACACTATACATCATAAACCTAATTTCCTTTTTCACCCTTTACACTATGTATGCGTTTTATTCCCTATTCATTGAAAGAGCCCAGGCAGTACCGCCAGGGAGTGTCTACCTCGTCTAATGGAAGTTCCGGTCCTGCTTAACAAAAGGTCCTAATGCTACCCAACTCAGTAGCATCCCTGTTTTCGAGCCAGGTAGGATGAATTGATGAATCGGTGGGTTTCACGCTCTCCTCTGAGCTAGATTCTCAGCCCCAGGGGTGTCTCTTAGGTCAGTGTTGCACATAACTCTACTTTCTTGATTTTTATTGAGGACTGCCCCAAAACCCACCTTCATTCAGCGAAGGTTTGGCCCCTACAAGGAATGTCATTTAATGCCAACTTCTCATCACTGGTAGTGATGGTGAAAGGAGAACCATCTAGAGGGGTTTAGCGATGGCCGAACCTGACCATCCCTGGTGGGTTCCTGTTTGAAAGGGACCCCACATTGTCGATTTAGATGCTCAGCCTGTGTAAACAGCCTATGTGGGACTGAACTTTCTCTTACTTGAAGGACCCATGAACACCACAAACAAACAGCCAAACACAGGCATCCTTAAAATGGTACACTCAGTTAACCACTTGCAGCAGGGGAACCAGGTAAGGCCATAAATAGTATTTTCCTAGTGTTTTCTGGCTTTTATTTCGGCCTACTTTGACTGGAAACAACTCTTGTCAGAAAAAATATTTTAAATCTAGCTGGGATTATAGTGCAGGTTTCTGACGACCTCAGACTGCTGGCCCAGATACTTCTACTCTGAAATATTGTTCGGGCCTGGCAGGGTTTCGGCACCACTGCTTGACAAACAGGATGGCGGCCTCGGTGCTTGCAACATTCATTAATTGAGGAAAGAAAGACAAGGGAAGGTGGTGGTGGCTACTGAGGGAGCGTGTGGAATCGGCCTCTAGTACGTCCACAGTAGAAGTACCCAGTCACCTATCAGACTTCTTAGGGGACAGCAGCACACAGCACAAGATGGCGGCTCCGCCTCACATTGTCCCAGGAACCTGGTGCCTGGTTTTGCAATGGCTGTGGCACTGACCAAAGAGCGAAATTACTTTTCCAGCCATTCCTCGTTATTAATAGGGGTGTGCCTGATTCCTGTAACTTGCTTTCGAGTAATTGCATGAGATTTCATCTAAATTACCTGTAATTACACGAAATGCATCTCTGTAATTTAGCTCTATAGGCTAACGCAAAATGCATCCTTGCGCCACTATTTGACACAAGAAAGCAATAAAAACGCAAGATAAAAAAGCAGTGGGAACAACAGCCAGGTACGTTCTGTTGTTCCTGTACATCTGTGGTAAATGTTTAGCGCACATGGCGTATCATTACGCAAAGTGGCGTCATTTGGGAAATTTTGTGTAACAAGCGTAATGGGAATTTCCCATGCACAAACTATGCCGGCATTATTTAAATTTGGCCCAGACCTAATTATCATCAATATAGTGAAAGAAGGAGAAGATGAAATGCAGATGAAAAGAAGAGAAAGCTGTTTTTTTTTATTGCACACTCCATGTAATAGCAATGTCTGGAGGGGGGTGGGAGTAAAGGATATAGCTTGTGTCCTTGTGGCAAAATACTTGCACTGCTTTATCTTAAAGCGTCATAAATGCTTTTTAGTAGGGCTGTGAACTTGGCAATAGTCTGTAGGCATTCCCTGGAATCACTTTTAGCAACCCAGAGGACTGTTTCCAGTTTCACCTCGAAGAGTATCAATGCAGTGCGTGCCTGGTCGCCACTGCTGTGTAATGAGCTCTCCGGGCGCCCCTGCCTGTTTGCTCTCGGTAAGTAAGGGGCTTTAAAGCACGTAGATCTGTGTGCTCAGCGCGCCTCGGTATAAAGAGTGTCCACATTATTTAAATCAATTTACCTGCCCTGGTAATCCTGATGGAAGGCAGGGCCGGAATACTCAATTGCGTGTCATTTGGTTCCGGTTCATTTTGCCTTCTGTGTGTGGCTCGCGATGAGTAGGGGTCATTGGAGAGCGCACGAGCCCACATTCTGGATTCTGCAGATGATGTCATAGGCTGACTACCGGTGCCTTTTTGTGCATAGTTTAAATGCAGTATTAGCATCGCTCCATGCACCTGTCCCCTCATCTGTGCTCGTGGCCAAATGTGTTACGTCATCGATGCATGATGTGGTTGCGTTGTAAGGACACACGATTGAATAAGTGTGGTTTGTCTGATCATCAGAAGCTCGTGTTACCCAATGAGAAGATTAATTCCCGACCTTGGGGCACATATTGTAGCACTCCATGCCCCCCCCTCTTTTCAGTTTACAGTCCAGGTGACCAGTGTAATTGTTTTAACTGGACAAGTCGGTTTCCACTTGGTCTGCCCCAGTGCTTAATTTGTGAAACAATAAGTGCCGGTGCCCTAAGCTCTGTTGAATGTCAGCACACCAATACCAAGGCTGCGTGGTTTTAAATCCACTTCATGTCTCCTTAGCCCCCTAACAGGCACTGCTTGTCTCTTTATCTCACTCCTGTATTCTCCATCTTCCTTCCTTTGTGGCGTTTTTTCTGTCCTTCTCTTCACTTGCCTTCCGCTTTCTTTGTTATTCCCTCTCTTGCTCTCGGGAAATTTCTGCTGACGAAAGATGAGCGCCAGTCCCCACCAACCACCAGCTGAAATTAAGGCCTGGTGCTGCTCAAGATCCAGCAACACCATCTGTACTGGCCTGCGCTTTGTAAACGGTGGCGCCCCAGCTTCATTATTCGGTGGTCTCCTATGAAGATGTTCCCTCAGAAGATGATGGATGTGTGGACGGATGATTGAATGGATAGATGGTGCATGTAGGGATAATGAACAAAGTCATAGACTAATGTAACCCATATGCTTTCATTTATCACTCCTGTCTTTACTTCCTCTTTATGGAAAATGTCAATGTATGGCGTTATCATTTCAATTGGATAGAGTTGTCACCTATTGCATTCTATATGTTTTTCAGCTTTGGCATTCTAAAGCAGCCATGAAGAATAGCATATCAAGACTCACTTTGTAAAAAGTAACTTTTTTCAGGTAGAAAGACAACTCTGTCCTATTTTACTGATCCAAATTCAGAGGAAGGTGACCTTGAGTCTCCTCCTCCCCCATAATTTAATTATACCTTCCACTCTCTTTTCCTGATCAGGAGTTACCGTCTCATTTTGAAACTCTAATTGTGCTGCCATTTTAAGAATCGTGTTTGCTTTCTGTAAGAAGGGGTAGTATTTTCCTCTTCGTGGCACAAGAATTTCCCTCTTCTGAGTGTTTGGTGTTAAAAAAAAAAAAAATGAGGATTTTTCCAGCAAGCGGAACCGGTGATAATGAATTTGCTTAAGGTTTAGTAGATGGTGTTTTGAGGTTTGCTTGCCCCACTTTGGAAAATATATACACAGAATCACAAAATCGAATTGAAATAAATTTCACAGCGTAAGACCTCAGCGTTCCCTGGAGCCGCGAGCGCGGAACTGCCAGCGTACACGGATCCTAAGAATGTCACGTTAGCGGTAACAATAGAACCCTTCAGGCTGCATAAAAAATTTGTGGAGTTTTCTTATTAGTTTGCAACATTTTATCTGAGTTGCAGGATACAAGACAAGAAAAAAAGACATTTTGTAGCTTAAGCACACAATCCCTAAGGCAACTCTTGTCAATCTGAGCTGTATTTACTGAAGTAACGGGAAGGTTTCCAAGCAACACTTTTTGGCAAAAAAAAATATTTCTGGGAGATTTGAGGTTTTTACATATATTTGCAATTCTGTAAGATGTCTGCCACTAGCAAAAGACTTTGGTTTGCATGTGTGTGGTAGTCTATGGCAGTGGTTCCCAAACTTTTTCCACCCACGGCTCCCTTGCCCTATTGGCCGTTTGCTGCGGCTCCCCAATATGTTACATTCTTTTGGCGGTGGGGGGATGTAAACCCAGCCTTAGGAGTACTTCCATTTTTCATCCTGAAAATAATTGGGATGAAGCCGACAAAGGTATTATAATGATTGATGTGGGGCTCACTCTTTCGAACCAAATGGGGGGAAAGATGGGGGTGGGGGGGAATGAAAAAACGTATTCTCATGGGCACCTTTTGCATGATTGCTAGGTGTAAGAGTGCAGCTATTGTGAGTTTCATCATTTGTGGCGTCAAAGCACATTGGATATGTGTAGAATGGAGTGGTGCATGGCTGCACTTTAACAAACCAGGGGCACTTAGATCCTGCAGAGGGCATAGCAGCCCTTATATTCCTTGGATGCACTGGAAGACCTGGAGTGTGCACTGGGGGCTCTTTGGCATGCACTGGATAGCCCTATGATTGGCAGTGCAAGCCCAGAAATGAGCTTTGGAAGCCCTCTCATATGTGCTCACAGATCTGGAATGCGCATTGTCAGTATTATGGTGTGCATGGCCAGCCATGGAATCTGAAGCAAGCTTCCCCCTGCTGCCTTAGTACTTAATGTTTTGCTTATTGTTGTGCTCCTGTCCTGTTATCAGTGTCCCACCATGCCTTGTTTACTACACTTCACAATAAGCGTTGCTAAATCATTTCCACTGAGTCTACACAGCAAGCAGTTGGGGAGAGTCAAAGATAGACTTCTATATTCATGTGAGCACAGTGCTGCCTGCATCAAGGCTAACTCAGGACCAACAGATGCATGATTGGAGAGGTTAATTTTAATGCAGGAAACTATATTATGAAACAATAAGTAAACTACACCGTATTAATGTACATTTCAATTTACGGTGCTTTTGCAGCCCATTTGTTTTGCATCAGTCTAGTCCGGGAGGCATAATTAAAAAGCATGACTTGTTCGAACAGGACATTCAAAGCAGTGACATATATAAGACAAAAATGTCCTTGGACTATTATGGTGACATTGTGCAAAATCTAACAAGAGGGTTGTTTTGAATCTCACGGTGGCACACATCAGGAGCGAAATGCTGGCTGTGTCTGAGTGCGCAGGACTCATTTGAATATTGAAAGGCAATCACTGTCCTTGCACAACCTCATTGTGCAAAATAGAAAATTGTGAAGGCAAAGACAAAGTACAATCGTCAGTGGCATGTCAGGAAGTGGAGATCAGTGAGTGGGTGGTGGAGCCTACACCCAGAGGGCAGCACATACTACTTGATCCGTGCATTGAGGACATGGATAAAGCAAATAGGAAATGTCATGTTAATGACGAATAGCAGCAGACATAGACAAGTATTGTTCTCAAGCCATAAATTAGAGAAGCAAATGCACATAATTTGCACTATAATCCAGGATTAGTCTTTCCAAACTCTCTATGACCCACAGGTTTTGCACAGCTCTTAGCAGCTGGCACATTTACCAACTGAGATAATTCCCATTATATGTGTAAATCTGAGAACACGGCTAGTGGCCATGAGTTTTCCCCTGCCCACTTGTGCCTGCACTGCTGCACCAGAGAGGGCTCCCCGGCGCTGTGAATCATTATTCTTCAAGGGCGTTGTGTGTAAAAGCAGGTTGTCTGCAAATGTTTAGTTTCGCTTTGAGCGCCGCAGGACGTTTTATTTCCTTCTTAAGTAACACCTCCGACCCGAATCCTGGCTGCCCTGTCTGCCAACTTGCTGTCCTTGGGTATCCCACGTAGGCCCCATCCTACTCCCCTTGAATGGTTCTGCCTGAACTTCCTAATCACGGTGCTGCAGTGCATGCGCGTTTCCGTCCGTTTGTAGGAGTGTTATGCAAGGCTTCCTCCCTCCTTGCTGAGTGGTCCCTGGGAGCAAGGGAATTGTGCACTCGCTAGGCGTGTGGGATTTATTACCTTTCTCCTGAACTCCAGTTTCCCCGCTCCTTTTGAACTGCATTACTGAAAGAATAAACAAAACCGCCACCGATTACAAATCAGTGTCTGAAGCATCCTGCCCTCCACCGCAGGTATTACTCTTATCAGAGGCGCAACTAGAGCCAAATTTCGGGGGGGGGGTGGGGGGGGGGGGCTAAGAAAAATTTCGCGGGGGGGGGGCTGAACCTTTTAAGCCATAGGCAGAGTGGAGCTGCAGGGGCTCTTAGAAGGGGTGAAACAACAGCGAGGCCTCATTAACATGCAAATGGTCTTTTAAAGACCTGTGAAGTGCTCGGGTGCGGCTGTGTGTGCGCCGCGAGGCTGTCTCATCCCGGGCTACCACACGCGACGGGGGGGGGGGGCTGAAGCCCTGTGAGTCCAATGGGTGTTGCGCGCCTGACTCTTATTGTGTATCAGTCAGTGGTTCTCAAACTGTGAGCTTGGTGCGTATCTGTTTGCGGCGCCCCTGGCTAGTTTTGATGGCGCACCAGGGTGCCGCGGCGCACAGATTGGGAACCACTGGTCTATGGGTTGCTCTCAAATCCATGATTCCAATTCTTTTTAATCGAACAAAAGATTATATGCATTACATTTTTGTAAGTCCTGTCCAATAGATTCATATTTCATTTTGATTCTCTCTCTCTCCCTCCCCTTCTTTGTTTGGCCCCATCTAAAAGTAGCCATAATGTGGACAGGGCAGAGGAGGTTCAGGAGATTCTCAGACAAAAAAAAATCTCATTAATTCTTGTAGAAAAAGTGATTTGCAATTGGTGTGGCCCTGCTATGAAAATTAAACTCAAACTTACTCTTGATTCTCCTTGGAAGACTCCAGAGTCCAGAATTTACATATTCAATGTCTAGTAAACAGAGCTATTTAAAAACAAAATGTTTGGCTTTTTAGAGTAAAGTTGAAGGAAGAGAATTTATTACCACGTAGATTCATATTTTTAAAATTTCAGTTTGAAACCCCAATATCAATACAGAATTGTCTGATTAATAGAAATTTCGAACTGTCCAATAGAGTGACTCCTCGGCGGTATCAACCGCTGTTTGCACACCTATTGTTGCCAATTGTTTTACAGTATACCCAGGGCTGGCTTTGGCTCCGTGAGTGAGTCCTGTTGCAGGCTGCGGGAGCGGCGAGCAAAGAGGCATACTTCGCCGCTCCCCAGCCTTTTATTAGGTCCAAAAATTCCAGGCCATGAGCCGGTTCTAACTGGCCCCTGGCGTTTGGGTGATGCGTGACCCGGAAGCGATTATTATCGCTTCTGGGGCGCAAACCAACAAACAAATCACAACTCGGGCTCGCCCGCCGCGTCACTATTGCGCGCGATGGACCCGCCTCCGTGTTGTCATCGGGGGCCGGCACAACCACCATACAAGTGGCGTCTCCGATTCCGGCCCCGCCTTACTACCTCTTGCTGTTGGTTGCTTGGTGTATCATTCTGCTTCCTGTGGATTAGCTTTGAACATGATACCATTTTTAGGTCTCGGGACCATCCGGTCGGCAGACCGGAAGTCCGGAGATTTAATGTCTTTGAGAAGAGGGGCTTGCACCCGCCCCTCTTCTCTCCTCTTCTCTCCTGTTCTCCATTGGCTGGCCTCTTAAATGCTGGCCAGCCATTGGAGAAGAGGTCCCGTCACTCCAATCATGCCCCGTCCTTTTTGGATCGGGGGGCGTGTTTTTTGCAACTTTTCTCATTCTCTCCTCCAGCCAATGGCTGGAGGAGAGAAAAGACAAACACGCCCCCGAATCCGAAAATGCCCCTGCCTTTCTCCGAGGCATTTCTTCTTGGCCTCGGAGAAAGGCGGTGGTGTGCCTTTTGCTCTGCCTTGTTGGGAGTACTGTTGCTTTAACAGCAAGGCGGCAGAGAACGGCGCCTTTAAAACACAGCGGCTGCCTCTACTGGGAACAGCTGTGTCTGCGAGCTCTCAGTCCGCTGCTCTGAAAACCCAGGGAAGGTCCTTCGTTTTCGAGGCCAGCTTCAAGCTCTTTCCCAACATGGTAAGAGTTCAAGGGGAAGTTTGTTCGGTAAACCGGGGCTGGGCGATTACAATTTTATTGAAGGAGTAAATACGTTATATCCGTGCGCTCTGTGCCAATCTGTAGCGAGAAAGGCGGTGGTGTGCCTTTTGCTCTGCCTTGTTGGGAGTACTGTTGCTTTAACAGCAAGCCGGCAGAGAACGGCGCCTTTAAAACACAGCGGCTGCCTCTACTGGGAACAGCTGTGTCTGCGAGCTCTCAGTCCGCTGCTCTCCCCAGGGAGGGTCCTACCGATCTCACAACTTTTCACTGACTCTTAAAACCTCCAAAACTGTCCCCTTCCTCACTCCTGCCCACAGACAAGTGTACAGCATGGGTTGGAGCTTCGAGGCGCTCTGAGCACTGCCAATGGCTTCATGAAGGAATGAGCAACCAGAGTCATCGCCTGTCCTTTTCAAATCTTGCATGGTCGCACCTTTAAAACTACGAAGCACCATACAAAACACTTTACAAAACAATAAAATACATTGACTCCAAAGACGTTTAGTTGTATTGAGAACCAGTTTAGAAATAAATAAGTGCCCCGGGTTTTGTCTGAAAGACTGTGCCTTGTGCATAGTCCTGATTCCACCCCATGTCTCTTTCTTCCGGCACCTCACACTTCCGGCCTCTAGCTCATCCTTGCAGGGGCTCTCGTCTCAATCATAATGCTCTTCCTTTGTCTTCGCGTTCCCGTGGTTCTCTTCCACCTCCCATTGCTGTGTTTCTTTCTCTTGCTTCGAGGCAAAGTCTGACGATGCAAAAGAAGTCTCGGTTCCAAAAAAACATTCCCGGTGCCCACCACCTGCAACCGCCGGCAGAAATTAAGCACCAGAAAGCTGGCTCTTTATAACACTACAATACCGCAAAACTGCGTAGCAGGTACAGTTAAAAGTTGGAGCGGCTGTTTCAAAGCTTTGGGTGCGGCTGACTCCGTTCCAACCCCTGTGTTATTTATGTTATAGTGCTTGGTGCGGGCAGCATGGAAAGCCCTGGCGAGGGGCCGGAGCTCTGACGAACGTGTTCCCAAAACATACACGCACTCAGGGGTACCTCGCCCCCAGCCTATTCGATAGGTTTCCTATTGAATAAACGATGCATCTTAAGGAAAATAAAAATGTGTCTTTTTGTATTTATTTAGTTAGTTGGGAGCAGAAGTGTATGAATTTGAGTTTAAAACACGTATCATTTACTGGGGGTTGTTTAGTGTTTATTTAGTAATGCGGGCAAAGTTTGGCAGGTTTTACATCGTGGTTGGAGAGGGGGAGGTTACCGCGTTGAATCAACTTTTCACATTGGTAGAAGGGCAGTGAGGGTTAGTGGTTCTGTTAAACACTTATTCCCAAGGGTTAAGTAAGCAGGTTTTGTTCACAATGTGCAAAGTTGTTAAAATACTTTTGAATAGCAATATGGCAAATTAATATGGGTTGTGTTTCATTCATTTTATTGTAATAGCGTCCCCTGACGAAGGGCTATCAAAGTTGCCCGAAATGCATTGGGAAAAAGATTTTTTGCTGCAATTCATGAATCAAATGTCCTGCCGCAACGAGTAAGAGGCCTGTGGGCACAACTTTTTGTGTAAAGCTTACGGACATTTCGACGACTTTATCGTGATTAATTGTCAAGTTGGAAAACAATTGAACATTTCAGTAATAAAATGAACTAAAGATTGAAAAGTTTTTGAACGCTTTCTGGAAGCAGTGCGAATGGGTATGCAGCATAGTCATGCTGCATGTTGCTGATTCTTAATACAATACGCGCAAAGAGGTGAGGCGCGATCCCAGACTGCACGCAAAAAAAAGGATTATAATGACAACCCAAGAGGAAATTGATTAAACAGGTGTGCAACGGCTGTTCTCATGTGTATTCTTTTTGTATTTATCCCACGTACAAAAGCGTGTTCCAAGGGTAGGCAAATTAACAGACCGTCTCAAAAAATGATGAATACTACCAGCAGCGCGCAGCAAACACGTTACAAAACGAACTTCTGAAATTTACAAAACCGCAGTTATGGACTCTAATGTTTTACAGGCGTCCGGGCGTCCCTGAATCAGCTTTCACTTTACGCACGCCACCGTCGCAATATTTGGAAAGCTCATCATATTCGGCACCAATGCGGGTTTTATATGTGTTACGATTTATCTGTGGTGCCTTTTTCTAGTGTTTGTTAAACAGTTTATTTCACGAAGGTGCGAAAACGGCGCGGTGGGCGTTTTTTGGGGTAAACAAACACTGACATTTTTAAAAGTCAATCATGCATGGCCAATTAGCAAAAAAAAGGGGGGGGGCAGGCCTGTGTGAAGAACAAGTCTGTGTCAGCGGTGGAGACTTAAGGTCCGGTTCGGGCGTTCGGGAACGTATCAAGCTTACATATAACAAGGTTAGTAGTCTCCGGCTCGTTATAAATCCTCAACCTGCTTGCCAATGTGGGGTGGGACAAAACCGAAAGGACTCCTGTTGTTTATTAGAAAGAAAGAACAAGCATTTACAATGCAACGGTCTCGGCATTGTTAAAGTTAGAGCTATTGGCATTGCTCATGACATTATTTTTGTTTATGTTTTTAAAACATGTAAAGAAACGGCATTGTTATTTACAATGTCAATAGCTTAATCTGTGTGTGGGTGCAAATGCAATAGGTCTCGCATTTGAGAGTGAATAAGCTATTGACATTGTAAATAACAATGCCGTTTATTTAAATGTTTTAAAAACATAAACAAAAAAAATGTCATGAGCAATGCCAATAGCTCTAACTTGACTAATGCCGAGACCATTGCATTGTAAATGCTTGTTGTTGTTTTCTCCCGATAGTTGCATATGTGGACTTAATGGCTTTAGAACTCTGAACTTTACCACTACTTAACAGTAGTAAAGTGCCTGTACTTCCCCTTTAAAACATGTGCTATGTGCTCCACATTTGAGCTCCCTATTTGGACTATTTAACTTTCTTTTAAGTCCATTGTAAATGGTGCCTTAAATACACCTCTTGGCATGAACATTTAAATGTCATATGTGGGCTGTAGTGTGTAATTACACCACCCACAGATATGGCAAAAATAATGGATTCCCCGCCGCCCAAATGGGCCCAATGAGATGCTAATTAGTTTATGGGCCTCTTCAGTGTATTAAGGAACAGCAGAGTCAAAATGTTCATGCACAGCATGACAGAGGGATCTCACCTAGAGTGAAAGAAACAGAAATGTAAGAAAGCAAAAGTAAGTATGAGAGAAAAAAGATGGTAGATAGAAAGGGGAAAGAAACTTTAGGAGTATGAAAAAGGGGCGACAGGAAGTAAGGAAACATCAGAAGACAATAGGTGAAAAAAAAAAAGTTGGAACGTACGATTGAAGGATGAATGAATGAATGGACGGATGGAAAGGTGAAACGATGGAGAATGAAAGGATGAAAAAGCATGTAGGTCAACATGTGAAAGGGGGAATAGGTGTGAGGACGGTAGAAAGGAGGGATGAGAAGAGTGGATGGATGGATAAAAGGATGAATAGATAGCCACATGATCATATTGATGAATGGATTGGTGAAAGGATGATGTATATTTAAAGATATAGATGGATTAAAGTAGTGTGGATTCGGTGGAAAGGGGAATGGATGGGTAGATAGATGAATGAATAGATGGTTGAATGGTTGGAGGATAAAAGGTGAAGGGAACGCTTCTATGGAGGGCCGCATGCTTGGTGTGGTGTGTTTCAAGTGAGGGGTATTTTAAGTTTCGGTCTCCTTTCTTGGCCTGAAGGGGAATGCCGTGTCTCCAGTTCCCTGCCCCACAGCTGTACTGATGCGTGAAGGCACCGTGCTATGTTGCAGCGGTGCCAACGAGGCCTGGCAGCTAATAAAAGCAACTCGGTGTGAAAAGCGCCAAAGCCTGCCCCGCGCGGCGCTGGGTCCCAGGTGGATGCACACAGGCTTTTAGCGCCTCGTCTCACCGGCTTCTGTTTCGTCGCAGCGCGAGCCTCGCTGTTTGGCATCCAAAAGTTGCCGCTCGTGCCCCCACGCCACTCGTTCCGGAGAGCAATCTTCCCCGTGAATCGTGACGGCTCCGCTGGGCCGGGGTTGGCGCGCGCCCCCGTTTCCAGGGTGACAGGTGTGCAGGCGCGTGGTAATCACCCAGCCCCAGAAGCAATCAAGGCTGAGAACACGAAAGTGGCATTTCAGGAAAAAAACAGCCCGTGTGAGGGGTTTCGTCGTTAACTGGCGCGTTCTCTGTAGTGTGGGGGGCTCGCCCGCTCCTCGCGTTGCAGCCGGGAGTCCGGGGGCAGACGAGCGGGGCTTGGCCGCGGTCTCTGCAGCCTCACCGGCTGCACCTGTGGCGGGCGGGTCACAAAACTTTCCTGCCATGGTGCAAGCTAGGGAAAATAAAAATGGCCCATTTGACTGCTGTCAGGGTATTAAATACAGCAATTTTCAGGGGCTCAATGGGTCCCTCAGGGTTATGGGCCCCGGTGCCTCTGCACCTGCTGCACCAGGTGTAGCTACCCTTGACCCATTCCATGCGGCAACATCCAACCAAAGCCCAGAAATGCCAGAACCGTGGGTCAGAACCTGGCCCGACTCTCCCTTCCCTGAAAGCCATTGCCCCGTCTCTGAAGGCCTCTTCACCTAACCACTTACCATACAGGTTTCTTTCGCCCCTCCTTACTCTTGAATGGCCCCTCCAGCTGCCCTCCAAC
Source organism: Triturus cristatus (assembly GCF_964204655.1). Classification (NCBI taxonomy): domain Eukaryota; kingdom Metazoa; phylum Chordata; class Amphibia; order Caudata; family Salamandridae; genus Triturus; species Triturus cristatus. Next base: position 1,449,873,252 of record NC_140591.1, read on the forward strand.
CTCCCTCTGTCCACAGCTCGGTTTCCTGCAAAGTGGGGAAATGGCTAATGTTTAATCATTTGGGACGATATGTATCAAGCCTTTTTCCCAGAATCGGCCCGTTTGCGAATTGGAACAAGTAGTTTGGGATGTATCATCCCAAAAGGCCATCACAAAATAGAGAATTGCAAAATTTGCGATTCTCTATTTTCCGAATGCAATTAAGGAATTGCAAATTGCGTTTTCTTAAATGCAATTCTGGAAGCACCAGAAATTTGCTATTTGGCCTTAAGGAATTGTAAATTACCGCTAACTTCAAGTTTGTGGTAATTTGCGATTTTCTTTAAAAAAGCACTTTTTTGATTTTTTTAAAAAGTGCCATATGTCGCACATACATGCCCTTGTGCACACATGCATATTTCAGGGGTGCCACAAGGTGTCCTTTTGGCACCCTTGCAACCTTGAAATTGCATTCTCAATTTGTGATTCTCTAATTGGTAATCGCAAATTGAGAATGTCTTCCCCTTCATTCCTATGGGCCTCCTAGCCCATAGGAATGAATGGGAAGGTATTCCTTAATTGCGAATTATAATTTGCGCTTCGCAAATAAGGAATATGTAGGATTCGCAAAATTTTTAGCAAATCCTACATACATTGCATTTTGTGATTCACTAATTGCGATTCGCTAAAAATCGCAATTTGAGCATCGTAAAACTCTTTTTTGATACATATAGCCCATATTCTTTTAAATGTACGCATTCACCTTTTATCTAGGTACATATTTTTTTTGCCACATGAGCACGATTTGAGCTGTGATGTTTTGTTACATTTCCTGCAGCTTCATTAATTGTGCTCTTTCAGAAGAAGTGCCGCACATTTGCTGCGTTCATTGATGTTAAGGCATTGCCAATAAAAACATGCATTTTATCGCCACATTATTGTATTTCTGTGGCATTAAATGATTTTCCTTAACCTGTGCAATAAATAAATGATAGGCTATACATATCGATTAACAGTTTAGTATTTTCAATCCTTACTGCTAAGCAGGTAGAGGTGGCTGATTCTGCCCAAAAAAGTAGCCCCCACCATCAGTGCCTCTGGCTAAAGGTGTTGGGTACCCAAGGCAGGCTTATTAATAAGTAAAACAGAGCTGACCCTTGTCATTGTAAAGGGCTCTTTTCCCAAAAACGAACCGCCCCCATTTCTGTCCCCTAGAGCTGGCTGGAGAGCTGGATTCCACTTCCCAACAGTTGTCACTTATTCAACGCAAATAGTGTCCAGGGAGCTGCAGCAGACTAAAATATTGACATTCCTCATGCTGCATAATCTGGTTTCTGTCGCGTTAACCGGATTAGCAGTCCGCGCGGAGCTTAGTCCGCAGAAAGACGAAACTTGTTATATAGCAAGAACTGGTGCAAGACAGGTGCTTTTCAAAACTACCAGGGCATCTGCTGTGTGGACCAATATGTTTCCATTACTTTTGGAGATCAGTGTTTGTAGCAATCAGGAGAGTACAGGGATAGGTCTCTGTTCCCCGCCTGCATTTTTTAATGGAGCGGCCTGCCCGCGGCGCACCGGTGAATGATGCGCTCTAGTCCGGTACTGCACAAGTAGACGGGATTCCAGTCGGAGAGAGTGTAAGGACTCCCAGCTTGATGTGTAATTATTTTTACGTCCGGGTTTAGGCAGCAGAGCCGTCAAGCAAAACTATTGCTTGTAATATATATGAGTGGGTTTTCTTTGACCAGCGTCTTTTAGCCATTCACTTGAGACTTCATCGATAAGGTCTTGGCTCATTCCAGTGAAGTGCCCATCGTTCACCTAATGCTATTGGCTGTTTCAGTGTATTCTTCCTCAACTATACTGTTCGCATTGAACTTCATAAGGGACTACTTTCCCAATAAAGTTCTCTCTGTTGGCTCTTATTGGCTCCCTCCCGTGAGTTTTGCTCTCATGTTCTAAAGATACACGTGTTAGCATATAAAACCCAGACCTACTGACATTGTCCATCAGTCCCTCTGAAGTGGTGATTGATTGGAAGGTAGTGTTACTCCTCCAGGTAGTTGTTGTCTTGTAGTGCGGTTCAAAATTCTGGAAGCTCGCGTGAAAGAGGTTTGCAGGGGTGCAGACGGGTGTGGCAGCCCTAAGGGGGAGTTCCTTGTGTGCCCAGTGATTACTATGAAGAGCAAACTTCCGAGAAAGATGATTCACAACAATTTATGGTACAAGAGTTCCTTTAGTTCAGTGATTCTTTCTAGCAGATGGCTATGATCAAAAACTTCCAATCACTCTGAATGAACCAGTAAGACTGCCTTCCTAGTTTCGGTTGGTTCGTATTCCTTACACACATCGAAAAAGTACACAACTGTCTATCAGTTTGGTCGAAAACCTAAGCGCCAATCGCCTTGTTTGTGTAGATGCGAAGTTGCTGTTGTTTGATCACCTCTATTTCTGTTTCTTTGGTCTGCAGAGAAATACCGAGGAGAGCACGGTTTCTTCTAGCCTGGGAAGTTTGGTCTGTATCCTTAGCAGTTGTGATTGGCTGCATTTTTAGTTCAACAGAGACGATTGCTTCACGATAGGTGGAACTGCCGCAAATGTGGTATCAAACTGGCCAATTGAAGGGTGCGGATCTTAATCGGTCTACAGATGAAAATTTCTCACACACATAAAATTAGTTTGGCTTTTATATGATGTCCAGTGTATGACCATCAGATGATTCATATTCTAGAAAAAGGTAGTCTTTAGTGGAATTTAACTTTAAAAATTAGGAGATTTTTATCACTTTCCTCTTTTCCCTGAGTTGAGGCCATTTGGGCAGAAAATCCGATTTTTTCATGACCATGTTTGTTTCTTTTTTCTCTTCGTATTGATTTTTGTAGCAAATGTTTTTGAGTCGAGCGGTGCTCGGGGCTGCTAATTGTCGCTGTAGTTTGAAGTTCCCTTAGAATTACAGATCTGTCCCTGCTTGAGTTGACACCTAGGGTAATATGAATGCAGGAAGTAATCACAAACAGGCTAGAACTGTACACAAAGCAATCTCCTTTTATTGGACTTTTTAATTTGGTCCAGACCTGTTGAGTTTTCTTACTTGAATTGGGTGCACGGTGCTCTTGGTGCAGGTGAATGTGTTTAGTGCTGAATACAGTTGTAAGAGGTACTGTGGTGTGAGTAGGATCTTATTGAGAACACATTTATAGACCACGCATACTGTTTCGCAAACCTCTTTATGTTGTTTTCAAAGGATGTTAACATTGAGGCTGGGTTTAGATATGTGGTTTTAGTTATTGTTTTCTGTCCTAGATTGGCTGTCGCTTGTGTGGCTCAATGAACATTTTTTCAGGGCTCTTATTAAAACATTTAATAAAAAAAAGTATCCGGTTGAATGCAATAGTTGAATGTCGAGTTAACTAAAATGCATTGAGTATTCATGGGCTATATGGCGGACTGGGCTGTGGGTATGGAGTTCAGAAGGTTTAGGGAAGTAATAGTGTCTGTTCCTATCTTTAAATCAGGCAGGACAGGTTTTACAACAAGTCAGTTCTCTGCCGCAGCTTGGGATGCTTCTATATTGCCCCTGAAAGCCTCAAATACCCCTCTATTGTATGAAGAGGGTGATGGCAAAATGACAACCTACCTAAGTAGCAAGAATTCCTGACCCCAGAAGTTCTTTAACTGGAAGTCCTAAGAACATCCCTGGAATCAAAGCATTAGATATCCCTCAATTGTTTAAAGAGGGCGGTGGCAAAATGCCACCTTACCTAAGGTGCACAATGTCCTGCCACCAGAAGTGTTGCCATTCACTGTGCCACTGGAATCAAGCTATCCTGGCTGAATGGGGGTGAAACCCCGAAACCTGTCCTAGGATGTTTGTTTCCGATCCAGGGAGGACCTGGCTTGGCAGTACAGGCTAAACTGTTCCCATGAGGCACAGGGTCAAGACTGATTTGCATATGGCCAGGTCTACACTGGGGAGGCATGGTGAGCAAAAGAATCATGGATTTAACCCAGATCTCTTGACTGGGGGTGAATGTTTTGATTTGTTCTGCACTCCGTCCATCAATTGTGTGTCTTTTGCTTTCTCGCTCTAAGTGCGCCAGGTATGCCCAGATGTGGGTCCTGGGCTCACTGTGCCACTGGAATCAAGCTATCCTGGCTGAAGAGGGGTGAAACCCCGAAACCGGTCCTAGGATGCTCGGTTCCAGTCCATGAAGGACCTGGCTTGGCAGTTCGGGCTGGACTGTTCCCATGAGGCACAGTGTCAAGACTGATTTGCATACGGCCAGGTCTAAACTGGGGTGGCATGGTGAGCAAAAGAATGACGGATTTAACCCAGATCTCTTGACTGGGGGTGAATGTTTTGATTTGTTCTGCATTCCGTCCATCAATTGTGGGTCTTTTGCCATTAGACGTCTGGCACTAGAAGTCCTAAAAGCATCCGGAGAATCTCCCCTGGTAATGAGTCTCAAGTGATGAGCACTTGTTCATTCCTATGTAGGCTCAGTCTTGAAATAGACATTGGTGCCTGGTGAGTGGTTGGCAAAATGTTTTTTATACTGTGATTTAGAAAGACCTTCAAGGGTATAAAGGATGTGTCTCTGTGATTAAAAAGCAGAGTCGGGGGTTTCTAGTCGTGAACGATTGGCGATGGCTTGTCCAATCCAGAGAGACCGCTCTAGCTGTCTGCTCTAAAAGGGATGGTTTAGGATAGGGAAAGATCTCTAGGAGTTCCTTCTGTCAGAAGAATTTGTTCCTCAATCAGCGCAAGTGGCAGGGAGGAGCAGTCTGTGGATTATATTTTTGTAGTATGAATGTTGCATGTGCCACGCAGGCAGTGAGTTGGGGCGGAGCCTATTTGGATCCGTGCACAGGCGGTATGTCTGAGTAATGAAATAATGTCGTACTACACCCAGATAAACCCTTGTACGATCTTATTCAGACAGCCAGGGAGAAGTGTTTCCTAAGTTTTGTGCTGGCTGCGGATGACATGGGTCATCATTGGTGGATAGAAGAGGTGAGTTCATTGGCTGGCGGTGGGAGCTAGCCAGCAGTTATGTAGAGCAGTTTATGTTGCAGAGAGATAGCAGCTATAACTTTCCTTCTTGCTTTTCTGTGCTGACTGGTGGTGGCCATAATAGGGGTGCAAGCCGATGACCACGCCCCCGTGTGAACTGAAGTAAACAGGCCTCACCTGCAAGATTTATGACTTGGGTGCTGTCTTGGCAAAACGTAGCATAGAGGGCTTTATGTAGCTGTGGGGTGTTCTAAAAAAGAGTAAAATATGGGACCTATTTACCTATATGCATACATATGTATGTGACCTAGATGATGGAAGGAGTTCTGTCTTTCACAGAGGGAATAACATTATACCTTTCGCAGAAGCACATAGTCCCTAGAGGCTGAGCAAAACCTAGTATCAATCAGAGCTGTAGTTACTCATAGCGCGGATTGACAGGCCCTCGGCTTATATTTGGATATAAGAACAATGAGGATTCGAAGTACACCTAAAGGAAAAACACATCGACTTTTTGACAGCGCGCTCTCTGAATTATAAAACGATCTTGTTATTCAGTAATTTTCGCTTGATGGGTGAGCGTTAATCTGACAGCTGTCGGGACTGAAAAAGTACTTTTTTTTAAAGGGTACCATGATATATGTATGTAGCTTCAATGTCACCTGTTTCCCTGTGGTTCTCATAGGTCTGCTGTTGAGCCCATGGCCCTAGTAGGAGGGACAGTAAAAATTCAGGGGTCTCCACCCTTTTCAGCACTGAGAGCTTCCTATGATCAATGAAACGCATTGAGATCTACTAATCTTATTAGTGTTGTATAATCTCATTTTTTTAAAATATGTATATTAATTCAACCAAGCAAAAGCTTTCTAATTTAATAAGCTGGGCTGCCCACAGGTGAGCTACTCCGAGGTAGCTGGAGAGCTACAGTCGCTCATGAGCTACAGTCGCTCATGAGCTACTGGCTGGAGACCCCTGGAAGCTTATGTTGGCGGAGCAGAGGGTACGGGGACCTGCGTTGAAACTACTGGGCATCCTGCAAACTCAACTGCACAGGATTGAAACATGCTCGATGAATGTGTCGAATAATCGAAAGTTGCGGAAGCTGGTCTGATATCGTAACGATATCACCTGACGGGCATATTGGGCCTGAACACAACTGGCCCATTAAATTGCAGTCCATGTGCATTGTAATTAGATGTGATGCAATGTTTATTGCACCCGGTAATTACCAGATGAAATAAAGGTCGAGCCCTTGTATTGTATTGTATTGTAAAATCACTTATATAGCGCATGGCTACCCGTATCCCTTTGTTAAATTTCAGCTGGTCAAACCTGCTAAAATTTGACAAGGGGGGAAAAGGCCCAGTATTTTGTGTAATGGAGAGATTTTGATGCAGTAAGCACCAACATAGGCTTGTTATTTCCCCAAAATTCAGAACATGCTATAATTATCACATCCCAAAAAATTCCAAACACCTCAATATCAGATTTTTATCTTGGCCTAATTGTTATTAGTCCTATTGTGCCCTAATTATCGTTTACAAAAATATTGTTTCATTACAGTCAATAATAGAAAATCTACACCTCACTAGATAGCAGTTTTGGAAAATATATTTAGGACACAATAGTTGTGTCAGGCGATATTTTTGCTACCGCTATTCTGACACACGGCCCTTGGTATAGTATAAAATGTGCTGACATGAGCTCAAATCGTAAAAAATGTACGTTCTGGAGAAAAAAATAACCAATTTCTTCTTTTGTAACAAATGCACTGACTGGGGATTTTTTTCTAACTATACAACAGATTTGTGGTCTTGGGGTGACTAAATACCCCTCTTCAACTCCCTTTAGTAGCAGGAAGTTACAAAGAGCTTAAGGCAGTTTTTTTTAAGGAGGTGCCATCTGTGACAGAGCAACCTGCTTTAAGATGTTTACATTTGGAAGCAAATTCTTTAGACCTTAAAATGGGTGAGTGAAATACATGCAAAATGTTGTTTGGCCGATTCCAATGCCTGTGCTGAAATGCACAGGGGCTGCCTTGTTCAGCTTAGTGGAAACTAAGAGGCCGGATTAAAAAAAGGCATTCATGAGTATGTGAGGTGGCACTCTTAGATTAATACTTCATTGACTTTGAGAAATGGCCCCAAAGCATCTAAAATAGGAATAGTCAGGGAATAATAGTAATTTCTATTTGTCGTGGGCGGACTTATCAACACATCAAGCGCCTCTATGGGTTTCAAGGCGCTGGGGGTTGTCTGAGAGATTAAGTGAGCCATTGCCCAGAGTCGCATGATGGTGAGCTGCCGCCGGGGATCGAACCGTGAGCCCCACACCTCTCCAGTAGTAATAGCACATAGAAAGGACTGTGCCCTTTTCACACATTTACAAGTAGGGAGTTTAGCAGGGCATGGCCAGATCATACATGCATTTGAGAGTATGTGTAATAGTACTGCAGGAGTACTATCATTCATACTCATGGATGCCTTAGCGAATCAGCCCTTCAGACTATATGACGTGAACATGTAATGACGCAGACGAAAACATGCCCTCAGGCCAAATTTACTATGATGACGAGGAATGAAACTTGAAGTACATTACATAGGTAATGTCACACTCCTCAGGGGCAGCTGCTTTGTAAGCTCACGTTTTATTTCAGAATCCTGAAACAAGATCTTCCTGTAGGATAGTTCTGTGTAGGGCCAGGGGTTGCCTGTGGTTGTCTGAAAGGCACAGAGGCCTCCCAGTTAGATAAATTAATACATGAAGCCAGGTGAATACCTCCTAGATAGTAAAGAATGTCCTTTTAAGGTCCCATTTCCTTAATATCCAGGTAGCCAGGAAGTAGTAAAATACAATCTGGTGTAGCACACCACTGGACAGCCATGTTAGCCAGAGATAGGACTGCCCCACCCTGACTAGCATAGATAGCGCATGCTATGTTGGGGCGAGGTGACGGACAGTACAGAAGCCGTGCCGGCCACAGCCCATCTCCTTCCGCCCTAACATAAGAGTTCTGTCAAATGAGGCACCCCACCACTCTAGGATCTAATATGACCCTGGCCCTCAGGCTTTCCACGAGCATCAACTCTAGGAATATAACCAGATGCCGCACAGCGCGGTACTATCACAGGCATAATAGAATGTATGGGAGACTGCCAGGTCAATACAAACACCACACAGACAGAGAGGGCATTTATTGTTTATTTCCAGTGTAGAATCCGAGCGCTATGCACTTTAGAAATATAATGAGAAATCGCAAATGACATAACCTTTTAGAAAAGATGGAGCGCTGCATCATTTTGAAGAGCGCTAAGAGATCTTATGTCAACTTTCTGGAGAACATGTGTGTGGGCAGATACCACGTAGCTGTCAGGATTGCAGGAGGTACAGCGGCACCAGGGCACAGGGATGTGGGACCTTTGCTATCATTATAGCAGCAGGTGCAGTGGCACTGGGGCCAAGGCACGTGTGCGCCCACTGAACTCACATTTTGTCTTTTACTACTGAACATAGTACAGGAATTACCCATTTGCCGGTCATATACTTTGGGTTCATGGCACCCTTGCTACACCAGTGTGCTATTGTATGAGAACTTCAGTGATATGATGGTAGCAGAGTGTACAAAAGTAAAGGTAGTTTCAGAATGTTTATAGGGGACTTGAGCGCACGTCAAAGTTGTTTCTTGAGGCCTTTTTACGGTCTCGGTATGCACAGCATCCGCTGTCTGTCACAGACAGCATTGTATACAATACTATTTAAGGTATATAACACAGAAAATATTATTTTACTCTATCCCTTCAAGATGGCCGCCGCAATGCACGTAGAGGCAGCATGGCGGCCATATTTCACACATAGAAAATTGCATTTTCATACTCTCAAATAGAAAGATGTCCAGCCGCCACTATTGGCTTTGTCAATAACTGCTCAATTGTAAAAGCATCAGGCACTGGCAAAGCCAAAAGTGGTGATCCGAGGTATTCTCAAAACAAGATTAATTGGCTTTACCAATGCTGATTTAAAGAACTTAGCTTATTGTCAGTTGGGAGTGGATTCGAGATTATTTGAGGGTTTACTGAAGAGTGAGAAAGGGTCCTCTCTAGGGGTGGGCAGAATTTGCGTAGTCGCGCTAGGCAAAGCTCCGCGAAACGGTAAAAAATCTCCACGAGCACGCAAAAGTTCAGTGAACACGTGAAATTGCTTGTTCCGCCCGTTCGCAATGCTTTTTTCCTGTTCGCGAACGCTGTTTGCATGCTCGAGGAGAAATATCTCGTGAACATGCATTTTGAAAGCTCGAACAAGCAAAAAATTCCGCAAAGCTGCGGATCGCGGAATTTTTGCCAATTCCGCGTTCTCTGAGGAAAGCGAAATTACCCAAATTCCACGAGCAGAACGGAATTTACCGCCCAGGCCTAGTCCTCTGTATCCTTCAACCGGAAATACCAGTGGAGAAAAATACCCTGGCTTCTCAAGTTACTTCTTCTCACTGGGACATTCTCCCTCACACGCCAACAATATCTTTATGTAATATAACGAGAACATTCAATATAGTCCCAGAGCTGGACAAAACTACTGTGCGGACAGCAGCGTTCAGGAAGAGTGGAACAGGGCCCTCTTTTTTTTTTTTTAGATGATCAATGTTACCACTGTTAACCTTTAGGGCTACTACCCCTTGGGCAGATAACGATTTTCATCCCTAGAAGTATTTAAAGTCTGTGATTGATTTGGGATTGTAAAAAAAGAAAAGTAATAGGTTCCAGTACCCAAGGAACAACTGTATCTGTTCGTGTGAACTGTGCCTTTAATAGCAGTGTCCTATTCCCAGTTTGATTACAAAACCACCTGAAGAAGGTGCCTTCTTAGCTCTGCTCAGAAGCTCACCAGGAGCTCACCATTGATGGTGCTTCTGAGCAGATGATGGTGTATAAACGCCCTCCACTTGCTCAGTCTGAGTCGCGATTCATCCAACCCCCTCTCCCCCCACACACACACACACATACATGTAAATGCCAGACTATCTAGACATGAAAAGCTCCTTCACTGTGAATAGATCGGTCTTTTAATCTGCACTGACCGCTTACAAGTCTCTGCATTAGAATTATTACTTAACGCACCTCAGCCCGCAACGCATCTCTATAATGGCCACTATTTATTTGCGAGAAGATTTGTATTTTTCAGTTACAGCACATCCGCTCTTGGCACGCTGGCACAAAAATGCAGCAGATTTGCATAGCGAAACGGGGTGGCGCAATGGCTCCAGTAGATCAGATGCCATATAGACTGCTTGGTCCAAACCGTTTGTCCGTGTTGTCAAGCACGATGTACCTGGACGCCATCATTGTCGGGCCTGGCTGCAGACCGCATCCGCTGCCAGGCTCTCATTGGTGCTTTGGAACCGTAATGCGGAGCGGTGAGTCGCTACGTGCCGGAGTTCATCCGTTGCGTCTGCGTTGGCCATCTGTGGTCAGTCCCTGTTTATGAGCCTCGATTGGTCAACTAAGTTCTGCAAGACCAAATGTGTTTTCAGATGTTTCCGCCTCCGGCCTGTCACTGGACAGGAAGTGTATGATATAAAACTAGGGGGATGGGTCCCTTACAGTGTATACGCAGCTCTTGGCAGGTAAGTACCATGATAGACCAATAAAAAGCAGCATTGCGGGACAGAATGCTCAAAGCCATGCTGGCACAACATCCGGGGTCCATGACTGCTCATGTTTGTATAGACTCTTTGTTCACTACATTACTGTAGTGGTATCTGTTTCCATGTTGGACAAGCGACAGCAGCACTACTGAAGCAAGCCTACAGCCGCAATAACCACAAGTCGCATGCCGTGTCGCTTGGACCAGTTCTCCTTCCTCCTGCTTGCCCAATGGCCTGGCATCTGCAGCACAGACCTCCAAAGCTAGTGTTTCAGAGGAAAATGCCATTTGGCGAGGAGGACAGTGCAGCAGAATGAGGCCGCAGTTTATGTACACCAGTAATTAGAACATGAACAGGCACATAATTGCTTTGTCTGCTGAATTTTAGTGGTTTAAGCACCAACGTTCTTGTTATTGTATTTTTCAGCTGAAATTCTGCTACCTACGGATGTAACTCTGACATTCCGTGGCAGCAAGAATGTTCAGTGAGAAACAGCAGTGGGTGTTAAAAACTCACTGCAATTGGAATTAAGCACCGCCATCATCGGAGAAGTTTATATAACAAGTGCTCGGAACAACTTTCAATGTTTTTTTTTTTTTATTCCACTTTTTTTCTTCTAAATTCCATCGTTACTACCAATGAACATGTTGAATTTGCCCCTCACCGGATTCAGGATGCTTAGATAATGGCAAACAAATCTAATCACGACATGAACCTGTGCCTCAAATACAGCCAGGGCTTGAAAACCCGACAGCAAGGGTGAAGAGCAGAGCATAAAAGAATCACCTTGATGTCAGCCTCCTGGCGCTCAGTGAAACAAAGGACCCAGAAAGCAACGGCCTTCATAGCAGCCTGCTGGCTCTCAGTGAAACAAAGGACCCAGTAAACACCCGTCATGAGATTAACCTGCTGGCTCTCAGTGAAACAAAGGACCCAGTAAACACCCGCCTTGAGATCAACCTGCTGGCTCTCAGTGAAACAAAGGAACCAGTAAATACCCGCCTTGAGATCAACCTGCTGGCTCTCAGTGAAACAAAGGATCCAGTAAACACCTGCCTTGATATCCGTGTTCTGTCTTTCATTGAAACAAAGGACTCAGCAAATAACTGAGTTGATATCAACCTGCTGGCTCTCAGTGAAACAAAGGATGTGCCTTGTAATCTGCCTGCTATCTGTCTGTGAAACAAAGGATGCAGTAAACGCCCTCCTTGATATCAGGACCCAGTAAACACCCGCCTTGAGATCAACCTGCTGGCTCTCCGTGAAACAAAGGAACCAGTAAACACCCGCCTTGATACCAACCTGCTGGCTCTCAGTGAAACAAAGAAACCAGTAAACACCCGCCTTGATACCAACCTGCTGGCTCTCAGTGAAACAAAGGAACCAGTAAACACCCGCCTTGAGATCAACCTGATGGCTCTCAGTGAAACAAAGGAACCAGTAAACACCCGCCTTGAGATCAACCTGATGGCTCTCAGTGAAACCAAGGAACCAGTAAACACCCGCCTTGATACCAACCTGCTGGCTCTCAGTGAAACAAAGGAACCAGTAAACACCCGCCTTGAGATCAACCTGATGGCTCTCAGTGAAACATAGCCAGCTGCTGGCTGGCTGTGAAACAAAGGACCCAGTTAACATCTGCCTTCAGATCAGCCTGCTGGCTCTCAGTGAATTAAAGGAACCAGTAAACACCCGCCTTGAGATCAGCCTGCTGGCTCTCAGTGAAGCAATGGTTCCAGTTTAATAATGGTGCACTGTGCACAGTTTCTGTGAGAGAGCTTTCTTACCTACTGGAATGCCCGTCCCAGGAATCACATGCTCCTCCAAACACCAGGTCAGGTTCAGAGGGGCCAAAAATGGGAGATCCGTCCAAGCACCTAACACAGTACCACTGGTAACTCCTCTCCAAGATCCCTTCCAAAATGGGAATCCCCTAAAAAATGCAGATTCTTTGGAGATTCGTTTTACACTGTGGAAGTCCCTGCCCTTGAAATGTGCCCCGAGATGGCTTCGAGACAAGAAAATAAAAATGTTTTGCAAACAAATACTTTGTTTCCTTGGCTAATTGGAACCAAATAGCCAAATTGCAGTTTGAGTAGCTTGCCTTGGTTCCTGAATCCTATGCGTAACTGAATAGGACGCCAGTGGCTGGCACTGCATGAAAATCTTATATTTTTATTGGAAAATGATGCACTGATGCGCCAGCCTTTCAAGATGGGCACCTAAAATCGAAAGATCCTGGATATTGGATCTTGGATTGTAAAGGCAGAACAAGGTACTTTCACCCAAAGACCTATCTTCGTACTTCACCCCGTATGTGCGGTTTTGAAGTTCCGAGTTCATGGTTCTACCTGAAACGGACCTTGTACTATTAGGGCCACGAGCATGTGTGGTTCCTACTACGTCCACCTGGCATAGCTCCTCCATCCATTTTCAGATTAGGATTGTATTAAATGTTGAGTTTGCAGATTGTAAAGCAGATTTAACATGGATTGATATGTTTAATAATGTATTTAAGTTTTTTATGGAGCACCTTATGCCGTTTTAAAGTGTTTCTCCTGCCCAGGGAGGTTCACTCTTGGCCAGCAGGCCCACTATAGGACACGGGAGTTGTCGACTCGTGAGATGGGACCGGGATTCTCCGGATCCAGTTGAAGGAGTAGGGGAACTTGATTGACAAGCAGAGGCTCTTTAATTCCAGGTCATTCCGAGGCACAAAGACCAGCCGGTAAAGTTTTCTGTCTGTGTGAGGAGTTGTTGGCTGAAAGGGTTGGCGTGGACTGCCCACCCTAGGGCACCTGTAGGTCTTGGCCGGGTGTGGGGTGCACCATTGCTAGGTGTGGCTCTCACAGGGCTGCTTGAAACGGGTTGGTCGCCTAGTCTAGTTCTAGGGGTCCAAAGATCTTAAGGGCCAAATGTCTCAAGGGTGAAATTTGAAGGTTTTGGACCCAATGTTAACATTTTAACAGAAATATTACTAGTCCCGGTTTGTAAATGCGTTCTGTCTGGTAGGGCTTTGGGGCTTAGAAAGCAGCTTCACTGGTGAGGATTTGAAAATTAATGTCCAATTATCCATCCCTCATCGCTCTCTCCTAAGTATGAAATGTAAGTGGGATTTAAAAGCATTTACGGCCCTAACTGTAGATATGCACTTAAGCATGATTTCCATTACTGGCAAAATGTTCTGTACTGTTCCTTTTTAGGGAGTCTTAAGAACAAGCTTAAGACATGATTTTTCACAATTTAGTAATTCCACATTCATAGCACTGTGAGGGGATAGCCAGCGCCAAGACGACCCTCTAGGTCACCTTTAGCATTCTGCAGATGGCAGTTTCTCTCTCCGGGCACAGTTCGAGCCCTCCGTTTTCTAAAATGAAATAGCAGTGCTGTTTAACCAGTCTGTACCACGTGCACTGGGATTATTTCACTAAAATCTGATCAGGGGGTACAACCAGGGCTTTAAGTGGGATGAAAAAACTGTGGTGTCTCTCAAAGGGGCGTGGCCAATGTAATTAAGGGCGTGGCTTAAAAACACGCAATCTAAAAACCTGTGCTTAGCATAGTGTCCCACCCGAATACTATTTTGCTGTTTTATGTCATTGCATCCAGATATATGATACAACAAGTAACATCCTACCTACAAGTCAGGACTGTTGGCTTTGTCAATGGTTGTTAGTTGCATAAGATAAATAACCAGCAACTATGCCTTGTATATAATATTGAAAAAGCTTTCGCTTAAAGCCCTGGTGACACCACGACAATGTTGCTGCTCCTAAGTTTCAAAATGAGAAGGGAAATCCAGAGAGAAAGTGACTCTCTTTAAAGGATTCCCCTTCCACTACAACGCTCACCTGGCATGACGTCATGCCGTAACTTCTCCACTAGTGAGAAGTGAGCAGTGTGAGCACGCGCACATCGATGTGCCTGCGGTCACTGCAGTCCGGCAAAAAACGGACCGTCTGTGCCAGGGCACAAACCAGAGCTCTATAGAGACTTGTTTCGAGGACCCCTTTAAAAAATTGCCGGTGCTCAGACCCGGTCCACTTAAAGCCCTGGGTACAACACTCACACGTGACATTGCATGACCATTGACTCCTATGGTATTCCGTGGTAAGTAAAATTTGAGAAAGAAGTGTGCAAACAGGGGCTAGTAACAGGCCCAGACACCCAGATGCTAAAATTACTTTTTACTTCACACCATTTCTATTGTCTGAGCTGCAAGCAGCAACAAGCATTTGCAATGCAATAGGTCTCGCATTTGCGATAGTTTAGGCTATTGGCATTGTAAATGACAATGCATTTTATTGATCTGTTTTGCTAATTAACACATAAATAAAAGGCATTGTCATTTACAATGCCTATAACTGAAACTCTTGTAAATGCGAGACCTAGTCAGAGAAGCAGCCGCCATTGTCCCATGCTGCTCGGAAACTGAAAGCGCGCTGAATGTTGCAGGGAAGCATGTCGTGCCTGCAGTAGGAGAAACTCATTCAAGAAAATAGCGCTTACAGACTAAATAAGACATGCCGTGTAACAACAGAAGTAAAAGTACCAGTCCTCAAGGGAGGTTACAAATGAAGACAGGGCAGTGCTAAAGAGGCACTAACAAGCCTATTATCGCATCAGAAGCCAGCATTTACGAAGGATAATGACACAAGCCAATGACAAATAAGGGCGGAGAGTGGGCGGGGCTTCAATTCCATACTCAAATACAGCATGCCTTGCAGAGCAGCGCATGTGCTGCCCAGGCTCGACCCAATGAGGTGGCAATTGCTATTCCTAAGGTACTCCCAAGCGCGCCCCAGTTTGTGGGAGGGCCATGATGTAACAAGGCTGCTTCCCCATGGCCACATCTGCTGTTCTGCACCTGGAACCCGTGGCCTCTCCTGGCCTGCTCTGAGCTCCAGCGCCTTGAGCCCCGGTCCAGGCAGATTCAGGTGCTAGGATGGGTTTAAGAGAGCGGAGGAGGCTGCAGGAGATGCTGCTTCCTTGCCGTGCACAGAGACAAGGATCGGATGGCAAATGTAATTTACCACAGCGCGGAAGCGACATCAGAAGTGGCAGCTATCCAATGTTCTAATAGCAGAAGCCACATTATGATACAGAGGCACCAATGGAAAACTCAGAATAACCCAGTCTTGAAGCAGCATCACTGTATGCAGCAGACGTCATCGCTACTGGTCGTTCTGATGAAACTGGCCTTTCATGTCAAGGGAGCTCCCGTTGCGAGGAATCCCCCAAAACTAGAATCTGGTGAGGTGATTGGAAGATGGTATGCTCGTGACCTGGTGTTACCTCGTTCACAGAACATTACAGTGGATGGGTCCTCTGTCCCCTTTACTTGCCACAACCCTAGAATTCTGACTGTGGTTTTTGCATGGATGAAGGCGGGTGCTAACTTCGATGTCAATCATTATTGGGGGATCACTCGAGAGGGCACACGAGTTCAGGGCGAGGAATATAACAAGTCCATTTTAAGTAGCCATGGGCCCAGGGTGTGCTAAAATGACCAAGCTAGCTTCACATTTAGCCCATTTAGACATGTAAGGGGTACCAGTAGGAAGCGGTGCCAGCATGCCTCTTTAATTAAAGCCCAGACTTTCCTCGTGCCAGTCTTGCAATGTCCATGATGCATGGACTGGTCATGGTGGTGAAGGTGGACAGTGATGGTGCATGCAGAGCAATGCACAACAAGAGCGTTGATTCTAAACTTAGTTGTAAGCAAGAGCGTAGCGTTCCACATTACTGGTAAGCAAGTGCATAGCGTTCCACATTAGTGGTAAGCAAGAGTGTAGCAGTCCATATTAGTGGTAAGCTAGAACTTAGAGGTCCACTTTAGTGGTAAGCAAGTGCGTAGCGTTCCACCTTAGTGGTAAGCAAGAGCGTAGCGGTCCACTTTAGTGGTAAGCAAGAGTGTAGTGGTCCACCTTGGTGGTATGCAAGAGCGTTGCGGTCTACCTTTGTGTTAAGGAAGGGCATAGTGGTCCACCTTAATGGCAAGCAAGAGCACAGGGTTCCACCATAGTGGTATGGTGAGCAGGCCTGTGTCCCAAAAAGATTCAGGTGATCAACCCCCCTTTATAAATTACAAGCTGGGACCTGGCGCAACAAGCATCATGGCCTCTACCAATTTTTAGTTTGTACCACACAAACTATACTTCTACGAGCTGATGAACTTTTACAATTCATAAAATATTTTTATTGAAAGTACGTGAATGGGAGTTTCTACATGAATGGAGGAAACTCTGCTGGTCCACGAGGCGCTTTCCACTTGCAGCGAAAAGTGATTTTACACACATTCATAATCCGCGCACTGCGTATCAGCAATGCGTTTCAGCTTCCCTTTGCACTTTTGTTAAACATAGGCAATGATTTTGTATGAAAATGCCCCAGACCATAATCCAGATGTTCTAGGGCTGTTCTGCATAACGACTGTAGGCAGGTAGGTTCTGGGATATAGCAGGAGCGTACTTGGCTCCGGCTCTAACCACAGTGATGAAAAGGAATACGCTGCTGCTGACACGCGGAAGGCGCATTTAAAAATCATTTGAAAACATGTAGGAAACCTATGAGAGGTGTGAAGATTAGCTAAGAGATGCAGAGTGCACTTGTTGATAATCGTACCCTTTTCATGTGCTTAGTAGTTCTTCTGCGCTTTTTCGCCAGAATGTGTCGCCTGTGGGGTTTTTTATGCCACATTGTCGCGAGCAGTAGGTTCAAGCAGATACTAATGCGGTTCTGACAAGAACTTATGGGTTTTCCAGAGATGCAATGTCTCATTAGCTGTCTGAATCACACAGATTCCTTCTGCTTAACCATTTCAGTGTAGTATGTGTGACAACAGGAAACCGAGAAAGTGTGGTTCATGCCCACCTTCTTGCAGCAAAAAGAGCAGACGAGGACGACAACGCGTGGTGCATCAAGGATGCCGAGAGGATATTGTGTGTTGCTTTATTCGATTGGTGGTGGAACCACCATGTGTGGTTGTGGTTTTAGACACAGGCGGATGAACCTAGTTAGGAACTTCAGGCACCTTATGATACTGGTCTGCAGTTGTTGCAGGATTTTCTCGTATAAGGTCCAGGCACCAGTGCCGGCTGGCAGACCGCCACTGACGAACGATAGCTACGCTGATGACAACGAGCATCACGACAGGGCCCAAACACTGCAAGTTGAGCTTCGTGCCAAGGATGGAGTCACTGAGTCAAGTCTTTGCAAATTTCCACCAATGAGAAAGATATCTGCTGCACAATGCGACATGAAGACCCCGGTTAGTGCCGCAACACAAGTTCCTCCTAACCCTCACTGCTCTAGTGCAGCGGCTCTGAGCCTTTTTACCCCCACTGAATCATTACTGGAATCCGGAGTGATTATTGGAAGCCTCAGCAATTGCTACTATTAGAACGCTAAAATAATATACAAAAATACAAAAACAAATATACCCCAAGCAGATGATCAAGTATTTTGTCCTTCACAATCAAATATAGAAAAAGATTTCACATTTTCAATTTAGCTACTTTATTAATTTTAATAATATTTAATTTTGTAAAACCGTCACGGACCCCATGAGTGGGTCTCGCGGACCCTCAGGCGTCCTTGGACCACAGGTTAAGAACCACTGCCCTAGTGAGTGCCTGATGTAGCAAGTACCTTCAAGAGCAAATGTCCTGCCACCTGGAAACCTAGTTCCAAATGTATTAAAGTAACAAGTTTGTCCACAAAAGATTTGCTCTGCAAATCGCAGGTAAACCATCCATGGGGTTTTTTGTTAAATGCGTATTAGGTCTGGGTTTTGACAGCACAGCTGTCAAACGGACGTATTACTAAAAATATACAAAGTATGGATTTTGGTTCCACCCCTTGACTTTCTTAGACCTACCCCATGCCTCTATCAGCCATTGGCTTCAAACTTTGCCAATCACATCTTGGTCTCGCATCTCTCACCTTATGCTGTTGGCTGTTTGGGTGTATCCTTCTGCCTCTTCTTGAGTGCTCGTGTTGAACTGCGTGAGGGACTACTTTACAAACATAGCGCTCTCTTCCCACTCCTGCTGGTTCCCCCACCCCACGTGTGTCTCACTCTAACGTACTACCACTGCATGCATTTGTGCATGAAATCCAGACCTTGGCTTTGCCGGTGCTTGTTTTGTGGAAGATAGTGCTGTCGCCTTTGGTATGACGCAGGCAGAGGACTACCCTACACATGCAAAAGTGCAATTCCGTATTCCCCCAGAAGATGAAAATGGTTGAAAGTTTGCACCGATTCACCCTGCGAAGCACAATGTCCGACTAATGCTGGCATTCTTGCTTTCTTTGGACCCAACAGTTCCGCAGTGGCACATGGTGGCCACAGGTAGGGTCATTTTCAGACTAAAAAGAACATTTGCGCTCAGCAGCAGCACAGAAGCCCTGACGCACTGAAGGTTCTTCCATGGATTTTCGAATCCTAGGTTAACTCTTTTTCCATTTAAGTAGTTTGTTCAGGCAGTTAAACTTTCTGTATGATGCAGATTCATCTGCTCCCAATTTAATTAAGGGACAAACTCTCTTTCCTGGATAAGTAGATTCTTCTCCCGAACAAGTGAATTTGCAGATAAATCTTGAGGCGCCCAAAATAATTTCCCAACCAGGAGGCTTCATTTACAACAGGCCGCACTTGCTGGTCCTAGAGACTAAGATGTGTGAGA
Source organism: Triturus cristatus (assembly GCF_964204655.1). Taxonomy (NCBI): domain Eukaryota; kingdom Metazoa; phylum Chordata; class Amphibia; order Caudata; family Salamandridae; genus Triturus; species Triturus cristatus. Next base: position 1,449,892,570 of record NC_140591.1, read on the forward strand.
AGATGAAGAGGTGTTGCCGCATTCCCCGCCTCCATGGAAGAGATTTTGAGACATCTGGTTCCCGGAGGTCACTTTGCCTGAATTTGTCCATTGGGCGGCACCTGGAAAAAATGATGCATTTCGTACTTTGCTAAGGGTGTGAAATAAGTGCACAAAAGATTTTTAGAGAAGCATCAGAAAAGTGAAAAACGTTTTCGGGCCAATTTTCCTGGTGAAATAAGCTTGAGGCAATTGTGAAATGGTATCTCCTGACAGGCGTGGCTTTTTGGCCTCATAGAAGGAAGAGATGCCTGCAGCCGGGACCCCTGGCCAGGGCAAGGCTTTGGAAAAGAAACGATTAAAATCCATGTCCGGGAGATTCAGCCACACTCCGAGGGGGGGGCCTTCTCTTTTAGTATCTTCTAAACTCGAGGGTTAGACATTCCCAGATTCAATTGAAATACACCCAAAACCTTGATATCTGCTCGCACACTTGGAGTGAATATGCTCTAGCTGATGTTGGTCCTCAAACTGTTTGGGGTAAATGTTGCTAATATGTGCTCTTAACGCCTATAAGGATATGTAAATATTGTATATGCCTGTTCTTAACACAAAAGAAGTATAGCGGATTGAAATCTCCTCTTACTGTTCCTAGAAACATTAGGAGTAACTTTTGTGGATATCAGCTTTTAGTGCTTGAAAGTATTAAGTATTAGGAGTACGTATCGCAGATATCTCTTTTTATAGCTGATAAATTATACGGTGTAACTATAATTTGGATCTATTCCTAAATGTCCTGAAAACATTTGATTGAAAATGTTTCCATATTCCCGTGTGCCTTTATCTACTTGTTGCTTCCTTAAGATATTAGGATTTAATGTTGACCAGATGGGCTTGTAATGCGCATACACAGACCTTCTGTTCTCGTCTCTGCATCCCTCGTCTAGTCTTCGACTCACAGGCTTCACTGACCCCCAGACGTTTCCTGGTGAAGTTGCCCCAACGGCCGCTCATGCTCATGTTTGTCCCCATTCCAGGGCCACGGTGCCTGCAGGTTCTATCATGGATGGACCAAGAAGGTGCATGTGTCGGGGCGCTATGTGCCGCTGAACCCACCGATTGCTAGCCTTTTGTCTGCATTGCTTCCATGTTTTGGCCTCATATCATATCGGACAGGGGGCCCTCTATGTCGCGTGAGAAAGCGGAAGCCCAGTCTCCCAATAAGGAGGTTCCAGAAGGTTGCAGGTCTACAACTTGTTTCATACAACAGTTTTCTTGTAGTACACATGAAATATTTATGTATACACTGACTTCAACAGTTAGAAGCGATGAAGGTTGGGTTGTAACTTCCATAACAGTGTTTTTCAACATGCATATAATAAACATGGTTGCTATTCTTTTGCATTGGCTACCAGTTACTTTGTTGCCGCGGAACAGAAATTGAACGTTCCTTTCCACTTGCTTCAGTAGCTGTGTAGAACCTACCTTCCCTGGCAGCCACAAGGTAACGCAGAGCAGGAGAGATGTGGCCTGCCCTTTAATATCTCTTCGGAGTCCACTGTGGCCCGCTCGTGACTCTTGTTCGCGCCCCTAACAGGAAGTCCGTTGACCGGCTTATTTTGTACCTTCCTGGGTTGAGGGCCCTGGCGTAGAACCTATTCTCAGATAACCATAGGTTCTGCTAAATTCAAGAGATGAGAAAAAGAATCGTAATTACCCGGCGGACCATCTCTCTGGCCTCCGCCGCAACATGTTTAAATGAAAAATGCTTCCTACCAGGTCCCATTCTCCGTCCTATAATTACAGCCAATTCCATCTGTCATCCGTTTCACGTTGATGGGTCCCAAAATGATAGAGCGGGACAAACCCATCTATTTTATTCCATAATTCATCCTATCTCGCCACTAACCAGCTCTTGCCGGATGCTATTGCTAAGAGCCTGTAATGAAGCCGGGCCCGCAGTATTGTCTTATCACCGGCGCACTCCATTGTGCCGATTTAAGGATCCCGCTCTGCTGTTTTCATTAAAGGCAGCATGTAAACAATAATGATTGGAGATTGCCTCCCAGCCAGTCTTTCGAACATTGTGTTTTTCTAGCCCATTATGGCGATGAATATATTTTTGCAGTGCCTTCGAACAGTGGCATTGCAGGGTAGGGGAAGGGAAGGGGGTTTGAGGGATGGGGGTGCTTGCTCACAACAATCACCATGTTAAAGAAGTTGGGAAACTTAATTAACCTTTGCAAAATATATTGCCTGATTGATTCGTGAGCGCGAATATGTGATGTGATGTTTGTGCGACAAGACTTGATGGGTTTCTTGGACGTAGAGACTTGATGTGACAATTTGTTGGCCGACTATCAAGGGGCGTCACAGGCAGACTGTGTCTACTTCCATCACTCACTTGTAATCCATTCTCCGCTCATCTGCCATGGAAGGAGATGGTGTGTCTGCCTTGCTTCGTTAACCTTTTCGTCTGTCGCTTCTACTTTTGTGTTTAGAGAGGCAGTGCTGTCTCTGTGATGGACTTAAGACTGTGGAACCTGCTGTCTGGAAACTTAAACTGAATCTTCAGACGGAATGAAAACCTGGTTCAGGCAGGTTCTTCCAAGCGCCACCCACTCAATCCTTCCCAGATGCAGGCTGTGGGCTTCTGTTCCAGGGTGTAAGGTCTCCGCCCCCCCTCCACTCTTACACCATCCCCTAGCACTGTAAAAAAAAATAAAAAAAATACATGTTTAAAAAACTCTATTTTTCAAAGTTTGTTGAAGATGGTGAAATTGCGTGGTAAAGCAATAAGTCTAGATTCCCGTGCCATGACTAGGGCCGTCAATCAATAAACTGTAACATAGCGCTTTCATGATTTGTCTGAAAAGATGGGAGCTAGTTACAGACAGCTGGCTGCCTGTAACATTGTTTGTAAGCTGTAATATAAGAAACGACTTGAAAAAGCTAAATGTAATGTATGGGGCATCCGTAAGCGACTCACCTATGTGTAGGCAATAAATGTAGGAAACAGACCATGGGTCGGGTTACTAGCAGTCTCTGGGTTACGGGACACAACTGTTCGTGTCCTGGGTTTGCGTTTTACTGAGCAGAAGCCTGTGTCCATGTACACTGTGAATTTAATTGAATGTAATGCGGATCATTCAACGCACACCTGGGATGAAAAATAAAGACCTCATAACAGGAAGTTTAAATATTATGAACCAAGACTATCTGGACGGAGAGTGCACAGCGTGTGAACCTCAAAAACGATGGTTACAGATAAATACATTTTTCATGGTCAGGCCTGCTAGACCATCTTGTTCAGCTGACTAGAAACAAGTCTGGAGATCTCAGAATGCATTGAATTGTTAAATACAAGTCAAAGCTGGCCCTTATGTTGTTCCAGTGACAGAGCCATGTGTTAACCGTACCAATGGCCCATTTCTGAGCCAAAGAGGTGTAGCCACAATCCTAGCCCAATATGTCACTGTGCGAATCATTTGCCACCTCCGTCTCAGCGACTCCCTTGACGCACCCTTGATCCTGGTCAGGCTTTTGTTTGTTAACCCAGCATTGCTTCTTTTTCCCCTCTAGAATCGGTGGACGACTGCCCCAGCAACTGCTATGGGAACGGCGAATGTGTGTCTGGGAACTGCCACTGCTTCCTTGGATTCCTGGGCCCGGACTGTGGGAGAGGTATGAAGTTTTTCTTTGTTTTTGTGTTACTCTGCGTCTAATTGAACAAGCATTAGCAAAGCCAATAGGTCTCGCATATGGGATCTATTGGCTTTGACAATAATTCTTAGCCATATTGTACAGCAGCATGGCTAAAAATATATATTTTTTAAAGTGCTATGATACCGCTTGCTCTAATATGCTTTCTTTATAATTTTTTAAAAAACTCATCGGAGTGGGTTGTGTTGGGGGGATGAGGCAACACGTAGGGAAGAAGAGCAGAAAAGAAGGACGCGGTGTGTAGAGAGGACATGCAAGAGACAATGGGGAACCATGCACAACAGCGGGTGGGCAGAACAGGCTGGGGAGGCAAACAAACAATGGAGGGTGGGCTGGTAGGAATGGGAAAGCAAGATGACAATGGAGGGCAGGACTATACAGTAGCAAACTGACCAGAGAAAGTAGGCAGGTGGCACAGGGCAGCACAAGGAACGGAGGACGGGAGGGATATGGAAGCACTGAGACAGAGGAGAGTGGGCGGGAAGAGCTGGGCAAACTCAAACTACAGAGGTTGTAAAGGAGCAGATGGGAAGCAAATAGACAATGGAAGGTGCGTGTTCAGTGCTGGGTGAACAAACTGACCAGGGTGTTGCAGAGAAGCAAGAACGGCAAGGAGAGGCTGGAAGGGAGGAAGCAAGAACAGTAACTGCGGGAGATCGAGAACGAGTAAAACGGAGGGGGGAGAAATGCATGAGGGAGACAGCTGGAAAATGTACACACTCTCATAGAATATTTAAACAAAAAAAAAAGTAACACCTGAAAAATTAGAAGTGGCAGGACACAAGTAATGTGCCCATGGTCTATGGGAAGGACATACACAAGAAGAGGAAGGAAAGCCCACAGAAGCTGAAGTATAAGAAGCTAGCAAATGAGTGTGACAATGAAACCAGCCAATTGTAAGCAGTGGGCGGGCTCTAAGCTAACACCATGTCTCATGACAGTTAGCACATGCGCTGTCTTAGGCAAGACCTAAAAAGAGCCATTCAGTGTAGAGAAAAAAATGTTCTAGTCCTGCATCTCAAACCATCACTGACAATAGACATTCTAGAATATTTGTTTGTCTGATGATGGCAGCGGGGTTTTGAGGGCTGTTGTGACGTCAGTCACAAGATGGCCCCTTTAAGTTGTACCTTGGTATGTGGCTCTCTGCAGACTAGTGGCGAACATGTCCATCACTCAAAGCCATGGGTACACTCGCGTTGAGTGGTTGTGCCCGGATAGGTACAGCTTGCCCCCTGCTGGACTGAGGAGTATGCGTGTCTCGTCTTCTGCGGATCCGGGTCTGTGGTTGAAGCCATCTCTGAATCCCCTGAGGAGGAGGACAAATGCTGCGAATGCTTAGACCTTTGAGTTTACTGCTCCTTGATTGTCTTTGGAATGCAGTGTACATTATTCTAATTGAGAAATTATGGTTTCGATGTGTCTTCGCTATCCTGCAGCGCCACTGGTCCTAATGATCTGCCTTTTACGAACCCATCAGTAATTGCTCATTGGATTTATTCTGGTCATCGGTCACCCCGTTACCAGTACACACTCATTGCAATGGCAGCCACCTGGTCTGTCCTTCATTGTGACTTTCTTTATCCATTGCTGCCATGCCTAGGACCTTTCAAGTTCCACCGCTTCCTCATCTGCATGTTCATCTCGCGTCATCCTAAATAAAATCCCACTATTGAGATACAGATCTACTCCTGTACTCTTCCTTTTCCTATTCCATGAAGCAGTCCCAGTATGAACTTCCTGGTATTTTCACCTCTGAAGCCACACGTCACCAGAGCCCTACTACCTGCTTGCAAAACCTTCCATCCCCTTCATACCTAAATAGGCAAACATTTGTAGAAGTACCTTCAAACCTGTCAGCAAGACGGCTGAGTCACATGCATCCTTTATACCAGGGAAAATGACAAGTCAGCAGGGCCAACTCAGGTTTTCATTCTTCTGAGGTTGGCAAATTGGGCAAAAATTAAATGGGGTAGTAGTTATTTACACATTTAGAAATGACAGAAGTGTGACATAAAGCAATAAGTAGAAATACAGAACTCCACACAAAAACTGAAATACTACGGTTTGCCTCTTCCAGGACGGGCTGTCTTCCACGGGAGTTGGGGCAGGAGCGATGCTCCCTAGGTCTGTGTTGTCATTCAATGACTGTCTCCTTTTAAGTTACTTATTGGTGTAATTATTGTGAAGTCGTAATCTGTGCATTTACTGTGCTAGTTATGGTTTGCACAGTTGGTGTGAGTTAACCATAACTGGCCTATTTCAGTGGCCTTTAGGTTTGTTTTTGTAACCATAGCTCACTTCGACTGTGTTTTTTTTAAGTAAGTTTCAGACTTTTTTGTAAACCTATGTTAAGGTGTTATAACCAGTACTTCACTTTAACTGTAATTTCTTTCAGTGAATTTGTTTTTTCGATGTTGCACCACATGTAAGTAATTTGAAAAATGCCTGGCCTCACTTTAGGTATATCTCTCCCGCCTCTTTCTTTAATGCACCGTCCAATAGTTGTCCCGCTACGCCTCGGTGGGCAGCACGGCCCGTGTGGCTTTCAGCTCACTACTGCGCTTTACGGTCAGGACATTGGACAGTGTGTGATACTGAGAGTGTGTGCCTCCTCGCCCATCCCTCCTGCCTGCTCGCCTCTGACACTTCGCCGCCTCTCCTCTGCCTCTGCTTATCTCTGCCTCCTGGTGCAGGCCGCCCACACAAGCGCTTGGAAGCTCTGATTGCGCTGCCCTCCCCTCCCCTATTGTCCTGTGGCGAGGCTGCTTTCTGCGGAGTCATCCAGTTAAATAAAGTCGGCTCAAACTACCTGGCCTGGCGCCAGCGGACCCCGAAGGCCCTTTCAGCGTCTGATTTAAGCCCAGCATGCATTCAAATGCCGAGCTTTCTCAGGAAAGATAAAATGCGCCGGCCACGGGGCGAGCAAGAGTCGGCCATTTATTCTCAGAATAACTGAGCCGGCGGAAGGAGGGATCTGGACACAGCTTTTTGCATTTTGATGCGTTGCTGAATCTGCTCAGTATTGTCCCATTTCTTAGCCTGTTCTTTTCCCTCTCATCTCCCCCAGGGCATCTGTTTGCCCACACACTGCTGGCTGGTTGTGTCACAGTTGATGCACACTCGCTGCTGACATCTGTGATCTGCAGGTCCGGAGTTTCAATTTCAGCAAGGTCTACCCAGCCTTTCATCCTTCCGAGGTCTCTAAAGTAACAGCCATTACATTGGAGAGTAGTAACACCTGTTGTTTACAGTGCTTAGAAATGTCAGGTGTGATATGGAGAGCTTTATGAAAGGAAGTTAGTATCGACATTTTAACCCTTGTTGTGAACCTTGTGGCGTTCACCTGGGCATCAGCGTTTCTGGCTAGTCCGGGCTGGGAATGGCTTGCACTGTCTGGTGTTTGTGTGGTCCACTGTGGCCTCCCCACCCTAAACACACTTTGGGAATTTCTGGGCCAAATACACCGGAGAGGTGACAGAGCTCATGGCCGGTTAGGGGAGATCTGCATTACAGGAAGTACCAAGGTTCAATGTCTCTTGTTATTGGATTGTGAGCACCTATAGCATGTATTACATTCATTGTTTAATGCAGGTATCGATCACCCCACTAGATACAAAATAGGATGCACACCTTGTGTCCAGGAGGGCCAGACCCACACCATATTTTCAGAATATCCTCATAAGATGGATGCACATGCAATGAATCCTAATGGAGCCCGTTTTCCATTTGAGTGGCTTTCTTGAATAATTGGCCCGATGAGGCCTTCCTGGACCATATTGGACACCCAGTTTTAGTTTAATGGGGCAAACGCCGTTTCACTGATTAGGACTGTGGTACTATGGGTACACCGGCATTGCCATTGAGAGACAGAGAGCTCTGCGGATTTACCTAAAGTTGCTGTGGCAAGATTATTCAAAATGTTCAATAATGCCCAAATGTTTTGTATGTTGGAAACTATTGTTACTGTGCACGATGGCTTCTGTAATGTTTGTACTTCCTAAACATAATTTTAAATGAAATGGAAAGAATGAGTAAGAATCCAGGCTCTCTTGAAACTGACATCTCTTTGCATGTGTATAATATGTACAGTGTGTTGTTGAATGAATGGCAGTGTTTCCTTGTTCATTTTTTGATTGTGTCCTTCTTGTTCGTTGAAGCTTCCTGTCCAGTGCTGTGCAGTGGGAACGGACAGTACACCAGGGGGCGGTGCCTGTGTCACAGTGGCTGGAAAGGGGCGGAGTGTGACGTGCCGACCAATCAGTGCATCGATGAGTCGTGCAGCAATCACGGAACCTGCATCAGGGGCACCTGCATCTGTAACCCGGGCTACAAGGGGGATAACTGCGAAGAAGGTGCGCGCCTCGTTTTGCGTTGTTGCTGGGTCGTTTCCTTCCGGGTCAAGGAGCGGATGTCCAAGTGCGCGTGGGCCCTGTGGCTGCTGTTAATGACAGACAAAACCACTATCAGTTAATATGTGCCCGTAGCTTTCCTGCTTCATGCCACTATTGGATTACAAACGAAACCGTTTCATAACATCCCTGCGGGGCTTTTGCATTATTGATTTGCAGTTTTCACTTATTTGTTTTGTATTTATTTGTTTTATTTATTTATTTGTTTGTTTATTTAGGAGGTGTATAGAGCTCTGCGTGTCATAGGCGCTGAGAATATTCAATTTCCACCAGATAAGGAACTGTGGGAATCATAGCTTGTTTGGGAAGGTGTTGCAAAATTGTATTTTTTTGACTGCTAGACACAGTTATTATATTTGTGTCAACTCCCAGTGCTTTCAGTGGAAAATGTAGAAGTGCAGGTACTCACTATTTACAGTACCTGTTTGGTCCTGAGAAGTGCCGGCACTCTTCCATTAAATGTATTGCTGAAGCACTAAGAAGTGTTTTCAAAACAAAGTACAGGTACTCAGTACCGGACAGTACCTGCCCATTTAAAGCACTGTCAACTCTGGGTCTGTACTTTTTCCTTCTACAATCTACATCCTTTATCTGCCCAGGAGCATTTCTTTCTCCACTAATCCCTCAGCAGGATATCCTGGAGCAAGAAATAGTGAAGGAGAAAGTTGCACCCTCTGTGATCACTGTAGGTGTCTGGGAGACTGACAGCTGACATCAGGATGAGGGGGAGAGGGTGGAAGCAGCTAAACTTTGTTTCACTGAGCGGGTGGGGGCCAAGGTCGGACTGGGACAGAAAATAAGCCTGGACAACAAAATAAAAGTGGCCCCTTTAATGAATTAGAAAGCCAAAAAAATGGCTTATGTTTGCAAAGTGGTTCGGTTTTAAACTTGTTAAGACGGTCTGTATAAGTGCTTTGCAACATATGCGACACTGCGTGTATTTTGCTTGCTGCAGGCAATGTTTGTTTTAATATCCGGGAAATCAGCTAAACAGTGACCCAGCAGACCCGGTGTTTAATTTGTGGAAGAAGGAGTGCCGGTGCCAAAGTTCTGCTCAGATTCCTGCAGCCGGTGCAATCAAACGTTGGCGCACCCAATTCCAAGGCTGCTAGTCTTAAAGCCACTTTTTGTCTCTTTAATCCACTTCCATCCACTCCCTACCTCTTCGTCTAAGTCTTGCAGGTTCCTACTTTGTCCCATTGTAAGCTTTTTCATCTTCTTGGTCTTTCTGATTTGTTTGTTTTCTCTCTTTTGCATTCGGGAAATATCGAAGTGGAAAAATAAGTGCCGGCCCCCAAAGATAAGTGCCGGTGACCGTCACCAGTAACCACAGGCTCGAATTAAACTCTGATCATGCCATAAACACACTGACCCGCCAGATCAGTCCATCGTCGGGCACTGCCTCGTTGTCCTATAGGCCAGACCGACCCTGGGCGGGGCACAAAGAAGGGAATTTAGGTTGGCTGCCAACCAGGCCAGGGCACTGGCTTTTTGCAGCGCTTCCATGGGCAGTGGGTGGTGCAAGATGCAGTTACATCCTTAGTGGGCCCCTTCACCCAATGTCTTCCACCAACCTCTTTCAGCCATTGGCTGGAGTCTCTGTCAATCACGCCTTGGCTAAGCCCATTAGAGTATTCATCTCTCACATAATGCGGTTGGCTGTTTGAGTGTATCCTTCTTCCTCCACTCCAGTGCTGGCATCAAACTGCATGGGGGGCTACTTTACAACTATGACTCTCTCTGTCGGCTCCTGCTGCTTTCTTTCTGTGATTCTCGCTCTAATGTGCAAACGCTTCTTGCGTTAACACGTTAAACCTATACCTGTTGACTTTGCCAGTGCTTGTTTTGATAGGAGGAACATGGTACACACCATAAGGGATGGTGCTCATACTCTGAAGGTTGCAATGTCGGGAAGCCTGGAGCACATTCTCAATACTGGAATGCTCATTAAACGTATGGGAAGAATTGGGTTGGTCGGGCATTAGAATGGAGTGTATAAATATGCCTGTCTTGCTGCACGAGCCTGGGTGGGACTCCTAGATTGAAAGTTCCATCTTGTTCCCAGTGTGAGGGCCGTGAGGCTGATGTTTGCATTAGATTCTTGCCATCCGTTTCTTTCGAAGAGCACCAGCCCGCTTAGTCTCAAAGCCATCTTGTACCTATATAGTGGAACCCCTTGAATTAATGTATGAATTGCTTATGCTGAGGACAACTAACATAGGTCTGGGAGTGCAGGAACCACGCCACATTTTCAGAAAAAAACACAAAGTAGAAAAAGTATTTGCATATTTATCTTATTATGAAAACCTTAACATCTGGCCTGGACCCGGCCGTTCTGGTCCTATGTTGGACATCAGTGGCAAAGGGGAAAAGTTCACAGCCTGGATCCCTGGCACAGAACTTCATGTCCAGTTAGCGTTTAGCAACTGCCTGGTCTGAGCTTTTTGACTTCCCTGGGCCTAATGTGGACAACAAAAAGCAGCACATCCCTTCTTCGTGTCTGCTGGGCAGGAGTGCGGTGTTTCAAAGTACTCTTGCAGGACTGCAGCCTCAGAAAGGAGTTTAGTGATGTTTACCTTATGCTATCCTAGTTTGTGGTTGGGGTGTTTGCTTGGTGGCGCAGTCCCTGATGTCGAGTTTGTCTGGTGGCGCAGTCCCTGATGTCGAGTTTGTCTGGTGGCGCAGCCCATGATGTCGAGTTTGTCTGGTGGTGCAGCCCATGATGTCGAGTTTGTCTGGTGGTGCAGCCCATGATGTCGAGTTTGCCTGGTGGCGCAGCCCATGATGTCGAGTTTGCCTGGTGGTGCAGTCCATGATATCGAGTTTGCCTGGTGGTGCAGCCCATGATGTCGAGTTTGCCTGGCGGCGCAGTCCATGATGTCGAGTTTGTCTGGTGGTGCAGCCCATGATGTCGAGTTTGCCTGGTGGCGCAGTCCATGATGTCGAGTTTGCCTGGTGGCGCAGTCCCTGATGTCGAGTTTGTCTGGTGGTGCAGCCCATGATGTCGAGTTTGCTTGGTGGCGCAGTCCATGATGTCGAGTTTTCCTGGTGGCACAGTCCATGATGTCGAATTTGCCTGGTGGCGCAGTCCATGATGTCGAGTTTGCCTGGTGGCGCAGTCCATGACGTCGAGTTTGCCTGGTGACGCAGTCCATGATGTTGAGTTTGCCTGATGGCGCAGTCCATGATGTTGAGTTTGCCTGGTGGCGCAGTCCCTGATGTAGAGTTTGCCTGGTGGCGTAGTCCCTGATGTCGAGTTTGCCTGGTGGTGCTGTCCCTGATGTCGAGTTTGCCTGGTGGCGCAGTCCCTGATGTCAAGTTTGCCTGATGGCGCAGTCCATTATGTCGAGTTTGCCTGATGGCGCAGTCCATTATGTGAAGTTTGCCTGATGGTGCAGTCCATGATGTCGAGTTTGCCTGGTGACGCAGTCCATGATGTCGAATTTGTCTGGTGGCGCAGTCCATGATGTCGAATTTGTCTGGTGGCGCAGTCCACGATGTCGAGGTTGCCTGGTGGCGCAGTCCCTGATGTCGAGTTTGCCTGGTCGCGCAGTCCCTGGTGTCGAGTTTGCCTGGTGGCGCAGTCCATGATGTCGAGTTTGCCTGGTGGCGCAGTCCATGATGTCGAGTTTGTCTGGTGGCGCAGTCCATGATGTCGAGTTTGTCTGGTGGCGCAGTCCCTGATGTCGAGTTTGTCTGGTGGCGCAGTCCCTGATGTCGAATTTGCCTGGCAGCACAGTCCATGATGTCGAGTTTGTCTGGTGGCGCAGTCCATGATGTCGAGTCTGCCTGGTGGCGCAGTCCCTGATGTCAAGTTTGCCTGGTAGCGCAGTCCATGATGTCGAGTTTGCCTGGTGGCGCAGTCCCTGATGTCATGTTTGCCTGGTGGCGCAGTCCATGATGTCGAGTTTGCCTGATGGCGCAGTCTATGATGTTGAGTTTGCCTCATGGCGCAGTCCATGATGTCGAGTTTGCCTGGTAGCGCAGTCCATGATGTCGAGTTTGCCTGGTGGCGCAGTCCATGATGTCGAGTTTGTCTGGTGGTGCAGTTCATGATGTTGAGTTTGCCTGGTGGTGCAGTCCATGATGTTGCGTTTGCCTGGTGGCGCAGTCCCTGATGTCGAGTTTGCCTGGTGGCGCAGTCTATGATGTTGCATTTGCCTGGTGGCGCAGTCCATGATGTCGAGTTTGCCTGGTGGCGCAGTCCCTGATGTCGAATTTACCTGGTGGCGCAGTCCATGATGAGTTTGTCTGGTGGCGCTGTCCCTGATGTCGAGTTTGTCTGGTGGCGCAGTCCCTGATGTCGAGTTTGTCTGGTGACGCAGTCCATGATGTCGAATTTGTCTGGTGGCGCAGTCCACGATGTCGAGTTTGCCTGGTGGCGCAGTCCCTGATGTCGAGTTTGCCTGGTGGCGCAGTCCCTGATGTCGAGTTTGCCTGGTGGCGCAGTCCATGATGTCGAGTTTGCCTGGTGGCGCAGTCCATGATGTTGAGTTTGCCTGGTGGCGCAGTCCATGATGTCGAGTTTGTCTGGTGGCGCAGTCCCTGATGTCGAGTTTGTCTGGTGGCGCAGTCCATGATGTCGAGTTTGCCTGGTAGCGCAGTCCATGATGTTGAGTTTGCCTGGTGGCGCAGTCCCTGATGTCATGTTTGCCTGGTGGCGCAGTCCCTGATGTCGAGTTTGTCTGGTGGCGCAGTCCCTGATGTCATGTTTGCCTGGTGGCGCAGTCCATGATGTCGAGTTTGCCTGATGGCGCAGTCCATGATGTCGAGTTTGCCTGATGGCGCAGTCCATGATGTTGAGTTTGCCTCATGGCGCAGTCCATGATGTCGAGTTTGCCTGGTAGCGCAGTCCATGATGTCGAGTTTGCCTGGTGGCGCAGTCCATGATGTTGAGTTTGCCTGGTGGCGCAGTCCATGATGTTGAGTTTGCCTGGTGGCGCAGTCCATGATGTCGATTTTGCCTGGTGGCGCAGTCCATGATGTTGCATTTGCCTGGTGGCGCAGTCCATGATGTCGAGTTTGCTTGGTGGCGCCGTCCATGATGTCGAGCAGTCCATGATGTCGAGTTTGCCTGATGGCGCAGTCCATGATGTCGAGTTTGCCTGATGGCGCAGTCCATGATGTCGAGTTTGCCTGGTGGCGCAGTCCCTGATGTCGAGTTTGTCTGGTAGCGCAGTCCATGATGTCGAGTTTGCCTGATGGCGCAGTCCCTGATGTCGAGTTTGCCTGATGGCGCAGTCCATGATGTCGAGTTTGCCTGGTGGCGCAGTCGCTGATGTCGAGTTTGCCTGGTGGCGCAGTCGCTGATGTCGAGTTTGCCTGATGGCGCAGTCCATGATGTCGAGTTTGCCTGGTGGCGCAGTCCATGATGTCGAGTTTGCCTGGTGGCGCAGTCCATGATGTCGATTTTGCCTGGTGGCGCAGTCCATGATGTTGCGTTTGCCTGGTGGCGCAGTCCATGATGTCGAGTTTGCTTGGTGGCGCAGTCCATGATGTCGAGTTTGCCTGATGGCGCAGTCCATGATGTCGAGTTTGCCTGGTGGCGCAGTCCCTGATGTCGAGTTTGTCTGGTAGCGCAGTCGCTGATGTCGAGTTTGCCTGATGGCGCAGTCCCTGATGTCGAGTTTGCCTGGTGGCGCAGTCCCTGATGTCGAGTTTGCCTGGTGGCGCAGTCGCTGATGTCGAGTTTGTCTGGTGGCGCAGTCCCTGATGTCTAGTTTGTCTGGTGGCGCAATCCCTGATGTCGAGTTTGTGGCGCAGTCCCTGATGTCGAGTTTGCCTGATGTCGAGTTTGCCTGGTGGCGCAGTCCATGATGTCGAGTTTGCCTGGTGGCGCAGTCCATGATGTTACATTTGCCTGGTGGCGCAGTCCATGATGTTAATTTACGTCATAAAAAAAAAAAATTGGCAAAATATACGGGCCTCAAACATGTCTTTATTATCAAATAAGATCAGAAAGTAGCCCATGATCAAATAAAAGCAGAAAAGTAACCCTGCCAGGTGTGATGTAAGTTCTTGTGGCAGGCACAGAGACAGCTGCCCCTGAGCCCGGAATGCACCACACCGTGCCAAGGCAGGGCTGAGCCGGAGAGCTCCGAGTTTGGGTGTCTGCGTTTGTCAGTGCTGTGCCGCCCTACTCTTACCAAGGAATGCACCTTGGTGAAGTCCCTGCTGTCGGATTTATTTAAGAGGTTTATATAGCGCTGGGCAGACTCTAAGGTATCAAAGCGCTTTACAACAATTCAATCAAATTAGGTAATGTGTGGCATCCAAATACTCAAATCCTTGCTGAAACTTGCAAGCACAAGAGTTTTAGCCTTGGACTTTTAAGGGCACATTTGTATTTCCCGGCACGAAAAACGGTGGCCAGCTTGGGGATCTGCGTGCAAGGCTAACACCTCTGGCGCAAGCGAAGCATAGAGGGCCAATGAGAAAATCTACTCCTTGGCTATTGCAACTGGCAAGCGGTCTGATCCGTGAATGGACTCGTTTTCAATAGAAAAGCGATGAGCGAGACAGTGTTAAACTTTTGACACCGTGGAAAAGTACGGATTAAAAAAAACAAACGTAATCGCCTGATTTGAAATGTAAAGTGTCCCTGGCCCCTCCCACCCTGCTGCATCCGAATAGAGGGGTCCGCCTGGCAGAATGCCCCCGTCTATGACCATTGTGCTGAGCCCGGGAAGGATCTGGAGATTAAGAAAGTGAGACTTTTAATCCTGTCCCAGGTTTGTCACCGGTCACCACACAAGAGCGGCGCGCGGGAAGAGAATATCGAGGCCAGAGAGGGTGGGATTAGGGCGGCCATTGTTGGTGACATCTTTTGAAAGGGCTCGCGTGGACATGAAAAATGGCCTGCGGGTTATGATGAATGGGGCCTGGTGACAGGCCAGCTCCCCTGGCTCTGCCCTCTGTGTTGGAGCTGAGGTGACGGCGTACGGGGCGCCAGTGTCGCACCGCCTCCAAGGCCTACCTTTATTTCCCCGTGACCTTCCTAGGAGATGATTAATGGCCCAGTGGTACCCTGTCGACAGAGGGCCTGTGATCCCAGAGCACCATGCTTGGCCATCTGCCGTGACCGCGACAGGCCCCAGGTTGATCCATCCTCTTTGCACCTATTAGCCCTGAAGAAGATCCAGGCCACGTCGCCTGGTCTCACGGTATTCGTTCAGGCGCCTCCGCTAATGGTCGAGGACATTTACCACTCGCCCTTTTGCACCATCTTGTGTTTCTCCAGACATCAAGTGCTGCAGTGAGATCAATCACACAAAATACCACATCGCGCCCCGGAAAACCTCTTTGAAGGAGTGAATATTAGGCTTACGAAGGCTACGCTGTTACCAGAAGCTTAGGGGAACAGCGTTGTTCCCCAATGTTTCTCGGTCATGGTCAACAAGCCTTCGAAGCTGCATTTTCCTTGAGGTTCCCATCTCGTATCAGGCGGGCTGCGCCCCGTGTTGGGGTCACCTGTGGTTCCTCTGCTCTGCATTCAGGCTTTAACCACAGACACATTGATCTAAAGTGAATCATGGGAGAGGACTTTCAGTAGACCTCAATAAGTCCACATAATGGAATGTGCCGATGGATTCAGGTGTAGGCCATGCAGAGCGTCTACTGGTTATGAATTTTTTAAATAAATAGTATTTCCACTTTAGCCCACCTAAAAAGTTTTGCATTAGCTTGTGACTTCCGCAAAGTTACCAGGACTTGTGACAAGCGCATGCTCATAAAGTTCGTGGTGGGCTGACCAAAGCCCAGAGCTTGGGTGATCTTTGTGCACCAGGGCCTTCCTCCAACACTTTTACTTTCTTTGTTCTCATATTAATTCTTTACCATTACACTGCTCAGCAGCTAAGTGCACCCCCGTAAATAACAATGTGTCCACTTGTTACAAGAATTGTAAAGCATGGTTTAAATATCATACCATTTTTATTTTAGTGCTACATCTTTGCCAAGTTTGTGTATAGGTTTCAGAGATGTGTTACTTTTGTTTGAAAAACGCATGAAAAACAATTAGATTTTTGCATTGGTATGATAATTTTGGGAAATTAGTGGAAATAAAGCTTACAACCCTTGGAACTGCATTGAGCACATCTTACAGAGATAAAGCGATGTTATTGGACTGAATTCACTTGAAGTAAAAAAAAAAATAAGGTAAAGTTTTGTCTTGATATTTGATGTTGATAACGGGTTAAACTTAAGATAAGCTTTTAAACAACATTACGATTTTTATAAACTTGTGTTCAGTGTAGTCATGCGAATTATTCCCTGTATTCTGAACCACATGGACTCCGAGCTCCGCTATAAACATTTTAAATAGCGTTTATTTCTATGCTTGCCCTGCTGTAAACTCTTCCAAGCTACTGCTATTCAAATTCAGCTTTTCTTGTGACATGAAAGTGCCCTTGTTGATTAGCAGATTGTATTTAAACCAGTGTTCTTGTAATTGCATTTGTAGCGCTTACTACCCCCTCACAATGCGTTGAAGCACATTATGCGAACACCATCGCAAGATGGCCGCCAGACCAGGGAGTGGGATTTGTGACTGCGCTCTATTGCAATGTGAAGACCCCTTTGATTGGAGCTCAAGAGTTTTACTCTAATGCCAAACTCACCTTTTCTTTTCTCCTGGCTGCAGTGGATTGCATGGACCCCACCTGTTCGGGGCGCGGAGTGTGTGTCCGCGGCGAATGTCACTGCGCTGTGGGCTGGGGCGGAACCAGCTGCGAGACCCCCAGAGCCACCTGCTTGGACCAGTGCTCAGGCCATGGCACCTTCTCACCTGAGACCGGCCTCTGCAGCTGCGACCCCAGCTGGACCGGACACGACTGCTCAGTCGGTAAATACGCCAATTTCCATACATGTATATTTTAATACCTTAAAATGTGTGTTATTCTAAGAAGGTAAACTCATGTGTAATGTGGTAAAATAACAGGTGCGGAGAGGGCACCGTATCAGGGCACTGCAGTTTAATTCTTCAGTTGGTCACAAGTTTTTCTCAGTTCAACCGCATTAATACTGCCTTGATACTGTTCTCTTTAAGCAGTTCAGCCAATGTGCTGTTAACTCCACCCACCTTCCACTTCTAATTGTACTGCAATGCGTATAATTTCATATCATGCCAGGTGCTGATCAAGTTGTGGATGTGCCTTTTCATTGCCACCATGTTTCTAGGTGCTATGCTTAAGTGAATGACAGATGTATCTCAAACAGCAGGGATAGAGGGCGGCACCGCACGGGATAGGGGGGTTTCACTGTCCACAATGCTGCAGGTGGTGTGCATGGCTACACACTACTCCTCTTTTTACTCTTGCATACGATGAGCCACACCGATGCCACACTGGCGGTGGTGCCAGTGGACTATCATCGTGAACATCTCATGAAGTCGAAGCGGCTCCTGAAGGCCTTTTAAGAGTCTTTTCAACAACCTTCGGGGGTCTTGTGGCAGTTCTGCTGCATGGAAGCCTGCTTGGATGGAGACCCAGAAGACGCCAACGCTCCCTAACTTCTGTTGGCGCCTTCGCCATCCACTAAATCACAGCCACTGACGCCTCTGGTGCCAGATCTATCCCTGTGTCCTGCTCCATCATTGCCTCTGGTGCCAGATCCATCCCTGTGTCCTGCTCCATCATTGCCTCTGGTGCCAGATCCATCCCAGTGTCCTGCTCCATCATTGCCTCTGGTGCCAGATCCATCCCTGTGTCCTGCTCCATCATTGCCTCTGGTGCCAGATCCATTCCTGTGTCCTGCTCCATCATTGCCTCTGGTGCCAGATCCATCCCTGTGTCCTGCTCCATCATTGCCTCTGGTGCCAGATCCATCCCTGTGTCCTGCTCCATCATTGCCTCTGGTGCCAGATCCATCCCTGTGTCCTGCTCCATCATTGCCTCTGGTGCCAGATCCATCCCCGTGTCCTCTTCCATCATTGCCTCTGGTGCCAGATCCATCCCTGTGTCCTGCGCCATCATTGCCTCTGGTGCCAGATCCATCCCCGTGTCCTGTTCCATCATTGCCTCTGGTGCCAGATCCATCCCCGTGTCCTGTTCCATCATTGCCTCTGGTGCCAGATCCATCCCTGTGTCCTGCTCCATCATTGCCTCTGGTGCCAGATCCATCCCTGTGTCCTCTTCCATCATTGCCTCTGGTGCCAGATCCATCCCTGTGTCCTGCTCCATCATTGCCTCTGGTGCAAGATCCATCCCTGTGTCCTGCTCCATCATTGCCTCTGGTGCCAGATCCATCCCTGTGTCCTTCTCCATCATTGCCTCTGGTGCCAGATCCATTCCTGTGTCCTGTTCCATCATTGCCTCTGGTGCCAGATCCATCCCTGTGTCCTGCTCCATCATTGCCTCTGGTGCCAGATCCATCCCTGTGTCCTGCTCCATCATTGCCTCTGGTGCCAGATCCTTCCCTGTGTCCTGCTCCATCATTGCCTCTGGTGCCAGATCCATCCCTGTGTCCTGTTCCATCATTGCCTCTGGTGCCAGATCCATCCCTGTGTCCTGCTCCATCATTGCCTCTGGTGCCAGATCCATCCCTGTGTCCTGCTCCATCATTGCCTCTGGTGCCAGATCCATCCCTGTGTCCTGCTCCATCATTGCCTCTGGTGCCAGATCCATCCCAGTGTCCTCTTCCATCATTGCCTCTGGTGCCAGATCCATCCCCGTGTCCTGTTCCATCATTGCCTCTGGTGCCAGATCCATCCCTGTGTCCTGCTCCATCGTTGCCTCTGGTGCCGCATCCATCCCTGTGTGCTGCTCCATCATTGCCTCTGGTGCCAGATCCATCCCTGTGTCCTGATCCATCATTGCCTCTGGTGCCAGATCCATCCCTGTGTCCTGATCCATCATTGCCTCTGGTGCCACATCCATCCCTGTGTCCTGCTCCATCATTGCCTCTGGTGCCAGATCCATCCCAGTGTCCTGCTCCATCATTGCCTCTGGTGCCAGATCAATCCCTGTGTCCTGATCCATCATTGCCTCTGGTGCCAGATCCATCCCTGTGTCCTCTTCCATCATTGCCTCTGGTGCCACATCCATCCCTGTGTCCTGCTCCATCGTTGCCTCTGGTGCCAGATCCATCCCAGTGTCCTGCTCCATCATTGCCTCTGGTGCCAGATCCATCCCTGTGTCCTGCTCCATCATTGCCTCTGGTGCCAGATCCATCCCTGTGTCCTGCTCCATCATTGCCTCTGGTGCCAGATCCATCCCTGTGTCCTGCTCCATCATTGCCTCTGGTGCCAGATCCATCCCCGTGTCCTCTTCCATCATTGCCTCTGGTGCCAGATCCATCCCAGTGTCCTGCTCCATCATTGCCTCTGGTGCCAGATCCATCCCTGTGTCCTGCTCCATCATTGCCTCTGGTGCCAGATCCATCCCTGTGTCCTACTCCATCATTGCCTCTGGTGCCAGATCCATCCCTGTGTCCTGCGCCATCATTGCCTCTGGTGCCAGATCCATCCCCGTGTCCTGTTCCATCATTGCCTCTGGTGCCAGATCCATCCCTGTGTCCTGATCCATCATTGCCTCTGGTGCAAGATCCATCCCTGTGTCCTGCTCCATCATTGCCTCTGGTGCCAGATCCATCCCTGTGTCCTGCTCCATCATTGCCTCTGGTGCCAGATCCATCCCTGTGTCCTGCTCCATCATTGCCTCTGGTGCCAGATCCATCCCTGTGTCCTGCTCCATCATTGCCTCTGGTGCCAGATCCATCCCTGTATCCTGCTCCATCATTGCCTCTGGTGCCAGATCCATCCCTGTGTCCTGCTCCATCATTGCCTTCGGTGCCAGATCCATCCCTGTGTCCTGTTCCATCATTGCCTCTGGTGCCACATCCATCCCTGTGTCCTGCTCCATCATTGCCTCTGGTGCCAGATCCATCCCTGTGTCCTGCTCCATCATTCCCTGCTCCGCTCCGTGTCCCTGACGTCTTCCACACACCCTTAGCATCTCCCTCCGACCATAATCTCGTCCAACCACACGGCTGTCTCTCGCCTCCATCTAGTCTTATCATCCCTTTGTTCTGGAGGCGGGAGAAGCAGAAGCTGACAGACCAGGCCTGGCATGGAGACGATGTGTTGTGGAAGCTTGCATCGAGTCCGCTGCAATCCTGACGCCAGGCCACTCTCCACCCACCACTGTGGCATCCATCCATTTCTTTTTTTTATCATCCTCTTTAAAGTTGTTAATTGACTTTTGCCATTGGCCTCATCCCTACCAGGGGCATAAGCTTGGAAGCGAGACCTGGACAGCAATGGACGTGAAATGAAAATATGGTGGAAGAGAGAGCGTCGGGGCCAGATGTGGACAATCTGTCAGTATTTACCAGGAATGATGTGGGTGACCTGTGGCAAAAACACTTATGCCCACAAATCTATTCATCTGCAACTTGTAGCCTCCAATCCATATGTGTCCTAAATGTACAGTTTCAAAATATTTTTTATGGAAACGGCTCTATCCTCCACATCTTTCCTCTTTGTCGCTAAATTTCCTTTCTCATTAAAACTCAAGCACCTGCTTTGCCTTCTGTGAAGATGTGTAGATCTCACTTACCACAGTGCTGCATTGAAGGTAAGGCCAGTGCCGGTACCAGGTTTTCTTCTGGAGTCACCCACCTCCTACAGGATACGGACCTGGCCACAGGCCACCTACACTAGGGAAGACGCTATGTGACAGTAAAAGGCCGCAGAGAGCATCTAGGGCAATCGCCAAGGGACAGAGCATCTGGGGCAAGCGCTAGTGACTGAGAGCGTCTAGGGCAAGCGCCTAGTGACATTGTATCTAGAGCAAGCACCTAGTGACAGAGCATCTGGGGCAAGCGCTAGTGACTGAGAGCATCTGGGGCAAGCGCCTAGTGACATTGTATCTAGAGCAAGCACCTAGTGACAGAGCATCTAGGGCAAGTGCCTAGTGACAGAGCATCTAGGGCAAGTGCCTAGTGACAGAGCATCTAGGGCAAGTGCCTAGTGACAGAGCATCTAGGGCAAGTGCCTAGTGACAGAGCATCTGGGGCAAGTGCCTAGTGACAGAGCATCTAGGGCAAGTGCCTAGTGACAGAGAATCTAGGGCAAGCACCTAGTGACAGAGCATCGGGGGCAAGTGCCTAGTGACAGAGCATCTGGGGCAAGCACCTAGTGACAGAGAATCTGGGGCAAGCACCTAGTGACTGAGAGCATCTGGGCAAGCGCCTAGTGACAGTATCTAGGGCAAGCACCTAGTGACAGTATCTAGGGCAAGCACCTAGTGACTGAGAACATCTGGGGCAAGCGCCTAGTGACCGAGCTTCTAGGGCAAACGCCAAGTGACAGAGCATCTGGGGCAAGCGCCTAGTGACAGAGAGCATCTAGGACAAGAGCCTAGTGACAGACAGCATCTAGGGCAAGCGCCAAGTGACAGACCACATCTAGGGCAAGCGCCAAGTGACAAAGCATCTGGGGCAAGCGCCTAGTGACAGAGAGCATCTGGGGCAAGCGCCTAGTGACAGAGAGCATCTGGGGCAAGCGCCTAGTGACAAAGCACCTGGGGCAAGCGCCTAGTGACAGAGAGCATCTGGGGCAAGCGCCTAGTGACAGAGAGCATCTGGGGCAAGCGCCTAGTGACATAGAGCATCTGGGGCAAGCGCCTAGTGACAGAGCATCTGGGGCAAGCGCCTAGTGACAGAGAGCATCTGGGGCAAGCGCCTAGTGACAGAGCATCTGGGGCAAGCGCCTAGTGACAGAGAGAATCTGGGGCAAGCGCCTAGTGACAGAGCATCTAGGGCAAGCACCTAGTGACTGAGATCATCTAGGGCAAGCGCCTAGTGACCGAGTATCTAAGGTAAGCACCTACTGACAGAGCATATAGGGCAAGCGCCTAGTGACAGAGAGCATCTGGGGCAAGCACCTAGTGACAGGGTATCTAGGGCAAGCACCTAGTGACAGAGCATCTGGGGCAAGCGCTAGTGACTGAGAGCATCTGGGGCAAGCGCCTAGTGACATTGTATCTAGAGCAAGCACCTAGTGACAGAGCATCTAGGGCAAGTGCCTAGTGACAGAGCATCTAGGGCAAGTGCCTAGTGACAGAGCATCTAGGGCAAGTGCCTAGTGACAGAGCATCTGGGGCAAGTGCCTAGTGACAGAGCATCTAGGGCAAGTGCCTAGTGACAGAGAATCTAGGGCAAGCACCTAGTGACAGAGCATCGGGGGCAAGTGCCTAGTGACAGAGCATCTGGGGCAAGTGCCTAGTGACCGAGCATCTGGGGCAAGCACCTAGTGACAGATAATCTGGGGCAAGCACCTAGTGACTGAGAGCATCTGGGCAAGCGCCTAGTGACAGTATCTAGGGCAAGCACCTAGTGACAGTATCTAGGGCAAGCACCTAGTGACTGAGAACATCTGGGGCAAGCGCCTAGTGACCGAGCTTCTAGGGCAAACGCCAAGTGACAGAGCATCTGGGGCAAGCGCCTAGTGACAGAGAGCATCTAGGGCAAGAGCCTAGTGACAGACAGCATCTAGGGCAAGCGCCAAGTGACAGACCACATCTAGGGCAAGCGCCAAGTGACAAAGCATCTGGGGCAAGCGCCTAGTGACAGAGAGCATCTGGGGCAAGCGCCTAGTGACAGAGAGCATCTGGGGCAAGCGCCTAGTGACAAAGCACCTGGGGCAAGCGCCTAGTGACAGAGAGCATCTGGGGCAAGCGCCTAGTGACAGAGAGCATCTGGGGCAAGCGCCTAGTGACAGAGCATCTGGGGCAAGCGCCTAGTGACAGAGAGCATCTGGGGCAAGCGCCTAGTGACAGAGCATCTGGGGCAAGCGCCTAGTGACAGAGAGAATCTGGGGCAAGCGCCTAGTGACAGAGCATCTAGGGCAAGCACCTAGTGACTGAGATCATCTAGGGCAAGCGCCTAGTGACCGAGTATCTAAGGTAAGCACCTACTGACAGAGCATATAGGGCAAGCGCCTAGTGACAGAGAGCATCTGGGGCAAGCACCTAGTGACAGGGTATCTAGGGCAAGCACCTAGTGACAGAGCATCTGGGGCAAGCGCTAGTGACTGAGAGCATCTGGGGCAAGCGCCTAGTGACAGAGCATCTAGGGCAAGTGCCTAGTGACAGAGCATCTAGGGCAAGTGCCTAGTGACAGAGCATCTAGGGCAAGTGCCTAGTGACAGAGCATCTAGGGCAAGTGCCTAGTGACAGAGCATCTGGGGCAAGTGCCTAGTGACAGAGCATCTAGGGCAAGTGCCTAGTGACAGAGAATCTAGGGCAAGCACCTAGTGACAGAGCATCGGGGGCAAGTGCCTAGTGACAGAGCATCTGGGGCAAGTGCCTAGTGACCGAGCATCTGGGGCAAGCACCTAGTGACAGAGAATCTGGGGCAAGCACCTAGTGACTGAGAGCATCTGGGCAAGCGCCTAGTGACAGTATCTAGGGCAAGCACCTAGTGACTGAGAACCTCTGGGGCAAGCGCCTAGTGACCGAGCTTCTAGGGCAAACGCCAAGTGACAGAGCATCTGGGGCAAGCGCCTAGTGACAGAGAGCATCTAGGGCAAGAGCCTAGTGACAGACAGCATCTAGGGCAAGCGCCAAGTGACAGACCACATCTAGGGCAAGCGCCAAGTGACAAAGCATCTGGGGCAAGCGCCTAGTGACAGAGAGCATCTGGGGCAAGCGCCTAGTGACAGAGAGCATCTGGGGCAAGCGCCTAGTGACAAAGCACCTGGGGCAAGCGCCTAGTGACAGAGAGCATCTGGGGCAAGCGCCTACTGACAGAGAGCATCTGGGGCAAGCGCCTAGTGACAGAGCATCTGGGGCAAGCGCCTAGTGACAGAGAGCATCTGGGGCAAGCGCCTAGTGACAGAGCATCTGGGGCAAGCGCCTAGTGACAGAGAGAATCTGGGGCAAGCGCCTAGTGACAGAGCATCTAGGGCAAGCACCTAGTGACTGAGATCATCTAGGGCAAGCGCCTAGTGACCGAGTATCTAAGGTAAGCACCTACTGACAGAGCATATAGGGCAAGCGCCTAGTGACAGAGAGCATCTGGGGCAAGCACCTAGTGACAGGGTATCTAGGGCAAGCACCTAGTGACAGAGCAATTGTTTCACCACGATAAACCTGGTGAAATGTACATGGAAAAAAGAGGCCAAGAAGAGACGGCATTCAGGAATTCAGTGCGTAAACTGATACAAGTTATGTGGAATTAGAAAATAGTACTTACCTAAGGATATACAACAATATCGGGTAATTCCCAGTTGGTTTTGCTGAGATAAAATACCAGCGATACCAAAGGGGATGATGGACGGAGCGTTTGAGCAAATCAAACACTCACCCCCAGTCAACTGATCTGGGTTTAATCCATCATTCTTTAGCCCACTCCACCACCCCAGTTCAGACATGGCCATATGCAAATCAGTCTGACCTTGTGCCTCATGGGAACAGTCCAGCCCGAACTGCCAAGCCATGTCTTCCCTGGACCGTAAACCAGCATCCTGGGACAGGTTTCAGGTTCATAACCCTCATCAGCCAGGCTATCTTGAATCCAGTGGCAAAGTGAGCAAGGGACCCACGTCTGGGCATTCCCTGACAACTTAGGGCGAACAAAGAGATACCAAAGGGGATGATGGACGGGGCGCTTGAGCAAATCAAACACTCACCCCCAGTCAACTGATGTGGGTTTAATCCATCATCATTCTTTAGCTCACTCCGCCACCCCAGTTCAGACATGGCCATATGCAAATCAGTCTGACCCTGTGCCTGATTTGCATATGGCTGGGTTCAAACTGGAACGGCATGGTGAGCAAAAAAATAATGGATTTAGGCCGAGATCTCTGTACTACGGTGAATGTATGACACTGTTCTGCATTCTGTTCTAACTGTTGTTTTTGCAGAGGTAAAATACCAGGGCACTCCTAATGATGCGTTCAGTGCAAACGTTCATTTCTGTAAGGTCTTTGTGCAGCATGGCGTAGCCGCACGGGAGCACTCGACGTAAGACTGTACCCTTCCACA
This sequence comes from Triturus cristatus, assembly GCF_964204655.1. Taxonomy (NCBI): domain Eukaryota; kingdom Metazoa; phylum Chordata; class Amphibia; order Caudata; family Salamandridae; genus Triturus; species Triturus cristatus. The sequence goes on from NC_140591.1 coordinate 1,449,917,669, forward strand.
TGAGGAAGCTTGAAGAGGGAGCGAGTAAGACGTGAAACATTCATGTATGTTCTTCTCCTCTGTCCCTCCATTTATCCAGAAAGCCAGCAGTTGTTCTCCAGCCTTGGCTTGTCCAGGAGACTGTGAAACAGGATAACATCACAGGACATTCTGAACACGTATCTCATAAAGTCTCTCTGGAAATGCATGAAGTCAATCTTGCATCATCCCGTAGACCTTTCCCTAGGCCTGGTCCATTGTTTGGGAACCTCCAGTATTGGGAGAGGTTTCGTTTCTGGATCCCCCACCTCCAGCCGGGTGTGGTTTATTCTTCATGCAGCTGGGCAGGTGAAGATGTAGGGCTGTGTGTAGGATACAAGCCCTTCTGGGGTGACTTTGATCTTTCGAACACAGCCGTGGAGATCCATTGGGGACCAGTGTGAGGTATGTGGATATGGTGTCACATAAATCTTCTCATTTTGAAGTCTGTGGAAGACAGAGCCTCACATTTGACCTCTGCCTTTGAATGCACAGTAAATGTGGCAAGCTAAAAACCAGATTTACAGGCCTGTTTACAGAAAGCAGCACTCCTGGAAGAATACAAGGAGAGGTCATGTGAAAAGGCTTTATTCCTTGGGAAGGACGAATTTAAGCTGGACAGCGACAACAAATAAAGCCAGCAAATCGAAAGCCAGAGAATGTGAGTTACAAACCATTGAGCCAATGGTAAGCAATGGGCAGAATGCATTCCCAAGGAAGCTTTATCAATGTCCCCAAGATGTCATCAGCAAACTAGATGGATGTGCTGTCTGGTAGGCTTAGACCTAAAAAAAATAAGAGTAGATGGAGGCAGAACAGTATAAGACAGAGTTAAAAAGAGAAAAGAGTGGTTGAAAGTGGGTGGGAAGAGGTAAAAAAAAAGACAAGGTGGAGGTAGAAATGAGAGGTGGAGGTAAAAAAGAAGGCAAGGTAGAGAAGTAGAAGATGAAGATAAAAATGCGGAGGTGAAAAGGAAATAAGGAGGTAAAAAGATGGGGGCTGAGGTAAAAAAGGAGAGGGGTAGGAATAATGAAGAGGAGGGTGGACATAGAAATGGAAAAGATGGAGGTGAAAATGGGAGTAGCGGTGTAAAGAAGGGGTTGAGGTACAAAAGGAGGCTGGTAAAGTAACGAAGCAGGCGGTGGAAGTAAACACGAAGGCAGTGGAAGTGAAATAGAAGAGACAATGGACTTAAAAAGAATTAATTAAACACAAAAACGGAGAAGATGCGGTACAGTATTAGAATCTAGGGTCCCAGGAAAAGGATGATGGTAAAAAGGGATGGAAATAAAATAGTACATTTCGTGAAACATCCTAACGCCCCAGTTGCGCGGGGACCTGATTTTTGTCCCTGTTGGCACGCCGTAGATTTCTAAAGGTCTTAATGGTTGTGTTCATGAGCCGGGTCTGCTTCAGTGTGCACGTTACTTCACAGCCGAGCCTTGTTAAAGAACACAATTTGCAAGCAATTTACTTACAAATTGTGGAGAGTATGAATTAGGAGGTGAGATCTAATTAAGGCGCTGTTGCTGGTGAACTTCCGTAAGTGATTGCGCTAAGTGCTGGCTCGCCCGTCACAGGGAAAGATGTATTTCAGGTTAATGGGCAGCCCCTGGCAGAAAGCGGTCTGTAATGGGTGGCAGGCATGGCCTTCTCCTTCCCACACAGTGGTAATCAAAAATCCATTTTGTGGTCAGGCTGGCCTCACAAACGGTGGCCATCGTGAGCTTTCAGCGAGCGCGAGCCAGCAGGAGCTGATAACTACGGTGTCCGCCGGGCCTCGAGGTGTGTGAGCCTTCTGTAGCCAAAGAAGCTCGCGCCGCCCGACACACCACTGAGGTGGCACGTCATCATTGAGGATGGGAGAAAAGCTGACGTACGTGCGACCCACTGTTCCGTCCTCCATTTTGTCATGGATAATTTCCTCGAATCCCCACTCTTTTAAGTCGTACCCCCAGCACTTTCTGCTGAGCTCTGGGTATAACCTTAAGGTCAAAGGTTTCCGTTCTGTCCCGACCATCTCAATCTCTCATCATTTCAAGCCCAGTGCAGTCAATACAGTTTGGTGTTGTCAGGGCTTTAAGTGGGATGAAAAAACTGGGGGGTCTCTTAAAGGGGCGTGGCCAATGTAATTCAGGGCGTGGCTTAAAACACATAAGCTAAAAACCTGTCCTTAGCATAGAGCGCCGCCCGACTTGTATTTTGCTGTTTCTGTCATTGCATTCAGATATATGATGCAACAAATATCATTATACCTACAAAAAGCCAGGACTATAGGCGTTGTCAATGGTTGTTAGTTGCATAAGACAAATAAGCAGCAACTATGGCTTGTATATAATATTGAAAAAGCTTCCACTTAAAGCCCTGGTGACACCACAACAATGTCGCTGCTCCTGAGTTTAAAAAGGAGAAGGGAAATCCAGAGATAAAATGACTCTCTTTATAGGATTTCCCTACAAGGTTCACAAGGCATGACATCATGCCGTAATGTCTCCCCTAGTGAGAAGTGAGCAGTGTGAGCAGCGCACCTCAAGGGCCTGCTGTCACTGCAGTCCGGAACAAAATGGACCGCCGGTGCCAGCGCATGAAACAGAGCCCTATAGAGACCCGTTTCGAGGCCCCCTTTAAAAAACTGCCGGTGCTCAGACCCAGTGAGACCCGGCCCACTTAAAGCCCTGGGTGTTGTGGTAGAAACGTGCGTTCCTTGCAATCCTAGTAAAAGGATTCCACAAATACATTAATCTCAACATTTTCAATATGTCTCAGTGGGTTTAAAAATGATGGCTTGGAATGCTACCCTGAGTGACTACCAGTGGTTAGACTATTCGCCAGCTTTCTTCCCATCACCTTTTGTGTGATTAATGTAACGCTGTAAGAGGCCCGGCCGTGGCCTGACTTGGATGGACCCCATGCTCCATGCGCCACTGGATCAAAGATCCGAGTCCTAAGAAGGTCAACACTGGTGTAGGGCTGCTTGAGTTCCTTCTGGAAGATTGCGGGGGACTGTTCTCATGAGGGGCAGAGGCAGTGCTGATTTGCACAAGGCAGGTCTTTGCCTAGAGCTCCACCATGGGTGAAAAAGGATGGGTTGGAATGCTACCTCAAGCCTTTGCTGGGTTTTAGAATATTGACAAGCACTCCACCCATCACCTTTTGTGGGAGTTGTGGAAATCACAGAACCCAAGAAGGATGAGGGCTTAGGGGGACTGTACCACAAGTCGCAGCATACCCAGACAGGGCCTCTGGGAAATAGGGAGATGCCAGCAGCAAACCACTGCCTCTTAAAGGCAGGTACAGATATACCAGGGAGGGATCACTACCTCTTAAAGACAGGTACGGAGATACCGTGGAGGGATCGCTGCCTCTTAAAGACAGGAACGGAGATACCGAGGAGAGATTATTGCCTCTTAAAGACAGGTACGGAAATACCGAGGAGGGATCATTGCCCCTTAAAGGCAGGTATGGAGATACCGGCGACAGACCACTGCCTCTTTAAGGCAGGTACAGAGATACCGGGGAGGGATCACTGCCTCTTAAAGGCAGGTACGGAAATTCCCGGGGCGGGATCGCTGCCTCTTAAAGACAGGAATGGAGCTACAGAGGAGGGATCACTGCCTTTTAAAGGCAGGTATGGAGATACCGGCAACAGACCACTGCCTCTTTAAGGCAGGTACGGAGATACCGGCGACAGACCACTGCCTCTTAAAGGCAGGTACGGAGATACCGGGGAGGGATCACTGCCTCTTAAAGGCAGGTACGGAGCTACCGGGGAGGGATCACTGCCTCTTAAAAGCAGGTACGGAGATACCGGCGACAGACCACTGCCTCTTAAAGCCAGGCACGGAGGAGATACCAGCAACAGACCACTGCCTCTTAAAGGCAGGTACAGAGATACCAGGGAGGGATCACTACCTCTTAAAGACAGGTACGGAGATACCGTGGAGGGATCGCTGCCTCTTAAAGACAGGAACGGAGATACCGAGGAGAGATTATTGCCTCTTAAAGACAGGTACGGAAATACCGAGGAGGGATCATTGCCCCTTAAAGGCAGGTATGGAGATACCGGCGACAGACCACTGCCTCTTAAAGGCAGGTACAGAGATACCGGGGAGGGATCACTGCCTCTTAAAGGCAGGTACGGAAATTCCCGGGGCGGTATCGCTGCCTCTTAAAGACAGGAATGGAGCTACAGAGGAGGGATCATTGCCCCTTAAAGGCAGGTATGGAGATACCGGCAACAGACCACTGCCTCTTTAAGGCAGGTACGGAGATACCGGCGACAGACCACTGCCTCTTAAAGGCAGGTACGGAGATACCGGGGAGGGATCACTGCCTCTTAAAGGCAGGTACGGAGCTACCGGGGAGGGATCACTGCCTCTTAAAGGCAGGTATGGAGATACCGGGGAGGGATCACTGCCTCTTAAAGGCTGGTACGGAGATACCGGCGACGGACCACTGCCTCTTAAAGGCAGGTACAGAGATACCAGGGAGGGATCACTGCCTCTTAAAGGCAGGTACGGAAATACCCGGGGAGGGATCGCTGCCTCTTAAAGACAGGTACGGAAATACCGAGGAGGGATCATTGCCCCTTAAAGGCAGGTATGGAGATACCGGCGACAGACCACTGCCTCTTAAAGCCAGGCACGGAGGAGATACCAGCAACAGACCACTGCCTCTTAAAGGCAGGTACGGAGATACCGGGGAGCGATCACTGCCTCTTAAAGGCAGGTACGGAGATACTGGGAAGGGATCACTGCCTCTTAAAGGCAGGTACGGAGATTCCAGCGATAGACCACAGCCTCTTAAAGGCAGGGTAGGAGATAATGGCACAACACTGGAATTATTAAGGAGCTTTGAGGCGTGCTAAAATTGAGTAACATGGTATTTAGCCTCAAGAAATCAGACACGTGGCTCGGTCACTAATTAACCCTCACAGTGGTTTTAACTACTGCATTTCAGATTTAACCTGTGGAATAACCACAGAATTCATTGTCCGCATACCGGTTCGCCACCTGTTTCTTAAATTCCGTGGCTTTTTCCCCCTGATATATTGCGTTTGTTTTTGTATGTACAAGACACTCCGAGTGCGGATTTCTCTTTAGATCACATCTCTCTGTACATATAATAATAATAATAATAATAATAATTCACATTTGTAAAGCGTGAACACTCCCCCGTAAGGGTCTCTAGGCGCTGGGGGCCGTCGGGAAGATGAAGCAAGCTATTGCCCAGAGTCGCATGGTGCTGGGCTAATCTGCCGCCGGCGATCAAACCTTGATCCCCCAGATTCTGGAGTCAGTCGCCCTGGCCGCAGCGCCACACCTCTCCCTTAAATTAAGCTACCAGGAGATAAAGTTCTTTTGTTTACAAATCCGCAGGTGACCACAGGACTCGCTCCTAGGTCTTCAGGTTCCGAGGTTTCCTATGCAGTTCGTCTGTTCTCTCATAGATGGACAGTCACTGCTGTAGCAAGTGCGCCCAGGGCCCTAATGCAAGCAAGGCAGTCGCCCCACGCCCTGCTTTGGTAGAAAAAAATAAACCCCAAAAAACAATCAGTAAATGGCATAAAGGGGACACCTCAGTCCCCTCCTTGGGCCTCGGTGCCGCTGCACCTGCTGCACCTGTCATTCGCGGCCAGCATGACTCTCGGGTGGGGTCACGTGGGGAGAGGGGGTTAAGGAGGGGGGATGGGGGTAATTTAATTTGATTAACAAAAAAAACTTACCATCTCCTCCGGTCTCGCACCACGTCTCCTCTCTCCTCTCCATACAGCAAGCAGGCAGCCTCCCTCCCCAAGCCAATCACAATGCTCCAATGGCAGCGTTGTGATTGGCTCGGATGCCGACCCCACAGGCGTCAATGGGGAGGCCATTTTCTCAATGTAGGCTGCATATGCAGCCTGCATAAAGAAAATGCAGGGTGTGCATGACGGGTCAGCCCACAACAGTGGGCTATCCACTCCTCCCCTGCCTGGAGCAGGAACGCCCACCCACCCGCCCGCCCCCAACCAAACCCTGCCTTCTGCTGTCTGGCAGTGCGAGAAGCAGAAACATAAAATGGTATTTAAAATACCATTTTATGTTTCTGCTTCTTGCACTGCGAGAAAGCAGTGGGGCGACGCTCCTCCGCCCACGTGGAACTTACCTGGGCTTGCTAGCCCCTGAGTGCCACACTATGTTACCCTTGTACGGCATCTTTCTTGGTGTCCAGTTCTTCCAAAGCGTTTCCCGCCTTTATCGCATTCTCGCCGCCTCTGATGCTCTGTGTGCCCCTTGGTGCTCCCTCGGACTCCAAGCTCGTTTGCTGCAGCGTTTGAGGAGCCTCCAAAGTGCGCCGCCTCACATCGCCTTCACAATATAGAAGCGTTAGTTTATTTTTGTAATTAAAGTGACGTCTCGGGCTGCCTTAATCGGACAACACATTTTACGTTGAAGTCTCGAGTGCAAGGCACTTACCTGCCCTGTTGCGTGGAATCCGGCGCACACCGTTTCGTATTTTTCTCTCACCAAGAACCTCTTCATTTTAAATGTTTTTTTTTTAGTTAAGGGCCTTTTCTTTTGAGGAAAATAAATGTTTATTTCCAAAGTGCTACAGCTTCTCCAGGGTTTCTCAGCGCTAGAAAGGAAATGTATCTAACGAGGGAGTACAGAAAGAAAGGCAAGGAAACAGAGATTGTAGATCTGGCCGCGCATACAAACATATTGTTGCGCTCTCCGCCCTTCGTTTATTTATGACAAGCTAGACATGCAGCGTATCTGCTACATAATGAAACCCCCTGCCATATAAGGTACCAGGCCCACAATACGTTCTATCCATTCTGCGCCAGAAACTCCACCACAGGGGCTTCAGCCCACTGAGTTGTCCAATGAGACCATTCACGGAGAGGCGCACACATATCAAAGCACGGATGCTACCTTATGTTTATGGTGCATTCTGAAGCCTGCGGTGGGACTCCGCTCCATACAAAATGTGTCGGCAAAATGGATATTCGAAATTTTAATAATAGTATTTTTTTAATTTGTAACGCGACAACTCGCTCAGGTCTCAAAAGGGCTGATAACTGTTTTACCCCACTTAGTGGTATTATGGTATTCTCATTAGCTTCGGGAAGATGAATGCCTGTATTGGCTAGTCAGGCATGGTAAAATGTTAACTAAAAGTTGTGCAAAGCCCCCTGCTGCAGATGAAATAACCCACCATGCCAGCTAGACATTGACCATCTAGTAAACCCATTTGGGGCCCCCTTCCAGGACTAGCTTGGGGGGTACCTGGCATTGCCAGTTCTTCTTTATGTTTCAGGAAACATCTATATCCCAGCCCTGTTGAATAGTGCAGCGTGCCTCAGCGTGGCACGCCCCACCTTCAGAAATGCCCCGGGACATCTTCAGTCAGCGTTGGAGTCCATGACTTGTATCCTTGGTGAGCAGACTCATTTCTACACCTTAAAAAGCCTGTAACAGAGAAGAAACAGAACACAACGTGAGCCACGTTGCAGCAGAGACCGTGCCCTGGTCAGTGAACACAGGGATGAACAGAGGGCCGTGGACCAAGGGTGCGTATTTACAAGGGTGCAACTGAGCAGAGGTGGTAGGTGCCTAACTGGGGAGGTGGGAGTGTTCGGACTTGACATGTCTCGGTTTCTAGACCCCAGAAGGCTGGGGGAGTTCTGATGCACGTGGAGGTGCTGTCCTAGATTGGGGGAGCATTGATGGAGAGGGCCTTCCTTCTGGTCTTTGCTTCCCTACATTTCCTCGCCTCCCAACTGGCAGTGTCTACCCTCATATGGTGATGCCCACCATAAAAGACATGTTACACAGCCAGATACACATAGGTGCTGTTTCAGATGGCCACGTATTGTATAGTAGCATTATACATTGCTTTATGCCCCTGACAGGGACGCAAAGCTCTTTTTCCCGCCAGTATCCTGGGTGCCCCTTTTGGGAGTGTAGGGATGAGCAGAGTCCTGGACCAGTTTCAAGTGCGAGGCCTGAGGTTTGGAGATGTTATGTACGCATAAAGCGGCCTTGGACGTGGTCCAGTTGTTATTGAAGAAGCTCCAGACCTGTAGGAGGGAGCCAGTGAAGTTCTTTCAGTGTCAGGGTGATGCAGTGATATCTCTACAGGTCCTTGATGAGGCGAGCCGGACCCCGTAGGAAGCCTTCCATGGTGCCCACGTGGAGTTGGGAAGGTCGTAGAGTAGTACGATGCCTCTATCCAGGTGGAAGGGGATGAAGTCTTACATTGTTGAGTGAAGGGCTTCTGTGTTTCAGGAGGGAGAGTTGGTACCCTGCGTCCTTTGAAGGACATCTCTGCGTCAACGACGAACCCAAGTAATTCACAATTGCTTTCAGCTGGGATATTTATTTTATTTGAAGAGTTTTATATAGCGCTGGCTAGACCCGGAGGTATCGGAGCTCTTTACATGAGGAATCACAAGTTACAAAATTACATTCGTTACAGGAGACTAAAATAACAATAGCAAAAGACAGTGTTTCACAGTAACATGAGTTCTAAAAGTAAAACATAACAAAGACAAAAGGTCTGAAGGGGCGTAGAAGGTAGAGGGGGAGAAGTAAAAAGGGGATTGGAAAGACATTCGGTTCAGGCAGACCCCCGATATGAGCCACATGGCATATCGTTAGGATCATCCTGCAACTTGTAGGCAAGAGAAACCCTCGGGCAAGTCATTTGTACCAGAAGATATAAAATTCGGTGCCAGCTTCCCAGTTGACCACACTGTGCGACTGAGCAAATATTTTTTTTTCCTGCCCTTTGATTCCCTATCTACCAAAACAAGGGTGATATCCATGAACCGCGAGTTTTCCATTCTATTAATGCAAAGGCAGTGGCAGCCTCACTGTCGCCCCCATTTCCAGTTACACAGCCTAGACACAAGATGGAGGTGCCAGCGGACAATCTCTGGAGGCTTTTACGGTGGCATATAGGTAAGCGGGTAAGAAATGACGAGTCAGCGGCGGCTGGTTAACTCTACTCCATTTTGTACTGCATTTTCATCTGTTAACTCAATTTCACTGACGCAAAAAAAAAATCTTACCTCATATTGTGAGACAAAATGTAATTCTCATTAATGACAGACAGACTGAGTGGCTTTAATGGTGCAGAAATGAGGTTAAGTTCCTAGATGGAGATAAAATTCAATTGCCATATCCCTCTCTCATCCGCGCAGTCGGCCTCGCGCATTCTCCAGGAAGCTTTAGCTCCAGTCCCAGAGAGTGCTGGCATTGAATTAAACATCAGAGGCTAAACTCAGTCCCTCAGGTTGCAATATTTACAATTTTTGTGTGCAGTATTGTTATCCAGGAGTAAAACCCACAGAGGGGGCGAAGTTCCATGCCATTGAGCGCACTGGCATAAAAAGCGCGCGATCTCAGTAAAGTGAACCTCAGCCCACCACACCCCACCATGATATAGCCAGTCTGGCTCCTGTCCTGTGCCTGGAGTCATTTGAAAGCACATGTTGTTTTTTTTGTATTCACAGGGTGTGCCATTTCTTCAGTGATATTAGAGAAGGTAGGCTAGCCGGAAGCGTCGTAGCGGGTGCCGCATCTCGCTCAGATTTAATTGTGGCCAACATATAAATCACTGCGCGGCCAAACCAAAGTCGTCGTACCCTTACATTGTTAATATGCCCAATGTATGTGCAACAGCTGCCCATACTTCAGTATCATGCTTCAAGGAATAGGGGCACGCCACCTACAAGAATGGAGGCGGTCCTCCGTTACAGCCGTGCCTGCTAATTGACTTTATAATAAAAGGTTTGGTGCTGCAAGAGAGCTGTGAACAAAAAAATATTTCTATAAAGTCTGGTCTAAACTTAGTTAAATGGTCCAAACATGGTGTGAGGTACAACTGTGGTAGGAAAGTGGGAGCTGCTAAACTTTTCAGAAAACTGGGTATTTGAGGCAGAGAGGTGGAACAGCCCAGTTTGACATACACGTATAAACAAGTGCTGAAGATGACTAAGGAATACGGTTCAATGGTTTGTGAGATGGAGACCACTTCAAAGCCGAAGGGAGCCGTGAACAGGACCAAAGTGGAAGGTGCGACAGTGTTCAGTTGGAGCGAGGCTGTAAGAACTGATATTTTGGATAGGATAACTTTTTGAGAGAATTTGAGGGTTAGAATGAAAAAAAAATTGAACTATAAGAGGTCTGAATGAAGAGCAGATGTTCAGAGATGGACTATGCAATTGTAAACAGCTAGATTTATTCAAGTCCCTAGCAAAGGTCTTTTCTGCTGGGTCTTCAAGAAGACTGTCTTCACCCTTGCTGCATTCTATTTTCTGTGCATATGGTTGGGATAGATGGTCCTGTCCGTTGATGGCTTCATTGTCTGAGGGACACTTGACCTGTTCGAAGTAGCTCTGCCTAGTACAGTTAGGACGACGTCCGCAGACCGTGTTTCACTGTGGCCAGCAATTCACAGATCACAAGCGGCGGCTGAAGCACCTTATCAAGATGTCTGAGATGTGTACCACTTGCTGCCTGCAGTTAAAGCAGTCTAGATGTGTTACTATAGAAAGGAGAAGAGCTGTGTATCCATTTGGAACAGATGCTAAAAGAAGCTATTTCCATTTGTCATTGACAGAGACGGTCAAGCTGCGAGCTTCATTAGTCCATAGACACGCTCTTTTTTTGTTTTGGGAGGGTAGTTTTATATAGGACGAACTCCACCCGAAGGTATCCAAGACCTTTACATGAGCACAAGTTGCATTACAGATGTACGCGTTCTTTTTTTAGGCACGGGGAGATTAAGTGATTTGCCTAGAATCACAGGATGTTGAGGGTCCATGCCGAGACACGAACCCGGTTCCCAAGCTTCGAGGACGACCACTCTAGCCGTTAGGCCACATTCTCTTCTAGTTTTTGGTTTCAGTAACAGCAAGTACCAGTTTTGGCACTGCAGTCTTGAAATCGGCCAGTGATTCAATCCTCAAGTGCTCACAACTACTTCCTGGCATCATCCGAGTGGGTTCCCCTGCACCCAACTGAGTACCACTCATTGGGGTAATTTATTAATATACAGAGTTCTACCTTTATCAGCAGTCTGCTTGCCTTGTTGCAGTAATAAACTATCCATAGTTATTCTGATCGACTGTTGTGTACACTTTCAGTAAATCGAGTTAACAAAAAATATTATGTTCGAAAGTAGCCTATCTTACACTCAACCCAAATTTGACAAACCATCTTCAAACAAACTTCTCCTCTTACTCCTGGCTCTACATATCTGAATAATACATACAGAAATTCTGTTGACACTGTAGGTATCTGACCATTGTACATAGACTGTTGCCGCATTGGTTGTAGTTGCCCCTTTACGGAACTAACTGGCACCGGGCAGAGGCTGTTCGATTTAATGCTTTGAAAGTTCAGGATGAACAAGTCCAGATGGTTACATCCCTTCATGCTCATTCCCATACTCTGTGGGACATCCTCTGATCACATTTTCAGAAGCAGCTGCAGGCCTGTTAGAAGGAAAACTGAAGCCAAAGGCAGGGACCCAGAAAATAAAACTGAGAGCGGCCTGCGTGGAGTCCAAGCGGCAAGAGTGATGGAGCACTGATGTCTACACATGGCCAACGCCGAAAGATGCAGCGTGAAGTCAGTCTCTTCAAGACGTTGGGGCAGTGACAAGTGTTAGAGCCAGCTTCCCTGCAAGGCTTCAGGAGATGGTACGTGGAAACCAACACGGCCATTGTGGGTTGGTGTGACTGTTGCTGTGGCTGTCCTGTAGTTCAGCTTTTGTATAGCGCGTCAAAACCAAATCAAGGTCACAAAGTGGTTATAGAAACTAGGGTACCTGGGGTGTCCTTTATATGTGCTGGCTTGTTAGTTTGAAGGTTTATAAGGATTGGGCCTGGGCAAAATGTTATATACTCCAGAGTAACAAGAGTAGTTTTGGTAATTCTGCATTTCTTTTTGACACGAAATTACCGAAAATTAAGCAACTACGCCCGTTCGCATATTAATTAGTAATTTGGCACAAAATCCTACCACAGAAGCACAGGAACAACAAACTTAGCAAGCGGGAGAGGTTTCTGCTGGCTGCTGTTCATGTTCGGTTGCATGTAGTGCTATTTGTTTACTGCAAAATGCATTCATTGGTCCACTTTGGATACAAGCAAAAATTTTGCAATAGGAAAATAGTCCTCAATGCTGGGTTATGCTCCACATCTTATTTCATGTAATTTTGGTGGAATTTCGCATAATCATGCTACAGCAAATTGCATAAGTTACGTACGCCCTGGTTTAAGACACTTGCTGCAGCTGCTTTGTGGAAAACGTTTCTCTACATGTAGTGACATGGAAAGGTGAAATCATACAAATATGTACTCTTGAAAGTACAAACCATCACTTGTCTGTTTCAAATCTACCATGTTTTTGGAAACAACCAGTGTGAGAAGTTGGCCTGGTATATGCTGTCCACTAGTTATAGTGGACACCCTGTACCAGTTCAAACAACCCCTTATTGGTTGTAGGTTAAAGACAACCTTTATTGAAAGCTATCCTAGTGGTAGCTATGGAGAGCAGCCTTCAGGCTACGTCTTGAAGGAATGTAAAGCAGCTTGTTTCTCCAGTCTATAATCTCTTGAGTGCCTAAATGAAAGAAAACCACACCAGGTATATATAAAAAATATATGTATTTCTATCTAAACACACCCTCCTAGACTCTTTATGAGACTAGAGGTCAAAACACATAAGTTACACTTCAAATATCACAGTAAAATAGCACAAATACATCTCAGGCCCTAGGGGCGAGCCAAACCATATACTAAAATAGTGGTATAAGAACCACAACTTAACTAGACACAAGGCCTAGAGCCTGTAGAATCGCTGGGACCCCAAAGAACCACCCAAGGTAGTGACACAGGGGACCCACGGGGGCCGTGTGCAGTGGGTGAACACAGCTGCGAGCTCCCGTTAGCTTCTATGGGGAAAGTCACGGTTAGATTTTTAAAGATTAGGGACACTTAGAAACGAGTCAGGACCAAACCCTTTGGGACTTAGGAAGTTCTAGGGTCAACACCCACGGGAGCACTGGAGTACTCGTGTTACCTCACCCAGGGAAGCCGGGTGCATAGGTGTCAAATGGTGTTGGGTCGCGTCGTCTATTTCAACGGGAGCTGGCAAAGAAGTGCTGCTGCCGGGAAGATGCGAAGTTTCTGAAGAGATCCAAGCCTGGATCGAAGTCGAGAAGAACCTGAAAGCAGAGGGGACAGAGTCTGGGTCACTTGTCAGTGACCAGGAAGGCAATAGGCGGATGCCCACCGATGTCGGGTGATTTCAGGTGAAGGTCAAGCTTGACTCTTCAGCCACGATAAAGGAGGCGTCGAGGACGACCAGGAGCTGGATTCGAGCTGTCCCATGAAGGATGTCGAGTGCTGCAGCGTCGGTGCCCGGAATGGACACAACAAGCCTTGGCAACAGCAACCCACGCAGAAAAGAGAAAGCTGCTTCGGTGCAGACCAGCAAGGTCTGAGGGACTCACCACTTGGTTAGGAGTCAGGGCACATCTGGAGCAATGAGGGAAGCCCAAGGAAATTCCTCAGGGACCCACCAGTCAACGGACCAGGGATCGCGAAGGGACCTCGAGACGAAACACAAAATGGCAGCCCACGGGTCACTCGGGGTGACTAGGCCGACAGTCTTCGGTGGATTCTGTGCTCGAGGTTGGGGGCTATAAGTGAGCCCAAGCACGGCTTTGAGACGGGAAGTCAATGCACTTGCAAAAGTGCACGGTGACCAGGAGTTCCGGTTCCACGCCACTCACAAGCTTTTCTGGGGACTCGGGTCGGCCTCTGAGATGTCGGAAATCCTCTTCCTGGGCTGCAAATACTTCGGAGTCCGGCGGGAGCTTCGGAGATGCAGACCGGCAAATTGCTTCGTTGGTGCCTGCCAAGCAGGGGAGTCACTCCTTGACCCCAAGGGAGATTTCTTCAGTCATCTAGTCTTTAGTAGAGCGTCGAAGGTCCAGGATTCAGCTTCAGAGTTTCGTCCAGGGATATCTAAAGTTCTGGTTACAGAGGTTCCTTACTTATACCTAAGGAAGGGGTTGGACTAGCTCCAGGGACCCCCTATGGCTACACCCATTTCCTTTGTCCAGTTTCATGCCAGAGCAGGGGCTGGAAGCCCCTGAACCGGTTTGAGCTGGACTATGCACAGGGACACCAAATGTGCCCCCAGTGCAGGACTTCAAAGCACTCTGAGAGTGCTCCCACCCAGCCCCAATACACATCATCCTGTCGGGGAGGTGGTTACACCTCCCTGTGACAGGAAACCTATTGTCCAGGTCTCCCCTGCCGGAGTTTCAGTCAGCAGCAGGAGGCCAGGACTGTGTCTGTGGCTGTAGCATCCATTTTGTGATGCCAGGGTTCTATTAGATTTCTACCCGGTATACCAGTACTGCCATGTCTCTCCCTCTAGAAGGGTGGGATCATATCCTCACATCAAGAACTGATGTGGCGGTATGATTCCAAGGTGTTTGACACCAAACACGACATGTTTCCGTGCAGTCAGTCCAAAGTTAGGATTAACTGTTTAAGATATAATGCACTTAAGAGTATATGGTCAGGCTGCACCACTGACAACCCCGGAGAAGAGATTCCGAAGGCTGCAGAGGGGCTCAGCTATTGCTTGGGCACCCTCTCGCATATAACCAAGCACCCTGCCTTCAGGATTGATAAGGCCTGCCATAGGGGTGACCGATAGGTTACTATGTGCAGTGATAGGTGAGGTATAGTGAACCTATACCTCAGTAAGGGGTGCATGCACCACCTTACCCAGGCTGCAGTAGCAGACCTGTGGTGTCATTTTGGAGGGCTTTCCAGGGGTGGCACAATACATGCTTCAGCCCCTGGTAGGCCTCTGGGGTATCTATGCCCTTGGTACATAGTATACCATATACTAGGGACTCACAAGGGTACCCCAGAATCCAATCTGGAGTGTACCTAAAGTACATGCAATCAAGTTAGAGAGGAAGCAGCTAGGCTGGGGCCCTGAATAGCAGGGTCCCAGCCAGACTAAAGTCGAAAAACAGTGAAACACAAGCAAAAAGTGGGGGTAAACATGTGAAGCAGTTCCTACTCTCCTACAACCAGGTCTTTACTACTTTTTGGAATTCAAGGTGGTTTATGGTTTTCCTCATTCTTGCTTGGAGAAAGTTCCACAGCTTGGCCGTCTGAATGGACATGGGACTCCCATCGGTGCAAGACTTTCTGAAGGAAGTGATCACCCACAGTGAAACTAGTCTAGAACGGAGCAACCTAGTTTGGTAATTTGTACAAAATGTAATCAGAAGGAACAGTGGTCAAATGCCATTGATGGCCTGATGCACTATGCAGAGAGGTTTCAATGTGCTACATCTAGCCATCAGCAGCTAGAGGAGAGACTGGGAAGCCGAAGACGTACGGTCACGCATATATAGACTTAGGAGTTTACGGTGGCTGCACTCAATATTGAGTGGAGTGTGTTAAGAGGTTTCAAATGCAAGGACCTCAGGCGAAGTCTTGAAATGCTCAAAGTTTATGGTTCACTGTTTTGGAGTTTCTGTGGAAAATGGACCAGTCTTGAGGCCAATTATGAATTTGGAAGCACATTTTAACACTGGTACTAAGAAACCTGAGGGTTGTGTCGCTATACATCTGAAGTAAGACATTATCTGATACTTAGTGGTTACATTTGGCTGTTCTTACTGCTTGAATCTGTGATTTCTGGCCAGTTAGGACATGGCTTTCAGGTTGACTTCTCAGAGGACGTGGGCCGGCGGCTCTCCCACTTGGAGAGAATTGCTATTGAGTTTTCACAGCCTGCCTACGGGAGAAAGATCAAACTGCATGTAGTGCTCTAGCCTACACGAATGTAGTCGAGAACCCACATATCCTCTGAGGAAGAGCATTACCATAAGTCAAAGAAGCATTGTGCATTAATTACACAGGCTTGGGTGCTGTTTTACCTTCTCAAACGACAGCGTTGGCATTACGCACCCGTAAAGGCCGACAGCGTTGGCATTACGCTCCCGGAAAGGACCTCGAAGACCTGTTTTGGAATTTACAGTAATGGCTCCTCTGACGGATATTCAGCACTTCCAAGGTTCGTTAAAATGCACTGCGGTTTTAAGGGCTAATTAGCTGTGTGTCTTACTTAGTTCTAGCACACAAGTAGCTCTTCACTACGATCCGCGACTTAATCAAATAAATGGGTGTTTTATACCATAAGCGACAAGCGTTTCATCTTTCCACAGAATTTCATTTACCTTCAATTGGTTTTAATTACACGGCCTGATCTTCCTGAATTGAAAGCTGCCTACAAAATGCTCATGAAGGGGAAGTCGGAATGCGCTGAATGCCAAAATCGCTTGGCTTTCGTTGCACATAAGAGCTCTTCGTTGCGTCTTGGCGGTATTGAAAATCTGCCAAGTTAGCCTAGATGGGCTGATGCTGAAACAGTGTGGTAGAGAGCAGCTCTCGAGACCAGCTGTCAGTCGAGAGTGCCGGCTCAGTCGTTTGACGTCAATAGCTGAGGGCACCGGCTATACATTTGCTCCAATTAGGACTTATGGCTTGGTGATTGGAGCCCTAATTTGACATAGCAGAACATTGATTGGCATATCTGCTTTCACCAAGGGTTTTATTTATTTTTTTGAAAACATGCCTCCATATGTTGGGTTTAGATGAGGTCAAAGAGAGATTGTTTCAGCAACTATGGAAAATGGTGTAGTAGAGGATGTTACTCGTTGCTTTCAGTCCTTACTGTCAACGCCTCTACGATAACTTCAAGCCATTAGTTTGCCTAAGGAGGTGGCGCTGGGCTACGAATTCACAAAATAAGGCAACATATTTACAAGAAGTTAACATGGGTCACATCCCATGTCTGATTCACTCTATGGAGGGCCAATTGAAATCGAAGGGGAGGCTGGGACTTGGGTGTCGGAAGAGGGCACGGAAGGTGGAGCCAGCGCTCTGCTAGCTGCCGGCACCAGCAGTCGAACGAAGACCCTGCTGCTTTAGGAGTTGCGGCATCCGCAGAGAGGCGAAGGATTTCCAAACTACTAATTTCCAATGAATAGAAGGACTCTCCTCTTAAAATAGTGCTCACCAGGTGCTGTGGATTCTGTCCTTTAGGTCACAGCCTGTGTAAATCACAAACTTGTAGGACACTAGGCCACCAAGTGGGTATGAAGCTGCTGGAAAGCGTCAGCGTTGTCGAAGCACTTCTCCAAAATGATCCACCATGTTCGGCTCCCCGGTCAAAGGCCATTTGCTTTGTGCATATGTGCCATAGTCCTCAAATGCATGATTCCACTGGTTTCTCTGTGTCTGTGAGGCTCAATACAGCACTATACACTTCTCTGTTATCATAAGGTATTGCGATTCTGAGGCAGATGAACCTCCAGTCTCCTAATAAGATTCAGGTTATGAACCGCAAAAAATGCGCTCATGATTGTAATATCCCATGATCGCGATAAGATACACCTGTGGAAGATCAGGCGAATCCTAGTCTCAAATCCCCCGCTGTGCAGCAAGCTTCATCACCATACGTCCGACCTTTTCTCCAGGTCCTCTGGCAGCTTCTCTGCTGAATATTTTTTTTGCTCACCTCTGTTATATGAGGGCCTTGGATGCTACAGAAATGCTCATTGGCTGCTGAGGTGTCCTATGTAGCTCTCGGCTCTCCGAAGTGTACATCAGCCAAGCAGTTAAGGCTTAATGTAGGTGGAGAATTTTTCTGTCTGTTCTCAGCATGATAAAGAGCTGAAAATCCGGCTTCTGCCCATGTTGGAGGGGAGATGTCTGAGCGTAGTTTGTGAGAAATTGTTTTTTTGATTTTTATGGGTCAGTTTCGGGTGTTATCCATGGCCCAAGGTTTGCCATGGTCCTTGTACATTACATGTCCAAATAGGTGGAGGCAAAGTTTGTGAGGGATACTGATGTAAAGAATCGTGTTACTTTTCTCACTAATATTTTTTCTAGGGAAGGGTTTACATGTAGTCTGGCAATGGGGTTCTTTTTACATCCAATAATATTCAAGCATTTCATAAGGACGCTGGTGCGATACACAAGAAGTGGCATTGCTATCCTCAATGGAATGGATTTGCCGAGAAGATAAATAGGTTAGTTAGTAAACATGTAAGATGTTAAGTTAGATCCAAGTAGATCAATTCTATGGGCGTATCTCAGAATGCCACATTGTGTGACCCCTTTGAGATCTCTGCGAGATAGAGAAGTGCTGGATCTACTGAAGCAGAGACGACGCAACAAATTCAATATTTTGGAAAAGAACAAGAAAGGTGGGGTCCTCTTGTGGAGTAAGTGAGGAACAGAATTGCTGTACACCCTGAATATCGGCACCAGAACATCAACAAGACGTGGAACACCCTCCCCATTCGCCTGCGGCAGACCGAAGACCTTCTGACTTTCAGAAGACTCCTCAAGACCTGGCTCTGCGAACAGTAGCAGCTCTCCCCCCCACCCCCCCCCCCACGCTCCCGCCGGCGCCTTGAGACCCTCGCGGGTATGTAGTGCGCTTTACAAATGCCATGATTGATTGATTGATTGAGATGTTATATCAAAAATAGGATTTTTTTTAAGTAGCTAGTAATAGTAAATCTTTTCTTCCGATATGCACTTACCCTTCGATATTTTGTCCCTAAATATTCTTGTATCGTGATATTCTAGTGGTCGATATTCGGTAGTACAGCCGCAGAATTAAGGAGAGTCAACAGATGGAGCAAAGTGTGACATGACTTATCAAACATGTGAAAGTTTGTAGGTTTGAGAGATCTGATCTGGTGCATGCGAAGTTGCCTATGACCAATGCCAGAAAATGAAGAATGAGGTGTTCCCCACAGCGAAAGTATGAGAGCATGTGGCCTAACGGCTAGATCAGTCGACCTCAAAGCTGGGGAACGGGGTTTGAGTCTCGGCAGGGAGGCTCAACAGCCTTTGATTTTGGGCAAATCACTTCATCTCCCCGTGCTTGACAAAATGAATGTGCCCTTCTGTAACACAACTGGTGCTCATGTAAAGCGCTCTGATACCTTCGGCTCGAGCTTGTACTATATAACGCCCCACCCCCCCCCCGAGTGAAAGTGGTAGTACTGTGAGGTTGCCGTATGGGCAGTGGTGGAAGTGTTACTGCATTGTGAAGATGAGGGGGTATGGCGGCTTGCGGCGATGAGATTTCAGTTGAAAGGTGTGTCAGTGGTCGGCAGGCCTTTCCTGATATCTAATACACTTTTTTCATACCTCTAAATGGTTTCATCTGGTATTAAAATACATTACGGTACTGCTTCGCTTGCCTCAAATGTGCGTTTCTTAATATGGTGCCATCTGTGCCACTTGAAAAACCTGGTTCTGTGGCGACAATTTTCCCATCATAATTATGGTTTTGCCGCCCATAACACGCTATCCGCTATTTTCTGTATTATTGGTAGATTTTATCAAGTACATTGTGTCTTGCTTAAGAGTTCACTTGTCACACCTGTGGCATGCAGTGCAAAGTCACACCTGACGCTTGCAAAAGATAACTGGTCACATTTCAGCTGTTGATTACTGGATTCAGGCACTTGAGAGGTGATAATTTTGCTGACGTGGTGTAACATCCTCAGGTGATGGACTGGAGGAGGGCTTTAGTCTGCAGCATTAAACAAAAATTTAGTAGATGAAATGCATTTGTAAGGAACAACTCACTCTTTATCATGAAAATGTTTTGTTTTACATCACACCGTCGTGTTTACACCCCGGGCATTGTTCTCTACTTGTCTGTAAAGGACACCCAGACTCCAGGAGAATAAACCCAAACCAGCTGCCTCTGTTTTTAAGGTCCAAGGTCTTGAATCCCAAAGTGCCACCTATCAAAACACACCCATCATAAACATACAAAGCAGCAGGGTTGTTTCCTAGTGCAGAAGGCGTGCTTCCTGAGGCCTCACAGCCAAGACTGAGAGCCATTTTTAAACAGAAGTGTGATGCAGAGAGGCACACCTTTTATTTAGGAAGTTTTCACAGGTGTTAAATTGTATGTATTTGACAGACTCGGTTTCACTCTGGAGGTAACAAGGAGAGTGTTAATAAAAATAGCATTTCGTGTTCCCATGCAAGACAAAATAATTACTTGTTGACGAATAGCATTTTGAATTGATATTTGGTTAATGTGCATTGTTTTTTTACTTTACATACTTGTGCCTTTAATTTGGCAATCCCATTTGTAGCAACGTGAGATAACATATTCAACGTATAGAAGATGTTTCAGAATGTATTCTAACGTTTGCCTTTAATCGTATAATATGCTGCATAATTTACCTTTTGTTGCCACACAATTTGCCTTTCTTGCCACATAATGTGATCATAAATGGTACATAATGTCACCACCTTTGCCGCATTATTCTAATACCGAATAATTCCAGCTAGCCTGCCTCTGTGTAGGCACCAAAAAAGGAAAGTTGGTGCGGCCTATGGTATGACGTCATACGCAGTGTTTTGTGTTTTCAGGACCTGGGTGTGTTAAAATTGAAACCATTCCTCCAGCCTGTAACACAAGTTTGCACGTAATCGGATGTCAGTGACTGGCCAGTTGCATGCGAATGGGGGGCACCGGGAGGGACATGTAACACACAAGCCCACCCTAGCCCCATGGGAAATGAAATCTTGTAACACACCCAACATCTACCAAAGAGAGGCGCTACACTGACATCTGGCCGAGCCGGTCACCCTTGAACGCTGCCTGCATTCACCCAGTCCATTTGCTGCCGCGCTCTTCGCACACTTAACCAGGTTTTAATTACATGTGACTTTTGTCCCGGCCTTCTGAGGGGACCCTGCTTGCCCCACGCCCACCCCTTTCATCAGGCCTCCTTCAGAAGGGTCAGGGGTGCGGGGGGATTAGCGGGTGACCCCGGCGTGGCCTGCCTTTCTGTGCTCACCAGAGGCGCTTTGTGGCGCGGATTAGCGCCTTGAGCCGCAGGAATGCGCGCTGGCTGGCGGAGTGTGACGCTAACAGTGCCCTCTCATCTCTCTCTTGTCTCCACAGAGGTCTGCGCGGCGGACTGCGGCGGACACGGCGTCTGCGTGGGAGGCTCCTGCCGCTGCGACGAGGGCTGGACGGGCGCCGCCTGCGACCAGCGGGCCTGCCACCCGCGCTGCAACGAGCACGGCACCTGCCGGGACGGCAAGTGCGAGTGCAGCCCGGGCTGGAACGGCGAGCACTGCACCATCGGTACGAGCGCCCCAAAACACTTCAAAGGAGGGAGTGGAGTGGGAACAAGAGCGGCGCGCTCCGCTGGTCCTGCGCGCCTCGGAGCATGCATTATTAATGTGGGAAGGAGGCGAAATGTCCTTTCATTTGGTAATGCCGCGGCCGCCAGTGGAAACCCGTGTTTGCATTGTTGCCTTCTGGGTGCAAGATGAGTGCGCGTGAGCGGTGTGTTCAGCGAGCCTTTTATTTATAGGGCAGGAGCTGGCTGGCCAGCGGTCATATATCCAGAGAAGAGCTCCAGCGAGACCTCACAGACCAGCACTACACAAGCACCTTAGCTGGAGGGGCTTCTGCATACATGCTAATTCAACACCACGCGAAGACCATGTCTTAGCATAAATTCTGTGCAAGGCCTCCTCCGCTAGAGAGACCATTGCCAGACATGGCAGTCCAGCACCTTCCAAAGACCCCTTTCTTACTAGAACCGCCCTAGAGAGACCATTTCCAGACATGGCAGTCTAGCACCTTCCAAAGACCCCTTTCTTAGTAGAACCGCCCTAGAGAGACCATTGCCAGACATGGCAGTCCAGCACCTTCCAAAGACCCCTTTCTTACTAGAACCGCCCTAGAGAGACCATTGCCAGATATGGCAGTCCAGCACCTTCCAAAGACCCCTTTCTTCATAGAACCGCCCTAGAGAGACCATCGCCAGACATGGCAGTCCAGCACCTTCCAAAGACCCCTTTTTTTACTAGAACCGCCCTAGAGAGACCATTGCCAGACATGGCAGTCCAGCACCTTCCAAAGACCCCTTTCTTCATAGAACCGCCCTAGAGAGACCATCGCCAGACATGGCAGTCCAGCACCTTCCAAAGACCCCTTTTTTTACTAGAACCGCCCTAGAGAGACCATTGCCAGACATGGCAGTCCAGCACCTTCCAAAGACCCCTTTCTTACTAGAACCGCCCTAGAGAGACCATTGCCAGACATGGCAGTCTAGCACCTTCCAAAGACCCCTTTCTTACTAGAACCGCCCTAGAGAGACCATTGCCAGATATGGCAGTCCAGCACCTTCCAAAGACCCCTTTCTTACTAGAACCGCCCTAGAGAGACCTTTGCCAGACATGGCAGTCCAGCACCTTCCAAAGACCCCTTTCTTACTAGAACCGCCCTAGAGAGACCATTGCCAGACATGGCAGTCCAGCACCTTCCAAAGACCCCTTTCTTACTAGAACCGCCCTAGAGAGACCATTGCCAGATATGGCAGTCCAGCACCTTCCAAAGACCCCTTTCTTCATAGAACCGCCCTAGAGAGACCATCGCCAGACATGGCAGTCCAGCACCTTCCAAAGACCCCTTTCTTCATAGAACCGCCCTAGAGAGACCATCGCCAGACATGGCAGTCCAGCACCTTCCAAAGACCCCTTTCTTCATAGAACCGCCCTAGAGAGACCATTGCCAGACATGGCAGTCCAGCTCCTTCCAAAGACCCCTTACTTACTAGAAGCATCCTTGTTCGAGGACCAGCACTGTGCCACACTGCCCACTTATCAGAGTTGCCACTGCCCCACGTGCAAGTACACTACCACACAAAGCCCCATTATGTGTTTAATTTGACCCTCGATGATTTATTTTTATTCTTTTTGTTTGCAGACATGCTCGCTCTTTCATATGAAAGAAATATGCACTAAAGTTTTAGGTGGTTTGTGGGAAAGGTGATGGTGAGACCATGTATTATATGGGATAAAGTACCCTCTGGCGGACATATGGATATGGCGAGTAACCTCAGAGTTCCATAACCTTATAACGGAACTCGTCCTTCGGCCTTGTTCTTCTATATGGTTATGGATCTCCTCAGTGGTGTGCAATATCCTTATTATGTAAGTAACTAGGGGTTAGTGGACTAATGTGACCACTGCAGGGGTCTGTGTTCAACCTCATGGTTACCATTTCATATCCCGGTGGGTCCACTCATCCTTTCATCCTTCTGAGGTCGATAATATGAGTACCAGTGAGTTGGGTAAGACTAAACATCTGTCATTAAGTTGCAAGATACCCCTAGGTGAACGTGCACTTTTCACATACACGTTATGTTATGGCAAGTTGTACTCCATCTCTTATATTATAAGAGGTGTCACTGCACGAAGTGCCATTTCGGCACCTTGCAACACTCCCTTCTTAGCAGAGCTGTCACTGTATGACATGCCACTACATCACTGTGCAAAGCACCACTATGAGAGATGCCACTGCACCACACAGTCCCCTACCGACTATAGGTCCCACTGCACAACACGCCAATTTAGCACCACAGAACGCACCTTATTTTTAATTGCTGCAGTTGCTTTACACTGCGTCAATGGATGGACATATGGCACACTGAAAAATACTTTCTCAAGAATATCAGTGCCAAAATGACTTCCTGAGAGAGTGCACACTATGAGCACGGCATTTTAGTATCCAGTGCTCGTGATGGGATTGTGATGAAAAATTAAGGGCATTGTTGCCAGCACTAAATGAAAGTTGATTGTCATGACAATTACATTTCTTAATTTTTGTGTCGCTGTCTTAGATTCCCTTTGATTTTCGCTATTAGCAGTTTTGTAAAGTTTCTCATTTTATAACTTTGTTGGTGATGGTAATCATGGCACCCACACTATAATATAAGATGGACTGCAGGGGCGACAAGTACTGCCTCTCGCCCTGAAACAGAGGAAAAATATTCCAGTCAATTGTTGAAAGAACTGTGAATATAGTGGTAAGTTCAAAAGACATTTGTTTAATTGTTTCTCTGGCTTAACAAGAGTAAACCAGACTTGAAAGGGGATATATAGTCAGAAATCTTTTATTTATAGATCACATTTAATAGCCTTTAATAAATCCTAATCCGACATGTTTCGGCCCTCATTCTAAATGGCCTGGGAGCTAAGTGTGATAACACCGCCATGGGAAATGTGGGTGCTGCAGAGTGTGGTAGTGTTCGGTCTGGGTTTACTTGCCCGGCTCTAAATTTCTTCCTCGGAATCAGGGATAGCCTGGGATTTTGATTATCACAGATTTTCGCATTTCAATTTTTTTTTTCCCATGCAAATGTTACCTGATTTTTCTGGTGAAATCTGTACTAGGAAAATTATCAGATTTGTGGTAATTTCACACAAAATGTAATAAAGAAAAAGGTGCAAAAACACATTTGCGCCCGATTCATAGTTCGAGTACTAGTTACCAAGCAACTTCAGATTCAATCGAAGTGTTTCCTCTTTCCTTACGGGTCCGTAAGTAACCCTACATTCAACGACTTCCTGTGAGTCACAGTAACTGTTCCCTCTGTGCAGAAGTCTCCTCATTGAGTGAGCTCTGAGCTCAATGTCTTCATGTCATCAAGCACATGGGGAGAGGATGTAGCTTAACAGCTAGAGCGGTCCACCTCGAAGCTGGGGAACCGGGTTTGAGTCTCGGCAGGGACGCTCAACATCCTGTGATTCTGGGCAAATCACTTAAACTCCCTGTGCCCAACAAAATGGATGTGTACGTCTGTATCACGACTGGTGCTCATGTAAAGCACTCTGATACCTTGAGGTCAATTTTGCGCTTTAGAACACTCAAAAAAAAAAAAAAGCACATATTGCTTCAGACCAGGTGTTCTGCTTAAGAAACCCATGCATTCTAGGAGTTGTGATCTTGGGTCCCATCAAGAAACCCAACTGGTCTTATCTCACAGGTACAGTATTTTCTACTAGGAAGGCTCTGTACTGGAGCGTTGTGTCCTTGGTTACCTGGAATCTCTTAGCAACCTGAAGGTCACTGCAATGAATTGAGGCTCCTCAGAAAGTCTGGGAATTATACAGTCCTCCATAGAGAAGAAGATTACCAGTTTCCAGTAAAATCTCCAGAATGCACAGTTCCAGGCAAGATAAAGTGTGCAGCCCTAGTGTTAACCAATCATTTAAAGTAACTATGCAAAGAACTAAACTTGTTTACAGAGCTACAAAAAGAAAACAAATAAATCAAACACAAACCAGAGTAGAGTTTAAACCTAGTTGGGTTCCAGCACACATGGCCAGGAGTTGCAGGGGCTCTTCCTGATCTGGGAGGGGCCCCCACCCAAACTAGGCCTCAGAGTGAAAGGATGTAGCCAAGAAAATAGGACAGGGTCAGGCCCTGATGGTTTCCTGGTGACAGATGGGCTCCTGACATAGCCAGAATCCTTAAGAACACCCCAGGCAGAGTGTGGGAGCTCCCTCATGCCGAGCTGGACCCCAATGAACTGAGAATCTGTATTCTGCAACTGCTGACAGTCACCGTGGGAGGAACTGAGCATGCAGACGCATGCAGGGCCTTCATGCTCGCGAAGCATCTGTCAAGGGAGGAAGGTGTCTTCCTGCGCAGCTCCTCTCAATGCCGAGATTTTTTACACACACACGCACACACATATACTCATACACACACACACACACGCACTCCTCCCCCACACATCCACCGTGCAGGAAAAGATAGGTGAGTAGGGAGTCGATAAACGAGGGAAAATTTAAATTAAAAAAAGAAAAACACTTACCTTGCGCGCGCTGCATCGCGGAGTTGCGATGCGGCTAGCTCAGGGTGTTTTTCTTTAATTTGATTTTCCCTTGTCGTTGTCTGTGGACTCCATCCCCACCCCGCACCACGGCTCTCATCTGCACACACATCTAACTCCAGGGTATGGTTCCCTGGACAAACTCCCCTGGAGATGCCGGACACCATCTCTGTACCCATAACAGGGCAGTCGTCCTTTGCTGGGTCAGTCACCCCAGTAAACACGGTGAGCAAAACCTCCCGTAGCCCATCTGGTTCTGCGCCAGGGCAGCAAAACCTTGCTGTGGTAGTTAGTATAGGTAAAGAAATAGCTTTTGGCACATTTTGCGTTTCATCTAGAGGGCTGGCGTGCTACGATACAATGTCAGGCCTGTGAAGCGTGCAAACATTTCACCTATATTTGTGCCTCCATTGCATGCACAGGTGTCCAGTGCCAGTGAATGTGGTCCATCTAGGTGCACTTCCTCGCAGTGTTTAGTATTTTCTACTCTGCTGTAGCTTCTATCACAAATGCTGCAGACCCCTGGTAGTAGCATAAATTAACATGCTTGATAATGCTGCAGGATTCTTCCTAATCTGTGTGAGGTTGGATAGCTTTAAGGTATCTTCAGCACCAAGACATCAAACCAATATTCTGCCCGCTGACGAGACATGCACATGCGCGCTTGCCAGTATTGCTCGTCCTGCGATCTGTTGCCTTCTACTTGTCGGTCATTCGCCCCTCGTATGACTGCAGCTCCCTCTGTGTTCGAAGCTCTACTTTACTGCAGTATCAGGGTGGTGCTTACTGGGGTCGCAGACGAGACTGGAGTGGGGACGGAGGTATGCAGCTCACATATGCCCCCTTATCTTCACCGAATGTATTGAGGGGTGAAATTGGAATTGAGGGTTTGCTGCAGATAGCGGGCTTCCATGCGATTGCGTGTGTTTGTGTGCGCGTTTGTAGGAAAAAGGCATGAAAAGCAATATCTAGGATGCGCTGCTAGACAAGATAAGGGACCGGCTGATTGTTGTTTTGTCAAATAATGGGTAGTGAACAAAAGACCCTTAGTATCGGAGGGGAAATACCAGTACAAACCAGTCTAAGGGCAGTGCTACAGCTGTGGGCAGGTCCCTGACCATTCCAAACCCTGTGCCGCTGGGGGGGAGGGGGGGGGGGTCTCAAGGTGTGCACTTTGGATGTTGGGGGTGGGTGGTACCTTACAGAAGATGGACCCTTGAGCCTGGAAACAGAGCCCCTGTTGGGTGGGGGTGTGCACTTTGGACTTTGGGGGTGGGTGGTAACTTTCAGAAGATGGACCCTTGAGCCTGGAAACAGAGCCCCTGTTGGGTGGGTCTCAAGGTGTGCTCTTTGGATGTTGGGGGTGGGTGGTACCTTTCAGAAGATGGACCCTTGAGCCTGGAAACAGAGTCCCTGTTGGGACTGGAGAAGTAATTCCACCTCCCCTTCTGATCACTGTGCCTCACCCAAGCAGGGCGGAGTAGCGTGAACACCCCTGCGCTAGGCAGCTGCACCGACCTAATCCGAACATAAGCTTCTACCACAGAAGTGGTAAACTTCATCTCACGACGGCTTGTCATTGACAAATTTATAGAATGTAAAAACGATTCCGAAAGTCATAAATGTCAGCGAAAATTGAATAGTGTGGCTGAGACGAAAAGTAATAAGGCAGTAATATTGGCACAGATGAAAGGACATTGACTTGGAATTACATTAAGTGTGTGGTAAGCATTTCCCTTGTGTGATTTTCCTGCATGGCACCTTCCTCTGCCGCAGTCGCCCCGTCTGTGTTTGTCATTGCTTAACCTGCTTTACCATTGATAAATGTCGCACCCCATTGCCGCGGCTCATGTTCTCGATGATAATGCCACGCGAAGCCAGTAACTTTTCTAAGGCGGGAAGCTTCTGTTGCCATTTTTGGCTACTGTAGTTGGGCAATAAGCATACTACAGTTCTCCGAGGTAGGTTACCAGGGGCCTTGGGAAACAGAATGTCACTCATGGGTATTTTTGGGGCTAATGCCAAAGTGGGCTCGGGCTGCACCCATGCTGCAGAAACAGCTGGACGGCAGCACGCGTCTTGTGAGGACTCTCTTGTCCATCAGGCCGTGTCTAGTCAGAGATTGGGAGATCAGTGTTTTTGGTTCTAGAAGCTCACCAATGAATGCTGCTAATTTACAAAAAATTGGGCCGGTCTAGTGTACCAAAGTACCACCTCGTCGTCATGGTAACTGATGTGCTGAAAAATGGACACAGAAGCTTACGGAAAATCTCTATTGCAGAAACTCAGATGTATATTCTAGGACATTTTTCACTGGGCACATATTCAATGTATATATTCCTTTCTTTCACATGTTGGGTAAAAAAGTTAAGCTTTTACTATGCGCCCAATAACTGTTTTGGTTTTGCCTGGTGGAAAATGATTTACCGGCTTAGGGTGCTACTCTTACAAAGGAAATGGTGGAATGCAAATCTTCGGATAGAAGTTTGGAAAAGTGGGAAATCCTCAAAGACTGAAAGTAAGAAACCTAAAATGTACAATTGGTGCAGCCTGCTTGCATTGGAAGGCTCACTACAGTGTGTTTTCTAAGGTATGGCTGCCCGTCACAGATTACTGCCCAACAGTCCATGCAAGACTGCACCACTAACCTTAAACATAGATGAGGTGGTCATCGGAGGTTTTAAAACCAGACCTGTAACCAGTCCGAATTCCTAGCTCTGTTTTAACTGCTGAAGTTTGTCTCCAATAGTCATACTACTATGTGCTCCAAGCTACAATCCCAGTATTTACTGCACAGCTATTGGGCCATCTTGGTGGCGTGTACACATTGTATGACCAGGAATTAAGAGATCGCCACCTGCGCGAGATGGATAGAAGTGGTGGTGTTTGATCCCCGCCCACTGAGCCTTCACTGGCCCTATGTGGTTGAGAAATGGGGAGTCCTTATGGTGCACTCTCATCAGATGCTTTGCACACTTAAAAAAAAGTTTTAGAAAATTCTGCTGGAGGGACATTTAAAAATCTAAAAGATAAGTCCTGCTGAGATCACAGATGATGCTTGAGTAGAAATCGCAATCAATCAAAGCCTCCTTGATATTGTTTTGTCACCGCATGTTTTGTAGTGAGAAAGGATTTCGATGCACAGAGATCTATGCAGTCCACCCCACCGGCTTAGACGCACATCGACCTCTCTGTTGCAGACCTTGGTGCAGTTACATTTATGTCTTGCCAGACACCGAGACACATTTTTCAATTTACTTATTCATTGTTCATCTGACTAATGTCTTACTTGTGGATACTAAAATCTCATTTGAAACCTAGACTGACTAAGCATTCAATGTGCAGTGCGTGTCTTGTGTACAAACCATACAACTGAGGTGCCTTCCAGATGATGATGTACCTTGTATCCAAACCGTACAACCGAGGTGCCTTCCAGATGAAGGTGCACCTTGTATCCAAACCATACAACCGAGGTGCCTTCTAGATGAAGGTGCACCTTGTATCCAAACCATACAACCGAGGTGCCTTCTATCCAAACCATACAACCGAGGTGCCTTCTAGATGAAGGTGCACCTTGTATCCAAACCATACAACCGAGGTGCCTTCTAGATGAAGGTGCACCTTGTATCCAAACCATACAACTGAGGTGCCTTCTAGATGAAGGTGCACCTTGTATCCAGGCCACACAACTGAGGTGCCTTCCAGATGATGATGTACCTTGTATCCAGGCCACACAACTGAGGTACCTTCTAGATGAAGGTGCACCTTCTATCTAAACCATACAACTGAGGTGCCTTCTAGATGAAGGTGCACCTTCTATACAAACCATACAACTGAGGTGCCTTCCAGATGATGATGTACCTTGTATCCAAACCGTACAACCGAGGTGCCTTCCAGATGAAGGTGCACCTTGTATCCAAACCATACAACCGAGGTGCCTTCTAAATGAAGGTGCACCTTGTATCCAAGCAACACAACTGAGGTGCATTCCAGATGATGATGTACCTTGTATCCAGGCCACACAACTGAGGTACCTCCTAGATGAAGGTGCACCTTGTATCCAAATCATACAACCGAGGTGCCTTCTAGATGAAGGTGCACCTTGTAACCAAACCATACAACAGAGGTGCTTTCCAAGTGGAGATGCACCTTGCATCTAAACCTTGCAGGGGAGATGCCTTCCGGATGAAGACTGTACCCATGTAGACCGCACCATTAAGTATCATCTTTGGGCTGTTATGAATTGAAAAGTGCAAATACTCCTGCTCTCAGAGTTGTTTATGTTGCCTTTCTCTGATGTAAAAATCGTAGCCTGTAGGAATTGGTTTACTATGTGCTGTAGACCTAACGCCAAGCAGCTGTCCATTGGATGTGGCGTGCCGTGCACCCTGCACACATTACCTCCATGAGATAACCGTGTTTAATCTGAAAATTAAAATCGAGCCAGCATTCCACCTTTCCTTGACTGGGAGATTGGAGCGGGGGGGTATACTTCGGGTATGTAGTCTGTCTTCCATCTCCATTGGTCTGTCTTGTGACCGCCTCCTTTTCCCGCCGCTCCTTTGTCACTGCTGCACGCTTTCATAGTACTCCGCACAGCACTTACCTTACATGTCCTGTCTTTTATCTCCTAAGCTCGCTATCTGGATAAGGTAGTGAAAGGTACTGTTTGGTCTTCCTTCCTTATTTTTTCCTATTGTCTTTGTGTAAGCGAAAGAAATCAAAATGTCATGACACGCTATCTGTTCCCATCACCGCACTCCGCGCGCTGCGGCCTGGAAAGGTTAGGCTCCGCGTGCCTGAGGGGGGGAGCGAGACTGCGTCAGGGGCTTTGTTCTCAGAAAGGGCTCTGATCTTCTCTGTGCTTACATTGTACTGGTGTTTCCTCAGCCCTTCCCTTCTCGCCACCTCCCCTCGTCCCCAGACCTTTGCATCAAAGTCCGCAGCAGATATCTTGTTGGGTGCAGATGCACCGATTGCACAGCGGCTATTGTTCGATTGATTTTGTGTTAACTTCTGAAAGGTGCAGGCGGTGTTCCTAATTTTAAACCACACAGATACACCCTTGATACACTTTGAGGTGCATCCAGATGCCATATAAATACCAAATCATGTGTATAGCCAATAGTCAATCACTATATAGCCATGATATTGAAAATAAATGTGGCCCAATATTACCTGTTATCTAGAGCAACAGTACTACTAAACACATATTCACACATTTACTTCTACAGGGCACAGGTCGTATATGAGTGTTTTTTTTACCACAGTACAAGACAATTGACATTGGAAAATAGCATATTACACTCTCTCTCTCTCTCTCTGTGTGTGTGTGTGTGTGTGTGTGTGTGTGTGTGTGTGTGTGTGTGTGTGTCTATACATCTTATTTAGAAAAATATAATTTTTCAGTGAGTTGTCTCATCTCGAATAATGCATTTTTTGTCATGTAGTTTGTTGATTATCTAGGGCGAGTGAATGTGGTTGCGATGCAGTCTTCATTTGAAAAGCACCTTAGTTATGTATTTTATTACTTTTGATTCCATCGCTTGTCAGCTAATGTCCTTTTTCTTTATTGAATCTAACTGACTGGTTAAGATGAGTTTTGTGGTGCACTTTGCAGGTTTCTCCAGTTTCAATGTATATTCTTAACACACTCGCTTAATGGTGTGTGCGTGTGTACTGTTATACTTCTGAACTAATATAGCTTTGTTTTGGGCCATTTCCTTTGTACAAATCGAAGTCAATGTGTAGGTTCGAATGTACATTCATTAGCCTGGACAAGCATCCAATGGTGTGAGTGTCCCTTCTTTCAAATGAGTGTCTGCAGGATGTGCATTTGTCTGTCTTTTAAAACTGCGGTACTCTCTGGTTCGCTCTTCACCCCCTTCACGCATCCCCCTGAAATTGACCAGTGGTGGCCATCGCCACCGCACCCTCCCTGCACTGAAGGGATTTCTTTGTTTTGTTTAGTAAAGTGAGTTT
Source organism: Triturus cristatus (assembly GCF_964204655.1). Lineage (NCBI taxonomy): Eukaryota > Metazoa > Chordata > Amphibia > Caudata > Salamandridae > Triturus > Triturus cristatus. The sequence continues at coordinate 1,449,949,448 of NC_140591.1, forward strand.
TCTGTGAATCCAGTCCATGCTATGCCATCACCGGGGCCCATTTCAAAATAATGACTTCTCTGGCGCCTCTGGCGGCCGACTGATATCCCTGCCTTCTTCAAATCGCTTTTAAGCACGAAGTCCAGCCCTGGCGGACTCTGCCCTTAGAGCTACCCCTGACCCTGTAACATATGAGTTCCCTTAGCGGGCAGTGTGGGGGTAATTAATATTAAACAACATGGAGTGGGGCCATAGAAATCTCGGAACTTCAGGGTGGGTGGTAGAAGGGGCTGGGGGGCATGTCTTTGTGATGGCAGGCTAGAAGGGGGGCGGGGGGGGGGTAACATCAGCTCTGTTTCTGGCTCCCCTGTAAATACAGTCTGACCCCTGAAAGCTTTTCTTTTTACAATGACCAAGAGAAGTGGGCTGCCTTGTGTTTGCAGAATGCGGCATTCCTCCGGGTTAAGTGAGCTGCTAAAAATACCCCATTCACTTGTCATCCAAGTGCATTATCGCCATTAGAAACCCGAGTATTAGTTGCTAAGCTCACGCTTAACTCCCAGGCTCTTTACTTGCTCCAGTGCTTGCAAGAAACAGCTCTTCTGTGCATTATTTGGTCTCCTTAAGCGGTATGGTCTTGTTTTCAAGGTCTCTACCTCCTTTCTGATGGGGGGGGGGGAGGGTGCGAGTGTTTAATCGGCTCAACTCATAGACTCGTCTGAATGACTTTGGAAAAAGAATTTGCAGAGATTTGAAGCTGTCCTGGGTTCACGTCTGAGTAGAGTTTAGCTCCCTCATCTCAGGGAACAAATATCTTTGGTTCATGGGCTTGCCGACATCCCTTTGCCAAGCGTCCCACAAACAAATCTTAATTTTTTTGTCACGACTGCGCCAACAGAAGGTTTGCTACCAAAATGTGTGGTGCATGTTGCTTTGATATCCGACTGTATCACGTGAAGGTTTATTTTTATTTTTTAAGGTATGGCGTTACAAAAAGTTCACTTTCTCTCTCTCACACTTTCAGCCAGCCTTCTTCATCCATTGGTCTGTGGATCTGTCATTCACATTTATCTTCCGCCCACTACAGTGTGGGCCAGGGCACTTTGGCCATTGGCTCAGCAGCTCCCCTAGCAATAAAAAATGTACAAAAATCACGAAAACTTAAAGAAGAATTGACAAAGCCAAAAGGCTGGCATGCAACCCCAGCCCTATTGGCTTTGACAATGCTTGTTTGTTTTTGTGTACTGAGATTATATTTGCATTCCTGCAATTAAAACTGGAAAATGTAAATCTCATAAGCAGATCAGTGGAGAAAGACAGGACTGAATAAACTACTCCTGATACGAGACAATTGAATCTGTTTTCAGTTAGCGGAACTGCACGCTGTGTGCGCAGACACCAGAACATCTGTCGTCTAGGAGTTCCCAGGATACCGCGGGCCTGCACCCGTAGGTCTACGGTGGCTGTGGCTTGGCTTGGGGTTACTCACAGCCCATGCCATAACTGGGGCCTTCAATTAGAGACTGTAATGGGTGAAACATGGCCACTCTGCCCACTAAGGGCATTGGCCGGAAGGGAGTGTGAGAGTGAGTGTAGGAATTAGACAGTGGGAAAAATTAAAAAAGAAATCTCTTTTTTGGTTAATAAGCAATACCCGTGCACCCTGAAGACGTCCAAGGCCACTAGAGTCCAACTTGAATTTATTCTGTGCCTTCTGTTCCCCGCTCCTGGCCCATTGGCTTATATTTTTTTCACCATTTTTTAATGTGATGTATGACTGGTGTTGGGCTGCATAAAACATGTGGTGAAAGAGTTAAAGCATGAAGCCACAGAGTCCCATTGGGATACAGACAGGGAACAGGCCTTCTTACAGCCAACACTTCTCTGCGGAAGGGGGTGGCAGCTGTAGTCCAGCAGGTTTACGACTGGACCTAGCCAGATGTAGACGAGGGAAGCAGGCAGCCCTTAAAACCATTATTTTATGCTGCTTTTGGGATTAAGGGGGAGCCCAAATTGCTGGATCAAGGGGCGTGCTCTGGTTGCAGACATTTAAATGGCCTACTGGTTTTTATTGTTGTAACAGTTATTGTCTGGATCGTGTTTTCTGGTTACATTGTGGGCACTCGGCTGAAATGTATTCTGCCTGGTTGAGAGTTGCAGTCTGTGCAGGAATCCACTTCTCCTCCAACAAAGCACGCACACGCTCCCAGTTTTGGAACTTTATTTCCTGAAAGTGGGGTCATTTGACGCCCTGTAGCTCTGCCCGAGTTGACTCGTCCCTAGTGACGTCTCCCCTGACTGAGCTGTAGGGTGTTGATAATCTCCCACAGGGAGTGCAGTGGCGAACCTATAGACTGCGGCTCCTGTTGATGACCGGACGTGAGTGGTCCATCACCACCCCTGAACCTGAGCTCCAGCCACCAGGCCTGGGCCTGTCTCATCCAGCCTTTGCCTCTCCCCTCCCAGCAGTCACCCATTGCCCCCCATCGTTAGCTGCTGCAGCTGTTTCCACATGCTACTTGTTGCATTTGTGCCACCTTTTTTTTATTTTTAAAGTGCAGCAAAGGTCTGCAGCACTTAAAACCATAAACAAAAGATGTCCAGGTCTCCAAACAAGAGGCACCCAGCAAATTGGCGGGTAAAAGAGTCAAATAGGCAATTGCCACTCTGAAGATGTCCTAGTCCTGAACATTGTCCTACAAGCCCAGTCTAGTATTTTAGTACATTTGGTTGATTTTTAAGGAACCAAGGCTGCAACTCCCACAATGCATGCATATATTTGTTGGAAATCCAGGACTGGAATCCCGGTGCACCGATGACGTGGAATCATCTGGTCACCTAATTCTAGATCTCCTAATCGAAGAGTGGGCCTTAATTACACTCTGTACGTGCTTGCCTTGCAGAGGGCTGCCCCGGCTTGTGTAACGGCAACGGCAGGTGTACCCTGGACCTCAACGGATGGAGCTGTGTCTGCCATGTGGGATGGAGAGGAGCGGGCTGTGACACCTCCATGGAAACGGGATGCAGCGACGGAAAGGATAACGATGGAGGTAAGGCTGGCACGAACCTGTACCGGACAGTAATAGCGCCTGCATTTATACGGCACTCGCGACCTCAGATCCCTGTTGTGTTGTGAAGCTGCAAGTAATGTGTTCCTATTACCAACAACGGTGCTCGTTTCATTGACCTCTGGGTTTGCAATCTCTGGCCTGCCTCTCCTAGCGGGATCTCTGCTGGCTTCTGATTGGTTTATATGTTGCGGAGGGTGTTCGCAGCAGAGATCAGTAACAGAAAAGATGGCATGGATGCTCTTGCTGGGGTGAAACAGATGAAGAGCTATCAGGCCATCTCCACGTTTGCAGTGGAATTCATGGGGGCCATTGTTGAGTGTAGATCAGTTCCAAATTCACATTTTCTTTCATATAAGTTTTCTCTCTTCTTGATAATGTATCTCATTTTCAGAAAAAGTTGTGCTTCAGTTTCTGATGAAATGTCTGCTCTGTGTATCCAATATCCAGTGACATTTATATCAAACAATTCAATTTGTATTCATAGGTGGACCTGCTGAGGAGAAAAGATACAAAGGGAATTTAAAATCCCGGGAATGATGCTGAGAGCATCGGTCCCCATGAATACAATCCATCACTTCATCGTGATGCCCACCGAAGCGGAAGCAAAGCTGTCCCTTCATTTCCTTCCATCTGTAGGACTCGAACAAACTGAAATACCAAGGCACTTTGTGGGAATTGCATTGCACTTAAAATGTGCAGCAAACAAACGAATGCCTTCCCTTGCGCTAAAGGTCCGCGTTGTGCTAGTACGGCACTTCTTCACGGATGCAAGAGTACAGCACATTCAAGGTGAGCGGGTGAGCGGACAGCATTAAATACCCGAAGAACCGCTCTTGCTTCAAATCAAGGGCCCCAAGTAATGAATAACGCTCGACCCACCTCCATTGCAAAGATTTTCAAAGGCCCAGTCAAAAAGATATGCCGGGTCTGGTGGCTCAGTGGACTAATGCGTCTATTGCAAGGGCCTTTGTACAACCTCATGGTCACAGGTTCAAATCCCGGCGGGTCCACTCAGCCTTTCATACATCTGAGGTCGATAAAATGAGTACCATTGAGTTGGATAACAACAAACATCTGTTATTCAGCGCCAAGATACCCGTAGCGGTGAATGTGTGCTTTACAAATACACGTTATGTTATATAATGAGCGCCGCGTTGCCTCTGCAACACAACCGTTTTTTGGGGATCCGCATTGGAATCCAGCATTGGCAAAGCCAAAAAGTCGTCTTATGCCTTTCCAAGGTGCAGACTATTGGGTTTTGCCGGTGTTTGTTTTGCTAACTATTTTTTCTTTTAGATTTCAAGTTCTGCGCGCATCACTCACGTCGCAGAACTGTCTTTAACTTGCAAGGTAGGGTAGGTTCCCGCTCTGATCTCCTTTCGGATTGCATCCAAAATAAAGTACAGATTGTGTATTGTAAGTTATTCTTACTGCCTATTATTTATACTATGCATAAGTGTATCATTGTACATAAAAAAATCACCAAAAGAAAAACTTGCAGCAAAGAATTTCCTATATATTTCACTCTTAGCTAGATTTAAAAAGAGTGAAAATGACCTCCTTGTGCGGCAAAATTATCTGGCAGTGCGTATATAAATTTTGAAGCGGCAAAAGTAATGTAGGAAAAATTGCAGACTTTGCAAAGGGCAACATTTCGGAACCTAGCAAACCTTTGTCACTGAAAAAATACTTGGTGCTTCATAGAGAACACAAAAAGGCGAATGGGTGAAAGGGAGCCAGCATTTGTACCATTCCGACTGCATCAATGTTCTGCACTCTTATTAAACGATTTGTACTGACCCATGCAAATCGAAAGCCCTGTTGGGTCGGGATGTCCTGTCTGACATTATCCATCAGATAATCGAGCAAATCAAGTACAACTTGAAGAATTTCCTACAAACCCAAGATGGCCGCCGCATGCTGTGCGTCTTTGCCCACGGAGGCCATTGTGGCAGTGGGTGAAGATGCTACAATTCTGGGGCACGCTGAGAACCTCTCCGTTTCAAGGTTCGGTCTAAATGCAAATTAACATATCACCGAAAGAGGAGATGCGGTGCAGGCAATTATATTTCTGTGCCGTCTGTGAGCACATTTTGCAAAGATCCTCTCAGAGCATGGAGGTGATCTTTGGAAAATGTGATGCTGCCGAGCCCAGAGGGAAGGAGCAGGCACTCCAGCTCTCCGACCTATTTTACAGATGCCGTGCCCTTCAACAAGCTTGGCCAGTGTTCCGTGGCTCTGGTGTTCCTCACGCATGGCTCCAAGCGTTGGATGACACGCGATAACACGTTCTAAATGCACACGTGCACCTTGGGTGCCGCGGAGCTGCATTGAGGTGGTGGTGGTATCGTGGTGGGTTTAACCGCTGTGCCTCCCACGTTGACACCGGTGGTCCAACATGGGGGAGTGACTTTATCTGCAATCTCTCTCAAGCACTCATGGAAATTGATTTAGAATCGTGTTGTCTGTCAATTGCACTTGTTTCCCGCAGGCGTGGTCTTGTATCACTCGAGAATTAGAAGTTGTCCAGTACATAGCACAATCCTAGGGTTTTCACAGTGTGCTGGCGGTGAAATCAGGAAACTTGTCAACCTTATTATTATTTTTCCAAATTTTGTAATGCCGCTACCCCAAGGGGTTTCCCGGCGCCAGACAAGAGTAGGGCAACAGAGAAGGGCGGCACAGAATCCAGATGAGAACAGACAAGTCTTTAGACCTTTGCGGAATGCGACGTTGCATCTCTCATCGCCTGTTGGACGGTATTTCACATAGAATAGCAATCCAGATTAACATGTTTTCGGATCCATAGAGACACAATGCCACCGATATTGACATTCAAGAGACGCCGTCAAAGATGGCTGTTTGCGTTTAGGTCAGTGTACGCGCTTGGGGCCTGATTACGAGTGGGTCGGTCAATTACAACCTGTATGTAAATCCCTGTTTACACGGGTCGGAATTACGAGTTTGAAGGTATTCAACAAATCTGATAAATATTGGATGTGATCAATAACTCAACCTTCCTTAAATTTCAGCAGCTCAAACCTGTCAAAATTTAACTGGGGAAATGCATACGGTATTTACCGTATCATGCAGATTTTTGTGCATTAAACACCAAAATCTGCATGTTATTTCCTATTAATTTTTAATGGGGGTTATTTTTTGCACCAAATAAATCACGTACGGCGTGGTACTTTTATTTATCAAGTATGATAAAGAACACCTAAAGTCTTAATTAGCTAAAGTTACGCTTCAGAGATCAAAGTAGGCTAGCAGAAATTTTCGCTGTATTAAATGTAACAATAATTGGTCATTTAATCTCCGTTTTTTACTGAAAAAAGCAAGAGACGCCCCCAAAAGGATTGGGAAATTCAATGCACGGAGACAGCATTCCTATAAAGTGCTTTATAATGTGTGTAGTCGCTTTCACCCGTTCTTATTTTTACGATTTTCATCCAAAATTCACTGAAAAAAGTAAAAAGATCCAGTTTCAAAGCAAAGGTTCTAGAGAATGGCTTCTTGTGGACACAGACGGTGAAGCGCAGCGGAAGAGCGGATAGGCCGCCGTGTGTCCTCTCGCATCGGAGGGATGCTGGAAGCAGATGCTGAACATCACCCTTTTCATTCGGAAAAAGGATGAGGAAGAGGCCAGTGCAAGGCTTCGATAGTCACATGCGACAAAAAGGGTCAACGGTGGGAGGATGCTGTGTGTGAACAGGTCCACGGGTGAGCATGACCACAGATCGTGGTAATCCGCTTATATTTCGCATGATGGAGGGCGTTGTGACTAAACAGTGCTATTCGTTCATTATTTACCCATCTAGGTGAACAGCCACTCAGTTCAATAATAATACCCTTAAAAAGAGTTAGTTTTTATTTTTTATTTTGGGGCATGGAGATGTGGTTTCTTCGGAGTCCATGTGGCATGCAGCTCGGTAGTTGCTGTATTGAAGAAGGCTCGTGTGTTCCAGCCACCCCCCACTATCAGCATACTCGCCCGTCTTTCACAAACTGGGCCCATATTATATAATGGGCGCACTGTCCCTGTTTATGCCACGGCACACCTTTAGGCAGGTGCGTCGGGCACAAACAGGAACAAATCACCCTATTTCAGTCGATGCATCGCCTTCCGGCGAAGCAGCAAGCTCGCAGCGGCCCTGGTTAATGTAATTCAGTGAAATACAGAGTGACTGCTTAGAAGTCTCAGTGTTTCACAGTGCAGGTGACAGCCACCAGGCCCCCTGCCGAAGGATGCAGTGAGTGACTGCACCCACCTGCAGGTGGATATCTGGGGGAGGGGGGGATCTATGGGACCCCATTTCACCCCCTCCGGACGCTACCCATAGAAGGCGTACTAACCATGCACCACCTTTTTGTGGCACACTGTCAATGCACCCTTTAAGGCCCTGCTGGCCTCTGGGCCTGTATTCGTAATAGGGAGCAGGCACAGAGGCAAAGTGATTCCCTCATTTGCGTGGTGCCATGCTGCATGCAAACGAGGGAAGGCCCTCTGAAGGCAGCAGGCATTAGTTGTGCGGCAACGCGCTAAGTATTACAGAAGGGGCTGCACAAGCATGGGCGTACCCTTCTGATATACAGTAGCACCCCAAGGGCGCTCAAAGTGGGTGCACACGTCTGTTATGCCCCTGTGCACTATGCATAATGCGGCCCCTGATCACTAGAAGCTGCACCTATTCTGGGCACAGCTGATCAGTTGTGAAGTGGATGGCCATGGCTTCACACACCAGCTCATGTTTCTGACTATATGTTGTCTATATCTGGAAAACCACTCCCGTTTCTTAACTTCGAAAATCAAAAGATGCAGCCAATGTATTCCAGTTGAACATTCCACACCTGTCTTCTTTGAAGCTTCCACATCACACAGATAATGCAAAGACTATCTGAAGGTTAGACCTGAACAACTATCAAGTGGGTCAACTGGTACTCGTCAAGTACAAGTGTGCTGGTTGACCTGGTGTCGTTTAGCTCAGATTAGTTAATCCTTTAGACCATCATTGATATAGGGCTCTGGGGAAGAGGAACCACAATTCATGGAAAGGTGATGCTGTGTGTTGAATCCTTCACCGACCACAAGTTAATCTTATGATAAATGCCCCCTCTTTGTTCCTCTGCAGATGGCCTGGTGGACTGCATGGATCCAGATTGCTGCCAGCAACCCCTGTGCCACATCAACCCCCTGTGCCTGGGCTCGCCGGACCCCCTGGACATCATACAGGAGACTCAAGCACCCGTGTCTCAGCAGAACCTGCACTCCTTCTACAACAGGATCAAATTCCTCGTCGGCAAGGACAGCACACACGTCATTCCAGGAGACAACCCCTTCGATGGCGGGTAAGTTAATGTTCGGCGATAGCCCTGGGCCGTACGCCTGTCTGATATTAAACCTTCACAGCGCATTTGTGAGCCTCGCATTGTACGCCAGGAAATTCTAATAGGGACTGGCAGAAGGGCATAGGAGACAGGGGCTAAGTCGGTATCGGTAGTCCCAAGTGCCAGCGCGCGGGAAATGGAGATCCGCAGATATGTATGAATTTTTATGACCTGCTTGGTGTCACTGAAGGACTTTCCAGTGGTAAATCATCCGAAGACTGGGATGTTATTCCATAGAGAGATGTTTCTGAGCTATCCTATTAATATGACTTTGTTCACGCTTTCCCGCGTCGCACGGTGTTGTTAGCGAAACGCAATAGAGACCTTGTTCTGCTTGGATACGCTTACCTTTGTAGACCTTAATTTTTCTTGACCTTCACGAACATGTATTTCTAGAGCTGCACTGTTTTTATGGAAATACATCAAATTCAAATAATCTTTATTCGGATACTTAATATCCATAAAAGCACAGGTCACGTTAAAAACATTTCCAATAAAAATAAATAAATAAAAATGGAAATACATCAACGTACCATCATTTCAGAAATGTAGCTTCAGCCGCCGGTAGGTAGCTCTTGCAATGCCACTTAATAGTACTTTGTAACATTAGTTCTATTAAAAGCCTTTTTCGCAGAGAGAGATTTTAAAAACTGTTTTGCAGGCATTCCTGTTGTAATAAAAGCAAGCAAGAGGCATACTTGAGAGGGCAGGCACTTCCTCTGTTCAAGTTTAGCCATAAAACGTAGTTAAAAAAAAAAAAGGCAAATCTTCAAAGCTACTCTATCCAGGTCGTAGAAGGTCTGTTGGGTTCCACCATTTGTATAATATTTAGCTGTGTTAAGGGGTGCTGAAATAAAACTTGGATTTTATATAGTTTTTAATGATTTAACGGTGCTCAATATACAGAATTTGGAAGGATGGGAAACTGGGTCAACCTTGATTGACTTCTGACTCATGGCCGGTTGATAATCACAAATCTCAGTGGGGAGCATTTAACTCAGAGTTATCTTCCCAGTCTGTAAATGGAGTCATTAAACGCATGATACATAAATCGCAGTAACAGAAAATGGTCCCCAATACAGGAGGGGCCTAGCGTATCTACCGTTTCCAGGATATTTGGACCACTGCAAGTAGCTTCAAATTATTGCTCTAGGGCAGAACAAATCCAACTCTCAAGTCTGATATGAGCTCTGTTGATAGCTACAGGATTATGTATTGCGTATGTATTACGTATTCAGCATGCTGGGTTACTTAACGTATGCAGGAATGTTTACATAGATGGAGAAAAGTGTTTTGGAGCATACCTTGTGTGGAGGGAGCAGGGCACAATCCACTATGATTGGAAGGTCGACAATAAAGAGTTGGGACTTGGGATCGCTCTTGTAGGGTCGGTAGAATTTGAGACGTAGTCGCCGATTGTTCCACAGTCGTACCAATTTAAAGAGAATGCCAGATTGCATGCGAGTCCTTTGTACACCAGTGTATTTTTTGCATCTGAAGTCTCGCAAGGAAAAAAAATGCTTGGGTAGTTGCCAATGGGAACTTGGGCTCGCTTGCTAAATTGCCTTGTTTATTTGTGTTAGTGGCTTTGCACATCACACAGCATGGATTGAAAAGCCGGCATCGTGGAAGGGTGATGTGTTTACCTCGAGACATGATCATGTGGTCCAGATCTTGTAATGTGGACATTTATTGGTGCTCTTGTGGTGGTATCCGGGAGGTCAGTCAGAATGTGTTACCTGGAGATGGTTGAACTGGAACCAAGCCTTTCTGGGACATCTTCTTTACATGTTCCTTGAATGAATGAATGACTGATGTCAATGTTAAAGACACGGGACTTTGCCCAGGTAGAAAGAGGCCTGGTGAGAACACATGCATACCGTGCCTGACCCTGAGGTTGGCGCTTACCACTGTTGATGAGAACCAACCAACACTTTTTCGGTTGGGCTTAAGCTTGGACATTCGGGTTTGTTGTGTTGAGGTGTGACTTCATCCTTTTGTCTGTTGCCTTTTTCCAAAATTTCAGCTGTCCGAAAATCTTTGTGCGAAGCCTGGAGTTCTTCCAGATCAGGTTGACATGGCAACGGCAGTCTTCTCCAAGGAAGCACATTTATGGGGAAAATCAAATGTTCACATTTTCATGAACAGCCCTGGCTGCCAGCAGTAGAGCTGGGCCGTAAGTGGAGTAAGTAGGAGTTACTAGGGGTAAAAATTCAGAAGGACTCCAAAATATCACGTCTTCGAAGATGGGGTACTATTTACACATGTATCTTATAATCCTAAACTGTGGGTACTGGCAAAGAAATCAGAAAAAGTAATTTCAGTGAGAAATAGAGGATGGCTTCTATCGGTGCTAAAGGCGTAGCAATTGTCAACGAGGATTCTCAATGGTGACAACACGTGTATGGTGAAAGAAGGTTTAAGGGCGAGAGTAGGGAGGGGTAGGAGGTGAACACCGCTTTCAAGAGAAAAGAGAGCCATTGATGGATCTATTATAGATGGTCAGAGTGTGTGGTAGAAATGAGCTTCAAGGCAAGCTTTTGAAGCCATAGATCAAGATGGTATGGGTTAAATGATGTTACCCCGCATGGTTTTACCCCGCAGTTTTTACTCCACACAATCTTTTACAACGCAGGGCTTTACAACACATTCCTCATTACAACGCAATTACTATTCTAACACCAGGGGGCGTTACTTTGGGCAATGCGTTGTAACAGTTTGCGGTGTAAAGCCCTGCGTTGTAAAAGTTTTTGCGGAGTAAAAAATGTGGGGTAAAGACATGCGGGGTAAAAAACGCAGGGTAAAGGTTGTTTCCTGATGGTATAGCAAGAAGTTTAGCATGACTACTGGAGGCATATAGTTTCAACCACAGTGGCATCAAAATTATAATTAATTTAAAATGAGCATTAAAACCCCAGTTGACACACCATTCTTTCCTCTAACACTAGCTTGGAAGCAACTTTTGAAAGCGCATCCCCTCGCGCGTCGGCGAGGCTTTTGTTAGCGGGAGATGCTCTATGTACTCAGAGCTTCCTCAGGGCATCTAAAGGCTTTACATTATTGTAATGAGCAATGATGTGCTCCGATAGCCTCGCAAATACAACAATCTGTATGTTCTCAGGAGCCAGCCTCTTGTTAATTGGCATGCTTGTTACGCGCCGCTATCTGGGGCTCTAACGAGACATAGACAGAGGTGAACTCGGTGCAGGTGACACTCGGAATGAAAAGAAGCCACTTTCGGAAGAGTGAGAACTGCATCTATGGGCTACCTGGGATATTTCTGTATCCTAGACCAGAGTTCACCAAAGTCGGTCCTTGAGGGCCGGATCCATCCCATATTTTTAGCATGTCCCCATTTAGATAAATGTAGTTATCTTAAAAATCTGGCATGGATCCGGCCGACTTTGGAGAACCCGATCCTAGACTGTGAGTGTCGCACGTCAAGGCCAGGTTGTCCGTGGCTGAGGGGGAAGAACTGGCGTTCTCCGGAGGCCAAACGTTGCCATTCCCTGGGTGGCCGTGAATGGCCATGAAGGGGAAAGAGAGCTTGTAATAATGTCTCCAAGTGTAGATGGGGATGTGAGCTATTGGTTCGCTAATCAGCTCTGGCACCAGATTACCTGAATTGTAGCCACCACTTCCACAATCCAGTGCCTCAGGAAGAACTTAAAGGTTGGTAAAAAGAAGAGGCTAAATCTGGTTAATAAGTTTTGTATTAACACCGCATAATGGCAATGAACGTATCCATGCTGCCACATAAAAACCACACGCTCACATGAGAAGTGGTGTATGTAGGTAGACGGCCTGGAAATAATGCGTTGCCGCTTAACTAATTGTATGGAACTTCATAGGAACATGCAGAGCTTAATTTGCACACAAAAATAAGTGTTGGGTCCCTCGTCTGGAAGCCACTGTAGCTTGCACCACCCATTTCCCCTGCCAGCACTGCCAACGACAGTAACAACAGAACTACTAACCAGTACACTCCTATAAGTGTGACATTTCAGACTATTCCAGGCCCCCGAAGCTATAAGAATGGCTTGGGTGGCAAGCATTATGACCATTTTTAATGTATATTATATGAATAATAAACTGTTGCTGTGCTCGTCTCCAAATTAGACTGACAGCGCCACCATGTGGCAGATTGTCATAAGTGCTGCTTCTGACAATTAAGTGCCAGTGCTGAGCACCAGAAACCACTGGCTCGAATTAAGCACTGGGAACATGAGCATTCTTTTTCAAGTCCAGTTTGCTCACAAAGGCTTAATAGGTAGGTCTGATGTCTAAGACACTGATTTCTTGATCATTTACTAGAGGAAAGGCTAGTCCACCTTTGCCATCTGCTCAGCTTGTCGGAAGGCTGTCTCACATTTTTGTCTAGATTAGTGTTTCCATCATTAAAAGAATTTAAAGTTTAGTGTACGATACCATAAAATCCATTTGAAATTGTAGATTAGTTTGAAAAATAGTGACTAGAAGTTGGTGATATTATGGCCATAAGGTAGTCAAGTAAATATGCGTCGAGGTTGCACAGCGCACAACTTTACAGAAAAGTTTTACTGCCATTGGCACTTTATATCACTAAACCTCTGCTGTGTCTCTGGTCTGATGGTCATAGCCTTATTTTCAAAATATGAATATTGGGAGATCCTTTAGAGAAGTAATGTGCACAGAAGCCTGCAGGTCACCAGGGCGCAAGTTACAAATACCCAAGAATATCTGTAGGTAAAATGCCTCGTAAGTCATCGGGGGTGGAGCCTTATAAAATATAGGTGAGCGGGCCATTGAAAACTCAAGCCTGAAGCCTGGCTACTGCTCAGCTCGAGAGAATTGGAGCCTCGACCCCTTAATGAGCCGAGCTTTCATATGGATTCTGCCTGCCACCCTCACTTTAACCCCAATGTACAAAGAGGTAAAAGCAAAGTATTAACATGTAAGTTAAAAAGACAAATATATACTCATTTAGTGGCAGGTTTGTACACAGTAAAACCCGAAAACCTGGATTAAGCACGACTTCCCCATGAATCAAATTATGTGACCGTAGGCTAATATTTTATTTTACTGATCCTCCCTTTTCCTCTCTGTCACATATTGAAATATGTGAGTTCAGAATACCAGCTGTCACTTCCTTTCTGGTCTCTATGCCCCCCTGCATCGCGCTGCACCACGTGACCATTCATATCTTGGCTTGGGCTTGAGGGTCAGATGTTCTAAATTGAACAGGGAGAAACAGAAAGCCAAACTTTGGAATGTTGAAGTAGAAGGTCTATAGCAATCGTGATTGGCCCTACGTCGCGCCCCCAAGATTCAATCCTCTTAGTAGAACCCTGGGTGCACGTGGAAAGGCAATAGACTTGTGGAGGATGATTATTGGCTGGTGAAGGGCTATTTCTCCAATATTTCAATGCTTCCTATATCTGTTCTTTCCCCATATTGTGTATAACACTCTTGAGTTTAAGGGTGCTATGTTGTAACAGCGTGATACACGGTTGTTAAACGCACTCTTTCTACAACTTGGACAGAGGGCATTTAATAAGCACTGTAGCCCTCTGCAGCAGTCAATAATGCTTATATTAAACCTGCTGCACATGACTTTAGTGGATGAAGTAAGAAACACATATACCTGTAGTTGCTGGTAGCCCCCGGCTTACCTAACAAGAGCAGTGCTTAATTTGTAAAGTGCCAGGTCCTGCCCAGGAGGCCACTGCAGCTTGCACCACCCCTGTCATCGCTGCCAAGACAACTACTAACCATCTCTCTCGCCTGCAAGTTCCACAATTCAGATTTATTCCAGGTCCCCAAAGCTAAAGGAATGGCTGTAGAGGCAGGTATTAGTGATAGTTAATGTATATTGTATTTATAAACAAAAGTTGCTTTGCTCATCTCTAATAGAAGAGCAGCGCCACCATGTGGCAGACTATCCGAAGTGCTGTGTTGACAATTAAGTGCCACTGCTGAGCACCGGAAACCACCAGCTCAAATTAAGCACTGACCCAGATGCTCTACTGGCTGCAGAGGTCATCCCACACAGAATGGCACCAGGGGCAGTCTCGATGAAGAACGAGCAGATGGAGTTCCACACTGGCTCACCTTGGACAGGAAGTATTCTGGACTTACTCAAAGACTCTGTCAGAGGAAGCAGAGGTGACAAGCCACCTCATCAACGCAAAAAAAGAGGCAACTCAGGAGCAATGGATAAATTGCTTTCTTGGATGAGGTAAAAGGCCCTGGCGCTTGCGAAATCCCAACAGTGACATACTGTTCACGTGTGCTGGGAGGAAGGAACCTGCTTGCATTGAAATCAGCGTTGATGAGGCTAAATTAATTTCTGAAGGCCCATGAAGGTCTGCCAGGTCCTTTTGATGAACAGATTGTAAGCACTTGGCTGCCTCCTATTCATCCTGTCTATAGATTTTTCAACCTAGCAGCGCTCCCGCTGTTTGCTGTGGGTCTGGCTGCCTCTGCTTCACCGCCTTCTGCAGGCTGAAGGTCTAGCTTTAATGAATCGCTTCATACTGGGAGGTTTCCTTTTTAGGTCTGGCTTCAGAACCCCTGCTGTCTGTCGGCCTATTGTTACCAGTTCTTTGACAATATACTAGGGTCAGCCTTGGCTCCGCCCAGAGGAGTATTTTTCCTCCCACCTCATGCTGTTTCATTATCATTCCACCCCCTATGGAATGCTGCCATTGCAATGCATGAGGGGCTGTTTTACATCTCAGAAGTACACGGAAGCATCACACATTACATTCTTTGTCTCATAGATGCATTTTATACAGAAATCAATTGTGTTTTTCTGGCATCTTCACTGCAGCAGGCTCTAAAAAATATTTTAGTCAGAACTTTCTCAGTGCTTGTTCTAATAGTGCTCAATTGTGTGGCCGATATAGAACATGAACCATTAGGAAATAGAAGTTAGCCCAAGATCACACCGTGTGACCAAATGGAGAAGCAGTGATTCTAACTCAGGTCAGAACTTCTGCAAACAGTGTAACTGATGGACCCCCTCTCGTCTGTTTCTTTAAACTTGGCTCTTGCGAGAGCGGATCCCTTTGTGTTTCTCTCCGCCTGGATATGCTTTGAGAACTTGGGTAGCAGCACTATGCTGTGACTGCTAGGCACCCCTATCACATTTCGATATGGGGAAGGCAGGGTCTGTTACCTGACATGTATTGGATGCGCTCCCAGCGGGGAGGTCCAAAAAGGGTCCGTGGGAGCGCAATACTCTCTACGGTATGTCAGTCTGTGACTTGATCCTGACAGAACCTGCTGTGGTTGGTGATACATGTGTCTGTAATTCTAGCCCCCTGCGGTAGGCCCTGCCTCCCTCTGAGTGGATGTGGATGCTTTTCTCTGCTAAGCATCTCAGAGGCATGCTGTGCTGGGATCCCTTCAGATGACGCATAAGAAGGTGGTGATGGATGGAAACCAAACCTAGCCTTTGGGAGGGTGGGTGGTGAGCGCGACACCGCAGGGCTCCAAGAGCAGGTTTTATTTTATATCTTTGGCGTAGCCTTGACCCAGCTCTAAGGCGCAGCCGAGCTCGGATATTTAGTTAGATTACCAGTGGCTAAAATTATTTCAAGCATTCCATCCATCACTGTTTTGTAAACTGACTGTATAAACTATAACATCCTAGAGAAATAAGTTAAAACCATAATTTCAATAAAAAATAATTTTCATAAAAATCCTTCAAATTAAAAAAGTTGATTAGATCAATTCGCAAAATAAAGTTAATACTTATCTCTATAATCTGTTATTATTTTTTTTCAGCTGCTTGGGTAACTTTAGGCTGTACCATCTTGTCTCTATAGCGCTTCTTGCTGCAGTAATGCCATTTCTAAGTGCTGTACATACGTGTGTTATGGTTAGTCAGTTAATGCTACCTATTTTATACAGTGCTGTGAAATGACAGCATCCTTCGGGGAGTACACTCCGGGCGAGCGGTGTGAGTGAGCAACAGGGCCAACAGAGGGGAGCACGACCGACTCGTGAGATTGGAGCCAAAAAGGCCTACATGGTTTGCTGCTGCTGTGAATAAGGCTCCCAATGAGTGCACCGCTCCAGGTGTATCAAGTGGTTCACAAATGTCTCATTAAAACTGACTGTAAGACCTGTGCTGGTTGGCCTAGAAATGTGAAACATTGTGATGAAAAATCAATTGTTCTGGTTTTGTGCGGCGGTGCCTCTGTAACCTCTCTAGGTCCACTCGCCATGCCCAGTGCACTGTGGGGTCTGTATTCAAGCTTTTTCCAGGGCTGCTTTCAGCTCCCGGTCCAGCCCTGCCCAGTGCCAACTGATGGCAATAACCTGAATTGTCGAAGGCTTGTAATGCACACGCTCTAATCAAATGAGGGCCCATCCGGTGAAAGATGTCACAAAATATCTAAAACCCAAGCAGACATCAAGTGAAG
Source organism: Triturus cristatus (assembly GCF_964204655.1). Classification (NCBI taxonomy): domain Eukaryota; kingdom Metazoa; phylum Chordata; class Amphibia; order Caudata; family Salamandridae; genus Triturus; species Triturus cristatus. Next base: position 1,449,966,297 of record NC_140591.1, read on the forward strand.
CAACATTCTAGAATGCCTTTCGTTGGTGATTTTCGGGGCCACTGAAATTATGCAGCAAGCGAGGGCCAAATTATGCAGCCGGGTTGAGTAAATTATGTGGCAAGAAATTGCAATGTATGCGGCATAATGCGGCACATTCTGTAATGGTATTACTTCATTATTTCATCATTTTTAAACTTGGTAGTATTGGTTGCATCTCATTAGTACCAACTTAATACCCGAATATAGCAGTAAGCAACAGAAAGGTGACCTGTCTGGCTTTGCAAAGATCCTTCCACTGTGTAATAAGTCTCACTGCATTTTAGCAGCTTTTCAACTATTTAAGATAGAAACAATTTTTGTTTGTTACAATCTCCAAATTATGCGTCGGGTGATGATGGATTATGTGGCAAATATATAATTATGCGAAAATCGCAGCATAATAGCATAATTCCAGTGGCTCTTGTGATTCTTAGCGGTGCACGACTACCTAAAAATAAGTGTTTTCCCCCCTGTGCTGGAAGGCCCCTTTACAATACTTGTGTACCAGGACGCATCACAACCACCTGTGTTAACAGTGCCTCAAAATATGGTTTGAGAACACGGACTAGAGGCCAGTCTGGCCTCTGGCATGGATAGCCCAAGCGAATGTCTGCTACAGCGACCCATCATTTTGGGGTACGCCGCATCTATTTCCACGAGTGCTGCTGGAACGTTTTTTCGAGTGGCGGTGCTGGTCAGTAACCACATCTAGAGAGCGTTATAGGGGACATTTGACAGTGTTTTTTTTTTTTTTTAATATACAGAAATGCTGCCAGAAGAAACAAATTGAAGAAGACCCCCTTCACCGTTCGTTCTGATTGAAATCTTTCAAGCGCTATGGGGGTGCTGCAGCACCCTCCGCACCCCTTGTTCCAGCTCCGCGGATTACTAGGCAGCCGCCTCTCCGCGGCCTGGATTACACGCTCTACATCGCAGCTGCCTGCCTGCCTGCCCGTGTCGTCCACGCCTGCTCCCGGACGTCTGTGGGTGGAAACACGATGACACTTGTTTCTGTCTGTCTGCGGGAGCCTGGCCTCGCATATCTTCCCCCCCCCCCCCTCCTCTGATCCCATCCCAGTAATGAGCTTCAGCGCTGAGAGCTGCACTGAGCCCTTGTCTGTGCCGCACACCCTCCACGACCCCTCCCCCCATGCCTCAATAAACAGGGACGTTCTGGGTGAAATCTGTTAACTTGTCAATTCAATTGGAAAGATGTGATTTCAGCTAAGGGAGAAACTCAATTTTGCTCAATTACCGAAAGTGCAGTCCGTGCTGGCCGGGCTCGGCGGACGCGGGGACCACCCGGCTTTACCCCGAGAGATAATTTTATGTAAATACACTGGGAGAGGGCCCGAGCAGGTCGAGCGAGCAGGCACGGTGAACCTCGGCGCCATGGCACGGTAATTGCATTCGGAGCAAGGTCTTCTGAAGGAAACGGCCTTCTAAATTAGCATTAGCCGGCTTGCGGTGCATTGTGGGTGGTTGGCCTTGCCTCCAGAAAGGACAATCTCACTCGAGAGGCCAGCTGCCGGAAGGGCAGCATTAATTATTTCCACCCCAATGGGACGCCTTTGATCTCCCTCGGGAAGTCCTCTTCCTGAGATGGAATCGAGGCTTGACGGTGGCTCGAGCCAGATTAAAGATTTTTTGTACTTTTTATTCAATTATTTCTGATTATGTAGCACCGCAGAGACTCTCCTTTGTACTGGTTTGTGGGGCACGTTTAACTGGACAATGTAGCTGCTCTTTCACGTGTTGGGGAGGCAACGCCTTGGGTCCTATAGCGGGCAGACATCTGTCCGCCATCTTGAAATGGTGTCTCCAGGTGTATCAACGACAGGCACCGGTAGTAAAAAGGCGAGGTGCCCTGAATGCAGTGCGTTTCTTTTTTGCATGCTTGGCGTCACATGTCGCATGGCTCTCCAGTGTGTTGCAGCACACACTGTACATGCAGGTGTTCATCGGCTCAGTAGTGTGTGCCATTTAGGGGCATATCTGTAATTTGTGTAGTGGTACAGAGGTATGCGACGCCTACTGTACCCGAATAATTACTTTTACCACCCAACTAAAGAAAACATTTTCTTGCTTGCTTAGGGCTCAGGGCACCCTTCCTAGGCTTCTGTTGGCGTTGTCACTTTTACAACTGTATGTGCACAGGCCGTGGTGCCATTGGGTAAAGTGGCTTTGATCACCACTGCCCCAACATAGTACTTGCATCATAATCTTTGTTTAGCCATTCAGCCACCAGGATGGGAGAGGGTACAGCCATGCACCCTGGAAATGTGCTCAATGAAGCCTCTTGTAATCGCACCCTTAATTAATCCTGGGCTCTTCAGCCTTGAGCAGCTAAAGGAACTGATGCATGGGGGGAATTGAGTGATTTGTCTAAAATCACACAGTGAGTCACATAAGGAAGAGTAGAACTTAGGTCACCTGGCTCCAAAATCTGCCTCCTGGTCACTAGCCTCAGTAGGTTGAGCCCACGCTCAGTAGATTAGATATTAGGTCCAGGTCACTGGTTTAAACCCCAAATCACACCCCAGTTTGAACCCCAGTAATAGTATTACCAAGAGGCAGCTCACTTGGCAATGTCCCTTCCATCAGAGGTTGTTTTCATGGCTGTTGATGGATGGCGAGCATCCTGGTCTCATCCTGCAGTGTTACCAGCGTCTTCTCTGATGAGTCTGGTCTTCAAGGCAGTGAAGATGTCGAACATTCATTTCTTGCGGGGCATTGACTCCCAAGTGAGAGGGACGCCTCCTAACTAATAGCCTTCAATTTAATAACTATGGATTTTCCTTTAATGCTCTCCCTTAGTGCGCTGTTGCGTCAAAGGTGATGGAACTCGATAGCTCCTATGGATGGGCATTGTCGTGAAGGATGGACGAAGGATGGGCAGGCACATCAATAGAGGGGCTTACGCTCTGATCCATTGCCTGCCGAATGTGCAACTGAGAGTGGATCAGCACATGAGGTGATTAAAGAACGCCTCATTGGAGTGTCTAAGTCAGTGATGCTTACAGGCAGAACAGGAACTTTCCTCCAACTCTTAACATCAAATTTGAATTCCCTTTATAACACGTATAGGAAATGTATTAAGAATACATTGGATAATAGATTAGAAGTTGGTGAGAACAGACTGTGTTAGGAAGGTCCCAGGTGCCCAGTGGAGCTTACACTGTGGATCTCCTGGTGCTCGGATGCCTCAGCGCGGTGATACCTGATCAGGGAATCTGAGCTTCCCGCCTAGAAGCGCACACAGACGCGTCCTTACTCCACGGGTACCCAGTGTAGCATATTGCGGAACAGATGTTCAGCTTGATACAATTTGTAGAGGGTGGTTACCCCTTTTCCCCCGTGACTCTCGAGGCATAATCTGAGTAGGTCTCATTAAACATATATTTTTTCACTCTGCCCGTGTTAATGCCAGTGGGCACCCTTGCCGTGAGACGGGGCGTCGTACGGAAACTTGTCCAAGTCAGACAGAAATGGAGGTCCTTCATTTCTGGCCTACATAACAGTCGGCATAATGGGCAGTAAGTAAACCAGGCATCCTATCGTGAAAGGTCTAGCACATTATACAACCAGGGCCCGTATTACAGAAGTGCCGGGGGCGCTACTGGCGTTTTTGCCCGCTTTGTGTGCCCCCAGGGGATGTGGTATTACATAAGGGGTCACGTACGTGTGTGCGGCTCCTTCTGTGTTAGAGATAGTGCAGGCGCACATGTAGTGCAAGCGCTATTGGGAGAAGAGGTTCCCCTCATTTGTCAGGAGGGGAAGGGGTGGCCACATGCACATGAGGGAATCACTCTGTCTCCGTGCCCTCGCCGTATTAACAACTTGGACGCAGAGGCAAACATGCCTTTAGGAGGCGCCCTGAATGTGCGCTGCATAAAGTTGACGCACTTTCAGTGTGCCCAAAGGCAGCCCTCTGGAGGAGAGAAAGATGGTCCGATGGACCCCTCCAGACCTCCCCTTGCAGGCGGGTGCAATCACTCGCTGCACCTGCCTGCTAGGGGATCTCTCACCCTGCACAGGGAAACATGGAGCAACTTTTATACAGCGACTCCGTATTTCACATGAAAGCGCTGCCCCAGGAGTTCACAGCTGCCCTGCGGGGGAGCATTCTTTCTAATAGGGCGCACTTTCCCTGGTTGCACCAGACGAACCTGTTTCAAGGTGCGCCGTGGCGCAAACAGGAAAAGTGTGTCCTATCTGTAACGGGGCCCCAGATTGTTTTCTTAATGAGTATTGGAACATGTTACTATATCCGTTACACTGTGGCTGCGTGTTTTTAAAAAAAAAATAAAAACTTTTAAGAAAAAGGAGCTAAACTCAAATAAGTAGGTAAAAGTATCCTGCCAATAAATCTACTGTCTGCTAAACAGCACACAATGCCTGTGTTAACTTTTTAGTAAAACAACCCCAATTTTGGTGTTAAAGGAACTGAGGGACAGGGAGATATTTATCTGTCCAAGATCACACTGAGCGGCCGTTTGGGTAAGGCAAGCAGTGCAATTTTGGCTTTGATTTCAAAGGTAACATCTTGGCTGCTTGGCTAGATCACCTCTCAACTGTGATTTTTATCTGAATCGGCATGGCGCTGTGCTTTACTCTTCTCTGATTGCCTTTGCCTTACAGTTCCTACTGTGCAGTTTCAGGTCTGACTTGACAGCACAGCTGCATGCAAGACCTATTAGTGGGCTCTGGCTCCATCTAGGGGAGTAAGACCTTCTTACCTCATACTGTTGGCTATTTGATGTATTATTCCACCTGCTAGGGCTTGCATCACGGGACATGAACTATTTTCTATCTCAAAAATACACCAATTCATCACACGTTATATCATAGATGCATTGTATGCAGAAAGCAAACTTTTTTTTGTTTTGTTTTTTCACTGCAGTAGGCTTTCATTTTAGGTTTTAGTTAGGACTCAAATTGCAAGCCAGGCGTATTGGTTTTGCCAGTGCTTGTTTTTCATTGGTAAGGCAGAGCTCAGACCTCCCATTCCATAGAGCCCAGAAAGCTGCAGTGGGAGCTGCTGACCTTTGTTTCCACTTCAACGCCTCTTTGTAGAAGTCCACTGACAGACAAAAGAGCACTGGCACATGAAATTGAATCTTTCGTGACCCGTGTCCCCATGTCAAAGCCCTGGAGGAACTTGTAGGAGGAGCGTGAGGTCACATTTAGGAAGGGCAAGCAAACCCCTCTGGGCATTCCCACATTGGACGTCTTGTTTTCATCTGAAATACAAGTAAATAGATGTTATGAAAAGTAGATGGTATATGTGCTAGAAGCTAAAATTACGATTAAAAAAAAACCATTTCAAGCTAAAAGGGTGTCAACCATCAGTCCAGGAGCGCCAATCCATGTCTGTTTTTCAGGGTCTCCATGTTGGCGCACGTTTAAGCAAAATGAATCTCAGTAGAACTCATTTACATGATTGGTGTTTATCCCGAAAATTAAGTTTGGATCCTGCCCTCCTATACCTACGTTGGACACTTTTGTTATCTGGCTCACGAGACCACATTGGTCCCCCTCTCATCAGTGAGGAGCCATTATGAGAGAGCGGCCTGTTTCAGTGGACTCTTAATCATTCGAACAAACATGGACCCCCACCTCAATAAAACTATGTTGCATTGACTGGATACAGGAAGCAGAGAGCTTAAAAAAAACTGTGCTCCTTACTGTGTAATTCTTTTAAGAGATTGTGGCGCGCAGCACAATACAGCATGTTATTTAGATTGATAAATTAGCACGTGAGTCTGCCTTAGTGCTCCGCACCAATTATTTTCTGGCAAAACAGCACTTAGTGCTCTCGCCTGAGAGCTTCCTTTGTTCCTGGGCAAAGAGCCGGTGCGGAAGACACATGGAAAGCACTTCCCGCTTTTTTCGAGAGTGACAGGCTGGGCTGCGAGTGGACATGTTGCCCGACAGACACCTGCCAGGGCTGAACTTTTCTGTGCATTCGAAGGCTTGACGCTGCTTCCGCTGGGTGGATACAGAAGCCTACAGCAGTCTGACCCGCTGGCCTGACCTGCGATGCTAAAAGTAGGGATCTGAGAGTCTTACTGGAAACCCTACCACCCCGGTCCGTGTCAAGAATTCACAGCTTATCACAGAGGCTCGGCCTCTGACAATGCCCTCGGGGAGATGGCAGGGGGTCAGGGGTCAGAGGAGAAGTGACAGCTCAGAGTGTGCTGTCGGGCTTGTCAGCTGTCAGACAGCCGCCCCTACATACATGCCCTGCAGCAGGTATTTTTTTTGCAGAGGATCTGCCTTGAAACTGAAACGCTTCAAAGGAAAATCACTTTAAAGTGTAATTTGTATCTGGGCTCGCGCAGCCCTTTGAATGCCCTTGTAGTAATTGTACAAGTGACAGTTTTCATCAATTCTTGGAGTCGTGGCTAATTGGTGATCTTAGAGGACTCCTTAACTGCTAGCCGACAAACCAATTTGTGAGCTGGTGACTTTTCCACCAGTACGGTCTGTGATCTGGCTGACCAACCCCCTGGACTCTCCTGGTAGGTGGATGGCCAACCCACTGAAAATTGAAGTGGCTGACCTATCCACCAATCAGTGAGCTGGCTGATGTACTTAAGCATCGATCTGTGACATGGCTGACTGAACTCCCGGTCTGTGACCTGGCAGTCCAAGTGATCAATCAGTCTGTGATCTCTCTGACCAACTACTGACCTGTGAGGTGGATGACCAACCCACTGAGTCTTGAGCTAGTCGACCGACCAATCAAAATGTTAGATATTTGCCTTTGGCATGGAGCCATGATTTGGAAGATCTACTCGCTCATTTGTGATCCAGTAACTTATCCGTAGAAATGGAACTTCATTGCCCACTTTCCCAGATGTGATCTGGCTGACCTGCCCATCCATCTTTGATCCAGCTGTTCTGGGTGATGTCAGATTTACCCACTGGTCTGTGATCTGGCTGGCATCCCCAGGGGTCTGTGAGTAGAGTGAAATATCCACCAGTCCGAAAGCTGGGTATGTATCCATCTATCTGCGATTTGACGGACGTAACTACTAATCTGTGATCTAGTTGACCCAGCAAGCTGACTGAGCGGTAATCTGGTAGACACCAGAGGTGCAACTAGAGCCAAATTTCGGGGGGGGGCTAAGAAAAAATTTCGGGGGGGCTGCAGGGGCTCTTAGAAGGGGTGAAACAACAACGAGGCCTCATTAACATACAAATGGTCTCAAAAAAGACCTGTGGAGTGCTCGGGTGCGGCTGTGTGTCTGCCCGGGAAGCTGTCTCATCCCGGGCTGCCACACACGACGGGGGAGCGGGGGGGGCTGAAGCCCTTTGCGTCCAATGGGTGTTGCGCGCCTGGTAGACACCCCCTTATTCTGTGATATGACCGGTTTAAACTACCTATCTGGGAAGTGGTTAGCCTATCTACTGAACCTTGAGCTTGCAACCCTCCAACCCATCTGTGATCCGCGAGGTGGGTAACCTATCGACCAGTGAGCTGGCTGACCTACCCACCAATCTGTGATCGATCTGACCTACCTAGTACTCTGCTCTCCTGCTGGTATTGAAGCAGGGGGACCTACCCAACGCATCTGTGATCTGGCTCACTTTCAGAGCAGCGGTGAAGCCGTCCAAACAACACCGCAATCTTGGACCTGGTTACTGTTCAGCTTTCAAGAAATAATTTAACTGGTTAGCGCAATCCTCACGCGGGCTCAGGGCAGTCTTTTCTCCCTTTCGATGTTCCTGTGTGAGTAGTACAGAGATACGCGAGATCTCGGCTCTGCCACACAAGTGTCCAGTTATATAGTTGGCTAGGCTGGTTCAAGGTTCGATTTCATAATTTTGTTCTTCTAAACTGGGGTGGCGTAGTGGGCAAAAAAACGATGGATTTAACCCATATATTTTGACCGGGGGGGGAATGTTTGCATTGTCAGCATTCCGTCCATCATTTGTTTGCTGTAACTCTTTCTGAACTGCACATAGGAAAGTAATAAGGTATAATCCGAAAAAATTGCAGTCTTCTACTAAAAACGTTCTGCATTATTGAACCACAGTGGTTTAATTGGCCTTCTGGAACTGTAAAATCTGCCTGATTATTGCAGGAATGGCGATGTCTTTCAAGGACAGGAGTACAAATGCATGGCTCGAGTATATATAATTCAGCATATTAAAAAAAAAAAACGTAAAATACTGTGGATGTCGTCATTGTTTCCTCCTCCTTTTCCAAGGCTTGTCTGCGTATATACACCCTTCATTGTACAGCTGAACTAGGTCTGCAAGAGCATTAATATACTTTTTCAAACCCATCCTATTCCCACTATTTGTGGGCATCACGCTCGGGGGCGCCGCTTGGTCAGTAAGATTGGAGGGGGGCGGTGAGCATGAGACTTCCCGTCCATCAAGCTGGCATATAATGTTAAAATACAGTATATGACAAGCAGCGTGCATGAGTGAGGCTTAAGAGGCAATGGAGAGGGATATGAATTACTAGGAGTACTATATGAGAGAAACACAATATTTAGTAAAATATATATTTTTAGGGCTTTCAAAACAGAGAGGAGAGTGCGTGTGTTTCTGTCAGTATGTGCATGCAAAAATCCCAGGTGAAATCCGACAGACGGCATCATACCCGACTGAAAGCACCTGTACTCAACTATTCATCTGAAAATACATTTATTAGGGGGATATAACACCCCAAATACCCCCTGAAGCTACGCCCCTGATCACGCTGCACTCCTTTTACAGTACTACCACTCTCCTACCGTGCACAGCCTGCCCCACGCCACTGGTTCGCTCGCTCCGTTAGTCTTACTGACCATTGATACGGACAGAGAATCTGGCCCCTAGTGTCTGCTCAGATCACTGCCTGGTGCAACCCCTGTGACCAGGGCCGGCTATAGGGCAGTGCGACTGGTGCGGCATCACTGGGCACTGACCTGTGGAGGGGGCGCTGACCTCAGCAGGGGTGCTGTGTTGAGCATAAACGTATGATTGGAGCGATGAGGGGCACTTTTGCCTGGTGGTAGTGACAGAATTCGAGGATACGGTCATAGGGTGTCGGGGCACAAAAAGATGATTGCCGCACCGGGCTCCACCGGCACTGCATGTGACCTTATTCTCCAGCTCCTTCCTAGCTCTTACATTCTGTCTCTACCACTGAGATGATTCACTTGTCTTGTAAATGGTGAAAGAGTGAACCCTCACACTTCCTCAGTCCACACATGCAGATAACCTACTCTTGAACCTATTAATCACGTGATCAGCATGTGACCTGGGTGTATCTGTATTTTGTAGACTACTCTAGCCCCTAGGTACAAGAGCTTGTTCTTCTAATTAATAATGCTTGTACTTTGCCTTTGTTATTTCTTGCTTGCCCTGAATGCTACCAGGTGTAATTTGCTATCCTTCTCTTTCTCCCTTAGTCACGCTTGTGTAATTCGAGGCCAAGTGATGACATCGGACGGGACTCCGCTGGTGGGGGTCAACATCAGCTTCATCAATGCCCCGGCATTTGGGTACACCATCAGCCGACAAGATGGCAGGTACAGACATTTGCCCCCGCTAGCCTCTGCTGCTCTTCCTTCAGGGAACAGGTGGAGGTGCCACTGAGCATAAGGTAGCCCTACATCAGCGGTGTTGTGTGGTGTTTCTGTGATGTGCATATATGTAGCTTCTGTGTGTAAGATGTGAGTATGTGCAGTGCCTGTGTGAGTGGGAGGTGTGTGTGTGTGTGGTGTGGGAGGTATGTGGATGGGTGGGGTGTGTGTGGATAGGTGTGTGGGTGGCATGGTTGTGTGTGGGTGGCGTGTTAGTGTGTGCATGCACTCAACGGTCAACCGCTTTGTGCAGGAATCCTTACAGACCCTTTGGAGCAGGCCTGATGACTCACTTCCCCATGCTTCCGATAACAAGATGGGGTCAGTGGCGGTTTCTTCGTGAGGGTGGGGGCAGCTTTGCCCCGCCCGCTGCCAGTCGCACTAAAGCAATGTGAACCATAAAATGGCAATTAAATTATTAACTTGCCATTTTATTATGCACTAAGAGCGCCACAGTTGTCAGCCTGCCCAGGAGCTGGGCTAAAGGAGAGGTGTGTCCTCTGCTGCACAGAGGACTGGTGACGTGGCTGGCCAGACACTGCAAAAGTGCACAAGTCAGTTTGGCCGGCTGTCTTGAGCCAGCCGAACTGACATGCGCACTTTGCAGGTCTCCACCCAGCTGCCTGAGGTGCTGCGCAGGGAAGGGAACCTCCTGCGGTTTAGAAAGATGCTAAAAACACGGTTGTTTAGAAGAATCCTGAGTGTAATTTAGACCAGGGAGTGTCTTTCATTCTGTGTTTGCCAAGTTTATTGTTTACCATCGATTTCCGAGCGCCTAGAGACCTGCAGGTGAGTGGGCGCGATATAAATCCAATGTAACAATAACAATAACAGCTGGGTGGAGACCTAGCACAGATTTAAAGGGCCAGCCCACTCTACCCAATCCAGGCGCTGCACTCATGCAGCATGAGAGCAGCACCTGGAATGGTTAGGGAAGTTTCCTCTTCCACTGGTGCCCATCGGAGCCACGGACTGCAAGGACACAGATGATGCAGCCCAGTTAAGTGCATTTATTTTATTTTTACTGTTGTAATGCATGCAAGTGCTTTTATTTTGTATTCTTGTCTAATGTAAAAGTGTTTTGGGATGCAGTGGGGCACTTCACTTGCCCCACCGCTTTTATATGTTACCAGCCGCATCTGGAAGGGGTATGAGACTGCACAGCAGACTGCGGTGTCCCAGAGGCTGGTAACACTCCCATTGTAAATGCTGATGAAGCCCACTGATTTTAGCACCATGGCAGTCAGATGCTGTGCTAACACCGACGCTTGTTTCTCTTCACCCAGACAGAGGAGCCGGCAGGGCGATAATGACATGGAAACTTTCCATTAAAAGACAAGCGCTAGATGCGTGGTTGGGAAGCTCGCAAGGGGACAGCTGGATTTTCAAGTGAAGACTATCACATTAATGCAGATGGAAAGCCTGCCAGTGCCAAGGATTTGTTGTGCGAATCCTGTTTTTCTTCCCCTTAGCAACTTTGAAGCCAAAGACCGCGGTGTGCAAATTAATCCGCTCCTTTGTGACTTTCAATAAGATATGTACGTGTTCACCTCCATCCACTGCAATCCGTACACGGATTTTGAACTGTCCAGCTTATGGTGGGGGAGCGTCGCCCCGCCTGCTACGCGCACAGCAGGCACACACGTTAATAAAATGGTAATAAATCTAATTTTATTTTGGTTGAAGGCTCGCGCTGTTACAGGACAAGGGCAGGGGATGGGGCTGATTCGTGCAATTGCACTCTTAATGCAGCGCCTGCCAGTGCGCATGTCAGATTAGACAGCTGCCTCCAGCCGTCCAATCTGAAATGCACACTTCAGCCTGCATGATCCCGAAACAGCAGAGGGATTGCAGCCACAGGCCCCCACCCGCCACATGAGGGCGGGGTTAGCCTGCTCCATCCATAGGATTGGTTGGCATCGCATTGCACAGGGTAGGAAGACCTTCCCTTTCCTGCTGGTGTCTCCACCGAGGAGATAAACATCGGACGTGGCTCCGTGCAGCATATTTGGTGAGTTTTTATGGGCATCTCACCCTACCATATTTTAATGTTCTGGCATGACTCCTGCATCCCATAGCTCTACAAAAAAGTAAACTTGGGGCTGGCTGATCTTTCCAATGCTGCTGTTCATGAGCCAATAAGTTGTCTATCTCCATAGCACTGGGGAGGCTGCACGGTTCATGATACGACTAAAACTATCACAAAGGAGACACTCATGACATCAATAATGATCTCTTATATAACACGAGTACACTTAAGTCTTAACGCGCTGGTTACAGGTGGGATATTAGCTTAGTAAATAGTGCTGAACTGGCCACCATGGTAGCGGGGCGTCCATCACAAGGGTTCTGAGGTCAAATGGTAGCTCGCGTGTGAAATCAAATCGGGCCACCTAGTTTGCTGGCTTTCCCGCCTCCTGCTTGCAGTGTTCTCAGACACGTACACTACGGTGGCCTTGATGGCTCAGTTTATTGGTTTGCAGTTAAAATGTAGAATGTCAAATAAAGAACCACAGCTTGCTAAACTGATGGTCATTGCCTGTAGTTACAGAGTACATCCCTAACAATCTGATTGGCTGTCTTGTTTTCAATACTTCAGTTCTGGAGGGTGTTGAGTCCTTCCCATAACCATGTCATTTATTCCCCGTCCGCAGCTTCGATCTCGTCACCAATGGGGGCGTGTCCATCACACTGCGCTTCGAGAGGGCGCCCTTCATCACTCAGGAGCACGCGCTGTGGCTGCCATGGGACCGCTTTTTTGTCATCGAGACCATCGTCATGAGGCACGAAGAGAATGAGATCCCTAGCTGCGACCTCAGCAACTTTGCCCGTCCCAACCCAGTGGTCTCGGTCGCGCCTCTAGCTGCCTTTGCTGGATCTTGTGCTGAGAAGGGTCCGATTGTTCCCGAAATCCAGGTTTGTGACGTTTGCTTCAAGATGCACAAGTTACTAGTTAGTAGAACTTGACTTTGTGTTAAATATGGCTGCTGCTTACTTGCTTTTCTGTCCAAGGAGGGTCAGCTGTCAAGCGCTTTGAGGCAACTCTACGAAAACCCCAAAAAAAATAATTGAACAATTTCCTAATGGAGGCCAACATTCATTTTAAATTGCATGTAATGACTATGTGTATCAGTTTCTGTCTTTGTGTGTCAAGAGTTTCTAAAAGTGCTTGACACTTTGTCAGTAGGCGAAGGAGCAGATGAGCAAAGATGCAGCACAAAAGAGTTAGGCAAGGAGGAAATGTGAAGAATTCCAAATGGCCTTTCCAAAAACAAATTGTATTGAGGATGGAGAACAGTCAATGTCTGAAGTGCCTGAACACATGGAATAATGGATACTTGGCAGGGACATTACGTTGATTGCCGCCCTAAGCCACTCTTCTTTTGTGAATGTGTGTTTTATCTCTGGATTTCTCTCTGTTCTCTTGAGTGCTGTTTCCGAGCGGTGAATTTCATCTTTTCTTTTCATTCAGTTTATGCAACATGTTGAATTTTGTTTTTAATGTTACCGTGCTTTATGCCTCCATAACTTTGCAGAGTTTCGTCAACCGTGCCCCGTGCTACTTCTAGCAGTAGTTAAAAGTAAGTTTCAGAAAGAAGACTGAACTTTGCATTAGGAACATAACATGAATAAAACATTAAAATAACTTAAATATCTGCAAAATGTACAAACAAATAAAAAAATAAAAGGTAAAGCACGACTTTGGGGTGTAGATATGAGCAGGGCTACTGGAATTATGCGATTGTGCGGCTGCGGCGATTTTCGCATAGATGTAGATTTCCAGCATTTGCCACATAATCCGTCATCTGCCACATAATCTGCAGAATGTAACAATTTTTTTTTGTTTCTAGCTCAAACGGTTCAAAAGTTACTAAAAATGCAGCAACACACCCATTTTTTGCTTATTGCTATATTTGGGTATTAAAATTGTACTAATGAGTTGCAACCAATGCCTAGACAGTGTTAGCAAATTTAAAAATGCCGAAATATTGAAGTAATGCTATTACAAAATGTGCCGCATAATTTCGCCCTATCCGGACGCATAATTCCAGTGGCCCTGGATATGAGGGCCCAATAACTCAATTGCCTGCCCAAGGCAACATATCCAGTCACATGGATAAAGACACCTGAGCAGTGTCGCTGATGACAAGCATAGTGTGCATCCCAGCTGGGCACAACACACTTCATGAAACGCCCTGTCAATATCCAGCCCTGCGCTTTACTCCTGTTGGCATTTGCAGTCTGAGGCGCACTCTTTCTCGGCATTGAAGCCCTGGGAGACGGGGCTGTACTCCCAACAATGAGGTCACCTCGATGCTGCACACTTTCCAGGTTATAGTCCAACCAGATTGAAGGCCAGGCGGTTGTGAGCCAGGGATGGGATGCATGCCCATAGGAGATGGAGTTCATATATGCCAATTGAGGAAAGTGCCAGAGGTAGCAGCAGTCTCATCACGCAGCCTTGAGCCGCTCTGTGGTTGACTGATACGTATACTTCCTATGCGCTCTCCACCGATGGGTCCTACTGACCTGCAGCCTCCAAGGTATCAGAACAGGTGGAGCTTCAAAGCCTTCTCGTAGCCATCGGGGAGTTGGCTTGGCGCATATCCAAGAGGAGTGAGTTCCAGAAGGTGGAACCCTGGTTGTAGATACACTGACCTATGTCTAGACCAATTTTAACTGTCCCCTCCCTCGCCTTACTCTTGTGTAGTGAAATTACCAAGAATTATGCTATTGCACCCGCTAGCTGAATGTGGATTAGTTTGGGGCAAAAATGCTTAGTTCCAAATGCATCTTGGGTGCCTTTTGTACCAAGAAAATAGCCCTAAATGCTGGGTTACGCTCTTTGTTGATTATCGTGTATTTTTAAATAATTTACTTTTTTTTTTTTAGGTAAGAGGAGCTTCTTAATGTTTAGCCTGCCTTAGTTATTGCCTCAAGGTGCCCCCTTTTGTTTCAGGACAGCATGTTTCCCACATTTAGATCAGCCCATCTAATGAAATTCTGCAGGAGAATACATGGGGAGTGGAGTTGGCCCAACGGCTAGTGAGGTCGACCTCGAATCTGGCGAACCGGGTTCGTGTCTCGGCAATGAAGCTGAACATCCTGTGATTCTGGGCAAATCACTTAATCTCCCCGTGCCTAACAAAAATGAATGTGCCCTCGTGTAACGTAACTGGTGTTATGTAACGTAACTGGTGCTATGGAAAGCGCTCTGATACCCGATACCGGGTCAAGTTCGCGCTATATAAAGCTCTGTAAAAAAAAAAACACATAAGCCCTTTACTTGAGAGATGAGTGACCCTGAGCAGCAAGGCCAGGGTGTTGAAAGTGTGGATACAAACTCGTGGTCCGGGAACCCCTGGGGATCCTCGAAGCCTCCTCAGGGGGTCCGCCAAAACTTAGAAAATTAAATAATATTAATAGATTAATAAAGTGTATATAAATAAAGTTAAATGTAAATTGAACAATTTTAAATGTACTGAGTAAATATGAAGGAGTTTGAAACTGGACGCTAAACATGTAATTAGAATCCTCGGATTGATTTGTGTGAGCAGTGCCGGTGCATCAAATAGAATATAGTATGGACGATGAGTGGCCTCAATTCAATTTAGAAAATCTACAACCTTACCATTAAAAATATATATATATATATATATGTGTGTGTGTGTGTGTGTTTATATATGTGTGTGTATTTATATGTGTTTACAAATTAAATTAAACGTGTCATTTGTGTATTTGTTTGATTAGAGCTTCTTTCTGCAATTTTGTGTATTGTTTTGTGGTTCCTATCGTCAACAATGCTTAGGCTGGGGTCCCCGGCTTCCATTAATGACTCAGTTGGGGTGGGAGGAGGACGGAATCCAATAATTGGGGGTCCCTGTGTTCCAGTAATGATTCAGTGGGTGTCCCCAGAAGACAAAAGGTTGAGAACCACTGACCTAGCACACTTAGGGTTTACTGCTGGGCGCCATTTTGCCCGTCCACTTTAAAAGATATTACTGCCTAAAACACAGAGCGCGTCGGCGAACAAGACTTTCTCAAACTGTAGCTATTCCTGATCTAAATAAATGCACAGGTTCTAATTTGGATATACCATCCGTTGCACGACGTGTCCAGGTTTTAGTGAAATTAATTTGCTGCTTTATTTTTAAAAGTCTGCAGTGTTCTCTGCCCCCCAGAGGGGGTTGCATATAAAGTTAATTAAGTCCCAGTAGGCAGCAGTGAGTAACATCTAAATGAGACCACATTATTAAAGGGCCGTGGGGAGTTGGTAAAGAGGGAAAGCATTGCGACATGCACACCAGGTAATGCATTGTATCATAATGGTTGCCAAATGCCAACGCAAGGCTTTCCTCACCTTTAATTTAAGTCTGAGTTACACCTCTTCTTGTTACAGCTTAAACAACACTTTGTCGCGCGTTTAGATGAACACAAGAGTCCGGGTACCAAACCCTCAGCCGCCGTTTGCTGAGATAACAAAGCACAGTCCAGGGAGGGCTCATTCTACGCATAGAAATTGATGCCACAATTTTAATTAAGAAACAGAACACATGGCCCGAAAGTCTTTAAGGAGGCGCATGCTATATTTTGCGCATTGCAAGGTTAATCATCCCTATGCAGTCCCACTTTCTGGCAAATAGGGGACCTGAGTCACTGGGAGATACAATTGATTTGATCACTCCCATTAGGTCACGTTAGAAGGTCGAATTTTAGACCATGGCCGAAGATCCGGAGATCTGCAAATCGCGCACCGTCTACTATTATTGCCCTTTCGTGGTTGCGACCAGGAGGCCACGGCAGAGTCTGTGATGAGCACCCTGTGTCCACTGAATCTGCACTGAGATCTCTAGATCATTCCATTGAACTACACTGAGATCCGCATGACCGGCAGCAACGCCACTGTGTGTCATCTCCAAGAAATCCAAGCCTGTTCCAGACAATTGACTCATCCCACCCCGACGAAACTCGCGCCTATGATGGACAGTTACGTTACCTCGTCCCAGCAAAACCAAACCTGCTCAGACAATTGAGTCATGCAGTCCACTGATGGCAAACTTGAGTGTGACTGAGTCACCCAGACCTAACGCCAACAACACCCGAGTCAGGCAACCGAATCACCCATCCTCAACTAAACCCAAACCTCTGCCAGATGCTGGAGTCACACAGTCCTTAGCTCGAAATTAGATCAATCATCCACTTCTAATATAAGGAGAGCATGACCATTAAATCAGAGCCCCTTTTTCATTTTTAATTTTTAAGATGAAATCTTCTATAGACCTCAGAGTCCTTTGTCTAAGAGATTTTAGATCCACAAACACAAACTGCCTGTATTGCTAAATATAAAATGCAAATATTTCTTCTTTTCACAAGTTGTTGGTAGCTGAAAATAACTGGAACAGTGATATAGTCACAACAGTTGTCAAGCAGTTGTAAAGTTTTGTTGTAAAGCAAGAATCCTGTGTGGACCTGCAAGAAAAGTGTTGAATGTAGACATATCTTATACACGGAGATAAAGATGTTACAGTAAACGTGGCCATGTTTTTATTTTTAATGCATTTTTTTCAGAAACAACATACATAAAATTGGCTGGAAAAAAAGAGTGTATATAGATTAATATAGGAAGAGATGCGGGGGGGAATCGAAGCTAGGTTCAGAAGGCATCAAGGAAGTTGGTGTTTGTGTTGTGGGTAGTGTCCAGACTGGTAACGATGCCACGATTGATCTCGCTGCAGGGATTTAGCTCATCAGGCCTCTTCGGATACACTTTTATGCTTTGATTGAATATTTTAACTTAGTTGGAGGCATCATCTTTGAATTAACTTGAGGTCAATGCATATGTTTCTTGTGTTTTTTTGTCTGACATTCTTGCAGACTTTTACGTGCGAAAGTCTTATAAATTCCCAAAGCAGATAGTGGCCATTTATTAACTGCTGTGCTGTGAAGTAAGACCTGTGCTTGCTCTTCCTGTATTTTAGGCCTTGCAAGAGGAGGTCAGCATTCCCGGCAGCCGGATGAAGCTGAGCTACCTGAGCAGTCGCACTATCGGCTACAAGTCTGTGCTGCGGATCAGCCTGACGCATCTCGGCATCCCGTTTAACCTCATGAAGGTCCATCTCATGGTTGCTGTGGAGGGCCGCCTCTTCAGGAAGTGGTTTGCGGCATCGCCGGATCTCTCCTATTACTTCATCTGGGACAAGACCGATGTGTACAGCCAGAAAGTATATGGCCTCTCGGAAGCATTTGGTAAGGAATCTGTTTTCTCCTTTCCTTGCTGTGCAGTCTCATAACCGAAATCACATGCCCCTTTCAGCCAGGTTTCTCTCCAAAGCATGGCATATTTCCTAAAATGTGTAAAGGTTGAAGTTGGATCCGGGTGCAGTAGGTTGGTCGTACTTGCTTTCAAACTATACCACTGTTTTTTGTTAGATCCCAATTGCCTTGTTTATTCCCCACTAATGATATGTGACATCATTTTTTAAGAAGAAAAAGAAAACCCTGTGCTATGTACTCCCTCTTGCATCACCAAGTATTAGGACTTTAGATTGTAGCTTTGTTCGGTGTCTCTAGTTGGGTTTTGAGACTTAGCACGGCGTTATTTACTTAAATGGCCTGTGTCTTTGATGTCGATAATTGGATCTCAATGGGGGTGAAAGGAAACGCCATCTGCTTTTCTTTCCTGGTTATACCTTGCCGCACTCCAACAATAAGGATTCCTGTGTTGAGATTCGATGAGTCCTTCTATATTTTGAGATTTATTCACTAGATGGATCACTCAAGTAGCCCAGCTGTTGGTTACAGTAAAAAAAGATAAAGGTTGCTTGGTCCTTCCAATATCTTTTACAGTTTTTTGGGAAAAACATTTCCATAGGAAGAATCCCAGTTCTAAGATGAACATCAGCCTCATATCCTTTTTGAGCTGGGACCCACTGTCCATGCTGACATCTGTTTATTGAAAGCTGGGTATAGGAGGAAGGGGAGAAAATAGTTCCCTTTCAAAATATAAACATGTGCACAGACCTGGAGTTCACTGTAGTTATTTAGGCACTAATTCTGGTTTGGATGGAGCTGCTTATGGCTGGCTTATGTTTGTACTCAGTCCCTCAGATTACATCAAATGTAGGTGTGGTGGAAATGATTGGATCTGAGTAGAAATTTGCTCTAACAAAACCACCAGCCAGGTCTCAAACAGGAAGTTCCACCTCTTTACAGGAAGACTGCCCCTTAACAAGAATTTTTTCCACGCATCAGGAAGTCTGGTCTTAGTGCCTATGTGATGAACCTACTCCACGATAACAATTTTATCAAACTAATTATCCCTCAGCTGGTTTTGCAATAAAAAGACCTCAAGGTCTTTGGTAGAAAAGCAGGACTACGAAATAAAAATGGTACTTGTCTGGAGTTGCAGTGTTACTGCAAAGAATATCCCAGTAGTAGGATTCCATAATGATTTATGGGTCACTGGGATAGACCATAATTTGTGAAATGTTCCTGACACGATCCCTCTTATTTTCACTGTCCTAAATCTTGGGAGTTTAGGAAACCTCTGAGCACACTGTTTCAGATTTTGCCTCTGAGTGGTGTATTCACCCTAGTTTTGGCCAGTCTACTTATCACTGTTGCTGCTCGGCACAGATCCACTAGCCCTTTAGTGTTTAGAAGTATTCATTCCTGTGCGGGATGCTACCTGTAAATAGATTACATTAGCTACTTACATCCTATCTATTGCTCAGGGTAAATCAGCAACTGGTTTTGTTTGCAGTTGTGTCTGTTGCCAAAAACAGAAATATACTGCTCTCAAATTCTGGTGTCCAATGGGCGTCAATCTGCTGATAGTGGCCATCTACAATTACTAATTGCAACTCAATTGGGTTACCTTAATTGAATGTAGTTATTCAAGAAAGTGAGCAGCGACAAATTATTGGATCGTTTACTTGTGATGCTTGCGGATGGTTTTTATGGGGGAACGTATACCCTTCTAAAGCGAAGTCCATTTTGCTCGTCCCCCCAAAAAGTTACGTCCACTGTTGAGTCTTGATTCCCATCGTCTCCATCTCTTCCTGTTTATCATCTTACCAGGGTTAGTAAAATGGCCACCAATCATCTGTGCAGAAGAAACGCCAGTAATAAAAATGTTAAATAGTATTATTTTTGCAAAATGCTGTAAAGGGCAGCATGAGCCGCGAAGCAGAGCAAGAACCTTAGGGAGGAAAATGTTCCCTACTCAAGACTGTCCATTTAAGTTAAAGAAGAAATGAAAATAAACGGAACTCTATAATTTAGACTTATTATTACAACTATAGCGAATACTAAAGCTAATGAAACATGAACACAGAAAATCTCTTGTGAGCGGAAAGCAGTTCTACAGGAGAACTCTTTTAGGTACACGCTTTGCGAATCGGCCCCAAAACGTCCGATGTAAAGATGGCACAGTCCTTTCTATTTTTACACATTTTTTATTAATATTCCCTGAATGTTGTCATTTTATTCCCCTTTTAGATATGTTGGTGCCAATTTACAAAGGCTTGTAAGAGTATGCATCAGAGTGCTGAAAGAGTACTATTTTCTGCACTCCAAAATGCCTTTGTGAATAGGCCACGCGAGCTGGAAGGATTCTCTTGCGAATCGCAGTCAAGGAGTCTCCCTTGTGCGTCGCCTTGACCTTTCCACTTGTGGTTTCTGTGGCTTAAAGCTCTTTGCTTCTGTAGTCCATGTCTGTGACCTTGCATGGGCTCTCTTAAATCTGGATTTCATGGCAGTACAGTCCAGCTGGTTCTCTATGGTGCCTTCTACAGTGTATGGCAGCCTCTCTGTAATGTTTGTGGTTGTGGGTTGTGTAGCACCATAAAGCTCACCACACAGTACTGTCTGTGGTTGTGAATCTCACAAACCTTTTGGAATGCCTCTGGCTTCAGATACCCAATATCACTAATCTTGGAAGGCACTTCCTCCTGTCCTCCGGCGCACTTACCTCACCGGGTCCTTCATCTTTCAGTCGTTAAGTGTCACTGACCTCACATAGTATTTTCTGCTTCATTCCGTCACTGCCACCTCCCTGAGCACTTCCTGCTTCAGCCCAGTAGTGTCACTAACTTCACAAGGTATTGGGGCAACAACCCTACAAGGAACGTCCTTCCTCAGCCTCTAATGGTACTGGCCTCCCCTGACACTTTAGATCTCCTGGAACGCTTGACAGAGCACTTTCTGCTTAGCACTCCAAGTGCCACCAGGCTTACAACACACTTGATGATTCGGTCACTCATTGCCACTCATTTTAGAAAGTATCTCCTACTTCAGTCCCTCAGAGCCACTAACTTTAGAAAGTACCTCCTACTTCAGTCCCTCAGAGCCACTAACTTTAGAAAGTACCTCCTACTTCAGTCCCTCAGAGCCACTAACTTTAGAAAGTACCTCCTACTTCAGTCCCTCAGAGCCACTCATTTTAGAAAGTACTTCCTGCGTCCACTTCCCAGTGTCACTGACCACAATGAGCACGTCCCCCTCTGGCCCCTAAATGTCAATAACCTCACATAGCATTTAATGCATCAGCTCACTGATGTCACCAACTTCACGAGGCGCTTCCTACTTCAATCCCTTGGTGCCACTAACTTTGCAAGTTACTTCCACCCTCCTGTGTCACTAACCTCACCTGGTTTTTCCTGCTTCAATCTCTAAGTGACTCTCCAGAGCACTTCCTACTTAACTCTCAAATCGTCAATAAATATATAAGTAACTGCCTGCATTACTGACTCAGTGTCCTCCACTTTAGAAGGTATGTCCTGTTCACTAGATTGACTGGGTTTTATTTTAGCCGAGAGTCCTTTTTTAGTTTCCTCTGACATGGTGCTGCAGAAGTTAGCCTTTTAAAGTCCCACAGACTTGTTCCTGCTGGCGACCATATATTGTAGGTGATACTTCCTGTGGAATAATATTTCAAAGGAAGTAGCAATACATCCGAAACCGGTCAGAATCCCCCCGCCCCCTCCAAAGAGAGATGAGTGCAACCTGATTAGGACTGGCAGAAGGCTGCCTTCTGCCAGGAGTCTTGAAAACAAACATTGTCAAGGTTTAATGCTTTTATGGCAGCAATGGGGAGAGAGCACTGGCAAATGCATCTGAAACCAGCATGGGCAAAGGCAGTAGGTCACACCTTTGAAGTCCATTTTCTTTGCCAGTGGTGCAACATGCATGCACACTCCAACAAATGGAAGCAGATGCTTTTTTTCTTTTTCTTTATTAATCCAAGTTTGATTGGTAAATAAAAAATTAAAATGGACAGCAAAGCAGTCATTTTCTTTTTTGAGGTGCGAGTGGGGGAAGCAATACACAGGACGTTAGTGTGGAAAGAAGTGATGTAGAGGGAAGAAGCAACATGCGGTCAGAAGCGATATGAAGGGAAAGGGGGCAGAAAAAACACAAAGGACGTGGGTGGGGTAAGCTGTATGGAGGGTGGGGGAACAGGAGCACACGGACTGGATAGATGTACATGCTGCTGTTCAGGGAAAGCACACAGCGAGAAAGCAAGATGGGGAGAAGCACACCAGGGTGAGCGCAACATGGAAGAGTGGGTGGGTAGCACATGGGTGGGAGAGAGCAACACAGAGTGTGGTGGATGAGGCAGAGCAGTACATAAGGGAGACAGCTGGAAAACACATGCCGTCTCATTGAGTGTTTAACCCAAAAGGAAAAATAGTGCTTCCAATGTGAGCACTGGGATAAGCACAAGAAGAGAAACTAAAGCCAACAAAAGTTGATGAATAAAAAGCAGCAAATGAGTGACAATAAATCCAACCGTTGATATGCAGTGGGCAAGCTTTGTGCTCACTGTAAGCTGACATTAGGTCTTTACGCCAACAGTCGTCTTGCGTTGTCTTGGTAAGTGAGACCTAAATATGGATGATGCAAAAAATAAAGCAACCTTTTTTGTAGCATCCGTTTTTCAAATGCTTTTGTTAGATCTCACTCTCCGGGGTTTGTGGGTCACTCATCGGCAGATTTGAGTTGAAAAATAGTGCTTCCTGCATTCCAAAAGAGGTGGAAGTACACACCCAACTAGCCAATAGAAAAACAGCAAGACTAAAATACTCCTGGGTGTTGATCCAAAATGTGATTGACCATGCCTCAAACCAATAGCTGAAGGTTCAAGAGTAAAGGAAGCTAATGGCTGAAGGAGTCTGATCCAAAACCTTGAAAACTAAGTACTGAATACAATCTGTCCGCCATGACTGTCGCTACACACATCAAAGCTCAAATGTGAGCAGCTTTTCCCACATACACACTTACGCATTAGCATTCCTGGACATTTTGAGGGTTAGCTATACCCCTGTTTTGCAGGTAACGTTGGCAGCAGTAACCTTTCCAGAAAAGTCGATCCCCCTGAAAGCTTGTCCTGTGCTTATTGCCTGGTTGCAGTAAATCACAGCTTCACCGATATCTTGCCTTCCAAATGTGCAACCTACTGTGTAAAAGCACCTGAAGACACAGCTAGCTTAAACGTATTGTAAGCGGGTGCCTTTTAAATATTTAGCACATTAGTTCAACACCAACTACTCTGTTGACCTTTAGTTTTAATGCAGTGTGGCCTTTAAAGAGTAAAATATTGAGACTCCGCATTAATGTGATGATTTTTTAAATAGGATTTGCTCCTGCCCGGAGGAAAGCCCTTTTTTTTTTTCCTTCCTCCTAATTAAAAGCCCCAGCCAGCTGCTGAATATGCATATCCATCACTCTAGCGTTCTTTTCTTTCCTTGCTCCTAGTGTCGGTGGGCTATGAATACGAATCATGTCCGGACCTGATCCTGTGGGAGAAGCGGACGGCCGTGCTGCAGGGCTACGAAATAGACGCCTCCAAGCTCGGCGGATGGGCGCTGGACACACACCATGCCCTCAACATTCAGAGCGGTGGGTGAAAATGGCTGCCTGGAGGATGGCGACACGCGCGCTGCGCCAGTGCTTTTGCTTTACGCTGTTAATAATTTAGCCCCCATTAAAAACCAAACCAAGGAGCTCGCTTGGAACGAATTACTAATGGTAGACTACATTTAGTGGCTTTTGCTGCTGGTGTGTGCAGTGGTAAGTATAAATCTGCTATGAGCATATGTGTAAAGGACAAGGCCTTGGCTTTCCTTGGGAGCTGAATTGTGCAATTTATTAATCATTGTACTTTCACATATTTGAACAATTAACTAAATATAAGGCTCAGGTTTACAGTCTTATATGCTGAGCCATACATTATGGGGAATTAGTTAAATTACCTGTATATTAACTTCAAGAGTTTGCCATGGATGTCATGGGACATTAACATACACTCCCTTAGAGAGCACTGGGAAACATATGGCGATCCATGACAAAGGGGGAGACGAGCCGGACTTGACGATGGTGGTATAAAGTCTCTGTGCTTTCTTGTATTCCATCTCCATTGCTCTCGGAGGCGTCATCTCATACTGACCGGTGATAACTTGGACACCGCGTCGCCGGCAAATGTGACGAATAAGAATGAAACTAGAAAAACCTAGATACAGACTCATTTGAAGAATAGCAATAAGACTAAGAACTCTTAGTATTCTGTTGGCTTATCATGATTAATTGCATCAGTCATCCTAATTATGGTTCCGCCAACCCGTTTCCTCATTCCTGGGCTTTTTCAAGGCGTTGCTTATTCCAAAATTCTCTGTGGCTCACGATGGTCTCCCAAGACACAGAGGAAAGAGGGCGCATTTCCATGACTTTAAAAAATAAATAGTTTTAACAATTTTATTTATGATGTTGAAGGTCTCAAGAGCAGATTCTCAAATGAGTTTTTCCAAATAGTAAATGGGTGCATATTTTGCTAGTCATTGGATTCGTAGTAGAGCTTATGCAGGAGAAAAAGCCAATAGCTTAGGAACATTAGTCGCGTGGGTGTAAACATACTTACGATTACAACTACATCGCCTTCAGATACTTGGATACTTTTCGTGCTTGGGTCAAACAGACCATTTTACTAGCTGGAGGGAGTATTAAGACCTAAAGATGTAAGAATTTCAAAATGGCGCTTTGCCTTTAAAAGGTCACAGCAGGACCAACCTGGATGATGACGTTTGGGATTGTGAGGGTAGAGAACAATTTTGGACAGGTATTCGTTTGTGCCAGAGGTTGACTTTAGTGAATGTTGTTGGTTGCTGAGCAATTCCAGATTTGGCAATGGTGACATGTCCATATTTTGCTTGTCTTTGCTTGATGCACAGCTGTATGTAGAATTGCATTCTAATAGTCTCTTTGCACAAATGGAAAAGTTCATGCACTTGTAATTCTGCCCATATATATGAACCACCAGCTGTTCTCTTTATGAGCTGTCCCTGACTTGGTGACTTAGAATTGTCAGATTCCTTCCCTTTTTATTGATAACTCCATCTGGGGCAATATTTTTCTCTCATTCCATACTACGAAAGTGGAAAACCTAGATCCACCGGGTCCCTTTACGATGTGCGTAAAACCCTTTAGTATGTGGTTCTGGAGCCTGTGGTGCAAACGTCTACACATGAGATGCATCCCCGCTCATAAAATGACTACATTTCAGGATCTTGCAGGCTGTTCGTCAAATTGCATCTAAGCCATGAAAATGCAATACATGAAGACAGGGATGCTAATTGGCAGTTGCGTACAATTCGGTATACCAAACTGTGTATGAATCGTACTCCAGCGTACCTTGAGTCGTTCTTCGCTCTACGCATTTAGAAAGTGTCTAAACCAATCAAATTCAGGCTAAGGTCCATGCCTGGCAAAGCCCTGTTCATTTTTTCCATATGATTTTTCTCTTGCAGGTATTTTGCACAAAGGGAATGGAGAAAACCAGTTCATTTCCCAGCAGCCTCCTGTCATCGGAAGCACCATGGGCAATGGACGTAAACGCAGCATTTCCTGTCCGAGCTGTATCGGTCTGGCAGACGGCAACAAGCTATTGGCGCCGGTTGCCCTGACATGCGGGTCCGATGGAAGCATTTATGTTGGAGATTATAATTACATCCGTAGAATCTTCCCTTCTGGCAATGTCACCAACATACTGGAATTAAGGTACACCACGGTCTTCGCAGCAGCTTATTACAGGGTACCGCATTCGGATCTGATGTACTCCGTGCAGAAGTACAGGGAAGGCGTTTAGAAAAGGCAGAGGAAGCAAGATTAGCAGCTGGGGCTTTCTGTAAACTAAATCAAAAAGGAGAAGTCATAGTTTGCACTTAGGTTTTTAAAGTATGTTTGGTTTGTCATTGCGCATAATATTCACGTCTTCATGGGAGATTTATTTATTTATTTATTTTGAGAGTTTTATATAGCGCTGGCTAGACCCGGAGGTATCAGAGCGCTTTACATAAGGTTCCACAGAAATTACAAAATTACACGTTACATCAGTTACTAGAAAAACATTCAAGAGAGTAGAAGACAAAATACATGGAGCTTAAAAGGGTAAAGGGGTGGGGAAAAGGGGTAGGAGGTAGATAGGATGGAGAGACGAAGGAGAGTCTGCTCAAAGTCCGGCTGGGTAGGAGACGGCCAAGGAGGAAGTCTACAGCCCATCTCCTCTTTAGCTATCGCGTAGCTCCACCGGGCATCAGCCAAACAGCTAGGTTTCAACGGGAAAGGTAGCAAAGAAGAGGGATAAATGGAGCGTAAAGGAGAAAGGGGGTGGAGTAAAGGGGTAAGAGGGAGAATACTTCAGTACAGGAGTTATTCGCAAAAACGAGAAGCAGGATCCAAACAGATCAGGGAGAGTTGGGAGTCCAAAGGAAGGAGACCGCAGCGGAGGAGAAGACAAGACAAATGTCCGAAAACCGGCTGGGTAGGTGACGGCCAAAGCGGTGTGCCAGAGCCAGTCTCCCCTATAGCTGTCGGAGCAGCTCCACCGGGAATCGGCCATGCAGTTCTGACTCCGCCGGCATAGGGTGATGAACAGGGGTAGGTCGAGGTTGTTCTTCACTGTAACTCTGAGGCTGGGGGTTTTCAGCCACGAGGCTTGTCCATGTGAGATCAGTGGCATCCATTTTAGGAGATGATTCAGACGTCTAACCCCATTGTGCTATATGTTCCTCTCCTCCTCTGGTCTGGTTCACATGGTCTGGTGTCTGAACCCCACCCTCATCCTATATAAAATAAGGAATGAATCCTCCTCGATCGTTGATTTTTATGTCTTCATAAAATCCTTGTACAATGTCCCATTTTGGATATCTCTGTGACCGAAGTATGTATCAATGCATTGGAGTGCACCAACAAACAAAGACGAAATGTCCACTACACACACACAAAAAACATGAAAAAAGCCAAGCACTAGGTTTTTCTGCAGGTTTTGGCCAATGCTAGATGTTTCCTTAAGGTCGAAGCAAACAGTAGTGTCGTATCCATTATAATCTAGTACCTAGATGAAATGGAATTTGGTGCTATGTAAGTTTTGCGGGTAAGTGGAGGCCTCAGCTGCTCACTTCCTCTTTGAGTTCTGTGCCAGCTAAGCGAGAGAGACTTATGCCGCGATGTAGCAGTGTGACATTACTGGGCTGTAATAAATGAGTAGTTGTGGCATTTTTTTCTAGCTAGAAGTGTATTCTGATGATGAAACAGGCTTGCAGGAAGGCGATAATAGAGAATGGATTAGAGGGCTATATCTATGTCCCACATAAATATATCGTCTGGCTGCTGTTAACATAATTTTTTTAATCAGAATATCAATGCATGATACGGTTGATGTCACTTTTTTAGGCTACTAATCTTGTTTCTTCTCTTCTGTCCTCCTGTTTTCTTATCTTCTGTCAGAAATAAAGATTTCCGACACAGGTAAGCCCCCTTTGGGTTCCCTTTTACAGCTTTCACTGTCCTTCCGGTGCATGGTGTTATGTGGGAAGTTGCAGGTGCCATCTAGTTTTAGGTCTCACATGAGACCATGCAGGTGCTCTTGCTTGCGAGACATTTTGTTTACTTACAGGGGCTTAGAACCCAGCCATTGCTTACCACTGGTTGACTTTATCGTCAACCTCATTTCCTTGTTTCTCTTTCATCAGCACGTGCCAGCTTCACTTCCTGTTCGTGTGTTTGTCCCTCTCCTGGAGCATGGCCCAAGCGCTGAAGTACTTCTTTCTTGCCTAGTCACCTTCCACTGCTTGAGCTTTGGGAGCTACTTTTTTGTTGTAGTTGCTGCACTCCATAAGAGAACATGTTTTTCCAGGCCGTTCCCCATCAACCCCTACCCACTCTACGTTAGAGTGGTTTTTATTAGAGCGCAAAATCGTCCTGAGTCCACAAGTGCGCCGGATTACTTTACACAAGCTCAGCTTCATCTTTTTAGTTGTTTTTCTTGTGATGTTGCTTGCCCTCTTCCACCCAGTTATGTTGCTTCCGCTTCCCATCATGAATTGTGTTGTTAATCCACCTCCCATCAAATTGTCGTTGCTTGATCCCTTCTACCCCTTCCATCCCGCCAGGAGGGAAAAACGATGGATTTAGGCCCAGATCGCTGTACTGGGGTGAATGTATGACATTGTTCTGCATTCTGTCCATCAATTGTTCTTTTTGCATTTGTCACCCCGAGTGGGACAGGTATGCCCAGACGTGGGTCCCGTGCTCTCCATGCCACTGGAGTCAAGCTATCCTGGCTGATGAGGGGTGAAACCCCGAAACCGGTCCTAGGATGCTTGTTTCCAGTCCAGGGAGGACCTGGCCTAGCAGTTAGGGCTGGGCTGTGCCCATTGGGCTCAGGGTCAAGACTAATTTACATATGGTTGGGTTCAAACTGGATAGGCATGGGGAGCAAAAAAACAATGGATTTAGGCCCAGATCTCTGTACTTGAGTGAATGTATGACATTATTCTGCATTCTGTCCATGAATTGTTCTTTTTGCATCTAGTTTTAGGTCTCACATGAGATCATGTAGGTGCTGTCGCTTGCGAGACATTTTGTTTACTTACAGGGGCTTAGAACCCAGCCATTGTTTACCATTGGTTGACTCCGTCGTCACTCAAATTTCCTTGTTTCTCTTTCATCATCACATGCCGGCTTCACTTCCTGTTCGTGTGTTTGTCCCTCTCCTGGAGCATGGCCCAAGCACTGAAGTACTTCTTTCTTGCCTAGTGTCCTTACACTGCTTGCGCTTTAGGAGCTACTTTTTTGTTGTAGTTGCAGCACTCCATAAGAGTGCATGTGTTTGCATGTCATTCCCCATCAACCCCCGACCCACTCTGTATTATAGTTGTTTTTAATAGAGCGCAAAATCGTTCTGAGACCACAAGCGCACCTGATTACTTTACACAAGCTCAGATTCATCTTTGTTGTTGTTTTTCTTGTGATGTTGCTTGCCCTCTTCCACCCAGTTATGTTGCTTCCGCCTCCCATCCTCCCGCCATGAAATGTGTTGTTAATCCACCTTCCATCAAATTGTCTTTGCTTGATCCCTTCCATCCCGCCACGGGGAAGAAAAAAAACATTGGCAAAGCCAATAGCTTTCACCTACACAACCATTTGACTTTGTCAATCGTTTTGGCCATGTTGCACTGCAGCGCAGCTGAAAGTTAAAACAATGTTTTTTTTAAAAAAGCTAGCTGCTGCAAAGGCTGGCCACATCTAGCGCATTTATTTTTATTGAGGGCACGGCAGGAGGCTTCTAGGCCACCTGCTTTGCCCTCCTGTGAGCAATTAAAAAAAAAAAAAGGCATTGACATGGCCAGTGCTAGCCGCTTCGTAGTGCTTTTTTCCCCTCAAATCTTTCAGCCGTACTGCATAGTAGCCGTGTTGCTGTGCAACATGGCTTAAGATTGACAAAGTCACTACCTAACATAGGTGAGACTTATTGGCTCTGCCAATGCTTGTTAAGATGAGTCACTGTCGAATGAAGTCAGCACAATTTAAACGAATGTAGGCAATCTGTCGTGGAGACTGGAGTCCATCCGTCACGTGGAGGGACGCTCAACGCTTTTCGCGGATCTATAGCTAGTCATGTTCAAGCTGCACTGAGATGACAAATTGGGGTTAGAGAGGCGGCGACACGGTTTAATCGATAGCTCGTAATGCTTCCACTGTCCTCGGGCTACAATAAAGCGCAGGAGCAAGATGTTTTATTAAACGGAGGGCACCCCACACGCGGGGTCTCACTTCATGAGAGCAGATTATTGAAACTCTGATGGCAAGGACAGTTGTTGCCAGATCTTGGTCAATTCATAATTTAATAATCACCCCCTCTCTTGTGCCCATCTCCTTTGGTATTGACCTAGTCAATTTGTTGTGTAGGATTGTTACTATGAGGTGTGAGGTACCTCCCACCACAGAGACACAGGAACCATTATCATTCATTGAGTCGTGGCTGAGATACCTCAACAGA
Organism: Triturus cristatus; assembly: GCF_964204655.1. Lineage (NCBI taxonomy): Eukaryota > Metazoa > Chordata > Amphibia > Caudata > Salamandridae > Triturus > Triturus cristatus. The sequence continues at coordinate 1,449,996,240 of NC_140591.1, forward strand.
CTAATGCAGACGTTTCTGTGGACTCTGGAGGCCACAGGTTCGAATCCCACCTTCTCCACTAAACCTTTTGTCCTCTTTGGTTTTATAAAACCGAGTGCAATTGAATTGGCTGTAACCAGTGTTTGAAATGGAAAAATAGAAGTGCAGGTACTCTGTACCAGTACCTCCTTGGTTCTGAGAAGTGCTGGTACTCTTCAATTAAAAGTATTATGTCTCTCTTGAAAAGTGCAGGTACTCTCTTTCTCAAAATACAAAAAGTGCTGGTACTCTGTACTGGACAGTACCGGCCCATTTAAAGCACTGGCTGTAACTCCTCTCACCGGTTGTAATCCTCATACTGACATTCGGACAGACGGAACACTGAGTGTACCGATTGAGGTTTGAACCTAAAAACACTGATCTGTGCAACTGATACATTAGCCCACCGGTCTACTTTACCAGTAATTATAACCATTTGTTTTCTGGGAACAACAAGAACTCTTCATAAGTTGTGAGGTGTTTCTTGTTTTGCACTGCCATTGTATTATTTAGTTATTTATGGTGATAGACGGCTCAGAAGGTTGATGCGTCTAATATGGAGAACAGGGCGTAAAAACTATAGGGTGCAAACGTTAAGTCCTATTTAGGCCAACTCCGCATTTTATCCTTCTGCAGTGAATACATTTATACTATTGAGATGAGAAAAACTATTTTCTGGTATCGAAGCACTAAGGTTCCCCAAGGTTTCAGATCGGTTGAAAAAAGAAATCTATTGATTAAACTACCAGAACTCTATTGAGAGCCGCAAAGGGGGGGGGGGGGGCTCATTGGATGTTTCTGTGGATAGACATTCTCACAAAATGAAACATCTATGTTCTGTAGAGCACATGTCATGTGATGGTGTGGGGCCAGACTTTAGCCAAGCGCCCATGACTGGAAAACAGTAAAACCTAAGATTGCAAAAAAAAAAAATGGTTTCATTGTGTACTTTACTTGCTGTGGACTCGTGTCAATATATTAGTGACAACATTTCAGATTTGCGTCCTAAAATAAAAGCCGGTATGCGTCAGAGGACATCTGTGTGGAACTAGGGCGAGCAGAGCTGTCTCATTCTGCAGAAAGCCATCTGCTCTCACCGCTGAAGGAAAATTGGACTTTTGGGATTGACTGTCCCACACTCTGAATGACTTGAGCACAGCCTGACTTTTTGGAAAGTAGCGCGCCTTCCTTGCAGAATGTTTTGTTACAGCTCGGCCCCATGAGTGTCTGACGTTGGTGTGTCAGGGAGGGTATTGTGTCCGAACATTGTTGTCAGAATATTGCTTAACATAAATATCGTCCTAAACATTGTCCACACAAATATTACCCCACTGAGGTTTAATAATAGAAATTATACACCCGGTGGGCTAATATTTTTGTAAAAATAATATTTAGGATACAATATTTCTGTGTCCGATATCAACACACAACACCGAAATGACGAAGGTCCATATTGACATTGTCAGGATATCGTCTGAAACAAATACCATATCCTATATATTATCTACAAAAATCTTGCCGTCACTCAGAGCTTGATTGGAGCCAGTGGTTTGTGGGGCCCACCAGCACTCGGTTTTGGGGACTGACACTTGTCCTAATCGAACATTTCCCCAGAGCAAACACTGGGAAAGACGGAGGAGGAGAAAGACGGCAAAACCACCCCCAAGGGAGGAAGCGGGAACCTGCAAGGCAGGGAGTGTCTGGGAGTGGATTAAAGAGGCAGGAGGTGGATTCCAGACTACACAGCCTTGGTATCGGTGGGCCGGCATTTGATAGTGCTGGCTGCCGACACTTATTCTTTCACAAATTAAGCACTGGCTCCACTGGAGCCAATAGAAAATCTACACCCAAAGGGGCACTATATTTATAAAAGATATTTGGGACATGATGTTTATATTGGTCGACATTTCTGAATCTTATTCTGACATATAGCTGTAGCTCTGAGAAAAAAAACACATGCCTCCTAACTTCCTTCATGTTGTTCCAATAGAACAGACCTATCAGGAAGGGTTTTTGCCCAGTCACGATAGCATAAGCTCCGCCCCCCGCCCAGGGGAGTAACACAGGCCCCCGCAGCCCCCACGGTGCAGGGGGCCCAAGCTCCAGGAGGCCCCCTCAGCACAGTACTCAGGTCTGAGAGCACCGGAGTGGGGGCCCCTCCGTGTACCTTGCCGGGGGGCCCCCTCAACTTTCGTTACGCTACTGCCCCGACATAGTCTATTGTACCTTCTATCCCTGCCAAAGCCAAGAACAGTTTACTCAAACCATAGGACCGGCCTTGTTCGATTTCGATCACTGTTAATTCGTTGCGCTCTAGTTTATCAAATCAAGTTCAGCACCATCCGCATTACCGCCGAGCGCATGGAGCCGGTAAACTGAAGGTACGAAAAAATCTCAAATATACTTTCCAACTGAGAGATAAGAAATATGGAGTTTAAGAAAACGAAGTCCCAAAACATCTGAAAATATATCTCTCCTACTTCCTTTATTCGACTCATGGTTTCTTTTTTCTTAACTTAATGTCGTTTTCCAACCTACTACTACTTTCAACTAATGAAAGAACCTCTTACTCCCTTATTCCTGACCTGAGAGCGCAGTGCCCTCTTTAATCATTAAGAAAGTTTTTTTCCCCATTCTTTATCTTTTCTTTAAGATTTTTAAGTTATCTTGAAGGGTTCATTTAGTGCAGCATCCCTCCTAGCGAGGAGTATCTGCTTCCACATCCTCTCCACAATCAGAAGAATGATTCTTCAAGGGGAGGGAAAGCAACATGGACTCTGCATTTATTGGAAAGCGTGCACGAAAGCCTGGGAGTAAACTGCTTCTTGTGTTGAATAAGTCACTAGCCAGGCCCTGTGAGGTTAACAGCGGCAGAAGTTACTACTTCCCTAACCTCCAGTTGTGTGTCAGTGGCCACTAACCATTAGAGTCTTGTGAGCAGTACAGCATTCGTAAACCCTGAACAACTTCTGTATTGTGATGGGAGCAGAAAAAAACCTGGGGCAGGAACTTTAGAAACGCGCGTGCGCTTGGCGGTGAGGTCAAATCTCATTACACAGACATGGCTGTAGGCACGTTGAAGTAGAGCGTGGGCTCAAATGTGCTTTCAAAACGCAGGTGTGCCGCCTGTGTCTAAGAGTATTTAACACATTTGCTTGTTTACTCCACCAGTGACAGCTAGGAGTACAGATGTCCTCCGCTGTCCACAAGCCTTAAGGTATTAGCGAGCGCGCGGAGCCGCGCTGACTGACATTCATCCCGGCTTCACCAAGATGGTGTCCATGAAAGCGCCAGGGCCTGATCAAAATGGATCGCGGATTCCCCCAGGGCAGCGTTCCTTTACGGGTGGAAACCACTTGGTTAGTATGAGTGACGTGCAGGTGAATCAAATAATGCCCCCGCAGCCGTCTGTCACCAGCAAGCGGTGCAGATGGAGGCAGAACCGCCAGGCGCGGGGGCTGTCGCGAAGGTCAAACCGTTTTATTTAGTGAGAAATTGTGTCGTTTGAGGAGATGAGATCTTCTCAGGCTTTAATAAGATAACTCTCTGGGGGATATCCCTGGCAATATCCGGCCAGCGTCCCCCCTCTCTCCACGGTTGAGTCATTTGAATGTAGAAAGGATTTCAAAGCTTGGAACAATGGGCTGCAAATGGCATTTTGAACAAATATCCCCTTCAACAAGTCATGGCCGTGATTTCCGCAGAAATGATGTTGATTATAAATTGTTGAGGTCAGAGAATCTGCTTTGGAGGTCTGGATTTTGTGTTGCTTCGAGTGAAAGGGTTGTGACTGCCTCAAAGTGCGAATAGAGGTGCGTCTTCTGGAGTGGCAGGAGATAGGATGCGCTAGACTCTAATCCTAGGGCATTCTCTGTTCACTATTGAATGACAAGTCCACTGTGCAAAGTACTAGCCATCAGCAACATTTAAGAGATAGCCAAGTTCAGTCCCTAGCACACGCAAGTGCCAAAATTATCCACAAAGCAGAAGCCAGCTCAATGTAATTTGAATGTTGGTGTGAAAATACGAGACTTGGAGGCCTGTAGACACAACCAAAACACAATCTCTAAAGCAGAATCATGTTTACTAAATTCATACTCTTGCTGTTTGATTCTAATCACTATTTCCTTATTACTTGTGCACGATTTGTTTGTTTTCAAATCCAATTTAATTTCCGTATTTTTTGTTAAGTATTTTTTTTTTTGGGTAAGGGTGAAAAAAGAAGTAACTATGGGCGAGATGTGCTAAACATTGCCCTAAACACAAAGAATGTAAACCCCCTCTGAAACAGCGTGCCCCATATTCCCAATGGCATACTTATTCCCGGTGCATTGTGAATGGTGCATTTATAGCGGAATGTCCAGTCATTTTTATGCACTGATGCTGGGATGCTTTCTGATAAAATGTGGATGTAGTCCCAAAAACTAAATGACAGTCCACCGCTTAAAACAATGGCCGGTAGAAAAATGATAATTCAGGCTTAATGTTGAGATGGTGTTGGCCTGTGTCTATTCACATATGTTTTGTCTTGGTGTTTCGTGGTATTCGTGTTTGGCTTTGCCACAAGCAGGTCAATGGTACGAAGCATGAGAGCTCTCTGAATGACCTTTCGAATTACCTTTCAGCCACAGTCCAGCACATAAGTACTACCTGGCGACAGATCCCGTTAGCGGATCCATTTACCTCTCGGACACCAACAGTCGACGGGTCTACAAGATCAAGTCTACCACCGATGTGAAGGACATCATCAAGAATTCGGAGCTCGTGGCCGGCACTGGAGATCAGTGTCTTCCCTTTGACGACACCCGCTGTGGAGACGGAGGAAAGGCATCCGAGGCCATATTGAACAATCCAAGAGGTAAACAGTGGTATTTATCTTGGTTTAAGGCCTATAGATCAGTAAACGTTTTGCCCTAATTTAAATGCACTGTAGCCTGCTGAACTGCTCAGAAGGTATCCATGCATGCAGTTTGTGTGTTTGTGGAATCTTGGGATGGCATAGGCCTCTGCCAAGTGGTTTTCATTTAGCCACGAGCCCCAATTCCATTTTAGTGGCCTTACTTGGTGACCTCGGGATGGTAGTCGATGGTGTTTGTGTCAGCCTACGGGTTCTACTCAGTTTATCAACTGTATTTGGCACACTCCACCATCGACTTCTTCCGTGCATGCTCCTGTCTCACTCAAGAAATGTGACTGTTTATCGAAGATTTCTCTACCATCGCTGTAGGAGAACCAAAGTTGTGAGAATGTGAACAGGAAGGGGGGGGGGGAGGCCTTCCATCCAACCTTTAGGAGGTAAGAACTGTTTCTCCACCTCCCCCCCCCCCTCCCTGTATGTGGTGTTATATTTTTCACCTCAGTTATGTCACCTCGGTCATGTCATGTTTTTAACCTGTTCATGTCATGTTTTTAACTTTCAACCAAGCGCTAGTTCATTAGATATTTTTAACCGTCCTTTCTACAAACCAATTGTTACTAGACGAGACCATTCTTGTCCGGTCCTTTCTGGGTGTTGTACCGGTTTCTAATTTAGTTGACTAGTCCACCTTTACAAGTTTCTGATGGTATCCATTTCCTTCTTTTTTGGCCCTATCTATTCAGGTGGAACGCCATATCAAGAAACCTAGACTAAGGATCTTGAATTTAAGAAGGGGAGTTCACTTCCCTTGACTGACAACCAGCGGTCATGTCATATTGGTCCTGAAGAAGTGTCGCTTTACTCTAGAGCACCAGACACGAAACATGTTGACCTAATCAACAAAAGGCTACTCGAATACCCTCACTTATTACACGTAGCCTCACTGTTTTTAATAAGTCCCATCCTTGAGTATTAATAAAGTGAACCTACAAGGTCAGGGGCCTTTTTAAATCACATTCTGCACCCTTTAGAAGACAATGTTTCTCCTATAGCCCCACACACCTCACTCACCAGACGGCGTTCTCAGATCAAAAAGATCTCCGATAAAGATGCCACCAGGCCCGTCGGACATTGCAGCGCCGGTCCGACGAGGAGCGCCCAATGATGAAGCATGACACCCTAACAGGTGTGTGAGGGCATTACGATCTGAACTTGCAGATCCCCCCAGATACCATTCATCCAGATATTCATTGTAACTCTCTACTCAGGCCCTTAGAGAGGAACTGTTCCCTTCTGATATTAACTGTGAACAGGAAGGCCCTAACCTGTGGTGTTTCACCATCGTTGGTTTATCCTCTCAGTTCTTTAGTCAATGCCTTAGTACCCATTGCCCATGTGCATGTTTTTGTTTGGACATGTCCCTGGGTGGTAATCACATTTTGCTGTGGTTTGCCACAGGTACAGCAGAATCATCAGCTTTCCACTTGATGGACTGTCTTCAAGATCTAGGTTATCGAATGCATTTTAATTAACTAAAATCTGGTGCACTCGAAACAGACATTGGCATGTTAGGGAAAAATAAACCATTTGGCAAAGCCATTGCATCCTAGTTTCAAAGGGAAACTTGTATTTTACAGGTGGAAAATGTTTTGACTTTCTAAGAGAATGTATCTGTTTCAACTGGTTTGGAGTTGTGGTATGTCTCCTTCTTTCAGCTACTCAAAATCTGGGAGTTATTTTTTATGTGTCTTTCCTGCACATAATGACAGCTGTGGCTATAAATTTATTAGGTGTACGTTACATGGGTGTAAATGCCACATTTGGTTTCCTTTGGCCTAGATATGCAGGGTGCAGAGGGGGTAGAGTGCACACGTGCAGCTGTGGTTGACAGTCTTCAGAGGACAGCACATATCTCCACATGTTAGCATGCACTGGTACCTCATGATTAAGAGGGTCCGTTGGAACACATTCCGCGTCACCCAGTGTGCATCCAGTGACCAAGGCTCTGTGTGCGCCCGCTGTCATCCTAGCCACTAAGTACAGTCCTCTGCCCAGCTCTCATTTCAGATCCTGTTTAGGCCAGAATATGCAGTGTGGGCCCCTGGGGTCCTTCAGTGTGGCCTTTGGTCTTGGGAGTGACCGGGATGTCTTGTTGCAGAAGCAGATTTTTTTTTTAATGCTGGTGATATGCTTGGCAGTGAAATGCAGTTTTTCTGTCCCCCGTGGTTCCTTCCACCAATGTTAAGTTCTTTTGTGTCCAAAGTCCACAACGGTTGCATGTTGGCACACGCCAATTCAAGCTGAGAGCGCCTCTAGTCCTGGACTATAAACTCCTCTCTTGAGAACCGACGTGTGTGTATGTGGACCAGAGAAACAGAAGCCTCCGTATCCCAGCATGCATTCTGTTGGGTCAATACCGAGCTGTTTAGTGGGACTATAAGAATCCTGCGTTTCCTCTGGCATTCCTTGTCGTTTTGTGTCTCGGAGCCCTCTGGAGTTCTGGAGGCGGCATCTCAGAACTGTCAGTAGCAGTTATAAAACTGCAATACTATAATATATAATTATACAATATACATACTACTAAAATTATAGCATATAGATGGATGGATGGATGGATGGATGGATGGATGGATGGATGGATGGATGGATGGATAGATGGATAGATGGATAGACTCATCTCTCCACAGGTGGACTAGTGAGTTGAATTCTCACCAGTGAGGTTTGAAAGGATCTATGGTTCACAATTTAGAATCCTGGCAATACTAATGCATCCTTCCTAAAAGTCAGTAAATGAGGTACCATTAAATATCCATGAACCATTAAAGGCAAGAATTGTGATCAGAAGTGAGGCTGTGTAAATGCGTACACTCGGTGTTGCTTTCTCTGAAATGTTCTCCGACTGTCGACAATATTTTGAAAATAAATAGAACACTCAAGATAGCAGTGTACAGAAGTAATAAGCCATCCAGAGGATGCAGAAGTCGTTAGTGAACGAAGAAGGGTGTGTTCTGTGAGTGCGCGAATAGATCAAGCAAAAAAAAAATAAGCATTGGGAACTCTCCCAAAACACAAGATGGCAGGCAGCTGCTTGGAAAAGCGTGTGGCTGAATTTAAGCAACTGTCGAAACCTGTGGCTGTCGCCGCCTCTTTTAGGGTATGTGACACACGAGAACACGAGTGCGGAACCCGACCCTTGCGCACATCTGGCCCAGCGGAGGCCGGAGCGTTGGAATTCCAGCTTAAAAGCAGCGGTGCAGTCAGACGCTGCCAAGGGTCAGCTCACCTATCCCCGGGTTTGCTGGGCTCTGTTCTGCTTCATTCAGTCATCACTGGCTGTAGGTGCCTGGGGCCAGGCTCTTTCAACTTGGAAAGCATCCTGAGGCGGAGCCTTCATCTTGGCGGTGGCCCAGAAGAAGGCCTAGGCAGAGCTTTGTCGAAACATGCATTGTCAAAGCCAGCAGGCTTGTGTTGTGTATAGTGACTGAGAAGGGTTCACAGCGAGAGGTAGAACAGTGCAGTCTTGCCAGCAGCAGGGCAAGCTTCCCTCATGCACAAGGGACAGGTTCCGCGTGCAGCCGCCGTGCAATGCACACACAAGATGGCTGCAGTCCAAAAAGCAGCATTACAAATGACAACCGACTGCATCACCTTGCATTAGATAATGGGTGATTGTGTTATTAATCCACACGGTGTTTCAGATTACAGAAAGATATTACATGGATGACTTAATGCTGCATCAGATTACAGAGGAGATAGATTACTGCGCTACAGTAATGGACATTGTTCTTTTGTTTTATCCTACATTGAACTTCGAAAGGAGGTTTCTCTGACTACATTGCCATGCATTTTATTCCAGAAGGACCACCTCGTCGGGTACACTGTGTCAGTATTTACCCATCATTGGCTTAGCGAAGATTCCTTTCACTGCTTTACTGTGCCTTAAATTACATAAAAAGGCTCCATCCTGGATTAGTGATCCTGAAGGGAAGGTGAGCCCTCCTGGGAGGGACAGTGGGAGGGTCGGGACTCAGCAAGGGCAGCGGCATCTTCTAGGGAGGGCGGCTGCGAGCATCAGGCAGTGGAGAGCTAAATGTATAAGGACATGTTCTCAATTTGCACCCCGACTGGCCTGTGTACGGGTCTGCAGTTTGTGATGCAACCTTTGTACTAATAGGTTTCATTGCAAACTGTCCATTAGTGGTGGGTCTCAAAATGACCTGCTTAATGAATATTGATCAGGCAGGTCGCAATTTGCAAACCCCTGTGATTGGCTGCGGTGCAGGGATGGAGGCCTGGAGGGGACAGGATATCTCCATCCCTGAATTTGCATTCTCAAACAGTTTTTTTTTTTTTTTTGTAATAGCCTGTTCACCATGTATATGACAGGTGCTGCTTTAAAAACGAGTTTCCCAATGTAGGAAGACATTTGGGGAGCCTTTGGACCACTGTGTGCCCCTCCCCCGAGTCTGCTAACACAATTCCTATTTGCGAATCAGTTACCACCCCCAACTTGATGGCTGGTAACTGATCAGTGGTTTGTGACCGCAGTTGTGGTCCTAAACCACTGATGCATAACTTGTCGAACCACAACTAGGAGGATGATGCTCCTTTCACACCCACACATATTCGTGATTCTGAAAGGATCGCAAACGCACTTTTAAGACTTTTCTGACTAGGAAAAGGGCTTCTGTACATTGTAGAAAGCCCTTTTGTGGTTCCAAACGTTGCCATTATGCAAATGACGAGGTGTTCAACCAAAAAAGAGCTTGGCACATCTGGCCCAATGTCCTTCCGATTACTGTAGTGCAGAATAAACGCTACCATGTGGCTGACACTCAAGATACAACTGCTGTCCCAGACAATGTAGTAAGAACCAGGAAACCAGAAACGCTTGAAGAGCGACTCCGATGAGAACTAAAAGGGAGGAGGTCATTGAAGTTTGGAGCAGCCCAAGCGGGAAGGGAATTAACGAGACTGGGAGACCATGGAACTGGAGACACAAAGATGAGTAACTCCACTCAAAGCGAAGTAGCCTGGACCAAAGCAATAGATCGTTAGCAAAGAACTACAACCCCCGAACAAGCCAGATAAGTCTGAGCCTAATGGCGTTCAAGAAACAAATCAGGCCCCCAGAATCCACACCTGCATTGGGATGCAGGGTCATAAATGGAACACCCGCACTAGAGCAGCCCATTCATATATATCTGTGCATCACAACTACTCTTAGACAGTCACAGAGATGCTTAAATGGGCATGAAGTCATGACAACAATTTTGAGATCCTTTAATACCTCAGGCTGAAAGGTAACATTAACAGAGTTGGCTCAGGTTAGCAGGTATGTGACAAGATTCAACCCCTCCAATTTGACATACCCTGCAGAGACCGCTAAACCCTTCACCAAACTGAAAAGGGGTTGACCAGCAGGGTGCATAGCCAACCCTTACTGCCCACCCAGCGTCAATGGAACACAACCCCATGGAAGTAAACAACAAATAAGAGCAGGGCAACTGAGATTGCCACAAAAGCCAACCAGTCTCGAGCAAGGATTGGCTCTGTGAAGTATGGTATACAGTGCTGTCTCCTAGACAGAAGGCGATTAATCGGAGTACTTCAACCTCTAAGTTTTTTAGGAAATGTACTGTTTCAAGGTGCCTGCTTAATTCACAGTAGCAGGCTAGTCATTCACGGGGAGGCAAGATCAATCTATGTACATGAGGACTAGTCCATCTTGCTTATACCATCGTTCGTTGTGACATGAATCACCCTTTTAATATAGCGTGCATACAGTATCCACATGTCCCATTCCCACCCTGAAAACATTTGCAGTTTGCTAATGTGAACAGCAAGAGTAAATCATTTTCCAGTCTAGGAATGAGAATGGAGCATCCCAAAATGTGTAGGGGTCTAGAGGAAAGGGGGTTAATGCAGATAGAGTAGTTTGACAATGGAGAAAACAAGACAGTTGCAGCTAGAATCAAATGAAGGCATGAATGTGTAATTTCACCATATGTGGAATTATGCATACACCAAATGCCTTCATAGAAATGTTTTTAGAGCCCACAAAACTTTTTCCAGGAGTACTCCTGTGAATGTTTGTGAATCCCTGAAATTCAGAAATATCCATACATTGAAGGATGTAAGCCTAGGAGTGCACATATGTGAATATTTTGTACATTTTGCATCCAGTGTTACTTCATACTATAGTTTGCATCTGTGCAATCCTAGCTTGTAGAGATAGGGGATTTTCAAAGCCCCTACCTGATGGGCTGGGGACCTCACAGGAACCCCTTACATGCTGAACCAAAACCCATTGATTGAGAACACGCTGCCAATTAACTAAAGCACCTACACATTCATCTTCCAAACTGGTTTCGCGCCCTGACGTGGCCACAAAGGTAACATCGCAGCACTCTACAGAGCAGCTGAACTAAATAAATACTACTAAACCAGACCCTCGCCGACTTCTCCACCGTTCCGTAGATGTCATGTTTCCGTCCTGTTTGCCTAAGCGGACCACGCTTCGCGAGTCGGATTGCGCCTCGATGGTGGGGCTGGCGCATCCACGGTCCTAAGATACCATTCCCCCTCTGATGGTAAATTATGCTAAAGACATGATAAAAAGACATCTATTATTCATGAGAAGCTCTTTTCCATACCTCTGTGACCTTAAAGAAGTGTCGTGCAGTATTTGTCTTCTGCACTTCCTTCGAAATGTGCTCCATGGGGCGAAACCTGGCTTTGTGCAGCGATCTGCTGTGCGGAATATATTAGGGTGCACCGGGATTTGCACAGCCGGCTTGCCTTTGTTGGAAGCAAGGGGACCGGAGAGGCCGCAGCGCACGCATTGTCATGTGTCGCTTTCTCAACTTTGAACATGCCGGTCCTTCTTCAGGCGGGCTACTTGGACACCCCAGCTAATCCCTTTCTGTTTTTTTTTTTTCTCTTGGCTCAAATGGTCTTTTAGGGCCAGCAGGTGGCTTTGTCAATGCACTGTGGGCCTCGTTCTTAAAGGAGTGCCCAAGTCTAGAGACGCAGGTCTTCAACCATTGGACGTTGATTTGCTAATTTCAGGAATTCGCAAAACGTTTCCAAATGTTGTCAGGACACAGGCAGCTCTCCGCTTTCTAGGTTCAATCCTGGGACTCTTGTGACTCGTGCGTTGTCAGTCAAAAATAAACAAGCTTATAGTTTCACATGAAAAATCTGCATAGGTGTGCCCCTGAGGACTGCAGATAGAATATTGTGGCATAGAGATATCGAGCACAAACTATCGAAAGATGTTTAAGTATAGGTCTTCTATAGCTGGCTCCTCATGTAAGTACCTTTATGATACATATATATATATATATGGAAGTAGGAACAGTAAATGAATACTTCCTGTGTGTGCACTTACCTTTCGATATTTTGCTTTTCGATATCTTGTCAATGAAATTCTTGCATAATTGTATTCTTATCCTGTATGTTCAGTAGTGCACCCCTCTGCTTTTTCTCTTTTGTATTTGGGGGGTAAGGAACAGTTTTTCCCATGGAGAAATCCCTTCATCCGACACTACCACGAATATTGGGGGTTGTAGTCTAATGCTTGAAAAGGAGTTCATATAGTTATGCCCTTTATGGGACTAATTCGCCTTCCTATTTTCGGGATTGAAAAAGGTCAGAGAAAAATGTGTGAATACCTTCAAAGAAGTCAGTCTGTTCGAGTGTGAAATGGCCCCCACTCCTCTCCCCCCTCCCAGCACAAACCCACACACATTAGATTTACTTACGAATCTCGCCTTCATTTGAATAAATCCATTTACGAATTGAAAAACCAACCTTCCCGATTTCGAAAAGTGGTTTTGCACATGTAGATCGCACGGGTGTGTGTGTGTGTGTGGGGGGGGTGGGGGGTGGTGTGTGTTAAGTGGTTTTGCACATGTAGATCGCACGGGAGTGGAGTGTGTGTGTGTGTGTGTGTGTGTGTGAGAGAGAGAGTAAAGTGGTTTTGCACATGTAGATCGCACGGGGGAGGTCGGTGGGTGTGTGTGTGTAAAGCAGGCTTACATACACGTGCAGCTAATTTTGAGGCGAAGGTGTTCGTCAGAGGCGCCTCTTCCTGGCGGTGCTTTTATATCTAGTATCATACGCATTTTAGTGGGTTTAGAGTGGGGCTTTATCCCCTAAAACTTGGACTGCCGGTATCTGTGCGGTGCACAGCTCAAAGGCAGCCAAGTGCCCCCAAGCTTTCAGAGGCCCCGAAAGCGCACGTGCACAGCACCAGGCAAACACGCATTAGGGACGGAACCATCTAGACGGGCAGGGAAAGTGAAGTCCTTATGAGGGAAAGCTATCGAGGCGGGAGCGGGGTGGGATCAGGGGCGCGTGAGCCTCTGCCGCTTAGCGCACTTAGCATCAAAGGTTTCCAATTGTGGCTGCTTGTGGCTCCTTTAACTCAGTGTGGTGCACGCGCACTGCGCGAGCTTACTCACCGTAGTGCCCCTCCGTGAGTAAGCGCGCGGGGCAGCTTGAATGCTTTGCACTTCTCACATCCGACGCCAGTGCGAGCTCATGTCTTGCACTTTTGTTCCACTTTCTTTCTGTTTAGGCCGTGACCGCAGCGGGCTTTCTGACAAACTGATGAACCGGCGAGGGGGTGAGGGAGTGATCCGGGGTGCAGGGAGTGGAAACCAAAACAAGCCCGAGCAGAAATGTTCAAAGCAGCCGCAGGAAGCAGCCACTAGAATTGGAGCACTGGGGGTGTGGCTGGGTCATGGCAGCCCACCCTGCTCTGAGAGCATTCCTAGCCCGAAGCCAACCGAATCAATGGCCCCAAATGGCGACTCCGACCCTATACGAATCACGGCCCTAGAGGAAAGGCGGCTCTGTAGATGCACAAATGCAGCGACTGCCTGACCGAGTGGCGTAAGGCAACCTCTGGGAGCCCCACCCCCCTGCAAGGAATGGTGAGGGGCACCTCGCAGTACCCCTGCCCTCGAGCTGACCCCCTAATGCCCAGATGACTGCTCCCCAGTCCCTCTCACTCCGCACCGCGGATGCGGGGGTGTCCGACAGGCGGAGTGAGCGAAAAGGCCGCTAGTGTTGAATGTCTCCCCTGTGTAGTGCTGCTTCGCCTGGAATCAGCCTCGCTGCGCTAGAAATAGAAATGGTCGCAAACTGTGGCACGAGGGACGCTAGAATGGAGAAGTGAGGTGTGTGCATGAGAGGAGCGACCACTAGCTGCAGTGTGTTTTAGAGTACTGAAGTATCCAGAGTCTGAGTAGGCCCTGGACACTGACGGTGTCACGCAGGAGTACATTTTTATTCGATAGAAAAGATGTCACAGGCCTGGTACTAGACTAGAGGGCCGTGGCCGCATGTTTGAATGAACGCCGGACTGCACTCACTACACATCCACTCGACCCCATGCTGTACGCTCGGCTCTTGCACTTGAATGGAGCAGAGTCCCCACTTGTCATTTACTCGACCCACAATGCTACACCCTTGGTGTGCCCATCTGCCCTGCACTCGAGGGAGGTGGAGGAGAGGGATGGTCAGAGCGAGGTCACGGAGGGCGAAGCACGAGAGGGGTGGATGCCACATCATAATAACGCTTTCTTCACGTAGTGCTTCATAATGCGTTTTCGCAAGTGTAAGACCAACTCGGCCTTCCATCATTCAGAGGTTGATATGCTCAATCCAATTACATCAATTACTTGACAAGGGAGTAAAGCCTGTTATTTACAGCGCTTAGCAATGTTAGAAGTGTGATATGAGGCGCTATATAAAAATAACTAAGTATATAGCGAAGTTGTTTACCTTGTTCAGTTATGACTGATGTAGGAGTACATTGAATTAATTGCTGAACCTTTTTTGGGGAGAAACCACTTTCAGAGCCGCTCTGACATCATGGCGCTTCTTGTCTGCTTTGCACTAATTTGCCTTTCGAAAGTGAGAGGAGGGGCTCATTGTGATGACCTCACTACGTTGGAGCCACTCAGGTTTGAGTTTCTAATTTCACCGCGGCAGCATGTATGCCATGGGAGCTCTAATTTCTGTTGGAGTTATTTGTATGCAAAGCCCACGCTTCTTTCAAGGAAACCCCTCTGCTGACCTCCTTTCTGGCCACATGTCCCAGATCTGTAAATGTCTCTGGGTCAGAGGACCTATTCTGCCACCCACCAGCCTCTGTCCACACTGTGGTCCACTACACTCAGACCATCTATTTCATCCACGCGCCACCACGCACGGCCACTGCACGTTCACAGGCCAGCTTAGAAAAGGTCCATCTGCGAATTCTTTTCTTTTTACTTTCTTGGTCAATCCTTCAGATGGATGTCCTTGACCAGTGCCTCGAAGTGGTTTTGGTCACAGTGAGCGCTATGTACAATGTCTCTTGCTCACCCCCTCTGTCTCCTGGAAAACGCAGCTCATGGAGACAGATATGGCATGTTCCCTGTGCAGGACACAGACGTGATGGCAGATGCATCGAATGACGATGGAGTTCATTCAAAGGCGGTGGGTGGGGCTGGGGGAACTAGCTTCTTTTTTATACCACAAGGGGAGCATTAGAGAAACCCAGCTTCAGCTGAACCCCATTGGGTGGATCTTTTTAAAACTTTTTTCCCAGTTTTTAAAACTGTTCCTAATGCAGTCACTTGATGGCAGCACTGCACTTAACCTAAATCTAACATAGACAACCAGAAAAGTAGTGGTACATCTGAGTAACTTTCCCTCTATGGATACACACTAACACAGTTGTGAACCACCTCTGTATGGCTTATTTAAACCAGCTTTCTGTTTTACTCACACAATTCAAAACAATTAAGAATCGCCGGTTCTAACCCCAATAATTAGAAATGACCCAGCATGCACCTCCCAAGTGGTGCGCTGTTGCTGCGATGCGGCCTTGTGTCCGCTGCAGCAGCAGTGGCGGCCTTGAAATATGGCTGCGACTGACTCCCGGCAATATGTTTTCGGGGTAAGTAATACTTCTTGACAGAACAGGGACATCATGTTTACCACATCCAGGAAATTAAGACTTGAGTCGCTGACCTTCAGCGTCCGCCCTGGTTGCGCAGCTCTGCAGTTAGTGGTCTGGTAATGCCTTCTGGCAGGGGGCGGCCCCAGCAGCTCGCACAGGGCGCTGCTCTTCACTGCAGGAGGTCCCTTCCGCTGCCTAACTAGGACACAAAGCCCTTCATTCTGCAGTTTTTTGTCCCATTTTAAGGATGCTGGCATCCCTCCTCAAGTCTTGTTCATTACAACCCAGGTGCCCTGTTTTAAATCTCTGTGAATCAGGACTTTTTCTAGACACAGACAGTTTTTGGTTTTAGGACTTTGTGCTTTGGTGCATTTGGGAACTGATGCAGAGGGTGATAAAGTGATGTGTTCAGGATCACACAATTTTAGGCAGAGGTGTTAGGATTGAAAATGTTGGATCTTACTGTAGTAGTCAACCCATTGAGAACCATTTATTAAATATGTACTAAATCATCTGAAGGAGCAAACGGCGTGATAGATCTAAAGAGCCCAGTCTGAAAGTACTGCATTGATAATAAGTAATACATTTACCAGTGACCAATAATAGGAGGGTTCCCCAGCTCTGATTTGAGCGTGAGTGACAGTTGCCTATTATTTTTAATTTTATATTCAAATTATTTTGTAAAGCACAAATGTGACCCAAGAGAATCCGAGCGCTGCACATGCGACTGGAAATAGAATCAAAGACCTGAGTGCTAAAAACGAACACCTAACATAAAACTAAAACTTATGTTGCAAGCTTCGGCGTGATGAGAAATGGCTTCGAGCCAGCCCGCCTGGACCCTTTAACTGCCTATATTCAGCATCCCGTGCACTTGGCGACAAGTGCCTGGCGCCCCTGCTTCACATGTTTACTGGTATCCATGAACCCCCTATGCTTCAGAGTGTCACCAAGAGGCTTGTCTTGAAGAGAGAAGCTCACTCCTCTTCAGTGATTAATTTATTTTAAAAATAATAAGTATCAGGGCTCTGACCAGGAGGCCACTGCAGCTTGCACCACCCATCGCCCTCGTCATTGCTGCCAAAAGAGCTACTAACCATCTCTCTCTCTCATGCAAATGCCACAGTTCAGATTATTCCAGGTCCCCAAACCTAAAGGAATGGCTTGGGAGGCAGGTGTTAGCAATTTTTAATGTATATTGTATCTATAAACAACGGTTATTCTGCTCATCTCTAAATTAGATGAGCAGCGCCACCAAGTGGCAGACTGTCCAAAGTGCAGTGTTGACAAGTGCTGGTGCCGAGCTCCGATAACCAAGTGCTGGTGCTGGGCACCAGATACCACCAGCTCAAATTAAGCACTGCTCCTTGTGAAACTTTGCACCAGGCCATCTCACATCAGCACCTGGCACAGAGGGAAAAAACTTAACCACAACAAGGAAAGACCGGGAAGGGGGCAATTCATTTCCTTCCTGGTACTTCAGTGCAACAAGAAGGCATTTACTGTAACTTTCTGCATGTGCGCCACACGATTCTGTGATCTAGAAACCGAAAGGCTGCGAGTATTGTCAACCATCTAAACCAGCGGTTGCTAACCTTTTGACTCCTGTGGACCCTCACTGAATCATTCCTGAAATCCGGAGACCCCCACTGAGTCATTATTGGCAGCCGGGTTAGTCAAAAGGTTTGGATTACCATAGCATACAGTTCTAGAAAGTTGTTAAGGTGAAAGTTAGGGTTAGAAGATTTTAGGGTTACATTGTATTTTGCAGTTGTAGATTAAGTTAAAGTGAGGGTTAGGTTTTGAGTAGGACCTAGAGTTAAGAGTCAGGGGGAGAGGGAAGAGGAGTGAGAGGAAACATTGGATTTCATGAGCAGTGGACTACATGTAGATTCACTCATTTGATTTCAATGCAAATGGAACATACAGAACCATTAGTTAACTCACCTTGTGATTCCAATTTGGAGCTTAGCTTGGATTCGTACTTTGAAGTTGTCCGCTTATATCCGCAAAACCTTGGTTTTTTACTCCCTCGAAAGGTCAAAGGAGAACCGTGCATGCCAGCAGCTTTTCTCACAAGAGCATTCAAATTCATTTGCCTTGAGGGCTGAGCTGTTAGTGAAAGTGTCTTCTTTTATTGACTCAACCATGAATTCATATGTGTATTTGGTAAAGTGAAGCAGTGTTTGCTTCCGAGGAATCCAATGATCACACCCATAAAGGGCACACAACAGTTGCATACTTCCTCCTGTCCAGATACACTTGCCACCCAAATCTTGTTGAAATGCATACAATGAAACCTGAAGCACTTCTAGTTTGGTGCAGTTCATATAATGTGTGGTAATAGTCCATCTTCCACCCACTGGTCCCTTTCCAATCTTGCTTTAATTTCTATGGCAGCAGTCTAGAACGTTAAAAACTACAAATCCCAAGAGGCTTTGCAACAGGCTAGCCAATGGGAACAAAACCTGTAATAGTCACCATATCCAATAGTATCACAGAGCTAAGTATAATGCCCCACCTGAATGCGAACAGCCCTTTTTTCTTGTGCGAGAAGTTAATAAGAACCAGAAAACAAAGGAAGTATGGACAACACATTAGAAAATGCCAAAGTAAACGTAACGAGTTCCTGGCAAAAGTTAATGAAAGCGAAGCTTTGAGCAATATCCGGTGAACCTCAAACCTGGAATCTGGAGTGGGAAAAGCAGTGGCTTTGGGCTTGTTCTTCTGAAATTTATACAATGAAACAAGAAGCTCTTCTAGTTTGCTGCATTCATGAAAAGTGTGATAATGGTACATCTGAAGCCTGCGCAGCCTTGGTAAAAGAGCCGCCTGGTATTTAATAGTGCCTGCCACAGGCTTCTGAGCACAGCTTAGGGCACCGGCATTCATCCTATTACAAATTAAGCACTGGGGTAATCAAACAGAAATTCCTATTTGTTTATGATCCAGCACTGTGTCAAAGCATTTCAGAAGCAATGGGTATATTGGTGTGCACAGGTTCTTTCCCAGCAGATTCTTTGACCCCTGCCCCATCTTTCATTGCAGAGAATTCATCCTTTACCTTATGTTCCGACCACATATAGAGAAGGATAAAGAGAGACAGTGGGCTAAAAGCTGGAAAAGGGCTTGAACTAAACGTCCTTTGAAAAGAGGCTGAAGGATGTATACACGATATGCACCCTCCTGCCTTATAGGGTTGAGTTTGCAATATTTCTACTTGTTTCTCTTTGGTGTCTGCTTTGGTTTTGGCCATGCTGGAATTGACTCATGAACTCACCCTTGAAACCTACAATGCACCAGAACACAGACTCTACCTGCTAACTGATTGTTACAGGTAAGTAGCATTTTCCATAGAATACTTGCGATGATTCATGGTTGTTGTATGAAAGCGAAATTCTGATTGCGAAAGGGGACTAACAGAAGAGGCGAGCATGTTTCACAATTGGCACCCAAGCAGAGGCGACACAATACTGTTGGCGATCAGTGGCATTAAGACCTGCTGCAAATTGTGATGTAAACAGTGGAGACCTGCTGTTGAGCTCCCTTGGACAAGTCTTAGAATCAACACGGGCTATCTCCACGCGTCTGCATGAACATACCAGTTGCAGCTGACGGCATCAGAGAGTGGTGGGGTGGGCATAGGGGTGGGAGACATATTAAATAAATAAACAAATAAAAACTCACTTACCTGCACGGACGTCCTCAACAACTCCCCTAACCAATCCTGGCGCTGCTCTCATGCTGCATGAGAGCAGAGCCAGGGTTGGAGGGAGCAGACTCTCTCACCGCTCCTGAGGACACTGGAGCTCTGCACTTGCTCTAACCCAAGAGCTTTCAAAGTGTGCACGTCTGGCTGTTCCAAGACAGCTGGCCAAAGGGACATGCGCACTTTAAAAACTGCCCAAGGCAGCCCACCCTCCTCACTGCTGCTACCACGCAACAAGCCTGCCCGGTCCGGACACCCAGGACGGGGAGGATGAAAAATAAAATGGCAATAAATTAACTTTTTTCATTTTCATCTCTAGGGCTTTTTGGGGCATTTTGGTTAGTGGGGCAATGCGCCTCCGCTCAAACGGAGGAGCTGCCCCTGAAACATACTCCAGTGTATGCAGCCCTGGTGCCTGCTCGGCTGGCTTTTCTTTGCAGTCGTACCATGTGCTTCCTTTCTTTGTGAAATGCTCTGCTTTCTCTTCCCACCAGGCATCACGGTGGACAAGTTTGGGCTGATTTACTTCGTTGACGGCACCATGATCCGGCGAATTGATCAGAATGGCATTATCTCCACCTTGCTTGGATCCAACGACCTGACATCTGCCAGACCCCTCAGCTGTGACTCCGTCATGGACATTGCCCAGGTACTTAAGCCCTAATTAAATCAAAATTTCAAGGCCAAGGTGTGCCGCGCGCGTCTACTTTGGGCCAGCCGTAATGAGCGCGGCGGGCCCTGCACTCTTTGCGGCTGGCTCATTTGGCACTGTGCAGGGCAGAACTGAATCAAATTAGCATCTAGGAAACAGTGGTTGAATGCTGCTCTGCCAGAATTAGCAACAGCAGGGAAATAAGACGACCTGACTTGCATCAGATTGCAAATTGGTTACAGCTATAGTCATGCTGAGTTCTGAGTTTTTTAAGGCTTGAGGCTTCTGGGAAGTGGGGGTGAGGGTGGAAGGAAGGCAGCAGATTTTTTTGGGGTTTGGCAGCTTTTCAATTTAGCTGGTCTGTCAACCAATTTATTTTGGGAATTCAAGTAAAAGCACAATTTCCCGAATGTAAGACTAGGCAGGAGGGGAAGTGGCTAAGAACGCCAACACAGAAGTGCATAAATCATGAGACAATAAGGAGACATATTGTATTTCGAGGTTTAAGTTCCTGGTATACTTCCAGCAAGCACCAAACAAAATTAGCCCTCCGTCTTGTCTCTCTTGCCTTCTCCCCTACCTTGATTAACGTCTCTGGCCTTTTCATCCTTCCCTGGAGCTCTTTTCCTCTGGCAGGCCTCATGGTCTTCCTCCAACTTCTAATGTTCTACTCGACTTTCTTATCCTCTCCATGGAATGTTGCTGTCATAACCTGAACCCTTCTTGAATGTGTTCAATCCCCATCAATGTTGTTGAAGCTCACACAACTTTAGCATAACTTTCCATCATTTTGCAGTTCCATCCTTAGAGACCCGGAGTGGGAAGCTGCAACCTCCACCCCCCTGCGCCACTTTTGCAGTTTTGTCCAGATAGGTCTTTTATCAAGAGCCTCTGTGGAGTACGTTTTAAGTTTTGCCTGAACAGCGTACATGCGCCATCTGCTAAATCTATTAATTTAAAAAAAGCATATAAACGGGCTTAGGGCACACCTATTACTTACAAATACTTACCATTAGTTTGCTTCCACGTTACTCTTGTTTCCTTGCTTTTAATTGGTCACGCCTCCTGCCTCCAGCCCCCTCTTGCTTTTTTCCCAGGGCTTCTTGTCCCTGCTGTGGCGCATGGACCTATTACAGCTTCCTGTTTCAATCAATCAAACATTTATAGAGCGCGGCAAATCACCCGTGAGGGTCTTGAGGTGCTAGAGCCGTTTCATCATTCAAACATCCAGGTCTTAAATTCTCTTCTGAATTGTTGGAGTGTTGGTGTGGTCCTGGGGTGCAGGGGGATGTTGTTCCAAGCCTTGGCTGTCAGGTGCGAGAAGGATCCGTGGGGTGTCTGCGAGGGAGAGGGAAGCTGATCAAAGGTGTCTGGTCGGTTGGTGCAAGGTCAGACGTTTGTTGATGTATGCTTGTTCTTCATTGTGCAGGGCCTTGTAGGTGTGGCTCAGCATCTTGAACTGGCATCTCTTCTAAATCGGGATCCGGTGTAGTTTTTTTAAATGGGGTGTGATGTGGGTTCTTCTGGGGAGGTCAAGTATGAGTCTTGCCACTGAGTTCTGTATTGTCTGGAGCCTCTTCGGGAAGCGTGCAGTGATTGCTACGTAGAGCGTGTTTCTGTAGTCCAGTCTGCTGGTGATGAGGGCCTGCATGGCAGTCCTTCTGGTATTTGCTGGGAGCCACCTGAAGATCTTCCGGAGCATGAGAAGGGTGTGGAAGCAGGCGGATGAGACTGCGTTGACTTGTTTCTTCGTGGATAGTTTGCTATCCTGGATGATGCAGAGGTTGCAGGCATGGTCTGTTGGGGGCAGGGGTGTGCCGAGCTCTGCAGACCGCCAAGTATCTGTCCATGGTGAGGTGTTCTTCCCAGAGATGAGGACTTCCGTTTTTTCAGTGTTGAGTCTGAGACAGTTGTCCTTCATCCAGTCCGCGATGTTCATCATGCATCTGTGGAAGTTAGCTTTCGTGTAGAAGGGATCTTCAGGCAGTGAAAGGATGAGCAGTCTGTCATCGGCATGGGGGATGATGTAGGATCCATGTGATCTGACTGTGATGGCCAAGGGGGTCATGTAGGTGTTGAAGAGGGTCTGAGGGACGATCTTTGGGGGACTCTGCAGATGATCTTCTTGGGCTCAGAGGTGAAGAGTGGGAGGCAGTTCCTTGGGGTACTGCTGGTGCGGTACGAGGCAATCAGTTTGAGGGTGTTTCCTTGAATCCCGATATGGTGGAGTCTGTTGATCAGGATGTGGTGGGAGACGGTGTCAAACGTGCCGGACAGGTCCGGGAGGATGAGGTCTGCTGGTTATCTGCTCTGATGTCATCTGTGGCTGCGATCAGGGCTCTCTTGGTGCTGCTGTTATCTCGAAATCTGGATTGGTAGGGGTCCAGGAGGATGTGGTCTTCTAGGTGTTGGGTGAGTTGCTGGTTCATCGCTATCTCAAGGACTCTTGCTGGATAAGGGAGCAGCCAGTAGTTCAACAGTTTGGCTGGGTTAGTGGATGTATTTTTCAGGAGGGGCCTCACTGCAGCATTTCCCATCCTCGGGGAAGGAGACCATGGTGATGGAGGTGTTCAGAACTTTCCTGAGCTGGTCGCTGATTGTCTTCATCTGAGGTTAAAGACATGGTGGGGGTATGGGTTTGTGGGTGCCTCCAAGTGCCCGGAGTTCATGATGGAGATAGTGTCTTACGTGGTGAGGAGTTCCCAGTGGGTGAGAAGGTGTTTGGGGTTTGTGTTAGTGGATGTGAGCTGCTTGATGCGGTCTACAGCAGAGGGTTGCTATTTGAAGTTTTCGTAGATGGCTGAGATCTTGTCGTGGAAGAAGTCCACAAGATGGTTGCGCAGTTCCTGTGAGGGAGTGATGTCGCTCTCAGTGGCTGCGGGATTGGTGAACTCCTTCACAATGTCAACGAGTTCTTAGCTGTGGTTCGTGCTGGCTTTAGTGTGGCGCTGACTAGTGTCATTCCACTGCCTACACATTACTCCATGTACTTTTGTTTAGGTCTCGCCTGACGTAGCGCATGCGCTGGTCTGGCGAGACTTATTGAGAGCGCTTCAAAAAGTGCTACCAGGCCAGCCTAGAGCTACAGTGCATGTGCGCGGGCGCGCGCGCCACTTTTACCGCGATTACTTTCACTTTGGCGGCCGCACGGTCGCTTTGATATTTGATCACGATCACTTTCACTTTTGCAGCCGCTTGGCATAGCCAATAGGTCTCACTTTTGGGACCTTATAAGTGTTTAGTTATGCAACTGTTTCATGGCTAAACACTTATAAGGTCCCAAAGGCGAGACCTATTGGCTATGCCAATGCTTGTTTGTTTTCCTTTTTGTCACACACTCAAGAAGAGTGCATGGCACTGTACAGTCCCCTCCCTCCCCCTCCCACTGCCCATTGTTGCTTCTCCCTCCCCAGCAGCTCCATCGTGTTGTTCCAACCCCACGCCCTCCTCCAGCTGAACGTTGCTACCCACCTCTTCCTCTAGAGCACGTCCCTGGTATTTTTCATCCCTCACCTACTGTCCATTCTTTCATTTAACCCCAAGCACCTTTTTAGACATATTGCAGAGCAGCGTGGGCTGCTGTGCAATATGTCTTAACCCCTTCAGCGCGGCGGGAATTCCCCCGCGGTGCTGAAGGGTTCGAGCGCGGGCGGGGCCATGACGGAACGGTTCCGTCATGAGCACAGCGCAACTGATGCTCATGACGGAACCGTTCCGTCATGGGCATAGAAGGGGTTAAAGGGGAAAAAAATCGCTATGATGCAGTCAACACTGGCCGCGTCATAGCACTTACATTTTTTTTATTTAAGCCATGTTGCACAGCAGCCCGTGCTGCTGTGCAACATGTGTAAAAAAGGTTGACAAAGCCAATAGATCCCGCTTAGGTGAAACCTATTTAACTTGGCCAATGGTTGTTGGAGTATTATTTGTTTTTTAATTTGATAAGTTTATGGTATTACAAGAAGCTTCTCACACTCTTCTGTGTATGCATGAATTGTGGATGCAAGTAACAAATCTAGCTGGATGTGGCCAGAACCTGTGACACCTTTTTAGGGCACCTATTGACTTGGTGTTTGTACTGTGCGGTGCCCTGTGTCCTAGAGGAGACCAGAGTTCCAGAGGCCCATACGCAGAGGCTGTGGTGGCAGCTTTCATGGTTCAGGGTAACCAAGTTTATTTTAAGTAGCAAATTCAATTCCCAATAGATTTTAGGTTTTTTTTTTGTTTTTTTTGGAGGGGGAAGTGATGATCACAATCACTGAAGAAAATGTGACCTTATATTTAAATCCGGGTATGAGTAGGAGCAACCATGCCTCAGAAGGAGAGAGATATTAAAATAACTTTGTGAGTTCAGCACTTTATTCTGAGACTATCCCTGACCTGCTGATCAGAGGTTAGAATCTTGGCAGGGCTGACTCGCCCTTTCATCCACCCTTGGTCAATAAGTTGGGTGATGGAACCTTTCATTTACAGTGCTGTGGAATAGCAAATCTGGTAATTGTAATTAATACTTCCATATCAGTACCCAAGCCCACCTATATTTAGCTGTCAGAATGTCTCTCACTCATTTATGTTGCAGAGAAAAAATCACCAGTCTTGATCCCTGGGCAGAAAGGACCAGAAGAAATTAAATATTTAGCTGACGAGTGTTTTTTTTTAGCACATTGAGTATAGTCAGGCCAGTTAGAAATGGAACAGTTTCTTTACAGTAAGAAAAGCAGGCGATGCTCGACCACTGGAAGGTGTGCTGGAGTATTTGTTACCATAAATGGGTTACAGCAAAAGGTGAAGCAGGCCTGGAACCAGGAAAATAAAGGGAATGTGCGAGCATGGCTGGAATAAAGGCCAGGCTTAGCGCCTGCTCGCCATGGGATACATGGAATCCAAGCTCCGCTGGCAGTGGTTAATTTGTAAAAAAAACTAGGAGCTGTGGCTCTCATTAGGAGGTGGCTTGCACCAGCCCATTTCTCCAGTTAGCACCTCCTAAAACCGAACCAACTACTAACCATGAAAGTGGGGAGAGGATGTGGTGTAATGGCCAGAGCTACCGACTTCGGAACTGGGATATCAGGTTTGAGTCTTGGCGTAGGCTCAACATCCTATGATTCTGGGCAAATCACTTCATCTCCCTGTA
This sequence comes from Triturus cristatus, assembly GCF_964204655.1. Lineage (NCBI taxonomy): Eukaryota > Metazoa > Chordata > Amphibia > Caudata > Salamandridae > Triturus > Triturus cristatus. The sequence continues at coordinate 1,450,021,571 of NC_140591.1, forward strand.
AATTAAAGTGTCCTTAGCTGGTGCTCATGAAAAGTGCCTGTGTTGGTGATTAACCATCAGTGCTGAGCCCCGGAAACCACCGGCTCAGATTAAGCCCTGTTCGCTGGTAACAGTCATTCCAGTTCAATGTAGCTTTTGTTTCCTACCTTTAAACAAATTGATAAGAATGAGGCAGGCAGAGCTAATGTAGACCCAAAGCCTCAGAACTCTAGATTAGGTTTAAGCTGTAAAACTACTGTGACAGGTAAATAACTTGTTTCTTTTCAACTATGACAACCTCTGCATATTGAAATGTATAGATGCTAAGAGAGAGTGTCGCGAGATGTCCAGCTTCTGTGCTGCAGGAACAAGCTTACAATGTACACTCCAGTGTTTGGTCCCTGACGCGCCTCAGGGCGAACTCATTTAATGCAGGTTTCTACAGCAGGCATTTACCTTAAATGAAGACTGAGGTCCTGCATTGAGAGACACATTTTAAAAATGTTTCCTGCCAAGTCACAAGTGAAAGGTATGGCTATACTTATTGGCAAAGCAGAACTGGTTAACAGGAATATCAAGGAAGCAAGCTCAGTGACACAATTCAGTGTGAAATAAATGGCTCTGCTTTGAGGCACTTTCTTGTTCTTACCCCAAATACTTGCAGGTTCATTTCTTACGCATTATGGGAGGAAAGACACAATTCCATTATTGAGGCGCTGACATGATAAAGGCGAAAGCTCTCGTATTTAGATTCCACAGCTGCCGAGTGCGCAGAGGTAGGGGTTGGTCTCTGGCCTGCTCAAACCCTGGGAGCATGCCTGTATTAGAACAGTGGAATGATGACAGCTCCACTGAAGACAAGGGAGGGGTCCGGGCTTCTAGTGGCCGGTAGAAGTGCGGAGCACCAACATTCCAATGTTTGTTCACAGCTTTTGTTGTGAACAAAGGCCTCACGGAGCCCGAGGGGATTTCAACCAACTCGTGCACCAGGAGGCCTTTGTTTTACAAATTAGAACCTTGTGCCCTCTAGGGGCGGAATGTTCTAATAGCCTTAGAGCCCTCCGTAGCAGGCTCTACCCACTAATAAAGGCCCGCTTCCTTGTTAAAGGCCCAAGCCGAAGGCTTTAACCCTGGAGCGGGCATTTAATGGCCTGTAGAGCCTGCTATGGTGGGCTCAAAGGCTATAGTGGAATATTTGACCATGCAACTAGTGTAGGTAACAGTTAGCGTCTTTTGGGTGTATGAGTAGAGGAAAGCCATGTGCAGTCCATAGAACACTGAACTTCCCATAACCGCTCCCCAACCCTATGCAGCTTTCATTCACGCTCCGTTATCTGTTTCCTATTTCTCTCTCCAAAATCTGTGACTGGTTTCTCCACCATAACCCTCCAGATCTTTCTAGAGCAGCTTGGGCGTCAGGCCAGGTATGGGGTGGGCTTTACTTGGAATTCCTTAGATTTTCGCCTTTAGCTGCATATGCTAGGCTAGTGCTGGCATGCTAAATTACAGCATTTCAATGCTTTATTTACAGTATTTGGGGCATTTCTGACTTTCCCCAGAATAATCTAGATCTGGAGATAGAATAGTAAATTAGATACCCCAGCAACTGTGAAAGCTCAGCCACCTTGAAACCGCGATTAAAGGCAGAACATTTCAGGCATTGCTTTTTGTAGCGAATAGAACAACATGGTCTGTGAGGTTGTCGAGTTTTGTACACACTCAGAGGCAGACAGTGTAATATTACCTTGACATACTGTTTGCGAGGTCTTCCAATTACTTGTCAGGTTTGTATATCTTCTCTCCTGGCTGTGGTGCAACTCTGGGGGAGACCTGATTACTGGGGAATTTCTTGGAAGAGGCCTTGTGTTTCAGAACTTTGTTTTTGTAAATCTTTCACATCAATTAAGATCAAGAAGGAGAAAGAAACTGTAGACATTTGCCGCAGTAATGTATGCGAATACTTCATGACCACAGCCCGCTGAAAGTTACCATTGTGGGTTTTTCACCTGATCTTCTATTGAGAAGCACACTGCTCATAAACTTGGAAATGAGGAGTCGGTGGGATTTTTGCAAATTATATTTATTGTGCTGTTAACCGAGACAGCTTCTATGTTTCAAAATTAATAATGCTAATTTTCATGCACGTTAATTGTAGGTCTCCTGGTGTTAGTAAAGCATCTTAATGTGCTTAACCAAAGGAATAATGGAAAATAGTTTATTGTAAAAAATAAAAGTTACTGTCATTAAGAGGTTATTTTTTGTTTTCTTTGCCTTAGGTTCGTCTTGAGCTGCCCACGGATTTGGCTGTCAACCCATTGGATAACTCTCTCTACGTCCTTGACAATAATGTTGTGCTGCAGATCTCTGAAAACCACCAGGTTCGCGTTGTGGCGGGAAGGCCAATGCACTGCCAGGTGCCAGGCATCGACCACTTCCTGCTTACCAAAGTGGCGGTTCACGCCACGCTCGAGTCCGCCACTGCTCTCGCAGTGTCCCACAACGGCATCTTGTACATTGCTGAAACTGATGGGAAGAAAGTCAACCGGATCCGGCAAGTGACGACCAATGGGGAAATTTCCCTGGTAGCTGGGGCACCAAGCGGGTGCGACTGCAAAAATGAACCCAACTGTGAATGCTACTCTGGCGATGAAGGCTATGCGAAGGATGCCAAGCTGTACTCTCCGTCTTCTCTTGCAGTTTGCGCTGATGGGGAGCTGTATGTCGCAGACCTTGGGAATATCAGGATAAGGTTTATTCGGGCAAACAAGCCATTCCTCAACTCTCACAACCTTTACGAGGTTTCGTCCCCGATAGACCAGGAGCTGTACTTGTTTGATATTACGGGTAAACATGTGTATACCCAAAGTCTTACTACAGGGGACTATCTGTACAACTTTACATACACCGGAGACGGAGACATCACCTTAATCACTGACAACAATGGCAACACTATAAACATACGGCGAGATTCCACAGGCATGCCACTTTGGCTCGTGGTACCCGATGGTCAAGTGTACTGGATAACCATTGGCACCAACAGTGCGTTGAAAAGTATAACTGCACAAGGGAACGAGCTGGCCACAATGACTTATCACGGGAACTCTGGCCTCCTCGCCACCAAGAGCAATGAAAATGGATGGACTACATTTTATGAGTAAGTAGCATGTCACAGATAGTGACGTCATGTATCTCATCCATTTCTGCTTAACAGCCCTGTCGTTTTTTTTAAATTGGAAATCAGAAGTAGAAACAATGGAGTATTCTGATTTGAACTGTAGCAAAATTTAAATAGTCCTACAGATATGGTCACACTGTGAAACCAAGCAAAACAATGCTTAAAAGAAAGTTTTCTTTGGGAAGTTGTTGCTGCTAATGTAAACAATGCTAGCTGTCTGGAGCGGTATCCCAGCGGTCATGGGTTACTGCTCCAGGCAACTACAGGTTTCCATGCCTCCAGACATGGGAGTATCCTGTCCACAAACTCTGGCTCTGATAGTTCTGAGTTTGGGGACACCAGACCCTGCTACGGGCAGCTCCTGCTCCCGGAATCAGGCCGCCTGCACGCAACAGCATGGTGGTGAGGAGAAAACAGTGATCAGGTGAAAGGCGCTCTGCCTTCCAGCTACCCAATTCCCTTCATCCTCCCTCCGACATTAACAGAAAAAAGTGTGCCCCCCACCACCGTTTACCACCTCACCTGCCCTAAGCAAGTGGTACATGTGTGCTAATATGGGACCCCTTATATCACCTGCAAGGGAAAAATGCAGATTTGCACCCAGTATTCTTGGATCCACATGTTATTCCCCATTTCAGAGGGAAAATTTGATCACAAGTAAACGTACAGGAAGATACCTCCTGGAATAGTGACATACTTATTGAGACTTGGTGGAATCCACATGTAGATTTGCATAGTGCATTACAAGACTGGGGTGCTTATTAAGGCACTCGGGTTGAGGGTCTGTTCCTTGGCACAGGGGCTGTTCCTTGGCACATGCTGTCAGTAGGCATGATTCAATCTGCCACTATTTGCTGCTGGATAGACTTTGCCTCTGCACAGCAACCTTCAATAGATCGTGTCTTCCCTGCTTCTGAATCCAACGGCGGAAACAAAAATCTTATAATGGCGACTACAGACTTGGGGCATGATGAGCTTACACTTGACTTTTGTCTTGAGGATTTTGGTTATTTTTTGTTATCTTCAAAAAAACACAAATTAGCCTACCAATATCCACATTTACTCTATCTTAATAGTCACACGCAGTATAATCATCGCTGGCTCAGTCCTGGACTAGCACATCTTTAGAGAACATAAAGCACTTAAAACTTGGCTTGCTCTAACCACTCACCCCAGTGCCTCCCAACACACCTTTTCCACAATATTTATTCAGACAATGCTTCCCTAGGGCATCACCATCTCAAGTATCACTGTTGTCCCCGTCAGCCCACCAACCTTAATATAAGCTTTTCATTAGACACAGCAGAGGCCAATCCAGATCAGCACAAATTTTAACCATTCAAGGTGACCTGTCATCCGAAGGGTCATTCAGTAATCTAATCATTTCAGTCCATATCCTTAGGACTGCAACTACTTTTTCATCGTGCCAAATTTGCTTTATCGATATTTCTTCGCCAATACCCAATTTTAGCACATTTTATTTGTGCCACATATGTACTTTCGGCGGCTGAGCCCCAGCCAATGTATGACTATTCTCCTTTTCGCCAGTACCACTCTCCGCAACAGAAATGTCCGAGCCATCTTCCCCCTTTTCAGGTCGAGCCTGGGCAGCGCATGCGCGGCTCTGTGAGGCATGCTGTATTGAGGTAGGGACTTGCAGCTACGCCCACGTTTTTCATTGGCTTGTGTCCTTGTCCACTGTTAACTGTGGCTATTCATTGGTTAAAAGGCTTAGTAGTCCCTCCTTAGCACCGTCTTGTCTAATTTTGTAACCTCCCATGGCGACACCCCCTGTTACATGTTTGTTGAGGGATTGAGCGTTTGCTCCTCTTTGCGTAGTTTCTTTGAGTCAACGTTATCTGAAGAAGACAGTTATCTGGTGTTTGTCTTAAATAAAGTCTTTATTGATTACATGGTAGGGTCTTCATATGTAGTTTGGCTGTCTCACCTCCAGAGCTCCAAAAGAAAAACAGCCGACACGTGTTTCGCCCTATGGTCAGTACGACCTGGGATTTCTCAAGGCTTTCATAGTTGTACTAGGAGTCAATGCAAGTCTTGTATGATGGAGCATATAATTCTTCAAAGCATTAAGGCAGATAAATATCGTTTTTTCAGGCAGCGGAAAAGTCCTGGGTCAATCCCTCTCGAAGAAATTTTCAAGTGTGCCCCCTGTTGCATGTGGTGTTATTTGGTAGGCTTTTAATTACCGCCTCCAAGCACTATTTTCTCAAATATCTTTGTCCTGTCTGCAATCCTCCTAACAATTAAAAAAAAAAAATGTATAGCACACATTTGAAATGCAATGGGTACCGCATTTGCGAGAGTTTAAGCTATTGGCATTGTAAATGACAATGCCTTTTATTTATCTGTTTTATAAACAGCACATAAATAAAAGGCATGGTCATTTACAATATCAATAGTTCAAACTTTTGTAAATGCGAGACCTATTGCATTGTTTGTTGTCATGGAGAACAACCAGAATATATTGTCAAACATATACTGTACCACTCAACCTGTACTGTGCCCCAGCTTGTCCAGCACATCTGACCAGAAAGTCTGCACCTTCTGGCACTTCCACGTAAGGTGTTTGAAGTCAGCACCTTTCTCCCTACAGTGTGGACATCAGGAGGAGTGCTCGGAGCAAATCTTACGGAGTTTGGTGGGGGTTAGGTAAGTCGTATGTACATAATTGTATTGAATACATTTAAAACCCATCTTACTCAACACCTGTCCCAACCCCATGCACTCCTCATGCCAGTCTGAATGCCTGGCGTCATAGTGAGTTATCATGACTCTCTATGCTGGCATCAACAAATCCCTACTCCGGAAACTCCAAACGATACAGAACACCACAGCCAGATTCGTTCTTGGCATCACCCACCACGAACACATCAGCCAACACCTACGGAAACTCCACTGGCTCCCCGTGGAGAAGAGTCACCTTCAAAATCCTCACTCACGCCTACAAATGCCTACACAACAATGGACCCAATTACCTCAATGACAGAATAAATTTCCACGTACCCAAAAGAAACCTCCGATCCTCCAACCTCGCACTGGCCGAAACCCCACGCATCCACAGAGCCAAAGCAGGCGGAAGATCGTTCTCCCACATTGCAGCCAAAACCTGGAATGAGCTACCGGCAGACATCAGACATACCCCCTCCCTGAACACCTTCAGGAAGACTCTCAAGGCCTGGCTCTTCAGCTGAACGGACCTGCTAACCCCCCCCTCGCCCCCCCCCGAGTGCCTTGAGACCCTCATGGGTGAGTAGCACACTTCCAATCCCCTGATTGATTGATTGATGACTCCTCCGATGGTCAATGCCCAAAAGAATATGTTCCCAGCCACTAGATGGTGGAATATTCCACAGCATGTAATTCTAGAAGGTTTTCAAATTGTAAAACTATTGTTACAGGTAATTAATTAGTTTCGTACACTATACACAACACTGATTATGTGTGTATTCTGCCTTGTGTGCCTCTTCTTAAAATTGCAAACAACAAGGTTAATGAGTCGAGCCTTTGCCAGGATTCTTTCTGTTTAATATCTTCGATCAATTGGTGTCAATAGTGTGGTTTATGTGCTCCATGCCAGCCCCATATGCAATAAGCTGCATCTAAATTCAGACAAAGGGCTTTCTATGGTTTTATTAATGCTAAATCAATAACTTCATCCAGTAGTGAAGGCTTTTCAGACAGCATGAAGAAGAGAGTCGCTCTCTAGAGTTACCCATACCTTTTGAAGACCAGAACGGTTGGCTCATTGTGCTTCAAACCTGACTGTCTCCAGCTCCTCTGTTCTTGCTTCATTCACATGTCAAGTGTCCGGCATCTGTTGGCAGGTCCATGTCTGCAGCTATGATCGGAGATACATTTGGAAGTCATCCGCACCACCAGACCTCCACCGAAGCCACCAGACTTCCACCAAAGTTGCCTCCTCATGAGATGGCCAGGATTCAACCTAAAAACGAGAGACTCATTCATTGCATACGCATTCTATGCTTTTAATCTAGGTTGATCTCTGACTTTAGATCCCTCTCGTGTGGCCACATCTTCTCCACACTGGCCAGGGGTTGCCCTCACCAGCGTTTACAATTCTGATGCGTCTCTTAATGATGGTTGATGGGCCTTGTTCTACCTTCTCATTCTTCTACCAGACCAGCTTGTGTCCTCCACATGCCAAGGTCACTCTCTTCTCTCCTCCCTTTCGTATCGCCATGGATTAGTTGTTAAGCCCTATACTTTTTTTAAGCAAAGGCACAGTTTATGTGACGCCGAAAATTGTTACCCCTTTTCAGTATTGATTGAAGCAGGAAGAGGTACTGAGGCTGGCCCAGTCTTTACATTTGCAGACCAATCCTCGGTGTTATTGTTACATTTTTAAAGTATTTATTTTCTAGTCACAAAATGAAACATGGATTCTAAATATTGAGTCAGTAGGAAGTAAAAAAAAAACAGCATGTCTGCGATAAGGTTTTTACTTCCTGTGGGGCATTAAGGGACCCCTTCTTGCTTGTTTGTAGTTTTTGCCTGGGCCGTGGGGTTTTCAAACTCTTCAAGTGTGAACCATTTGTAGTTGACTTGTAAATACTGGTCGGGTCCTATTACTCAGTTATTTTGCATAAAATACTGTGGTGTTGTGTACAAGTGCAATGCTTGGTTGGAACTTTTAGGAGTTTGATGTACTGTATTGTATCAATTCGATTGCAAGACTCTTATTCAACAGAAGTAAAAGCAAGAACGAAACCCAAGCCTGCCCTTAATTACAGAGCTACTTAAATGCCATCAGGCTCGTACCTGATGAAATATCTGTGAAAATGACCTTTTTTCATCTTTTCAAAACCACTGTCAAATTATTTTAGAACGCTACTTGATATTCTCTGCAGTGGTGTCTGCAAAGGTCTCAGAATATGTAATTAACCATTGCACGTGGTTTTAGCATGAAATGTGACGCGCTCCCCAGAGCCACTCTTAATCCCCATTTACAGCATTTGGCAAAAAGAGGCATTATTTTTGTCAGTTTTTCTCCATTATTTCTCAGGGTTGCTCACTGAACTTTAAGCTGAAAGGATATCCATGCGTACCCGCCCTGTCATTACAGCGCTGAGAAACCTAGAGCTTTTTCATGCTTCTGTGAAGATTGCTTCCAAATCACAGAGGAGGAGGAGTGCACTGGTGAGAAGCGGAAGAGTAATGCACTTGTATAGCATGCATTCCGAGTGTAGTCAAGTCCAGGCCCTTCTCTAGATAATGCAACTTTCAGTTATGCTTGCTGCCCCCAGTGGCTGTTGAGAGTCCCCCATGTGGCAAGTTGAGAGTCCCCCTAAGGACGCCGCTCTGTGCCCTCCACTCGCTATTCCGCCTGAGCCCTATCATCATGTACCTGCAACCTAGACGCCGCTCCAGGTCCCAAGTATTCTCCCGACACTGTGTCCACCCACTTCCTGGGGCCACAGTACCAGCTATTGTTGAGGCCAAAAACGACAGTGCGCGGTGGTTGTAGTGATCACTTCCAAGGTCACCAGTATCATTTTTGTAAATAAGTGGAAGACACCAAAATGGCGCCACCACCATTTTTAAAGCTATCCTGAATAACTTTGCCAGTGTGTTTTTCGTACTGTTTTTTTAGACGTTGCTGTAACTTACCCTCCCTTGCTCTCACGGTTCTCGCGCCCTTCCAATGCAAAATGGTCGAATACACTGTACTGGATTCTAGTTTTATTTAGTTCAGAAAAGGGTATGAATACTAAAAGCGCTTCAACACCTCATCCGAGGTAGCAAGCACTATATAAATTCAAACCTTTTTCCCTCTTCTATCCCTCCGCTACCCTTCTCTATGCAAATAACTGTCTAACATATCCACCACTCGAATTACTTTCATATTTCACTATACTAATTCAACACATCCTTTATGGGTTCCGGAGTAGCGTGTTACTCGCCAAAAAAGCACTTTGACGCCTCGTCAGTAGTAGTAAAAGCTATATAAATGCAATTACAACACAATACAATACTGATACAACTCTTTTTCCCATATTTTGTATCGACCTTCGTGCAGAAATACTAGAATTTTAGGCATGAGGCGATCATACAACAGTGACATCTTGATTGCTGATGAGGTTATTTCCAGTGGTCATTCCACAGAATATGACCTTCTTCGACTTGGTGCAACACCGGGTCCATAGACCAAACTAGCGGAGTCTTTCCTCACACCATAGACTGCTCCAGATAGCATATTCCAGTAAAGGAAACAACCAGATACCTTCTAATGCGGCATTGCTTGTTGATATCGTTTGCAGCGCTTCATGGTTAATAGGGAATTCCCATTCCCTTGACTCTTAAGCTAGCAAAGTATATGCTCCTGATTGCACAAATCATTAATAAGTTCACCAGACATGCTGTGTGACGCTGAAACGGCACCGGTGGGAGGGCCACTATGTGCCCTCATTTACACTGAATTTCAATTTTTCAAGGCAATAGCTGATTTACTATAACCTTACTTGATATTGTCCACAGTACGATTCTGTAAAACTCTAATTATATCATTTCACACTTTCAGTGATGGCATTTTCAATTTTGACCTTAATGGAAAGAGTTATGACCCCCAACTGCCCCCATACACGTGTAAATTGCATAACTGACAGAGCACCGAACACCCGCCGGGCCCTTCTCCAGGGCACTCAGTAAGAAATAGGGAGTCGGTGCATGGATTGAAAGATCTTGTGGGTGTGGTAAGCTTGCAAGATGAGCCTGGATGTGTGGTTTTTCTCAGGGTGCTCTAGAGGACATGTTGATTGGGGCTGAATGTGTGGGATTTGTATTTGCGTTGGAGGCGCATTTTGATTGGATTTGTGTTGGACATGATGGACGCAGGAGTCTAAATACTCCTGGATCACAGGAATCTGTTCAACATTCTTGAGTTGGGAGTGATGTGGTCAAATGGTATTGTTCTGCGTGTCAGTTGTTTTGCTCGTAGTAAAGGTTTATGTTCTTGTCATGGTCTAAAAAAGATTGCATAGATACCTCAAAACAAGCATTTTTACAGAACTAATATAAATGGATCCCTTTCACATATGCATTAGTTATTCTGAACATCTGGCATGCGTACAGTCCACCAAGACCACTCTTGGACATCTGTGCTCAAGAAAGATTGACGGTGGACCAGGTCTCCTCTGTAAACAAACAAGGTAACTTTTAAGGCTTGATCTGCCTCTGTACCAGAAATTCATGTGCTCCAGAGTAAAGTTAAACTTGCACAACTGGAAGATGGAAGGGAAATAACCCTGAATTATTGAAATTATTTCCTATAACCAAATTATCTATCCATTAACAAATAGCACCGGTCGGGCAGGAACAAGGGGCACTGAAAGAAAATAATTGTGCCTGTACGCAAGGGAATGGCACTCTTCACAATCTCTTTCATCTAACAGGTTGTGGTATAATTTCCAGAGTGCACCCCCAGATATAAGAACTCCCATCGAGCCGTTCCCTTACACCAACTCTAACTAGGCCTACATATACGTGAATGCTCCTCGGTGGCTGGAAGCATATATAACCATAGAGAGTTGTCAGGTGGCTGTTGGGCATATTTAACCATAAAGTGTTGTCAGTTGGGTGTCTGGCAGATATAACCATAGAGAGTTGTCTGATGGCTCTCTGGCAGATGTAACCATAGAGAGTTGTCTGGTGGCTCTCTGGCAGATGCAACCATAGAGAGTTGTCTGGTGGCTGTCTGGCAGATATAACCATAGAGAGTTGTCCAATGGCTGTCTGACATATATAACCATAGAGAGTTGTCCAATGGCTGTCTGACATATATAACCATAGAGAGTTGTCCGGTGGCTCTCTGGCATATATAACCATAGACAGTTGTCCAGTGGCTCTCTGGCATATATAACCATAGAGAGTTGTCCAGTGGCTATCTGGCATATATAACAATAGCGAGTTGTCCAGTGGCTGTCTGGCTGGCTCTCTGGCACATATAAGCATAGAGAGTTGTCCGGTGGCTCTCTGGCATATGTAACCATAGAGAGTTGTCCGGTGGCTGTCTGGCAGATATAACCATAGACAGTTGTCTGATGGCTCTCTGGCAGATATAACCATCGAGAGTTGTCTGGTGGCTCTCTGGCAGATATAACCATCAAGAGTTGTCAGTTGGGTGTCTGGCATATATAACCATTGAGAGTTGTCCAGTCGCTCTCTGGCATATATAACGATAGAGAGTTGTCCGGTGGCTCTCTGCCATATATAACGATAGAGAGTTGTCCGGTGGCTGTCTGGCAGATATAACCATAGAGAGTTATCCAGTCGCTCTTTGGCATATATAACCATAGAGAGTTGTCCAGTCGCTCTTTGGCAGATATAACCAGAGAGTTGTCCGGTGGCTGTCTGGCATATATAACCATAGAGAGTTGTCCGGTGGCTCTCTGGCAGATATTGTCCAGTGGCTCTCTGGCAGATATAACCATAGAGAGTTGTCCGGTGGCTCTCTGGCAGATATAACCAGAGAGAGTTGTCCGGTCGCTGTCTGGCATATATTACCATAGTGTTTTATTAGCATGGGAGATTTCTTGCAGTCATCTTAACTGCTTTTGAGGAGACTGCAGATTGAACCTGTTCAGAGGTGAACACCAGCTCACTGAGCAGAAAATGTATGTCCTGCAAGTTGAACCCTGTTTCGAAATGCACGCTAATACTGGAGCTACATCACTGCACTTGTATGTTTGCTGTTACACTCCTGTGATATGTTAAACAGAGTTACAAGGAGATGCTCTGGGGATGGCATTTATTTACCATTAAAATAGTCAGGCTATATGCCGCATAACCCTTGTCTCCTATTCGGGTCCCATAGCATATGATGTAAGTTCTTATGATTATATTATCAGGCAAAATCAGTGTTTGATTTGTAAATAAATAAAAATAAGTGGCAGCACCCAAGTTATGTCTCTGAAGGCCAGTACAGCTTGTACTATCTGCTGTCCCTAATAGCCCTGAGAAATGCCAGCACTGATGCTACATGCAAATCATTACACTCCTACAAATGTGACAATTTTGGCTGTTCCAGTTCACCCCAAGCTATAAGAATAGCCTAGGCTCACTGGTATTTTTTTAAAAAACGTTTGTTAAGTTCTTAAAGATGTATATCAACTTTGTTTAGAATAATACAGACAGCGCCACCATGTATAGGAATGTCATAAAAATGTTGAGGTGTTAAGAAATAAGTGCTGGTGTCCTGTCGAGCACCGGCACAAATTAAGCACTGGGCATAATTGTGTGTGATGCCATTTTCAGTGATGTCTACTGTTTTTTTCTAAACTGTGAAAACCCTACCTCTCTTGGGTCATTGAATGCTGGCAAGTATGTCGTTGAGCTGTAAGCATGTGCCTGCTGGCTCGCAGGGTTCAAAGGCCAGATTTAGTTGAGAGTTGAACTTCGATAATGCGCATTCCTTCCCATTTGAGGTGATAGAACTTTTTAAGAGAAACTGGTATTATTTCTTCTAGGAGTTTGTGGTTTGTTAGCTTTTCTCCTCTCCTGTAACTTCACACGTCTATGTACATCTTAAATGGTCTGTCTAGCTCAAATCGATCTCAGTCTGCGCCCCATGCTGTTCGCCTGGAGCCACGAACAGGCAGGCGAGGGATATTTTTTCTGATCCTAATCCCTCACTTGACCTTAGTTCTCGAAGTGATCCATTAAAGGAGGGAAACATCTTTTGGGAATGGAAACGGGCCTTCGCCATCTGTGCAGCCTTCCCAAGAGTAATGAATTAATAATCAGAGGCTGACATCAGAAATGAACAATTTTCAAGGTGCAGCGCGAATGTGCTGAGTAAATGGTAAGAGGCAGCAGCCACTTAGCACTTCATAATCGCCTTTAAAACAAGCACTAGTAAAGGCAATAGGTCTAACCTTGACAAGCTGGTGTGATATTTCTTTAATTTTCACTGCAAGCTTCCTACACTAAAATAAAAAGAAGGGGGGGGGGGAGAAAGCATGCCACCGCCTAAATGTGGCAGCCACATGCTTGCTACAAAAATGTAAACAAATTAAAACTAAATTAACCATTGTAATTAATTGTAAATAATTTGAATAGTACTTATGTACTAGACTAGAACAGGTATAGAAAGCCTTTTTAGTTTTAATGTATATTGCACGAAAATATGACCATTAGTGGGGCAAATAAAGGTATTTTGGCTTTGAATTTCTGTAACCCAAATACAGTTTAAACAGACTAAAAAAGGAAAAAGAATGGAAACAAAAAAAATTGCAAAGTAAAGCATCAGCCCACAAGCCCTGGCACTGCAGTGCACTTCTGTTTAGGTGGCTGTACATGTGTGATCAGGAATAATGCCATCGTGCCCAGAGCATTTGAGTCCGTGACAGACGTGGTCTTCCCCATTGCCCTATGCTGAATGCTGTGGTGAGGGGAAGCAAAATGGGACTCATAGTTGGGCACACAGGGGATGAAGAAGGCTGACCCAAAGCCCTTTTATGTATGTATTCGTATGTATGTATTATGTGGGAGAGGTGTGGCGCAGTGGCCAGAGCGGCTGACTCTGGAGCATGGAGCTCACGGTTCGATCTCCGCGGCAGCTCAGCTCAGCACCGTGTGACTCTGGGCAATAACTCACTTAATCTCCCCGACGGCCCCAGCGCCTTCAAACCTCAAGGGGTGATATGTTCATGCTTTACAAATATGGATTAATGTAGGTATTTTTATTTGTTCCCTTTTTTTATTACATGGGGCTCAGGCTAGCGAAAGTTCTCTCTACGCCAGCTCTGAAAAGGCACAGTATGAGAGGTGTTAAGTTTCCGTTAAAAAACAAGGGGGTGTCACAGAGATTACATATTTAAAGAGCCTTTGATTTTCTATGTTATTCTTATGCGCACAGTGTCACAGCAAACAAAAATGAACACTTTTCATATCGATCTCAAGCCATGGATTATACCAGTAGAGATGGAATAAAAATCAGATATGGGCAGACAGATGTGATGTTGTACATTAGTTAGTGTAGTGGACGTGTACCCTTCCGTGCTACTTAGTGTGACTGTTTCATTGAACATGAAGTGTGGGGGTGCAACATGCGTATGCAACATGCTTGTTTCACCACGCTCCATATCATCAAGGCACCATGTTTGCAGTCCAAAGCTTTCATTGACCACCCAATGCATTCTGGGAGATATAGCCATAATTTGCTACATCCCTTATGCTGTCACTTGACGTCTTAGGACACAATGATGAAATCCGCCGAGTACTTCTTCTGTTCACCCCAATGCTGGCCTTTGTTGCTTTGTACGTAACCGTATTTGTACGCACATTGTTGCCCTGTCTCTTACACATTTTTTATTCCGATTTTCAGGTATGACAGCTTTGGACGCCTGACCAACGTTACCTTCCCCACAGGCCAGGTCAACAGCTTCCGCGGCGATACTGACAGCTCGGTGCACGTGCAAGTAGAAACCTCCAGCAAGGAGGATGTTACCATAACGACCAATCTGTCCGCTTCGGGTGCCTTCTACACGCTCTTGCAAGGTGAGCCCGCTTTGTACGCAGCGGCCTGTCTTTGAGGGCTGTAGCGATGTGCAGATGATCGCGCGACAGGACCGACATCTCGCGATCAGCCTGGAAATGTGAACAAATAATATCCCAACAGAATTCCCCGCACACCAATGACAGCAGAGCAGAAGGGGTCAAATGCCGGCCGCAAGGCCATTGCGTCTTTTTTCCTAGTTTGATTTCCTCAGTCTTATAAAAATCTTTTGCAGTTAGTTATTGTTACTAGTGCTTTGTAGTTTTTAAGCAATAATATATGTTTTTAAGTAATAATGCATTTAAGGTGTCTGTTGTCGCTTGCTTAAATGATCTTTTGATGGCAATATAGAGTGCTTATACTTTCTTGAGCTGAATAAGCTTCCAGACCATATATTTTTAAAAATACTTCTATTATTTTCAAATAAATACAATCAAGTGTGCAAATGTGACATGTTCCTAAAATAACCAAATATTGCATGACAAATCTACAAATATTATTTCATTGTTTGTTAATCCTGTATATAATCTCTTACCAACATTCCAAGTTGGGAAAAATCACAGTAAAATAAATAGTAAGTTAGGCTGGGTTCCAAAAGAGGAAACTGAAGGCGTGGAAAGAAAGGGGCAAAGGGAAAGCATCGGGCCGCTCCCAGATATAAACGACCTAAGCACATAGAGCCGTGTAAAACTGAGATATTATCTTACATTAGGTTATTGTGTGTTATTTTGCTGGGTCTGGTGGCTCAGTGGATTAATGCATCCACTTCAGGGGCCTGTGTTCGACCTCATGGTCACAGGTTCAAATCTGGGCAGGTACTCAGCCTTTCATCCAACTGAGTACCATTGAGTTAGGTAACAATAAACATCTGTTATTCAGCGCCAAGATACCCTGTTAGGGGTGAACGTGCGCTTTTACAAATACACATGTTATGTTTATTTTATGCTGTTTATGCGGTGCATTTCTGTGGCGCCATAGTGCATTTGTAATTCGGGTACCCTTTTCGGCTTTGGGATGCCTGTTGACTGAAGACAAAGTGATCTGTGTACACGGTATTTTGCTGTGTGTTGTGTTCTTTAGAGGTGATCTATGGCTGTAATAGTGCCCTTGATTACAGCAACAATTGGAATTACGTTATATTACAAATCCCAATGCTTTTTACACGCTTCGTGCTTTTCTTTATCGATTTAGATTGGCTGGGCAGACGTACCCTGCAGGTGAAGGAAAGAAAGTTGCAGAACTTTTCACTCATTCAGCCTCTACCCCGCAGCACTGCTGATTGACTTTGTGTGCCAGTCAGTCGGAGGTAGCCTTGTTTTGAGAAAGAGACTCCTTAGGAACTTTTCACAGACATCCTAAGCGCTGTGGTGTACCCTCTGATGACCAAGACAAGATTAGCTAGCCAACCTGTGAAGATCTATGTGCCTTCTTGTCACCTTTGCCCTTTCATTTTTTAATTTCAGTAGTTCTTCCCCCCCCCCCCCCCCATGTTATGGTTTCATTAAAGGCCCAGCCCACGTAAAATTTGATAAATGGTTTGAGGCAGGCCTTGTTCTCATATCATTTTAAGTTTAATGGCAAGATAGATAAGGAAGCGAAGAGTCTTCCTAGAAGTGTGAGTTGTCTCCGTGTTTAAGCTAAAAGTCTGAACGCCAATCAAAACACCTCTGCCTATACATAAAAACACAGCGAGTGCCTGTGAAACTCTCCGTCACCTCTGCTGTTTCCTATTGCTCTCTAGTAAACACTTTCAAATTTGCCCTGTCTCAGATAGTTTCAGGAACGTCAAATTAATTCTATCTGGCCAATAGTATTGCACCAAAGTTCTCACCACATGGGCAGTAAGCCTTTTTTGTCACCGCCTTCGTACACAGTATGGTTTTACCAGTGACGTAGCTGGGTTGCCAGCGCGCGGGACTCGGCACAGAAGCCAACTTTTTGAAAAATAGAACTTCGCAGCCAATTCCTAAAAATGTTGCGCCCCTAAGAATTTGGCACCCCGCGCAACTGCCTCTGGGTTTCACTGCCTCCTTTGCCAGTTCTCTCAATCAGTGTCCCAGATGCCATGTGTAGCTGCTTGAGGAATAAAGATCTCTCTGGAAAGACTCTTCTCCCACGCTGTCCCATCTGCAGGTTACAGACACTGGCAGGGAGTGCCAAGCGTCACCAACAAGGTGGCGTAGGGTTGGCTGAAAAAATCAAAGGATTAGGAGATTAGGGCAAATGATGAAGCCACTTTTAAAAAAAGCCGACATTTTCTATGTTATTGATGCCTTTGTTAATACATCTTTCAGAAAGGACCAAGGCAAGTCCAGGTTGCTGAATGTCTGTCAACGTCAGCCCAGATGTTGCTTTCCTTGTGATACAAATTGCACCACTGAAGTACATACATTTCATGTAACTGGGAGCGAGTTATATGTAGTACTTTCCAGCAGGAAAAGTGTAGCCACGCAGTCGTATACAGTGCTCCAAGGAGACCTACCAGACAGGGGATCATAGAGTGTAATTACTTAAAGGCAAGAGTTGGGGCAAAAGGAAGACTAGCTGTGTCCATGCTAATAGCGTGAATGCGCTGCGTGCAAGCTTTTCATTGTCTTGTACTGTTGTGCGCGTATCCTTTATGAACGCTGCAGACATTGCACTGGTAGATACTGCTTCACTGCATGGTAGGATTGGCTCTATTGGTCCATTCCAGGCTCACGCGGAAGTTCCTTGGCTAGCTCACAAGAAGCGCTTCCACAGCTCTTCCATTAGGCTCCAGACTTGTCGAGTGCTGTCAAAATTGTCAGTAGTTTTCTTGATGGTCTTTCTAGGGAGCTGGCGAGCACAGTGTGGCACGCGGGGGAGCGAGATCATTTACAACTGACATGAAGATTCACCAGAGCTACTTGTGAGCTTCAGGGCTATGAATTTGTCGCTTACGCATAAAGAAAGGGTGTAGTCTTAGATTATTCTTTCTGGGATCATCCTAGTTGAAAGAAAGTGACATAACTGCATTAGTAGACATTTGAAGTTTGTAGTCGAATTTGTTTTCAGAGCAAGATGTTTTAGACACCATAAGTTTGGTTCTGTGACACTTGCGTGGACCAGCTCACCATGCACGTGCACAGAGTATGACATCATGCTATGCAATTTACCTCCACCTCAGCAGGGCCTTGATTCCCTGCAACAGAGCACATCAAATCTTCCAGGTTAGATGGTGGTGGCAGATGAAAATGAGATCAGACTAGTCCATTATACGCCTGTACATCACCTCTCTTATGTTGTGCACTTACTTGATGTTCAAGTGGAAATTTGGAATGTATTTTACACTAAAACAATTCTGGATGCCTTCCAATGCTGTTTTCTGTTAATCTCTAAAGACTGTGTTAATGCGACTTGTCTTCTGATGATAGACGCACAGAGGATAATGCTGGGATAAGCCGTAGGTTGACACAGGCTGAGGTTGAGATGACTCTAGGTCGGTCTGACCTCGTAAACGGATGACAAACTTGCAGTTTAGCTTGAATTAGCTCATCCCGCAATCCAGAATCCAATTTCCACACTCCAATTTTAGTGAAATGATTTTGCCTACACTTTGTTGTAGTAATTATACCAATTTTGTTGCAACACTTTTTATACCATTTGCCCTCTTATCAGATGGAAAGTTCTCACTTGCACCTTCTAGTGGAATTAGGTGCATGATAAAATGTTCATTTCTCTTAGAGATTGTGAAAATTGCTTGTTTTAATAGAAAACATGAAAAATCAAGCAGTATGCCTCCGACGGCGGAGATTCTGATTCGCTGAGAGCCTAAGTCTTGACAGTACAACTTTACGTTGTACCACAGAGGCGCATCGAAGCCTGCGTATCACACCTCCCTGCAGTCCGCCTAAAGACTGGTGAAATTTACTGCAAACAGTGTTAAGAGGTAGAAAGTGTTGGTAATAGTCTTATTGTTCTGAGTTGAATGCAGTCAGATGGGTAGAGATGCCATGCTCATAGGTTTGCAGATACTGGACATGTGGCAAATCGAAACAAATTTGTGTCTATTTAATGTATTGACAACAAGCAAATCTGCGAAATGAATTGAAGTAACTGTGCAATACAGTCCAGATTAGGGACCTCCCACAGGTCTATCCCAAACCAACATGGAGGCGTAAAGAAAAATTAACAGGAATTTCATTACTACATTAAAATATGATATCCTTACAAATGCAAGAATGCTTTTTGAATGACAGTGGGCACTAATCGACAATAAAGGCCTCCTGCCTCAACATAAGGATGTCCTTTTCTCACTGCAGCCACTTTATGGCAGTTAAAATGGGGGCAGCACACACCGGTGTGTGCATTGCTTGCTCCAGCTGTTATCCAGTGGCCATTTTAGGTTGAGGTTATAAAAGATCTATTGTGGGCATACCTGTTTACAGGGGCTTACAGCCCTCCGATTGCTTATCATTTGTTGGCTTTATTGCTTCTTATTCAATGGCTTTTCTTGTCCCAGCTTGTCCATGTTGTGTTTTTGTCCCCTGGAGCATATCCCCTTTACCATCTCTCTGATTGCCTGGCTTTTGTTTTTCCACTACTCCCTTTTAGGGAACTTCAGCTTTCATTTTAACGTAGCATTGCATGAGAATGCATGTGTTTTCCAGCTCTCACCCTTTTGTGCTTCTGCTCTCTGAAATACCCAGCCACCAGGTTTCTGCCTCCCTCATGGGCTGCAACCTCTATCAGTGTGCTTTCTTCCCCTCGACAAATTCCCACCTGCTTCATGTTGGTTTCTTCCTTGTGTGTTTCTCCCCTGCCCATCGTGTTGCATCTCCCTCGTCTGCTGCTTTTCCCCTCCCTCCAATCACTGTTGTTTCCCACCCAAACCCTTCACATTGCTTCCCACCTCCACCTGCTACCCATTGCTTACCCACCGCCACCATCTATTGACCCTTTTTTTAGTCTTTTTTGGGCTAGAGAAAGCCAGGCAGCAAATTGCTGTCGGCCCAACCGCCTATAAAAAAGCATTTTGCGCTACTTAAATTTCATATTTTGAAAATGTTGCAATCTAACTCGAATCGGTAAATAAAAAATGGTGCTTGCGTCAATTTGTAAGCGCGCACGCGTGGTAATAGATGCGTCCACCTACAGAATTAGGTGGCTATTCACGTCATTGCGCTTAAAAAAAAAAAACATTTGTCCATACTGCACAGCACCTTGTTAATGCTGTACAGCAGCATCTAAAGGCATTGTTAAAGCCAATACGTTCCCAGGTGAGAACAATAGGCATTCTTAGTGCTTGTTTCCATTTGTTGTAGCTTCATTCCAGCATGCACTGGTGTATTGTAGGAATGCTCTACTTCCCTTTTGGCTCCCAGTGTTGGCATGATAATTCCCTCTTCTCGTCTGCGGCTCCCATTTTCAAAGAATAACAGTTCAAGTCGGAGATGCACATGCTCACTCCTGCTCGTTCTGTCATTCTTTGATGTCAAGTGCTGCTCTAAACTCCAAACTTGCCATTAGGCTCAACTCACTCCAGCACAGGCATGTTCTAATAGGATTGTTCACTTAATGAGCATGCACTATTGTGAAGAAGATAACTACCCTTCACCTAGTTAGTGGCCCTAACCATCTCCTCAGGACCCATATCTAGGGTAAAACTCTGAGGTGTAGATTGAATCTTTTTTGGATGCCATCTAGGGGGTGGGTCCGCAACTCTCCGCGTGTACATTGGTCATTTTTCTCTTCCCTCTTTATGTTTTGTTGGGCATCAACTGTCCCCACCATTTGGAGCTTAGTCCAGCTTCTCCTGACGTCTGACACCCCCTCACCAGAAGCCTTCATGCGTGGTCACCATCTTCAGATTCTTTTTGTCCGCCGCTGAGTCTGGATGCATCGCTGAAGACAATCCAGTAGTCGAAAAGAAGAAAGATATACTAAAGCTTCATCGCGAGCAACGTCGAGTTCTGGAGGGAAAACTTTGATAATGCCATTGAAGAGAAGTCTTTGTGGAAAACCAAGCTGGAGTTTGGTTTTCTGCAGAGAAGTAAGGAGAGTACGAGGATAACAGTCAACATCACTCTGTAGAGTAAGCGAGCTGAAACCACTCACCATGCAGGAGCCATACATGCAAATACACAAAGACAGAGTGGTCATGAAGACCAACACACACTTCCTACCAAAGGTGATATCCCACTTCCACATAAACCATACAACCCACATACTAAGTTTTTCCCAGTAGTGAAAGACTCGGCCAGAAAGAGCATTGCATGCACAGGACACCCGACGGGCGATAATGTATTATGCAGAGAAAACAAAGCCAATCAGTAAAGGAAAATGGTTCTTTATATCATTCTCATACGATAATAGAGGGAAAACATTCACTAAGAACACAATCTTAAGGTGGATTACTCAAACAATCCAAATGTCACAAAGGAGCTGGCATACAGCTATAGACCAAACCAAAAACACGTTCGACAGGAATGAAAGGGGCTACAATAGCCTTCCCGGCAAATGTTCTCTTAAGCAACATATGTATGGCAGCCATATGTTCGTCATTACTCGCACTCAAAAACATTACTGCATCGACTTGCAGATGAACAGAGAGGCACAAGTGGTGCAGAAAGTACTGAAACATTTGTCTACAAGCTCAACCTCCTCTCCAGTTCAGCCTTTACAATAAAGAAATCCACTACGAAAACAATGCACAGATTGTGAATCCAGAAAAGATTCATACCGCAAAATGACATGGTTACTTGCCCTTAAGAGTAGTTTTGCAGCTTGAAGAATTTTCTGGATTTACATTTGGCCACCAATCTCCCCGGGTAATGAGGCGAGCAAAGGTAAACAAGGGACTTAAAGAATATACAGCCAAGAGGCCCACTGGACACCGAATAGACAGACAGTCACTGGGGAAAAATGCATCGGAAGATGGTGACTACGCTTGTAAGCTTCCAGAGAGAGGCGTCGGACGTGGATGTCTAAAGCACCAAATGGTGGGGACAGTTGATGCCTAACAACAGCAAACAACAAGGAAAGAGAAAATGGATCAAAATAAAAGAGCAGAGTTGTGGACCCAACCAATAGATGACTAATGTATAGCATGTGAATCCCGAAAATTCTTCAAGCTGCAAAACTACTCCTACAGTTAAGTAACCATTTTGTTATCTTACAATAGTACCCACCCACTGTCTAACTGAATACCTAACCAATGACATAAGAAATCTTAAACAACTTTTATGCGATTAAAAAAATGTAGGAACCTCAGAAATGTCAAGATAACCATATAAATTAGGAGTTGCCACTGGATTGCCATTGTGTTTTCTTCTCTTCTGAAGTTCATTCTATTTATCCTTCTTTCTCTAGACCAAGTGCGAAACAGCTACTACATTGGCGCGGACGGCTCCCTCAGACTCATCCTGGCCAATGGCATGGAGGTGGCATTGCAGACCGAGCCCCATCTTCTGGCCGGCACCGTGAACCCTACAGTGGGGAAGAGGAATGTGACCCTTCCCATTGATAATGGCTTAAACCTGGTGGAGTGGAGGCAGCGGAAGGAGCAAGCACGGGGACAGGTCACGGTATTTGGACGCAGACTAAGAGTAAGTATCCAGAGTGAAGCAATACTTGACTCGAGATGAAAGAACCATGAATGGAAATTAATACGGACCTGGACCGGGGTTGGTGGTCCATTGTAGGTCCAGAAATGCAAGTTCCAAGCCAAACGTTCAGGACATCCACCTGGGAAAAATTTACATACAATGGATCTCAATAGAAATTACTTGCATAATCATTATTTATTATTTATTCTGAAATCTAGCATGGAACCAGCCCTCCTGGGGGACACTTTGGGCATCCCTACAGACGGCTGATGCCTGTCCGTGCCATGTAAAGGCGTAAAGGCCCGCTATTTTAACTTACCTCAACTAACTAACATGAATCCATCCATTCTTCTTCCCGTCCTGTTGAAAAAAGAGAGTGTCTTCTGTGCGCCTACAGGCCTTTGCTGAACAAGGCAAGAGAGCAGTACCCAAGCCCCATGCTGAGACCTAGATGTTGTGGGGAAGATAAAGGGCTTGACCCAAATTCCAAACATGAAGGAGAGATATAAGAGGGGGAGGGAGGGCACATGAGCACCTTGTAGAAAAATAATGACTGTGTTCTTTCGTCCTAAATATAATTTGAAAAGAATAAAAAAAAAATCCACATGAGACCTGGCTCAGTCCTTTTAGTGTTTCTATTAGCTGTGTGAACTTCGAAGAACGTGAGGGGAAATTGTGGCGCGGTACTCTGGATTTTTGATGCCGCTGTCGAACAAAGGGACTCGCTCAGCTACTGTGCACATTGTGCAGTATGCACCTGGTTCCGCCTGCCCTGTTTCTGCAGTAAGGGGAAGGGAGACTCACTCAGAAGAGAGTTTGGAAACCCATAGCACATCTTAATGATCCCACAGTCCTGGAGGAGGATAAACTAACCTTTGAGGTCGATGGCCATTCGTTGACGCCCACTGTCAAGTAGGCACCTGTTCTAATTGTTAAAACCGCCTTTAATTTCTTGGCTCCTGCAATTAACCATGTTTCTTCTAAAAAGAAGAGGCTTAGAAATACACCTAAGTGTTCGAGGGTACTGTCATTTACTCATCACCTCAAATTTGGGGAAAGCGGCTTTTCAGGTGTCCTTGTCAAAAATATGGCAAACGGTGAGATGAAATACAGCCATGATATTGCGGGGGGGGGGGTGTGGTGTGTCCACATTGTCAGTAGTGGTGGTAGGGTAGCTTCAACATTCGGACAATCCTCACAGGCCATCGTCTTGCCTACAGAACGAAGCGCGCAAGCGGCAAGGCACGAAGCGCGCGCCCAAGCAGTTGCTACATTATTTTTGTGGGAGGTCCGTTTTAAGTATCCGGGCCAGCACATCAAATTTACACGTTCCTCGGCAGAGAAGCAGGCTCATCTGTCTGTGAAATGGCGTAATGTGCACGGCCGGCTGGGCACACGCCAAGCTGCTGCATCATGCATTGCTTGTTCATTCGCTGTAGGATTTGCTTCGAGTCCAAGGTATAAAACATTCATATGATGCGAGCTTGAAAAAATACCAGCACTCCACTAAGTCAACAAGCACTCAGCGGGGATGAATTCACGAAGCCTGAACTGACCTTTTTACAGTAAATTCATCCTTACTCTGGTGGTGCTCTTGTGCATTCACACAGCACTGTGAGCACGCGGACTCTGGATATTACTCAAGCTCTTGCACTCTCTTAAGCTGTCCTTCGCGCCTCCCCCTCCCCTCCTGATGATATTCATGTTTTAACCTCCTGAGATTACCCTCACATTACTGGACCATCTGAAGCTGTTGACTCCACCTTTGTGGTTCAACATTACTGGACTGGACCTTCTGGAGCTGTTTTTCATTTGACTCCACCTTTGTGGTTCTTGTTATTGTCCCCTCTGAGGTTATTGTTTTGTTATTGTCCCCTCTGAGGTTATTGTTTTGTTATTGTCCACGCTGAGGTTATTGTTTTGTTATTGTCCACGCTGAGGGTTATTGCTTTGTTCTTGTCCACGCTGAGGGTTATTGTTTTGTTATTGTCCACGCTGAGGTTATTGTTTTGTTCTTGTCCAGGCTGAACTTCATCTTGACGTTTTTAGTATCTGCCTAGGAGTAATCTTCATCCTATTGTCACCTAAGATATTTATCTTTTCATAAACTCCCCTCTAACGTTATTCTTCACATGTTTGTCCTCTGGCCGCTTATTCTTCTCATTGCTGTCCTCTGTGATGTCATGCTCCTCATTATGGTCCCCTGTGAGGGTTCACTTCGCATTCTCCCTTCCTCTAGGTTATTGTTTGCTTTAGTCTACCTTCTGAGATTATTCTACATATTTGTATTCCCTACGAGCGTATTCTAAAGTTTATTGCCCACTGTAAGGTCGTTGTATTGATTTGTGTCCCCTATGAGTATATTCTTAAATGTATTACCCTCTTTTAAAGACATTCTGCAGATTTTTGTTCCCTTAACTTATTCTTTACATTTTGATCTCTATAGCTCTTCCGACTGTTTTGCCCCGCATTAGACTATTCTTGATATTTTTGTCCCCTATGAGGTTAGTGTTCACAGTGTTGACCTAAGCTTCCATGTGTTTTGATGTGTAGCCCTATAGCGCCCATTGCAGAAACTACATCTCTGCACATCACTTATCCATTCACCTAACCTTTCCCCGCCGGAAGGATTGGGCAAGATTTGTTGACGCTGCTGCCATGTTGAATTCCTCTGGGTAATGGTGAATCAAGCAGAGGAGGCTACAGTTTGGAGTTTGGCAACGTAGACCATGAAAGAGAAAGGAACAGATAAGTCGCCAGCTTTTCCCTTACTCAGACCCCTTTATATGCGACAAGTTTCTTGAAATTTGCTTTTTTCCCACAACCCCAAGGGCGAGACTCTCTTGTACGTATTTCACGGGATGAGAATCGATCGCTGGGTGCTTTTCATGGTTTTGGGGGCGCTCGCCAGGCTCCCTTCCATGCAAGGTCTCGCAGGATACCCGTCCCATACATTAACTGATTATGGCACCTGCCAAATGTAAAGATGCCGCAGAGGGAGACCCCTTCCGTTGCCCCTGAGCATACCCGGTCAGGTCTCTAACCCTCTGGTCATTATATAAAAATAACAAAAAACAGAGGTGTCGTTATGGTTTGGGCGAGGAGATGCTCCATTGGCACCCTTTGCCCTCAGTTCCTCATGGCGACTGATTTGTTTTCATGGGTGGGTTCTTGATTATGAAGATTGGAACAGTGTGCCCCTTTTGCTGCTTTGTGCATCACTGCAAGTGCAGTCTGCATAGACTAAGATGCCTCTTCTGCATTGGCCTTGGATCACCACCTCTACTGGTGCTCCAAACTGTTACCTGGAATGACCCTTTTAACATGTGCCCAGATGCCTGTACTGTTTATGCCCCATTTGCTTTGCTAAACACTATGTAGAGGGTGCACAAACTCTGTAATGACCTGGCACAAACACCTTTACATCAGAGAGCTTTTGCACGTGACATTAGCCTGGATGTCTCAATGACCCCCAAGTTGTTAATGTAACATATGTGAGTCCATCCTAAACTTCTTTGCACAGTGTGCATATCCTAAAGTACAAATGCATAGTTTCTTACACCTGTCTTCTTCATACTCCACACACTTCAAACTTTCAATTACTTGCTGTATTTCTATACCCTTACAATCCTCAGCTGCTCGTGACCGCTTCTTACTAAGCAGTCTTTTTACTACTTTGTATCGCCATCTTACAGTGTGGATATTCGAGATGATCCACGACTCCTAACGCCGCACTTTCCACTTATGCCAGGGTTCTCCAAAGTCTGTCCTGAAGGGTCGGATCCATGCCAGATTTTTAAGATAACTACATTTGTCTAAATGGGGAAATGCTAAAAATCTGGCCTGGATCCGGCCCTCCAGGAGAACCCTGACTGATGCGATTCACAGCCCGGCTTGTCCTTACTCCAGACAGGAGCATCTCTACTCGCCCCATGAGCTCTTTCAGTGATTCTAGTCTCTGGGAAGTATGCTGCCTCTTCACTGTCTTTATGCGCTCTGATGAATACTTATCGTTTATTACATGCGGTCCCGTACAAAAGGCTAGCATTACAATCCATCACCGCGTTACTGTAATTTCTCCTGCTGTAATAATCGCCCTATGGTACTTACCACGGTGCTGTGGCCAGTGGCTAGAATTCCAGTATATAACGCATGAAACAAGTTTTTAAAAACCTCTTTGTAGATAAATTCAGTGGTTGTATGTCGTTACAACGCATTCCGTTGCAACGCATGCCTTTACCACGCATGCGTTACAACGGAATGCTATTTCCACGGATAACCTTTACCACGAATATTCCTTTACCACGCATACTTTTACAACGATTTTCGTTGTAAATTCATGCACGGTAATGGCATACTCTGGGTAAAGGTCATACCCCTCCCCTGTACCCTTGCATGACCCCCCCAGCCCGCAATCCTTATTATAATTACCCATGCCCGTTACCCTCAATATATATATATAGATATATATATAGATATATATATTCCCCTTACCTCTTCACGTCCCCTCCTCGATCTTCCTTGGTGAAGTCGTAAAGAGGAAGCGTCATTCCGTTTTCTCTAAAACGATGCCGATTGTCTCCACTTCCCGACCTTATAACAGGTACTGTACCCTTTTTTTTCTCTCACATTTTTTTTTATTTTTGGGGGAAGACCCCCCAAGCCCCCTTTTTCTAATTGTACTCTTTAACACACGTCTTCGCTGATATTAAAAAAGGACTGAACCGACGAAGATGAAGACGTTCCAGTGCAGTGCGTGGTAAAGACGGTCGTGGAAGGCATACGCGTTGTAAAGACGTTTACGTGGTAAGTGTACCGTTGTAAACGTAACGCGTAGAAAAGCCTTCGTGGTTAAGGATGTTTCCCAAATTCAGTGTGTCATTTCATTGCCTTAACTCAAGAGACCCCTGAGGGCCTAACAGTCCGAATGACTCCATTTGAGTCAAGGCACTAGTGAGCAAGAAGGATCATTGTTATGTTATGTTAACAGAGTTTATAACGCGTACAGCGCACACTGCCAACACTGTGCAATGAGCTTTACAATCGAGAATCAGCTCCCGACATCCACCCGCTTCATGGGAACCAGAGGTACCACCCTACCTTTTCTGTGTTGAACATAGCCGACGTCCATTTGAAAAACAGAAATTGGAATACTTAGTCTGTAAAAATAGTGATTAAAAAGCACGGTCAACGTAGATACTTTATATAAATCTCAGAAAACTAATTTCTCATCTCTTATAAAAATCGGTTACTTCACTATGACCCTACCCCTAGCTCATTTGGAGGCGAGTGTTCTGGTGGGCTCAAGTGCACGCTGAAGGTTTTGGAGGGAGATTGTAGGTGTTTTTAGAGTCTGTCTGTTTTTTGCAGACCTTGTTTACACATCTTACCTCCAGCATTGCCCAGATTGTCGGATTGCATCATCGACCCTGCCCTGCTGCTCATCTTCGGGGCTGGAGTGGTCCGATGCCCACGTTGTCAGATGTCAGCTTTACTTCTTAACTTGATCCTGTGCCAATCACTTTACTTCCTGTGCCGTTTATCCCTCCTCTGTCGAAATGATGGATATGTGGATGCAGACGGGATGCATAAACCTGGGCATTTGCATCCGTGGACCAGCGGTGTGCATAATAACTTGTCTCGCAGCCAAGTTTCAGGGGCTGCTTCCGTGCTCCGGCATACGAGAAAGGCGCCTCCTGCCCGACATAATAGGATTCTATTGAATTTCCAATATCCACCCTCTTGGGTCGCATCATTTTCATTTATGTTGAACAGAGCCATTAAATCTTTGCTTTTGCCAGGCTCCTTGTCGCCTGGAAAGGTCTTTCGTGCCAGAATGCCCCTTTTAAAGAGCGCTTTCCCATGTGTTAAAGCCATGTGGCCATACATTGCCCATCTTTAGGCGTTGCGTTGTTATATTTTCAACGCTCAAATTGTGTCCCCATCACATAATAAAAACAATCTCTGTTCATTGTCTCAAGCCGCATCATCACACAGACAGCTGCTGGCACCTTCGCCACATCTATTCTCATCGGGCTTCCAAGTGTATTGCAATGTTTTGGGGCTTTTGTTGAATGTTAAAGTTCCCAGGTTTTTTCATGAATTAATAATTTATAGTGCGCACAGCTACTCCGCCGAGTGTCCTGATGCTATAATCACTTTATATTATAATTGCATACAGATATAATATTAGTCATTTATTCTTCCACTATTCATTTTCAATCCAAATAACAGACTAACATATCCACCACTCAAATTAATTGCTTATTTCCCTATACTAATTCCCACTAATTCTGTTTGGGTTCCGGAGAAGCATGCTACTCGCAGAAAAAGGGCAGCAAGCGCTATATAAATGCAAACCTTTTCCCTCTTCTATCCCTCCACTATCCTTTGCAATCAAAATAACATACTAACATGTCCACCACTCAAATTACTTTCATATTACGCTATACTAATTCACCACTAATCCTCTATGGGTCCCGGAGTAGCGTGCTACTCGCTGAAAAAGTGATTTGACGCCTCATCAGGGGTAGTAAGCGCAATATAAATGCAATTGCAATTACAATACCATCTAATCTCCTTTATTATTAACATTAAATAGCCATAATCCAACACGACATCATACTTCCCATAGGTGTAATAAATATTAAGCTACACAGTGTGATCAGACTTGGCCTTCTAGGGTGCTCTCACCAATCCCAAATTCCCTAGCCAGCGCCATTCCCTACACATAGAAAGGTCTCTTTAGGTTTCCGGTCCAGCGGCTGCCGAATCCTGTATCTTCTCCCCACAGGCACCGCGCCATCAGCGAGATATCGGGTGCTGGACATCTGAAAGGTTCCTTCTCCTCTCCCCGTTCACATGGCCAAAGGCCTGATAATTGCTTGTGCACTCATCAATCAATCAGGGTTCTTGTAGAGCGCGGCTAATCACCTGTCGGGGTCCCAAGGCACAGGACAACCACATTGCTGCATTAGTCTCCTCATCCCTGTTAGCATGAACCCCTTGTGTCCTTTCAATGTGACACCAACTTCCTGATTCCAGCACCATGTCAGGGTGCCTAATGCTACAAGCAGAGCCCCCTACTCTCCGCTTACCTTTAATTTCTAGACCAGCTGTGCTGTTTTTTCTTAATTCCCCACAAACATATACCCCAGCCACAAACCTACGAGTCACTAAGCACGTTCTGTATCATGGACATCATTTAGGGGTCAAAGGTGTGACCCCTGGCTTGCCCCTTGCAACCAGTGGAGCAGGCTTTGCAACCCCTGCCTCGGAGGTGGCAAATTCAGTGCCAAGAACACACAGAGGCTCCGCGTTCCATATTTTCTGCCTGTTTTTCATTGTACTAATAGTGAATAATAATGTAATATTCACTATTAGTGTAATAAAAATGGAGCACACTTAGGACCTATGGTGGTAGCTGTGGGAAGTAAAAATGGTTGTAAATGTATGTTGTATGCATGTTTGTGGGCGAGAGTGGGGCGTGTTTAAGTGAGAGAGCATGCATATATGGTAGAAAATGTTTTTGCATGTGTGTGTGAGTGAACGTAAGAGTCAAGTGACAAGTAGTGAGTGAGATTGCGTGAAATTGATGCCCAGAATGACTATTCTTCGATACAACTCAACACTGCACCAAAGTTGCTGCGCTGCCTTGCGTCAGAGAGGGTGCATTTGTTATCTCCCAGTGCGCTGGTATGCTTTGGGCATCCATGCGCCAATGCCCATACACTTGTGCCAGAGCGCAAGGTGTGTGCATTCTCTGAAGCATAGGTTTCCTACTAGAAAGGGGTCCCTTCCAGTACAAAAACTATGCTTTAAAGCATTTCTGACTTTGTATGTATGCTGTCAAATACAGCACACATGCAAAGATGGAAAAACGGGATGTAATGAAAATAATTCTCCTCATTATGCCTGCCTCAAGGAGGCATAAGATTTTGGTGCTAATTCTTCTCTACCAATGTTTGTAGATAGGGACTTGCGTTAAAACCCATGGGTGGTTGCATGGGAACTCCCATGCTCCATCCATGGAACGCCCCCTTGGTAAAAATGATGCACAGCAGCTCACAGCGCAACTTTGTGTTATTTTGTGATACTATCCAATGCACATCCTCAATTGCTGTGATGTTAGGTCATGTGAAATGCCTTCCTAGGAAATACCAAGGTCAGGGATCGTATGATGTCACTTCCTGTCAAGTCATTGAGGTCAAAGTCTACGTGATGTCACTTCTGCTACTCCTGGCATTTTGGTGAATTGACGCCCATGTTCTGTATGTAAAATTAAGCGAGAAAATCAATGTGTTGTTTAAAAAAAAAAAAAATACTTGGCAAGGGCGTACGTAAGCTATTTATGTTGAGATGTATAGAGATATCTGCCGAAGTCCACTGTTCTTTTAGAGTTGAGGGTTGATACCAAGAAGTTGACACAGGGAATGTAGCAGTCTGCTTTCTTGGCACAGAGAAGACATGGGTGATTTAGAAGTGGGGGCCAGAAAAGTCTAAGGATTATGTGAAGTTGCAGTAAGACTGTGTGGGTTATCTAACAACCAAAGATGTTTCTTGCTCATGTGTCACTAATCTTTCCCTAGGTCCACAACAGGAACCTGTTATCGATTGACTTTGATCGTGTTACAAGAACTGAGAAGATCTACGATGACCATCGTAAATTCACTCTGCGTGTTCTCTACGACCAGGCTGGAAGACCCAGCCTCTGGTCTCCCAGCAGCAGGTTAAATGGTGTCAACGTGACCTACTCCTCAGGTGGGCACGTGGCAGGAATCCAGAGGGGCACCATGTCCGAGAGGATGGAGTATGACCAGGCGGGTCGCATCATATCCAGGATCTTTGCAGATGGGAAGGCATGGAGTTACACTTACTTAGAGAAGGTACGTCTTCTATATCACACTGTATCAGCACTTGCCATGATAAGGTCTGGATGGAAGGAAGAGTTATGTATTTTAATTGAGCTGTCTGGTTGAACATAGAAGCCGTAAATCCGTTTCAGCACTCACTAGGTGAAAACGCTCCCTTCTTTTTTCACTTTATCCCTGGGGAATGACTGTCCTATAGTAATTTTTCTAACTTGAAATAAAGCAAAGATTGGTGAACCAAGCTGTTCTCTTGCGAGACACGCATGCCAAGTACATGCTATCCTGTCCTGCCGCTTTATTTTCTCAAAATGTCCCCATGGATGTTGATTCACAAAAATGACCGGGATAGAGAAGGTGACCTCATTCACCTCTTGGCCCACAGTGGCATCACAGGGTTGACCTCCTATCTCCATTTTAACTTCTCAACCACCTCGAATTTACTGCTGAGGTGCCAAGGGAGAGGGCAAGGAATGAAAACTACACATACCAAACATGGCTCAATAAGCCATCCTCACCTTATGTTCTTGTGGCTGCCTTCCTGTTCCCTGAGACCACGGTAGCAAGGGCATTGCAGGGGACAACTTAGAGGAAGCGGCTGCTACCATGGGCT
The DNA here is from genome assembly GCF_964204655.1 of Triturus cristatus. Lineage (NCBI taxonomy): Eukaryota > Metazoa > Chordata > Amphibia > Caudata > Salamandridae > Triturus > Triturus cristatus. The sequence goes on from NC_140591.1 coordinate 1,450,053,306, forward strand.
ACCACTAAAAGCCGTCCATGCAGTTCCTCTACTCTCCCCACGTTTTCTGTCCCTTGTTCTCTTTCAGTGCTAAAGCACCATCTTATTGCATAGCCTCTGCCAACTGTCTTGTGTTGCATTGCATCAACAGTTGCATTCTCCTAAAGGGAATGCTGGGGTTGCCAGTCAATTTCAAAGATATTTGTGAATAGTTAGGTTTGTGGTGATGATATTGCCGTGATCTATGCCTTCGTGGATTTCAAAAGTCAGCATTTCTCATAGAATTATGAAGAATTGTGCATGATCAATTATAAACTATTGTGTCAACCTGATGGGTGTCCATCTGCAATGCCAAAATGCCTCCAGGGGGGCTTCTGTATAGGGATCCAGAGCACAGCCTTGTATATTTGAACACTTTTTATTTATCAAGATTGTAAGTCGATGTCAACCGGAGAAGCATTGTGCCAGGCTCTGCCTCCTGCTTCCACTGCTCCACCCGGGTTTTATGCCAGGAGCCTCCCGCCCTCTCAACATACAACCCAGCAATACATAATAGCACAGCAGAGATGGACACTGGCTAACGCTTGTAGCAGTGATCTCTGCTCCGTACACCGCAACCAACTAAGAGTTTGGTCTCACAGTGTCTTTATGTGCTTTTTCTGTCTTTTGATTTCTGTGTAAAAATATCAACATTCCTGAAAATACACCTGGAGAGTGAACGCTGCAGAAGTCAGGGCTGCTGTAATTTGCTGAACAGGGCCATGTGTTTGTCACAGAGTGGCCCTTTTGGACTTGTAACTGAGAAGATTGTGATAAATGGCAGAATATCCCCCTTAAAATTCATCTGGGAGGCGTCTGTTGGGTTATTTAACAGTGTGAGGACTGGGGAGCGAAATTCCCTGTCCATGGTATGGTTGCCAGCAGTTGTGAGGGCGTAGGAGGCAAGCATTTGCTTTAGTGAGTCATCAGGAACATAGACAGAATTTCTAACTAAAAAATTAGCAATGGTCAGTGTGGACCACTATCCTCCATTTTGTTGACTCGTCAGTGTTGGTCCCCATGCACCGGAGTCGTACCAGATTTTCAGGATCACCACTGCCTAGCTAAAATAATCCACAATTGATGCATTGCATGTTGATGTGTCTAATTTTAGTAACATTGCTATGACTTTTTGTATGTTTTAATGTGAACAATGATGTTATGGTATCTTAAGCAATTTGGTGCTACTATAAGTGATTTGTACTAACTTCCTCATTAACAACCACAGCAATGTCTCTTTGCTTCATGAGGTTTGTTTGACTTCTGGGAACCATTGTGGCACAAGCTTATTATGTGGCCCCCTTTAAATTAACAATGCACCACTTATAATTATTTTAGAAAGAGCATTTCCAGAAAATTAATGAAATTTATGTTTTTCTTCTACAGTCGATGGTGCTGCTGCTTCACAGCCAGAGACAGTACATCTTCGAGTTCGACAAAAATGATCGGCTTTTGTCGGTGACCATGCCCAACGTAGCCCGACAAACACTGGAGACCATTCGATCCATTGGTTACTACAGAAACATCTACCGGCCCCCAGAGGGCAATGCCTCAGTCATACAAGATTTCTCAGAGGAGGGGCAACTCCTTCACACTCTCTACTTGGGAACTGGGCGGCGCATTATCTACAAGTATGGAAAGTTGTCTAAACTAGCAGAGATCCTGTATGACACCACAAAAATTGGATTCACCTACGATGAGACGGCCGGAATGCTGAAGACAGTGAATTTGCAGAATGAGGGCTTCATGTGTACAATCCGCTACCGGCAGATCGGGCCGCTCATCGACCGGCAGATCTTCCGCTTTACAGAGGAAGGCATGGTTAACGCACGCTTTGACTACAACTATGACAACAGTTTCAGGGTCACCAGTATGCAGGCTGTGATTAACGAGACACCCTTACCCATAGACCTCTACAAGTATGATGATGTCTCAGGAAAAACTGAACAGTTTGGAAAATTTGGTGTTATTTACTATGACATCAACCAAATCATCACAACTGCGGTTATGACTCACACAAAGCACTTTGATACCTATGGGCGCGTGAAGGAAGTGCAGTACGATATTTTCAGATCGCTCATGTACTGGATGACTGTGCAGTATGACAATATGGGAAGGGTGGTGAAAAAAGAACTGAAGGTGGGTCCGTACGCAAACACCACCAGGTACTTCTATGAATATGATGCTGACGGACAGCTACAGACTGTGTCCATCAACGACAAACCACTGTGGCGATATAGTTATGACCTAAATGGAAACCTTCACTTACTGAGCCCTGGCAACAGTGCTCGGCTTACTCCACTACGATATGATCTGCGGGACAGGATTACGCGTTTGGGGGATGTTCAGTACAAAATAGACGATGATGGATTTCTTAAACAAAAGGGCAACGACTTCTTTGAGTACAGCTCAGCCGGTCTCCTCATCAAAGCATACAACAAAGTAAGCGGATGGAGTGTGAAATATCGGTACGATGGACTGGGCAGGAGAGTGTCAAGAAAAACCAACTATGGCCATCACTTGCAGTTCTTCTACGCTGACCTTGCAAACCCCACAAGGATTACCCACTTCTACAACCATTCGAGCTCCGAGATTGCTTCGCTCTACTACGATCTGCAGGGTCACCTCTTTGCAATGGAGCTTAGCAGTGGCGATGAGTTCTACATAGCATGCGACAACATCGGAACACCTCTAGCTGTCTTCAGTGGTACAGGCCTCATGATTAAACAAATCTTGTACACAGCCTATGGGGAGATCTACACGGACACAAACCCCGGCTTTCAGATCATCATCGGATACCATGGAGGTCTGTACGATCCGCTCACCAAGCTCCTCCACATGGGGCGCAGAGAGTATGACGTGATGGCCGGGCGCTGGACAAATCCTGACCATGACCTGTGGAAGCGTCTGAGTAGTAGTAATATAATGCCGTTCAATCTCTACATGTTCAAAAGTAACAACCCCATCAGCAGCGCCCAGGACACCAAATGCTACATGACAGGTAAGACCGGCGTGCTTAAAAACGCTAAACTAGCCATTTGCAACTTTGCCATCCTCATGTCCCTGCAAGATGAGCCGCAGTGGACCCTGTTGCTGCTTATAATCTAGCACAGTGGCAGCTGGTAAGTTGAGGAGGGAGGGGGCCGGACCGGACACACGCACACATACACATTCACAGCCATGCATATGATGCAGCGTGGAATACTAAATCCCTCTTTACGTCAGACCATAGATCTCTACAATCACATTCATTCATTCATTCACTGGTGGGGCCCATAACACCAACATTCATTCCCTATAGATCTATAGTACTTAAGAGGTGATTCTCCCTCCATACGCTGTAATGAGAGGAAATACACGAAATCCCTAATGAGCAATGAGTTCACCTATTCTTCCCTACCTCACCAGGATCTAAATCATTAACCTAGTAATTCCTCCCATGGATAGGCCATGGATCAGCTTAGTTGCTGAGTGAAGTGACACCTAATTCTCTAAACTTTATACATCAATACATTTTTTAAATAACAACCCGACACAGTTCTTATAATTAATGTAAGAATTTATCTAAAATAAATGCATGGAAAAGTCATTAGTTATTCAGTTTCGCATTATCATATTTACCTATTCTGGCTAAATGTCGTCCTCTAAGTCAAATTCAGATCTCTTGTCTCTTTGCCCATAAAGCGATCAATCAGTTCATAAAGTAATTGGGCATCTGATCAGTCCGTCAGAGTCTCGGGCAAACAGCTGTCCTGCAGTATCACCGTCCTCTCCGTCAGCATAACGTCAGGAAATTTGGAAAAAAACGTACAACCTCTCTATTCTATGGGTTTTTATAATGAATTCAACGACAAAATTGTTACAACATATGTCTTAAACACATTTGATTGGTCGATCCATGATCACCCTTCCTGATTCCCAGGCGCATAATGTTTCCTTAGATATAGTTCCATATTCCTTTGGTAATTTGTATCATTCTTTTTGTCCATTCAGGGCATCTGGCTCTCAGCCCGGTGTGACCTTGGGTGGCACCGTCTGTTTGGGGTCAATCACAGGCTGCTGTTGCAAGTAGCGACGCATGCGTACTTCACCCAGTGACTTCATCATATCGTCAGTCTGTCAAATAGGGATGGCAGCCATTTTGTGGCCACTCCGGAAAGGTCAACTTAAGCAAAGGAACACAAAAACGTAATTAATACATGGAAATGACTATTAAAATGTTATTCCCTCACTAAACCCCTTATGTGTGTGTATTTATCTAGCAAAAACAACACTTATTGCGGATTATATTCACATATAAAAGCACAAATCACCAAAATACATCACAAAAGCAACATATAACATGCAAATTCTAATTATCTATCATTAGTATGCGTACAAAATTCAGTTTACATATTAATTAAGCCATGCAAATGCATTCCCACGTGTGTTTTCTTAAATTTAGTAATGTTGGTCAATCGTACACAGCAAACCATTAATACTATTATTATTAAACAGTTATTCGTTTTAATTCAAACCAAAAGAATGGAGGGGTATATAATTTTTAAGGAAAAACCCACTACAGCAATCCCCCCTTTGGTGATTTTATCACTACACTGCACCCAAATTTAAACCCTTTTACGGAAATCTCGAAATGTCTTCTTGTTCATAGCTCATAACTCAGTTTCTCCATATTCATCTTTTTGCCTTTTTATACATACTTTCTTTCCACTCTTCTAATGTTATCTCTTCTAAATCCCTTTCAGGATCCTTTTATTTTCTTTTTAGTTTTTCTCTTTTTGTTTTATTCTTTATTTTCTTAATTTTGCAACACATACACCCTAATCTTAAAACTAATAATGCAACAATCACACATGTTAATGGAAACAAAATTTTACCTATAAATGTACTACCTATTTTAGTTAAGAAGTTCTTAATAGCAGCTATTTTCTTTCCCATTCTTGTCCATACATCTTCAACCTCCAGTGGTACAATTTCATCATGCAATTCAGTAATATTTTTGATGTAGACTTTTAGACCTTTACTTTCGTCTGGAATGTAAGTGCAACAATTTTGAACTTTCAGCATTCCACAGACTCCACCCTCTTTTGCCAATAATATATCAAGGGCAAGTCGATTTTGCATCACCATAGCATGCATGGCAGCCATTTCAGTATTTACCAATAAGAATCCATTAACGGTGCTTGTAGACAAGCGATCCACTACTGTAGATAATTTTCTAATTTTGTTAGCATTCAGAGATATTCCCACTGCTGGTATCAATGCACCAAAGATGTCACCCACAATTTCTGCCCAAGATTCTCTCCTTCTACGCACTAAATGACTATTTAAACTATGTACACCTTCTTCTCTGTCCATGTGAAAGATCTTTGGAAATACCAGGCCTACATAACATGTGCCATACCAATGGTCTGGAAAACGATAATATGCCCTGTTCCCACAGATAAAATATAGTCCAGGAAATACTGGATCTCTTCCACCTTTAAATCCCCATCCACCCATGATTCGGTATGTATCATGGCACTCACTATTACCTACAAAAAGATTATCATATGCAGTTTGATTCCTTCTTATACAAAATTTCCCTTTCTGAGGCCTATCTAGAGCTATCATTGGTGTAGACTCTCCTTTTATCAAATGTTTTTCCATTTCTATGTCCCAAGCTGTTTTCTCAACCTTTCCTTCTGATGCCCTTTTGTGCATCTTGTGCCTTCTTTCCTCAACCATATTCAAATATGTATTTTCTTCTTTCTGTAAACTGCATGTCAAATTATATTTAAACACAGCTTCTAATGTTAGTTCACTAGAAAAATTCACCTAATACCTTAGCAGGTTTTACCTTGTTTAACTTATTATTAGCAGGCACTAATGCAAAAATGTTGTCTACATCTGAAAAATAATACTCTAATTTCCCTGTCTGATCAAATAAACTAGCTATTACACTACATGTTATTCCATAAGTAGCTGGAAGGTGATGATAGTCACTCCCTCTGCCACAGAAGCAGGTAACTGCATGCAAACGTAGCAGTCCCTTATGTCCATAGTCTTTACATATTCATACAACAATTTTGAAAATACATTATTAGAAAAATCATTAATAGACCTATCTTTATGCAAGTGAATGTTTGTTTCTACAGTCGGTACTACCTTTGAAATTTTACCTATGTTAGTTTTGTTTTCACCATGTCCTTCTATTGTATCTTTAAATGAGATCACAAGAGCTAGGATGCTCCATACAAGCATTAATAATCCTGTACTACCGCAACATGTTTTACACCATCTTTTCATGAATGTACATCTACTTTTACTACCATCTATGTTAGCCATCTTTACTAAAATGGACCGTGTCTTTCGACTTAGCCTCTTTTACTTTACGACTAGTTTCTAAACCAAAGCTTCTAAGCTTCTACGTGGTTCTACTAGTTTCTACTTTTTTCTCTTTTCTTATTGTTTTCCACATCAACAGCTTCTTTGTTTATTCAGTTTGGCATCTCATCGTCCTTTGCCTCCTTCTCCCAATCAGGATACAGAATCGCCTGAATCTCCGCTTCTTCTTCTCCAATGTCAGACAAGAGAACTCTCAGGATTTCTGATTCCTCTTCTTCTTTAACCACTTTCAGTAAAGCCTCCTCTGGATTTCCTTGACTATCTGCCTCTTGGGGTTCTTCAGGCAGGGCCACATACATCCATTCTGGCGACTTATACTTCTGGTTAGGTTTTCTTGTCCTTCCGGACTCTCTTGTTACAATTGCTTCTTCTTCTTTTGATTTCTCCTGACTCGTGACTTCATTCACCTGTTCAGCTCTTGGTGATTTCACTCGAGTCAACCGATATCTCAGTCTCTTTATTTTGTTCGGCCAAAATTCGGGTTTTACAGTTCTTTTCAATTTACTTTCTTTAACATTCTTTTCATTCTTTTCATTTCTCCAAGCTCTTTTTCTCAGAACTCGACCTTCAGGTACTTCGTTCACATTCTCTTCTGACTTTGTCCCAACTTGCTTTTCCTTTTCAACAGTCTCTTTTTCCACCACTTGTTCTGGTTTCCCTACTTCTGTCCCTCCTCGGGTCTCCGACACGCAATCTTCCTGCTGGCTACTTGTCCCTTCACCTAGCTGGATGTTGCAGTTCCCTACACCTCCTCGGGGGTCTTCCGCAATCTGTCCCTCTCTCTCTGTACCTGTCCCTTCTTCACTCAGCTCTATTAGTTCAGGTGGAATTTCTCTCAGGTTTTCATCTGGGACTTCCTTTCCTTGAATTTCTTTTACTGCTTCTTCTTTATCTTTTCCCTCCTTCTTTTTAGGTTCTTTTCTAGGACCTTTCTTTCTTTGCTCGTCTTCAGAATCTGAACTGTCAGAAATTTGCAATCTTCTTCTCAGAGAGACACTTCTGGGGACCAATATCTGATTTGGTTCTCTTTCCCCCCTTTCAGGATTTTCTTGTGTTTTTGGTTCTTCGGTATCTGATTCAGTACTTGACTCTGATTCGTCATAGTACTCTTTCTCTTTGCAATCCACTGGATTTGGTATCCTCAGAGTATGGCTGGCGTGGATCCAGTTTTTCAATCCAGCACACTTCACAGCTGTTGTCGTGGTCAGAATGACTTGTTGTAGTAACCACAGGGACAGTGGTTGTAGTTTAAGTCCTTTATTTCTCAAGATGATCAGTACACATCCATAGAGTAACTTCCAGCTTCATCAACTGGCAGCATTCACAGAGTCTCTCAGTGATGTCACTCTAATGACATCACTGAGTTCTACAGCATTGAATAGAAACTCCACACATCTCCCCCCTTACAAAGAGTTTACAATAAAACAATCCAAAAACAACAACAACTGTACAGGTTAGCATTCATAGGAATAACAAAACACTCATTAATCCTAAGAGATACAGAAATATAATCATTCAAAAGAATTTGGGACATCAATCTTGCACAAGTTCCCCATGCTCCATATTTTCCCATCAGCAAGAGTTACCACATAATTCATTACCTTTACCACTTTTTGAGGTTTGGAAAACTTACTTTCCCCTTTTTTAACCAAGCCCATTCTTTTAGTGATCACCCAATCACCAACTGCAATCTTTATATCCTTCACTCCTTTTCTCTTATTATAATCATCTTTATTTCTTTCTTGAGACTCTCTAACTCTTTCTGCAATTCTTTCTCGGTCTACCCACACCTGATTTTTCTTTTGTAACCATACAGGTGACTCTTTCGTTGCTGGTTCTCTCCCTTTTAAAGCCACAAAAGGGGATACACCTGTGACAGAATGTGGAGTTACTCTGTGTGCCCACACCATTTTATTTAACTCTTCTCTCCATCTCAATCCATTACTTAATGACAATTGGATATTGTCCATTATAATACGATTCACTCGCTCAACCAACCCGTTAGCTTGAGGCCTGAATACTGCCACCCTTTCATGTTTGATACCAAGATTAGAAAGAAACCTTGCCATTATCGTGGAAACAAGTTGCACTCCATTGTCTGTAACTAAGCATTTAGGTATTCCCTCTTCCAAAAATGCACTCTTTAAAAAATCAATGACCACCTCAGATGTAATATGTTCTACAGGCTTTATCATAAACCACTTGCTATGGTAATCAACTAGAACTATTAAGAATCTACTTCTCATACCCAGCCTGTTAATAGGACCCAAAAAATCCATTGCCACTTTCTCCCATGGCCGATCCGGAACGTCAAGGGAGCCCAGAGGAGGCTGACGAATTACTCTGCATTTATCACTATTGCAACATGGCTGACATTCTTTTACAATTGCTTCCACATCTCTGTCCATTTCAGGCCACCAAAAACTCTGCCTCAACCTTCTTTTACACATGCTTCTACCTAGGTGACCTTCGTGTACCAATTTAAGTAACTTTCCTCTCAACATCTTAGGAGGAACCACTCGGTTGCATCTCAAAACTCTGTTCTTTTGAATGCTTAACTGGTCCTTAACTTTTAAATACTTTTTCAACTCTTCATTTATATCAACTTCACTGTTCCAACCATCACGTATGACTTTTTTAAGCACCATGTACTCTTCATCCTTGTCTAAAGCTTCATTCCATTCTTCCTGTTTTAATGCTAAACTCAAATCATTAATGTCGCACATAGATTCGACTTCATATACCAAGAATGAATCTTCCTCCTGTCCCTCAACTGGCATACGCGACAAACAATCAGCAATGATATTTTTTTTACCTCTTACAAACTCAATCGAGAAATTATAATCTAATATTGATAAAAGCCACCGGGATATCCTAGGAGTCACACCACCTTCAAGCCCCTTTCCACCTTTAAAAATGTGTACCAATGGTTTGTGATCTGTTTTTAGAACAAATGGTAAACCCCACAAATAAAATTTAAAATGGTTTATTGCCCAACAACAACCCAACGCTTCCTTCTCAATGGCGGAGTAGGATTTCTCTGCTCCCTGCAAACGTCTCGATGCAAACCCAATCACACTTTCACCCTCCATTGATTTTTGAGTTAATACAGCACCCAATCCTATATTACTTGCATCAGTTGTCAGAATTGTTTTCTTAGTCACATCAAAATGGGCTAGAGTAGGAGCACTAACCAATGACGATTTAATCTTTTCAAACGCCTCTTCGCATGAAACATTCCAATTAAATAATACTCCTTTTTTTAACAACATCCTCATAGGTTCCACAATCTCTGAAAACCCTGATATAAATTTTGAGCAATACTCCGCTAACTCCTGCTAAATATGAATATTGAAACTCCACAATTATTCCATATGTTGAAGTTTCCCATTATGTATAAATTTGGTAAAATCCATTAAATATACAGCTTCTTTTGCTTGTTGCTTCACGTATAAACAAGCATTGACAAACTCAATGTGAAGATGAAATATTTCTTTTACTCACAGTTCATCAGCAGTACTTCCAATGTCAACCTGCTTTTCCAGGGGTGGAGGTCACTCAATTATCTGCCCCCTGCGCAGTTTTCTTCTCGTCGCCATAAAAATGTAGTAACCACAGGGACAGTGGTTGTAGTTTAAGTCCTTTATTTCTCAAGATGATCAGTACACATCCATAGAGTAACCTCCAGCTTCATCAACTGGCAGCATTCACAGAGTCTCTCAGTGATGTCACTCTAATGACATCACTGAGTTCTACAGCATTGAATAGAAACTCCACACATGTCTTGGTTTTCCCCACCTGGGAACCAAACAGTTTCTTCTTCTGTGGACTTTTATCCTCACCCAATCTCCTGGGCTCAGATCATGGGCTGGCTTCCTTTCAAGGGTGGTGGCATCCGCTCCAACCTGATGAAACACAGAATGAACTGCGTCAGCCAGGCCATTACAGTACTCCAACACCATGTCATCAGAAATTGTCATCAGTTTGTTGACTGGTATGAAAACATGCCTCATCGCACGTCCCATGATTATTTCATGAGGACTTAACCCTGTAGTTCTGTCTGGTGTAGCTTGGATCGTCATTAACACAAGAGGCAAGACATCAGGCCATTTCATTCCTGTGGCTAAACACATTTTTCCAATTCTGTTTTTGATTTTACCATTAATCTGCTCAACCACACCAGAAGCCTCTGGTCGGTAGGCACAATGCAGTTTCTGTTGTACATTCAATGCTTCACTAATCAATTTTACAATCTCATTGTGGAAATGCCCTCCTCTGTCTGATTCAAGGGTCACTGGAAACCCGAACCTGGGGATGAATTCTCTCAGAAGCGGCTTTGCTACTGTCAATCCATCATTTCTTCTTGTCAGGTATGCTTCTACCCACCTGGAGAATAGGCAGACTATGACCATAACATATCTCAGTCTGTTACAAGGAGGCATTTCAATGAAATCCACCTACATTCTGGTAAAAGGACCTCCTTCTCGGCCTATTGTTCCTAGACTCACCACTGTCTTTCTCCCAGGATTGTATTGCTGACAAATTAGACATCTCTGACATAGACTTTCTGCTACAAGTCTGAATTTTGGATTGTACCAGGTCTGTTTAAATGACCTGATCATGGCATCTCTCCCTATGTGTCCCTGGCCATGATACATCCGTGCCATGGTAGACATCATGCTATCAGGCATGACTGGTCTTCCATCTCGATAGACCCACACATGGTCCTTCTCTCTTGGTGTACATCCTGCTTTTACCCACTGCCTCATCTCTTCCTCTCCTACTTCCTCCTGCAATTGTCTCACTTCTTCCCATGTCCCTACAACATTAGTAAACATTAAGGAATAAGAAGTCATCGCTCTTTCCCTTGCCCGATTGACTGAATTCTGATTTCTGGCACAATACTGTGCCATGTCATTGGCATATCTGTTGCCAACAGTAACGTAATCATTACCTTGATTATGGGCAGCACATTTCACCACAGCCAATTGTTTAGGCAGCTGTATCGCCTCAAGCAACTTTCCAACCACTTCAGCATTCTTTATAGGAGTTCCACTTGAGGTCAGGAAACCTCTTTGTAGCCACAATTGGCCAAAATCGTGGATGTCTCCGAAGCCATACTGGCTGTCAGTTATCACAGTCACTCTCACACTTTTCCCAATTTTACATGCTCGAGTCAGGGCCACTAATTCTGCTACTTGAGCAGATTTTACCCCTTTCAGGTAGGACGCTTCCAACACTGCTGCAACTGTGCACACAGCATATGCTGCACTCAGCACTCCTTCTTCTGTTCTCAAACATGACCCATCAACGAACATTACAAAATCATTTTCTGGTAAAGGTACATCCTTTATGTCTGGTCGTGGTTTTGTGCAATACTCAAGCACATCCAAACAATCATGATCTGCTTTGTCTCTGACTTCCACATCTACACCATCAGGCAATAGTGTTGCAGGATTCACATTCACACATCTCGCAAGGCTCACATTTGTTGCACCTAGGATAACCTTTTCATACTTAGTCAGCCGACTATGGGTCATATACTGAGTACGACTCCTTGTTAAGAGAATCGCCACATCATGAGGTACAAACATTTTCAAAGGATATCCCATCACAATTCCTTCACTCTGCTCCAAGCTTCGACATGTTGCAGCTACTGCTTTCAAACAGCCAGGTAAACCTACGGCTACTGGGTCAAGCATTGATGAATAATATGCAATTGGTCTTCTCAATCTTCCATGCTTCTGAATCAACACAGAAAGTGCACATCTATTTCTCTCACTGCAGTATAACTCAAACTCTTTTTCATAATCAGGCATACCCAATGCCGGGGCTTCACACAATCCATCTTTCAATCGTTTGAATGCTGCCAATTCTACCTTGTTCAATTCAAGGGGATCTTTTACATCACTCCTTGTCAGCCGTACCAGAGGTTTTGCAATCAGCGAGAAGTTGCTGATCCACTGGCGGCAGTACCCTACCATTCCCAGAAACATTCTCACTTCTCATTGGGTCATGGGGGCTCTCATTCCTTTTATGATTCTGATTCTGTCTATTGTTATTTTCCTCAATCCTTTTTCAATGTTATGTCCCAAATACTGTACTTCTTTCTTACAATACTGCAGTTTTGCTGGTGACACTTTTAGTCCTCCATCTGCCAAATGACTTAGTAAGGCTATAGTGTCTACCTCACAAGCTTCACGTGTTTTCGACGCCACAAGGAGGTCGTCGATGTACTTTACCAGTACTGAGCTTTCGGGCATTTGCAAACTTTCCAATGACTTCTTCAACAATTGATTAAATATTGAGGGGCTTTCTGTATATCCCTGTGGGATTCGGCACCATGCCAAAATACGATCTCCAAAACGAAATGCAAAAATTTGCTGGTTGTCGTGATGCTATGGGATGGAAAAGAAGGCATGGCACAGATCAATCACTGTATACCATTCTGCATCATGGGGAATCTGATACAAAATCACTGATGGATTTGGTACAATGGGACAACATGGCACAACAATTTTGTTCACTTTTCTCAGGTCTTGCACTATTCTGAACTTCAGGCCCATTATGGGTGAATTACATGGACTACTCATTATCTCTCTCAGAATTCCTTGTTTGATCATTTTCTCAATTATTGGAGTTACTCCTTCAATTATTTCAGGTGTCAATCTATACTGAGAAATATTCGGATAACTTACTCCTTCTTTTACAGTAATTATTACCGGGTCCACGTTTCTCACTAACCAAAGAACAGCAAAAGACCTTTCTCGCGAGAATTCAGTCTTTCTCGAGAACAGCACTTACCTCTGTCCTACTACGGAATCGTTACTTCCGTTGTTAAAGTAGCACATCCCTCTACTTTACCCTTCTAACAAGCATCAACTAACCGCTTCTCTAATATTAAATGACACTAGAGGTTCGCCATGAATCAAAATGCCTTTTTCATACACACACTGTCATACAGGGAAAATGTAGATCATTCACACAGATTTCTGTCTTTCTCGAGAGCAGCGCTTGCCTCTGCCCTACTACAGAATTTACCATACGTTAACAAAGTAGCGCTTCCCTCTACTTTGTCCTTCTAGCAAGCTCAGAATATACCTGCTACCTTTTCAGTAGTAAGCGTTATCGGTATGCCATTTGGTTTCCTGGTACCTAAGACCAAAATTTCACAGGTAACTCTTTGCTATCATACACACTTCTCTCACACCGAGAATATCACTAATGGCAACACACGACGATGCTGCCGAATCGAACCCAAACAATGCGCCGTGCAACATCAATTGTCACACGTTTTTCCCGTGTACCTACGGGCAACCACAATTCCGTCTTTCCCGAGAGCAGCGCTTTACCTCTGCTCTGCTACGGAACTGTTACCAATTCCCGACTTCCTACATCCCAGAAGCCGTGCATACAACATAAAACTCAACGTAACTCAACATAGAGTGTTAGTACATAAATCAATACCAATCAATAATCAATAAGCTATTTACAAGCAAACGTCACTAAACCCAAAACAATAGCGAACCATCATTCTGCTACCAGAAAAACTGATGCAGCGTGGAATACTAAATCCCTCTTTACGTCACAGACCATAGATCTCTACAATCACATTCATTCATTCATTCACTGGTGGGGCCCATAACACCAACATTCATTCCCTATAGATCTATAGTACTTAAGAGGTGATTCTCACTCCATACGCTGTAATGAGAGGAAATACACGAAATCCCTATAAATTCACCTATTCTTCCCTACCTCACCAGGATCTAAATCATTAACCTAGTAATTCCTCCCATGGATAGGCCATGGATCAGCTTAGTTGCTGTGTGAAGTGACACCTAATTCTCTAAACTTTATACATCAATACATTTCTTAAATAACAACCCGACACAGTTCTTATAATTAATGTAAGAATTTATCTAAAATAAATGCATGGAAAAGTCATTAGTCATTCAGTTTCGCATTATCATATTTACCTATTCTGGCTAAATGTCGTCCTCTAAGTCAAATTCAGATCTCTTGTCTCTTTGCCCATAAAGCGATCAATCAGTTCATAAAGTAATTGGGCATCTGATCAGTCTGTCAGAGTCTCGGGCAAACAGCTGTCCTGCAGTGTCACCGTCCTCTCCGTCAGAATAACATCAGGAAATTTGGAAAAAGCCGTACAACCTCTCTATTCTATGGGTTTTTATAATGAATTCAACGACAAAATTGTTACAACATATGTCTTAAACACATTTGAATGGTCGATCCATGATCACCCTTCCTGATTCCCAGGCACATAATGTTTCTTTAGATATAGTTCCATATTCCTTTGGTAATTTGTATCATTCTTTTTGTCCATTCAGGGCATCTGGCTCTCAGCCCGGTGTGACCTTGGGTGGCACCGTCTGTTTGGGGTCAATCACAGGCCGCTGTTGCAAGTAGCGACGCATGCGCACTTCACCCAGTGACTTCATCATATCGTCAGTCTGTCAAATAGGGATGGCAGCCATTTTGTGGCCACTCCGGAAAGGTCAACTTAAGCAAAGAAACACAAAAACGTAATTAATACATGGAAATGACTATTTAAATGTTATTCCCTCACTAAACCCCTTATGTGTGTGTATTTATCTAGCAAAAGCAACACTTATTGCGGATTATATTCACATATAAAAGCACAAATCACCAAAATACATCACAAAAGCAACATATAACATGCAAATTCTAATTGTCTATTATTAGTATGCGTACGAAATTTAGTTTACATATTAATTAAGCCATGCAAATGCATTCCCACGTGTGTTTTCTTAAATTTAGTAATGTTGGTCAATCGTACACAGCAAACCATTAATACTATTATTATTAAACAGTTATTCGTTTTAATTCAAACCAAAAGAATAAAGGGGGTATATAATTTTTAAGGAAAAACCCACTCCAGCACATACACATGTTAGCACACACAAACACATACATTCACAATACTCATTACCAAACATTCATACAAACACGCACACACAAAACATTAATTTAAAAAAACACACACATACTTGCCTGCAGCTCTGCCTTGGAGGTCCCAGGAGACTTGGGACTGCTGCCTCCCCTCAGTGGCTGACCAAGGGAAGCCAGCAGTCCCTACGTCCTCACAGAGTGGGATGGGGTCAGTGATACGGCTGACCCTACCCCACTCTGTGATGAAGTGTCACTGATTGACACTCGACCCTTGGCGATTCAGGGCTTAAAACTGATTCGCCCAGGTGTGAGACAATCAGCGACGCTGCCCCTCATCACTGAGGGGAGGGCCTCGGGGATCTTTGCTGAGCTGAGGAGGTCTCGCCCACAGGAGCTGTGACTTCCTCAGCCCAGCAAAGTTCAGCTCAGGCAGCCAGGAGCCTGCGCCAAATGCGTATGTCTGGCTGCCTGTGTATTTAGCATATATCTGGCTGCCTGTGTATTAAGCGCATGTCTGGCTGCCTGTGTATTAAGCGCATGTCTGGCTCCTGGCTGCCTGACCTAAAATGAACAGTGTTTGTCAGGCTGACATTTGTTCAGCCTGACAGACACTGTATGTGAGGGGCAAAAGGTGGAGAGGCGTGGCCCCTCAGCCCCAATGGACCGGCCGCCACTGATCTAGCATTCACTTTATGTCCCTCTTCCTATCCCGCTGGGCTCCCCGCAGCAGTGTCCAGTCATGTGACTGGTGTCCTTCAGATACGAAGAGTCGTCCCCTCACCTGTGCTGATTATTAGGGTCACTATTACAACTTCATTTTCTCAGTTGGAAAAAACTCTCATGACAGGAGGCATCCACAACGTGTTAAATCTTTGCCCCTTTCATTAGGAGCTGAGGTAACACTATGAGTAGATACTCGTAATACGCATTAATGAAAGAATTTTGATCTGGTAGAAAGGGACACCTAATACATTAACATCTGCTGTCCCTTAAAAACAATACAGTTTCCGTGTTAAAAGGCTTCAAGTAGTAAATTGTTCCAAATAATAACCCACTGAATATTTGGATCTGCCATTCACCCCCGATTGTGCTTCACCATGAGTCGAGCATTTTTTTTTTGTTGAGGATATATTTCCAATCTAACATTTCAAGTTTACCTAAAATGAGAGGCATACCAAAGATGTGGTTTAGGAGTCCATGGTTCAGCCTACTGGTCTGCCCTTCTGCTTCCTGTTGCATGCACTCACACATGGAATAGTCTGGTGGGAGAGAGTAATCTAAGAGGGTGTTGGGAATTGAGAAGCAATGTGGGAATTCAGGGAATCCACAAATATAGACCCATGCGTAGTCTATTAACCAAATGGTTACAGAAGAAATATTTCTAACATCCTATCTCTGAAGCAAAGTCCAACTATCCAGTCATTTTCTCTGTTACGATGAGCGATTGTACGAAAAATACTGCCTCCCTGGACCTCTTAGGCTAGGCAATACATATAATTCCTAAAGGTATTACCTGGCCTGGCCTGGCCAAGAAACCATAATGCCCTCCTCCGGCCTCTTAAGCTCCACCAACATATTATCTTATTTCTGTTAATTAAAACTAAGATAGTAGAATAATGCTCATTCAGGAATATCGCAGATATAGCGCCTTTCCCTTTGCAGATGCTGAGCGTGCAAAAAATCAAAGTCCATCTTTCTCATGATTCGCACACTCACCCCATCACTCACTCGCTCATTCATTCGGTCACTCACCCCCTCATTACTCCCTCAGGACCCAACTGGGGTTGAGAAGTGTGAGGTGTGGCACCGCGGCCAGGGTGACTTACTCCGGAATCTGGGGATCGCGGTTGGATCCCCGGCGCCGGAGGCAGATTAGCCCAGCACCATGTGACTCCGGGCAATAGCTTGCTTAATCTTCCCCACGGCCCCCAGCGCCTAGAGACCCTTACGGGTGATTGTTCGCGCTTTACAAATGTGAATTATTATTATTATATCTACTCCCATCGATTTACTACTACATTCCGCACAGTCATTGACTTTGATTGTATTTACAAAGGAGCCCAGGAGAACTTCTGGAGGTCTTGCCCCGTTGTGGATGTTGACGATTACCCCAAACCATAAAAGGAACGTATGCGGAATATC
This sequence comes from Triturus cristatus, assembly GCF_964204655.1. Taxonomy (NCBI): domain Eukaryota; kingdom Metazoa; phylum Chordata; class Amphibia; order Caudata; family Salamandridae; genus Triturus; species Triturus cristatus. The sequence continues at coordinate 1,450,070,787 of NC_140591.1, forward strand.
CATAACTTGATAATTTTCTTTGTGCAGATGATGAGGAAATACCCCTTAGCATGTGTAACCTCTTTACTGTTTTTCTTTTAATCTCCACAGTGAAAATATATTCTTATGGAAAACCCACTTTTTTTTTTTACACCCTATAATATATAGGACTGGTTCCTTCCTTCTCTCATCATTGAAAGGTTCTTAATCCTGCATTAGAGAAAAGTGCTGCTGCTCCACTCCCCTATGAATGCATGGTGAGCGCCCGGGAGACGCCCGCATTCCCGCCCCGGCTTCCATAGTTGCGAATGAGTAATAGTGGATTACAACATTAAGTGCCCCTTATGAGTTCAAAAATTCCACCAGTCCTGCTTATGTGAATCATGGCGAGGAATTTGTTAGTTTGTACACCTAACTTGAAAGTAAATTCACAAAAACCTACATTAATTAGGGCCTCACGCAGTATCTCCGCCACTTACACAGTGCCGCAGTCGTTCGCTTAGCCGCTCACTGTCTCACCTCAACTTGAATTTCACTTTTAAAGCATAACACAGAAAAGAGGGGTGCCCTACGTGTGTGGAGCCCAAGTGGGATCGAAAAGATGGGTGTGGAAGCAGGGGCCCTTGAAAGCATGCTTCAGGCTTTGTTCACTTCATGGCGCAGAGCTCACCTGCCAGCCTCAGAAACCCCGATGGGTTGTGCTAGCATTTTCATTACATCTGGCTGCATTAAGCACTCGCCTTTCTGTGCCCTTAAATGAACTTTGTATGAAGCGTGGTGGCGAGTTATTGCATCTGGAAGGAAACTGTGAGGAGAGGAATATGTTTTGCCGTCAAAGGATTTTTCTCCTGGTGCCTGGATCTTTTGACTTTTTTATTAATATTTTGCACAAACGTAAAACATATTTTCCTGCTCCTGAATGCAGTTTATAAGTTTCACTTGTGAATGTATAAAGAAGAACGGATTTGCCGAAAATCAGTGGCGCTGGTAGAAGTGGTGAAAAATGATGCCAGAGGTCAAGGCCGGAGGTCTCTTTTGTCCTTTACCTGGTTCCGTAGTCCACTTCAGGGAAACCTGCCCTGCTTCCTTTGGTTTATCAGCACTCTCTGTTGGGGGCAGACGACCAGTTTAGGAGGACTGGTGGTCTGGTGCCGCTTGAGATCCTGGAGACCTGAGTCCCAGCACCTACTGCACCTTCAACACTTGCTTGCACTGTGTGACCCTGGGCAAAGAACGTGACCCACTCCTATATATGCTCAAATTTGGAGCACCTAGAAACTGACTGAATATGATTAAATACTTAATAAATAGGACACGGTTCTCAAAAGCCTATACGTGTGATCACACGTTTAGGGTTTGGAGCACCACACGCTTGTGTAAATAAATGTGACCATTCCAAGATGTCGCTCATCATTAAAGCTAAGGGTCCATCAGGTTAAGCGGTGAGAGATGCGGTGCTCTAAAGAATTAGTCACGCCCAGAAGAGGTAGTCTGCTGACCACCTATATTTCCAAGCCATGTGCTTAGGTTTCTGGCAGTGTCCACTTCCCTGTCACTGTTTCTTACCCCAACCTTTTTAATGGGGTTTTTAATTGCATGTGCCAATTACCGCACAAGAAAATGTTTATTTGCTTGCCTCCCTGCCCCTCCCCCAATGCCTCATCCCTGGACGTAGTAAAAACAGCCATATTTGGGGTGCAGCAGGACAGGGCACATGTGACACTGATACCTACTTGACTGAGCTAGCTACCAATTCTCTAAAGTACAGATATGAAGAATGTCCTTTTATTGAATGGAATGTTTTTATATGTTGCCTTAACCATAGATAATAAACAAAAATAAGTATTATGAATGCTTAACATTTCTGTTCCAGTTAGTTTGCCCTTTTTAGAAATAAATAGTTTTTTCCCCAGTAATGTCTCTCTCCTGTGGATGCCGAGGCGTGCGCGAGGCATTTTCTTTTACAACTTACCGTTTTATTGATGCGCTCCAAATAAATTAATCCAACCTCATGCTAATAGTGACCTTATTAAAGGCAGCTTCTAAAACTCGTGTAAGCCTACGGTAAATTAAGCATTTCATTTGATCTTAGCCCCAGCTTAGTTATCTAGGACATTATAAAAGGGACTAATAAATTGGGGTTGGTTTTAAAATTGTGACTCATTAACCCGACAATTGATTGCCATTTAGGGGTTTGCAGATCCTGCTTCAGAGAGTGGCTAATGCTTGGCATTCCCATCCATATGCTCTGCAGACGCTCCATTTAAGGCCTCCCATACAGGGATGCACATTGTTCTACTCATTATGCGTTGAAGAAATTGACCCCGCTCTACTGTGAGCCGTCCAATGAGTGAGCTCCTTTAAGCGCGCTGCTTGCCTGGGGAGCGGTACCTTCATCTGCACGCGTTGCCTTGACCACTTGCAGCGTGCGCGTCATCGGTCACCTAAGGTGATGACATCACACCAGAGTAACTGGTGCCTTCTTTCTATTTTTGTCTCGCCCATTCCAGATGTCAACAGCTGGCTGCTCACATTTGGATTCCAGCTGCACAACGTGATCCCAGGCTACCCGAAGCCAGACTTGGATGCAATGGAACCATCATATGAGCTCATACACACCCAGATGAAGACCCAGGAGTGGGACAACAGCAAGGTAAAGCGAGAGCGCGTGCTGGCACGGTGAAACACAGGCATATGCACAAACCTGTATGCGCAAAGGGTCCACGACAAAATCACACTATAACGCACACAAAAGTGTTAGGCATGCACATACACCAGTGCTTAATTTGTGAAAAATAATATACATATATATATATATATACACATACACACACACACACACACACACACACACTCTCTCTCTCTCTCTCTCTCTCTCTCTCTCTCTCTCTCTCTCTCTCTCTCTGTATCTCTCTCTCTGTATCTCTCTCTCTCTCTCTCTCTCTCTCTCTCTCTCTCTTTATCTGGGAAACCGGCTGCTGGTGTTGTCGGGATTTCATCATTGCTTTCCCTCTGTCACTGTTTATCCTATCTTCCTCCTCCTCCTCCTTCCTCTCTGTCATTCTGGATCAAAGTTTGATGTTGAAAGATAGATCACGGTCACCGATAAATGAAGGCCAGTGCCCATCACCTGCAAACTCAGGCACAAATTAAGCACTAACAGGCACACACCTCAAGGCACTCACAAACATGCACATTGAGGCATCCCTTTGCCCACACAAACCACACCTGCACTCCCACACATCTACAATACTTTGTTTTTTAAATTGTATTTTGACGTTTTATTTGGCATGGAAAAGACTGTGGAGCTGGGTCACTTCACAAAGGCTTTTAGCAGCACTAATTAACATGCTCATATATGCCTTTGGGAATTGGCCCCAAAATATCAAAAATTGGTATATTGAGGAAGCATTCATGCACAATTAATATAAATAGAAAGGAATGCGCACTCTTTGCACTTTCACTAAGAGAGAGTTGGGTGGGATCATTCACAAATTAGACAATTCCGGACCCAACCACTAGATGGCAGAATAACGCACAGCATGTTAAATCCAGAAATTCTTCACGCTGCAAAACTACACTGACAGGTAAGAAACGATACGATACTCCTGTAGTATTATTTTGTTTACTCATTGGCCCCCAACTTTTATATTGGATTACATATTCACTTACTATTTCAGTCGACTTCCCACAGAGAGTTAGTCCTGTTTTCTCTGAGCAGCTAATGCCAGGTTCATGTAATGACGTCACACAACCTGCTCTGCGTCTGCCGAGACGGTGATGTCACTACGGGAGCCGGGCATCTTTGACCTCAAAAGCAGCCGAAGCCATGAGGCTAAAGTAGAAATAAACATGATTGAATATCACAAAACCACAAGCTTTCTTGAAATGTTATTTGCTTACAATAAATCACACTAGCAAAAAGTGGCAGAGGTGAAGAGGCATGCTAAATAAATGACAGTACAGTAAAAAAAAATGGTCCAAGTAGCAACAATTTCAAAGAAACAAGATAAGAACATTCACCGTTACTCATTTATGTATCTGCAACAGATGCAATGTATTTGTCAAAACATCAACTGATTATTGAAGACATCATAATCGTTTATACACTTGAGATAAAGGTGCTCAGAATGAAGAGAAAATGCCGTGCTCAGGGGAAAAGTTTGTTGGTGAGGGTAGTAAGGAAAGGAGAGGTAATGTGCATTATATACATTATATTTAAATGAGAAACCGTGAGTGCTCTTATCTTTTTTCCTTGAAATTGTTGCTACTGGGACAATTTTTTCACTGTACTGTAGTCTTACCCGGGTCCGGTAGTATTTCGGGTTACCCCATTGATACTTAACTGCAAAATAAAATAAGCCTATGTAAGGCTTCAATATCTGCTTTTTAAGATTCTCTGATTGGTGGTATTAACCCCTTTCCCGCTCATGACGGAACCACTCCGTCAAGAGCCACGGTTGCGCTGTGCTCATGACGGAGTGGTTCCGTCATGCTGTGGCCGTTGGCGGCCGCTCCGCCCACGCAGCGCTAATTCCCCGCCTGTGCGGGCGATTAGCGCAGTGGGCGGAGACGTAACGGAACCACTCCGTCATGAGCAGAGCTCAACCGTGGCTCGTGACGGAGTAGTTCCGTCACGAGCACAGCGCCACCGCACCTGCCCCCAAACCCTCCCAGCACCGCGGCGGAATTCCTGCGGCGGCGAAGGGGTTAAGAAGAATGTTTCCATTTCAGCTGCAGAAACAGTGAAAACAGCGGCTCACTGTAACAGTGTGAAAGTGTTTCTATTCTAAATATTATTTCTTCTGTGATTTTTAGTATGCTCTGGCACAGCTGTCGGGCATTTCTAATCTTTCAACATAATGTTCTCCAGTCTGACCGTAAAAACTGGATTTTAACTGCTTTTGTAGCAACTTTCCATTTTACTCTCGTCCATGAACAGCTGTTAAGAAAAACAATTTTGCAGAGTGTACAAGCAATCCGCCTGCAAACCCAGTCTGAGAGGGAACAGCCTATTATACTTGCAGATTTCAAAGTGCAAAGAACATGTGATTTTTATCCGTGATCTGTGTTTTTTAGAGTCTGGGAAAAGATTTGGGGCTATTTAACTAGTTTTATAGTGCACTGGTTCATTGTTGTGCTAACTTTATATTCAATAAATTATTGCATTTATTATTCACTTTAGTAAATCCTTTTCCAAAGGTCCTAAAGAACATAGAAAAACTATGCAGACTAGGTAGATGGAAAGCTGGTGACACTGTCCCAGTATTTATTGCGTGAATGTCTGTCACAATGATGAACGGCTTATAGCAGCATCCTTCTGGCCACACTAAACCACAAGGTGCACCAGAGAGGTGTACTTTCTATTGGCAGGCATTGAACAGCATTAAACTGAAATATGTGCTGAAGCCTTTGGGTTAATATAATACATTATCACCTTTATTTACACAAATAAGTGTGTGCATAAATGTGTGTGTATAAAAACAAGAGTGTGTATGTATATATATATATATATATATATATATATATATATATATATATATATATATATATATATATATATATATATATATATAGTAGGGAACCCTAGGTAGTTCTCAACAGTTGGGTGCAGAGCCGCTCCTTCATATGGAGCACTCTACTACACCACCGACTCTACATCTGCAAACCTCAAATGCCTTTTTTTCTACCAGAGTTAATTAGCGCAGTGCCATTCACGCTAAGCTTGGAAAACGTATCTTGGGTTAGGCTATCTGGTCTGTGGAACATCCAACTGAAACTGAACTGATTTTACAGTATATTATTTGATTATGTGTTCCATTGAGGCACAGGTGTGTGGTAGTGAACATCAAACTAAGCCTCACTGAGAGGTATACGAACTGCTACAAATCAATGGCAAGAGACAATATCTGGAAATACGCCAAACTCCCAATTACATTTGCAGGAAGATCAGAGTTTCATTGAGAACCTGCCTGACAAAGTAACAGGTCTAACTATGGCATGGCTTTATTCCTTTTTTCTGATAAAAGACGTTTATATTTTGTTTAGCTAGCCGAACGCCAACTGTCTCAATATACATACGTGAGATATTATTGATTTTTAGCTCAGCTACGCATGGGTTTATGCAGTGTTAGACACAGAAGACAAACACATAACCAGTGGCCAGAGATGACAACAGAAAACAAAGCAGAGGACTAAAATGGCTAAAATGACCTCTCCACTTAGACATAATACTTTAAGCTAATAACTGTTGTCCCATGCACCACAAGTAGCTATAGTTATGGTCTGGCTCCATATCTTTGATGGCATCCAATCTCCTGAGCTAGAAGCCGTCCAAGAAAGCTGGTGGTTCGCTCTTCGAGGTCAAGGTCATTTTGATTCCTTACCTTGAGCTTAGTGTGATTGTGAAAGACCGTTGCCACTCTCGACTTATCCAAACCCCTTTCCATGTCCCCTATGGAGCGTATCTGCACTCCTTGGCCAAGTGCCATAGTGTTCCTGAGATCCTCAATTGCGTATGACCTCTGCCGGCTATTTTTTCGTGGGGACAAGTGGCTTAATATTCTTGATCTTCTCTGTTACACAAGACCTCTGGCGGTTACTGCATCTGGGGTACATATGGGCACTGAAATTCATGGAACTGTATGCTTACTCCTTGGACAAGGGCCTTAGACAGATCTTCTCTATTGTGTATGGATTCTGGAGGTTACTGCTTTGGGTGTTCATTGGGGCACTGAAGGTCATGAATGCACATCTGCACTCCTTGGCCAAGGAAGCACATCTGCACTCCTTGGCCGAGTGGTTTAATATTCCTGATCTCCTCTATTGTGTATGACGTCTGGAGGTTACTGCTTTGGCGGTTCATTGGGGCATTGAAGGTCATGGAAGCACATCTGCACTCTTTGGCCAAGTGGCTTAGAATTCCTGAGCTCCTCTTATGTATGTATGTCATATGGAAGCTAGTGCATCGGGGATACATTGGGGCACTGTAGGTCATGGAACCCCACACACTTCCTGTAAATGTGTTGTTGTTGCTTTAGGCTGAGGTTGTGTGACACATAGGCTTGATTACAGAGATTGTCTCCAGGGTGTCTAGTCTAGCCTGACTAAGCCAGCATAAGTGAATAGGGCTAATTCCCTGCTAGATTGGTATTGTAGGCCTCCTAGCTGGGAATGTATAGCAGTGTTTTGCAATGTACACAGAACTGGCGAGGAACCCTGCCTACAGAGTCTGAGTGCCAGTGCTATGGAACAGTAGGACAAGCCTCTCACTGACACTCCGCACCGCGTACCAGTCGCAAGCTCGACCAACCCATACAGCCAGCTGCCCATCTAAGCCTTACCCATTAGCAGATATGTGATGCATGGTGGAGGTTACAACAAATGTGGCTCTCGAATAATGGGCCCTGGATACAGACAACGCTACTTATGCTTTGCTATCTCGTCTCCGACCCGTTGCATGAACCTGAGCTCATCTTGGGTACAGTCTTCAAAGAGAAGCCAAATATCTAAATTCTAAACTTCTTATTACCATAGAAGAGCCCCTTTGGGCCCCTGTGACCAGTGTCCTAAATGCCTGGTATCCCATCTTGCCAAGAAGGTACTGAAGTTCTTCCAAGCTATAACTGGTATTCATTCAGAGAGAGACTGTGGTCTGCTCAACCACTGTTGCAAACGACCATTCTCAACTCGGACACAGATCAGTATCGAAAAAGAGAGACAATAGCTTTAAATTACAATTGACCTCTAGTCCCGTGGGCAGTTATCGGATCATGTGTGCACATTGTGACAGACATCGATATGACTGTGGTCGATGACGCCGCGGAGTTCATCATGTTGAGTCATACGCACAGAGACGGGCTGCGTACAGAGACGTGCTACGCACTAAGACATGCTGCGTACATGCAGTTGCAAACCTTTGCGGTCTGTATAGACATGAACGCTGGGTGTGTTTGTCACTTTAATTTCTGAATTCAGTTATGTAAAAAGCAAAAGTGATTTACCAAAGTGGTTTGATCTCTGATGTGTTTGGATGAGGTGTTGGGGGCCAATCAGGCACAGGCTAGAAGCCTTCTGCTTTGAAGCTGCATCGCTGCGGGGGACTTTGGTGATGAATTAATCATCTCTTTGGACTTGCCGGTTGACAACCCTGGCTTGTCATGATCCTTGTGTTTTGCTGTTATGTGAGAAATGAAAAAGGAAATTTTCTTTGAAGCCTTTTCAGGTCGGTCTTCAGAACAAATGACAGGAGCATGGACTCATTCACTCAAGAAGTGAACGGTGAACACGAGCGATGCTCAAAGCTTTCTCAAGGTGCCGGGCATGCCACGTGTACTCCAGTGACCATGAGTGATTGGAGCTGATGCCGACAGAAATAGAATTCAATCCCCGCCCCCTCAGTATTGAGAAGACTGATCCTGACCTATAGAAATACAAAGTGGGACTTGGGGTCCTCTACAACCTGGGCAGTCTGGCAAAACAAGGTGGTCTGCCACAGCTCTTCGGTAGTTGCATGCCTCATTTGAATGTATGACAATACAACGCAAACTATTACAACGCATACATTTACAAAACAGTCAATACAACTCAGCTTCCATTACAATGCATGCCACTACAACACAAGCCATTACAACACATATTCTATTACAACGAAAATTACTATTCTAACACCGCCGGGTGCTTACCTCAGGGAAGGTGCTGGTCAGTGAGGGATATGCGTTGTAATTCATCCTGCATTGTTTTGACCACGTTGTGAAGGCATTGCGTTGTAATGCCTGCGTTGTAATGGATTTTTCCTGCCTTATTTGACCAGTTTATCCAGTTCCAGCTTTCAATCTAGCATGACTTTGCATGCCAGGATATTTAAACCTATGATTAGAGTATGAAAAGGAAATCTGTGCTACCCATAATGCATAATTATGTTGGCTAGAAATCCAGGCCTGGCTGAGTGAGCCAGATGACTCCAAAGAACTGTGTACAATATGAAGATGGGCTTTTTCTGCTGGCAGTGAAGTCGACTCTACTGGATGCAGGAGAGAGTGGACCATAGGGGGCGCACTGACAGGGTGCGACCTTTTTGTGGCGTGCGTTGCACCTCGAAAGCTCCATGTTTGCCTCTGCACCCACATTGGTAATACGGCATGGGAGCAGAGGCAAAGTGATGCCCTCATTTGCTTGGGGCCACACCGCCATGCAAACGAGTAAACGCCCTCTCACAATAGCGCTGGTGCTACATGTGTGTCAGTGCCATCAGTATTACAGACTGGGCAGCGCAAGCGTCTGCGGCCCCTTCTTTAATACCCTAGGGCGCATAGAGTGGGCACATATGCCAGTTGTGCTCCTGGGGCACTTCCTACAATATGGCCTCAGGGTTGTCCGGAGATGACAAAAACTGCAATTGTAAACTACTTCAGCGTACTCTACCGCACGTTTCTATGAGTGTGGAAGGGCATGAACTTTGTATTATTATAATCATGCTCTGAAACAGCCATCTGGACAGATAGTGCCTATGAAATTGAAGCAGAGGAGATGAAATGTGCTCACCAAAGCCAAGTCTAGTAGGCAATGAATGACTAAGAGCTTGGCCAAGTTGTTCACGCTGGACAAATCGCACTGGACTGCATCACTGCTCGTGGCCACACAACAATGTTCTAATGACAACGGCTGGAAGTATTAAATCTGACAAAATATGTGAAATGTTGCTATAGTATAATACATTTAGATGTCTAGCTGTTTTCAAATATGCTCTTTAGACCATAAACATATTGATCATCAGCAAAATGCCCATGCAAAATGTTTATATTGATTTACACTAACTAGTGACTATCCATCGGAAATTTATCTTGCTTGCTGCAGGTCTCAAAGCATTTTTTTTATTTATTCTTAAATGGAAGAAGCGGGGCTCTCGGGATAGAAGCAGAAATGTGTTTTGCTTGACAGTTTTGCATCTTGGTCATACAGCACATGACACATGTTCCCAACTCCATGCTATACAGTTTATTGAAATCTGAAGGGCCCAAGGCCCTACCGTGATTCACACCGGTGACCTGCAGATTGCACAAAAATGCCTGCAGAAGGCACGACAACCCACTGCACGATCTAGCTGGTTGTTTTTGTTTTATTCATTCAGTGATCCATAGAGGATTTGAATGCGCTTTTCACTTCTACGCATCAGTCCGCGCAATCACAAGCAACGAGAAAAGTGTAGAATATTCGCATTCTGTGTGCGATAGGACAGAAGGTGCTATTGGAGGTCAGATACCTTGGGGGAGGGGGGTAGCGGCACCATAGAGTCCGTGTAGCCTTGAGAGGATATAGCCTTACGGCTAGAGTGGCCGACCTTGAAGCTGGGGAACCGGGTTCGAGTCTCGGCAACGACACTCAACATCCTGTGATTCTGGGCAAATCACCTAATCTCCCCGAGCCTACCAAAAATGAATGTGTCCTTCTGTAACGAAACTGGTGCTCATCTAAAGTGCTCTGATACCCGATGTCTACGGTCTAGTTCGCGCTATATAAAACTCTCTTAAAAAAAAAAAAAAATGTTTAGAAGGCAGTTTATGTAGGTGATAATTCACTTTTTTCGCCAGTCTGTACTCTAAGCAGGCACCAAAGGCGGATATTCCCATCCGCTGGGTCACTATACGCTAACATGAAAAACCACCCCGGTTATTCCAAAAGCTGGAAACCAATCACAATCCTCATTGCGGATATTGACGCGAGTGCCAGGGGGAACCAAAAATGCTGGTCTTCTTTCAGCGTTAATATCCGTTTTTGTCTGATTCGGTGGCACAATAGGTGCAATACTATACATCAAAAATGCCACAAATCCTAAAAAATAACAGTAATCTCTTATCTGCTGTTTTTTGTTTGACACTGATAGGTTGGGGAGAGACTGGAGCAATACAATTTTAAAGCCAGGCCTGTGTTTTTGGCGCCAGTGTATTCTGCAGACCTGTAATTTAGTTTTTTGATGATTATCTGAGAGCATGCAAATTGCAATGCACAATAATTCATTGTAAAAAGAAAGCAATTTTCCCTGGGCTGGCTTTTGTTACCTTTCCTGAAATGTGTCTACACCGGCTACATCTTTATTGTTAGTTGCATTCGCCTGCGCTTGGGTTCGTCTATAGTGGATTATTCAATGCAAATTCAAGAAATACACAGTTCTTTTGTAGCTGCACATTTATTTGTTCCTTAGTTGGTTCTCCTATTTACTTACTTTTTTCTATTAGAGCTCAGCGCTGCTGAAATTCCAGTTGACAAGCTGGAAAAGCATTTGACGGGATTCAGTCCTAGTATATATATTATTTTAATCTATAATGAGCTTCATTGGAGGCTATTATGGTTTATTGCAGCTGGCTCTTCTAACTGCATGTTCATTTTTGAGGCTTCTATTGGTATATTAATTAATCAGGGGATTTCCTCTTGTGTTTTTTCTGATAGGCACATGTAGCTCAATTTCAAAAATCCACTTCTGACATTTTAAGATCATTCGTCCCTCCTGGGGTAGGGCACAGCAAGTCTTTAAGTGATTGCCATATACCACTATGGCATTGTAGGGCTCCGGGTTGTCTTAGGGAGCCTTTGCAAATGATTCTGATGTTTTCTTTGCAGACCGGAGTCTGGGTTCTTGTGGAGGTATGTTTCTGATACTGTCTTCCGGTCCTGGTAATGGTAGACTAAAGCCTACGCAAGCTATTGATATTGGTTTTCGGTATACCTGGGCGTAGTTCGCGGAGTTTTTTTTCTAAGCGGAACTCCAGGAAGTTACAAAAAACTGCGCGAAGTTCCACAAGTGGTGAAGCGCAGTGCGAACTGCAGTTTGTGCTGGTATTCCTGCCGCTAGGGTAGAAATTCTACCCGAGCGGCAGCCCGCGCTTGCGAACTTACCGCTCGCGATCAGGAGCGGGAAAAAAACTCAGCTGAACATCGCGAAGCGGAGTTTTCTGCGCTAACTCTGCGGAGTGCAGAAAACTCTGCGAACGGAGAAAGGTTCACTGCCCAGGCCTAGTTTTCGGAGGGTATTCTTGGATGGTTACAGCTAGATGTTGAACAGACTTGTAATAAATTGTTTATAGTTTTGGATGGTATTCTTGATTGGATACAGTTTGATGTTGAATCTTCTGGGTAGTGTAGAATCGGTATCAAATAGTTCATTCTTTCTGGAACGTATTCTTGGTTGGGAAGTGCCCTGCATTGACTTGCTGGAGTATTAATATGTTCATGGTTTGTGGATGGTATTACTGGTTGGAACATGATAGAAGTTGAATAGACTGAGTGGTGTAGACCGGGAGTTAACTTGTTGATGGCTTTCAGAAGGGATTCTTGGTTGGAATGTGCTGGATGTTGGAAATACGGAGTGGTGTAGACTGGATGTCAACATGTTCAAGCTTTTCCGTAGGTGTTCCTGGTTGGATTGTGCTTTTTTCTTACTAGACAGGGCATTTGTGTTAATATTGTTGCAATAATATTTAAGTCGACGTACACTGGAGCATCTTGGCTCTAGCAAAAAAACAACCAAAAGACAAACAACTATATTACAATTACTCACCATAGAGCAACTTTGCCAAAAGTGTCCCTGCTGTGTCAGCAGAAAATCCATGCCCATATACCAATGATCTTTAAATATGGCGGGTGGGTCAGCGGATGAAGAAGTGTCACCGCCTCAGCAGGATGGTATGCCACTACCAAGCTCCAAGGGGCCTTCAAAGTCCTCCTACTCTATTTCAGTCCCCACCATCTACCTTTCTTATCTTATGCATATTATACACCTAAATGTGTCACCCTAATGCATGACCCAGAACCTATACTCTGTTGTTACTTTGAATCGCAAGCGACCGTCACAATACTGTGCACACTCCTAGGACTTTAAAAAAATACTAGACCTCAATAATAGTTTGCCTAGAGAATTGTGGGAAAATAGTTTACGGTTTGCCAAATGTGATCGGATGTATAACTCAATCACTGGTGGCAATGGAGAGCTTCATTTATAGGTAGTTGTATTTTAAAGACGGCGTACGACTATAACGAGGAGAATATTGCCAGCAAGTTCTCTTTTTAGATCCTCCTTGAAAAGTTAGCCATTTTTACAGGTCTGTTGCAGCCTACCACTAACTGATGTCAACTAACTGATCGAAATGCCAGGATACGAAACCTGGCCATGTTTGCATCATTGCACCGCTGTCATCCGTATTTCAACATGAGTTGACTGTTGGCGACAAGTAAGGCAGGTCATGGGTACACTGTCTTTACCAGAAATGTAGACCCATCAGGTGAAAATTCTAGACACCCACTCCGTTATGAACATTAGTATTGATATAATTCAAAACCACCTTTTAAGATACAAAAATTATATAATTGTAATTGTTAGTTTTAAAAAAGATTTCTAAAATTAGTAGCAGGACGCCCATTCAGTAGGGGCGGCATAAGGCCACCCTATCCTGACAAAGCATTGTATACTTTGAAAAAATGTTTTGAAAGGAACCAAGTTTGTAGAGCACCCTGTAGCAGCTCTTTCCCAAGTGCCTGTTGGCCGAAACACTGATGTACGCAACACGCCATACCCCACCCCCACTGATCTATAGGAGCATACCTGACCCCTGTGGGCATTCTCAAACATAACCAGCGTGACAGCTCTCCTCGCACAGATACACAATGCGAGTGTAAGGTCAGTTGAGCCACTCAGTCGATTAATGTCCAGTATTCAATTAGAAAACGTCCATGGGAGCGAGCATAATTGCGATAGCTGGAGGATGTCAGCACAGACGCGCTATTTCTGAGGCACCCCATGAGCAGAGCCTTGAGTGATCCGTCGATAGGTAACCTGTGATCGTTGGTCCAGAAGCAAGTGGACAACAGGACCCGATCGAACCCGTCAATAGCGCATTGCTGCCGGTCTACTGGAGATGAAGTGAGGACAGCAGGTGGGGGGTTCCATGGGGGGCCTCCGTCGATATCCGGTCGATTGAGCTCAGATCTTCTGCCCATGTTGCTGAAAAAGAGAATGAGGATGTTTTCTTTTAATGCCCTTAAAGGCTTTTTTTCACCATAGAAAGGTTCAAGGTAGCCTTGGTATATGTGTAGCTGGGCTTGCCCCACAGGACTCCAGGTAGGTTCTGTGGGCCAGGGGTAAAGGGACTGCATTCAGAACTCAGTAGTTTAAGGGACCTGGGACCCATGTAGGCCTGAAGGAGCCCACAAGCTATTCCTATGAGCACAGAAATAATTCTCCTGGGCACTGTAACAGACCCTGAATCATAGGTTGTAGCCTCTTGTTAAATCTATAAAATTATATATTTGGAAATAATTGCTACAAATAAAAAATGTGTCCTCCATTTTTTTAAAGGAATTTTTTGGGGGGCAAGAGGTGGAAACCCCAAAGATCTCTGGAGAGGATCCGGCTTGAGTGTTATACTTGCTCGCCTCATGCAGTATATGAGAGCATTAATCGAGGCAGCTTCAGGTTGAGCATGCTTGTTGAATTCTGTTTCCGTGTACCCCCTTTTCGGATAACCTTGTTTGCATACATTGTTGCAATCCGCAATGTGCCAGAATGTCATTATTCTCACATATGTCTACATGGGAAAGGGGTGTCTGGCTCCAAACGTGCAGTTGCCATTCTAAAACGGCTATATGGTTTTGGAGAAGGTTACCTTATTAACCAAGGGGTACCTTTAAGCGGAGCCCGTACAAGTCGATAATTATACCCCGCACTCACCCCGCCCCAGTTTACACATGCTCATGATTACTGGTTGCCTGCCCATCCATGATGGTAGACCCACTTCCGTGTAATGGGAACAGAGCCTTCAAAATCATTGGTTGCTGCCATCTTGCAAACTGTGGCAAATACTGTGCTCTATACTGGCAGTATAGGGCGCGTGTAAGTACGATGCTCTATAATGCCAATATAGGATAATCCTTACAAAGAGTCATTCTTGGACTCTTTGATAAGGTCTCGAACTCTCAGTTTGAAGTGTTGGAGTTCGCTCCCCTGTGTCACACTAGTTCTTTGTGTGCTTAAATTATTGGATTGTCCTAAAAAGCTCTTTAGATCAGTGGTCATTGTGCTTTACCTAACTCACGACGCTGCCGGCCCTCCATTGTGCCTGTACAAATGATAAAACACAATGTTCCGTATACTCAAGCATTTACTTACATGTAACTTGCACTGCACACCTTGTGTATGTATGGTGGTAGGGCTGACCCAGGGGTATGGCTAGTACATGTCTCTTCAACCCATCACAGAGAAATAAACACATGCATGTGCTTACCTCAGGCCTACCTGCTTCTGTGCCTGGTTACTCAAGTGCAGGAGAAGTCGCAAGGCAGTCTGGGATCCTTTCGTATAGCTTGAGGTTCATGAGTATTTGAGTTATGTGTAACATTTTCACTCGCCTGCCAGGGTAGATATAGAGGACTTGAGGGCCCATTATCTGAGATGTTTCTACCACACCTATGCTTGCCCCATGCTCCAACACGTATGTCCTCCCTGTGAATCTATTTGAAACAAGTATGCGATTTTATCCTTTAGGTTCAAAACCGCTCCACTCTGGCCGCACACTACTCCCCTAGTAGAAGAATTTCGTCTTCATTTTAAAGGTTTTTCTGCACAGGAATCCTTAATTTTAGAAGTATAAACTGTACCTCCTCGAGGAATAAAGATTTTAAAAAATTGTCAGATGAATGCTTTTGCTCATTAAAAAAGTTAATTTGAAGAAGCTCGGTTTCCACCTTGACATATCCCATACACTAAGTGGCCCGTGGCTGCTAAAATTGTAAGAAGGCAAGTAAGCATTTGAAGGCAACCGAGTAACTTCAGTAGGAGCCCCAAGAGTATTTTTTTAATCATGGGCAGGTATTGTTTTGCTGCGCTGTTAATACATATGATCGATTGGGCAGAGTAGCATAATTCCCCCATTACTAGAATAGAAAACCAAATATAAAACATGTTTATGCCAATGAAGTTATTTTATATTTGCACAGTTTAGGCCTACATGATCCATATTAAAGAAATCTTGAAAGCATTTCCTTAAAATGTTTTGATTATTGTATGGGGCGCTGCATTTTTTTTAAAAAACAGTTTTGTTTTCGAAATTACCATTTTTAATCTATTCTTATTTTGTGTTTACTAGGCCATCCTGGGAGTGCAGTGTGAAGTTCAGAAGCAGCTCAAGGCATTTGTCACTCTGGAGCGGTTTGACCAGATGTACAGTTCTAGCATCGCTGGCTGCCAGCCGGACAACAGCAACTTCAAGTTTGCAGCGGGAGGCTCGGTCTTCGGCAAGGGGGTGAAATTTGCATTGAAAGATGGCCGAGTAACCACTGATATCATCAGCATGGCCAATGAGGATGGAAGGCGGATTGCCGCCATTTTGAACAACGCCAACTACCTGGAGAGCCTCCATTTCACCATTGAGGGCATAGACACGCACTACTTTGTGAAACAAGGGCCCTCTGATGGCGACTTGTCGATCCTGGGACTCAGTGGGGGTAGACGGACCCTCGAGAATGGAGTGAATGTCACTGTATCCCAGATTAACACGGTTGTTGGTGGAAGGACTAGACGCTACACAGATATCCACCTCCAGCACGGTGCTCTTTGTCTGAACACGCGCTATGGGACCACCTTGGACGAAGAGAAGGCGCGCGTCCTGGAGCTTGCCAGGCAGCGTGCCATAACCCAGGCCTGGTCTAGGGAGCAGCAGAGACTGCGGGATGGGGAGGAGGGTCTCCGCTCATGGACAGAAGGGGAGAAGCAGCAGTTGCTAAACACAGGACGCGTTCAGGGCTACGATGGCTACTTTGTCATTTCAGTAGAGCAGTACCCAGAACTGTCGGACAGCGCCAACAACATCCACTTTATGAGACAGAGCGAAATGGGCAAAAGGTGACATAGAGGTTCCTTGTATTGACTTCTTGCCAAAGACCGCTACTTTTGTGGCCACTTACCTGACTGTGTTGTACTCAATCCTTTTTTGTTTTTATTTTTTAAATGGACAAGGCGAACAAAAGAAAAAGAAGATATCTGGTTGCACTGTAATTCATGCAACATCTCTTTTTTTTCCCCTCTTAATATTTTGGCCTTCACACGTTTGGCAATGAACAGAAGGTGTTTTTGCTGTAGTGTGATCACAGTGAAACTTAACTGTTTCTTGTACTTTTTCCCCTTGTGAGGAATTTAAGTGAGGAGTGTCAACGTATGTTAACAGGTACTCAGTGTGAAGTGCGAAAACATGGATGTCTGTGCTATCTTGTCTCATCATTTCCCTTCCTTACTTGGGGCAGGGAGGATGCTATGCTCCAATGTGGAAAAAGAAGAAATTCTATCCATAAACGCTCTGATGTGAAAACTGAAATCATCCTAGATTTAATCACAGCCATTCATATCATCCATCTTAACGTGTTGTCATTTTTTTCTTGGCATCGCACTGAAAAATACATGAAACAAAAATAAAAATGTCAAACTGGCTTGCCCCAAACTCAATGCCCTCATAAGGTGTCGACTGCAAATGAAAGTATTTTACAGGTGTAGATGGGGCGTAGGTCTATGCGCCATCTTTTAGTGCTTCGGTGAGCACATATGCCCTCTGGAAACCAACTTCCAATTCCTAACAGTGACAGACTGAATTGTGTGCCTCAAGATAACTATATCACTTTTCTAATTTTATTTGGGACATCAAGTGTTTTTTTTCCTTGGCTCTTTCTGCTCAGAAGGAAAAGACAACGCAAATTGAGCTGCGCTGATTGCATAAGTAAATGCTGCCTCCTTCTGTTCTAAGTCCTGACCTAGAAATAATTGTTGACATTTTCTCTGTATTGTATGTTTTTCAGAACAATGTTTTTTTATATGTCTTTATGATTTATATGTGGGTAAGACTAAGGCTCCATATGGAATATAGGTCTCTCCCCTTCTCACAGGAGACCTGGTGATGCACAGTAAATGTATTTCTTTTCATAGCTGCTGCTCTGAGCATTTGTAAACGTAGCAAGCATACCACCTCAGTGTAAAATTGTAGCAGGCATCCCGCCAACCTCATTGTAAACTGTAGCAGGCACCCCTCCCATCTCTCTGTAACCTGTCGCAGGCACCCCACCCCAGTGTAAACTATAACAGGCATCCCTTCGACCCATGTGTAAACTATTACGGGCGCCACTCCACCTTGGTGTAAACTATCACAGGCATCCCTCCTTTGTCAGTGAAAATTATAACAGGCTTACCTCCATTTTGGTGTAAACTGTAGGAGGCATCCCTCCCACCTCACTGTAACCTGTCATAGGCATCCTTCCCTTTACAGTGTAAACTAAAACAGACATCTTCCGACTTCAGTGTAAACATTAACAGGCATCCCTTCCACCTCAGTTTAACCTGTCATAGGCATCCTCCCCTTTTCAGTGTAAAGTAAAACAGACATTTTCCGACTTCAGTGTAAACTTTAACAGGCATCCCTTCCACCTCAGTTTAACCTGTCATAGGCATCCCTGCCTTTTCTGTGTAAACTAAAACAGACATCTTCGGACTTCAGTGTAAGTTTTAACAGGCATCCCTCCCACCGCAGTTTAACCTGTCATAGCCATCCTCCCTTTTCAGTGTAAACTGTCACAGGCATCCCTGACACGTCACTCCAAACTGTGGTATGGATCTGCGCCATGTCAATCTAAACTGTTGAGGCATCTGGCCCACCTCAGTATAAATTGTAGCAGGCATCCCTCTCGCCTCACTGTAAACTGTCCCAGGTGTCCCTCACAACTCCACATAAACTGTAACAGGCATCTGTAACAACTCCTAAACTGTTAAAACATCTTGCGTACCTTAACATCCATTACTTCCACATCGTTGTAAACTGTAATTAAGGCGTCCTGCATACCTTACGTTGTAACAGCCATTACTTCCACCTCATTGTAAACTGTAAAAGACTTCTCTTGCACGCCAGTGTGAACGTGAACAAACTTGTGCATCTGTGTAAAATGTGACAGATATCACTTAGAGTGCAGTAAAAAAATGTAGCATACCTCACCCATATCTAGGAGTAAGCTGTAAAAAAAATCCCTCACCACACACTATAAACTGCAAAGCATTTCTTACAACTCAGTGTAAACTGTAAAAGGCATCTATGGTATCTCAGTGTAAACTGTGCCCAGCATTTCTTACACCTTATTCCTTTCAGCTCATTCTAAACTCAAAAAGCACCCACCACGCGTCAGTGTAAAGTGTAAATGTCACCACTTAGTGAATACTATAAAAACATATCTCACCCAGTACAAGCTTTAAAGGGAAACTACATACCTGAACGAAAACTGTGACCTACATCTATCACACCTCAGTGTAACCATATACTGCTCCTCAGTGTCAAGTATACTGCATCCCTCACACTTCAGTGGTATTGGTAAAGGCACCTCTTGCAGCTCAGTGTAAACATATACTGCTCCTCGGTGTAAAGTATACTGCATCCCTCACACTTACGTGGTATTGGTAAAGGCCCCTCTTGCAGCTCGGTGTAAACTAAACACATCTTTCACACCACAACTGTAATAACCACCCCTCCATATGTTGCAGTGTAAACTACAAAAGTATTCTTCGTAACTCTGTGTAAATAATAAATGCATCCCTCACCCTTCAGTGCATACTGTAAAGTTATCCTCCACATATTAGCTTAAACTATTCCAGCAGCAGACATCCTAACTGTAAACTGTTACAGTATCTCTCATACCTCCATGTTCATTCTGAAAGACTCTCTCCTCCTACATTTATAGGCACTCTTCCAAGCATACAGGCCAGCCTGCAACCACTTGGGCAGTTTAAGTGCAATGCTACACTAGCGAAAGTTGCAGACCATACAAATCCTAGATAATATCCCATTATGTAGCGGCACAGGCAACCCCACACACACCTGTTAGTATGTAGTTAGTCCCATCTGGTGAGGAGTGATACTGATACATACCAGCATCATACACACTCTAGCATGTAGCACCTATTAGCACTAGGCTGCTGACGGGTTTTGGTGCCACGATTTATCGAGATGGCTTGATGAGGGATTCATATATTTCCCATCCGAACTGTAAAAATCAGTCTTCACATGCAGAACTTTCGCATAAAATAACATATATACATTACACTCCTCTTCCACTATTCCTTCATAGCCCACCAAATCCCCTATCTCACATTAAGTCGCTCTTGGAGCACATGCTGTCCCAAAGAGATGATCTTGAAAAATGATGCCTGTCACTGGTAACGAGTCAGAGGCATGCCGGACACAGTGGGCACTGCGATGCTCAGGCAATTGCATGGACCTATGTTGGACTTCCTTGTAGCTTCAGTTGCAGTTAGTGTCCACCCCTGTAATGGGTGCCTAATCTTCCCATTTCACCTATTTAATGGGAATATTCAAATCAGTTCAAGGCATTTATAGAGCGCACAGGTGCGCCCTGACAGGCACCCTGGCGCTAGCAGAGAGTTCAAGACAGGAAAAGCCTAAAAAGAGATCAGGGCCAATTAGCCCACTAGGCATGAGTCCAGAAGCAGGGTCAAAGTTACCTTTTTATTAATCAAAATTCTAGGCTGGCTTTGAGTGATTCCATCGGCAACCAAGCCCTTCTCTGACAGGGGACACGGGACCACTGAGACGGGGGCCTGTCCATATATCCATAATCATGATCGATCAAAATGATGTGCTGTCGCATAGTGCCGCTTAAGCGATATATTTAAATTTCCGGCTGTAAAAAGTATTTTTTTGACTCGTTCAAATGGGGGCCTCTGGGATTGACATAAAAAGAGTAAACGATCACCAGTGTGCCTTTTTGGAGACCACTTAAATGGCCGACTGTTCTCCAGCCCCCTGCAGTCATTAGCTCCATCAAAGGTACTAGCCGACATCCCATGTAGCTCGCTCTTGCATTGAAGTATTATGAACCTTGTTCAGCAATGCTGTGCCTGGAACAACATTTATCCTGCAACTCTATTTTAACATTCCATATTAGTTAGCATCTTTGTTGTCTATCACTCTCCTTTTTGTATGTGCCCTATTGGGTGTTGTTTTTTCCCTCCTCACAAAATGGTCAGGCTTTGGAGACATCAAATGGGTAACCAGATGAAAAAATCTTCAGCAGTTTAAGTGAACGAGTCTGGAAGTGAGGGAAGGGCCAAATTTCAAGATGGAAGTAATGATGAAAGGTTCTTAAAAACACTTGACATGCTTGCACGAGGAAGCTAACATGCTTCCGGCAAGAAGGGCGGGTTTCGCCAACTTACTCCAAAGACCTCAGAAATCCATTAGATGGTGTGTTTCCATGATGTCCTTTGTCAAGGTCTACATTAGCGCCATCAAAATAAGTTCCCTCGTTCTGGGACTGTGTGAGCAGCGTAGAGCTGTTCACAAAGGGGCCTCAACACCGGGAATTTCAGAACTAATGCTGATTCCATTAAGAGCTCCTTATGCGAGCTGTGATTTAGCCACGGATCAGTAGACCGGGTCAAGCTGGAAGTTTGGAAGCTTGTACCTGATATGTTGAGGCAATGTAGCGCAGATGTAGCAGAGGGCAATGCTTTTCTTGTGAAGCTAAAGCTGGGAATAACTAAAAAGTAAACATTGGCAAAGTTTGTTTGGTTTTGTCATTGTTTTTGCAAATATTTGCTGTTAAGGATTCTGCCGGGGCCATTATCAATTTGAATATAACATTGTCTAAAAGCACACATCGCCCTCATGGTTCCTGGCACTTTGTGTGTCCATGTGCTCCATGTGAATGCGCAGAATGACATCACTCACGGTGAAGGTAGGGTTTCTGAAGTGGGCTGACCCATTGCCAAATACTGTATGCTGTAGTGGGCAGAAGAAAAATGTGAATGACACAATAAAATTCCAGTGGTTGGGTCAAAGCCCCTATAAGGAAGTATATTATACATATTGTTTCAGTAAAATCAAATGTTCTTGGCTAGCGCCAGACTTTACAAAAAAAGAAAAAAATAGTTCCATCTCATTTTTAACTTCCAAATGTGACAGTGATTGAGGGCTGGGATATCCCGTATTCAAAACTTAGCTCCTTGATGTATACATTTTTCATTTAGTTTTGCATTTTTACAGAGCCTATACACTGTAGTTAACTCGGCATGCTTTAATTTGAGACGAGTATAATTCGAATTTAAGTTGAAAATTGGAGAATGTGATACGCTATTAAGGGCAATACATCTTAGAGTTTTCCATTTTTACAGATTTATACACACAAGTACTGACGGAAAAAATCTGTTGCCCTGTCCATATTTATTTTGAAAAACAAAAAATCTAGAAATTGAGTCTTCTATTCAGTGTCTCTCCATCAAGCTGGCTGCCGCGACCTCAGGCCAGTAGTTTTCATGTTGACAGCATGGGGAGCTTACAAAGAGATTCAGTTTCCCAATGCAGGTTGAGGGGTGGGAAATGCTCGTGTGTGCTAGAACTATAATGTAATGTTTTCAGGCAGGTGTATTGTTTTATAATACATGGCCACATAGCACACTCAAATCTTAGACGTTGAATGTTTCACTATATTAGCTGCAACTTCAATTTTTCTCTCACCAGAAATAAATCTGGATCAATATTAATTAAGAGGATGACAAAACAGATGTAGATATATACAGGCATAAATATATTTATGCAACACTGTAAAACCGGAAATGCGAATTATAAAGTGCTCATAGCAAGTCCATGACAAGATGGGTAATCCCCCCCTCCCCCCCCTCAAAAAAAGTTACCCCAATGAAATTTCATACAGTGGTGTGGCACAGTCTGTTTCTCATCACATGTTGTCAGAAAGACGTGAGATGTTAAAGTTACCTGCTGAAGCACTGCACTAACTTTGGTCATCTCAAAAGCCTCTCTTGGAACTTTAATTTAAGCAAAGAATGTCTGCATACATTTCCTGGTCTCCTAGTCCTGTGAAGATTGTATACCAGGGTTCAGATCACTTTCGAACCCAGTTGCTGGTCCACTGAATTCCCTTGCCTACGTTTATTCCATTGGTGGTCTATAGCCCTAGTAATTGGTGATGAAATGTGCCAACAGCGTTGCATTGAAAAGCCTGCACAAGTATTTCATTTGAACATGATCCCCGAAAATGTATATTTAGTGGGCTTTTTTTTAGGAGGATACGAATAAATGACAACAGTTTTCATGAAACATCCTCTTGCGAGGGCGGCCACTTTGAGTTTATAACACTACAAGGGCAAACGTGTCACACGGTAACCTTAAACATGGCACATGGCCAGCGGCATTGGTTGGGGACATTGCACAGAAAAATTGGGGTGCCCCTTATTGCGTCAGTGTTGCAGTTGAAAGAGGGAACTGCTCAAGCACATGCCCATGGTTTGTCAGATGCACCCTCAGTGTTTTAATGATAATAACACCCCCATTATTTAATTATACATTCTTGTAAGACAGGAGCACTGCTAAACAATTTTATAAAAATGAGATTGTTCTTCTCTAGATTTTGTGAAGATAAATTTTTTTGTTGCAGATGTCACTGTTTGTAATGTTTTTTGATTTACTGTGAATGAATGCTCCATAACTGAAAAAAGGATGTTTATGCATGAAGAGAGGTGAACTTGTGTCTCTGGGGAAGGCAAGAGGAGCCTAGGAAACCTTCAAGCGAGAAGCCTTTTAGGACCACAAAACTGGCCTGCCAAAGCATGGGTCAATCTTTCAGGTCAGTTTTGCTGATGTGACTGTACAAATACAACTTAGCACCCAACCAGGACCACACTTTTATAAATCTGCTTCGCTAATGTGAAGACTTGCACATGCAGCCGGACGGTCTCAAAAAGGATTGTGGAAGGGTGCTGCATTTTTGCAAAGTTCACCGGAGAATGTCATTACCAGGTGTACTATTTTTTTCCCCGAAGTCTGGAACTGATTTTGAGAATTTCTTTTCTCAACACAATTGTGTTTCTAACACTGTATTCTTGACTGTGTAAATAATTCAAGGCTGTAAATAAAAACGCAGATGTAGATACCTTCTAGGACAAAAAAAAAAACAATGTGACCCTGTGTAGCCTTCGGTGACAAATAAAGATTATTTTATGTTTATCCATGTTGGTCTTTGTTTAAGGATTCCTAAATTAGAAAAAAGGACAACTGTGTATGCGTATTTAGAGGTGCACGTTCTTACAAACATAAGTGTTTTTTTTTTATGCTGTAATATGAAGCACAAAAAAAAACACTCATCAGCTTGATGATGTAATTCCTGAGAACCCCCTAATTGTATTTTTCGATGTTAAAAGTTCTGCCAGACAGCTAAAGCTGTCTTTTAGCCAGACCTAAAAATACCCAATGCCTACTCTATATGTATTACCGAAACACATCTACCTCTGTTTCCTCCTGCTGAATTTAGTCTTTTCGTGACCATGTTTGTGGCTTCCTCCTTGCCATACAAATTTGTGTCTGCTATCCAATTCTGTTTTTAAATTTATTTTTCTTTATTGCCATTAATAAGTACAACAAAATTGAGCCATACATCATCATAAGTAATACCATTATTGGTTAACATCACATACCGCGCGCTATCCTTTTACATTCCAAATTATACATTGAAATATATTTAAATCAAATCTCTTACAATGCCATTCGTATACCGCCACCTATTCTCCCCTCGCAGAGACACCCCATGGGTAGCACAGCGTCAACATTTAGTCACTCAAGTCTGGTTCTGAATCTTCAGGTGGTGGGGCACATATGTTTCCCCTAAAGGTATTCCAGTTACCCCATACGCGTTTCCATTTTCGTGGGCATCCCTTATTAATAAAAACTGCCTTTTCCACCACCATGTGCTATCCAATTCTGGTTGGCCGCTCATTCTCTTCTTCTCAGTGCCTCTAAATCGGACTCATTGGCTTTTCTTACTCTCCATCCTTACCCTGCAGTGTCCCTGTGTTTTCCATCTCTTACGTCCCAAACCACCTTAAACCCACAATCTGGTCAGTGCCATAACTTTTCTGCACAGAGTACCTCTGTGTCCTGTGGATTCTAGTTATATAGAAATCTGCAAGATCCACCTGCAAGATCCACCCATTTATTACATTCTCTGCAATAAAATGCTCTTCTCTGACCTTTATTACCATACCCAACTGTAACTTAGATTCCCTGTCAACTCCCTCCTCTACAGTCTATATAGAATAATGCTCTTCATGATCTCTTTTATATACGGTAAACTTCTCGTGCCCCATCAGCCACTGACTTTCTTGACAAGTCCTATCCAGTTTTCTTTTTCAAATGTTTTATTGAATTTTAACATCGTGGTTAACACGGCACTCGGTAGAGACGATACCTTCTCCATGATGGAACTCGCCCACAGTTTGGTAAACTATGGTGGAGGGGGTTTCCAGGTGTCTCCTAACAGGAGGTGAGACATCAGCCTGGTCAGTTTATACAATATAAATTCATGTTCATCCACACACCACGTAACTAAAAAAAAACTAGGGGTCCCTTGTATATTGAGGTCCACCACATGTGGACGAAGAAGCGCTGTTGTTGGCAGTCCTTCAAGTAAGTACAACAGTCTGTTTATGAAGCTTAGCTTCTTTGGAGTCGGATAGCTACATAACAGGATCTTCTGGGCATTCACTTTATGTGCATGCACAGGGATGCTTTGGCTGCCCTATATCAGATGTTATTCTTTGACTCTTTAATAATACTCTAGCCTAGATTGCTGGCCCACTTGGCTATATATTTATGGTTACAGAAGGGATATTTCACTTCTAATGTCTTGTACTGGTTGGAATCAGCCCCACAAGTCAAGCCAAAGAACAAGGAACAAATCGGCGCTCCCAGAAACTGGGGTGAGCAATGATGGAAATGGGGTAATTCTCCAGGAGCGAACAGCGTTGTCCTCTGCCAGATTCTTCTAATGGACAATAGAATTTGAGGACTAAATCTACGCTGTTGTCTACATGGTAGCCTAATGAGTTTAGCGAGGTAAGTATAGATTTGATCTTGTGCCTTATAAAAATTAAACTTATGACCTCACCCATCAGTTATTGTAGGGAAGATTTAATTTGTGCTGCACATCTGTATTGGCTATGTCAACAAAGTCCAAGCCACCCTCAAGGGCATACTAAAGCTCTTGATTGGGTGGGGGAATATATCCCCAAGTACATTGTGTGAGCTTTTGTTAAATTTGTTTAAAGTGTAGCAGGTGAGTCAGGAACCAGAAGTAAGGAAGAAAATCCATGTTGCCACATTCCGGCTGCTCAGCCACAAGATAAACCCCACTAGCCTAGGTCCTAATATGGAGTTCGTAGTAAGCAAAATAAATTAGCCCTGGATAATGATGAATGTCTAGCTGACACATACATCACCCCTTACTTATTTTCTCCACCCATTGCAATTCATATTCTGCCTTCACTCTTGGGTTTAATATCTCTTTCTTTTGTAACATTTAGTTCTTGAGACTGCAGAAAAATTATTAGGTTCTTCGACAAGGCAAGGGAACAACATCATACACAAGACATTGTCACTACACATGGATATCTTAGAATGACCCGATTTAATGGACACTCCTGTTATAGAAGAGATGTACAGAATTTTCTGGTCAAGTGGCTCCAGGGCAAGCAGGAGGGAAGCAGAAGACAACCCTGGTGTGCATCGCTAGTCGGCATAATGGTTTGGGATCATTTCGAATCCATCTTATTTCCAGTCGCGGGGCAGAGAGAGCAAGTTCAGTAGAATAAACTTGCAAATCTTTGGATAAGTCATGCTGCATCAAGGCCAAATTAACATGGTTAAAGTACTTCTCTGCAACAAAGGAGAAAGCCAAGGATCTGTGTAGCATTTAGGGTAAGATACATCATACCACCACCATGTCTGATAAAGCGTGATTGTTCAGGAGAAATCAACTTGCATGGAACTCCTACCAACCCCTTTGCTTTAACCTTAGCAGATTTGGTAGAGTGCCTGGCAGTTTGGGCTGAACTGTTCCTATTGGAGCAGAATCATGGCTGATTTGCATATGGCTAGTTCCGGTTTGAGGTGACATGGTGGACACAAAAATGATGAACTAGATGGTGGCTCGGAGAAATTACCAGTGGCTAAGAATAATTCCAGTAATTCATTTATTGCTTTTTGGTTTTCCTTAGCATAGATATTTGCATACCAGTTCAAGTAAGACAACTGGCCCACATGATCCACACTAGTCTAGAACCTTGCTTGGTTTCAGGATGATGGTCAGTGGGTGTCCATCATGGAGGGTACACATTTTCCAGAGTCTTATAAGGAACTTGCGTCATTGCTTTAGAAATGGGGCAGAGGTGAGGTTGTTAGAAAGCCCATGAGGCGACTGTCGGGCCTTGTTGCCGGGTAACATTGCTATTGCGAATTCCTCCCTTAGAAATTGTCTTATCTAGAGATTAGATAGTGGCTGCATAAAGTCTGGGAAAGACGTAGTCTGTCAAGTAGTCCTTCTGTCCCTTTGGCGCATTCTGGATAATATTTTTAGCACCCATGGTATACCTTCAGCAGTGTGCTGTAGTTTACTCCATAGTTGTCTTTAATCTTGCTCCCCAAGGATTTAATGTGCTTGGCCTTTATTTTCTAAGCAGTACATATTTTCGTAGTGTAATTGGTTAGTGTGACGCAGTGTTTAAGTGGTGTTTGTTTAGTATTTCATCTAAATTAACTCTTGCCATTCCGAAGACCCTACATACCTTCAAGACTCACATGAACTTGTATTTGTACACAGTCCTTTATCTGATCTTCAAGGTCTCATGTCATCATTTCTGAGCATGCTCTATAAGATCTCAGGTTATATGTTTTCTCGATAGAAGTATTTCATAGAATCTCACATCATTTCCTGTCATAGACTGGAAGCGGTGACGGTCTCTCTTATATCCTTCGTTATTGCCCAAAGAAAGGGTGTCGTCCCAGTAGCCAGATTGCCACCCTACACAATGTATTTGTGAACGGTATCAGAGGTCTCCTTTAAAAGGTCCGGGTTAGAAGTAACAAGTCACACCGGGTCGGAAAAAACCTCTTTGGCAATATGGATAATTCTTGATTGAAGATAGGGCCTGGCTGTTATCCAAAAAGGGCATCCCTACACTAGCTTTACAAAAGTTTGGAGTCACAACACCAAAACAACCCTGAGGCAGAGCTGAAATGGAATACTACCCCGAGATATAGTCAGGGGTCAGACTTATTGCAAGCATCTTCCCATCACCTTTGCTGTGATTGATGTTTTGCCCTAAGTGGCCATGCACAATCATCAATTTAAATGAAGGTCAAGATCAACACTGAAGGATACAAAAAAATTATTATAACAAAACTGATATGTTAAGACACCATTTCGTGTTTAATATTGACTTTAGGAGCTTTCTCTGACCAGCAATTTACATCAGCATGAGAAACTGGGATCATTTTGTTCATTGATCTTACATTTCCCACAGTGTGTGCTTAGGCATTGTGGAGGTAGAGTGAGGGGAATGGTGAAGTGCGCCCAAATGTTTTAACAATAGAATTTCAACTATACAGCTTAAAGGTGAAATAGATATTCAAAGCATTTGTATAGGGCAGCACTATCACCCCTGGGGGTATCTGGGCACTGAGGGTGCGATCACTCGATTGAAAAGCTACTTTTGAGGTTCTTTCTGAACTCCTGCAGGGAGGGTGCTGTTTGGAGATGGAGGGGTAGCTCATTCCAGGTCTTGGCAGCAATGTAGGAGAAGGTGCAGCTTCCTCTATGGCGGATGTGGGGGGTGATTGTATGGACTAGCTCAGCATAGCTGTCTTGTGGGGCTATGGAAATTTTGTCAATGGTTGATGTAGGC
The DNA here is from genome assembly GCF_964204655.1 of Triturus cristatus. Classification (NCBI taxonomy): domain Eukaryota; kingdom Metazoa; phylum Chordata; class Amphibia; order Caudata; family Salamandridae; genus Triturus; species Triturus cristatus. The sequence continues at coordinate 1,450,099,549 of NC_140591.1, forward strand.
CGGTCCTAGATCGTGTAGGGCTTTGTAGGTGTAAGTGAGGATCTTGAACGAGCATCTCTTCTGGATGGGGAGCCAGTGGAGGTGTCGGAGGTGGGCGGTTATGTGGGTCCTTTTAGAGAGGTCCAGGATGAGACTGGCTGCCATGTTCTGTATGGCCTGGAGTCGTATGAAGAGATAGGTGGAGATGCCAGGGTAGAGAACATTGTCGTAGTCGAGGCGGCTGGTGACGAGTGATGGTTTTTCTGGTGTTAGTTGGAATTCATTGTAAGATTCTGCGGAGAGGGCTGAGGGTGTGGAAGCAGGCAGAGGCAACTGAGTAGACTTGTTGGTTCATGGTCAGACAGCTGTCCACGATGATGCCTAGGTTGCATGCCTGGTCTGATGGTGTGGGTCCGCGTTCAGTCGGCCAACAGCTGTGGTCCCAGATGGAAGTGTTCTTCCCAAAGATCAGTATATCTATATTGTTTGGAGCTGAATTTAAGGCAGTTGTTTCTCATCCAGTTAGCTACGTTGGTCATGGTTTTGCAGAAGTTGGTTCTGGTAATGGAGGGGCCTTCGAAGAGCTAGAGGATAAGTTGAGTGTCATCTGCATATGAGATTATGTTGAGGCCATTGGATGGAACGATGTCTGCGAGGGGAGTCATGTAGGTGTTGAACAGGGTTGGGCTGAGGGATGATCCTTTGAGTACGCCGCATATGATGTCCTTGGGTTCGGAGGTGAAGGGAGGCAGCCGGATAGTCTGAGTGTGACCTGTCAGGAAGGAGGCGATTCACTAGAGGGCTCTTTGTCCTATGCTGGTGCTGTAGTCTTTTAATCAGGGTGTGGGGCACATGGTGTTGAATGCTGAAGAGATGTCGAGGAGGATCAGGACTGCAGTCTCTCCGCAGTCGAGGAAGATCCTGATGCCGTCTGTGGCGACAACCAGAGCAGTCTCTGTGCTGTGGTTTGCACAAAATCCTGATAGGGAGGCATCCAGTAGGTGGTTCTTTTCCAGGTATTTGGTGAACTGTTGGTTGCTGGCCTTCTCAAGTACTTTGGCCGGGTAGGAGAGCAGGGAGATAAGATGGTAATTTATGAGTTTGCTGGGGTCGGCGGACAGTGGGGTTTGACCTCTGCGTTTTTCCAACTGTCCGGGAAGGCTGCTGTGGAGAAGGATGAATTGATATTGCTGATAAGTTCTGGGCTGTTTGGGTGGGATCCGAGGTTGAAGAGGCGGTGGGGGCAGGGAGCGGTAGGTGCCCTGGAGTGGATGGATGACATGATGGCCGAGGTGATCTGGGTGGTGAACGAGGACCTGTGGTGATCGTTCGGCTGACTTGCGATGGTTGGCTGGGGCTGTAGAGGTTAAGTGCTGAGGGTCGAAGTTGTTGTAGATGGTGATGATCTTGTTGTGGAAGTAGTCTGAGAGGGTGTCTCAGAGTTCTTGGGAGGGTTGAATGGTTTTCTCTGTGGCTGTTGGGTTGGACAATTATTTTGCTATCTTGAAGAGTTTGTTTGTGTGGTTGACTGCTTTCTTGATGCGGTTTGTGATTGCCTCTCTCTTGGCTTCTTTAACACTCTGGTGGTAGTTGTGGAGGGCTGCCTTGTAGGGTGATTGTATGAACTAGCTCAGCATAGCTGTCTTGTGGGGCTATGGAAATTTTGTCAATGGTTGATGTAGGCCGGTCCTAGATCGTGTAGGGCTTTGTAGGTGTGAGTGAGGATCTTGAACGAGCATCTCTTCTGGATGGGGAGCCAGTGGAGGTGTCGGAGGTGGGCGGTTATGTGGGTCCTTTTAGAGAGGTCCAGGATGAGTCTGGCTGCCACGTTCTGTATGGCCTGGAGTCGTATGAAGAGATAGGTGGAGATGCCAGGGTAGAGAACATTGTCGTAGTCGAGGCGGCTGGTGACGAGTGATGGTTTTTCTGGTGTTAGTTGGAATTCATTGTAAGATTCTGCGGAGAGGGCTGAGGGTGTAGAAGCAGGCAGAGGCAACTGAGTAGACTTGTTGGTTCATGGTCAGACAGCTGTCCACGATGATGCCTAGGTTGCATGCCTGGTCTGATGGTGTGGGTCCGCGTTCAGTCGGCCAACAGCTGTGGTCCCATATGGAAGTGTTCTTCCCAAAGATCAGTATATCTATATTGTTGGAGCTGAATTTAAGGCAGTTGTTTCTCATCCAGTTAGCTACGTTGGTCATGGTTTTGCACAAGTTGGTTCTGGTAATGGAGGGGCCTTCGAAGAGCTAGAGGATAAGTTGAGTGTCATCTGCATATGAGATTATGTTGAGGCCATTGGATGGAACGATGTCTGCGAGGGGAGTCATGTAGGTGTTGAACAGGGTTGGGCTGAGGGATGATCCTTTGAGTACGCCGCATATGATGTCCTTGGGTTCGGAGGTGAAGGGAGGCAGCCGGATAGTCTGAGTGTGACCTGTCAGGAAGGAGGCGATTCACTAGAGGGCACTTTGTCCTATGCTGGTGCTGTAGTCTTTTAATCAGGGTGTGGGGCACATGGTGTTGAATGCTGAAGAGATGTCGAGGAGGATCAGGACTGCAGTCTCTCCGCAGTCGAGGAAGATCCTGATGCCGTCTGTGGCGTCAACCAGAGCAGTCTCTGTGCTGTGGTTTGCACAGAATCCTGATAGCGAGGCATCCAGTAGGTGGTTCTTTTCCAGGTATTTGGTGAACTGTTGGTTGCTGGCCTTCTCGAGTACTTTGGCCGGGTAGGAGAGCAGGGAGATAAGATGGTAATTTATGAGTTTGCTGGGGTCGGCGGACAGTGGGGTTTGACCTCTGCGTTTTTCCAACTGTCCAGGAAGGCTGCTGTGGAGAAGGATGAATTGATATTGCTGATAAGTTCTGGGCTGTTTGGGTGGGATCCGAGGTTGAAAAGGCGGTGGGTGCCCTGGAGTGGATGGATGACATGATGGCTGAGGTGGTCTGGGTGGTGAACGAGGACCTGTGGTGATCGTTCGGCTGACTTGCGATGGTTGGCTGGGGCTGTAGAGGTTAAGTGCTGAGGGTCGAAGTGGTTGTAGATGGTGATGATCTTGTTGTGGAAGTAGTCTGAGAGGGTGTCGCAGAGTTCTTGGGAGGGTTGAATGGTTTTCTCTGTGGCTGTTGGGTTGGACAATTATTTTGCTATCTTGAAGAGTTTGTTTGTGTGGTTGACTGCTTTGTTGATGCGGTTTGTGATTGCCTCTCTCTTGGCTTCTTTAACACTCTGGTGGTAGTTGTGGAGGGCTGCCTTGTAGGGTGATTGTATGAACTAGCTCAGCATAGCTGTCTTGTGGGGCTATGGAAATTTTGTCAATGGTTGATGTAGGCCGGTCCTAGATCGTGTAGGGCTTTGTAGGTGTGAGTGAGGATCTTGAACGAGCATCTCTTCTGGATGGGGAGCCAGTGGAGGTGTCGGAGGTGGGCGGTTATGTGGGTCCTTTTAGAGAGGTCCAGGATGAGTCTGGCTGCCACGTTCTGTATGGCCTGGAGTCGTATGAAGAGATAGGTGGAGATGCCAGGGTAGAGAACATTGTCGTAGTCGAGGCGGCTGGTGACGAGTGATGGTTTTTCTGGTGTTAGTTGGAATTCATTGTAAGATTCTGCGGAGAGGGCTGAGGGTGTAGAAGCAGGCAGAGGCAACTGAGTAGACTTGTTGGTTCATGGTCAGACAGCTGTCCACGATGATGCCTAGGTTGCATGCCTGGTCTGATGGTGTGGGTCCGCGTTCAGTCGGCCAACAGCTGTGGTCCCATATGGAAGTGTTCTTCCCAAAGATCAGTATATCTATATTGTTGGAGCTGAATTTAAGGCAGTTGTTTCTCATCCAGTTAGCTACGTTGGTCATGGTTTTGCAGAAGTTGGTTCTGGTAATGGAGGGGCCTTCGAAGAGCTAGAGGATAAGTTGAGTGTCATCTGCATATGAGATTATGTTGAGGCCATTGGATGGAACGATGTCTGCGAGGGGAGTCATGTAGGTGTTGAACAGGGTTGGGCTGAGGGATGATCCTTTGAGTACGCCGCATATGATGTCCTTGGGTTCGGAGGTGAAGGGAGGCAGCCGGATAGTCTGAGTGTGACCTGTCAGGAAGGAGGCGATTCACTAGAGGGCACTTTGTCCTATGCTGGTGCTGTAGTCTTTTAATCAGGGTGTGGGGCACATGGTGTTGAATGCTGAAGAGATGTCGAGGAGGATCAGGACTGCAGTCTCTCCGCAGTCGAGGAAGATCCTGATGCCGTCTGTGGCGTCAACCAGAGCAGTCTCTGTGCTGTGGTTTGCACAGAATCCTGATAGCGAGGCATCCAGTAGGTGGTTCTTTTCCAGGTATTTGGTGAACTGTTGGTTGCTGGCCTTCTCGAGTACTTTGGCCGGGTAGGAGAGCAGGGAGATAAGATGGTAATTTATGAGTTTGCTGGGGTCGGCGGACAGTGGGGTTTGACCTCTGCGTTTTTCCAACTGTCCAGGAAGGCTGCTGTGGAGAAGGATGAATTGATATTGCTGATAAGTTCTGGGCTGTTTGGGTGGGATCCGAGGTTGAAAAGGCGGTGGGTGCCCTGGAGTGGATGGATGACATGATGGCTGAGGTGGTCTGGGTGGTGAACGAGGACCTGTGGTGATCGTTCGGCTGACTTGCGATGGTTGGCTGGGGCTGTAGAGGTTAAGTGCTGAGGGTCGAAGTGGTTGTAGATGGTGATGATCTTGTTGTGGAAGTAGTCTGAGAGGGTGTTGCAGAGTTCTTGGGAGGGTTGAATGGTTTTCTCTGTGGCTGTTGGGTTGGACAATTATTTTGCTATCTTGAAGAGTTTGTTTGTGTGGTTGGCTGCTGTGTTGATGCGGTTTGTGATTGCCTCTCTCTTGGCTTCTTTAACACTCTGGTGGTAGTTGTGGAGGGCTGCCTTGTAGGTGGCTCTGCCTGCAGGGTTCTTTGCGGTGCGCCATTGCCTCTTGAGTTGGTAGCAGTCATGCTTGGAGGCTTTAAGCTCTGGGGTGTACCAGCTGGCTTGATTTGAGGTGTTGTAAGATTTTGCTGGTTTCATAGTGGCGACACTGTTGGCACATTCAGTGATCTAGTTGGAGAAACTTTGGACAACTTGGTTGAGATCTGCTAAGGATTTGTTAGGGTGACGCTGAGGGTCTGTGCCCACTGTGTCTCAGGTATCTTGCCCCAGCTTCAGTGGGAGGAGACATTGTGCTTTGTGATAGTGCGCTGAGCATTGGAGATGGTGAAGTGTACAATGGTGTGGTCGGTCGAGGAGAGCTCTGAGATGTGGCTGAATTAGATTTTGTTGTTGAAGGTAAAAATGGCATTGGGAGTGTGCCCAGCTTTATGCATGGGTTCTGTGACCAGTTGGGTGAGGCCAATGTTGACCAGGTTTTCCAGGAGGGCGGTGGAAGTGGCATCATTGGGGTAGTCAACGTGGAAGTTGAGGTCGCCGAACAGGAGGTGGTGGTAGGAGTCCATGGCTAAATAGTCCTGGGAGGTAGGAGGGGCTGGGAGGACGGGAGTGGGACTGGCGGGAGAAATCACGACAAAACCAGAATGAACGAAAGACAATGACAAATATGGGTGGAGAGTGGACAATCCAATGACAAATATGGGCGGAGAGTGGGCGGGCTTCAAGTACATACTCCAATACAGCATGGCTCACAGAGCAGCGCATGCGCTGCCCAGGCTCAACCTAAAAAGGCAGAGAACTTAACATAGCGCAGTTTGCACATCTATACCTGTTAAATGTCTGTCACTATGAGGTGGAGAGAAATTATGAGCTTAAATTGGTCCTGAGAAGGTTTGAGCAACTTTGGTGGGAGAGCGTCTAGCACAGGGAAGTAAGCAGACCATTTGAGAACCTTGGGACCAGAACTGAAGAAGGCCAGTCCCACCAAGGCTTATTTTCAATGTAATACCTACAGCTGACCCTTCTGATGCCCTTTGGGCTGTTTCATGAGCAGAAATCTCTTTTCTCAGGTAGCAATGGGCAGGGGTTTATGCACCAGACAGAAGCATTTAAACTTAATCCTATTCCCTACTTTTAACCAGCTCACCTTTGCTCAGGCCAATGAGATGTTATGCCATCTCCAAACCTCATATTAAGTCATAACCTGGGTTCTGTGAAAGTGCTCAGGATAGTCATCGTTGTAGTAATACGTAGATAGAGGGTGCTAGTGTAAGCGAGATGGGAAGTAATCACAGATCCTGCATGTTCATTAATGTGTAAAATACCATATTTTACTAAGCAAAAAAAGAAAATCTGCCTCCTTTAGAGTTTGACAGATGGGTTACTCCGTCAGAAACGCGAAGGTTATCTAGTTCGCCCTATTACATGTGCATTATTTGCCATGTGTAGTACAGTGGATGGGGTATCCGTCGCATTTGTGATGGAGCACCTGTCTGCCAGACTCTAAATCAGACCCTAAGCGTTCAAGGTATTTTGTTTTACTACGGGACGATCTTGTTTTCCATTGTCAACTGTAACACCAATTGACTACCATTTTTTTAAAACTTTCTTTTTAAAACTATTTTATTAACGCTGTCTACTAGCACCAATTTGCACACACCATCATCCAGTTTATGCATCACCTTAATTTCATTTTTTTTTTAATTTGCTGTGTTCTTTATTCTCATTCTTACTGCATACTAATGTCTTAGCCAAACCACCTTCATACCTTGCCAACTTTTCACTCCCTCACCTTTAGCGCCCTTTCACTTAGACATTTCCTTAATTCGTATCTGATAGAGATGTCTAGCCGCAGATTCCTTAACTTAGAATATCCCCAGGCGTCAGACTGGATCCGGAAAACTTTACGCAGTAGCACCTCTGCAAGCCAGGGGCGGCGCCGCACGACTCCGCCCTGACATCGTCCACGGACGTGACGTCAGCGGAGCCATATATGCCCCTCCCGGCGCGCTGACATCAGTTTTCTCCTTTTCCAAGTCCCAACACAGACCCTGGAAAACCAGCAGTTCCTTGGCCTGGTTTTTAGGCCATTTCGACACCTACGGTGTTGCCGGAACAGTGTGCGATGCCTTCGGGTTTTAAGGCTTGTGAAGCCTGTGCGCGTCAGATGTCTGGAACTGACCCGCATCTCATCTGTATGTGGTGCCTTGGCATGTACCACGACTCCAAAGAGTGCGATGCTTGTCAGAGGATGAGGCCCAAATCCCTCAGAGAGCGCCGTATGAAACTGCTGGCCGCACAGCTGTCCGGTCCAGCCCCTTTGCGTCGCCGCTCTCCTGCTACGGATCGGGCTCTGTCCAGAGGTCGTTCCCGCGAACGTCTTTCGAGGGCAGGTAAGCGCAAGCACAAGTGGCAAGCGCGGAGGTCCTCCTCCCATCCGCATACTGCTGGCGCCCCCTCCTCTTGCTCTATGCCAGGTAAGGGCACCCGGCAGTCGCTTCCTCCATACCCTCCCTTTCCGGGGGTTGGAGCGACGCGTGCCCAAATGGAGGCTTATTCTCTTGCACTCCAGTCATACTTTGGGTCCCCATCTCTCCCTGGAGCACCTTCGGGTCCCAAACAGGTTGAGGGCACTCATGTCGGGTCCTCACTGGCGGATTCTTCCTCGGCGCCGGCTGTGTGCATCAACTCCGGTTCCGGAGACGATACGACGCCGACGGGTCCTGGCCCAGTGGGTCCTCCCAGTAGCCCGTCCAGCCCACCCCGTCAGTCTTCGCATAGCTCAGAGCGGCTTTTTGCGTCGACGTCGGAGGCGGCGCCGGCACCGACGCACGGCTCAGTGCCCGGCTCGACCAGACGGGCACATTTAAAGTGGGATCGACGTCAGACGGCGTCCAGGTGGAGTCCCCTCTGGAGGTCGTCGACGTCCAGACGACTCCAACCCGGCATCGATCGACGCCGGAGTCACTGTTTCAGCTTCCTCACGAGGTTGCTGCTCCTCCCCACTCCTTGGACGTCGCTGCGTCCTCCACACAACGTCGATCAACGCTAGTGCTGGCAACAATGCCTCCTGATCAAGAGGTTGACGCTTCTCTGGATTCCCCGGATCGGGGGCCCATGGTGCAAGTGCCTTGTGTTACCTGGCCTTCGGGTCAGTCTCCGGCTCCTCCACTTTTGTTGTCCAGTGGATGGCTTAGTCTTCAGCCGTCTCCTACCGATGGCTTATTATCGCCTAGCCGGGTGGCAACTGAAGCTGGTGCTGCTTACGCATGTGCCATTCACAGGGCAGCTGATATTCATTGTTTTCAGCCTCCTGTGGCCCCCTGCTGTCTGATCCCTTACTGGATCTGCTCCATATGAAACCTATTGAGGTGGAGCCTTAGCTGCCATTTGACAGCTCTTTATTTGACATTTTGTGTGGCACATGGGTGAGGCCCTCTTCTGGTGACCCTGCTGATAGGGCTATTGCCCGTAGGCACTGTCCTGCTCCGGGTGATTCACTCTGCCTGTCCACTCACCCTACGACTCAGGGGCTCCTCGTTCAGGTGGCTTTTAACTTAGTCTTCATCCGCCTTGCCATTATTACCTCTCACTAAGGAGTCTAGGTGGCTGGACGCGTGTGCTCGCCAACTTTTTGCCTCTCGCTCGGTCTGTGGCTTTGCGCTGCCATGCATGATATGTTAGGGACGCCCTCAGGGATTTACCGTTTAATGGTGTGGACCTTTTGATCCCCACGCGGATTCGGCAGTCTCCCGGCTCTTGTCCGGGTTGCCATAACTTTTGCACTGTTCTGTGCCTTGTTTTCCTACACCTCTATCACGAACATGTATAGTAGGTTCCCCGTTTGCTATCCATGGCTGTACAGCCTTCTCTGATTTGTTAGATTTCAGCCGTATTGCTGGTTTATTCTTCTGTTCAGTCCTCTGACTGCGTGATTTACACAAGAGTATCCCATTTTCAGGGGTTGACACTTAACCTATGTGGGGTATATGCTGGTGCTGGGCGACTGCCTTGCCTTAGTACGCTCCTATGGAGTACTTGCGGACGTCCTTCGGGGAGTCCCACCCTGTCTTTTGTCCTGCGATCCTATTATTAACATCGCCCAGTCGCGCTTCGGGTGCCTTTGGTCCCGCTTGTCTGTAGTGCTTCTGTACCTTATTTTTACGGCTCACTTCGTCTCCGTCACTGTGTGGCAATGTTTAGTACTATTAGTACACACTTGGGTATGCAGCCCTTATTGGCCTCATCCTCCTTGGTACTGGCTTAGCATTTATATCTCTGATGTATGTGGCCTCTTTTCTCGCCACTTCTCCTACAGTGGTATTTTCCACATTCCCTGCTGCCCCGCACAGGTGTTTCCATACTTCGCCATGGATCATACTATGATTTTCCATGGGGCGTATTTCTTCGAAATACTTATTTTTTCTAGTCCGGGGCACTTCCATTGATCCTGACTGTTTACCACTGTCGTGCCTCTAGCTTGCAGGGAACCGTGGTTCTTCCCGAGCAAGGGGGGGATGTTGATCTTTCCTTTCCTTCATCCGGTGTCCATGGTTGCTGACCCAGTCTGCTTGTGCCACCACCTCTTTGTGGTGCTCGCCTGCCAGGTTCCCCTTTTGGGCCATTGCCCTCTTGATCTCGTGCGCATCTGAGCTGCTCCTGCTACCCTGCTGGAAGCCTTTCCTTTCTTCGTGTGGTTCCAACGTCCACACAATGTGCTTAGGTGCCTTCCGGTGTGCTTCTCTGTCTTACAGTGTCGCTCCTACTTTGACGTTAGGCTGTGTGCCATTGTCCCTTTCACCGGTTGTAACACACCGCCTATGTCTTGGCGTGTCCTCCATTTTACTACCAGCCTTTTGGCCATGGATTGGTCGCTCGCCAATGTTGTCACATGTGTCTAGCTGCTGCAGCTTGAAAAGTGCTTCTTCTGCTAGTCTACATACTACGCTGGTATGCCCTTTCTGTCATACCCTTTGCCATATCTCTGGGTTTTGCTTACGAGCGACACATTACATCTGGTGGATCTTTCCCACCCTAGGTCCAGTTCCACTTCTGGCGGTGTCATCAGATTACTTTTAACTCCTGCATATTTATTATGCAGTTTCTTGGTCCATGTCGGCACTTGCTGGCCAGGAGTCAGCCTTTTACCTTCATAGCCCCCTGTATCTTGCAGGCGCAGGTTCTACAGTGTTTTTTCCACTGCTTTGCCTGGTCGACCGGTAATCGCTTTTTGCTTTCTCTCGACACCTCGGATCCTGCGGATCCCTTGGGCCCCAGGCTTGGTTCATCTTCCTTTTGCGAAGTTGTGAACTCTTGCTCCAGCACGCACATTCTGACTCTGGGCTTTACCTCTCTCAACCCATTATACACAAAACGGGTTTTCGTGCTGTTCTTGTTGGCTTGTGGTACCTTTGCCTTCCATGGTTCTCCACTCTCTTCTGAGCTTCATGGTCTAGGAGTTGGCTGCGCAGCCCTTACTGTCCCTGCGTGCTTCGTCACATGATTGACAGCACTGTTTTAGTCACTTTCTTGACGGCCAAGTTCTCTCTAGAACTTGGGAGGGTTCAGTCGCAGACCCGCCTCCTCTATGGGTATGGCTTTGGTATCTATTCTAAGTTAAGGAATCTGCGGCTAGACGTCTCTATCAGATGTATGAGTTACTTACCTTCGGTAACGATGTATCTGGTAGAGACCTAGTCTAGCCGCAGATTACTTAACACCCGCCTGTCCTCCCCGTTCTGCGAGGACCTTTTCAGGTTGGGCTTTCTACACTTGCCTCCCTCCGGGTGGCTTGCTGGTGACGTCATGTGGTCAATTGTCCTAGCGCCTATGTTTCGGACTTGTTGTCCTTCGCGGTTATACGTTAAGGTTGCGGGACTTTCTGTCGTCTGCTGTGATGTTTACATCTTCATTTACTTACAAGGGTGGTTGGCCTTCACTTTTGCGGGGTTGGTTCTCAGAGGGGTGCTCTGCTCTTTCCCTTTACTAGTTTCCAATACACAGGGCCTGGCACTTTCCTTTATGGTGCTGTTTTTCATCATTCCATGTCTTTTCATCATTTTCGCACACTGTTTTGATATTCTAACAGTCTTTTGATGATGGCTCCGCGTTGTGGCGCGGAAACGTTTCTCCGACGAAAACTGATGTCAGCGCGCCGGGAGGGGCATATATGGCTCCGCTGACGTCACATCCGTGGGCGATGTCAGGGGGGAAGTCGTGCGACGCCGCCCCCGGCACGCAGAGGTGCTGCGGTGGAAAGTTTTCCGGATCCAGTCTGGCGCCTGGGGATATTCTAAGTTAAGGAATCTGCAGTTAGACTATGTCTCTACCAGATACATCGTTACCGAAGGTAAGTAACTCGTACTCCATTGCTATTTACCGTACTATTTTTTATTTCCTTAATACTGACACATTGCACACATTACGTCTTTTTGTTTTTACCCATCACCTTCACACAGGCCAATGTATGCTCAATTCTTTTTACTACTTACAGAACTTATTCAGATTGGACTGTCCTTCACCCATAGTTCCTCTCTAGATTTGCCATAAATACAATTCCACATGAGTTGATCCTTCAACCTTTCTTCCGTGGTATTCCCAAATTCACTTTTTAGATAATTTACACAATGCTGTTATTTAACTCCTCAGCACCATCTTCTTGTTTCAACATCCCAAAATAGTATCTTTCTAATGCCAAACTCACTGTGAGCAAATAATGAGCACCCATCCTTTTGAAGCAAATTTTAAACTCCTTGAGCTACTCTTCATTCTATCCTAGAGATAAACTTTGACATATACTTTATACCGTTTGGGCCCCAGACAACGTGTGACTATCGCAGTATTTTTTTCATCGCCCCCCACTAGGTATAACGATAACTGTCAATTAATATTAAAATATCCTTTCCCCATCTCACTGGTGGTTCTCCTGGTGTCACTAAAATATGATAGCACTGTACATTCAGCAGGACAGTAGACAAGTGAGGAGAAAATGTTCAAATACACACAGAAACCTGAAGGCCACTCAAGCTACATCTACTGCAGATGCACCTGAGTAATAATAAAGTCTCTCATGATGCCCATACAGACATATGCTGACCGCCATGGGACCGCCGCTACTGCCAGGGATGCAGTCTTGCAGAGGTCTGAGGCCCGCAATATGCTGGCAGTGCTGCTGCGGCACCGCCTTGCATATTACGAGTTTCCTCATCGCCACAGTTTTCATGTTGGTGAGTCCGCCATGAAAACTGTGGCATGAGGAAACTAAGGGGTCCCTGCAGGGCCCCCTGTTGTCTCAGGACCATGGGGTAGGGTGCATGCAAGGGGGGGACATGGTGTGCCCCCCTGTGTGTGCATGCACCCATTTGCTGCCCAGCATGGACTGCACCAGTCCATGCCATGCAGGAACGGGCTTTGGGGGTTCCCATTGTAGTGCTTTTCTAAGACTCACCACCTTGGACCTCCAAAGCACCGTCCGCCAGACCAGGGGAAAACTCCTAATCTGGCAGGCGGTCAGCAGTTGAGTTTGGCAATGTGGGAGCGGTGCGCTGGGGTGGCGTCCCGCTCCCACACCGCCAAACTCATAATCTAAAATAATCTGCGTCTATATCTGACCCTACTCCCACCAGAATGCTGTAGTTCTTAGATGCACACATCATGAAAATACATACTTCAGCTGGTACAAATTGAAAATCCCACAAAATGGGTGTGGCTCCCTTATCAAAAGGCCTACTGTTGCCATATGTTTACATCCATGAGCAAGAGAAGACGATCGGAACTGGATTTAGTGCACATATGCCTAGGCAGCCCAGGGACAGATGACCCAGGAGAGAAGGCACCCATTGCAGGAGCTACATAGGTCCTGATTGAGAGGATGAACCTTACAGAACTTCTGCCAAAGATTGGCGGATGTCCCCACCACCCTCCTCTGTTCCTCCATCTAATTTATAGCCTGATGGAATGCAGTTCGCTTCACAGTAAAACTGCTGCCAGCTCGGCCATGGAGAAATTCATTGCAAGGATGTGGAGCCAGGTGGAATGCCGCAGAAGAGGCCACATTTGTTACACAGAACTGGCCCCACTATTCTTACCATTCTATCAGAGAGCATACCCATTATGGACAGAAGATATGACTAAAAGTCCCCATGCACTTGGAGAAAACCAGCTTATTTGCGAAAGAGGCAATGCTTTGTACCAATCTGTGCCTGCTTTGGTGGTCTGTCTTCAGAAAAACCTAATTTCCAACATGACCACCATGATGGCACGGCATGCCAGACATGCTTATACTTTTTTATTCTTCCTCTGGAGATGGGAGCTGCTTCATGGGAAAAGGGCCAGCAGAAACTATTGATTAGGAAGGCCACATGCCACCAGGGTGATAGTGGCATTGATTATACTGTACCAGTTGCAAAGCAACCAGCCTGCCAAACCTCAGTGACCACCATAGTTTCGATCTTTTTTTTTTCCTTTGCCACAAACAATATAATTACTTCCCTAAGCAATACAATATTTTAACCAGTGATTTATTATATCAATTTTTAGGGACATATCTACGAAGTACTTTGATTGTCCTTGCATTACCAAAGGCAGCACAAGTGCTTAAGTAACATTTACAAAGCCACGCAAATCAATATTTACTTGACCATGCATCACTTTTCAACCTGAGTCGCGAAGACTTTACAGGGGTATCCCTCCCACGTGGGTCCCTTGCTCACTAGGCCACTAGATTTAAGCTATCCTGGCTGATATGGGGCAATGCCCAGAAACTGGTCACAGGATGCTAGTTTCCGGTCCAGAGAGGACCTGACTTGGCAGTTTGGGCTGAACTGTTCCCATGAGGAACAGGGTCAAGGCTGATTTGCATATGGCGGGGTCCAAACTGGTGTGGTGTGGTGAGCAAAAGAACAATGAATTAAAGCTAGATCTTTGAGACTGGGAGTGAATGTTTGCCTTGTTCAGCATTCCGTACAACAATTGTTCCTTGTGCTTTTGTCGCCCTAAGTGAGAACGGTATGCCCTGACTTGGGTCCCGTGCTCACTGCACCACTGGATTCAAGCTAACATGGCTGATATGGAGTGATGCCCTGAAACCGGTCCCATGATGCTTGTTTTTGGTCCAGGGAGGACCTGTCGTGGCGGTTCGGGCTGGACTGTTCCCATGAGGGACAGGGTCAAGATTGATTTGCATATGGCTGGGTCCAAACTGGGGTGGGGTGGTGAGCAAAAAAATGATGGATTAAACCCAGATCTTTGTGACTGGGGTTAAAGGATTGCATTGTTCAGCATAACGTCCATAAATTGTTCCTTTTGCTTTTTTACCTGGGTGGAGTATGGGCGATCCCGCTCATTCGCTCATGTATTGTGACTCAAACCCATTTTTACGAAAGTCAGGAAACTGTTCTGACCACGACGCAGGGACCATTGCAGCATGGCGTGCCAATGCAAAGAGAGACCAGAAGTGCGCCATATTTGAGCAAACATTGCGCATATCTGCTCAATCCCCTTCATGCAACGCATGTGCTTTGGGAAGGTTTAGTCTATCTGGACCTCAGGTTTTTTTTTGTAAAAATGTTAAAAGTTGTTAGCCGAACACAACTGGAAAGCACCTGAGAGGTTATTGTTGTTCTATTGTGCCAGAAAAGAACGAATGTACTCGGGTTACTTTACAGTTTCTTCATCCTCTGCAGAGCTATATAGATGCACAAAGTAACAGTATATTTCCAAGCAATATAGCTGTCACCAAATCCTGCCCCATTCAGCTCAATGAAACAACAGTATAGTGTGATGACTTTCGTTCTAATAGCCTCTTCATATTCCATAAAAATGCAAATGTTCATAAACATAAATGCAATTGCCATATTGCAAAGTGCTTCTGTATTCATGCATAGACCCCCTGCAAGGTGCATCAATCCATCATGACTTGTCTGCAGCCCACACTAGTTTAACATGCTTTAAAATGCAGACTAGAAGCTGAGACAAACAAAAAGAAAAACATATTACTGTTCCTTCAATGTGTCAGATTGAAACTGCCTTTCTAGCTGCATGGAACCGCTCAGACATGATATTATTCAACATTTATTGCACAGAGTGGTGAGGTGGATGCATTAAAGGGCTCCTTGTAGCATGTCCTGGGTAGAGAGAACACTGTTCATGTTCATCCGTGCAAGATGTAAAATAACTTAATACAGAAATTAACTAAAAAGCACATGCCCCCTGTTGGTCCTGTTCTTTGCACAACTCGAGTCTAAAGATGGTGTAAACATTATTCCAGCTGCCCAAGTGTTGCAAAGGTCTTTCCGAAATATGAACTTGTTTTCAGGTCTGGCTACAGACAACTTTAGCTATTTGAAAGACCTCATGGCATCAGTCCTTCAAAAAGTACAGTGATAAGTAGTAGGAAGGGAGAATGGATTTCAGCCATTCGCGTTCATGTGTTTTTATTAGTGTGCCACTGCTTACATGGGCTGTCGATCAACGCAATGGCATTTCTTTAATTATTACATTGTCTCATTTACGTTTTAGTTTTGGAGATTGTAGGAAGCTGGTTCTGTATATACTATACCAAAGTAAGGTATTTTGAGCACAGAGTCCAGTGGAACCCCAAAGGTAGGCAGAGGTAAAAGTAGTGGTAGTGTGGGCAAGCAGTAAGGCTTTATCAGAGGGTAGTCTTAAGCATTTATTGTACACACCCAGGCAAGAAATGATATCACACACTCAAAGACTGAACACAGACCAATTTGTTTGTATAAAAATATTATTTAGTTATATTTTATTTTCTAGAAGCAACCCAGGCCTGGTACAGGTAGGTAAATCAACACTTTGCAAGAATTCTGCAGTTTAAATTCAGTTTAATTGGTTACAGGTAAGTCATTTGTTTGTAAAGCAGTTTGAATTACTTTTCAGTTACTTTTCATATTACTTTTCAGATTACATTTTACGTTACTTTCTCTACTCCGTGTGATATGCCCAAATATCACACTGGGACATTTCCTAGAGGAAAGGTAAGTAAATCAGTTTTGGTACATTTGCAGTTTCTTAAGGTTTCATACAAACCAACTCCACACTTAATTTTCACCATAAAGCAGTTCAATGCAGTCATATGGGAGAAAACAGTGTTATTGACTTAACAGTCAGTACTTAGGTTTGGGAGGTGGTTTTCTGGGGTTAGAACCAGGGTTCACCCCAGGTCAAGGGCGCACTATCAAAGCACCCTCATTGGCACTAGGACAGCCACGTGCAGAGTGCTGAGGCCCAACGTTATCCAATGAGGGATAGGGGCCCTCCAGTTGGTGGCTTCTCATGAGCAGGTCGTAAGGTTGTAGGATTACAGCCAACAAATCAATAAGAGAGGGGACTAGGAGCTTGAGGATTGAAAGAGGTCCTGAACCAGTGCTCCTAAAAGTCATATACTATCCCAATGGATGGTTACAGTTCCTACAAAAAGAAAGAAAGTGATAGCCAAAGGATAAGCTATAGAAAGCAGGGGATGTCTCCAAATGCAAGGTGAGTGTGCAGAGTGAGGAGAGGGTACTCCTTGGTGTGGTACTTGGTGCCCTCACACACCCTTACGGATGTTTGGCATCATCATTGGGCACAGTTGCTCCTCGTGGGGGTGGCGCTGCAGTCCCTCACGGGCCCTTGGTTAGGGGCTCTCTGGCGGAGTTCTTTTAGGAGTTGCCGCATTTGTGAGTGTGGGTGTGTGGGTAGTAGTGTGCTAGTGAGTGCAGGTAATAAAATTGAAACAGGGTCCAAACGAAGTTTAATTGGGAGGTCCCTGGTTCAAATTAAAACATGGACGGGGATGGAGATGCACGGTAGTGCTAATATGAGAGGGGAAACTGAACCAAATAAAGTCCCGCTTCTCTCAACCCGTGTAGTGTATTAACAAAAAGTGCTCTAAAGAAAGTCAGGTCAACATGTTTCGCGCTATCTGATGGTCCCTATTGGATCCAGGAGCGCTTCGTCAGGACCAAAAGAAGAAGAATATAAGAAACAAGGGTTCGGGAAAAGACAACCCGTAATCCCTTTCGTTACCTAGGTCTGGTATGCTTGACAGATCGTGTCCAGAATCTGTTTTTATACGAAAATCCTGTATCACAGCCCTCTCCAACTTGGTGATTGGCTCCGTCAGCTAGAGCCGCGTTGTAAGGTAGACGTGTGGCCTTACGTTGCGGGGTGACCTACCCGAGCGTTGCTCTGCCGGTGACCGGTTGACCTGACTTTCTTTAGAGCACTTTTTGTTAATACACTACACGGGTTGAGAGAAGCGGGACTTTATTTGGTTCAGTTTCCCCTCTCATATTAGCACTACCGTACATCTCCATCCCCGTCCATGTTTTAATTTGAACCAGGGACCTCCCAATTAAACTTCGTTTGGACCCTGTTTCAATTTTATTACCTGCACTTACTAGCACACTACTACCCACACACCCACACTCACAAATGCGGCAACTCCTAAAAGAACTCCGCCAGAGAGCCCCTAACCAAGGGCCCGTGAGGGACTGCAGCGCCACCCCCACGAGGAGCAACTGTGCCCAATGATGATGCCAAACATCCGTAAGGGTGTGTGAGGGCACCAAGTACCACACCAAGGAGTACCCTCTCCTCACTCTGCACACTCACCTTGCATTTGGAGACATCCCCTGCTTTCTATAGCTTATCCTTTGGCTATCACTTTCTTTCTTTTTGTAGGAACTGTAACCATCCATTGGGATAGTGTAGGATTACAGCTCCTGGACCTAGGCTCAGGACAAAGGGGGATCCGACTTAGCACACAATGTGCACCCACAGTGGCACAGGGGCAGCCGGGTGCTGGGTGTGGTTTTGGCATCGGGTGCCCTGTTGTTTCCAAGGGGATTCTCCATTTGCAACAAACGCTGCAGTTTCGGGGACGAAGATCTTCTGGAGGCGACCACTATTTGGAGAGGTAAGTTGGGGTGTCTTGGGATGCCGGTAAACTGCCAGTTGGGCCACCCAAGGCCATGGGACGTCGGGTGCAGGGGTGTCTTTTGGAGTCGGATTCTTCTTACTGGCTCTGGTTGCGGTCGGGGGGATCCTCCAGAAAGGGGCTGCAGGTGTCGGTTGGAGACTTGAAGTAGGTCAGGGATCAGCAGACCCCAGGTCAGGATCGCTGGGAGACCTCCTTGTGGTGTTGGGCCACTTGAACTCGGGCCGTGGGCGTCTGGTTCAGAGTGTTGCAGACTCGTGGATTTGGCCGGAGCCAGAGTCTGTGGGTGAGCAAATCCGATGCTCACGAGACACAAAGTCTGGTTTGGGAAGACAGGGCAGGTCCTCCGGGTTCTTGGGGGCTGCAGGCTGCAGGACACACCAGGATTTCGCTGTAGCAGGTCGAGGTCAGGACAGGCCGGTAGGGCTGGGGCCAAATCAGTTGATGTCCTCCTCGTCTTCTTCAGCACGGTTCTTCAGTCCTTCTTCTACTTGTTTCTACTTGTCTGAGGAGGCAAGGTTCAGGTTTGCCCCTAAATACTACATTTTGGGGCATTACAGGTAGCTACAGGATGGGACCAATGGGTCCCTTCCTTTGGGGGGCGTACACCCCCTATTATCCCACCCTCCAGTGGGAGGGGGGCATAAGCCTCACTCTGGTTGGCTGGGTCCCCCCATTTTCAAGATGGCGGGGACTGAGAGTTATGCTTCACCTCACCTCCCCCACCTGAGGGGTGGGGTTAGCAAAGGTGGGCAGACCTCTCCTCCTAACTTGGTTTTCCCGCAGATTCTACTGCCCAAGGTGGGGGTCAGAACCGGTGCGGGCCAGTTGCTGGGAGCAGCAAATGGTTGGGGTAGCTCACAAAGGCGGCAAGCTTTTGAAGCTTCCCCTTCGTGGACCAGCCCATCCTGGGGGAGGTGGCTTAGCGCCACGTCCCAGGATGTGCTTTGTTTCAGGACCCCGAGAGCAGAAGGCTCTCGACCCAGGGGTCCAGAAACATTTCTGGTGGTGGCAGCTGAAAGCAGCCACTCAGCCTGGACACTAGTGGTAGGTTAGTTTTCAGGGGGCATCTCTAAGATGCCCTCTGTGTGCATTTTTTATTAAATCCCACTCTGGCATCAGTGTGGGTTTAATGTGCTGAGAAGTTTGATACCAAACATCCCAGTTTTCAGTAAAGCCATTATAGTGCTGTGAAGTTCGTAATGACAATCTCCCAGACCATATACTCTTTATGGCATTACTGCACTTACAATGTCTAAAAATGGACTTAGAGACGTTAGGGGTACAGGGCTCATGCACCTGTACCCTCACCACAGGTATAGTCCACCCAGATAGAGGGGTAGCATACCTATACCAGGACAGTGGATTTTAGGCATGGCACACCGGGATGTGTGCCATGTTGACTCTTCACTTTGTTCTGCACCAAAACACGCAGCCTGCAATGGCAGTGTGTGTGTGTGTAAAGGTACAGGTCCTCTAAGGGCGGCGCAATAAGTGCTGCGGCCCTTAGAGGCATTTTCCTGGTCACAGTGCCCTTGGTACCTAGGGTACCTTTTATAAGGGACTTGCATGTGGCTACAGAGTTGCCAATTGGGGGTTTCAAAAGTACAGTTTGGGGAAAGAACATAGGCCCTGGGTACCTGGTTGGCAGGAACCCAGGGCACACTCAGTCAAAGTACATCAACATTAGGTAAAAAGTGGGGTGGGGGCAACCATGCAAAAAGGGGCACTTTCCTACAGAGATGGGGCATCAAGTAGTCCATTCTTTATACTGTAGACGCAACATAACATCTTTTTCTATGTGTTTACTTTGTCATGTGATTTCTTAATTGCTGAATTATTGTTTTATTACAAAATGCATGCACTTTGAATACCTGAGCCTGTCATAAAGACACAGTGCTCATCAACAATAATGCTTGCATTATAATTTCTTTTACTTTGCTGTCATCACAAAATATTATTGGATTTGAGGCTTTTTTTGTTTAGAAATGAAGGCAATGCATGCGCATAGACTTTCTTAAAGATGGAATATAAATACTGGTGTCTTGTCAAGCATACCCACTAAACAATACTTTGCACTGTATGCCTTTTAAGTTCATCACTTTTGATGCAAACTTTATTTCTGCCTTATTTTTGACACTGTTCTTTGAGGGAACAGTCTAACCCATCTCACGGGCACTGCCTTCAGCTTCCATATTGTTATAGCTGATGATGTTGAGTCATCATGGAAGTTTCTTTTGAAGTCAGCTGGGGACAACATGCTCAAAGTGTGCCAACTGATGGCTTTGCTAATGCTTGTTTTATGTAGTGTTCTATACATCACTTATGTCATTTATAACAGCTGTAAATATTAGGTGTTATTATTACCCCAATAATGATGTTCAGTTTAACAATCTCAGAAGAATGGAAGCGGGACCAAGCCGTGCCTGGATTTGAACTCCTGACCTGTAGGTCACCTGGGATGCAATCCGCAAGTGTTTAATACAATGAACCATCTTGGTAAGTGCCTAATACATTTGAATCAATGGTATCACTGGGGAATATTTTTAAGAAGTAGCCCAGGTCTTTAGCTTATTTTCATATGGGTTTATTGAAAAACAAACACAGAAAACACCCTGGCAACATGAAGACACCAAATATTTGCTCTCTACAGAATTTTCGCAAGATGCACACGCAGCAGTAAGATTTTGGAATCCGTTATTACATTGCCATCAGAGGCATGGTGAAAAGACACCATACCATATGTACAAAACTAATCACCCTTTCACACATATTAAAAAAAGATGTAGATAGTATAACCTAAATCATTCTTTAAAAAACCCGTACAGAAAACCTACAAAAAATATTTACAAACCTATTAATACAAATAAGAACATCACCACAGACTAAAATAAACAATAGAACAAAAAGGCTTTTCTCATTCTATATTACTTTCCAACAGTGCTAACATAACCCTTACACATTTTTTGTCTCCTTGTGGGACAAAGCACAAAGTCTTAATTCTCTCCACATTTAATCCTCTATCTTCACCTCCCCAATGCTTGTCACTTCCTCCTTGATCTTGTTTCCACACCCCTTTCTCAATCTCAATACATGTAACCACTTTCTGCATAGTCAAGTTTATCCTATTATCAAGAACTACACTGTAAGTGTTCACTGCATTTATTTCCTTGGCATCAGATCAATTAGTCGCTCCTTTCTTGTGGGAGGCTTCTAGGTTTACTTGAACCATGTCACCTTCCTTACATTGCCTTTCTTTACTTGTACATTTTATGTTGTGTCGCACAGCATAACCTTCTTGAGTATAGTGCATCTTTTTCCTTACACATTCTTCACCCAACTTTTTTCTGCCCACCCTTCCTATCCACACCGGAGTGACTACAGTGCATGTAATTGTACCAATCAAGAGGAAAAAAGTAGTTGCGCCAGTCACTGAATGTAGCTTCGTTCCGTAAGATCACAACATACCCCATACCTGATCTCTGCTGTCCAAACCATTACAACCTGCCAACTGTATACACTCTGCCAACTTCCTATGGAACCGTTTCACCAGTCCATTCTCCCTCCCAATGGAACCGTTCCACCAGTACATACTCCCTTCCGTAATGGAAAGCCATCTTATGATGCCTTATTCCAAGTTTTTGAAGATAATCTTCCTACTGACCTTTTACAAACTGTGGTCCGTTGCCCGTAACCACCTCCCCTGGACCGCTTTTTCTCCTTAGACTCTTTTCATGAACATATATCACATTGGCACATTTAACTTCCTTCAAGAATGCTACTTCAGGCCATTTTGAGTAATTATCAACCATAGTAATGATTTATACACCTTCCAAACTCCTTGTAGTGAAAGGTCCGCAAATGTCCATTCTCACCTTTTGCCATTCCGCCTGGGAAATTCTACAGGCAACGTAGGTATCTCTTGTAGAATGTATTACTTGTCACTTATGTCACAAGCTAAACAGCCCCTAACAAACTACTGTATATCTCCATCCATCCATGGCCACCAAAGTCCATGTAAGCCTTTTTCTTCATAGATGACATGTCACTATGTCCTTCATGAATACATCACTTTTCTCTCCTAAAGGCTTCCGGCACCACCAATCTAGCTCATCTCTGCAACATGCCCCTTTCTACTGACAATTCTGACCAAATGAGTTTGAAGCTAATCAACTCAATTTTGTCATTCTATGGCCTATGCCAATTTTCTTATAACTTTCCTTCTACTTCTTGTAATGCTCCACCAGTGACACACTCATTTTTCCTCTCCTGCATGATAGCTCCATGAAACATATGATCTACTTTCACCACTAACCACTCATCATTTCTTCAAACCCTGGTCCTTCACAAGTAATCTAGACAAGCAATCCACATTCGCAGTTTTTATACCTGTTATATACTTTACTTCAAATGTGTTCTCTTGCAGTTTAACCACTTAGCTAAGTGAGGACTAGCTCTTCTCGCACCATTTGTTAAAAGAAAAGTAAAAAAGTGGCGTATGGTCTATCCTTAACTTGAATGGAATTCCCTAAACATATGCCCTAAAATGTTATAAAGCCCACCAACAAGCTAGAACGTCTTCCTCTATTGCAGAGTAACTTATTTCAGCACTTCAGAGAGTTCTCAGTGCAAACGCTACCACTCTTGTATGGCTACCTTTTGAGTATGTAAGAATCTCAAACTTGGCAGAGTAGTTGGCATGTCCAAGAATGAGTGAAGCTGGTATTTGTACTTTGGACTCGGATCATCTTCTATGGCTACAAGCGGCTTCAATTTGTTTCTTACTCCCTTACTGGATAGTATATGTTGTAACTATTGTATCTCACTGACAGCAAATTTGCACTTGCCTACTCCTAATGTTAAACCTGCTGTCTCCAACCTTCCTAGTACTTCATTCAGTGTTTCACCACGCTCTGTTCTGTCCTTTACCCACAACAATACACCATCATGGAAAAACTGGATTTTTTCCAAATCCCCTAAAAGCTTCTGCATAATCCTTTGAAAAACCACAGTTGTGGAAGTTAAGCCAAAGACATACATACAAAGTGAAAAGCACCCTCAGGGGGGTCACAGAAGATGTCAAATGTCTGTATTCAAGATCCAATAGTATCTGAAGGTAAGCCTTTGAGAGGTCAAGAGAAGTGAACCACTCAACACCCTTCCCAAATGTCAGCAACTCATTGATGTTGGGCAAAGGATGCCTATCCTCCCAAATATTGTGTTTGAAGTCTCTCAGGTACACACACATCCTTGTTTTTCCATTAGCCTTATGAGCAATCACAATGGGGATTAATCATCCCGAAGACTCTATAGGTTCCATTCCCTTAGATGTCCACAATCTAGCAGGTACTTCCTTCTACAACTCTCTTAAGTCTGATGGGACATTGTGTAGCCTTGGTTAGGCACTGTCCTTTGACTGTTGTCACATTCTTTTGTTTTACAGCAGAAAAATAATAAAGGTTGTCAAAGTTGTTCTGCTCTTTTGAGTTAGATAAAATATAAGACTTTGCAGCGAAAACAGAAATTACTGGACCATCAATCATTTAGATAGTCACTTTAACCCAATCAACTTGTACAGATTGGCCATCAGCTGATGAAAATGTTTCTTTTTAAATAAAAGTAGAGTTATTTCCTCTTTTAGTTTTTGTTCCATGAAATGCAAGTGTTGCCAATTAATGTTTAAGCTCCCACGTTTTAATGGCAACTGAGAAATGTACACTTGTATTCCTCTTTCTATTCTGACCGCTGCGTGTCCCTTGTTTTTATAGGTAATTGTGCTTGAATATTGAAGGAATCTTCCTGTGAGTGTGGAGGCTCTCACAATCATGAGGTTAGATTAGCAAAGGTGCAATTCATTTAACTCCATTAAAGCTTGATGCTTGAGCTTGTATAACACCGACTCATGTTTTATGAGCCGACTGGAACAGGTTGAATGCAGACACACACTCTTTTTTTATGTACTTATTTCATCATCAGTACTACTTCCGATTATGCATCCCATGTTTCAGCTCGTTGTAGAGACTAACTGCATGAGTTGTTTGCTTGCAGATAATGCTCATAGGTGCAGCACTGAAGCCTGACCCTGGGGGGCGCAATATAAACTATATAATCATTGGACAAGCTGTCATAACCTGAAATCCTTCCATGTTTTGTTAAAGCTGTCAGAGTCACTACTTATGTAAATTTGACTTGCATAGTGGCCGATTTTGTCCAATCAGAGATCCATTTTTTTTAACACATTTCTCTCTTTGCCAGCAGAATCAAATAAAACTGGGTCTTACTCAGCAATCTCCTGATAGCTGGATCCCCCCCCCCCCCCAGCAGGAATAGAGTGTGGCTTACCCTGAACAGACACACGCTCTTATCCAATGCTGCCTTGCGCTTGGGTTGAATGCCGCAAGGCACTCTTGATGGGTTGGCTCACGCTCTGAATCGATGCCAACTGGTGCTCAGATAAAGTTTTGAAGGTAAGTGTGCACTAAACATCCAGCCCGCCGTTCAATGTGCAACAATGCAAAAGGCAAGCAGGTTAACTTGGGCTTGAAGTACAATTAAATTAAAGCGGTAAATAAATGCCCACTGTTAAGAAGCCAATCTTTGATCCCCGGTGGCACCACTCACTTTGTGCTCCTGATTTGTCCATTTTAACAAAGGGCATGAGCAACAATGACCTCCATTTTGGCAACTTGCCTGGGTGTGTTTTCAAGCTGCTCTTCACCAGTGGTAAGAGGTAGCCCAGGTCCATAGTTTTGTTTTCGATAAGGGTTGATTAAATGCCAAACACAGGACAAACCCTGGTAACAGGGAGGCACCCCCATAACTGCTCTTAACAAAATCGCCATAAGATGCGTTCCAAACAGTAGCATTCTGGAATCATATATTACAGTGACGAGGAGGCACATATATTAGGGTGGGAAATAACACAAGCTAAGCATATCTTTTCAATAGCTGCACCCTTTGCCAAGCAGACTTTCAGGCACCAGAAATGTAGCTTTGTTTGGTTTAGACACATCTGCACCACACGCTTAAAGAGCTGTACGTTTAGGCACATCTGCACCGCACATTGAAACAGTGTATGTGATTTCATAAAAAAACAAATTCATAGATTACCAATTGCGAAAAATGATGACGTTTAATCAAAATGTTCAAGATAAACGTCTCTTTCCATTAGTTAGAAACCAAATCACAGGTCTGTTTATTTTAAACTGCATTTTAATCAGTAAATGCTATTAATCTTGTCATGGGTGATCCCTGTTGTTTTTTCTACAAGGTTTACATTGACCTTTTACCCCTCAACCCTTCCAGTAACCTTTCACTATGTAACATTTTACTTTTTGAAATTGGTGGAAGCTATCCAATAACCCTCTTCCATCTTTCAACAGCCTTTTTCATCTTGTACTTTCCTTCTCTCCCACCTTTGTTTCGCCCGCCAATCCTTTGTGTGTGGGGGCACCACCCAAAGCCACTTCTTACCCCAATTTTTCAAAAGACAATCGATTTTTCACTTCCACTGCTTATTTCAACATTGGTGGGGGATGGGGGTTGCTTTTGTGTGTTCTTCATTATTCCTCTAAACCCATTCTCTACCCTTCTTCCTTCTGCCTCACTCTCCTGAAGCCTGTTTACTATTTATAGGGTCCACATATTTTTCCTTTTAAATACATTTGTTTAGTTAATAGAAAAAAAATGTAAAGTGTTCTTTGGTGGTGTTTTTTCTTTTAGTTTCAACCGAAATCTATTCCAAAGAACTGTTTCTTTTATTTTGAATATATATTCCACAGGCAATGCCACTCAGTTATGAGGTAAAACTGCTGTTTGTCTCTACAAAGGTGTCACTCTCCACAAATAAGAAAAGCGTGAAAGAATCTGGTTACAGCTGAGTGTTCTCGTTAAATGTAGACAGCACACACTTCTGCAACACTTAATAATATAACCCATCTCTCAGCCCATCAATTCATGATAGATGCCTCCAAACTGCATATCTATTGATTGTGGTACTTTGGTAGTGTTTGCACCCCTTCTACATCTTCCTATTTAGCTAGTCTCTCTTGACTTTTCTTGTCCCCACGCCCAAGAGGCATGTGTGCTGCAAGCATCTCCTGTGTCATAATGTGAGGTCCAAGAGTGTGGCTCTAATGGCTGCAACCCTGCTTTTGAGAATAACTACCATCTTCTCACATGAGATGGACTGGCAGTGGTGGCAGCAACTTACCCTCTCTGACAGTCAGCTTCAGGGAAAGTTGCTTATTGGCCTGTCCAGATAAAGGGTCTGCCTATTCTCCATTATTTTATTAATTTTATTTATCAAGTTTTGTATAGCGCGAACTTGACCCGTTAATCAGGTCCTTCACTCTATCTATGTGGGACATGGATGAGGATGCATGTTTGCTCAGAATGTATGATGTAGGGTTACCCTTATGTGGGTAGTGGGTTTTGGGTTCAGCAAGAGTCAGAGAATTTGGGAACTGGGGACCAGAATCGAGCAGTATCTGCAGGGAAGGCCAAGAAGACTTTTCATTTGCTCAATCACTGCAGTGACTTCCTCCTGCCTTCCAGTGGGTCCATCAGTTCCCCCACCGGTTCCCACTCCACAGCAAGATTGCCACTATCTACAGCAACTTCGACCCCCAACCCACCACTCTCAGCCTCGACAGCCTCATTCAACCAGCGAACACCAGTCACATGATAACCACCTGGTCTCCGATCACCACTCAGACTACCTCAGCCAACATGTCGTCTATCCACTCCGGGGCACCCACCGGCCCATGCCCCCACCATCTCTTAAACCTCGAAACCAATCCAATCAGCACGGAACTCACCAGCATTCTCAACACCTCCATCTCCACTTCCTAGATAGATGGAAACATGCAGAGGTCAGGCCCCTCCTAAAGAAGCCCTTTGCTGACCACAGCGACTTCAAAAATTACTGACCGATCCCCCTGCTCCCCTACCCAGCAAAAGTACTTGAGAAAGCCATCAACCAACAGCTCATCGACTACCTGGAACTAAACCACCTTCTCGACGCCTCACATTCAGGATTCCGTGCCAACCACAGTACTAAGACCACAGATGACATCAAAACTCTCCTTGACCACTGAGAAATGGTAGCCCATTCCTCCTCAACCCCTCTGCTGCATTCAATACCGTCTCCTACCACACCATCCTCGACAGACTCCACAACATCGGCATACAGCAAAATGCCCTCAAGTGGCTTGCTTCTTTCCTCTCAGGACGGACACAGAGCCTCTGTCTGCCTCTCTTCACCTCTGCACCCAAGGACATCATATGCGGCGTACCCCAAGGATCATCTCTCAGCCCCACACTGTTCAACATCTACATGACACCCCTCGCAGACATCGTCTGATCCCACGTACTCCACAGAATCCCCTATGCTAACAACACTCAACTTATCCTCTCACTCACTGAGGGCCCCTCCAATTCCAAAACCAACTTCTGCAATGCCATGACCGAGGTAGCCAAATGGATGAGAGACAGCTGTCTCAAACTCAACTCCAACAAAACAGAAGTACTGATCTTCAGGAAAAACACCTCCAGATGGGACCAAAGCTGGTGGGCAGCAGACCTCGAACCAACACCCGCACTAACAGACCACGCAATCAACCTTGGCATCATCCTAGACAGCCAACTAGCCATGAAACTACAAGTCAATGCAGTCACCTCCTCCTGCTTTAACACCCCCTGCATGCTCCGCAGAATCTTTATATGGATCAACACCTACACCAGAAAGACCGCCACACAGGCCCTCCTCACCAGCCGCCACAACTATGGCATCACTCTCTACGCTGGTTTTTCCAACCAGCTCCTCAAAAGACTCCAGGCCATAGAACACCACAGCCAGACTCATCCTGAAACTCCCAAAAATGGACAAGCTTCACCCCTCACCTCAGAAACCTCCACTGGATACCCATCTAAAAGAGATGCCAGTTCAAGATCCTCATGCACGCATACAAAGCTCTACACAATGAAGGACCATCCTACATTAACCATCGACTGAGCTTCCATCTGTCCACAAGACACCTGCGCTCTGCCTCGCTCGCCCTCGCACACAGCCCCGCATCCATCGCAGTAACAGCGGGGGCCACTCCTTCTCCTAAATCGCCGCCATGACCTGGAACAACCGGCCCTCCACCTCCGAACAGCACCCTCTCTGGCAGACTTCAGAAAGGAACTCAAAACCTGGCTTTTCGATGGAGACCTGGCACGCTCAGTGACCAGATACCCCTAGGGGATCAGTGCTGCACTATGCAAATACTGATTGATTGACCGGCATTCGTCTAAAGGCACACCTCGGAAGCTCAAGCTACCACTCAGCTGGAGTGCCCCAGAAAACTCGGGAGTGTTTCTACTGCTCCTGAGCAGCCCCCAAGCAAAAGAACAGTAATCCAATAACTTGTTTAACTAGTAGTTGGCTCTTGCCTTATTTTAGTATAGGGGCTGTTTTCTCCAATTTTCTTTTAATAATTTATGCTTATTCATGCTTAGTATTTATGGGTATTCTGCATTTTGCGGTATCTTATTATACAATAAAGCTTTGGCTGAACATTCATAAATGTTGCTCACTATTACGTTGCGCTAAGGTCTTAGTCTCAAGTGCCCCCTGCCTTGCATTAGCCTTAGATCGCTCTGCTTCACTACTAGGGTAACCACCTCACTCCATGTCATCACAGATCATGTTTCCTGCCCTGAACTTTTCACCTACAAAATCATTCTTCGGTGTGTCAGTCTAATTAGGTAAATGGCAGCAAACCTGGACGAGACCCAGAATGCACTAGGCTGACATACACAGACTGGAAACTTTGTCCATAATGACATGGAGTGAGGTGACCACCCTATTTGCTACTTTGAGAAACAAGTACTACAATGGTTGTGCTTGGTGTTCAGTAATCGGTCAAATAGTAGCATGGCCCTAGGGCCACAGAGGTAAATAAGTTCAGTTGTCACAACTGAAGACCACTGACTGGCTCAGACCCCCAAACCAATTCTGCTAACTTACTTATTCAGAGTCTCAATAGACCCAATCAGTGTCTGACATAACCATTCTTGGGCCTGAACATGTAAATTGCGCCAGTGGCAGGTGAATTTGGTACTGTGAAATTTTGCACTAGTCCTTAAGTGATATTTCCACTGATCAGCTCGGAAAAGGTGTTTGTGCACAGATCAGTTGGTGCAAATTTCATTTTTGCACTGGCCATTGGTGCAAATGTCACAGCAAACTCGCCCAAAACCAGGGCAAAATTGCCCCACGCCTTTGCAATTGATGTGATCGAACTGCAAAGACCAGATTATGTAAGTGTCCCGGAATTCCTGCATGGATTTGTGGCCCACGTTTCTTGCATCTGCATTTCACACAAGTGGCTGAAGATGTGTCCTTTTGTGTGATACACATTGCTTGGGTGCACACTTTAAGGCAGCCCAATGTAAAAATATCATGCCCTCGTTTAAAAGGGGGCAAAAGTGTTCTATCATTCCATCTGAAATATTACAGGTAAAGGCACACAGGAAAATAGGACCCTGGGGACATACTGTGCACCACCACCGAGTGGTGCACAGGTAGTAAGCCCAGCATGGGCCTTTGGAGAGCAGGCTAGAGGGTCCCAGAGATACCCCCAAACAGATCCTCAACAAGGTGGTGTAGTCACTCACTGCACCACCCTGTGGGTGGATTTCTGGTGCCTCTCCAAAGGTCTTCAGTAAAAGAAGGAGTGGCAGTTTGATCCTTCCCTCTGCCTTTCACTGCTGTGCTCTTGCCATCTCATGCACTGAAGAGAGCACACTTTTTATGTCATCTGTGCTGAGCAGACCCAAAGAGGGGCAATGCACACAGCTACAGAAGCCAAAACCAGGTCTGCTGATTTTGACTGTTGGATAAAACTTCTCTGCCATGAAGTCTGCCACTTACTGCAATGGGTTCTAATGTATTTATTCAAAATATGAATCAATTTGTCTACACTTGCAAGGCACACAACGAAAAGCAATTATCTTGCAGCGATAATATCAAGCATTTCATGCAGCCAGCTTCAGCCATTTTCAGGTCTCAGCTGTTGGCCAGACTTATTGTTTCCAATATACTGAGAATGGTCTTTTGGTCTCACCCTTGCTCATGACTGGATCGCTTTATTGTCTGGCTCTGATCTCTTTCCCTTTGTTTTTCCTGTCCCACTTCCTGTGTGCTCACTTTTCATTCCCTTTTCCTATTAACAAGTTCAATACATTTGTATTTTATTCTTTTATATCATGAGGGCCCAGCATTTTTTATTTTAAGAGCATGCATTATTTTTTTAATTGACATTTTAATTTAATGAGGGGCAGGGTAGGCTTTCTGTCCAAAGGCATGGAGGCCCTTGTGTCTCTTTCACTCCCCTAATAACAACAAGGGGATGGATGGAATGCTTGAATTAATCTTAGTCACTAGCAATCGTTCAGGCCGTGCGTCCCAGTCATTTTTCGCCCATCGTGCAACTTCAGTTTGGACCAAGCCATATGCAAATCAGTCTTGAACCTGCTCCAATAGGAACTTTCTAGCTCGAACTGCCAGGCCAGGTCCTCCCTAAACCAGAACACAAGCCACCGAGGAAGGTTTCACCCTGATTGGGCTCTGCAGTCGGTTATAGCTGTGTTCCAGTGAGCACCAGACCCACGTCTTTTAGGCAACTTTCCAGCGCAAAACAAATTTTGATCTGGAAAGTAAATCAAAAAGTTTTACACAGGTTTGTGTCACTTTTGCTTCACAAATTCAGCACAAAATGTTTATTCATCTGAATCTTGGAGGTATTGGGTGAACACAATGAATGCATTACTTACCAACATGGCTTCTGAGGAAGTGGCCTTACCTCACACCCCACAATCCAATGTGGAAGAGAAATCTATAACCATAACCTCAATGGGATGTGGGGCAGTGATGCTTGTCATTGGAGCTGGAATGCTTATGAATAACTTGATGAAATGCTGAACATTGCGGTTAAATAATGATTAAATATGTTGTAGGGTTCATACGGGTGCACACAATAAGTCTATCACCATTGTGGTACTGAAAATTGGAGCTTGGGACAACTGTGAAATGCACTTTGGATATCTTGCAAATGTTTCATGGAGGTGTTTTTCCTTTCTGTTTTCATTTCTACAAGAAAAAATCAAATAAATATCTTTTAAAAATCACTCTCTTTAGATAATGATACGCGGATGATACGGTTGTGTCTGATCAAACCTGTTTGGGCCTTCAACGCACACTAAACGCCTTAGGGAGCTCTGCCATTTAAATTTGTTACAGACGAACTATGACAAGAAGAAAGTGGTAGCACTCTCATTTTTCACTTATTTTACTTTCAGCGAAGCCTGGATGGTTAAGATCTAGTGTAGGTTGAAGCAAGCTGAGGGGTCTTTTAGAGAGCATTTAAGCTGAGATTTGGACTTGCCACTGTTCCAAAAGACAACACCATAGCATATGGTCGTAAGTTAATTATTGCATCTGTTAAAAATGCACATTATGTGTGACCAAGGCCTAGCTTATGAGTTTCAAGAGAATGCACAAAAGAATTATGCACTTATCAGCCAACTTTGAATTAGTGCATTTCAAAAAAAGATCACACAGCACTCTTTTACACAGAATTTACAACATCAACAAATTCCAGGCTTTTCATCAGTCTTGTTTTGGAACATCAAAATACAATGCTTTGCTTTAGCCTGTTAGACCTAAGGTGATTTAGTAATCACAGAAATATAAACTACAACACTTTAAGTGTTGTTTCTCTAGCAATAAAGGTAAAAGCTTAGCCCATGTAATTTCTTGTTGTCCAGTCTTTACATGTAAGCTGAAAATTGTGGTTCCATCTCTTTGCAGGGTTAGGCTCTGGTCATGTAAAGACACAATTGCAATGTGCTCCAATTGTTCTGATGGCCTTTTATTAATTGCATTTGTGAAATTGATGAAAATGTAAAGTGATAAGTTGGAGCACCTGCACGGCACTTTATAATAAAAACAAACAAACTTACTGATTCTATGAATTGTAATCATTGATGTCTATTCTTAGTAATGTTATTATTACAATAGATATGGTATTAATTAACTTTCAAAAAGATTATTATATAAGCTAATGGAAAAGCCAGTAGGTCCCAAAGGTGAGACCTAACTGAGTTGCCAATGCTTGTTTGATTTTTGCAGTTTACAACCTATCAGGTGTCAGAGCACTTCCTGCTGCATTTGGTTAGACATTTGCCGTTTCTGCAGGGACAGCCGATATTTTTGCCTTGTTTTGCTCAACATGTTTGTGTTGGCCATAAATAAGGCTCTGGGCACTTTACTCCTGCTAACCTGTGGTAAAGTGCTTGTGCTTTCCTGTTTAAACCTTGTAAAATTGGCACTGGTAAATTACTTATTAGTCCTTAGTATATGGTATTACTTGTACTCAGGGCTTGTAAATTAAAAACTACTAATGGGCTGCAGCACTCATAGTGGCACCCACTAACACAACCCCGTGAAACATGTCTCAGGCCTGCCATTGCAGCCTGTCTGTGCAGTTTTTAACTGATCGTTCGACCTGATGAAATACACCTTTTGCCAGGCCGAAATATACCTTTTTAACACATACAAGTCACCCCTACCGTACACCCTAAATGCTCATAGGGCAGGGAGCATGGTATTTAAAAAGAAATACATGTATATTTAATGTTTTAGCTGTCCTGACTGTGAAAAACCTCCAAAGTTGTTTTTCACTGTCGCAAGGCTGGCTCTCCCGTAGGAAAAACAGTTGGTTACATTATAGCAACTGTTAGACCTGGCATCTTTTGGCGTGTTTCCCCTATCTTTTTGCTTCCTGGCCTCCTGGTTTTAATGGTATGTTGGACTTTGGTTTGCTGGTTTAGTGCCTCTGCGCACTTTCTCACTGCTGTTCAGTATTAAAGTGTAAATTGTGTTTATGGATTGGTGTTTCCATGTTTGGCATATCTGATTTACTACTAAGTCCCTAGTATAGTGCACTGTGTGTGCCCAGGGCCTGGAAATCAAATGCTACTAATGGGCCTGCAGCACTGATTGTGCCACCCATACAAGCAGCCTTTCAAAGGTGTCTCAGACCTGCCACTGCAGTGTCTGCACGCAGTTTTTACTGCCATGTTGACCTGGCAAATTCCCCCACTTGCCAGGCCCTAGCCTTCCACTGTTGTACATGTTAGACACCCCTCAAGTAGGCCCAAGGTACCCCCCCCCCCCACCGGGCGGGGTGCAATGTATGTGAAAGGTAGGGCATGTCCTGGTGTGTGTGACATGTCCTGATAGTGAAATACTGCCAATTTCGTTTTTCATTATTGCAAAGCTATCTGTCCCATAGGCTAACATGGGAGTTGCTTTCTAATATCTTACAGGTATAAATTTCCATTGGGACAAGATTGAGAAATGGAGTTTAGGCTCTCTGAACTCAGAATTTAATAACATCTTTTTTTTTTTACTGCCATGTTGACCTGGCAAATGCCCCCACTTGCCAGGCCCTAGCCCTCCACTGTTGTACATGTTAGACACCCCTCAAGTAGGCCCAAGGTACCCCCCCCCCACCGGGCGGGGTGCAATGTATGTGAAAGGTAGGGCATGTCCTGGTGTGTGTGACATGTCCTGATAGTGAAATACTGCCAATTTCGTTTTTCATTATTGCAAAGCTATCTGTCCCATAGGCTAACATGGGAGTTGCTTTCTAATATCTTACAGGTATAAATTTCCATTGGGACAAGATTGAGAAATGGAGTTTAGGCTCTCTGAACTCAGAATTTAATAACATCTTTTTTTTTTTACTGCCATGTTGACCTGGCAAATGCCCCCACTTGCCAGGCCCTAGCCCTCCACTGTTGTACATGTTAGACACCCCTCAAGTAGGCCCAAGGTACCCCCCCCCCCGGGCAGGGTGCAATGTATGTGAAAGGTAGGGCATGTCCTGGTGTGTGTGACATGTCCTGATAGTGAAATAGTGGCAATTTCGTTTTTCATTATTGTAAAGCTATCTGTCCCATAGGCTAACCTGGGAGTTGCTTTCTAACATCTTACAGGTATAAATTTCCATTGGGACAAGATTGAGAAATTGAGTTTAAGCTCTCTGAACTCAGAATTTAATAACATCTTTTTAGGGAGATGGTTTTTGAATTGTGTGTTTGAAAATGCCACTTTTAGAAAGTAGGCATTTTTTTTGTTTAATAATTCTGCGTGCCTCTACTGGTTTGTGTATTGACTGTCTGGTTTGGGAGTGACAGGGGCTGGGGATGTGCATTCACTGTAGACAGACACAAGGGGGTTGAGGTGTTTCCTGCCCTTCCTGGGTGACTCCTAGCCAGTGCCGGCTTTTGGGCGGTGCAAGCGGTGCCACCGCACCGGGTGCCAAGGTCAGGGGGGCGCCATTCGTGCTCTGAAATCGGCACCAGTCGCATTGTCCAAAAGCCTGCCCTGTCGAACACTGTTGTCCCACTCCCTCTGTCTTTTCCACGATGTTAAACGTCGTAGAAATAGAAGAGAGAAAACAGTGTTAAATAGATCCGGAGGCACGCTCTTATGCCCACCCATACGCTGCAGTTAAAGATTTGCTTTGCTTATGAATCAGAAAATAAAAGGTTTTGCGTCAATGTTCGGGGTCTTCTATTTAATTGATCTAGGCACATAGAGCCGAGCTCGGCTCTCAACTTTCACTTTCAGTATGTCTTCTTACCGCCTTGATTACTAGAGACATTCCATGCCAGCTTAATTTTGTGTAATTCACTTTCAGTTTATTAATTAAAACATGTACGTTTTAGGCAGGGCCGGCTCTGTGGCGGTGCAACATATTATGGGTTTAAAAGCACCTGCTGCTGCATTCTTTTCTTCCAGCAATTTTCATGCTACAATAAACATGTCAGGGTAACTCTGGTGATTAATATTCTTTCGGGAGGAAGAGACATTGGAGCTTAGTTACGTGGAAGTTTTGATTCATTGTAAGGTAGCACAGAGGGTTAAGATGCCTGCTGCAAAGTACATGTACCATGCACATATTAAAGAGCCTATAATGTAAATAAGTCAGTAGATTACTGCTTTTGTCAGAGAGATCATATTGTTACTTGCAGTTTGTAAGTTAAAATCCTAATGTAGAACAAGGAGCTATCAACTATCATCAAACCGCTGCATGCAAACTACAAGGTATAGATTTGAGCGTTATGATTTTTCACTGGTCTTTCATTATCCTAATGTTGCAAAATGGGTTAATGTGGGCAGAAATCAATTCTTATTATCAAAGAAAACCCCAGACCAAGCACTCTTAAATTATACTGCCTACGAGTATGGATGACATGACTCCTATTGCAGTCCTCTGTCTTATGTAATGTTTCCCATACACTGATTTACACATGTATAATTGATTCAGTGGTGTAGCAAGGGGGGAGGTGGGGGCGGTCCACCCCAGGTGGCAGGAGTTTTGCTGGCAGCGGCCTCCCCCCACTCTTACCTGTCGTCTCGGTTCAGAAATCCCCCCACTCTTCAATCGCCCGCCCCGCGGAGAGAGCAAATGCAGTGACCCCCACGGGCATCCAAAGGGCTAGCTACGCCACTGGATTGATTTGTCTCTGTGTAATATTTGTGATGTAAAAGGGTCTGACACAGTAAACTGGTATGGGTGGTGCTATAAAACTAATTTAATGCATCTGTGAGAGAGTAGTTATGAAGAGTTGAGGGGAACTGTTGAAGAGTGGTAGTGAGGAAATCCCTAACGAAGGTGGTCATTGGGGGGCGCCAACAAACATTGTTGCACAGGGCGCCACCAGCGCTAAAGCCGGCCCTGCTCCTAGCAGGGCTGAATAGGCCTGGTCTGCATTTACAGTGGGGGGAGTTTTCACTAGCACCTGAATAGGCAGTGTCACCTCTGCACAATGCTGTCTCTGCCTCCTGTAGTGAAGCTGGGCCACAGAGGGTAGAACTGATTTGGACTGGGCTCAGTGACCCTTGCCACAAAGAGAACAAAGAGAAAATGTGGTATAAATATTGGGGCTAAGACTTTAGAATTTCTTTATGGATCAAGGAACCTGCCAAGAAGAAGGGCTGGAGAAGCTGAGAGGGGAAACTACCACTTGGCTGTGTGCT
The DNA here is from genome assembly GCF_964204655.1 of Triturus cristatus. NCBI lineage: Eukaryota > Metazoa > Chordata > Amphibia > Caudata > Salamandridae > Triturus > Triturus cristatus. The sequence goes on from NC_140591.1 coordinate 1,450,135,467, forward strand.
TTGCTGTGTTGGCCTGCAGTGGCTGCTTCTGTCTTGGGCAGAGAAAGGACTGGACTGAACTTTCTGCAACTTCTTTGTTTCAGTTTCTCCAAGGGCTTGATGTAGAGCTTGCCCCCTGTTCAAGAAGTCTCAGGAACAGCAATGATTTCAAGTTAATTTGCTACCAGCACTGGGAACTCTGTGTTTTGTGCTGCAACAGAAGAAAAAGTAACCCGACGCCGTCAACGACGTCGCTGTGGGCTCTGTGTTCCAAAGGCACCACAGGGGGCACCGCGATATTTCGCATCACAACCTTGGTCTCATCGACGACGATGCCTGATGCTGCCACCGAACCGATGCTTGCACCACGACCTGTGGGCACCGTACTTCGCACTGCCTCGCTTCACACTGATGTTCTGGTATCCCCAACGCCACTGCTCCACTTCGACATGGACACACTGCTTGCACCATGGTTTGAGGGCATGCTCGTAAGTTACACGACGCACCGCCCCATCCCACACCGCAACCTTGGCCTACTGACGCTGGCGCCATCCACTCCAGTTCGTCAGCCGACTACAGGTCTTCAGCAAAAACGATGCCGCTGCCTGACTTCAATTGCCCGGGGTTTGATCTGCAATGCGTGTGACTTCAAGGGCCCCACGTCTTCTGCACCGACCTCCGGGACTGACGCTAGCTCTTTGAGGCTCATTGGGAGGCCACCATCACCCTGCATTTTTAAAGGTACTGTTTGTGGGTCTTCCTGACACCGTAGCTGCCTTGAGACGCCACGGTCAGCCAGAACTTTTTTGATTTGTGGTTCACGATGCCATGATAGCCCCAGACAGAGCTATCGACTTCAAGGAACTGTATTTCAAGTCTGCTTTTGCTTATTGATATTTCTAAGGACTGTGTAGTGGATTTTTATTGTTTTTGGTCTTGTTTTGCACAGATAAAATATTGGATTTTTCTGAAACTGGTGTGGTGTCCTTTTGTAATGTTTCCACTGTATTACTGCTGGTTATGTGCAAATGCTTTACACACTGCCTCTGAGATAAGCCTGACTGCTCGTGCCAAGCTACCAAGGGGGTGAGCAGGCATTATTTTAGAAGTGTACTCCCCTTATCCTGACTAGGAAGAAGGGTCCCTACTTGGACAGGGTAACAACCTGCCAACTAGAGACCCCCATTTGTAACAACAACTTATAATGTAAGTTGGAACTTAGAAACTTTTTCCAACTTTCTGTTTGGAGAATTGACTTAGACCATGATCACCTTTGAAGTCACAGCCATTGATATTAAATTGCCGGTCGGCCTCAGCATGCTACTTTGCCCTGCTGAAGGAGATCTGACTTGAATGCAGAGGTCTTGATTGGTACCGGCGGTGAGCAGTATCCCATGTATGTCGAGTCCTACCTAGGCACCGACTTTTTCTCCATCAAATTTTCTGAGTGCAAAGGTAAACGTTGTACTGGGATGAACTTGGTCCTTATATCCAACCGGCGATATATTTTGGTCGGCCTTAACTTTTGACTTTGATCCACACTCTAGTGCAACCAGATAACTGTGATTGGTGCTTTGTGCTTTTTGGCATTTTTTTTATTCAAATGTTAAAAATTCATATCTCCAAGTCTACCTATTGGATTTCTGTCCTATTATTTATTAAAATATTCTCTATTTTTTTTTATTGGTTTTTGATTTTTCATGTGTTGTGTTTTCACTTTATTAATGTTTGATGCATAAATACTTTACACATTGCCTCTAAATTAAGCCTGACTGCTTTATGCCAAGCACCAGAGGGTTAAGCACAGCTTTATTTAATGACTTTAGTGGTTCACCCTCACAAGAATTGTGATTATTATTTGAGATGGGTTCTTATTTTATTTATTTATATTTTAACTAGCAGATTGTGTATTTTATGATTTGATCTATTGGGGTTTGGGCTTGCATTGGCAAAACCAATAGGTTTCACTGCTCAGACCTGTTGGCTTTGCCGGGAGCTTGTTAGTTGAGCAAGTTTGCAAAATACTTCCATCCATTTCAAAGCAAAACAAGCATTTGCAATTTAATAGGTCTCACATTTGCGAGGGTTTGAGCTATTGATATTGTAAATGACTATACCTTTTATTTATGTGTTCTGAAAACCTGCAGGCGGTGCGTAGTTTAGGAGTAAGGTTCAGCACGTCACATCATGCATGCAAAAACACATCTCAACGTGGGGACACCAACTGAGGAGAAAGCAAGCAACATATTCTGTCCTTTATCTTTTAACGCCCTGGTTAAAACTGTGTCGAAACACTGCAGATTAAATTCACCGAAGGGTGGGGGTTAGTTGAAGCATTTTTCGCTTGAAAACATATTATAGGGGGGTTCAACGGTAATGCAAATCAGGCATTCTTTCCTAGAAATACATATGAATGAACATTTCAGCACGGGAAGGTTCAGGAGACATGGCCTAACGGATAGACTGTGACTTTTGAACTGGGGGGTCATTTTTAGGTTGTGGCTTTATTTCAACGTTCCGCAATTCTTAACAAATGAGTTAATCTCTCTGTGCCTAAAAAAATTAATGCAAACTCATGTAATGTAATTTGGTGCTTATGTAAATTCCTTGGGCCAAGTCCACGCTGTAGAAAGACTGCAATAATAAATACATAAATAAATAAATGATGTGTCTTTAGCAGAAAAAAAATTGTTAAGGTACATATTTAATAGAACTACTACTGTCCGAGCTGTTTTGCTGAAGAGTCTGCTAGTACAGAAATACCGAAAATCACTTATCCGTACATTTTCATGGGTGGCCTCTGCAGTCCATGGGTTCGATATTCCAGTCAAAGTAGAGCGTGAAAAGGCCAGCAGAGGGCATTCGTACAACAAACAAAAGCTAAGAGATCGCACCTTTGATAGTAGTCACACAGAGCCTGAACCGTGCCCGGTAACAGTGCGACTGTGTCCACCAGCTGGGCCGAGGGTGAAGGGATAGTACAGGCCATTCCTAGGCGTCCACCGTGTCACCAACCGAGGGAGTCTATCACCTCACCAGCCCAAGAGAGGTGCGGCTGTGACTCGTGCAGGTCCGGCTGTTCCATGCTGGCTCAACGACTGCCCCAATATTGTTGTGTTGTTGCCCTGGGCCCACATGCTACTAAAATAAGTCACACAGACACGGTTGCATGATACTGGTAACTGGCCATGAGCACGTGCACCCAGGCCCTGTTATTAACAGGGTCACGTGGCTCGTGACGCCTGTGATGGATGGGTGTCGGGTGTCGGTTGCATGTGTGTCCAGCCCTCGCAGGAGAGGCTGATAAACTCAGTGACTGCTGATACCATAGAACGTGTCCAGCAGGACACTACACCTATGTCATTTATATGGCGGGACGGGAAGGGTGAGCTAGGTGCCAGGGAACGCAAGAAAGGCACATTTCACAGTTTGTATTACCAACGCAGGGAGTGCTCTTCAAGGGAACACGATTTCCTGAGAAGTTCCAGAACACTTACGTCAGAGAGATGTGGTCAATGTGTATATGTTTTGTGATTTTCATTTTGTAATTTGCGAAATCGTCTTAGGTAGTTATCCTCCTTCGTCAGTACCGGGTACTTTAAAACAGAATCTCCTCAAGGCTGACTCAATGTGTCATCGTACCACGCTACAAAAGGCAACATGGCTTACTGTAAAAAAAACATGCGTTTTTGGACAGAACAGGAGCGCGGAGACTTTGCAGCGGAACAACGAGAAAGATCGCCGTTTTGTGGATCAAAACAGCGTGCCGACGAGGTGAGCCGCCAGGGAGGGATGGTGTGTTGGTGGAGTGCAAGGTGTGTCGCAAGTATGAAATGCCTGAAGTGAAATGATCCATTGTCGTGTAGTTCCTATAAAACCTATCTAGGATCTGCACGTTTAGACAACATACACTGTAGGTTTGGTGTCAGACTGATTCTAGGATCCCTACCGGGTATGTTAGCCTGTATACCAGCTAGCTCACAGTGCCACTAGAAACCCCTCTTACCAAGGACAGAATAGTTCTTGGCAACTATCGAACATGACAACCCTGGTCTCTCAGGACCGTGGAAACAGTGCGATACTTTTCGCTCAGTCACTCGTCTTACTTTGTTTCAGAGAAATACACAGAATAAACAATATGGACGTTTTTCAATAAACATTTATTGAACAGTCGTCATTCTAGTGTAAAATAGATGTGCTGAAATAACCACTAGACAGAAACAGATATAAATGATTAGAAGCACTAGGAAAGTAAAAGGATGATATATTTCTACCATTATGCTAAAATCATGAATACAGGCAGGTATATAAAATGCACACTCCTACGATGCAATCCTAACTAGATGTAACTAAGTGTACCTAGCATGTGTGTAGGTGTTAAGGCAAGAATCCCTCTAGGATAAAGTCAACCCCATTACCTGAAGTGAGAGACTGTGGGACCCCGTCTTGGTCTCGGGTGGACACCCCGCCAGGGATGTTAGACCACTGTGAGCTGCAGTATCTGCATGCAGGAGCCTCACCGTCTGCGTCTGTGTCCTAATTCTCCTCTCACTATCTCAGCAAGATGTGATGTTAATATACCCAAAGGTCTCCCCAGGGGTTCTACCTTGGTGTGCCATTGTCGGACCTAGAATGACGTTGGGAAGGAACTTTATACATAGTTATTATGCAGGAGATGGTAGTCCTTCTGAGTTTCCAAGAATCCTCATGCATAATGTTTCAGGCTTTTACTAGGGAAAATCCTGTGTTCTGTGTGCAGTGTCGTATCTAGGTAAAAGGTCAGTCGCCAATAACCGTTATGGAATTGCGGAACCGTTATACCCAAAAGAGGCACAGAGGGCAAAATTCACCACACAAAACAGAAGCAGTTAAAAAGGCACAGGAAAGCACCAATATAAAGTGGTGGGCGTGGCCAAACTCCTCATGCCCAATACAGCATGCCTCGTAGCGCATGCGCGCTGACTCTAGGCTCTACCTAAAAAAGATTCTTTACAAAAACCCCCAAAGGCAACCTAACCATGGAGCCAGATAGCGCCTCTTAATTAAAACCCCCTTGCTGAAGCTTAGCATCACACGCTTCACGTGCCAGAGAAGGACACAACAGAGAATGTTCACAAATCCTTTGAGCGCCTTACTCTGTGGATATTAATTTGACGTGGAACTGTCAGCTTGCTAAGGGAATTTGTTTGCTAAGTGTGCCTTTGGTCTGGGCCTCCGGGGCTTTGGAGACGGGACGGATCGTGAGTGATGCGCCTCAGTTTTGTGAAGGCCCCGAGAAGAGGCGACAGCTCTCCTGGAAGACTGGAACAGGCCCAGGTACGCGAGCGCTTCCGGTCCCCGCGTTATTTGTAAGCGCTGCGAGCGGGGCCTGTCAGTCTGATCTCACTCACAAACACCATCCACTGGGCCGAGCGCCCGTGGGAATCATGCACAACACATCATCTGTGAGCGGAGGAGCAGCCGCGCGTCAGCCGCCAAAGACAACGGAATTAGGCGAAAAACAAAGGAATGGGAAATGGCACAAAGTACTCCATTTAGGTTAACTCCATTTTGCGTGCTTCATTCTAATTAATCAAATTGCTTCTTGTGTCTTTTGGTGGTTTTATTATGTTTCTATTTTTGCATTTGCAGACCAATAGGTCAGTGCAGTAGTGGAGCTTCCAATAATTAAATTGAAAGCCTCATTAGTGTTTATTATATTTTTGCATTCAGCAGTTATGTTTTTAATTGTTATTTTTCAATTTGCAGAAATGGTAACATATTTTTTGCTCAACGTTTTGTTTTTGTTAGTTTATAAATTGTAGAAATGTTAGCATTTTTAATTTTTTGCGGTAAGGTTTTAAAGTTTCGACTATTCCTTAAGTGAAGCTCGTTTGATACGATCAGAGTTGTCAGGCGTTTGGTTCATTCAGGCAGCGATGCGTTTGATCAGGGGCCTGATGGACAAAGTTATTTTCATTCGCCCTCAAACCCTGCAGCAGCCCAGGTGTCCATTACCCCCACGATGATCCATGTGAATTCTGGTTCACTCTCCAACTCTTGTCGGCTCCATGCAGCTGCACAACATCTGTAAGACTTGTGCGCACTCCTTATGACATAACATATGTTTGTAACACGCATGTTACCCAAGGGCATCTTGGGGCTGAATAACAGATGTTTATTGTTACCCAACTCAAGAGTAGGCATTTAATCGAGCTCAGAAGGATGGAAGGCTGAGTGGACCCGTCGGGATTTGAACCTGTGGTCATAAGGTCTAATACAGGCCCCTACAGTGGACGCATTAGTCCACTAAGCCACCGGACCAGCCATTAACATTTATTTCCAGTCCTACCATCTCTGCACCATTTGTTGCTCTTGAAGGTAGTTCAGCCTTGCTCCTTGCAGGCTCCTCTTCGCTCCCCAGTTGTGAAAGTTCGTGTGCTGCGACCCCTTTCCTGCCCATGGCTTTGGTAAGCTCTTTGCCTCATTGTCTTAATGGCCTCCTTACTGCTGCTTAGGGCCTTTTGTTGCCAGGATGTTTACTGTAAGGTCTAGCATGCGGATTGTAAGAGGTTTGCAATCATCCTGAAAGTAGTTGAATAAATCAGAGATCCGTATGCTTCAGATGACCAGGCAAGGGTGCGGTTAAGCCAGGGTCTAGGCCGAGGGTCTGATGTGGAGTGAACACAGCTTTGTGCATGGCGTGGGGGGTGTAATGTTGGAGCTTGAGGGCTTGGAAAGAGTAAGTCCTTCTTTGACTTCTTTACTGAGATCCGCATCATAGACTTTTATTTTATTTTTACAGATAATGTTTATTAGGTATTTGGGATTTATGCAAATACCCTGATTGATTAAAAAAAGCTATTTCCCTAACCAAATGCTACCCCTGAGCAGGAGCTGCCTGGCTTTCCACTGAGAAGAGTCTCACAACACCCAGGAGTCGAGAACGCCGAAGCACCAAGGATCAATGCTAGAGTTTTGTGGACTATGATATAAAATGCTACCTCCGAGACTCCTACACAACCCACCTTTTATTAGTAGGATGGGTCTATGCCCAAAGCTCTCCTAGGAGATGCGGGGATGTGGCCTAACGACCAAAGCTGCTGACTTTGGAACTGGGAACCAGGTTTGAGTCCTGGTTCCACTCAACATCCTGCGTATCAGGGAAAATCGATTAATCTCCACATACTTAAAAAAAAGTGATCTTGTGTACTGCGGGTTGGTGCTCATGTAAAGCACTCTAATGTACTTGTGGGCTAGGTTGACGCTTTATATAAACACTGTAAAAGATAAATGAAAAACGACATAAATAAGAGAATGGGAGAGCTGTACTCAAAGTCAGTTTCTCAGTTCCAATAACAGGGAAAACAAATGGTCAAATTGATAAGTTGAAAGCAAACATTTAAAGAAAATCCGAAAAATCAATGCTCTCACATTTGTAGTTCCTCATGGAAACAGTTTCAAGTATCTCTGTCCAGTGACTTTTCAGTTGAGTCTGAGCAGTGCTTAATTTGTAAAAAACATAAATAAGTACCAGGGCCCTTGTCAGGAGGCCACTGCAGCTTGCACCACGCTTTGCACCCCCAGCGCTGCCAGTGACTGGACCAACACAACTAACCATCACAGTCCTGCAAGTGTGTCTATTCAGACCTTACATACACATTAAAAATGACTAATACATGCCGCCCAAGCCCTTCTTATAGCTGAGGGTGGTAGGTATTTGTCATTTTAATAAATATTGAATTATTAAATAACCGTTGTTGTGCTCCTCACAAAATTAGACAAACAGTGACACCATGTGGCAGGTTGTCACAAGTGCTGGTGTTGGTAATAGAGTGCCAAGCGCCAAAGACTACTGGCTCAAATTAAGCACTGAGTCTGAGACATTTATCTACTGAATCATAACCAAAAGGAACTGGCTAGAAGGAAAGAAATGACCTAGTGACTAGTCAAACAGAACATATGTTTTTAGATCTGGCTTGACGTTGCACCTATCTGCTAGACCTACTGTCACCTCATGCTATTGGCTGTTTGATGTATTCTTCCACCTTAAAAGGTGTGCTTACATTGTAATGCATGAAGGGCTACTTTACATCTAAAATGTACACTGTTTTATCACACAAATTACTTATCTCATAGATGCATTGTAAACAGAAAGCAATTGCATTTGGTGTTTCTTTTCACTGCAGCAAACATTTTAAATGTTGTCAGGAGTCAAAATGCAAGCCATACCAATTGGTTTAGCCAATGCTTGTTATAGTCTATCTCCCAATCCTAATTAGACTAGGTGCAAACAGCAGCACAAAATAGCAGACAATCGATAACTACACAATTCACTCAGTTTCCAATAGACCACGTCCCTTTGCCCTTCACTATATCAACAGTTTTTTATCCATCTACACCTTTTTGTTGGATTCCCAGGGGTAAGTAGTTCTGTCAAAGAGGTATTTTCATATAAAATGTGCTCTCTGTGCCGTTCCTTGGTGCATTTTTTTAAATAATCCAGTTAAGCCCTTTTGCTGGTTGGGGTTGCTGGTGCTGGCAGCCCCACGAAACATAGGTACGTTTGCCAACTTAAGAACTCAAACCACACAGTCACAATAACAACCCATAACTGAGATAAATTCAATAAACAAAAATTGTCACTTGAGCCTCCAAAAGGCGCACCATGTTTCAAGCCGTTGACTGCTCGTCATCAGTGATTACATGAGCATTATGTTTAGTATAAGTATTCAACAGCTATGAATCTTCCAAGGGAGTATATACCACTTTTTCTACAAATGAAATGTCCTGATACCCCCAGAGAAGTTTGTGTTGAGTTCCCCATTCTGGTGCTGAGTGCCTAGGTGGGGTGCACCTTACAACCAATGAGGTTGTTCTTAAAGTGGGACAAACTAGCCATGGCCAAAGGAGGCTTGAAGGGGAAACGACATCCTGTCTCTGTCCATGCCTCTGCAACATATGAAGACCAAACAGAATTTATTGTCTGACTTAAAAAGGTAGGTAGAAGTTTAATCCAAGGCAAAACAATGCTACAATAGATAGAGATAGCCTGGTCACCTAAGAGTTTATTTATAAGCTAAGTAGCATTTTGTGTCTCTTTGCCTTTTGCTCTTTACTGATTTAGTTTGGTCAGTACCTTCCACATTCTTTCACTATAGTGTTGTTTATGTTGCAATATGTCTGGAGCCCTAAACACCTTTTTGAAGTAAGACTTCAACCTCAAGCTACATTGCTCAAAGGTGATTTAAGGGTTGAGTCCACTTGATCAGCTTTTTAATGAAGTTTGATCTTCGCCATGATCATTTTTGGTCACTTGTATTATAGCCTACCAGGTGGATTTCCAGTATTTGCCTAGGTATACGAGCAGGTGAGAATACATGCAAATGCACACACACACTCTGTCTCACTCTTTTTACCTTTCTCTCACAATCTCTGTTTCACTTTCTCTTTCGTTTTCTCTCAAATGTCCTCTTATTCTTTCTTTCACACTCCCGTCTCCTTTTTTCTCTCGCTTTCACACTCCCGTCTCCTTTTTTCTCTCGCTTTCACACTCTGTCTCTTTCTCTCTCTTTCTTTGTTTAGGCCTGTCACATTGTAAGCTACAGAGCATTTGTGTACTTTTCTGCAGGCTCTAGAGCCTTTACTATTCGCAAAGTTCGAAGGCAAAAGAGACCGCTTTCATTCACATCATCATCGTCCCACATTTTTATGGAACACAACATGTGAAAGCAAGATTGCATTACCTGGAGTAACTCCTAAATTTAAAGAAGACCCTCACCCACCATATTGTGGCATGCATCCTCATAGGGTCTCACCTCGACTTATCCATGTGTCTGGGTGGGCTCAACCACAAAAAAGGGGAGCTCATGTGATAGACTGAAAGAATTGTGAAAATATAAGTTTCTAGGGGGGCCCCAGGTATCCCTTTAATATGCGAAACCGTCAGGATTAATGGAAAAGAGGATACTCTGGGGTATTTAAATGTCCCAATATCACAATAAGGTCAACATGTTTCAGCCCAAAGTAGTGCCACATAAGGTCTGTGGGCTTTCGTCAGGACCACATAAATCTCTGTGCTACTCAGGGTTGAGTCCTAGCCCTAAGAGTTGAAATGCTGAAGTGAAAACACATAGAAGAAAAGGTAATCCTGCAAGGCTTCTAAAGTCTTGCAAACATGCAAACCCTACAGTTTGGTATATAATATTCATAGAGGTGCAGGGGTGGGCGCTACATGGTAGTCAAACAGTTGTCAAGGGTGGAGCGCTGTGGTCCCACCTAACAGTGCACTGCACAACCCCTGCATCACCTACCAGGGAATACATGGAAGAAACATGTGGAAATGAGAAGGTAACTAAAAGCAGCTTAGGATAGACCTGGTCTCAACCAAAAACCAATCAATGTATTACTGTGCTACTCCTATGAGAGCCTAATCCTTGCACACTGATGGATAACAAGTTTTAATAAAATACAAGACTCAGGCAAAGTTACATGAAAACCTACAAGTTTGTACTTTGTGAAATGCCAGGATTGCACTACATGATAATTGCAAAGCGTCATCCCTCAGTGACGTAATCAGACACGCAAGCACTAAAAATGCTCTGGTTACATGATGCTACAAAGATTTCGTTTTGCGCCACGGTACAAAGACAATCGAACGCTGTTTCACCCTCCAGTACAAATCTATCCACGAAATAACCGCTCAGGTTACATAGCATAGAGTGTGTATTTTTCGCTATGATTACATGCATTACTCCTGAAAATATTACACACTTTTTCAGTCAGTGCTAGCATACCACACAAAGTCAGGTTGGGCACCTTTGCATGACTTTAGTTGATTGGGCTTTGCAATCCTAGGAGTGCTTGTGTTACAGTGAATATAGAAAAGGGAGACGGCCTACTCATGTCAATGCAAGCATCAGCAGAAAGATGTGGGAAATGTATGTGGTGAAGCAAGAATACAGGCCCAAGCTGTTTACAATAGAAGAATAAATAGAGAGAGCAAGAATGGAATGGGGGCCTGGGGTGGAAAGAGACACAAGTTTTAGTAGAACTTGGGGAGAGGATGTAGCCTAACGGTTAGAGCTGTCAATCTCGAATCTGGGGAACAGGGTTTGAGTCTCTGCAATGACGCTCAACATCCTGTGATTCTGGGCGAATCACTAAATCTCCCCGTGTCTCACAAAAAATGAATGTGTCCTTGTGTAACGCAAGTGGTGCTCATGTAAAGCGCTCTGATACCTGATATCTTCGGGTCAAGTTTGCGCTATATAAAACTTCGGGGGAAAAAACCCCCAGAGAAATGTCATCAGGAAACACAGCACTAATGGGAAGTCACAGGATACATCTCTGAAAAAATATGTAGATGAAGTACACACAGAGAAAGAAGATAAGTGGGAGGTTAGGCCTTGCAGAACAGTAGACACGTAGGGAGAAAAGGTGATGCAAGGTTTCAAAGCAAAGCAAAGAGACAGACATGAAAAATAGGTGGTGCAGGGAGTATGAAACTACGTCAATAAGACATGCACTTGAGTCGCATTCCATAAACGTGTGGTTGGATGTTTTTGCAGAAAGTCTTGCCTTTTGCTGAAATAAAAAGAGATTAAGATGTGCTTGAGAAAGGCTTGATTTGATATTCTAATTAAATGTATTGTGGTTTTTACACAATATAAGAAACTGCATGTTACGTTGTAAGTCTGAGTTCAGTTTCCAGTTCCACAGAGTTGACTGACCTCGCACACGTATTTGATAAACTGTATACTATATTGCCAACAGAAGTCATGTTGTCTCTTTCATTCTCTGGTAACATTTGGTGAGCCAGACAGGAGTCCAGCCAACTCGACTTCCCAGACTGTGCCCGAGGAAGATGCAGCCTGCCCTAAATTGAATAGATTACTGTGCAGATACATCAGGTAAGCAGACACCGTATGTTAGACTATAATCGGCCTATTCAAACAGGCGGGTAAGGTTCCCTGGGCGCCGTCAAAAGGGGGGAGGAGAGGTTGGACTTCGTACCTTAACATTTTAATTGCATGATTCTTTGTCAATCATAGTGTGGAGGGATGAGGAAATGAATGCATGATGTATGATGTTTTTCTTTGTATTTGTTTTCCAGAATGCAATAAAATGTTTAGAGAAATGAAATCTGGTGATTCCCGGTATACACCAAAAGAATAGCTAATTTGAATTCCCCTTTGAAAGAGAAAGGAAGAATAACAGGCATTACCCAGGGGAAAACTCCTGGAAGAGACATTTCCTTCAGGGAGTGGTCTAATATGCAGTAGTGCATTACCCAGGGGGAAACCCCTGGAACAGATATTCCTTTGGGGATTGGTCTAAAAGGCAGTAGTGTATTACCCAGGGAAAAGCTCCTGGAAGGTACATTCCTTCGGGGCATGCCCACAGGTATCCTAGTTAGATCCGGAGGGCTAGTGTAGAAGTAGTGAGAGGGGACTGGGTAACAAGTGTGTGAAGTCTGACGTGATAAAAAGATGGTCATTTGATCAGCGCCGGCAGGCCTTACTCTGAATAAGTCAGATGCCCGGCTCCCAAATTTCCAGATTTAAGATATCTGGAAGGAGTCTTGAGGAACTGCAACCTAGGCTGAGGCATCAGTTAACGAGTCTGACGGTTTGGAAAGGGGACAGCCGGTGTCAGATTGACTTTTGCCCTGAGCACGCAATGTAGAGGACAGATACACCCTGAAAATGCATTCTAGGTCTGGGAAGAGGGGGAAGTCAAAATAACATATTGCGAGAATTTACACTTGTTTGGAAAGCCCAGCTCACAACAATAAAAAAAATTGGAGATCTTTCCAGAACATAATCTAAAGTGTATGTGAGATCAGGCTGGGGCAAGAATGTGAGATTGTAGTGTAAATGTGTCTGTATGGTGCATGAAGTGGAGAGTGATTTAAGATATGTGGGACTACACAAAGAATGTTTTGATGTAAAGAATTTGTAAATCAATGTGTAACGTGTTTCTTTCTTGTACATATGTAATTTTGATAAAAATGTAAAAAGCATTTGTATTGAAAAATGTACATTTGCATGACTAACATAATCATAAATGATGTTGAAAATGAGAAAAGAAAAAATTAACAAAAAATTAAATAACATGTAAATTATATTCCATGCTATTGTGTTTGGAGTAGCTGGTGGTCGAAACATCGGGCACTGTCAGCCATTATTGAATCTATGCAGGTCAAGTGGGAATTTTCGCATTACTTTGCCCCGAGCACGGCCAGACCCTTGGTTGTGAACCCAGAAAACCACATTAGTTCCGAGTAGATATCCCTTCATGAATTTGGAGGATGACATAAAGAGTACAGTATTTCATAATCATAAAGGGCAAAGTATACAAAAATGGCAGGATTCCATGCCGGTGGGCATAGTCTGATACATGTAAGGAAGAAAGGCAGCAAGATCTTTGCAATATGTTTAGTATCTCAATACAAACCCCAAAACTGTCCTGGAAGTGGGGCAGCATTACCTCAGATAAAAACACAGGGAACCAAAATAAAACATCCCAAGACAAGTCTAAAGACTAATAATAATTTCCAATGAGTGAGACTGATGAGTCACTGTGGGAGGTAACAGGTGAGATTGAGGTAACATTTATATTTCTATGGGCCCATGGTGAACTCTCGTGTCCATATAATACCCCTGGGATTCATACATAGTAACAGAATCACCCATCATATCAGAGGCCCTCCTTGATGCATTTCTCACAGATGTGTACAATTCAGGAGTTTAAAACACGAATGGGAGACCACATCCTCGAGCACTGCAATTAGTCATTTATATTCACGATAATATTGTAGCGTATTGCATCAGGCACAAATCGCCTTTGACCCCACCCCGCCATAAATGCACCCGTCCAGGTATAACGATGGAATAAATGTTACACAGACTAGCGATAAGTAGGGTTGATGTTCACCGATTTGGTCTCACAATGACATATGTGTAGTCAGGTAACACTGCATGTGATCAACAAGTGTTTACCACTGCCATAGGTTAGAGACATTAATAAAAGACAAATATATTAGTAAAGGAGACCAGTCCAAAAGGGGCATAAGACAGTGGGCAAACAAACAAGTGATCAAATGTGACACTTCCATTATACATAGGAAACATACCCATCCTCAGGGGACCATGGAGACCCCTCTGGAACACACAATAAACTTTCCCTTCAGACAAGAAGAAGATACAAAAGTGCTGTAAAGAATGGTACAAAGGTACCAAGGGCAATGCCCAACCATGGCCGAAGGAAGGAACATTTGACTATGACATAACTGAACACACATTGACTTACATTACAACACAGTCCCCAGGGAAGTCTCCGCCTTATGGTCTTTATCTCATTTTGCCAGCTGTAGGGTACTAGGATCCCGTTAGAGTTGTGCTGAAACAGGAGAGACGAAAATCATGGGGAAACGAGGCAACTTCGGATCGACCCCTACAACTCCTTGGGCCAGTCCAACACATGACCGAAGAGAAAGACTCATAAATTAATTGCAGCACACGGTGAGACCAGCAGAACACTCTAGAAGCTCTGCTCCCATTTTAGGACAATGGATTATGGGACATGTTGTTCTTAGGTCGGGGGACACTTCTGCAGAGACTCTGAGAGAGACAGCTGAGGAATGGATAAGAGAAGAAGAAAGATGGGGAAAAGAACACGGAGATGCCACAATGTAATGAACTCCCAAATTAGTTACAAGATGTAGCAGGGGCAGAGGAAGATGGGGAGTGGGAAGACAGGCCTAATGTCGTACTTTAGAATTTGGGACCGCGTAGGAGGCAGGGCCCTACCCCTGTCTATCCCGGTATTAGTGAACCGCGAATGGTTAATGCGGTATGTACAAGTGCTTTGTGTAACGTTTTAGCTATGAATGCACTGTGTATATGCTATTTCACATCACTACGTGGGTTCCATTTTGTATTGGTGGCCATCTTATGGTTGCCCTCACATAGGCTATATAGCATGAAGTGAATACGGGCCTTTTAGAGCACATGTGCCTTTCTTTGACTTTTCTGTGACCTGGGCAGCTTGGCTCCGCTGCCCCAGGTCAAACTGGTCTCACGAGTTCCCCGTCCTCTGGCCACCTGTGATTAGCATCAGGGCTTGACACACCATAAAGTCTTTTCATCCTACACAAGCCTCCAGCTAATCTCTTTCACACCTGACTGTTCCTGCTTTATGGCTTGTTTCCCAAAACAGGAGATGCTCATGTTTATTGGGGCCTATCGATATCTGATGTGGGATCTGAGCCTTGCTGGGTAAATAATTACGGGCTGGCTTAACTGGAATGTGGGATGGTCATCACGACTCTGCCTTTCCGTTTGTAATGTATACTTTAAATGACCATGCCATAAACCTAGGAATGTATGCCTGAAGCAGGAAATTCTGTATTTAAGGAGAAGCCCGTTTCTGTGATTTTTAGCAGTCTCCTGAGAACATACACGCTGTTGTACTTCTAGGATACCTGTAATTGGTCTGCAGCCAATAAACTGATCTTTGACTTCACCCAGAAGACTCTGTGTTTCTGTAGGTCTGAAACAGGAAGAACCCCGAAGTCATAGGGTGTGTTCCCCTGCACCGCTGGGTTTAAAATACCCAGTACTTAACTAACAGGGGTGCAGATGAACAGGACACTAACCGGAGACCATATAATTTTCTCCCACATCCTACACAGGGGTTAACAATGGCAGTAAGAGACACTTCAGATATGTGGAAGAAGTCAATGGTAAAAAAGAGTTGGTCAGATCTAACAACCATAGAGATAATAGAATATAAGGAAGGTAGTTACTATTGCGACCCCTTCTCAGAGGAATTGGCAAGATGGACTAAAAAGAAGGGGAGAAAGCTATGGCCCCGACAAGGACCTTTTCAACCCATTGTCTTAGCAACTGCTAAAGATTGAACAGGGCAGGGACAGGGCAACCCAGATTGGAACCACCCCTATATGCAAGAGTGACTTGCGGTCTGGGAGTAGTATGCTATAGACAAGCATACTGAAGTGATCTAAAGTAATTGACCTGATTCGAGGTTAGGCCTAAGACCAATAAATCCTCCACAAATAACTCTGTTACCCCTCATTTCCAAGGGTGGGCAACTGCCCACATACATACTATAACCACTAAAGGATAAAGAGAACTTAAAGAGGGCACAACTCCCACTGTCTAAGGGAGCAGGAAAATGGATAGGATGCTTTGAGAAACCCACTGCTGGAGGGACCCTCGCCTTGAGCGATGTTAAAAGCTTGCTAAGTTCTCTGGTGGGAGACACAAAAAATAAACTTTTTACCAGTGAAGTATTCCCTTAAATAACATGGGTAGATTCACAGTTTGACGGGTCATCCGTCAACAATATCCATCAATATGTCTGGGATATGCTCTGGCAGAGAGCATCAAACCGACAAGATATTGCAGAATTCATTACCAGAATGAAAGAATGATGGGTACAGGAAGTAGGATCTAATTGAGAAAACACAGGAGGGAGTGCAATATTATTTTGCAGTGTATTGAAACTGGGCCTGTTCACAGATCTACAAGCAAGCCTAGATGGAGTAGTGGGAATAGAGGCTAAACTGTGGCCAGAAATACAAGCCCATATAATGCATTATTTCAATTGAAAACAAGTGAAGGATAAGGAGAGGACAGAACATAACAGACAGAAATGGCCATAGCTAAGTTGTGCAACAGAAACTTAAAAAAGCAAGTATAGAAGGGGCAATTGTGGCAGTACACAAATGGCTGCCACAATGCCAGTGCAGGTGCAGACACCAGGAGGGCAGCCAGCAAGTAACATGGGAAACGGACAAGGAGGTTTTTCAGGGAGCCAAGGGCTAGCACAGGGAAGACTCCAAGGAGGATATAGGGCAGGACAACCATGTTATTATTGTGTCAATATGGGTCATTTTGCAAGGGAATGTAGATCGAAAAAGAACGATGAGCAAGCACAGGCATGTGTCACCCCGCAGAGGCAGATGAGGCTGCAACAGATGCAATGGACTTCCCAATAACAGGTAACACAGGGACCCCTGCAGGTCACTCAGGTTAAGTGGCCCGCACAACAGGGGCAAATTCCAGGTTGTTAGAAATACTACAGGAGAACCGACACATGTCCATATGGGAGGAGTAACAGTACAAGGAGGCAATTCCTTTTATTTACAACCCCAAATGTCTGGAGGGACACCGACAAACAGCTATACTCAATGAAGAAGCCCACAGACAACCATTATGTGTGCAATACTATCAGTAACTCACAGGTCAGATGAGGAGCTCACTGTGACCGTAGCCGTAGGTCACACCAGTAGTTTTCTAATCAACACTGGGGCCACCAAATTGTATACAAAGGAAGGAACCCTACCACTTTCTCACCAGTCAATAGATACACGAGGGTTTTCTGGGGCTGTCAGTAGGGTTCCTTTAACTGAATCAGTGAGCATGACTGCAGGAGACATGGAAATTGAAGGACCATTGATATATTCCTCAGAGGCTCCAGTCAACCTTCTTCGAAGAGACCTAATGAGTAAGCTGAATCTGACTATCTCTTTGTTGAAAGCTGGGTTGATAGTATGTCATACACCTGGCATTACAAAAGGTAGGATTTTGTCACTCATAGCTCATAAGGACTTGGGACAGCAAGTCAGGGCAATTCTTGTTGAGACGGAGGCCTTTTTGCGTGGCATACATGTTTTGGAAGTGCATACACCAGCGCTACTGGAGACGTCAGTGCAGATACTATTGTTCAGACCCAAGAGGTCTGTGAATTTCATAGAAGAACCTGACATGTGCTAGAAATAATGGCCCCTGAAATAAGGACACGTTATGCATTGTTGATACCATTGGACAGGAGACAGGCAACATAGGCATTAATAGTATTTACGGATCCAGATGTCAAATTGAGAGACATATCAGATGAAGAAATGTTTGATGACTACACATAAATTCACCTTGCTTTACAACTTTTGATACATTTTGATAAATATTGATTAATTTTGTCTACTAATTTCCTTACACAATTTGGAGTGCAGGTTGTCACACCTCATTTCGTTACACATAAATTCAGACAGATGGATTTCAAATGGATATACCAATTAGAGTACAGTTGCAATACAGGACAGTGCCAAAACATGCCCAAGGCGGTACAATGAGAGAAAATGATTTGGCAATGGTACCAGATAGTCTATGACAAAGGGGCCACATGATGTGGGACTGATTAAAGGAGCAGAACCTTTGCAAATAACACTGAAACCCGGGATGATACTGCCCGGGGGAATGTCAGTATCCTTTATCCAAAGAAACAGAAGGTGGCATTTTTTCTACAATACAGGCTGTATTTGAGCGGAGAGTAATATATGAGACAACCTCACCCTGTAACACCCCGATTTTTCTGATAAAAAGGCTAAGGGGGAACTTGGAGGATGATTCAAGATTTCCGCCCCCCCTCAATAATAGTCTTACCAGAATGTCCGGTGGTACTAGACCCATCATTCATACTGACAAACATTCCTACAGATGCCACACACTTTTTGTTGAGTGATTTGAAAAATGCATTTTTCAGCATTCATTTGCACCCAGATAGTTAGTATTTAACAGGGTTTACATACAGACAAACTCTTTATTGCTATAGAAGGCTTCCTCAAGGCTATTGTGAGTCCCCAAGTATCTTCAATAGGACAGTGAAAAAGGAGTTAGCAAATGTAAAATGACATTTTGGTGTGTAGCTCCACTGAAAACATATGCAGAGATGATACTATAGGTCTCCATTGCTTGTGATCCAGCACGAAGGACAAAATGTACATATTCTCCTTAAGTCACAGATCCTTAATCGCAACAGCTCATTCATGCACACATTCATTGGTGGGGCCCATAACACCAACACACATTACCTTCACACGAACACACCCGAATCTGTACACAGGAGAAAGGCTGCTGGACATGTGGGTACCTTATTACCTATCAGGATTAATTTGCTTTTACACTATACACACATTCTATATATATCTCAGAATCCTGACTTTAACATCAAGGCACGCCACTATTTGGTCGATGGACCAACTAGTTGGACTGGTTGATGGTGAATTAAAACCAGCTAAGACGCAATCCAAGCCTAGGAAACATTTGATATTTTCTGCAATTAATTTAAGAACCACAAACTTATTTCTTATTATTTCAATTTTGTTTATCTTAGCGTAAATTAAACTCTTAAATTGACATTTTCTAGAGCTTGTTATTTGATCATTAAATTTATTAAAGAGAAAAATATGAACATTCAGAAAGTACTTTAGACATAGATTTTCAGAAAAGTACATTGAATCATTACCAATTGAGAAATGATGAAAGGTTCAGGTCAAACAGGGAGTTATCTGCATTCTCAAATGAAGACTCCTCGTCCAGGCAGTCCATTTCTCACCAAAGGATCAAACCGGCATGCGAAATACAGGATACAGCATAGTAAAGTTCAGAATTTCAGCAAAGCCCGAACATCAGTCCGGAGCATGGACCAATTCCACCCTCAGACTGATAGCAAATAATTTAAGAAACACAACGAAATAACCCAAAGATATATGCAGCCACAACCGAGACCCAACGAACGAACGAACCCACGAACGAACGCTGCTGCAACCAACCTGTTATATCCTGACCTACAACATGGCTACAAGTGTCATCTTGTACAGATCACAACACAACCCTTCCAACTTCAACTCTTCTCTCTATGTAATGATTGATGAGAGGTTTTATACCTTTTTCTGCCTTACTTCATTTTAGAATAGCAACTTTAGGGGCCAACCAAATGTTCTGATTGGACAGTTCGGGGTTATCAGTATTATATTGAACTTTTCCCAGTGCAAACTGGTTCTTTATAGTGACTTTTCACAAAGTTTTCAAATCGATATTGTCTGTTCCGTTCCCATGCGGGGAAACAGTAGCTATATCTTTTCCCAAGGTTAAAGGGTCATACTGATAGGTCCTCTCTTTGTCTCTTCCTTGACTCCCATTTGGTCATCCTTTGGCTGGCGGACAAGTTCCCAACTTTCGGCCTTGGCAGGGAACACGATGTCAGGAGTTCAAGCTACCGCGTGAGTTTAAGAGCCATCTGGGCATGCGCAGAAGTCATCACGTGCACATGGTAGCATCTGCTTCAGAGAACGCCATCTTGGGTACTGCGGCCTAATAGGCCCGAATGCCAACTTAAGCAGAAATAGACATAACAGCAATTAAAATATAGAAATGCAAGTTCTGATGTTCAAACCCATACTAATCCCAATATATATTAGTATTTACCTAGCTGTAGCAACTTTTAAAGCAATAATACGTACCACTCGATAACTTTAAAGCACAAACGATCACAAAGCAACATAAATCATGCAATTTTACTATTTTACCACAATCTAAAGTTAGTTTGCGTACCATAGTTAATTAATTAATTTTTCTGCCATGCAATTAGCTATTTAGTCCCACATGTATTTATGTTTATCAAGATGTAAAGGTCGATTAATAACACTTCCACTGCAAACAGGTTATTTTAATTAATTTAAGAATGATTATGTAATTAATTTCATACAAATTAGAGGAGGTATACAAAATTTTGTTTTACCTGCTCCATCACTTGCTTGCAGAAAAAGGATACAAAGTGTACAAATACAAATTACAATATGTGCAGACAGAATTTCACTGTTTGGGACAGATAGTATCTAAAGACGGGAAGAGGGTGACACCTGACAGAGCAGAGAGCATCAGAAACATGCCCAAGCCCACCATCACAAAAACAATTGAGCAGTTCCTAGGACTCTGCAATTACACGAGACAGTGGGTATTTGATTATGCCACCTTGACTACACCACTTCTGACCGCTCTAAAAGAGTCCCATACCAATGGAAGCAAAATAACTGGACTGATGAACGAGAGACGGCATTTCCCGAGCTGAAGAAAACAATCACAAACGCTCCAGTGCTATTTACGCCTGACTACAGCAAACAACTCTACTTCTTCTTTAATTGTAATGGAATGAAAATGACGGCAATACTGAATCAAAAGACAT
Organism: Triturus cristatus; assembly: GCF_964204655.1. Classification (NCBI taxonomy): domain Eukaryota; kingdom Metazoa; phylum Chordata; class Amphibia; order Caudata; family Salamandridae; genus Triturus; species Triturus cristatus. The sequence continues at coordinate 1,450,156,476 of NC_140591.1, forward strand.
CCATGGGACACAAACCAATTGCCAACTACAGTGGGCTGCTAGATCCCGTCATGAAAGGTCACTACATATGTGAGCAAGCGCTGGCAACCACAGCATTTGCAGTCCAGAAATGCATCACCATAGTGATGGGATCACCTTTAATACTGTGTGTAGAGGATGAGGTATTTGCTATCTTACAGAGGCAAGAGCACCCTCACAGCTCTGAGGGCATCTGGGTTTGAAGTAATACTCTCAGTACCATCATTGCAAGTGGTTCGCTATCACACAGTTAATCTAGCAACATTCTCTGCACACCCAGATGAACAGGTACATGACTGTGCTAATTAGATGCCAGATGAAGGAAGCAAGGTGGGAGAAGACCCCATCCCAGGGAGCAAGTTGCTCCTTGTTGATGGGTCCTCTTTCATAGATCAGGAAACTGGAATTAGACATTCTGGAGCAGCAGTTGGAAGGGATGAACAGCAGGTATCATCTGATACATTATAAAATATTAGCCAGATGCCACTATCTTCTCATTCTTCTGCACAGGCGGCAGAATTTATGGCCATTATTGAAGCATTGAAGCAAGCTGAAGGATTAGAGGTCACCATTTACTCAGATTCAACACACGTCACCACCACTGTTCATTCTAGCATCCACCAATGGGAAAGGAGAGGATTTCCTTAAAGTGATGGGTACCCCGCCATGCACAAAGATTTATTGGCACAATTAATAAAAGCTCTAACACTTCCATATAAAGTAGCAGGGATAACGTGTGCAGCGCACACCGATCAGCAAGACCCTTATCTCCAGGGGCAATGCTCTGGTACATTGGGCAGCAAAAGAAACAACTAAAGCAACCCCAAATTATAATGAATATGATGAAGACACATTAGGTTTGATGACAAGCAGGCAACAGGAAAATTACCACCTCCATAAAGTTACATTTGCATGAATAGCAAAAACAAGCACTACCTCATGAAAGGGAGCTGTGGGAACAGAGAAGTTGCACCCAGTCACCAACAGATTTCATTTACAGGCAAGAGAGCACAGGCAAGCCAGTAATGCCACAAGCCCTGTTGTACACAGCTCTGGATCAACTACATCTCCCAGCACACACTGCAAAAGAATATCTTCTTGCTACATTACAGGCAGATTGATTTATTCCACAACTATCTAAAATGATCACTATGTACAATGCAAAATGTACAGTATGTCAACAGTATAGTCCTCAGCCTACATTAAAAGTGATCACCTCAACAATACCACACCCAACAGGTCCATTTAAAAAACTACACTTATATTTTATTGACAAGATAGAAAGATGTAACAATTACAGGTATCGTATAGTAATTATTTGTCTATGATAGATTGAGGCAGTGTACATAATGATGCTAAAGCAGCAGCCAACTTTCTGATAAGAGAGGTGATAACTAGGTAAGGTGTGTCAGAAGTGATCCGCTCGGATAACGGCCCTCACTTTGTTAATGCAGTATTTCAACACATTTGCACCACCCTAGGAATGAAACATAAACAGTCATCTGTCTATCACCCCCAAAGTAACGATATTGTGGAGCGCCTGAATGGCCTCCTCAAGATTAAAATAAGTAAACTGTGTGCTACTCTGCAAAATAAATGGTTGAACTGCCTACCACTGGCTTTGTACACCCTCAGAAATCATCTTGGAAATAACCACCATTTGACACCACATCAAATAGTGACAAAACGTCCCATACCCACCCCTTTGACAATAGTACGGAAAAAGGCAGATGCCCATAAAGCAGTTGAAGTTTTGGGGGATGAAATGAGTTGTTATTTTCCTGAGTTAAACAAGTCTGCCAAGTTCTTCTCTAAATAGGTATTGTGTGAGGAGAAGACCACCGCAGCCCAGCAGGCCAGTCCGATACCCATTGACTAACAAGTTTATAGTGTCCGCAAATGGAAAGACAAAATGTTGGAAGACCCCTTCTCAGCGATAATAAGTACCCCCACTGAAGTGAAAGTGGATGGCAGAAAACCATGGATCCACTTGACTGATGTTCAACTGGACCCATCCTTGCCTCAGACATCTCCACAGACAGAAGGGGAAAAAGAGGAGGAAAGAGAGACACAGGACTAACAATGTCTCCTTTCAAACCATGAGTGGAGTATTTTGTCGACTCTGCTAGAGGACAGTTATGTATTGCTGTTTTGTATTCTTTTTATGTTACAACAAACAAATGATGGACGGAATGCTGATAATGCATACATTCTCCCCCAGTCAAGAGATCTGGGTTAAATCCATCATTCTTTTGCCCACTACACCACCCCAGTTTAGACATGGCCATATGCAAATCAGTCTTGACCCTGTGCCTCATGGGAACAGTCCAGCCCGAACTGCCAAGCCATGTCTTCCCTGGACCGGAATCAAGCATCCTAGGACCGGTTTCTGGCTATCAGCCGTCATCAGCCAGGATAGCTTGACTCCAGTGGCGTAGTGAGCACGGGTCCCACGTCTGGGAATACCCATCCCACTTAGGGCGAAAAGCGTTACAACAAACAAATGATGGACGGAATGCTGACAATGCATGCATTCTCCCCCAGTCAAGAGATCTGGGTTAAATCCATCGCTCTTTTGCCCACTACACCACCCCAGTTTAGACATGGCCATATGCAAATCAGTCTTGACCCTGTGCCTCATGGGAACAGTCCAGCCCGAACTGCCAAGCCATGTCTTCCCTGGACTGGAATCAAGCATCCTAGGACCGGTTTCTGGCTATCAGCCGTCATCAGCCAGGATAGCTAGACTCCAGTGGCGTAGTGAGCACGGGTCCCACGTCTGGGAATACCCATCCCACTTAGGGCGAAAAGCGTTACAACAAACAAATGATGGACGGAATGCTGACAATGCATACATTCTCCCCCAGTCAAGAGATCTGGGTTAAATCCATCGTTCTTTTGCCCACTACACCACCCCAGTTTAGACATTGCCATATGCAAATCAGTCTTGACCCTGTGCCTCATGGGAACAGTCCAGCCCGAACTGCCAAGCCATGTCTTCCCTGGACCGGAATCAAGCATCCTAGGACCGGTTTCTGGCTATCAGCCGTCATCAGCCAGGATAGCTTGACTCCAGTGGCGTAGTGAGCACGGGTCCCACGTCTGGGAATACCCATCCCACTTAGGGCGAAAAGCGTTACAACAAACAAATGATGGACGGAATGCTGACAATGCATACATTCTCCCCCAGTCAAGAGATCTGGGTTAAATCCATCGTTCTTTTGCCCACTACACCACCCCAGTTTAGACATGGCCATATGCAAATCAGTCTTGACCCTGTGCCTCATGGGAACAGTCCAGCCCGAACTGCCAAGCCATGTCTTCCCTGGACCGGAATCAAGCATCCTAGGACCGGTTTCTGGCTATCAGCCGTCATCAGCCAGGATAGCTTGACTCCAGTGGCGTAGTGAGCACGGGTCCCACGTCTGGGAATACCCATCCCACTTAGGGCGAAAAGCGTTACAACAAACAAATGATGGACGGAATGCTGACAATGCATACATTCTCCCCCAGTCAAGAGATCTGGGTTAAATCCATCGTTCTTTTGCCCACTACACCACCCCAGTTTAGACATGGCCATATGCAAATCAGTCTTGACCCTGTGCCTCATGGGAACAGTCCAGCCCGAACTGCCAAGCCATGTCTTCCCTGGACCGGAATCAAGCATCCTAGGACCGGTTTCTGGCTATCAGCCGTCATCAGCCAGGATAGCTTGACTCCAGTGGCTTTGTTGTAACGCTTTTCGCCCTAAGTGGGATGGGTATTCCCAGACGTGGGACCCGTGCTCACTACGCCACTGGAGTCCAGCTATCCTGGCTGATGACGGCTGATAGCCAGAAACCGGTCCTAGGATGCTTGATTCCGGTCCAGGGAAGACATGGCTTGGCAGTTCGGGCTGGACTGTTCCCACGAGGCACAGGGTCAAGACTGATTTGCATATGGCCATGTCTAAACTGGGGTGGCGTAGTGGGCAAAAGAACGATGGATTTAACCCAGATCTCTTGACTGGGGGAGAATGTCTGCATTGTCAGCATTCCGTCCATCATTTGTTTGTTGTAACGCTTTTCGCCCTAAGTGGGATGGGTATTCCCAGACGTGGGACCCGTGCTCACTACGCCACTGGAGTCCAGCTATCCTGGCTGATGACGGCTGATAGCCAGAAACCGGTCCTAGGATGCTTGATTCCGGTCCAGGGAAGACATGGTTTGGCAGTTCGGGCTGGACTGTTCCCACGAGGCACAGGGTCAAGACTGATTTGCATATGGCCATGTCTAAACTGGGGTGGCGTAGTGGGCAAAAGAACGATGGATTTAACCCAGATCTCTTGACTGGGGGAGAATGTCTGCATTGTCAGCATTCCGTCCATCATTTGTTTGTTGTAACGCTTGTATTCTTTTTATGTCTTCTTATGCTGGCGGCTACATTGCAGAGGTATTTTACCCCATGTATGACATTATGTCAAAATATCACGTGCTTGCAGAGAGCAGTACCCAAGCGGAAACATATATCCCATTGCATTCATGCTAGTTTATTAGATAATATGTGGTACCAACATATGATGGAGATAGGTACCTTGACTTTTAACAAATCCTGCTTTGTGTGTTACTTGATTCCACACACCACCAACTCAGACAGGCTACTCTTGTCCAAAGAGGAACCTCTGAATATTACCATATTTCTGTTACACCTTTTACTTTGCAGATAACATGCACAGATGCAACCCCTGCAGGTCAAACAGGGATCATTCCTAGTAAAAACCACGCAATATGAGAAAGAGTTAGCAGATATAATGAGCGTCCTAACAGAAGGCAAAAAACTAGTAGTGAAGTTAGATGTAATGGCCCAGACAGAAATTATGAGGTACAAGGATGAAACTTGGAGAGCTAAAATAATGCAACAGGGATTTTAAGGGGTATCCTGACCTACACTTTTCTGTAAGAATTACTCCACCACACCCCAGCCCCAGGGGCTGCTCCTCCGCTAAGGTGGATGAACATCGCCCAACTGCTCCGAGAGCAGAAAAAAATAAAAATAAAATAATAACTTTGTTATTATCATTTTATTTTTCTTTGCTACGGGGCTCGGTTAGGGTGGGGTGGGACCAGGGTGGGAACTTGGGAGGAGTGGTAAGTGCACACTCTCAAAGTGTGCATGACTGGTTGGCCGGCCGTCTTGGCCCGGTCAAAGCATCATGCACACTTAGCATGTTCCCCACCAGGCTGCATTACACAGCCTGGTGGGGAACATGCCCAGGTCCACAGTCCCCATCTGAGAGCCGAACCACGGCGCTCAGACCAATCAAAGCGTTGTGATTGGCTTAGGGGAGCCTGGGTGCTTCCTGGTTCTGGACTTTCCAGGAAGAGAAGGAACGATGGAGAGATGGCGGCCGCTGAAAGGTGTTTTTTTGATGCTTTTTTTAACCCTCCCATTCCCTGCCAGCCGCCACTGCCCAGCCCCACGGTTGTCAAGAGAGGCCATATCTCCGAGTGAGTGGATCAGTATGCGTTCATGGTCACTGGCACAATGGCGCTACATTTGTGTGTATGGCCCTTTCTCTATGGAATGGAAAACAGAGTGAACATAGCACACACCAGAAGTGCCAGGCAGTGTGGGATGAGAACATATCTAGATTAACTTGGGTAGAAACACCTACAACTCTTCGATCAGGTATAAAACCCAATTGTTTCTCTTTACATTTCAGGGGAAATGGAACAGTCCTGGTGGGAAACAACATCAATTGCAGTACTACAGCCTTTAATCCTGACATGCAATGGGGCACCTCTAGTCCAATAGACTACTACTTGAACTGTGGGGAGTGGCTGTATACAAGACTTCCTTCAGGTTGGAGTGGTCTCTATTCTCTAGTTACCTTGCAGGTCCCCTCCCTGGCGATTCCAGGAGTGGATATCTCTCGGTTACTTGACCATCTCATGAGCTTTCCAACTACCTTGCTGCACTATCATCGGAGTAAGAGAGCTGCAGAGTGTTTTGGTACTACAGCCTGGGAAGACGTCCCGCAGGAGCACAGGCTGTTCAATGACGCGCAGTTATTCTTCGGCAGCATCCTACCATTCGTTCAAGCAAATGCGACTGCACGTTGGCTGCAAACTACCCGCTGGTAACTAATGAAGGCCATCAATGCCACTGAAGATGGCTTCAATGCAATCAAAAAAGAGTTGCAATCTATCAGAATAATGCTTATGCAGCATATATATGTGTTGGACTTAATGACGGCCATGGAGGAGGGAGTATGTGCCAAGATTCAGACTGCCTGCTGTACGTACATTACAGCCTATGACGCAGATAATGGAACATCAACAGAGGCTATACAAACTCTGTGTACCTTGCAAAAGAAGATAGTGGATGAGGGGGGTGCCCCTGACGAATGGTTCTCAGAATGGTTTACTCGGATACCATCCTGGATGTCAGGACTATTTAAGGCCTTGCTGCCTATTCTTGTAGAAGTGCTATTGATGTTCTGTGTCTACCAGATGATGATAGGATGCTGTAAAAGGGTTAGTCAGAAGTTGGGAGGGATGTTGACCACTAGATTGGTCAATAAAATGCAAGATGTTGAGGAGAATGTTGTATACACAATAATGTCACCAAGCTAAAGGGAAATTGAGGAAATAGTTGAAATTTCAACTAAAGTCGCATCGTCTCTTTCATTCTCCGGCAACACTTGCCCCGTCTCTGCCTGGTTACGCACACTAGACATGGATTAGCAATGGTTCATGCTAAGTAAAGAAATTACGTGTAGTGTTACAATTGTGGCAACTTTTGATACAAAAATCCTTATATGCACAACCATTGTTCGCCGCTATTGCTTGAATTGCATCACCGCAAGGCCTTAGAAAGCATGACCTCATTGCCATCAGAAATGGCTCCAAAGATTCAGCCAATGCTTAAAATTGTGGTGAGCAAACAACTGACAATCTTGCAAATTTCTTGTGCCACCATTGTTAGCCAAGTGGTTGAGTCTTAACTGTGCATTTTTTGGTTTTGTCTGCACAACGCTTGCGATATCTCTTGTAATTAAATTTATAAAACTTAAATTGGGTTTACTGCCCACACACTGCTTACTGTTCGTAGGCTTCCCAGGCACTCTCATTTTCAAGCTTCTCACTGATCAGCGGCATTAGGGTCACATAATCAGGTTTCACTTTCTTTCCTCGGCTGTTCCCTGGAGCTTGGACCAAGTACAGTTTCTGAGGTACTTTTTAAAATTTAATTTCTTCCATTTACTCCATACGGGTTCATGTGTTTGCCTCTTCCTGCACTGCATTGCCTTTTAACTTTCAAACTTTCCATTCAGGTGCTTCTATTTTGATTTTTTCGGCGCATATATGTAGTGCAAACTCGACCCGAAGGTATTGGAGTGAGCACCAATTGCATTTCACAGGGACACTTAGCGAGCACTCCATAAGAGTGAATCTGCAGCTGTCTTCTCTCCTCACTGGCCTGTAATCCCACCACTCCTTGCCCCCTGCTGTTGTTTTGAACGACCCTCCCTTTAACCCACCACATCCACCTCCCTGCTCTTTGTTGTTTTACCCACCCCCCTGCTTCAACCACCTTCCACTACCTCGCTCGTGTCCCCCACTCGCTTCCCCCCCATGTTCTTTAAATCTCCATTCACTGCATTTAATTTTATTTAACTAATATTTTGGGTTCTTTTATGTAGCGCAAACTGAACCCAGAGGTATTGGAGTGCTTTATATACGCACCACTTACATTACACAGGGACACTTTCATATTTTTTTGTTTTTTGTATTCGAATAAGCATTGGGAGATGAAGTGATTTGCCCAGAATCACAGGATGTTGTTGAGGAGACGCCAAGACTCGAACCGGTTCCCCAGTAGCTAGGTCGGCAGCTCTGACTGTAGTACTACACCACTTGTGTTGAACAGGGAAGTGTGTAAACAGTCCAATAAAAGCCACTCAGAATATTTGGTGGCACTGAGCACTGCTGCTCTCCTCAGATCTCATGCAGCGCATTCGCTACATACCTCAGCAGGTCACTAACTCAAGGATCAGTGAGGCAGTGCAGTCCTAGACCTAGGAGCTCCCAGGTGCACCGGCCCGTACCGACTCTACCCCAGAAATACTGGTTTTGCCAATATTTTTTTAAGACATGTTGCACAGCAGTGCTGCACAACATGGTTTAAAGTTTTTAAAAAGAGAGCTATGATGCGGACAGCATTGACCTCGTCATAGTGCTTTTTAGGTCTCGCCTGACCCAGCGCATGCGCTGGACTGGCGAGACTTTTTGAGAGGGCTCCAAAAAGTGCTACCAGGCCAGCCTAGACCTACAGTGCATGTGCACGGCCGCGCGCGCCGCGCTTGACGCGAGTAATTTCACTTTCGCGGCCGCTTTGATGTTTGTTCGCAATCACTTTCGCGGCCGCACGGCATAGCCAATAGGTCTCGCTTTTGGGACCTTATAAGTATTTAGTTATGCAACTGTTGCATGGCTAAACACTTATAAGGTCCCAAAGGCGAGACCTATTGGCTATGCCAATGCTTGTTCTTTTTAACTCTAAAACCTGCTGCAAAGCAGCTAGCGCTGCTGAGTAACATGACTAAACTACATTGACACACCCAATAGATTTCACAGAGGCTATACCTATTGGCTTTGCCAATGCTTGTTACTGTTCTGCTGTCTCATGATTGTGACATCATCTCTCGTTGCCAAATAGACTTCAACTGTTTGAAGGCTGGACAAGTGATCCCTACAAACCAATGGCACTTGAAGCATTGTATCTTTGCTACACTGATCGCAGCTCGCAAATGAACTTCTTGAGAAAGTTACAAGTTATTTTACTTTTCCTGTTGCTATTGTCCAAAATATCCATCTGACCCAATGAATTTCATATGAAAGTTAAAGTTGTGCAAACATTTTAATGTCAGAGAATCCTCCATATAACATCGACTGGATGAGACCCATGAGATGCATGGCTGACGCCTCCCGCTTGGTGATGGATCACTTTAAGGCATCTTAAAAACACTCACTGAGCAGCACCCTTATTTGTGCAGCATGTGACTGTTCTGCTAAACCAGTTTGTGGTGTTTTACGAGGCTTTCACAATAAGCAGCGAGGCAATTTCTGACCTATTACATATCAGTTGTAAAGACTTGATAGCATCTATACAAAGATTTCTTGTAAAATCTTCTGCTTTCAACAATAACTATATAAAATTGACAATGAAAAAACTTTACTGATTGATGGTTTATTTCTGTGTAAAGAATATTACAGGAGCAGGTATAATGCATTGTCAGTTCTTCTAACACCAGATGGGAGCAGGAACATAACCAGGGGCGGCTCCTGCGTAATGGCGGAGGAACATTGCCCCACTGACAGCAGATGATAAATAAAAGGATAATAAAACATTGTTATTATTGTTTTATTTATTTCTGCGCTGCTTACGGGGGTGGCGTGAGGGTGCTGTCAGGGAACCCTCTGAGCTCAGGACAAGTCCAGGCAGCAGGGGGTCCTTGCTCTTTGCAGGGACGAGGGAGCTCGGGAGAAGAAGCTTAACAAACACAAGAGAGTAACTGGAAGCTGGGAAGGAAAACTGGACAGAAACTGAGGGAAGGGGCAGATTGGAAGAAGCTGTGATCAGGGAACTGGATGAAATGGAAAACCGGGAAACTAGGAACTGGAAGGCGCAAGTCGGGCAACAATAGACAAACTTTCTTAAATTATAGTTTGTATGCTTCTTCGAAAGTGATCTCTGTGAGAGGAAAAGATCATACAAAACGGCAAGGAGCAGCTAATCGCAGAGTCTGGCTAAAAACTCAAGTGCCAACTGTGCAAAGCCTCAGAATCTCTGTGGCACCACAGTGCTTAATTTGAGCCAGTGGTTTCCAGTGCTCAGAACCGGCACTTAATCGTCAACACCAGCGCTTAGAACGCGAGTACTCGACCCAAAGGCATTGGAGCACGTTTCATCAGCACCAGAAAAGGACACATTCATTTTTGGTAGGCAGGGGAAGATTAAGTGATTTGCCCAGAATCACAGGCTGTTGAGCCTATGCTAAGACTCGAACCTGGTTCCCAAGCTCCAAAGTCTGCAGCTCTGGCTGTTATGCCATATCCTCCCCCACTTGTAGGGTTTCATGGTTAGTAGCTGGTTCTGTTATAGGCGGCGTTAATAGGAGCAATGGGCTGGTGCAAGCTGCCTCCTATCGAGAGCCCAGGCACTTATTTGTTTCACAAATTAACCACTGACTTTGGTAACAATGAAAATCTAAATTTTAATATAAACACAGAGAACAGACAATGAGCACAGAAACAGGAACTGAGCTGAGGGAAAAACAGGACTAGAATCAAAATCAGGAACATAAATGGTCTACACAGAACTATGAACATATGAAACAAGATTGAAAATTTGAGCACTAACAAGGGCAGTACAGAGATATGCAGAACAGGAACACAGAACACAAGGCAAGGAGTCTCCACATAACAAGACAGGGTAGGAAGTGTGCAGTCACAAATCTGAACAGTGGAAATCACAAGGACAGAGAGACATGCAAAAAGGTAGAAACAGACACATATAACCAACCAGAACAAGAAAATGGAATCAAGAAATAGAGTCAAAGAGCAAGCCTGGGTATACATAGTAGCAGGAATGCGACAGACCACAGGAAGAGTCATCAGAAATGTATATTGTGAGCCACTGCACACTGAGCTCACAGGGTAAAATTAGATGGAAGCTCAGAGAAGCAGCTCAGCTGCAGGGAGAGAGCCAGGTATGGCTGTACTGAGATTTGGAATACACGCCTGATGCAAAGTGAAACAAGGCAGCCTTGTGTTACTTTTTCTTACAGAGCCACACAATTTAATTTTGCAAGGCTTTGTGAATAGCAAAAAGGATTTTGCATGAAAAAAGTGATGCAACCTTAACATAAAATCTTTGTAAATCTGGGCCTGAATATATAAATCTGTGAATATATTCACCCAGATGGTGGGCTTTGTCAAAAATGATAAGATATGCAAATTTGGAAGATATATTTTCCATCGTCTCCATTTGTAAAACCAATCTTTAAATCCTCTGCCATGCAATTTCATACTGGAAAGTAAATTGAAACTACGTCCTGCTTTGACTATCGTACCCTTGTCTAATCTCCTTTCTTAACATGCTTTGAAAGGATGGGTCCCCATAACATTGCACACATGTACGTACTATGAAAAGCGCCCCCCACGAATCACGGACGGACATACTTAGTCATATTTTGTGAAGGGGAGGAGGTTTAGGGATAAGGAGCACCTGTGTTTAATAAGCCTGTGCTGCGCCTGGGTAACTTCTTTGGTCCTTTTCCTCCTGGAACAGGTAGTATGAGCACTCAGTCACCCATACCCTAGTTTCAGTTATAGTCTGCAGTTGTAAAATGGACATCTCTGAAGGGTCACCACAAACCTTTTACCTTCCTCCTCCATTTTTCAGACCTTTTTGTTAGTTGGCTTTAGGACTCTCGGCACTTTATCACTGCTAACCAAATGACATTTGTGTATACTTGATTGGCATATTTGAGATACTGGTAAGACCCTTGTAAAGTAGTATACCATATACCCAGGGCCTGAACTTCAAATTCTACTAGTGGGCATGCAGCACTAATTGTGCCACCCACAGAAGAAGCCTTTCAAACCTGTCTCAGCCCTGCCATTGCAGTGCCTGTGTGGGCAGTTTTCTTTCATTTCAACTTGTTATTTAAAACTACTTGCTAAGCTTGAAACTCCCCTTTATTACAAATGTCACCCCTACGGTAGGCCCTAGGTAGCCTTAAGGGCAGGGTGCTGTGTAATGAAATGTAGGACATGTACTTTTGTGTTTTGCATGTCCTGGTAGTGACAAATAGCCTTTTTCATTTTTCACTACTGTGAGACCTACTCCTCTCATAGGCTAGCATTGGGAATTCCTTAATACACTTTTAAGCTAGAATTCATGATCAGAGAGGAGTAGCCTTTTCATGTTTCATAGGTTTGTAATGGTAATGATAATCCTCCTTACTGGTGCAGTTGGATTTCACAATATTGTTTCAGAAATTCCACTTTAAGAATGTGACATATTTATGGGTTAGGTCCTTCTCTGTGCAGCCGGATTGAGCCTCTTCAAACCTTTTACATAACCAGAGCCCACCTGTGCTAATTAAACTATCATCTTTGGAATAACCAGTTCACGTAAGTTAATTTTCTTGGTCCATATATTTATTCTCAGTTCTTTCATTGATACTTCGGAACTTTTTATGAACTTTAGGCATTTAATGAAAGGCCAACTCTTGGACTTTTTTCATACACAAAAATGTATTCCACAGAACTGTACAACGCTATTCAGTGCTACAACTGTAATTACATCAAATATAATAAACTGTGAGCTGTGCACCATAAACCAAAACATCAACTGAATGGTGCTTGTGGTTCCAATAAACAATTTCAACATAAACCTTATAAATACTCTCAAAACAAGTCAAATGATCTTTTCAAAAACAGAGATTGCAATCACTATTGTTCTATGTGCTGTGAACCTCTTGTTGATAATGTCACTTGGGGGTTTCAGAGTTATTTAATTGTAGTGGGAATACATTTGGAAGTTACTCCCCAATGGCTTCTGTGACACCGAGAACAATTGTGATTGCAACCTCTGTTTTTGAAAAGATAATTTGTCTCCTCACAACATATTCTGAAATATCAAGTAAAGAATTGTGGATAAATACATGTGCCAAGAAAAGTAACTTAAATGACATGGTTATTCCAAAGATGGTGGTTTAATTAACACAGCTGGACTCTAGTTATGTAAAAACTTTTAAAAGTGGACATTTCTCTGTGCTTATTGCTTTATGTGGTTGATAGCCTGTCTCCAATACACGTCTGGGCTGGATGATAGCCACACTTTGTGCATTCCCTCTAGACAGCCACAAACACAGGAAGGTGAGGCTCCTGTGCATTCTGAGCACTCGTCTGCATTCTTATGGATCTTCCTGGGCAGAGAGGAATGGAAGGGGCTGACACATACACTTCAATAGGTAGTGTACAGTCCCCACCCATAGCACTGATTTACCCCCCAAAGATGCTTGGCTGACAGGACAGGGTTGAAAGGGATCCTTGTGCACTTCAGAGAGCTGCTTTGAAGTCACCTCCTACATCAAAGGCACTTTTGAGTCTAAAAACGTGGTCTCTGACTCCCTAAAATCAGACACTACTCGACAGTAACTGTAGCTCTGCCAGAAGAACTGCTGAGCTGCTTAAAGGACTCAATTGGACTGCTGATCTGGAAGGCCTGCTTTTTTGCTTGTTGCCCTGCTTCCTGTGGCTCCCTGACTCTTCTGAAGAAGAGCTGGACTCTGCCTTCCCTCCAAGTGATCTCCAAGGGTTTGCTGGCTTGCCTCCTGTTTCCTGAAATCTCAGGGACACACAAGACTTCCTACAATTCTGCAGGTGCTGCTGGACTCTGCCTTCTGTAAGTCCTACCCTTGCCTGAGATACTCTCTCTAAGTTCTGGGCCTCAGGAGTGGGTACTGCAGCTGTTTTGCAACACGGATTTCCACGCATCTCCTGTTTGCGTGTAGCAGAACCAGTGCATCGACCCAGTTGCAGGAGTAAAATTAGTGCATCACATCAGAACCAGCGCTTTGCCTCTAGATATCGATGCATCGGACAGCGTATCGCCGCAGCTGTAGCTTGGTCAGATCGACGCACCCCCTTACCTGCATGGCAGAATCTGGCGTATCGCTCGACGCCTCTCGTCTCTGGCACCCGTCTTCCGAACTAATGCATCGCCTTTACTGTCTGGAGAAGATCAACATATTCTGCGCCTGCCGGACTCAATATCGACGCAATTCGTTGTTTGCAGCCAGGAAAGGTACTTTGTTAACTAGGCCTGGACGGTAAATTCCGTTCCGCTCGCGGAATTTCGGTAATTTCGCGTTCCGCGGAGAACGCGAAATTGCCCAAAATTCTGATTTCCGCGACTTCGCGGAATTTTTTCTTGTTCGCGTTCTCAAAATGCGTGTTCACGAGATATTTCTCCCCGAGCACGCAAACAGCAACTGTGAACAGGAAAAAAGCATCGCGAACAAGCAATTCCGCGTGTTCGCGGAATTTCTGCATGTTCGCTGAGATTTTTTACCGTTTCGCGGAGATTTGCGTAACGCGATTACGCAAATTCCGCCCACCCCTATTGTTAACTAGGGCCTGCGTGGGTCCTGTAGCTAGCCGGCACTCCATCGCAGTCGGATCAAACTTTTACTTTGCCCCCGAGGTGGGAAGTGGTTTTCTGGTTGCTTCTTTTGAAAATATACTACTCTGTATTCAGCTGGTCATGCTATTTATTATTTCTTACGCACATGTTCGTTGGCTGTGAGGCCTGTTGCAGAAAATATTGAGCATCTGTGAATATTTACAAAATGTTGTGTGCTTTGTCAAGCGATGTACAGTACATGTAGGCATAAGATGTGCTTTCTGAGGTCTCTGTTTGCAAAATCAATCAGTGAAGCATGTGCCATGAAATTATATGCTATGTTTTAAAGTAAATAGGATTTATGTTCTATTTTGAATACCACAAACTTGTCAAGGTTTCTTTCCTTACCTCTTTTGAAAGGTTGAGGCCGCACAACATTGCACACATGCGCATACTATAATCAGTAATTTGCTTTAGGATGATTATATGGAATTAAAGCAAAATTATTCATAATACGTTTTATCTGCAAATCTGTCACTTTGTGCTATATGTTAGTGCATAATGTTTTGTTTTGCAGTCCATAATGTATCCCCATGTCAATTTTTGACATAAGGATGCATTCTTTGCTAAAAATAGTCTGCAAAGGCACCGCACACAGCTGTTTCCATTCTGTTGTTCCTGTGCAATTGTGGTACATTTTTACAGTGAATGGCACGTTTGCAGTAAATTTATACTGTGAAAGGGACATAATTACACAAAGTGGCATAATTATGTAATTTTAAGAGCTTTTGTATGACAAGTGCAATGCAAAATTCCTAAAATTACATGAATCAGCAGTCATAGCTTAATATTCGCCCAGCACTGGTTATCATACACTGGTTTGAATGCAGAACCTAGTTAGTTTGCATGCATTATATACTAATCATTTACTGATTTGCTTGTTTGATCTCATTGTTTCTACTGGAGTTCATGCCATACCCACTGGGTTATGTGCCAAATATAACAGTTTTTGATCAGAAATACTGGCTCACATGTACAACATTGGTTTTGATGCAGGATCTACTCATTTACATGGAAAATCCACTGGTATACATGCTTTTGGAAATAGTGTAACTGGTTGAGGGGTTGAAATCCTACTCAAGCAGCAAACACAATCTCTGTCATTGTGACAAACAAGCAAAGCTCACATTAACCTGTGCCTCACCCTTTGGTAGCTTGGCACAAAGCTATCAGGCTTAACTTGGATGCAATGTGTAAAGTATTTATGCGACACTCAAACAGCAATAAAGTGAAAACACAACAGATGAAAATCCCCGCACTGATTTAGAAAAACAGAGTCCAATGTAATAAATTATTTGAGACCAAAACAACATGTATCCAATCAGTAGATCGGGAGGGATGAAATTTAAAGGTTTTAGGTAAACATAGTACCCAGAGCACCAATTGCCAACTGTTGTTATCAGGTCACGCCAGACTGGTACAAAGTCACAAGTTCAGGCCGACACTACAACCTGCCTGTGGGCTGTTAAGAGCCTACCCTAAGGGTGACTTATATGTATTGAAAAGGAAGGTTTAGGCCTGGCAAAAGGTTAACTTTGCCAGGTCAAATTGGCAATTTAAAAGTGCACTCACAGGCTGTAATGGCAGGCCTGGGACAGATTTAAAAGGCTACTTAAATGGGTGGCAAAATCAGTGCTGCAGGCCCACTAGTAGGATTTCATTTACAGGCCCTGGGTACATGTCTTATGACTTTCCTAGGGACTTACAAGTAAATTAAATCTGTCAATTAGGTGTAAGCCAATCTTACCAAGTTTAAAGGAGAGAGCACAAGCACTTTAGCACTGGTTAGAAGTGGTAAATTGTGCAGAGACCTAAAGCCAACAAAAATGAAATCAGCAAAAACAAGAGGATGGAACAGGAGGATGCAACAAGTTGGGGGAAAACCATGCCAAGGATGTCAGGTCCAACACATTCCTAATATAGAGGATTGAATATATAATGTATTGGTTAGTCTTAATTTTGTGCTGGATATTAAGCATAAGATTCTGGTTTCTATTCATATTTTATTGGGTTCTGTGCATCAGATGCTGAATTGCCTGCATGAGGTACTGGTTGCCACGCCATTTGTACATGTATATGCATAACACTTAAGTCATTTACTACATAAACGTATTGCCTACCTCATTGAATCAGCTGTCTAAATCCACACTTCTAGAGATCATACAAGATGGAGAGGCAACAAAAACAAAAGTACAGTCTTTTTAAATCCAAAAAATCAAGAAATTCCAGGAATATTTTTGAAAGGTGTTCTTTAATATTCTTCCAATGAACAGCATAGATACTCAGCAAGACAGGCAACGCGTTTCACTCATAAATTTGTGCTTCACCAGGGCTCACATGATATAAATGAAATCCAAAGGGAGGGTATTCTCTTTTAACAGTCGATCAATACATCAGTGTTTTCACAAAACACTTTTTGACCGGCAGAACTTAATAGTCTTAGGACCCGCAGAACACCAAACATGGTGCAAACGTTTAATGATGTATGCAGCGTAGCATTCTCCCCAGCCTGGGAGCATGCAAAATGAACACGCCACACATGGAGCTCATAACTGACATCTTTATTCAAGCAAGCCTTTATCACCATTTTTAGTAGCAACGTTCTATTCAGTGGATAAGGCTGTTGGCATGCCGGACCGTACAATGAAGTTGATGTACTCTTCAGCTGTTTTCGATGTTGAGCTCTGACGTTATAAGGGTCCTCGTGAGAAGTCATCTGCAGAGGTTTGGTTCTTGCACAGCTTATGCACAATTATATAGTCGTACTCCTGTAAACGTGAACCCCACCTCTCAATATGAGGGGGCATCTTAGCTTTTGGGTTTCCAGATATGGTGAGCAGTGCTTGGTGGTCTGCAACAGTCATGAAATGCTTTCCATAAAGAAACACATGAAAGTGTTCGCAGGTCCAACCACAGCCAGACTCTTCGTTTTTGGCTGAGAATAGGCATGTTCTGTGTCAGACAGATTTTGGCTAACATACACCAAAATATGTCTCTGAGCATTTGGATATCCATTATGCTGAGCAAGGATTGATACCAGCCCCACCGGGCTTTCATCATCCGTAATCTCAGTATATAGTTTAGGTTCGAAGTAAGCCATCTTAGTGACATTTTCAATGGCATGCCTAATCTTTTTGAAGCTTTGGTCGCAATCAGAGGACCATCAGAACTGGGCATTTGGTTTAGTCAGGTCTCTCAATGGGGCGCCCTCTGTGGCAAAGTCATGAATGCACCTTGAACAGTAGCTGGACATGCTCAGGATCCGATCCATAGCATGGTGATATCTTGTGGGGTCTGGGTGGCTGACAGTGGTTGTACTTTATCTGGTTCAGGAATCATTCGCCATAAGAGAATATGTGCCCAAAGAACTTGAGTTTGGTTTTATGAAATTCAAACTTTTCTGCATTTGGAGTGAGACTTGCACTTGTAAGTAACTGGCACACTTGTGTGAGAGCCTTATCATGTACCTTTTGTGTTGTTCCAAATACCAGTATATCATCATTGTAATTGAAGGCCAGTGGCAGGGCTCCCCCCCCTTACCCCCCCCCCGGGTTCCCTACGATACTCTCGCTCCAGCCTACTAGCTTTACGGATGCAAGAAACAGCCCATTGTCTCCCTGTTTCAGATCCAGAAGACCTACTTAGTCACCTCTGCCCTGGATGTGGTTTTTCCGCTGCTAGCGAGGCGGGGAGTTGGAGAGTGGGATCCTTGCATTCCTCTTGCGCGGGGTGGAGGGTGGGACATTGTGTCGGTTCCAGTGACATTCAGAAGAGATCTGTCGGCCGGGACTCAGGTGGGTGCTTGTATGACCATTTGGTCTGTATCCTCCTGAACGCTCGCTCTGTGGTCAAACATAAACATGAACTTGAACTTTTATTGTCCGCCCACTCTCCGGATATGGCTTTTATCACGGAAACTTGGACCAACGCAGCCTCCTGCCCTGACTGGAACATCGCCATGCCACCTGGATATGCGTTACACTGTCTCGATAGAAAGCTGGGCAGGGGGGGGGGCTTAGCGATCATTTACAAAGAACATCTAAAAGTTCAGGTCAGGGCCATTGAAAATATGCACGCAGAAGCACTTCATTTTAGCATATTTCTAAAAAACACTAACATCGCCCATGGGTTATTGGTGTATAGACCTCCCGGACCTAGGGCCCCATTTTTGGAGGCCCTTCAAACGCATCTAGAGTCCTGTGCTGAGTTCGAGGCCTATACGATTCTTGGGGACTTTAATCTCCATTTGGAGGCCACAAACAACTCAGACACTATGAGGTTTCTGGACTGCCTGGAGGCTTATGGACTACCTCAACTGGTGACAGCCCCAACTCATGATGGAGGCCACACCCTTGATGGTCTCTTTTCCAGTCACCCCGACCTGGTACATCTCAGGGTTGAATCCCTGCCATGGACCGATCATAGGGCAGTGTTCTTCAAGATTGGGCTAAAACTAAGGGTAGGAAGCAGTCCCCACATACCCAACAAGATCTTCTATAGGAGATGGAAGAGGGTAGCCCGAGAGTCCCTGATGGAAGCTCTGGGTAGCCCCCCTCCCATCTCGGAGGATAATAATGACACAGCTGTTGTTCAGCTCACTAACTGGATTGGGGATGCCATTAACCAGGTTGCTCCCCTCCAGTCAGCTACCCAGAACAGGCGTCCTCCGGGTGCCCCCTGGTATGGTCCGGAGTTGAAAGCCCTGAAGGTAGAATGTAGACGGTGGGAACGACTTTGGAGAACCGACTATAATAGGGACCATAAGTTGGCATACAACCTGGCCCTGCACAACTATAAGCGGGCCATTTTGAAAGCCAAGCAGGACTACTTCTCCCGTAAAATCTTTGAGGCTGGGAATTCATTTAAAGAATTGTTTAAAACTGTAGTCTTTCTGTCAAGTCCGCAGCAGACTAACCAGTTCAGTCCGGACCAGTCCTTCTGTGACCAACTAGCTACCTTTTTTCACACTAAGGTAGCTACTATCTACAATGATTTAGCTAACACCTCAGGACCCCCCACCTTGGATTTTCAGCAGGTGATGCCTACATGTACACTGACTAACTTTGATCCTCTAACCTGCGGGGAGGTTTTAGCACTATTAGGCTCCATAAAGTCCGGGGCCGCCTCCGATCCATGTCCTCCTCATATCATCCACCTAATAGCGGAAAGGATTGGCCCAAGTCTTACGACCCTAATCAATCAGATTCTAGCAGTAGGTACGTATCCAGTCACTTGGAAATCAGCATGTGTCAAACCCCTTCTTAAGAAGGCCTCCCTGGACCCCACAGAACCCAAAAATTATCGTCCCATCTCCGGCCTCCCTTTGATGGCCAAAGTCATTGAAAAGGCCATCAACCAAAGTTTAATGGATTACTTGGACACTAACGCCCTGCTTGACAGCTCCCAGCACGGCTTCCGGCCTAGGCACTCCACAGAGTCCGCCCTAATAACGGCAGCCGAAGGAATTCGAACGACAGTAGACGCAGGAGGACGAGCTATTCTCGTCCTCCTGGACCTGTCTGCTGCGTTCGATACTGTGAACCATCTGGTGCTGATTCAGCGCCTCAGGGAAGTCGGGATTGCAGGACGAGCCTTGACCTTGCTTTCCTCTTTTTTGGAAGACAGAAAGCAATGCTTAAATTGGGCCGGTTTACACTCTGACAGTTTTGCCCTGCCTTGCGGCGTCCCCCAAGGCTCGGCTCTTTCTCCGACCCTTTTTAATATTTATGTCAGACCTCTGGCTAATTTGGTCAGGAAGCATGGCTTCTTACTGGTATCCTATGCTGATGATTCTCAGCTTGTGATATCAGTTGTTGAGGATCCTGACCGAATAGCAGCCAAATTCCACGCCTGTCTCTCTGATGTGATGAAGTGGATGCACCTGAGTTTTCTGAAAATAAATACGGAGAAGACAGAAGTGATGGAATTTGGGAAAGGCCCCTCAGTCTGGAGTTCTCTTTGGTGGCCATCGGCGGCAGGGAAATGCCCCCTCCCGGTCACCAAGGTCAGGAATCTGGGGGTCATGTTTGACCAAAAGCTAAATATGTCAGCTCAGGTCAACAGCTTAACGTCCTCCTGTTTCTTTTTGCTAAAAACCTTGCGGAAGATCCTTCCCTATATACCACTGTCGCTAAAAAAAACTGTGATGGCTGCACTTTTCATGTCCAGATTGGACTATTGCAACGCCATGTTTCTGGGCATTGACAAGTTTCAGGTCAGAAAGCTTCAATCTCTGCAGAATGCCGCAGTTCGGGTAATTCTCAATTTACCCAGGGGTTGTTCCACCTCAGGGGGTAGGAACTCCCTACACTGGCTACCGGTTCAACAAAGAATTGAATTTAAAGCACTCTGTCTGGTGCATCGGGCCCGTTTCGGCGGGGGCGCGAATGATGGGACCAACAGGTTTCTACCTTACATTCCGTCCCGTGCCTTGCGGTCGGCCAATCTTGGCCTTATCTGTATTCCCAGACACAAACTTGCTAGATGGGGCGGCCGCTCTTTCGCCATTTGTGCAGCCAGACTGTGGAACCAACTGCCTGTGGAGCTGCGACTCCAACCGGGCTATGCCCTCTTCAGAAAAATGCTCAAATTCCGCCTGTTCCAGGCACAACCTTAGCTCATTTCCCTGCTATTTTCACACACCACAGCGCCAAGACACCTTCGGGTATACGAGCGCTTTATAAGCCTTTTTATACTTTTATACTATACTAACAGGTTATATTATTCTACGTATGACATTTTGGAATATTTCTGCCACAGATGACACTCCAAAACTCAACCTTTTGTATCTGAACAAACTAATATGATTTGAAAAAGTGGTAATGTACTTACAGTTTTCTTCCCAATTCGAGTTGATGGTATCCCTTGTTCAGGTCAAGACAGGAGAAAACTTTGGCTCCGTTCAGCTGCATGATCATGTCTGCAATGTGGGGACCTGGTCTGCACATTGCAAACATGATGTTTTCTTGGCCTGGTGCATATCCACGCAAATGTCCACTGCACCTTCACTGTCCTTTTTTTGGCACTACCACTATAGGCGACGCCTATGGTGTGGGACCAGTAGAGCGCTCAATGATGTTGTGCTTCAACAGCGTTTCTAGTTCCTTTTCGACCGCTTCTAGCAGGTGAAATGCTATTCTGTGGTGTCGTTGTGCAACAAGCCAGATGTCTTTGCTGATGTGAAGTTGAACCTTCATTGTCTTGAGCTTTCCTAGGCCATGAAATAACGACGGGAACTGACTCACAATTTCAGATTGCGCATGTAGGATATAATTGATAGATATTAGTCCCTTTTCAGCAGCAGTTGCAAAACTGAGTGGAAATGCACTGGACGAAGTACATTGAAGAACATAAATTGGGGCTTGCACCGATGTCTTTTTATATCATAAGGTCGCCATGAATTTGTTTGTTTCATTGACTCACTTGTTGTTCGTTCGTCTTCTTTGCAAACAGCAAGACCCACGTGTGCATGTCGCTTTTAGGCATATATGATCATCGCACATTCACCCTATTCACTGTTGCTCGATTGTGATGTCAAATAACTTTTGTTTGATGAACTGGATGACAATCTACTTTAGTTTCCACCTGTCGCAATTGAGGTTGCTTTTCGTCTTTGTAGGTGTGGCGAGAATGCTTCTGGAACGTTCTGGCATCCATTTTCTTGTCTTGCCATGATGCAAGTGGTTTTTCTTTTGCCTTGCAAACTGTTATGAAGTGGTTTTCCTTTCCGCAACCTTTGCATGTCTGTCTGATGGCTCGATATTTGCCCTCGTAGAGATGAAAATCCACATTGGAAACACAGCTTTCCTTTCTTTGAGGAATTTAACTTACATGTATCTACTTTGTGCTTGTGTTTGCTGTTCATGATTAGTGACGATTCACTCTTTGCTGTTCCAGCTTCCATTTTGGCAGCTTGCCGATCTGCTCTTTCCCCGGCTCTTGCAGACATTAGCACTTTTTCTAAACTGAGCATCTCTCTCAACATGCGTCTTCTGAACAAGTACGAAAGCCAGCCATCAATGATTCTGAGGCACATGGCTTCTTCATCATTAAATTCACCATCTTTACAATGTTTGATAAGCTATCCTCTAAAGAAGGCGGTGAGGGCTTCGCACGTGTGCACACTGGTGAATATTCCAGGTTATTAATCAGTAATCCCGTATTTATAAACGCTCAACTTCCCGTGATCCACCGCTGCTAGGCCACAGTCCTCATATAAACATCTGCTCATGGAAAGGAGCGTTATGTTGTTGTCTAGTGTACTCAATCAATTATTGCATTCACTAATAATCAAGTCCGCAGGCAAGCTTCCTTTGTCAAAAAGTTCTGTATTTTATTTGCAAACATATATATTTATCCACAAATTCGATCTAAGAACTTATATGTCATCAATTAAATGAGCCTTTGCGTTTCGCTCACACTTGGATGTTATCAGGGCTCAATATTTGTGTTATGTCAATTCTTTCATCAAAGATATTCAGCAGTTTTTCTGTTCCTCCCATCCATGGTGGATTATTTCTCTTTAACTGAGTTAAGCCATTCTGCACTTCAGCGCCGCAGCCGGTCGGGTAAATCCCGCTGTGTGTCCCACATTTATCGTAGCAGCACCATACTTCGTGCTCTTTTCCACAGCCATTTGAAAATGTCATTATTCCAAAGGCATTTTCGGTGCACTGGATGCCACTTGCTACTTTGCACGCATCACCAGCTCACCTGGGTCGTCAGACTCGTTTCGAGGTCGTGTGGCACTTCCCTCACTCAAGACGGTAGGTATGTTTGTACTTTGGTACCTGGTTGTCACTGTCTTTAAAGGTTTTGGATCGTACCTGGTTGTGGCTGCCTTTAGCGTCGTTTTTCTTTTTATCGTACCTAGTTATGACAGCCTTCAGCGTTTTCACTGTGTATTGATGATGGCTCTACTACGCTGTGGCACAGTATCTCTTCTTTCGGCCTTACCAGTGGGTTTCCGGTAGGCTTTTCAAGATACTCCTCCACAGGGCCTTCAACTTCTTCGAGGGTTGTATATGGGCTGGAGCGGGGCTTCAATTCCACACATGCCAACTTCAAACTACTTCTCATCAAAGAGGCGCACGTGGCACACACAAGCAGTTTGCTGTAGCATTGCAAATTCTCAGGGAGAGCAATCTCATTTCTTCGGGGCACAGATCCTGCACTCGTCGCCAGTTGTAGAGTCCTCCCCAGCCCGGGAGCATGCAAAATGAACACGCCACACCCAGGGCTTGTAACTGACGTCTTTATTCATCAGCGTACAACAGTCCTGGGTGTTGATATTGATGTTGTGGTAATGCGCATTACATTGCACAGGGGCTGCCAAGAATATTATGCTGCTAATGCTTTGGGAAAGACATGTCACAAAACTCTTAGATCCTGATCAATGTACATACATATATTGTATTTTTAAATTCTCATATTTCCTTTCTGTAAGTGTGAGATTCCTAACTCCTGTACACTCTAATTGCATAGGTAATTCTGTATTATGTCACATACAAAGGGGACACTTTAGTGATATCTCCCCAAAAAAGTGTAAACATTCCTGTAGCCCCGCATGTCTGAAATAAAAGAGAGTTGTAACATCACATGCAATTAAAAATTAATTAGCATGCTTTTTGATCGTACTAGATGATATTAGTACACATCCCTATGGATTATTGTTGTGAATACATACTATCGTAGTGATGTTTGTTATTCTTACAAACGACATGCACAATAAGGCATGGCTGGTACTACTATCTATTGGGTTTTGCAATACATAGTATTAATCTTCAAGAATAACACATTGTTGTATAAAATTATGTAGTAATCATTAAAATAAAATTCCCACCCACACCATACACTAGTCCAGGCCCTTCCAATTCCCTGAATTATAAACAGACACAGTATATTATAATCCATACGTTTGCTAACCCTCACAAACCTTAGTAATAGTTGCAAACATGAAAGCCTCCCCCAACAACCAAATTACTACACATATTAAAACAAAACAACAGCTAACATATCAATGTAAATAAGTTAAAGTTTGCCCTCCAAGTTGTCCAAGGCCATACCGGGGCCAGAGGCCAGCCACTATGCCCAATTCCTTTCGTATACCCTGTCTGAACTAAAGCTCCTACATTCTGGAAACTACCCACTCAACCACCCTATTGGCCCTAGACTGACTAGGCAGGGGATTTCTTCCCAGAATTTTTTTATTTCCCCCCACAAAACAGGACTTAACCAGATACAGAATAAACATAGGCCCTCGAGTTAACAATCCTCTAATCAAACACTCACTCCCTGGCAAAACACAAGCTTGATATATTTCAATTACTGGATTTTACTCAACCAGATGTCCTCTTTCTAACGGAAACTTGGCTTTCACAGGAATCCGCCCCTGATATTCTGGTTGTGCTTCCCAACAATTATTATATCCTTCAGGCGAATTGCCCACCAGGAAAAATTGGCAGAGGAGTAGCTGCCATTATACGCCAGGAACTAAAATTTACCTCGCTAATTTCGTTAGATTTAACTTCGGTAGACAATCAAGTTATCAAACTGGAGTCAGTCTCGGCTCCTTTAATTTGTGTATTGCTATACAGGGCCCCCGCCCCAAGACATGCCCCTGTTCCCCCATTCTTTTGGCGAACAGATAGCCCATTTAATAACCCACCATGCAAAGATCTTGTTGATTGGCGACTTCAATTACTAGGCTAATGACACTTGGTGGACCTCAATCTGCATAACTGACTGACCTATGCAATGGGTTAAACTTTACTCAGCAGGTTACTTCTGCTACACACATTAAGGGATACATACTAGATCATGTTTGGACAGCCAATCTCACAGTGGCTGCATTAACAGTCTCTCCTTGCACATGGTCTGACCACTACTTAATACAGTTTGTTATCAACAATATAACTATGGTCAAACCTCCAGATGTCAAAGGGTCCTTGGCCAGGAATTGGAATAGCATTGATAGAGAACTTTTTTGTGATACACTGGAAAATACAGTCCCAGTTAACCAGCCGTTCATCAACATCAGTGAAGAAAATCTCACAGCATGGCTAACAGCAGCCAGCAACGAACATGCTAGGCGCCATGATGCTCAGAGATGGTTCTCTGCTGACCTAAAAACACAAAAATTATCCCTTTGCCAAGCTGAAAGCAAATGGAGATGTACTCTCCTGATAAGAGAGGCTTATTTAGCTCAATTTAAGGATTACAAAAAATCAATCTGTACAACTAAGGCTGCCTATTTCTCTGCAAATATTTTGAGTTCCACAAATAGGTCAAAAGAAATATTTTCAATTGTCAATGAACTATCCAACCTTGATAGATTCACAGTAAAACCAATACCATATCAAGCACTTTGTAATTCCCTGAATACCTTTTTTATCTATAAAATTACCAGGACTAAAGCCAGTATCCCTACCTGTTGCACCCTCGAAGTACCACCATCAATGCCGAAAAAACCCTGTTCCCTTGATCAGTTTCCGGCAATTGGCAGTCGGGCATTTCTGGACCTTCTGTCCAAAGTAAAATCTGGGTCACCCACTGATAGCTGTCAGCCCCACATCTTAAGAGAAGTTTTTTCTGTACTCCCCGGGCTTGCCCTTTCTCTCCTAAATGAGTCACTGTCTCAGGATTGTGTCTTAAGATCTTTTAAAGAAGCGATTATTGTTCCCCTCCTAAAACAAAACATGGGCTGAACCCCAGACTTTGACCAACTATCATCCTATCTCTCTGCTTCCATACTTAGCCAAGGTATTAGAATCCCATGTGGTCAAATGCCTGTGCGCCTTTATCGAATAGTCGGAATTCCTCGACTCCCACCAAGCAGGGTTTCGCCCAGCCCACTCAACAGAGGCAGAGATATTGACTGTGCTGGACACACTTCAGAAGGAAGCCGATAAAGGCTCTTCCCAGGCCCTGGAGTTGCTGGATCTTTCCACGTCTTTGGACACAGTAGACCATGGTATCTTGATTGACCGTGCCCGGGACGCTGGCCTCCAGAGATCAGCTCTCAGCTGGATAAGGTTGTTTCTGCAGAACCGCTCCCAGTCAGTTTGCTTATCCCAGTTCACTGCATCTGAAACGAAAACAACATGTGGAGTACCTCAGGGTTCCTCATTATCTCCGCATTTGTTTAACCTTTACCTTCTTCCACTGATCTGGTCCTTGAAAGAAAGGAAGGTGTGCACATCCAACTACACAGACGACCTACAATTAATGTTTACTCTCAATAGCACACCTGATTCTGTGTCCGAATTTCAAGCTACTATACAACATCCGTAATTGGATGAACAGCAACCACTTAATCCTGACAAGACCGAATTTATTCTAATAGGGGGCACTCAGAACCCTTGGAGCTCACATTGTTGGCCAACTGAGCTGGGTTCTTTTCCCACTCCAGCCCGCTCAGTTAAGCGTCTTGGGTGATAATTAACAACGACCTTACCATGAAAACCCAGATTGGATTGGTAATTTCCACCTGCTTCCTTCAGTTAAGAAAGATAAGGAAGATCAGTAGACTCCTTACGAGGGAAGCACTGGTACAGGTTGTGTTAGCGATGGTTATATCACATATAGATTATGCCAACTCTTTATATTTCAGCATTCCATCATATCTTACTAAAAGATTGAAACTGGTGCTGAACCAGGTGACCAGACTGATCTTCCAGCAGCCCAGATGGCAACATGTCTCCCCTCTCATGAGGATGTTACACTGGCTCCCCATTCCATTCAAAGTCGGTTGTCCTATTTTTAAGTCTTTGCACGGTGCAAGCCCAAAATTCATCTTTAGCCTTATTCGAAGGCATATACCTATCCGTAACCTGTGCTCAGCCCACATGAATATTCTGGTCACACCCCCCTACAAACTGAAGCGTCAAGGCGGATGCAGATTTGCAGTCCTGGGGACAAGATTCTGGAACTCCCTTCCATCTGAGATCAGAGCCTGCACTGACCTTTTGAGATTCAGAAGACTCCTCAAGGCTTGGTTATTTACCCAAGCTTATGACTGAACTCTTGTATGCGAGAACAGGGCCACGGCATTTCCTAGACACTGAGCCAACAAACCAATCGGTGTACGTGCGCTATATAAGACATTTTAACATAACAATTTTAACATAACAGACAGGTCATTGTGGGTATTCTTAATTCTGTGCAGTACTTTTATTAGTTTATAGATGTAACATAACTAATACCACACATTCTCTGTCTCACCAGAAGTTGTTTAAGGGTTTTCTACCCATGTGCTGCTTCAGCTGCCTTCTCTTTCACATCTCAGATCTAAGGTGCAGTTTTTCTTTTGGCTGAATTGCCTTGCACCTTGATCTGTTGATGCAGAGGTAATATTTGTTACACATGCTTCCTCTTCAGTCCTGTCTATCGAATTGCCCAACCACCTAAAACCTAAGGGACAGATTTATCATTCTTTAATGCAACGCAGCTCATCAAGGCAACTTGCTGTGTTGCATGAAAGGAACAGGACAGAAAAGCTCCATATTTACAAAGATATGGAGCATTTCTGTTCTCTCCCTGTGCTGGTGCACGTGCCGCTGCCTAGCGCCAATGCAGGCAACCTTGCATGTGTCTGCCTTATGAGCAGGATTGTGTTTGTGTAGGAAGGGAAGGATACAGCAAAAAGAGGAATTAATATGGTGAAATAAAGATATTTCTCCTCATTATGCCTCTGTTGGGTAGGTGCACTATTTTGGCTCAAACCCAGGTTTACACGTCTTTGTAAATCAGGGTTTGTGTCAAAATATATGAGTGGATGCATGGGAACGTCCAAGCTCCACCGCTGTAACGCCTACCCAACACAAATTAATGCAAGGCAGCGGAATTCTGTATATTATTTGTAATTTATTTTCTTACTTGGAAAAAAAAGTTATAATATTTTATTTTTCCACACTAGTTTCTTAGAAAGATACCCAGAAACAATTCAGGAATGCACTCAAGAGAGAAGACAAAAATGACTTCACTTTGAGAGAGAGAAATAATTGGAGCAGCAGATAATAATATGAAAATTAAATAAAAATTTGTTCCAGACCTACCAACAGGAAATCTAATTGACGTCTTTCACAAGATAGTAATAAATGACCTGGAAAATTGGAAAATAATTGGAAAGGAGAGACAAATGTAACAAAAACTGAGAGATGCTTTAAACAAAATTACAGAAGGAGAGAGCAATAGAAATAAAACATTCTGATAAAGAGGCAATATTTCCATCCTCAACAAATATTAATATGGGCAATGACGTCTTGAGACAGTTAACAAACACAGATTGCTAAACAAGATTGGCCAATAATCCTATCAACGAACTGTAAACATGCTACACAGAAAAACTGACTGGATGGAAAAATCAGAAGTATACAAAAGTTCACTGTGCCACTGGACCCAACCCCAAATCAGAACGAAACCTGTCTTGGGTTGCTTGTGTTCCAGGTCAGGGAGGGCCCGGCAGTTCTAACTGGACTATTCCTATTGGAGTAGGATCAAGACTGTTTTGCATATGGCCCAATTCAAACTGAGGTAGCATAGTGGGCAAAAGAACAATAGTGTTGGAATGCTACCATGAGCCTTTTCCAGTAATCCCATTTATTGCAAGCATACTCCCATCACCTTTTGTGTGTTTGATAGAAAAGAAAGCATTTAGATACATGAATTCACATTTTTGATGCCCAAAGACTCAATAATGCCTACCATATACTTTCTACCACAATTTCATAAGAGCAAAATAAATCCACCAGGTAGACCAACGGTATCATCGAAATGAAACATGTAAATTTATATGATTATTTCCTCACTCCTTAGGTGGAAGATTTCAGCTGCTTTCTATGAGACACTACTGATTTGCTGTGTCACATTCAATTGTCTTCTAATTGCTTGATTGTGACATGATGCGGTATTGCTATATACAAGCATTAATTATGAAATTGGACTAAATGCATATAAATATTTTCTGAACAAAAGGAACACTAAGGGGTTTATTAGGATGGCGGTCGGATGGCCGCCGCCGGGCCAGCGGTGGTAACCGCCGGGCCAGCGGCAGTCATCTGCCCACGATCGCAACCCAGAAAAACCGCCAGTCCCATTAGCATGGTGCTGATGACCGCAGCAGTGAGATTTTCTGCCCGCCACTTTTCCGCCGGTAGCAGTCTGCACGCTTGCCTGGCGGGCGGAGCTGGACCGCTAAAATGGGGCCGGTGTAGGGTCAGGCTCCGCCAGCATGATGAGGATGCCGGAGGTAGCCAGCCTTTCCACTGAGGTGGAACCGCCATGGAAAGGCATGCGGAGAATGTCTCCGGGGGACACATTGCGGGCCCCCAATGTGTTTGGGGGGATTTGGGTATACTGGGGGTACCCATGTACCCCCCTACATCTCCCTGTCCCAGGTGGCAGGCACTGTGCAGTGCCTGCCACGCAGTTCAGGGATATGCTGGACATGCTTTTTTGGACATCGCGGCGGTGCTGCTGGCAGCAGCAACCACCACAATGTTAAATGCCGCGATCATACCGCTGCGGTCGGATTTCGACTGCGGAGCATACTAATTGGACCGGCGGTTATGCCGCGGTCCTAGCGGGTGGTGTTTTCCCGCTACCATGGCGGTCGGAGTGATTTTCCGACCGTCATCCCAATAGACCCCTAAATATTTTGAACACACCCTCACGTTGCTAAAAATGATGAGAATATATTCATCTTTCTGTTCAGTGGTGAAATATGCAAACAAAATCAGAACTGCCATGGTTGTTTCATTTTGGCCAATCTTTGCAAAGCTCACCATGGGATAGGGAAGAAAATGATCCCTTGGGCTAAAAATAAAGAACATATGAACAAAAGATAATCTGGCTAAAATTCATTGATGAGCTGCTGAATATTTGTGATGGAACAAAAAGATGATTTTGAACAACATTTTGGCCTCAAATCAAAATGAATACAATCAGCAGAAACAGAGTAACATTTCCGGACACTGAGATCTTCATTGAGGATGATAAAACCCAGACCACATTGCACAGTAGTCATAAGGTAACCAATAGTGTATTACGTGCGACCAGCTGTCAGCAATAAAACCTACAGCACAAACCTAGAGCAAACCTCATGGAGAATGTTTAGGGTAAAAAGCAATTGCTCAACCAAAGTAGAGCTGCATAAATGGACTGAAGCCACTATAGAACATTTTTTACAGGGAGGATATCCACAGCAAGTAGTTAAAAAGAGTGATTTGAGAGCTACGGAGAAGAAAAGTTCAGAGCTGGTGACTAAAAGGAACTAAAAAAGGGATGAAAAGGAGACAACAAGAACAAAGTAGGAATGGTGATGGATAATTCATAGGATGGAGAGAATGATAATGGATTATTCAAAGGAAGCTAATACTATCGAAAGAATACTCTCAGAAGTGACAACATTTAATTCAATGCTGGATGGTTAACCCAAAATAACTTTCAGGAGAATAAAAATCATCAGAGATTAAAAAAAAAGTGAGAGTCATTTTAAAAATAAAGAAAAGAGTCAGTGGTGGAAAGATCAGACAAGATTGCAGTCCTTGTCAAATTTGTGAGATAGCCACACTGACCAAGGAGTACATGTTTAGAGATAGAAGAGCAAGAATGATCAATAAATTTATCAATTGCAAAAACACATTTGTAGTGTATGTACTGAAATGTCTGTGTACTCTCCAATATGTGGGCAGCACAACCTGTGAACTCAAGAACAATAATGAATAAGAACCACAGCTTTTCAGGTGCTAGGCATTTTGAAACATAGCATGAGAGTCATTGGCTCAAACTGACGGCCCGATTCACAAAGGTAATCTGAGATAAAATCCTACCTTTACGACTTTCGGTATTCACAAAAGGCATTTAGGAGTAGTAAAGTTAGGATTCCTAACTTTACCACTCCTAAACTGAGGAAAATTGTAACTTTATGACTTTCGGTATTCACAAAAGGCATTTAGGAGTAGTAAAGTTAGGAATCCTAACTTTAGTACTCCTAAACTGAGAAAAATCCTAACTTTATGACTTTTGGTATTCACAAAAGGCATTTAGGAGTAGTAAAGTTAGGATTCCTAACTACTTTAGGAGTAGTAAATATAGTAATCCTAACTTTACTACTCCTAAATGCCTTTTGTGAATACCGAAAGTTGTAAAGTTAGGATTTTGTCTCAGATTACTTTTATGAATCGGGCCCTGAGATTCCAGCTCATAGACACAGTGAATAGAACTAGAGAAACTATACTACACAAACTGTAATACTGATACATCCAAAACCTTGGAACAATGACCCCTAAAGAGCTGAACCATGATGAAGAACTGTATTATCCACCTAGCATATAATTGTTCATGTAGCACTTTGTAAATGAAAGCTATGTGGTTAAAGTGGGAAACAACAAACCCCAGAATGCCTGAAAGACAGACTATGGGGATCACGTTGTGATGATGACACATAAGCAACATAGAGAATGGACTAAGCTACCATGACAAAGACCTGTTGTAGGTCGAAATGCATTGGTATTTTATTATTGTGCGTATTGTGTGAATAAAAAGCAATTCACACTCTTTCATGAGCGAATTCCTGAGGTTTTTCTGAGAATCTGTCAAAGAAACTGGAATGGATTAATATTGCGGTGGGTCTCATGACCAACAATGCTCTATTAAACAAAAAGAATATTGAGCGCCATTTCGGTATTTGAGACCCATCAACTCTCACAGTATTTTATTTTTATATATTTTTTATCATAGTTTATATTTTTTATATATTTTTTAATGCTACATTATTAGATTTAAAAAGGGAAAATGTTTTGGTGAATTTAAGTTGTTTTTGAAAAAAATATTAATAAGTTAGGTTTTAATTGTTTAACTATTTAAATTTTAGCTGTTATGGATTTATTTTTGACAGTTTGGTTTTATTATATTTTTTAAATATTTTTTGAAATGCACAAATTTCCCCAAATTGGTTAAGTTTGAAGTGGGAATACTAAATATGAACTCCTCCAAAGTCTAACACTTTCCCCAATGTGGTTAAGTATGGAGTGGTAATAGGAAATGTACACTCCCTGCCCCAAAGTTCAACATTTTCCCCAATGTGGTTAGGTTTGAAGAGGGAATAGTAAGTCTAAATCCTTCACACAAGTCGAACACTTTACCCATTGTGTTTAAGTTTGGAGTGGTGGGAATAGTATATTTAATATGACCAAAGTCCAACACTTTCCTCAATATGTGTACATTTGGATTGGGAATAGTAAATCGAGCTTCCCAAAGTCTAACACTTTCCCCAGTGTGGTTAAGTTTCGAGTGGGAATAATTCATTTTATCCCTCTCCACTTTCCTCACAACAGTTGTTTTTAATTTGTTTATGTTTATTTACTATTATTTAACTTAGTAAAAATACAAATTTAGGCTACAATTTTTTTAAATGATTGAGAATTTTAAACATTGTTTAAAATATAAAAAATATTTTAACCTTTTTATTTAGCATAAACATGTTTTTTTAACAAAGATTTTTAACGTTTGTAGACAAAAGAAAATATAAAATTATTTGTATATTTCTTCACTTTTTGAGACACATTATTAAGGTGCCGATTCCAATCCTGTAAAACCGGGGTACGAATGGTCGTACGGAGCATATTCTCCGTACGACTCGTAACCGGGAATTCCACCTTACAAACCAGCAAGTACGATTCGTACAGAAATACCATTTCCGTACGAATCGTAAAAAACACTACTATTCTGATCCTGGACAGCGCGTCCGCGACGTCCGCACGGAGTCAGGCAGCGTTTTACAGACCAGCAAGTACGATTCGTACCTACAGCACTCCGCACGGCTATATTTTTACGGGAGCCAAAAAGTGCCGGAAAAGCTAAGTACGCTGCGATGCACGACGAAAAGGGGGCCCGGTACGCGTCGTACACGCCATCACCCACATCGTACGTGTCATCATATACGGTGCGTACCCCAACATTGCATATGTACGGTGCGTACATACGACCTGTTGGGGTACGCACCGTACATAGGCCAACAGTGCGTATGTACGGCGCGTATGTCCGCTCCGTACCCCCCACCCGCATATGTCTGCACCGTATCCCCCACCCGCATATGTCCGCACCGTACTCACCCACCCGCGTATGTCCGCAACGTACCCCAGGCGTACCCCAATCCTCGCGTATGTACGGACCGTACATACGCGAGGATTGGGGTACGCCTGGGGTACGGTGCGGACATATGCGGGTGGGGGGGTACGGTGCGGACATACGCGGGTGGGGGGGTACGGTGCGGACATACACGGGAGGGGGGAGGCTGGGGGGGCCATACGACTCGTGCCCCGGACACAAGTGTACTCGGGGTCGTACAAAGTTTGTTCCATACGGGACGTTTTCCATACGCTTGTGTATTCAGAACGCCGGTAAGGATCGGACTTGTGCGCTCGGACTTCAGTTTTACGACTCGTACGTAAAACTGTCCGGGGACGTCTCGTAGACTTTTCCCGAAGCGATTCGTATGTATTTTTCACGTACGAATCGTACTTCACTGGTTGTATGGGACTTGTACGATTCGTACGTAAAAAAATATGTATACGAGTCGTACGGTAATTTTTTTTTAACGGATTCGGAATCGGCGCCTAAGTTTTTGACACGACTTCTGTTCAGGAAACTTACCTGCATCTCCTCGTAGTGCTCTCCTCTGGGGTCTGTGTCTGCTGCTCGTCTCCCTCCTGCCGCCGCCATTCCAAAGCGGCCGCCGTTAGGAGGGGGACTTCATCCCCCAGCATCCTGTGCGGCGGAAGAGGAAGCCGCCTCTAACAATCTCGCGCCTGGAGGCGCATAAAAGATCTGCTGGCGACTGGCCGAGTGGGCGACTTCTGTTCAGGAAACTTACCTGCATCTCCTCGTAGTGCTCTCCTCCGGGGTCTGTGTCTGCTGCTCGTCTCCCTCCTGCCGCCGCCATTCCAAAGCGGCCGCCGTTAGGAGGGGGACTTCATCCCCCAGCATCCTGTGCGGCGGAAGAGGAAGCCGCCTCTAACAATCTCGCGCCTGGAGGCGCATAAAAGATCTGCTGGCGACTGGCCGAGTGGGCGACTTCTGTTCAGGAAACTTACCTGCATCTCCTCGTAGTGCTCTCCTCTGGGGTCTGTGTCTGCTGCTCGTCTCCCTCCTGCCGCCGCCATTCCAAAGCGGCCGCCGTTAGGAGGGGGACTTCATCCCCCAGCATCCTGTGCGGCGGAAGAGGAAGCCGCCTCTAACAATCTCGCGCCTGGAGGCGCATAAAAGATCTGCTGGCGACTGCCCGAGTGGGCGACTTCTGTTCAGGAAACTTACCTGCATCTCCTCGTAGTGCTCTCCTCCGGGGTCTGTGTCTGCTGCTCGTCTCCCTCCTGCCGCCGCCATTCTAAAGCGGCCGCCGTTAGGAGGGGGACTTCATCCCCCAGCATCCTGTGCGGCGGAAGAGGAAGCCACCTCTAACAATCTCGCGCCTGGAGGCGCATAAAAGATCTGCTGGCGACTGGCCGAGTGGGCGACTTCTGTTCAGGAAACTTACCTGCATCTCCTCGTAGTGCTCTCCTCTGGGGTCTGTGTCTGCTGCTCGTCTCCCTCCTGCCGCCGCCATTCCAAAGCGGTGCCGTTAGGAGGGGGACTTCATCCTCCAGCATCCTGTGCGGCGGAAGAGGAAGCCGCCTCTAACAATCTCGCGCCTGGAGGCGCATAAAAGATCTGCTGGCGACCGCCTCGCGGGAACTCTGCGTGGGCCGCGACCGCCTCGCGGGAACCGCGCGCGGGCCGCGCCCGGGCAAAGCCCGGGCCAAGGGCGGGCCCGTTTAAGCCCGTTAAAGACCGGGTAAGACTGGACTGGGCCACCCCATTGACATTTACATCTTGATGTGGTATTGCAGCTATTCAACCTAGACACATACAGCCCGAAATCCCTCTGGCAAATTGCCAACTGCTCAACCTAAACTGTGTGAAGGTCCTACATATTAGTACATGTCTGACAGGATGACGAGGGGTTCTAGGAGCAAAAACGCTCAGGGGGTACCGCGTACATCTGGCCCGATTGACCAATATATAACTAGGGCAAATGAAGCCATTAATCAAGGTATGGCACTCTTGGAGCGAAGAGTTTCGCAAGATCTAGCACTAGCAAGACGCTCCTCGTTAGGCCCTATGGCTTTAGCTAAGACACCTATAAGCTCAAACACCATCAGGCCTCTCATTGAAGTCCAGGTCGAAACACACGGTGTACCCAATACGGTTGATCTGTCGGCTTCCTTAGCCCTCTCAGATATGCACTCAAGCAAAGATCTTGAGAGGACGCCTAACCTGTTTTCAAGTCCAAGGCAGGAGGGGCTCAGTCCAAATCACCCAAGGGGGGAAAGGGAGGGTGCCATCCCCAAACGGAAGAAGCCTAGGGATTCGAAAAAGTGTAACTCCAAAGTCCCGAATAAAACTCTGATTACCCAGGCGTCAAGGAAAAACAAAAGCAATCCTGTCCAGAGTGCCCTATAAAAAACAGCCATAGATACAGCAGTCCCTCCTACGATTCCACCGGCCCCTAGTGATCCAAGCAGTTTGGGCATGGGTTGCAAAGTTTGTGAGGCTAATAACCAACTTTTAAGTATACTAGGTGAACTCTTTAGAGAATATGTGCAACCTATTGTACTTTCTCTTTCTAATATCGAAAAGCACCTACTCTCCATGAACTTATCTCTGAATGCACTCAAGTGCGATGGATCGGCCAACCATCAGGAGTTGCGGGCTACTCCCTCGACCTTGAGGATGGAGCGGGTAGCGGCGAGCGCTCCCCCGGTTGATTTAAATTCGCCATCAAAATCTTTGCCAGCTGCATCTAGGAAAGCTGGTGAACCCTCCAAACCCCCTACCTCTGGTGTAATTTTAGAAAACACGCTACCTAAATGCCTGGGGTTAGTACACCAAAATACCTTAGCAAAAACACCGGGGCCAGTTCACCAAAATAATTTACCTAAACCCACGGGGACAGTAGATCAAAATGACAAATTCAGGGGTGAGTTTGGTCATCCTATACACTTACCTCCAGAAAGCGACCCATATGTTGTGATCATGACTGGTGTTCCTGAGTTAAGGCCACATAAAGAAGAACCAACGTGGTCCTTAAAAAATAAGGTACAGCATTGGCTCAATGTTAATAGACCACTCCCTCACTCTTGTAGTAGCAGGATCCTTATGGTGCGTAGGGTTCCTTGGATAGGTAGTGAGAAGAAAAAGATTCAGGGAGATTGTATTATTGTCAATTTTGATAATTCTCGAACGGCTGACTATATCTGCCGTCGTAATACATGGCCCAAAATTGACGGAATAAAGGTGAGGAGACTCTCTTCCTTTTATCCACCTATAAATTGTTGTGACGTCACTCCCGATAGGGGTACGTCTGAAGTAAGACCTTGGAACAATAGAAGGGAGAGGGAGGCCTGGCCAGGCTTTGAGGGTAGAGATACAGCTCTTTCTGAAGGTTGGAGTGGCATACCACTTGCTAACAGATTCAGCTGCTTAGAAGAAGTAGACTGACCATTATTGGGTTCTGGATCTGTCCCTGAGGACAATGAATGCACTAGCCCCAACCCAGTCCAACTCGTAGACTGCTTTCTACCCAAAAACGGCTTATCTCCTATCCAGCCTATACCCTCCCTTAACCCTACTCCTCAAGAAGCTCTGCAGACCCCCTCTCACTGCCCACGTTCTACCCTTGTATTAGGGTCTGGGAAGGCACCACTTGTGCCCTGCAACGAGCCTGTGAGCCATGATGTTTTTCTGCCGCGACCTGAATGCCCCAGTATTCTAAAAAAAAACACCCGCATTAAACAGGGCGATACTATAAAGATCCTAAGCTGGAATGTAGCTGGCATCCACAGGAAACTTCAACTGCCTGAGTGGAATGCCCTAGTAGAGGCACATACGATTTGCCTACTCCAAGAGACTTGGAGCCTGGAACCCGTGTATCGGGTAGGTTATATTACCCACTTTGTTCCTGCAGTACCCCCAAGAAATGGGTCAGGTCGTCCCTCGGGAGGCCTACTCATCTGGGTAAGCATTGCCTTAAATCTTCAGATTGAGTCAAAGCTAATCAATTCTCCAGATATCTTAAAAATTTCTTTGAGAGGCTCCCAAAGAGGACCCATCCTTGACCTATATAATGTATATGCCAGAGGTACTAAATATGGCTCTTCATCCCCGACAGTATCTATCCTTGAAATGGCGCTGAATGAAAATTTAGCTGGATCCCAAGTTTTGGTTGCGGGTGATTTCAACTGCACCTATGAGCCCCTTATACAGGACGACATCTATGACCCAAGTGAGGATGATGATAGATGGGGCATCCCGATTCTAACCATCCCTCCGATTAAAAAATGGTCCAAAACTGCTATTCAGCTCAATGCCCTAATGCTGGAATTCGGGCTAAGAGCAGCTAATGGCCGCACGCGTTCTGATCCTTTGGGTGCGGCCACGTTTAACAGAGTCAACCATACCTCTAGGATCGATTACATCATGCTAGATTTCCTTCTCTGGAGTTTTGTTCAGGACATGGTAGTCCTGCCCACAGTTGAAAGCGATCATAACTCGCTTTCATTGTCCCTCAGGAATCCATGGCCTCACGAAAAGACCATAAAATCCCTTAACCCAGCCCACAAAATTTCTGTATCCTCGTGTGGGAAACGCCTAAAATGGAACATGGTTGCGAAGGATGAAGCTAAATTAAATACAATCAATACAGTACTCACAGACGCACAGTTGGAATTGGAACTAGTTAGCTCAGACAAGGGTGAGCTAAATCCCGGTCGGGTTACCCCTATTTTTGAGGAGACCATCAAGTCTATTGGGAATGTATTCCTAAAAATGAATCAAGTGGGCAAAAATGCGGCAATTGGGCTTCCTAAGGGAAAGCATGATTGGTACACACCTGCTTGTAGGCACGCCAAATCGCTTTTGATTAAGGCCGTCAAAAGCAAAACACAAGGAGCTATTCAGGGAGCTAGGCTAAATTACAAGAAAACCCTGGCTAGTGCTAAAAAGGAGTGGGAAATCGAACATTGGCGCTCTCTAAAAGAGGCAAGTTTGGGGAAAGATTCAAGGCGTTTTTGGGACATAATTAGAGCCAAAAATAGACCTGACACTGACTTCATCACATGCAATATCACCAGCCAAGTTTGGGTCAACCACTTCTCTAAATTATATGCCAGTCAATCAGGTGCTACCTCTAATGTCCTCTCCATGGACATTTCTAATGAAAAACATATAAGGGAGGTGGCACCAGCAACTCCGGATTTGCCAACAAGGAGTGATGATCTAGCAACTGGAATGCTATGTACAGCTTTGCCATTAAACAACAGGGTGGCAGACTCCATTTTCTCGATTAAAGAAGTGGAGTATGCAATTACTACCATCAGGCCCCAAAAAGCAGCTGGCCCAGACGGCTTACCCGGGGATCTGCTGAGAGCAGACATCCCGAAATGGGGTAAATTTATTAACTGCCTGCTTAATGCTATTAGCGGGGGAGCGCCAATCCCGGCATCCTGGAAAGGGGCAGAGGTCGTCCCCATTTTTAAAAAGGGGGCCAGGGACGACCCATCAAATTACAGACCCATAAGCCTGCTAGATATAACGCAAAAGGTGGGCGGGAAGGTGTTGTTGGTCAGATTATTACAATGGATCGACGAAAACAGCATCCTCTCCGACTACCAGGCAGGCAGGCTTCAGAGCAGGCACCGGCACAATCGAGCAAGCGTTCAGATTGTTGCTTGTGTATTGGAAGGTGGTGGTCTTGGGCAAAGGCAGTCTTTACCTCGCCTTTATCGACCTGAAGACTGCCTTTGACCTAGTACCTAGGGAGGCTCTTTGGAAAGTCCTTGCTGCCATGGGGGTGCCCAACTACTTACTCCTGCTATTGGTAAGGCTGCATGTAAACACTTTTGCCCAGGTTAGGTGGGGGAGAAATGGTGAGAAAACTAACAGAATTCCGGTAGAGAGAGGGGTACGCCAGGGATGTGTTCTAGCTCCCACCCTTTTCTCTTTATATATTAACGGTGTAGTTGAGCATCTATTGAAAGACCCCTCAGATGAACCATCCCTGGCGGGGGAACGTATCCCCACCCTCCTCTTCGCGGATGATACACTCTTGCTCTCCAAAACCCCAATGGGCCTCCAAAAACTCTTAAATAATTTCCAGCTCTTCTGTACAGAGCTGGGCCTGGTAATCAATAGAGACAAAACAAAGTATCTTGTGTTGAATCCCCCTAAAAAATCTATACGCCCCCCGAAATTGAATGACGAACCTCTGGGGAGGGTGGATGTGTTTGATTACTTAGGGATTCGTTTATCCCATAATATGCAGTGGGGCCCCCATCTATGCAAGATGCTGTTATCCCACAAAAGAGTTACAGGGGCTCTTGTGAAGGAGCAGCGCTCCTGTGCTATAAGACCTATAGCCCCCGTTATTGATATTTATGCAGCAAGAGGAGTTAGCTCTGCCCTTTATGGAGCCGAGCTTTGGGGCTCTTGTGATATTGGTGACTTATCAAGAGCAGAGAGGAAGTTCTTTAGGGCCATTATGTCACTTCCCCAAGGTACCCCCACGATTCCATTAATGCTCGATCTTGGTTGTCGCCCCATCGGTGATTTGGCGAAATTTCGCCCCCTATTGTTATGGGCCCGTTTGTGGCGGGTCCCGGAATTAGCCAAATATGCCAAAGGTCTCTCAGAAATCATGTCACTTCCAGGTTGGCATAGGATAAAATGGTTGCGTGACATGAAAGCCCTTTTGTATAATCTGGGGCTTAATGCAGCATGGGAAAATAGATCTTCCCCTCCGAAAGCCACGCTTAAGCTCCTATATTGGAACTGGATTGCGACCCAACGGATCACGAACACGTCATTGGGGAGACTTACAGAGGACTTCCTGAATTTCAAGGATCATCCAATCCGGGAACTATATCTCGATATCATCGAGAGCCCTTTTGACAGAGCTTTGTATTTTAAGTTTAGGACCGGGACTCTCCTACTCTATAGTTTTACATCACGATGGAATTCCTTTCCTCAGACCTCTGATCTTTGCCCCTTTTGCACATCCAGACGTGAGTCTGTGGCTCACTTTTTATTTGAATGCCATGAGTACGCCCTCCCAAGGAAAAGATGGCTTAAGTAACTGTGCCGCTCCCTGGGAACTAGACACCATATTGTGGCACTCCGCATTTTAATGTCAGACGCTCGCCCATTGTATGTTTGTGCCCTTGCAAAATTCTTATCTTGGGCATGGCGTATTAGAAGTAAAAGGCTCAAGGAAATTGTTTAATTCACTCTTAACAATTATTTGTGACCTGTTTTGCTCTTTATTGTAAAAATAGGTTTTTTCTTTTTAAATGAAATTAACTTATTCCATTTTTAACTGTTATGCTTTTATGATATGTTTTTATCGAAATAAAGCCTTTGACTGACTGACTGACTGACACAACTTCTCACATTTTTATCCTATTTTTTAATTTTTTATGTGTTAAAATCACTATAAATCATTTTAATTCTTGCAGTATTTTATGATATATGATGAAATTTTCATAGAAGATTTTTTTAAAACATTTTTTGCATATACATAACCATTTTTTACTTTTTTTTTAGAAAATATATTTATTATTGTCATTTATTTTTACCATTGGTTAGTATAGTAAGAAAGACTGGCTTTATTTTGTAGTCTGTTTTTTTGTTTAAATATCTTTATTGCATTTTTTAATTTTGTAACAATCTAAGGTTGTCCGAGGTATCATACATACATATACGGATCAGCATTGTAAAAGAGTACATATAGCTGAGGAGCATTGCAGAAGCATGGTTACAAAACATGTGTGTATATATACGCCTTTACAGGTTTATTTTGTAGTCTGTTTTCAACATTTTGGATGTCAGTGGCCTTGCCTCCCAGATTAGCAGTTCCTCATTTGTGTTCTCCAGTAAAGGTAGGTTTATTTATGATCTATATTATAGAGTTACTTTGTGTGGGGGTAGTGGGTAGTTTGTTAGTAGGGTTACTATTTGTATATTACTGTGTTATGTTATAGTTGGAGTGGGTCTTTGCCCTAGTTGTTTGAAGTGTGAACAGTAGATCTAATTCTGTTTTAGTGTGTATATATTTTTATTTTAAGAAAGTATGCTATATTTTAATTTGAGGTGTTTTGACTTGTATGTTAGTATTCGCCTGAGAAGTGTTTATTTTGAGGGTGGGTTTATCTGTTCTGCTTTTCTTTACATGGTAGATAGTGGACGCATATATTTGTTTAGAAGGAAACATATTTGGGATTTTTTAACCAGCATTGATTTTATTTTTCCTTGTGTTCTGCGGTTTTCCTCAAGCGTTATTTTAATTACTAATATTTCTTGATTTTTTTGTAGCTTGGGTGGCTTTCCTGGATTTTGTATGGTGTTAGTGGATGGATTATAATTGTTAGATGTAGTTTTTCATTTTTCTGGACTCTATTTTATAAATATTTTGGATGGATTTTCTATTTTTGAGAGATTTGTATTATTTACATGGGACTTCTGCTCCAAAATCATGAGTAAGTTTAGTTTTATACCATTCATTTGTTGGGTGGACTTTATTTTTAGTTTGTTTGTGTTTGTTCATATTTTCCTATTTTGGAATTATGTGTAATATGTACCATTGTTGATCTTCGTGCTGTATATAATTCTATGTTAGCTTTGTTACTTAGAGAAAGTATTTTATAGAAATAATAATTATTATGGTAATTTTATTACTAGAGATCAAACATTTTTGATAGTTTATATTTTAGAACATTGTGTAGGTTTTGATTATTTAATTTTGTTAGTCTAGTATTAGTGTCATTTATTTTCTCGTGACTTTTTACAGTTGTGTTCTGGCTATTATTTCAAGGTAAGATAGACCTTAGTTGCTAGTAAACAGCTGCACTTTGTTTGCTAGCATTTTATGCATTTGTTTTATTTCAGTTGTGTTGGGGATTGTTCTAGTCTTAGCTCTTGGAAGGTTTTTTCTTTTTTGGGCATTTCTAGAAATTAGTAGAGTATAGGGTGGCTTCTAACATTTGACCTTTAGTGTGATCTTGGGGCAGTGTCCTCATGAATTTGTTTGTTTCGTTGACTCATTTTTGTTGTTAGTTCGTCTTCTTTACAAACAGCAAGACCCACGTGTGCATGTCGCTTTTTGGCATATATGATCATCGCTCATTCACCCTATTCACTGTTGCTCGATTGTGATGTCAAATAACTTTTGTTTGATGAACTTGATGACAATCTACTTTAGTTTCCACTTGTCGCAATTGAGGTTGCTTTTCGTCTTTGTAGGTGTGGCGAGAATGCTTCTGGAATTTTCTGGCATCCATTTTCTTGCCTTGCCGTGATGCAAGTGGTTTCTCTTTTGCCTTGAAAACTGTTATGAAGTGGTTTTCCTTTCCGCAACCTTTGCACGTCTGTCTGATGGCTCGAAATTTGCCCTCATAGAGATGAAAATCCACATTGGGAACACAGCTTTCCTGTCTTTGAGGAATTTAACTCACATGTATCTACTTTGTGCTTGTGTTTGCTGTTCATGATTAGTGACGATTCACTCTTTGCTGTTCCAGATTCCATTTTGGCAGCTTGCCGATCTGCTCTTTCCCCGGCTCTTGCAGACATTAGCACTTTTTCTAAAGTGAGCATCTCTCTCAACATGCGTGTTCTGAATGAGTACGAAAGCCAGCCATCAATGATTCTGAGGCACATGGCTTCTTCATCATTAAATTCACCATCTTTACAATGTTTGATAAGCTATCCTCTAAAGAAGGCGGTGAGGGCTTCGCACGTGTGCACACTGGTGAATATTCCAGGTTATTAATCAGTAATCCCGTATTTATAAACGCTCAACTTCCCGTGATCCACCGCTGCTAGGCCACAGTCCTCATATAAACATCTGCTCATGGAAAGGAGCGTTATGTTGTTGTCTAGTGTACTCAATCAATTATTGCATTCACTAATAATCAAGTCCGCAGGAAAGCTTCCTTTGTCAAAAAGTTCTGTATTTTATTTGCAAACATATATATTTATCCACAAATTCGATCTAAGAACTTATATGTCATCAATTAAATGAGCCTTTGCGTTTCGCTCACACTTGGATGTTATCAGGGCTCAATATTTGTGTTTTGTCAATTCTTTCATCAAAGATATTCAGCAGTTTTTCTGTTCCTCCCATCCATGGTGGATTATTTCTCTTTAACTGAGTTAAGCCATTCTGCACTTCAGCGCCGCAGCCGGTCGGGTAAATCCCGCTGTGTGTCCCACATTTATCGTAGCAGCACCATACTTCGTGCTCTTTTCCACAGCCATTTGAAAATGTCATTATTCCAAAGGCATTTTCGGTGCACTGGATGCCACTTGCTACTTTGCACGCATCACCAGCTCACCTGGGTCGTCAGACTCGTTTCGAGGTCGTGTGGCACTTCCCTCACTCAAGACGGTAGGTATGTTTGTACTTTGGTACCTGGTTGTCACTGTCTTTAAAGGTTTTGGATCGTACCTGGTTGTGGCTGCCTTTAGCGTCGTTTTTCTTTTTATCGTACCTAGTTATGACAGCCTTCAGCGTTTTCACTGTGTATTGATGATGGCTCTACTACGCTGTGGCACAGTATCTCTTCTTTCGGCCTTACCAGTGGGTTTCCGGTAGGCTTTTCAAGATACTCCTCCACAGGGCCTTCAACTTCTTCGAGGGTTGTATATGGGCTGGAGCGGGGCTTCAATTCCACACATGCCAACTTCAAACTACTTCTCATCAAAGAGGCGCACGTGGCACACACAAGCAGTTTGCTGTAGCATTGCAAATTCTCAGGGAGAGCAATCTCATTTCTTCGGGGCACAGATCCTGCACTCGTCGCCAGTTGTAGAGTCCTCCCCAGCCCGGGAGCATGCAAAATGAACACGCCACACCCAGGGCTTGTAACTGACGTCTTTATTCATCAGCGTACAACAGTCCTGGGTGTTGATATTGATGTTGTGGTAATGCGCATTACATTGCACAGGGGCTGCCAAGAATATTATGCTGCTAATGCTTTGGGAAAGACATGTCACAAAACTCTTAGATCCTGATCAATGTACATACATATATTGTATTTTTAAATTCTCATATTTCCTTTCTGTAAGTGTGAGGTTCGTAACTCCTGTACACTCTAATTGCATAGGTAATTCTGTATTATGT
Source organism: Triturus cristatus (assembly GCF_964204655.1). Taxonomy (NCBI): domain Eukaryota; kingdom Metazoa; phylum Chordata; class Amphibia; order Caudata; family Salamandridae; genus Triturus; species Triturus cristatus. Next base: position 1,450,200,943 of record NC_140591.1, read on the forward strand.
CACATACAAAGGGGACACTTTAGTGATATCTCCCCAAAAAAGTGTAAACATTCCTGTAGCCCCGCATGTCTGAAATAAAAGAGAGTTGTAACATCACATGCAATTAAAAATTAATTAGCATGCTTTTTGATCGTACTAGATGATATTAGTACACATCCCTATGGATTATTGTTGTGAATACATACTATCGTAGTGATGTTTGTTATTCTTACAAACGACATGCACAACAAGACATGGCTGGTACTACTATCTATTGGATTTTGCAAACTAAAGGCAATACATAGTATTAATCTTCAAGAATAACACATTGTTGTCTAAAATTATGTAGTAATCATTAACACAAAATCAATAAAATTCCCACCCACATCATACACTAGGCCAGGCCCATCCAATTCCCTGAATTATAAACAGACACAATATATTATAATCCATACGTTTGCTAACCCTCACAAACCTTAGTAATAGTTGCAAACATGAAAGCCTCCCCCAACAACCAAATTACTACACATATTAAAACAAAACAACAGCTAACATATCAATGTAAATAAGTTAAAGTTTGCCCTCCAAGTTGTCCAAGGCCATACCGGGGCCAGGGGCCAGCCACTATGCCCAATTCCTTTGTTACACCCTGTCTGAACTAAAGCTCCTACATTCTGGAAACTACCCACTCAACCACCCTATTGGCCCTAGACTGACTAGGCAGGGGATTTCTTCCCAGAAAATTTTTATTTCCCCCCACAAAACAGGACTTAACCAGATACAGAATAAACATAGGCCCCCGAGTTAACAATCCTCTATTCAAACACTCGCTACCTGGCAAAACACAAGCTTGATATATTTCAATTACTGGAGTCTACTCAACCAGATGTCCTCTTTCTAACGGAAACTTGGCTTTCACAGGAATCCGCCCCTGATATTCTGGTTGTGCTTCCCAACGATTACTATATCCTTCATGCGAATCGCCCACCAGGAAAAATTGGCGGAGGAGTAGCTGCCATTATACGCCAGGAACTAAAATTTACCTTGCTAATTTCGTTAGATTTATCTTCGGTAGACAATCTAGTTATCAAACTGGAGTCAGTCTCAGCTCCCTTAATTTGTGTATTGCTATACAGCCCCTCCCCCCCGAACATGCCCCTGTTCCCCACTCCTTGGGCGAACAGATAGCCCACCATGCAAAAATCTTGTTGACTGGCGACTTCAACTACTAGGCTAATGATACCCTGGGTGGACCTCAATCTGCGTAACTGACTGACCTACGCAATGGGTTAAACTTTATTCAGCAGGTTACTTCTGCTACACACATTAAGGGACACATATTAGATCATGTATGGACAGCCAATCTCATAGTGGCTGCATTAACAGTCTCTCCTTGCACATGGTCTGGCCACTACCTAATACAGTTCGTTATCAACATTATAACTATGGTCAAACCTCCAGATGTCAAAGGGTCCTTTGCCCAGAATTGGAATAGCATTGATAGAGACATTTTTTGTGATACACTGGAAAATACAGTCCCAGTTAACCAGCCGTCCATCAACATCAGTGAGGAAAATCTCACAGCATTTCTAACAGCAGCCAACAACGAACATGCTAGGCGCCATGATGCTCAGAAATGGTTCTCTGCTGACCTAAAAACACAAAAATTAGCCCTTTGCCAAGCTGAAAGCAAATGGAGATGTAGCTACTCTCCTGATAAAAGAGAGGCTTATTTAGCTCAACTTAAGGAGTACAGAAAATCAATCTCTACAACTAAGGCTGCCTATTTCTCTGCAAATATTTTGATTTCCACCAATAGGTCAAAAGAAAATTTTTCAATTGTCAATGAACTATCCAACCCTGATAGATTCACAGTAATACCAATACCATCTCAAGCACTTTGTAATTCCCTGAATACCTTTTTTATCTATAAAATTACCACTACTAAAACCAGTATCCCTACCTGTTGCACCCTCGAGGTACTACCATCAATGCCGAAAAGCCCTGTTCCCTTGATCAGTTTCTGGCAATTGGCAGTCAGGCATTTCTGGACCTTCTGTCCAAAGTAAAATCTGGGTCACCCACTGATAGCTGTCAGCCCCACATCTTAAGTTTCCTCTGTACTCCCCGGGCTTGCCCTTTCTCTCCTAAATGAGTCACTGTCTCAGGGTTGTGTCTTAAGAGCTTTTAAAGAAGTGATTATTGTTCCCCTCCTGAAAGAAACATGCGCTGAACCCCAGACTTTGACCAACTATCGTCCAATCTCTCTGCTTCCATACTTGGCCAAGGTATTAGAATCCCATGTGGGCAAATGCTTGTTCGCCTTTATCGAATAGTCGGAATTCCTCGACTCCCACCAAGCAGGGTTTGCCCAGCCCACTCAACAGAGGCAGAGATATTGACTGTGCTGGACACATTTCAGAAGGAAGCCGATAAAGGCTCTTCCCAGGCCCTGGTGCTGCTGGATCTTTCCGCGTCTTTGGACACAGTAGACATGGTATCTTGATTGACCATGCCCAGGACGCTGGCCTCCAGGGATCAGCTCTCAACTGGATAAGGTTGTTTCTGGAGAACCGCTCCCAGTCCGTTTGCTTATCCCACTTCACTGCATCTGAAACGAAAACAACATGTGGAGTACCTCAGGGTTCCTCGTTATCTCTGCATTTGTTTAACCTTTACCTTCTTCCACTGATCTGGTCCTTGAAAGAAAGGAAGGTGTGCACATTCAACTACGCAGACGACCTACAATTAATGTTTACTATCAATAACACACCTGATTCTGTGTCCGAATTTCAAGCTACTATAAAACATCCGTAATTGGATGAACAGCAACCACTTAAAACTTAATCCTGACAAGACCGAACTTATTCTAATAGGAACTCACATTTTTGGCCAACTGAGCTGGGTTTTTTCCCCACTCCAGCTCCCTCAGTTAAGCATCTTACCCCCATGAAAACCCAGATTGGATTGGTAATTTCCACCTGCTTCCTTCAGTTAAGAAAGATAAGGAAGATCACTAGACTCCTTACGAGGGAAGCACTGGTACAGGTTGTGTTAGCCATGGTTATATCACATATAGATTATGCCAACTTTTTATATTGCAGCATCCCATCATATCTTACTAAAAGATTGCAACTGGTGCAGAACCAGGTGACCAGACTGATCTTCCAGCAACCCAGATGGCAACACGTCTCCCCTCTCAAGAGGATGTTACACTAGCTCCCCATTCTATTCAAAGTCCATTGTCTTATTTTTAAGTCTTTGCATGGCGCAAGCCCAAAATTAATCTCTAGCCTTATTTAACCTGTGCTCAGCCCACATGAATATTCTGGTCACACCGCCCTACAAACTGAAGCGTCAAGGCGGATGAAAAAAATGTCTTCACTTTGAGAGATAGAAATAATTGGAGCAGCAGATAATAATATGAAAATGAAATAAAAATTTGTTCCAGACCTACCAACAGGAAATCTAATTGACGTCTTTCACAAGATATTAATAAATGGCCTGGAAAATTGGAAAATAATTGGAAAGGAGAGACAAATGTAACAAAAATTGAGAGATGCTTTAAAAAATGTACAGAATGAGAGAGCAATAGAAATAAAACATTCTGATAAAGGGGACAATATTGCCATCCTCAACAAACATTAATATGGCAATGACGTCTTGAGACAGTTAACAGACACAGATTGCTAAAAAATATTGCCCAATAATCCTATCAACGAACTGTAAACATGCTACACAGAAAAACTGACTGGATGGAAAAAACAGAACTATACAAAAGTTTACTGTGCCATCGGACCCAACCTCAAATCAGAACGAACGTCTTGGGTTGCTTGTGTTCCAGGTCAGGGAGGGCCCGGCAGTTCTAACTAGACTATTCCTATTGAAGCAGGATCAAGACTTTTTTGCATATGGCCTGATTCAAACTGAGGTAGCATAGTGGGCAAAAGAACAATAGTGTTGGAATGCTACCATGAGCCTTTTCCAGTAATCCCATTTATTGCAAGCATACTCCCATCACCTTTTGTGTGTTAGATAGAAAAGAAAGCAATTATTAGATAGATAAATTCACATTTTTGATGCCCAAAGACTCAATAATACCTACCATATACTTTCTACCACAATTTCATAAGAGCAAAATAAATCCACCAGGTAGACCAATGGTATCATCGAAATGATAAATTTTCGAAAACATGTTAATTTACATAGATTATTTCCTCACTCCATAGGTGGAAGATTTCAGCTGCTTTCTATGAGACACTACTGATTTGCTGTGTCACTTACAAAACATTCAATGGTCTTTTAATTGCTTGATTGTGACATGATGCGGTATTGCTATATACAAGCATTAAGTATGAAATTGTAAATATTTTGTGAACAAAAGGAACACTAAGGGGTCTATTAGGATGGCGGTCGGATGGCTGCTGCTGAGCCGGCGGCGGTCATCTGCCCGCGATCACAACCCAGAAAACCGCTGGTCCCATTAGCCTGGCGTGACGGCCGCGGTGGTGAGATTTTCCGCCCCCCACTTTTCCGCCGGTAGCAGTCCGCACTCTTGCCTGGCGGGCAGAGCTGGACTGCTAAAATGGGGCCAGTGCAGGGTCAGGCTCCGCCGGCATGATGATGATGCCGGAGGTAGCCAGCCTTTCCACGGAGGTGGAACCGCCATGGAATGGCATGCGGAGAATGTCTCCGGGGGCACATTGCAGGCCCCCAATGTTTTTGGGGGGGTTTGGATGTACTGGGGGTACCCATGGTACCCCCCTACATCTCCCTGTACCAGATGGCAGGCACTGTGCAGTGCCTGCCACGCAGTGCAGGGATATGCTGGACATGCTTTTTTGGACATCACGGCGGTGCTGCTGGCAGCAGCAACCGCCGCAATGTTAAATGCCGCGATCGTACCTCCGGGGTTGGATTTCAACTGCGGAGCATACTAATTGGACCGGCGGTTATGCCGCAGTCCTAGCTGCCGGTGTTTTCCCGCTACCATGGCGGTCGGATTGATTTTCCGACCGCCATCCTAATAGACCGCTAAATATTTTGAATACACCCTCACGTTGCTAAAAAAGATGAGAATATATTTAGAGAACAACATCTTTCTGTTAAGTGGTGAAATATGGAAACAAAAATCTGAACTGCCATGGGTGTTTCATTTTGGCCAAACTTTGCAAAGCTCACCATGGGATAGGGGAGAAAATGATAGCTTGGGCTCAAAATAAAGAAAATATGAACAAAAGATAATCTGGCTAAGATTCATTGATGAGCTGCTGAATATTTATGATGGAACAAAAAGACGATTTTGAACAACATTTTAGCCTCAAATCGAAATGAATACAATTAGCTGAAACAGAGTAACATATCCGGACACTGAGATCTTCATTGAGGATGATAAAACCCAGACCACATTGCACAGTAATCATAAGACAACCAATAGTGTATTACGTGCGACCAGCTTTCAGCAATAAAACCTACAGCACAAACCTACAGCAAACCTCATGGAGAATTTTTAGAGTAAAAAGCAATTGCTCAAACGAAGTAGAGCTGCATAAATTGACTGAAGACACTATAGACATTTTTTTTACAAGGAGGATATCCATAGCAAGGGGCCGATTCCGATTCCGGCCGCAAAACGTACCGACCGACACGGACCGGGAACGGAGACCGACCGACACGGACCGGGTGCCGTACGACCAGTGCAGTACGATGCAACGCGTGTGAATTACAACCGACACGTATGGAATACAAGCCGTACGACCGAGCCGTAGGGAAACCAGTAATTCGCCCGGAAACGGGACGCGATTCGCACCGACCGACACGCACCAGGAATGAACCTGACCGACACGTACCCGCGATGTCCGATCCGCGCAGTACGATGCAATGCGTGTAAATCCAGACCGACTCGCACGGAGCCCAAGCCGCATGACCGACATGCACAGAAAACAGGGACCTGAAGCAATAGAGATCTCCGCGACCGGCGCGTATGAAACACAGAAGAAAGTCAGCGTGAAAGACCCGGAGAAGCGCACACGAGCCAACATCAGCATCCGTCTTGGTCGGAAGAACGTCTCCTTCATGCCTAGAAAACCCAAAGGGAAAAATACAAAAAAAGGACGAAACAAGCAATGACAAAGACAATAAATATCCCAAATAAAAAAATTGGAACAAAGACACACCCACAACTCCACCTATATAAAGGACACTAATCACTACCATGATCCTTTGCAAATTCAAGAGAACAGCCAGCAGAGAACACCATCAGACAGCAACCACAGACACACTCACAACTCACCCATCACACAACTTTCACACCATTAAGCACCTCACCAAAAACACTCACACATACACCTTGCAAAACTGACACTCACCCACCCTCACTTGCACCCTCACACACACATCACTCACCACCAACACCCATCACCATGCCCCCAAAGAAGAATCCAAAGTTCACAGATAGTGAGTTAGAAGTGCTGGTCGATTAAATCATCAGAGTAGAGCCACATTTGTTTGGTACATTGGTCCAAAGGACCCCCATGTCACAGAAAACAAAGATGTGGGCGAGGATCGTGGACAAGGTGAATGCACAAGCACCAATGTTGCACACAAAGGATGATATCCAGAACAGGTGGTATGACGTGTGCAGAAGGGTCAAGAAACTCATCTAGAAGGATCACGCCTTGAGTCAGCGCACTGGTGGTGGACCTCTTGCCAAACCAGTATACTTCAGGTCCTGGGAGGAGAAGGTGCAGGACATCCTACCACCAGAGAGTGTCCATGGTCTATCAGACATACCAGAGCCTGGTGAGTACACAACCAATATACTCAATATTGTGTGGCAAGGGGACAGTGAAACCATGCACCGTTAGCAAAGCCACAGTAACCAATAGATAATCACCCCAAGATGTGTATGCTAGTCAGACAAACTCAATACCTGCCATCTCAATGTGACTAGTGGAATAGTGGGTATGCAGGTGAAGTGAGTGTATGCAAAAGCATGATGGGGTTTGTAGTCACAGATAATGCTCCCCCTCCCAATTGGCCCATCAAGACCTCTCTGAACCATGCCCACATCACAGGGAGTGAAAAATGACTGACAAGATGGCTGACACAGGGTCCTGCTGTGGGGAGCACAAGGCCCTGGTAGGGGTTGTGCGCAAATCAGAAGCAGGACACCACTGCCTGACATCCTGACAGCCAACTTGCACACCCTCCGATGGAAGCACGTTTCATGGTGGGATGTCTGGCCGGGTGGGAAGGAGGACTGACAGCTCTGACCATACTTACCAGCATGTGTAGACACACACACCCCTCAACACAAACTCCACACAACTCACCAGGTATAATGCATTGACTCACATTGTAGTGAAATATCACCCAAAGATACACCGCACTGGGTTCTGCCGTGTGAAGCACAGGGGCTCTTTTTGGACTTGTAGCCAAACAAACACCAGGACTTCACAGTCAGCCATCTTGCCATTGCTGTCACACTCTCTCCCAGGGAAGCAGATCCAAAAGGAAGGAAGTATGGGCATGCTGGGAAGGGGGGTGTAGCCAAAAGCATGATGGGAGTTGCAGTCACAGAAAATCCCCACCCACCCACATGGCCCAGCAAGCTCACACTGAACCATGCTCACCTCACAGGGAGTGGAAATGGACTGACAAGATGTCTGACGCTGGACTCTGTTGTGGGGAGCACAAGGCCCTGCTGGGAACTGAGCACCAACAAACACCAGGACTGCACAGTTAGCCATCTTGCCATTGCTGTCACACTCCCTCACAGGGAAGCAGAGTCAAAAGGAAGGAAGTATAGGCATGCTGGGAAGGGGGGTGTAGCCAAGAGCATGATGGGAGTTGCAGTCACAGACAATCCCCAACATGGCCTAGCAAGCTCACACTGAACCATGCTCCCCTCACAGGGAGTGGAAATGGACTGACAAGATGCCTGGCACTGGACTCTGTTGTGGGGAGCACAAGGCCCTGCTGGGAACTGGGCACCAACAAACACCAGGACTGCACTGACTGACATCCTGAAAGTTAACCTGCACCCACTGCAATGGTGGGACGCTTCATGATGGGATAACTGGCCTGGGGGAGAAGGAGGTCCTGACCTGAAAACAAATAACACAGATGCTGGCCATACACACACCTTCTATGCTAGAACACATTGCACACGTGGTAACAGTCACTCACAAAGATAATGCCCGGGCAAGATGTCTGACACATGGGCCTGATAAATGATGTGGCTGAAAATCACACATATGTACCGGCAAAACCAAACACGGTCGCACACACAGCCATTGCAACCATATGTTCAAACTCATTGTCTGGGGATGCAGTGTCCAGGGGTGCCCCCTGGCCTGGCTGTGGAGGTGTGTCTTGCAGATGACAAGTGTGGAGATCCATATATAGTACATTGCACAAAACACACAGGAACTCACATATACATCATTGACAGGGGACATCTGACAGTGAATGGAATGGACACATCAATATAGCTGACACCGTAGCATGGTCTCATTCACACTCGGTGCTGTTGTGAGCTGCATTCCACTTCTACATCATGCTGCAACATATGCATCCTTCACACAACACACCACTCACTGACATAGACACTGTAGACACAAGGTCTAACCTGGACTGCATTGGAGGAGACATGCTACTCACAGCAGCCAAACCGCAACACACACAACACTGGCACTCACTGTCATGAGCATTGAAAACCAAAGTGCTTCCTTGCCCAATTCATGTCACCATGGAGAACACTGACAAGTCAAATCACATATGCACGTACAAAACTCAGCACCAGACTCATTAACGATGGGGACATCATCACTTCTGAAATGAGATGGGAACTAGGAACACTGTAAAAAAACACTTTCTCCCAAGAGATCACAGGCATACAGGACTGTGACCATGTTGTACCAATACACCAATGTGACACACAAAGACTAGCAAAATCTGCTACCACACATGCCCCAATCTTACAACATATCCTCAGTGGAATCGCACGTATGTCCCTGTTAAAGGTCAAATGTGTACAGGGATGACACACCTGTGTCAGCAACGTGTTGGCCCTTGAGTAGTAATGGCCATGTACAGCCAAATCTATACACGAGCTGGTCATGCACACACTTTGACATGCACATTGAAATGCTTCATGTTGGCTGGGCAATGTGCCACAACAATATCAATCTCTGTCCGTGACAACTTTGGACAACGCAGTGTACAGGCACGCATCCTGACGTACAGTAGCAAATGTCATGTATGTGAACCATTGATGCCTGTAGAAACATAACTTGCATTGTGTGTCTCTTCCAAACACAGGTGGTGCTGGGGACACAGCAACAAATGAAGAGGAGTCCCTGTCCCAGACTCCGGTGGACTCTCAGCTCTCTGGTGTGGATCAGTCTCTGTCCTCTTCGGATGACGAAGAGCAACCTGGCACCTCCGGTGTGAGTCATCATGCAGCACCAGCAGTACAAACATCTGCACCCCCTGTACCCACGCCTCCAACATCTGGCAACAGACAGGGCACCCCCGCCAACACAGACAGACCAAGGACACAGAATACCGACAGCACAGGGACACAGGACCCCCAGGAAGCTACGGACAACACCACAAGTAACAACACCCAAGCGGGCCCAGTGTCACCTGTGCGTGCCGCCGCAGGTCCTGCCCGTGTAGCTAGGCGTGGTGGGTGGGGTGGTAGGCAGAGGTCGCGGCTTGCAGAGTGGTCTGGACTGCATGATGACCTCCAACTGGCACGCATCATAGATGCGTACCAGGATAGCACAGGAGGATTCGGCCAGGTTGTTGGGATCCTCAAGGACATTCAACAGGAGCAGGCTGCCCATCATGCTCGCATGGAGGCAAAGTGGGATGCACTTACTGCGGTGCATAGGGACATACTCACATGCCTTCGCCAGATAAGCACCAACATGTCCACACCTCCCTGTGCGGCCACAACATCTGTTGCCGCAAGATCTGCCAGTGCCACAGGGAGGGAGGATGACTCTGGCAGAGAGTCCTCTGCACCGCAGATGCCTGCACCTGAGGATCCCCCCCGAAGAAGAAGAGGGGTCATCCGAAGAAGGACAAGTGAGACGCAGATGGCCATCCACATCCCCCAGGGCCTCAAAACCTGTTCTGGAAAATGTTCTTTGTGCGCAAACCGTTCACCTTGTCGTATCTAACCCAACTCGCCTACATGACATGGAGGGTTCATGTTGGTCCAATGTAGCAGATGACTGTGGACTTTACTCTGGACATTTCATCTACTAACACTTCCAACTCTACTGTGAACTTTGGATTCAAAACCCAATGTGCAGCACCCACCATCCTGTGCACTATCCTCACACATGTTTGTAAATAAACTCACCAGTACACTATACTTGCCTCTGTTGTGATTCCAAGTTGTTATGTGTCATGGAGAAGTTGATGTGCTAAAGAACACAGTGCATGCCAAAAACTACAGCAATGTGATCACCGTTATGCAAGTCATGGTGATGTGACACATGTGAGGGAGACACACCACTATGGCACCGCAACACATACTCACCATGGGCATGTAACTCATCCCATACAATGATGTTGACCTGAAATACAGTGGAATGCACAGACACCACACGTATCCACAGTCAGTGGTAACAAGCCCACAGGTGAGGTAAGCAAATGTCAGTCAGATGTGGGAAGACAGACAACGCACATAACAAAGCGAAGCACAGGTTCATTACACATCAGCAACATGTTTATTCCATAACAGTTGCAAGGTAATTCTACGTGACAGTGGACACACGGTCACAAAGTGTCGGAGAATTGATGTCCAGGGGTGTGTGGTACTTCACTTGATGGGAATCAACAACTTTCACCCTGGGGTTGGATTCTGGGTGTTGGGGGTCAGTGTTGACCAAACAGGCAAAGTACCCTGGGAAGGAGAGACATAAGACACAGTCAAAAGCACAGCAGAACAGGAGAGAAATGCAATACACATGCACAAAACATGTCAAAAGAAACCGACACAGAAACAAGTTAGCATTTCAACACTATTGTGGAGTACAGACCACCTGAAAGGACACATCACTGCATGCATCCAGTCAAGTAGCACACAGACACACTCAAACAGCAACAGAGCAGCCCCAACACATTCCAGGCTAACTCAATACATTGACATAACAACCCTGTAAACTCACATTCAGGTGAAGAAGTTGTTGATGAGCTGTGTGCGGACGTAACCCTCATCATCATCATCACTGGCAACGTGGCTCAGGCCTGGATCCTCCACAGGTGGCGGATGTAGGTCATCATCCTCCTGGATGAGAGGCAACTTCTTCCACACTGCCATGTTGTGTAACATGCAGCATACAAGGATAATTTTGCACACCTTTGCAGGGTCATATGGGAGGGCCCCTCCGGTCTTGTCCAGGCAGCGAAAGCGGCTTTTCAGGAGACCAAAGGTCCGCTCAATCACCCTCCTGGTCCGACCATGTGTCACATTGTAGCGCATCTCGGCTGGGGTCACAGGGTTCCTGAGGGGTGTCAGCAACCACGGCATGTTGGGGTATACGGAGTCACCTACATACAAACAATTGAACAATTAGCTGAGTTTTGAAAGAGGGTGGAATACAACATTGCCAAACACACACAATTTTAAACAGTCAGTACACACTGATTTGGCATCTGTGACATCAGCGTTGCAATGCGACTACTCCTCATGATGTAGGCATCGTGCGCAGAACCGGGGAAACGTGCACACACATGTGATACACATGTCTGCAAGACATACCACCAGAGCATTGATGGAGTGGAAATGTTTCAGGTTCCGGTATGCCTGCTCATGTGCCAGTGGTGGTACCAGGGCCACATGTGTACCATCAATAGATCCGATGACGTTCGGCATCCTCCCCAGTGTATAAAAAGCATCCTTTATGTCAGTGAGTTGACCTGGGCTAGGAAACTTGATGTACAGGTCAAGGAAATGCAACATCCCCTCCAAGACACCGCGTAGCACACGACTGAGCATAGTTTGCGACATATCACCAGCAGTAGCCACACTGTACTGGAAGGTACCAGTAGCAAAGAAGTGCAGGGCTGCCATCACCTTCACCTCTGGGGTCAGTGCTGTAGGGTATGTCCGGCCAGGTAGCAGATGCGGCGCCAACTGCTCTGCCAACTCCTCAATCAGTGGCCTGGTGAAGCGGTACCGTCGGATGCAGTCGCGTTCCTGCATGGTTTCAAGGTCTGGGAACGGTCTATGGACAGCTGGTGCCCTGCAGTACAGAGATGAACAAATGAAGATTGTCGATTCATCCACCCATGTAAAATATCACATGATACATCATGACAATACACAATGTACTGAGGTGTGTGCTGTTGGGTATGGACACATATGTCACCTACATGCCCATCACCTCACCTCTCAAGTCCACATGTCTACATAAGTTCCATGTAGCGCAATGGCCAATCATTGGGCTGTGTCACAGTACCTATGTACTGCTGTCACGTTCCAAACACACACCACAGTGACAAGTGATGCCTGATGTCTCTCAGGCATCACAGCACTTTGACATGCAGATACCCAGGGTCCCTGTATTGCCACATGGACAGTGGCATGACATGGCGTATCATGTACACGCCACAAAACAACCATGAGTCCCACAGGTAGTGGCCACTGTTGTCTCTGCAGGCCCTAAATGGACGTCTCATAGACACACACACAACATCAATGTTGATGCACAAACCACATGGATGTGAAGACTGTCTCCCATTGGGCACATTTGATCAGACACATCTGAGACACAACATGCACACAGACTGTGGGTGCACAACAGAATTGTGGCTATGGGTCTCACTGTGACATACATACCATCACACCCAGGACTCGGGGTGTATGTGACATGTCCTAAACATATCCAACCTGCAACTGTGTCCATGACTCATGCCCATAACTGTACAGTTGCACATCACAGTGGTAATGTGCACAACACACAAAGTATTCTGTTCCCATGAACACGTGCACAGCCTGGGAGTGGCTGGCCCAAAGTTCCACACAACAAACCAAATGTTGCCCCCCCTACACACACAGGTAATGCAGCCTTACATGCCATGGGACACAGTGTGGCACATGCTGTAGTGTGGTAGGTGTGCACCTGAGTCCCTGGCAAGTAATTGTGTGTGGAAGCCGTCAAAAAGTCACACCAATGTCAACCGACACGGGTGACTTCTACAGAGACGCATTGCACAGTTCAGGACCGAGCCGTGCGCATGCTTAGCCATTGACTGCAATGAGAACCGATGTGGGTGACTATCATGCATACGCTTCGTGCAGTCATGGACCGAGCCGTGCGTATGCTTAGCCATTGACTGCAATGTGAACCGATGCCGGTGATTATCATGCATACGCGTCGTGCAGGCATGGACCGAGCCGTGCGTACGCTTAGCCATTGACTGCAATGTGAACCGATGCGGGTGACTATCATGCATACGCATCGTGCAGGCATGGACCGAGCCGTGTGTACACTTAGCCATTGACTGCAATGTGGACCGATGCGGGTGACTATCATGCATACGCGTCGGGCAGGCATGGACCGAGCCGTGCGTACGCTTAGCCATTGACTGCAATGTGAACCGATGCGGGTGACATTCATGCATACGCTTCGTGCAGGCATGAACCGAGCCCTGCGCACGCATTGGCCATTGAATCGTATGGAGACGGGTGCGTGTGGATTTTCAAACTACACGTTGTACAGTCATTTAACCGAGCCGTGCGCACCTATTGGCTCTGGACTGTCATGGAGACGGACGCGGATTCAAAACTTGTACGAGTCGTGCGCTTGAAATTCAGTTGGATGCCTACAACAATGTTGCTATTTCCAGGGTGTCATGAAGGTGAATATTTGAATGATGCGGAAGACGTGTGAGAGTTGTACAATTCCATGGATTGGCCAGATTCATAGAATGCAACCGTATTGGACCTATCACTTGGGACACATGGCACATATTCTGCCTCTGCAGCACAGATATAAGACTGGCTGGCCCCCAGGGAGCTCACTTGCCTGCACTACTTGCTACTGGACTACATCTCTGCTACCAGTGCTGCTGTCTCTGCATCCTCTGGCTACTGTTATAGCACGTACTCTGGAGAGGGCCCCAGCCTTCACTGAGGAGCAGAACCTGGCCCTGCTGGACAGGCTCCTTCCACAGTATTGCAAGCTGTATGGGAAACCAGGGGAGCCGGTGAGTGTGCAGTCCACTGCCTTCCTAATTGTGCATGTTATCTGACTAGCAGTACTAGCAGTGTGTACACCAGTGGCAAGCGTACTCACTGAGTACTTTCAACCCCCAAAGTGTGTAGGTACATGTGATGAACAGGTGTTCTGCAGCAAAAGTGCATTTGTGCAAGCTTCAACTTCCCAGGCTATGTTAACATGTCAGACATGCAGGGCATTTCTCAATTTCCATGGGTGCACTACCTGTGTAACTCATTTTCCTTTGTGATGACGACATGTATGACAACATGTATATCCAACTGTGTGCAGTACAAATATGGGGCATGTGTGTTAAAGGACTTTTAACTTTGTCATCCTCACAGGTTTATGCCCACCAGAAGCAGGAGATCTGGCTGACCATCACCCGGGCAGTTCGATCAGTGGGGGTCTACAAGAGCCAGATCCGCAACTGCCAGAAGAGGTGGCAGGACCTTCAGGGTTGGACCCGGAGGATCGCAAGGGTTCAGCTGAAGCTGTCGCCTCTTCGCAGGAGGGGCGGACACCGGACCCTGACCCCCCACATGCTCAGGATTCTGGTGGTGGTCATCCCGGACCTGGATGGGCAGCTGAAGGCCAGACAGCAGCAAGGAGGGGGTAAGTCCATGCCTAATCTGTGTACCATGTCTGACATGCTATTTGCAGTCTTTTGGCCTGGTCACACTTCCACATTACGTAGGTCTTGTAGTCCAGGACTCATGTCCCTCAATTGTGTGATCCACCCTCCTCATCTGATCCACAGGTGTGGACCCTACAGTCTGTGGCTTGTGTCACTAGGGCACTGTGTCCCTGCAGTCAGCTGTGCTTCAGGTTCTGGACAGCATCTGGTACCGTGACTCTGTTGTGTGTTTCATGGGTGGGTCAATTGTTTACACAATGCCTGAGATCTGACATGTGATCTGTGTGTGCCCTTGATATGTGTTCCAATTGCTGGTCTGACTCGCCACATGTGCCTGGGGTATTTCAAACACACCCATGCAGCAGGGGACTCTAAATTTTGGGCCTCAGGAGTATGTATATCAAGTGTGTCACACTTGCTTAGCCACCTGCCTACTTTCCAGGGCTATACACCTTTTGCACGTAGACCTGGGCAGTCAAGCCTACTCAAGGGCATTTAGAAACACTCTGTAATCCCACTCCTGTGTATCAACTTACAGGTTGTGCTTAGTGATATGTGCCTTCAGGTGTCTGCCTCTGTGTCATTGTGGTGTGGCTTCCTTTTCAGGACAACTGGGGTGTTCATGAGTTTGAGGGTCAGCAGGACATCTGAGATGTGACTATAGGAGACGAGACCTGTGTGACATATAGGTGGGTGATCACTTGCCAGTGCACAATGGTGTATGCAACTGTGAACTTCAGGCAGCTGTGTTTCATGCACATCAGACTGTGAAGTGCTCATGTACAGGGAGTTGTGTTTGCAGAGACTCATATGTCTGTTTTGTATGATGTGGGGTCATCTGGGTCTGGGATATGTTGTTTGCAGGGGATGGACAAGTGTACTTGTCAGCTGCAGAGTTTGCTTTACACATGACCTATGATTGTGACACAGTGCATACTGTTGTTGTCTGGATGCCCTGCCCCTGTGACAGGAGACAGTGATGACTGACTTTCCAGGCATGCATGTGCCATGGCATTTAACTTGCTATGAGTGATCCTGCATTGGGGTCAAATGTGCTCCATGCCCCCCATTGTGGCATTGACTATCAGGACATGAGAACATCATTGTGTGTTTTGCTGGTATGTATCACAAGCATGTGAAATGAGACTCTGGCCATCCCTTCTTCCTGACACCTGTACTGAGTCAGTGGCAGGTGATGTGATGTGTGTATAGTAACATACTCCTACATGTTCACTTGCATGTCCAACAAATGTGTCTGCACATTGGGGAATTAGCATCCAACATGCAACAGACATATGGGTGCAAGTCCAGGAGGGATATGAGTGTCATGGTTGATGGTGAGACTGATAATTGGCTTATTCAAAACAGTGTGAGCACTTTGAGCAGGGTTCAGCTGATGATGCCAGGGCTTGCCCTGTGATGTGCTGTACTCACTGTGCTGTGTGCAGTCAGTGCAGGTGACTGATGTTGTTCTTTTTTTCCTAATTCTATCCAGATACATCCACGGCCACAGGTGGGGACAGCTACACGGACCAGGAGGAGCCACAGAGCCAGACTGGGATAGAAAGCGAGGATTGGAGGGACCCAGTGGCACGGAGGGCGAGTGGAGCCACACCGAGGAGTCCTCTGCACCATCCACCCCAGCTGAGGACCACAGCAGCTTGGAGGATGACTCCCTTGTGGAGGCGGGTGTCAGCAGCCACCAAACCCCAGCTAGTGAGGCTGCCCCTGCCGCCGCCACCACCACCACCACCACCACCATCACCACCACCACCCTCTCATCGGCTCCCATCCCAGAGGTCCGTGGAGGCTCCCATGTTCGGGAGCATGTCTCCTTTGTGCCAGGCACCGCCCCCCCTGCCCCTGTGTCCCCTGCTGGCCTGAGTGTGGAGTATGTGGACTTGCTTTGACAGATCCATGTAGGGCAGACATCAATGCTGAGTGTCCTCCATGCACACACCAGTCTGTTGACACAACTGGTGTCGTTCATGGAGGGCATTTCATCGGGCATGTCTGCCCTACAGAGGACCAATCAGTCCCTGGCCTACTCCCTGATGGCAGCAGTGTCCCTCATCCAACAGTCCCACACCCCTCCTACCGCTGCCCCAACCACGATTCCTAGCACCCTACCTGTCCCAAGCACACACACACACCAGCACATTCACCAAAACCTACAGACACGGGCAGCACACAAACACCCAAACCAAGGTCTAGACGTGCACACAATCAACCTCAGGGGACTGATACCACACTCACAGGGGATGGTTTGCAAACACACACACAGGCATCCACAACCACTTTGCAGTCTTCCGATACCTCTCCCTCCAAGACCCCTTCCCTTGCCTCACCTGCAACCCCATCCCCCCAGAAGCTCTTCCTCTGTGGCCTTGGCCTCTTCCCCACCAATCCAGCAGATCCAGCTTACAAGGGGAAGAGGAAGTCCCCACACACAAAGGGGAGTGCCCCTCACACCCGGAAACCCTCCCCCAGGTACAGTCAGACTGAGGCCCCCACCCGCAAGTCCCCCCGAGCCGGAAGAGCAAGAACCTACCCCCGCCCCGCAGCTCCACGACACAGTCTCCGTCCTCCATCCCCAGGCCACCACTCCAGAGGTTCCCCCGCCAAACCCTGCCCCAGGTTCCCCCACCCACAGATACACCATCCCCAAAATGCTCCAGCCCTCCCCCCCCTACCACTTGCTCTTCCACCCCCCCGGGTCAGACTGTTTGTGCCACTGTCCTGCCGACCTCACCTGAACCCCATTCCGCTCCCATGGAGTTGGGCACTGCAGTGGAGTCCACGACCACCCCGTCTGACTTGGGCACTGCAGTGGGGACCCAGTCCACTCCATCTGACCTGCCCACTGCAGTTGTGCCGGCACCCACCCCATCTGGCTTGTGCACCACAGTTGTGACTGCACCCACTATGTCAGACACCTCCACTGCAGTTGCCAGTGACACTTCTGCATTCACCACCCCTTCACTACCTCCTTCTGCTGAGCCCTGATCCTGTCCCTGCGGTGCCTGGCCTGCCCCCATGAATGCCCCTCCGAGTGGATGTCCCCTGTCCTTACCAGTGTAGGCAAGCAACGTGTGGCAGTTGTCACTCAAATCACATTGTTGACATTTGGATATGGACTGGCCATTGGCCTTTGTTTTGAAAGGACTTTGCATTTGCATTTCAATTTTGCTGAATAAAGCATTTGTATTTATCCTTGTGAATTTGATTTAGCTGTACATTATGTTGATGATGTTTACCATGACCTTGCAGTTATAATGCTGGATTTCCAATGTTGAATACTGAGGTGTTGATGTGATGTACTCCATGTGGTCCATGAGATATGTATCCTATTCTGGTCGGTATCCATGTCATCCTTTGGAGATAACTGGGTGTATCATGATTAACAATTTGTGAAC
Organism: Triturus cristatus; assembly: GCF_964204655.1. Classification (NCBI taxonomy): domain Eukaryota; kingdom Metazoa; phylum Chordata; class Amphibia; order Caudata; family Salamandridae; genus Triturus; species Triturus cristatus. Next base: position 1,450,219,218 of record NC_140591.1, read on the forward strand.
ATCTCTGTAAACATTTCATTTGCATGGTCACATCTGGGGCTTGGGAAGCACATATGATGTGCTTCCCATTGTCCAATTTGTCTATTTCCCTGACTGTGGGCGCATCTCCACTGGACCTGCAGGTGTGGGCATCATTGGTGTAGGAGCAACTAGGTCCTCTGTGCAAGTTCCTGGACATATGTATTGAGTATGTGCAGATGACTTAAGGCACACGCCCATACCAAGGCTGTTGTGACCAGAGCCTTCATTGGGTGGTAACTGATGGGTGACTGACCAAGTGTTCTGCTGACATGACTGAGACCTACTGGGACTATGTTTGGCACAGCTGAGCTTCCACAGGAGTTGAGTCCCCTCAAGTAAGTGTGTTGTTCCGTAACATTGCCTGGGCCTATGGTGTGTGTTGTGTGAGCATGTGTGTGTGTGTCCACATTTTTTTTATACACAGGCAGTGTTCCCTTGATATGTTCCTGTTGTTGATGCTTGCTGAGTTGTACTGTGTTCATCCCACATCTTTGTCCTGGGCTACCAGATGTGTGGGTGCATGACACACTACTGTTAATTGGTGTTTCATCATTGGGATTTGTCAGTTTGGAGTGGTGATGATGTGGTCAGACTCAGATGGGACACAGTCAGGGGTCCCCAAGGCACTTGTTTGTTCACAATATCATGCAGTTGTCCCTAGGTGGTACCTTTCGGTGATTGAGACATGTGTATGTGTTTGTGTTTGTGACTGCTCCCTCTTGTCAGGTTCTGGGCTGCAATGTTGGCAGGTGTCAGCATGTGTGCCTTGTGGTTCTCCTTGGCTTCTGCATTGTCCTGGGACTGTGGCAGGGATTCCAAAGGTTACGGGAGCTTTGACGTCATGGCCATGTACCACATACTAGGCAGTATGTCTGTCATTCACCAGGGTTGTAGACTGTCCTTGTGTGATGAGTCTGTGCACCTTAGTTCCTCCCATCATTACTGTGTTTGTCATGGGTGCATGTGCAATGTCACATGTCCATGTAGGCTTCACAGATGCACATTGGTGCAGTTCAGGGTGTGTGGTGTTGAGGATGGACAGATGTGAATGTTTGCATGGATCGGCCCCTACCTCCCGTTTGTCCATGGATGACGGGCCATGCTGAGTGATTTGTGTTTGTGTAGGTGTGATGTACGTTTGTGGCACAGGACACATGTCTGGGTTTCACAGTTTTTACGACATCTACCTCTGTCATCACAGTGGACGTATCATGCATGCTTGTGTCACCCCAATGTATGGTCCCTGGGGGTAGTGCTGTTGTGTGTCAGTCTCTTGCTGTTTTAGTTGCTGTTCATTCCAGCTTGTGTCACGTGTGTCTGTTGTGCTCCCTCTCATCTCACAATGCCTGATTGCCCACTAAGGGGGGCCCAATGATGGGTTACTTTTGTATGGCACTGTGTCCACATCTGTCTCACTGTGGTTCAGCCCCCCTCATGTGTTGTGTAGTTTCACCGGGATACTGAGACACACACACACATGTTGTGTCAGATGTGCAGTGTGAGGTAGCCTGTTTGTGTTTGTGCATCTGCACCAGTACATTGGTATTGCTGTTGGGGGCCATTGTCTGGATGTTGTTTTTGTGATTTTCCCTGCTGTCCCTGTGAGTCATATCACATCATTCTGCACATTCATCCTGGTTGTTAGGTCCCATTGCTGCCATGGAATGGGAGTTTGCGACCTGACACCTACAGTCTACACAGGATGTATTGATTTGTGTGTCTATTTTCGAGATGTGTGTATGCTTTGGGATGGTCACTTCTGCTTTTGTGTCATTGTACACTGTATGCAGTGTCAGCCCCCATGGGTGGTGATTGTCTGCAGATGGCCGAGAGTATGTTAGATTTTCACAGCACTGTTAGCCTCACCACATCTCTGTGGGTATGGGACACAACCACTACTTTGCCACAAAAGTGTTTCATGTGTTGGGACCAGGAATCATACATGCTGTTTGGTATTTGCAGCTTTGATCATGATGACACTTAACTTTTGGTCACTATGATGAGGGGGGTTTTAGACCCCATCGCCAAAATGCTCAACATTTGCTGCAGTTTGGAACCCCACACTTAACTTTTGTTCTACACAGTGAGGGGTGTTAGTGCACATTGACACAGTGCTATTGTGATGCTTGCCTTGTGTAGGCCACACTCAGTTTTTGGTAACACATGTGATGGTAGTTACATTGTATTATTCGAAGTCATATTCACTGTTGTGGGCATTTGTCACAGACTACACACAGTTGTCATGATGTTAGGGGGGAGGTATTTTGCTGACATACCTAATGTTGGTGTATGATAGATGAATGGTGCATCACACATCCTATGGGTGGGGGTGGCAGGAGTGATGGGCAACAGGTCCCCTATGGGTGGGGGTGGCAGCAGTGCTTGGCAACATAAGCCCTATGAGTGGGGGTGGCAGGAGTGCTGGGCAACATAAGCCCTATGAGTGGGGGTGGCAGTGGTGCTAGGCAACATAACCCCTATGAATGGGGATGGCAGTAGTGCTGGGCAACATAACCCCTATGAGTGGGGGTGGCAGGAGTGATGGGAAAAATAACCTCTATGAGTGGGGGTGGCAGAAGTGATGGGTAACATAACCCCTATGTGTGGGGGTGGCAGGAATGATGGGCAACATAGTCCCTATGTGTGGGGGTGGCAGTAGTGATGGGCAACATAACCCCTATGAGTGGGGGTGGCAGTAGTGCTGGGCAACACAACCCCTATGATTGGGGGTGGCAGTAGTGATGGGCAACATAGTCCCTATGAGTGGGGGTGGCAGGAGTGATGGGCAACATAGTCCCTATGTGTGGGGGTGGCAGGAGTGATGGGCAACATAGTCCCTATGTGTGGGGGTGGCAGGAGTGATGGGCAACAGGTCCCCTATAAGTGAGGGTGGCAGGAGCGATGGGCAACAGGTCCCCTATGAGTGGGGGTGGCAGGAGCGATGGGCAACAGGTCCCATATGAGTGGGGGTGGCAGGAGTGATGGGCAACATAACCCCTATGAGTGGGGGTGGCAGGAGTGATGGACAACATAACCCCTATGAGTGGGGGTGCCAGTAGTGCTAGGCAACATAACCCCTGTGGATGGGGGTGGCAGGAGTGATGGGCAAAATAACCTCTATGAGTGGGGGTGGCAGAAGTGATGGGTAACATAACCCCTATGTGTGGGAGTGGCAGGAATGATGGGCAACATAGTCCCTATGTGTGGGGGTGGCAGGAATGATGGGCAACATAACCCCTATGAGTGGGGGTGGCAGTAGTGCTGGGCAACATAACCCCTATGATTGGGGGTGGCAGTAGTGATGGGCAACATAGTCCCTATGAGTGGGGGTGGCAGGAGTGATGGGCAACATAGTCCCTATGAGTGGGGGTGGCAGGACTGATGGGCAAAATAACCTCTATGAGTGGGGGTGGCAGAAGTGATGGGTAACATAACCCCTATGTGTGGGGGTGGCAGGAATGATGGGCAACATAGTCCCTATGTGTGGGGGTGGCAGGAATGATGGGCAACAGGTCCCCTATGAGTGGGGGTGGCAGTAGTGATGGGCAACATAACCCCTATGAGTGGGGGTGGCAGTAGTGCTGGGCAACGTAACCCCTATGATTGGGGGTGGCATTAGTGATGGGCAACATAGTCCCTATGAGTGGGGGTGGCAGGAGTGATGGGCAACATAGTCCCTATGTGTTGGGGTGGCAGGAGTGATGGGCAACATAGTCCCTATGTGTGGGGGTGGCAGGAGTGATGGGCAACAGGTCCCCTATAAGTGAGGGTGGCAGGAGCGATGGGAAACAGGTCCCCTATGAGTGGGGGTGGCAGGAGCGATGGGCAACAGGTCCCATATGAGTGGGGGTGGCAGGAGTGATGGGCAACATAACCCCTATGAGTGGGGGTGGCAGGAGTAATGGGCAATATAACCCCTATGTGTGGGGGTGGCAGGAGTGATGGACAACATAGTCCCTATGTGTGGGGGTGGCAGGAGTGATGGGCAACAGGTCCCCTATGAGTGGGGGTGGCAGGAGTTCTGGGCATCAGGTCCCCTATGAGTGGGGGTGGCAGTAGTACTGGGCAACATAACCCCTATGAGTGGGGGTGGCAGGAGTGATGGGCAACATAACCCCTATGTGTTGGGGTGGCAGGAGTGATGGGCAACATAGTCCCTATGTGTGGGGGTGGCAGGAGCGATGGGTAACAGGTCCCCTATGAGTGGGGGTGGCAGTAGTGATGGGCAACATAACCCCTATGAGTGGGGGTGGCAGTAGTGCTGGGCAACATAACCCCTATGGTTGGGGGTGGCAGTAGTGATGGGCAACATAGTCCCTATGAGTGGGGGTGGCAGGAGTGATGGGCAACATAGTCCCTATGTGTGGGGGTGGCAGGAGTGATGGGCAACATAATCCCTATGTGTGGGGGTGGCAGGAGTGATGGGCAACAGGTCCCCTATAAGTGAGGGAGGCAGGAGCGATGGGAAACAGGTCCCATATGAGTGGGGGTGGCAGGAGTGATGGGCAACATAACCCCTATGAGTGGGGGTGGCAGGAGTGATGGACAACATAACCCCTATGAGTGGGGGTGGCAGTAGTGCTAGGCAACATAACCCCTATGAATGGGGATGGCAGTAGTGCTGGGCAACATAACCCCTATGAGTGGGGGTGGCAGGAGTGATGGGCAAAATAACCTCTATGAGTGGGGGTGGCAGAAGTGACGGGTAACATAACCCCTATGTGTGGGGGTGGCAGGAATGATGGGCAATATAACCCCTATGTGTGGGGGTGGCAGGAGTGATGGGCAACATAGTCCCTATGTGTGGGGGTGGCAGGAGTGATGGGCAACAGGTCCCCTATGAGTGGGGGTGGCAGGAGTGCTTGGCAACAGGTCCCCTATGAGTGGGGGTGGCAGTAGTACTGGGCAACATAACCCCTATGAGTGGGGGTGGCAGGAGTGATGGGCAACATAACCCCTATGTGTTGGGGTGGCAGGAGTGATGGGCAACATAGTCCCTATGTGTGGGGGTGGCAGGAGCGATGGGTAACAGGTCTCCTATGAGTGGGGTTGGCAGGAGTGATTGGCAACAGGTCCCCTATGAGTCGGGGTGGCAGTAGTGATGGGCAACATAACCCCTATGAGTGGGGGTGGCAGTAGTGCTGGGCAACATAACCCCTATGATTGGGGGTGGCAGTAGTGATGGGCAACATAGTCCCTATGAGTGGGGGTGGCAGTAGTGATGGGCAACATGTCCCCTATTAGTGGGGGTGGCAGTAGTGATGGGCAACAGGTCCCCTATGAGTGGGGCTGGTAGGGTTGATGGCCATGCAACCCCTATGGTGGCCTGTTGCTAGTTGATAGGATATGAATCTTTTGGGTGTGTGTGACATTTGGCGGGTATGTATCAATTGTTTGTGTGGTGGGTGTCTGACTTACCGTCTGCGCCGTCCGCGTCTGTTCCTGATCCGGTCATAGATGTACAGTACTGGTATAACCTGCGCGATGGGATTCATGATGTGTTCGTCTCGTACACGCTGCTTGTTGCTCCGTCTCGTACCCGTTGCTACCTGGTCCGTCTCCTAGCAGTGGATTGTGTTCTGGCGCGAATCGTACCTGATATGCTGCTTTCCCGGATGCTGTGACGTGCTGTACGTGGCGACCCGTCCGGTGCGTATGATTTGTGCATCGTACTTGTCCGGCCGGAAACTGCTGTGTGAACTGCTTCCGGGCGACTCGGTTCGACGATCGGAGGTACGGCTCGTACGTAAAATGAAGCTTGAATCACAGCCTACATGTCGGTCGGATTTGTGTCAGTTATGCGCATCGTACTTCATTGCCCGGACGCACCGGCTCCCGGAACGTGTCGGTCGCAAGGTAAGGCTACGAACAGCTCTCGAAGAGCTGTCCGACCCGGATCGGAATCGACCCCCAAGTAGTTAAAAAGAGTGATTTGAGAGCTACGGAGCAGAACATTTCAGAGCTGGCGACTAAAAGGAACTAAAAAAGGGATAAAAAGGAGACAACAAGAACAAAGTGAGAATGGTGATGGATAATTCATAGGATGGAGAGAATGATAATGGATTATTCAAAGGAAGCTAATACTATTGAAAGAATACTCAATAATAATTTGAAAACTCTCAGAAGTGACAACATTTAATTCAATGCTGGATGGTTAACCCAAAATAACTTTCAGGAGAATAAAAATCATCAGAGAAAAAAAAAGTGCAGAGTCATTTTAAAAATAAAGAAAAGAGTCATTGGTGGAAAGATCAGACAGGATTATAAAAATGAAGTCCTTGTCAAATTTGTGAGATAGCCACACTGACCAAGGAGTACATGTTTAGAGATAGAGGAGCAAGAATAATCAATAAATTTATCAATTGCAAAAACACATTTGTAGTGTATATACTGAAATGCCTGTGTAATTTCCAATATGTGGGCAGCACAACCTGAGAACTCAAGAACAATAATGAATAAGAACCGCAGCTTTTCAAGTGCTAGGCATTTTGAATCATAGCATGAGAGTCATTGGCTCAAACTGAAAGGTAATCTGAGACAAAATCCTAACTTTACGACTTTCGGTATTCACAAAAGGCATTTAGGAGTAGTAAAGTTAGGAATCCTAACTTTAGTACTCAACTGAGAAAAATCCTAACTTTATGACTTTTGGTATTCACAAAAGGCATTTAGGAGTAGAAAAGTTAGGATTCCTAACTTTAGTACTCCTAAACTGAGGTCCGGCGGAAGGCCAGGAGATCGCGCAGCAGCCAGGTCCATTGAGCCCGTAGCGTCTCCCTCCCGCCGTCGCTAGCTGTAGTGGCCGCTGTGAGGGGGGAGCGCACGATAGAACTTCATCCCCCAGGTTCCCCTGGGGCTGGGAACACGCCGCCAGCGCGCACGGAGGCGCTACTAAACGGAACCTGACCTCGGCGGAGCGGGGGACTAACCTGAGGTCCGGCGGAAGGCCAGGAGATCGCGCAGCAGCCAGGTCCATTGAGCCCGTAGCGTCTCCCTCCCGCCGTCGCTAGCTGTAGTGGCCGCTGTGAGGGGGGAGCGCACGATAGAACTTCATCCCCCAGGTTCCCCTGGGGCTGGGAACACGCCGCCAGCGTGCACGGAGGCGCTACTAAACGGAACCTGACCTCGGCGGAGCGGGGGACTAACCTGAGGTCCGGCGGAAGGCCAGGAGATCGCGCAGCAGCCAGGTCCATTGAGCCCGTAGCGTCTCCCTCCCGCCGTTGCTAGCTGTAGTGGCCGCTGTGAGGGGGGAGCGCACGATAGAACTTCATCCCCCAGGTTCCCCTGGGGCTGGGAACACGCCGCCAGCACGCCCGGAGGCGCTACTAAACGGAACCTGACCTCGGCGGAGCGGGGGACTAACCTGAGGTCCGGCGGAAGGCCAGGAGATCGCGCAGCAGCCAGGTCCATTGAGCCCGTAGCGTCTCCCTCCCGCCGTCGCTAGCTGTAGTGGCCGCTGTGAGGGGGGAGCGCACGATAGAACTTCATCCCCCAGGTTCCCCTGGGGCTGGGAACACGCCGCCAGCGCGCCCGGAGGCGCTACTAAACGGAACCTGACCTCGGCGGAGCGGGGGACTAACCTGAGGTCCGGCGGAAGGCCAGGAGATCGCGCAGCAGCCAGGTCCATTGAGCCCATAGCGTCTCCCTCCCGCCGTCGCTAGCTGTAGTGGCCGCTGTGAGGGGGGAGCGCACGATAGAACTTCATCCCCCAGGTTCCCCTGGGGCTGGGAACACGCCGCCAGCACGCCCGGAGGCGCTACTAAACGGAACCTGACCTCGGCGGAGCGGGGGACTAACCTGAGGTCCGGCGGAGGGCCAGGAGATCGCGCAGCGGCCGGGTCCGTTGGGCCCGTGGCGTCTCCCTCCCGCCGTCGCTGGCTGTGGTGGCCGCTGTGGGGGGGGAGCGCACGGTGGAACTTCGTCCCCCGGGTTCCCCTGGGGCTGGGAACACGTCGCCAGCGCGCCCGGAGGCGCTACTTAACGGAACCTGACCTCGGCGGAGCGGGGGACTAACCTGAGGTCCGGCGGAAGGCCAGGAGATCGCGCAGCAGCCAGGTCCATTGAGCCCGTAGCATCTCCCTCCCGCCGTCGCTAGCTGTAGTGGCCGCTGTGAGGGGGGAGCGCACGATAGAACTTCATCCCCCAGGTTCCCCTGGGGCTGGGAACACGCCGCCAGCGCGCCCGGAGGCGCTACTAAACGGAACCTGACCTCGGCGGAGCGGGGGACTAACCTGAGGTCCGGCGGAAGGCCAGGAGATCGCGCAGCAGCCAGGTCCATTGAGCCCGTAGCGTCTCCCTCCCGCCGTCGCTAGCTGTAGTGGCCGCTGTGAGGGGGGAGCGCACGATAGAACTTCATCCCCCAGGTTCCCTTGGGGCTGGGAACACGCCGCCAGCGCGCCCGGAGGCGCTACTAAACGGAACCTGACCCCCGTGTTGCGGGACCGCGCGTGGGTCGGCGCCGGGAGAAGCCCGGGACAAGGGCGGGACCGTCTGTGGCCGTCCGGGGCCGGAGGAGGCCAGGCCGGGCCCCGGATCTTGTATTTTACGGACTTGTAAGTAAGCAGCTCCATTGTTATATCCCTGTCCTGCAAGTTTTCACATTTGTCAACCCTGATGTCGAAGTCCAGGTCATCCAATTTATCCGGCACAAGTGAAAAGAGGACCATGGATAATTATCTTGTTAAAGTCGTCAATAAGATCAACAAAGACAGGAGACTCTCCTTGGGTAGACTGAGCCCTGAAGCTTCTCCATCAAACACAATAGCTTCTAATACTAAAACACCTTTTCCTGAAAGTTGTAGCGCAAATACTAACACTGCAGACGTTAATATTGATGTACCTCATGATTTGGTAAACGCTGAAAGCATGGATGAACATGTTTCTCTAAATGACTCAACTTCCTCACAGATTTTAGTACCCTGTTTAAAGATCACCCCAACTCCTTCTCCCATGCAGAGAAGAGTGCGGGCGTGTAGGAAGGCTCCAGTGAAGAGGGTGGTAACTCGAAAGTCAAAAAAGCAAGGTCTACCTCAATCAAGCAGGGGGGTTACACCAGACTCATTAAAAGAAACCTTAGTGTCTAATGACAATGTCGAGGGGGGTTTTTTCACCCAGCTTCAATAGGTCACTTGGTATCTGTTAAAATGAATGATGGTGCGCAGACAGGGTCTTGTATAAAGGATTGATGATTTATTCTTCAAGACAGATCACTTGTTACATGTTACAGGAAGATGTTCTGTTCCTTCTTAATGCCCCACCAGGAGCAGCGTCCTCCCTGCTCAGCCCCTTCTCACCAACTGATCTACACTAGAATCCAAACCACCCTCAACATTCTATCATACCTCATCAAAGGCTGAGCAGGCAGGCAGAGAACCAGAGTAGGGAGAGTGTATAGAGAATAAGCACATTACAACACATCTCCCCCCTTATAATAATTGATAACAATCAAAATGTGTTATGGTGAAACAACACACACTCAGCATAGGAGGATGCATTAATACAACTAATTAAACAACACCCCCCAGCTATAATGATCATGTACAATAAAATGCATGAAGATAATATCACACACATTTAGTAGAAAAGGAGGATGCATCCAAAACATTAAACACCATCCTTCCCCCTAATAATGATCATAAACCAATTGCAAGGCTAGCATTAAAACTCATACTAAAACTATGGGCACAGAACACAACACCCCACAACGTACCCACTGTGCCTCATACAAAGGCACAAGACTGCGGCAGAGCAGGGATCTACAACCCTAAACTGCACCAACTATGACAAGACAGATCTACCCCTAAGACAGATCTAAGACTAAAACTAAGCAAGACCAGACTTACTTTAAGACTCAAGCCAAACTAGGGCATTTTCTAACCCCAACACTCACGCAAACTCCACGGGTATTCATAACCCAAGACAAATTGCAAGGCAACTATAACCTCAAAACAACCTCGCAATAAACTATGGGTAACCATAACCCATGACAAATTTAGGGTATCCCTTAACCCTGAAACACACTCGCAAAACACTATGGGAATTTATAACCCATGTCAAATTTAGGGTATCCCTTAACCCTAAAACACACTCGCAAAACTCTATGGGTATTTATAACCCATGACCCTTTTGGGTATCCTATTGCGTAAAGGCACTAAACTTGTGGAAATATAATACAAAGCGCAACCCTAAAACAAGAGATAAACCTGTGATTACCACCCCGCCATTAGATGTCCCACCCAATGAAGGGAAACAAAAACTGTGGAATATCATAATACAAACAAAATTACATAAAATTTACAAAAACTTTATATGCACAATATCTTAAAACTGTATGCCACACCGGTGAGCGATCTCTCACCCGAAAACATTTCCACCACTCTTGTCGTGAAATCATCAACTCTCCAAACAGTTATGTTCAGCCCCAAAGTCCTGTAACAGGAACAACCTCTGTTAAACTACACATGTTCACGTGAAACGGGAACAAGAATCTGCCTCCGAATACTTTTCCAAGTGAAGGACTCCAAACTTCCACTCACCGCCGATGTAACAAACAGTTTCAGTCTTCTGAAAAGTGATCCAGACAATTACCAGGATCATAAGCGACCCACTTACACCAGTTAAAGTGACCTACTCGATCATCTTCGTGCTTCATGAAACTTTCCTCAACGTAACGTATAGAGAAAAAAAAAAAAACTGGTTGTCAAAAATACGTGGTTGGCAGAATACAGCTCGCGTCTAAAATGACGCTTACGTGGTTGGCAAATGTTGACAGAAGAACTCAAAATGGCAGCACGTTTTTCCCGCAGCGTCGAGTGGCTCACGGCACGTTCTGTGTGCCAAACATCCAAATGAACGACCAGGAAGACGTCATAGAAGACAGTATGAAGCTAGCAGCGTCTTCTTGAAGGTAGGCATTCACGCACCATACAGAGCTCGTGCAACATTTGTATTTAAACTAAAATGGGCGGTTGAGATCACTGCGACCAGAGGTCTCAAAACGGACATAAAAATCAATGTTAAAACCTCAAAAATAAGTCTCACTTGCCACTCCACGTAACACGTAATCGTCCCCAACTTGCCAATGACACTGCCCATCCTCATACTTTCCTTTGTGTGAATTTTCCACACTAAGAATGGCCCACAATGCTCATATATCATCGTTGTGAGAGGAAACTGCCATGAAATACATCAAAACTTGTTAAATCGACGTAAAACCATGAGGCAAAAACGTATTTCTTGGTTTTTTTTTTTAAACCCTCAAAGACACCTCCAGATGTCAGACTTGGCGTACACTGTATCCAGAGTGCACTATATGCTGTAACTACTCCCTCAAGCTCCTCCAAAGTAGCGCCAACAGCAGGAATCCTCAGAATATGGCAAAACTCCACATACCCCAGAACAGGAGCAGGCTTTAACAACAGAAATCAGCAAACCCAGGCTAGAGCTGACCGTTTCAGATAGTCAGAAATGTCCTTTGGGGAAACACTCACCCAAGTCCATCATCTGGCACATCCACGACAGGGCTGACCGGTCTTTTGGTCACTGGTGGGGCTTGTGGAGTGCAAGATTACTTCTTTTTCCATGCGCTTCTTCAGTTCCCAAACCATCCAAGGTTGGCTTTTAAGTTCCACAAATCCAAACTCCTATGAAAGTACACGCAGGTTCTTTAAGTCGTCGCCAGTGTTAAAATGAATGATGGTGCGCAGACAGGGTCTTGTATAAAGGATTGATGATTTATTCTTCAAGACAGATCACTTGTTACATGTTACAGGAAGATGTTCTGTTCCTTCTTAATGCCCCACCAGGAGCAGCGTCCTCCCTGCTCAGCCCCTTCTCACCAACTGATCTACACTAGAATCCAAACCACCCTCAACATTCTATCATACCTCATCAAAGGCTGAGCAGGCAGGCAGAGAACCAGAGTAGGGAGAGTGTATAGAGAATAAGCACATTACAACAGTATCCATCTTAGAGTCCAAACTGGAGGCACTAATTAGCCCTTTGTTGGCGAAGTTAGATTCAGTCTCTTTAGAGGTAGACAGATTGAAAGGCCTTCTGGATTCTTATTTAACTCGACCTTCTTCCCTGATAACCCCTCAATCGGCCCTACCGGCCTCCGCGGGCCATAGTCTATTGGATAGCGTCCCGGACCCCATTTTACATCCGCCTGGAATTTACAGCGAGGGAGGTCCTGGGGGCCCGGGGGGTAGTAGTCAGTTATGTCGGCCCACAAACGTTTCATCTACCACGTTACCAGTACATTTACCAGTGGCTACACCTTCTACTGTAGCCACCTCCTCAGGTAAATCACATTTAGTACAAACACGTTCTCAGAACATCCAGAAGCATTTAGCTGAGGGAGAAGTTTTGGGGCCTACCAAATACAAGAGAAATCATATTGTCAACCTCCCACCACAGTGCGTTCCTTACACAGTGGTATTGATTAATGTCCCTGAGGTTGACTCCTGTATGTCTAACTCCAGGCAGGAAATCCATGACTCTCTAAAAAATAAATCACTTGCCTGGCTTAACAAAAACTGCGGCTTTCCGCTGGCATTTTCTAATGACATATTATCCACTCGCAGAGTTGGTTGGATAGGGGACGGCAGGAAAACTACAAGAGGGGACTGTATTATAGTCAATTTCAAATATCCACAACATGTGGCTACCGTCCTCTTAAGAGCTGCCTCCTTATCCAAACAGGATAACGTAGTTTCTGTTAGACCTCTCGGTTATTTTTATAGTCATTTGAATTGCACACAACAGCGACGGCCCCAACAGCCCGAGCACTATGAATTTGGTACAACTAGGGGTGGGGTTGGTTGCCTTTCTAATATGCCACCGAGAGCCCCGATGCATCTTAATGGTGGGGACACTCATGGAAATTAGCCACCTAGCAGGCAGTGGGATTATATTCTCCCCCTTTCTAATCGTTACTCTGCCTTGTCCTCATTGGAGGAAAATGATTGACTCTCTGATACAACCAGGAAGCCTCCCGAGTCACCAGCCCCATTCCTCAAAATTGCCACTTGGAACATTGCCGGCTTAAAGAACAAAATGGGGAACATGGATTGGCTATTGTCATTAAGAGGCTATGATATTATCGCGTTACAAGAGACATGGGACCTGTTGAACAACTTTTCTCTGGATGGGTACAGCAGCTTTTTTATTCCAGCTTCCAGTAGTATGGCCGGACGCCCCAAGGGGGGCCTGTTAACCCTATTTAAACTAGACATCAAAGGGTCACTTAGTCAACATTCATCTGGCTCTGAAAACTGTTTGATCGTAGAACTTGCATCGCAGGAAAAGGTTAACATACTTTTTATTAACTTTTATAACTCTAATGCCAATGATTGTACCAGTCTCAATTTAGAAGTACTGGACAAATTCTTGTCAACCTATAGTACTAACGTACACACTTATGAATTAATATTATTAGGGGATTTTAACATACATCCATGCCCTTTATTATGCACTGGTCAGGATGTTGATGTCCCCCCGTTCTCATCCCAAGTGCATTTAGAGCATACCAGGCGTGGTGATTTGCTTGAAACCTTTTTGGCTAGCTGGAATTTATATGAATCAGCCTGTGGGGATGGAAATACTAGAATCCCCTCGTTTAAAGGAAATGACAAGGGCTCTATCATAGATTATATATTTTTGACTCCTTGTTTGTTAAGTAATGTTATCAAATATTACACAGAGGTATCAGTTTTTAGTGATCACAATCCTGTAGTCATAGAATTTATGCTTGTTAATGTATTCTCTCTTAAATCAGTAAAAGTTAGAGGGGGAGCAGACCTTGTGGTAAAAGACCAAAATCGCAGGTTGAAATGGGCAAAAATAGTTCCTGAAACCTTTTTAAAGGAGGTGTTGCACAGGAGGGGGGACGAAGTTGCAATTTGTTTATCAAATAGAATTGAATGTTATGAGGTCATAGTAGCCTTTGATAACATTTGTAATGAAATTGATCGTAGCCTCCAGATAAAATCTAGTCCGATGGTCCGCGTGGGAAACAGATGGTTTGACAAGAAATGTTCTAATGCCCACAGGGACCTATTAAAAGTATTAAAGACAACCCCCAAAAATAGGGAGGATATAGCGAGTGCTAGGTCCATATATAAAAAAAACACTTTTAGAGAGAAAGAGGGCTCTAAAAGACAATGCCTTGGCTCAGCTATTGGACCCAGCAACACTAAAAAATAGTGGCCTTTTTTGGAAAACAATAAACCAGCCACTCTTTTTAGAGGACTCACATACCCCTCTGGAGGCCAATATTCCCGACGAGGGTTGGATTAGACATTTTAGCGAGATTTACACGGATCCCACTGGCACTGATATTGACGTTGTTTCTCTATTAGTGGAAGAAGGGATCCCGTGCCCTGTCAAGCAAAATGTTATCTTTGCCCCGGAAGAAGTGGAATGGGCAATTGAACTGTCTCCAAAAAACAAAGCCCCAGGCCCTGATGGGGTGCCAGGGGACGTCTTTAAATATGCACCTAAGTTCTGGTCCAAAATCCTATGCAATGTCTTTAACGTTCTTACCACCGATAAGATTCCGGACTCATGGAAAAAGTCTATTATTATACCGGTCTTTAAAAAGGGTAACAGGCAAGATCCATCCTGTTACAGACCGATATCTTTAATTGATTCATCGGTGAAGATATTGGGTAGGGTCATCCTATCTAGGTTGAACGACTGGATTACTGAGAAGGGGATACTATCCAATATCCAGTATGGCTTTAGACCCAAAAGAAGTACAATTGATCAAAGCCTTAATCTACATTTACTGGCCGAAAAATATACGAAGGCCAGAGAGGGGTTCCTATACCTGGGGTTTATGGACCTCTCATCAGCCTTTGATCTTGTTAATCGCTCTAAATTGTGGAATATCCTGCTCAACATAGGCTTGGATAGGGCACTAGTTTATCTTTTGGCTGACCTCCACTCTAATCTAACAGCCGCGGTTAGAGTCACCTCGGAAGGGCGTTGCACCAGCTACTTTAAGTCAGAAAGAGGGCTGAGGCAGGGTTGTATTTTGGCTCCCCTCCTCTTTACCATTTACATAAATGCTTTGGAACCCTTCCTTAAGGCGGCAACTCTAGATGTCCCACGTATAGGTGAACTTGGTATTCCAGTCCTCCTAGTCGCAGACGACGCTGTTTTGCTTTCACGCACCGGTGTAGGTCTCCAAAGGTTATTGAATGCATTTGAAGCCTTTATGAGTACCCTGGATCTCAAGATTAACGCTAAAAAATCTCAAATTTTGATTATGGGGAGGGGTACGAAAAAGAGGTCAATAAAAACTTTTACATGTGGGAACCATGAGCTCAGTAGAGTAGCCACCTTTCCATATCTCGGGATCATGTTTGATGAGAAAGGCACTTGGGGGCCCAACATAAAAAACAGAAATATTGCTTTTGCTAGATCTTCTTTTGCCATCCAGAGTTTTATAAAAAAACTAGGAGCAAGACCTATAGTCACCCTGTTAAAAATTTACAAAGCCAAAAGTTTAGCGATAGCAACATATGGCAGTGCTATTTGGGGCAATTGCTTGACGGAATGTATTCAGATCACTGAAAATAAATTTTTAAGATCTGTCCTTTCCGTTCCCCAGTCAACTTCTACTTACATCGTACACTCTGAACTTGGCTTGGGTTATATTACTGACCAGATTAAAATGGCCCCTGTTCTGGCTTGGTTGAGGACCTGGCTGAATCAGGATATTCCCCTCAACCATATCATTATAAAAGACTGCATGCAGCTAGATAGAGCTTGTAAAATACCGTGGCTAGTCTACATTAAAAATAGCCTCCTTAAGATAGGGAGAGGAGATCTCTATTCATCTCCGTCTACAATAACTGTACAAGATCTAGTTCAGATCAAAGGACTGTTGGGAGATAGGTTACGATCTGACAGGGAACAAATAGAACATGAGAAACCTATGGTAAGGGCGGGTATTATTCTAAGCTCTCATGCTGGTCTTGAACCATATTTATCCATCGTCAACCTGCCTTATCATCGCTTTCTCCTAACCCGTTTTCGGTTGAATTTAATCCACTTATCCTTGGGTCATTTCCCGACCTGGTGTTCTCCCGAAAACGCCCTACCCTGTAACTGTGACAATTTCTCGACACAGAACACTTTGCATTTCTTGATGTTCTGTGACCACTTTATGGACTTAAGAAGGAAATACTTGCTCCCGATCCTTAGAGAGGCTGGGTTTATACAGGTCAAGCCCGCTCTTTTATTCTTACAGTTATTACAGACCCCGAGGATTACCTTTCACGTTGCTAATTTTTTAGTGGGGGCGATTAGAGTCAAGAAAAGGATGGTGATAGATATCACCCCAAACTTGGGCCCTTAAAAACGTTGTACTGTATTTTGCTCACGGCTAGTGGTCATTTGATGGAAGATTTTTATATCGATTCTATGTAAATGTTTTGTATAGTTCATTTTATCTTAACTGACCTCTTTTTAACGTACATATAGTATTGAATTTTATAGCATGTATCTATTTTAGCATTATTTATGTGTATATAATGATTAATTGCATACGAGATATGTTCTTATTTTGTATTAATTGTATTTTCTTTTGTTTGACTGTATTTAATTTTATCCCTTGTCTTTTTATGATATTGATTTATCGAAATAAAGTACTATGACTGACTGACTGACTGACTACTCCTAAACTGAGAAAAATCCTAACTTTATGACTTTTGGTATTCACAAACGGCATTTAGGAGTAGTAAAGTTAGGATTCCTAACTACTTTAGGAGTAGTAAATATAGGAATCCTAACTTTACTACTCCTAAATGCCTTTTGTGAATACCGAAAGGCGTAAAGTTAGGATTTTGTCTCAGATTACTTTTATGAATAGGGCCCTGAGATTCCAGCTCATAGACACAGTGAATAGAACTAGAGAGACTATACTACACAAACTGTAATACTGATACATCCAAAACCTTGGAACAATGACCCCTAAAGAGCTGAACCATGATGAAGAACTGTATTGTCCACCTAGCATATAACTGGTCATGAAGCACTTTGTAAATGAAAGCTATGTGATTAAAGTTGGAAACAACAAACCCCAGAATGCCAGCAAGACAGACTATGGGGATCACGTTGTGATGATGACACCTAAGCAACATAGAGAATGGACTAAGCTACCAAAGACCTGTTGTAGGTTGAAATGCAGTGGTATTTTATTATTGTGCATTTTGTGTGAATAAAAAGCAATTCACACTCTTTCATGAGCGAATTCCTGAGGTTTTTCTGAGAATCTTTCAAAGAAACTGGTATGGTTTAATATTACGGTGGGTCCCATGACCAGCAATGCTCTATTAAACAAAAAGAATATTGAGCACCATTTTGGTATTTCAGACCCATTAACTCTCACAGTATTTTATTTTTATATATTTTTTCTCATAGTTTATATATTTATATATATATATATATATATATATATATATATATATATATATATATATATATATATATATATATATATATATATATATATATTAATGTTACATTATTAGATGTAAAAAGGGTAAATGTTTTGGTGAATTTAAGTTGTTTTTGAAAAAAATATTAATAAGTTAGTTTTTAATTGTTTAACTATTTAAATTTTAGCTGTTGTGGATTTATTTTTGACAGTTTGGTTTTATTATATTTTTTTAATGTTTTTTGAAATTCACAAATTTCCCCAAATTGGTTAGGTTTCAAGTGGGAATACTAAATATGACCTCATCCAAAGTCTAACACTTTCCCCAATGTGGTTAAGTATGGAGTGGGAATAGGAAATGTACCCTCCCTGCCCCAAAGTTCAACTTTTTCCCCAATGTGGTTAGGTTTGAAGTGGGAATACTAAGTCTAAATCCTTCACACAAGTTGAACACTTTACCCATTGTGTTTAAGTTTGGAGTGGGAATAGTATATCTAATATCCCCAAAGTCTAACACTTTCCTCAATATGTTTACATTTGGAGTCGGAATAGTAAATCTAGCTTCCCAAAGTCTAATACTTTCCCCAGTGTGGTTACGTTTCGAGTGGGAATAAATCATTTTATCCCTCTCCACTTTCCTCACAACAGTTGTCTTTAATTTGTTTATGTTTATTTACTATTATTTAATTTAGAGAAAATACAAATTTAGGCTACTATTTTTTTTTTTTTTTTTTTTTATATACAACTTTTTATTGAGTTTAAAGGAGCACTCCTGTAGCGGTACACAGCTGGTTCGCCTACAACCACAGGGGCCGGCAGCTACCACATTCAATTAACAAAGGGCGAAGGCCCAACCAATCAAGAAGATATGCCACGACCCAGGAATAGCTATAAGTACAGGTCTATCATGTTCAAGGTCCCTCGGCCCCAAATCTCCCCACCCAGTGACATCTCCAGGGTATACCAGCGGAGACAAACAATCGCAGGGTTGCCATAGGTCAGCAGCAGGCTCAAAGAATGGCTACATGCCCCGTTGTAGGATCGGCCTGTTGCAGGATATCGAGAGTGGAAACCCCTGTGTGCCTCCTATGCCTGACATATAGTTACTGCACTTGCGCCGCCACCCCCGCCCCCTGAAGAGAGGCAACATCCAAACAAGTGATCTCCGGGCGGGAGTCCCACCCTTCCCACTTCTCTTCCAGCCGCTCATGGTCACACCTTCAGCATGCAGTGGCGGGGGGCCTAGGGCGATGGGAGCGCAGTATCTCTCAACAGGGGCCTATCCGGTAAGGGGCGGCTTAACCACTATTAGACGAGTCACGCCTGCAAGAAGCCGGCCATAGGGCATTTCAGATTTGACAGCGATAGAGTGGTGCGCGAAGCCCCCGGGGCCATCCCTGAGACCAGGAGTGCCCACCATACAGTCAACTAACCGGGGGAAAAACTGAGACAAAATGGGGGGATAGGGAGGATACCAGGGGGGGTGGGGGGAATGGGGGGGGGGGAACGTCCCAGGCGCGGGGAAAGCCAAAAACGTCCGCTACATTACCCCCTAAAAGGTGGGTACCGCGGTGTCCCGGCGCAGTAGAGGCGGAGTCTCCTCGCCAGTGGGCTGAAGGGCAGTGGCCGGCTCTCCCTGCCCACTACCCGACACCCCCCAATGACCTCCCGGATCCGCCGGGCATACAACATCGTTGAAGAACCTCAGGGCCCGCAGCCGTGGCGGCTTCATTCGGGCATGTTCCAACCGCCCCAGGTGGTCCACCAGGGGCGCCCAGAGTTTCCTAAATTGCTACTATTTTTTTTTTTAAATGATTGAGAATTTTAAACATTGTTTAAAATATAAAAAATATTTTAACAGTTTTATTTAGCATAAAACATGTTTTTTAACAAAGATTTTTAACGTTTGTAGACAAAAGAAAATATAAAATTATTTGTCTATTTCTTCACTTTTTGAGACATTAATTGTGTGTTGTTGCTTAAGTTTTTAACACAAATTCTCACATTTTTAATTTTATCTTATTTTTTGTGTTTCAATTTTTTATTGAAATTTACAAAAGAATACATATAGTATAATAACTGTTTGCATTATCATACAATAAATATATAAGAAAATTATTATATATAAGCATATAATAAAACGTTCTGAATAATTAATCATATTATATAATTTAATAAATACAGAAACAGATCCATGCAAAAACAAATATTTGACTTTATATTGAGGCCATAAAAGATGGAATTACGGGAAGGGGGGGGGGGAGGAGAGAGAAAGGGAAGGTAAAGAAGGGAACACAAAAGAAAACGATAAATGAAAATGTACACAAATATAAGACATAATGCTATATAAAGCTATATAAATATGTTCCTGAGAAAAGAAGATACTCTAGAAAACCAATAAGAATAGAGAAAAGATGAATATAAGGGATAATAATTTCACTTGATGTATAAATTTATATTAAAAGATACAGAATTATATGTAAGTGTTCTGGTGAGTAGCTATTAAAAACAACAACAAATAATAGGTAGACACAATATGTATTAAGATTTATTAACCACCAATAATGAATGATGAATGAGAATGAAAAGGGATAAGAATTAAATTACTGCGTAGATGGGTCATTAATATTAGCATCAGTATTTAAAGCTAGAAAAGGTGACCATACTCGAAGAAAGAGATCAGATTGATGCTGTATGTTGTATATAATACGTTCGTAGGAAGCTGTTTGAATCATGGCCACCATCCATATTTCTTGTGATGGTGGTTGAGGTGACTTCCTTTGCCGTAGTATACAAATTTTGGCTGTAGCTAAGGCTGTGTGTAAGAGTCGGGCTTGTGGTTTAGAGAGTGATTGTGATTGACGTGTATCATGCAGAAGAATGGTAGCATGCGAAAGTGGAGTTTGTAGAGGCATCGTGGAATGTAAGGTTTTACCTATATAATTCCAAAAGGGTTGGATCACTGGACATCCGCAAATGATATGAGAAATGTTACAAGACGTACTATCACATCTCCAGCAGTTTGAATGGGGAAGCAAGCCAGCTTTATGCAGTTTTGTTGGTGACCAGTGCCAATCATGTAAGATCTTGAATAAGCAAAATTTCAATTGTGCTTCACGTGCACCCTTGTTGAGATTGTTAAGAATGTCAGACCATTCATTATCAGTATAAGAGACTGATAATAAGGTTTGCCATTTAGTACGTAAAGTTTGCGATAAGGGTTGAGAAAAAAGATGCGAAGTGAGAGTTTGGTAAAAGCCAGATGTAGCTCCTTTCATCTTACCCCAAGTGTGGAGATATGTTACAATTGGTGAGTCAGGCAAGAGCCATGGTGGAGGTCCTAGACTCCTCCGTAAGGATTGTCATAACTGGTTGTATTTTGAGACTTGTATATCAGGCAAATGGAATTCTTCCTGCAGTTGGGCAAATGATTTAATATCTCCGTTTGAAAAAAGTTGATCTAAGGTGGAAACACCTGCTGTTTCCCAAATAGGCCAAGATATTGATTGTCTATTAATACGAATTGCAGAATTATTCCATAATGGGGCTTTTCTATGAAGACGAGGATGTGAGCCCAGTAAGCGGTGTGCCCTTTGCCAAGCAGCACACATAGCCGACAAAATAGGATGTGTGGTGGAGTCTTGGGGACGTTTATCTTATTTTTAAATTTTTATGTGTTAAAATCACTATAAATGATTTTAATTCTGGCAGTATTTTATGATATATTAGGAAATTTTTATAGAAGAATTTTTTAAAAACATTTGTTGCATATACATAACCATTTTTTATTTTTTTTAGAAAATATATTTATTATTTTCATTTATTTTTACCATTGGTTAGTATAGTAAGAAAGACTGCTTTATTTCTATTTTTCGCCACTTTTTTTTAACCACTGGCTTTATTTTGTAGTCTGGTTTTTTGTTCAAATATCTTTATTGCATTTTTTAATTTTGTAACCATCTAAGGTCGTCCGAGGTATCATACATACATATACGGATCAGCATTGTAAAAGAGTACATATTGCTGAGGAGCATAGCAGAAGCATGGTTACAAAACATGTGTGTACATATACGACTCTACAGGTTTATTTTGTAGTCTGTTTTCAACATTTTGGATGCCAGTGTCCGTGCCTCCCAGATTAGCAGTTCCTCATTGGTGTTCTCCAGTAAAGGTAGGTTTATTTATAATCTATATTATAGAGTTACTTTGTGTGGGGGTAGTGGGTAGTTTGTTAGTAGGGTTACTATTTGTATATTACTATGTTATGTTATAGTTAGAGTGGTGTTTGCCCTAATTGTTTGAGGTGTGAACAGTATATCTAATTCTGTTTTAGTGTGTATGTATTTTTATTTTAAGAAAGTATGCTATATTTTAATTTGAGGTGTAATAGTATTTGCCTGAGAAGTGTTTATTTTTAGGGTGGGTTTTTCTGTTCTGCTTTTCTTTACATGGTAGACAGTGGACGCATACATTTCTTCAGAAGGAAACATATTTGGGATTTTTTAACCAGCATTGATTTTATGTTTCCTTGTGTTCTGCGGTTTTCTGAAAGCGTTATTTTAATTACTAATATTTCTTCCGTTTTTTGTAGCTTGGGTGGCTTTCCTGGATTTTGTATGGTGTTAGTGGATGGATTATAATTGTTAGATGTAGTTTTTCATTTTTCTGGACACTATTTTGTAAATATTTTGGATGGATTTTCTGTTTTTGAGAGTTTTGTATTATTTACAGGGTACTTCTGCTTCAAAATCATGAGTAAGTTTAGTTTTATATCATTAATTTGTTGGGTGGATTTTATTTTTAGTTTGTTTGTGTTTGTTCATATTTTCCTATTTTGGAATTATGTGTAGTATGTACCATTGTTGATCTTCGTGTGATGTATATAATTCTATGTTAGCTTTGTTCCTTAGAAAATGTATTTTATAGAAATAATAATTATTATGGTAATTTTATTACTAGAGATCCAACATATTTGATAGTTTATATTTTATAACATTGTGTAGGTTTTGATTATTTAATTTTGTTAGTCTAGTGTTAATGTCATTTATTTTCCCGTGACTTTTTACAGTTGTGTTCTGGCTATTATTTCAAGGTAAGATAGACCTTAGTTGCTAGTAAACAGCTGCACTTTGTTTGGTAGCATTTTATGCATTTGTTTATTTTTTTTATTTCAGTTGTGAGTATAGGGTGGCATCTTACAATTGGTCCATGGAAGGCATTGTACCACTCTTCCTCTGCATTGTTGGTTTTTACTTTGTTGGACATGGTGCTATCGTAGACATTCCACCATTGAATGTGAACTTTTGGTTGGAGCTTGCTTCCTGCCCCATGCAGGTGACCAACCGAAGTATCTTTGAAATATTCCATTAGTGGCAAGTGTTTGTTTCATTTCTTTGATAGTATGGGGATTCTATAAACATCTCATACTGTTTACTTACTTTTGTGATAAGTTTGTATACTAACGCTCTTCATTTTTTTTACTTCATATGCAAAGTCTGCATGTGCTGCGTGTTCTGTACTTAGGGCCTCATTACGATGTCATTCGGAAAGTCTCCGAATGGCATTCAGTTTGACCAAACCTGTGTCGGAAGCCAAGTTTTCGACCAACTTGGAAACATTTCCAACCGACCGATCACAATACAAGGTAGTCAGTCTGTCATTCCGAATCAGTTCCGACCATCTGAGTCAGTCGAGCCGAATCGTAGAACTCCAAGGGCAGTGTTTCCGACCGAACGATTACGATGTTGGATTCCAACAGCAGTTACGACTCGGTCTGTCTGACACAGATAGGCTGTCAGAAACTGACTTTGGGGGCCCATAGCAGGCCCCCCTCACCAGGAAGACTCTGGTTGGGGACCGTGGGGGTACCTATGGGACCCCTCTTTCCAACCATGCACAGTGTGGCAGGCACCATGGGGTGTCCGTCAAAGGGTGCAAGGTTTTCCGCAGCCACCCCTTTTTTCAATGGGGGCCTGTGTTGTCGGTTGTAACACAGGCTCCCATTGAAGTCAATAGGAGCCCGACCGGACGGTGTTCGGAAACATCATAATTGGTCAGTCGGAGTCCCCGAATAAGAGTCTATCGGAAACCATTCCGACAAGGAGTCCGTCGGAATGCTTTCCGACCAACATCGTAATAAGGCCCTAAGTGTAGATTTTTGTAGGTGCCTCCATATACTGTGGTAGAAGTAGCAGTTGAACTATTGTATTGCTGTGTATGGTAAACCTTTAAGATAGTTGAAATCGTGGCTTAATTGAAATCAATAATGATTTTTGGGGATTGTAATTATTAGTTTTTTACTTCATTAACGTTAACAGTTTGTTATAGGTTGCACTTTGCTTGTTCAGCATTTGTGTAGTGTTAATGTATAGTTTATATTTACGTAAATGGTGGTGGCCATGATTAAAATTTTCCATCCATCTCCCACGTGCTACATTGTGTTAGGATTAATAAATTATTGTTAGTTGCATAGAAAATGATCCTTTTGTCATTATTTTCATTGTCATTCAAATCTTGGTTAGTATGTGTTATTTTTAAATGTTGGGGGAATTGTGTATTAAGGTAGTTGAAATCGTGGCCTGTTTGAAATCAGTAATGATTTTGGGGGATTGTAATTATTTGTTTTTTACTTGATTAATGTTAACAGTTTGTTATAGGTTGCACTTTTCTTGTTTCGCATTTGTGTTATGGGATTGTCAATGTATAATTTATATTTATATAACTGGTGGTGGGCATGATTTCAATTTGCCATCCATCACCCATGTGTTGCATTGTGTTAGGATTAATACATTCTTGTTAGTTGCATAAAACAACGATCCTTTTATCATTGTTTTAATTGTCATTCAGTAAGAAATCTTGGTAAGTATGTGTGATTTTAAAATTTTGGGGGAATTGTATTACTTCGGATAATCGGAGTCCGTCTAATGACATTAGTGGGGTGGGGCCAGGTCCGCACCACCAAAGCTGTGGTTAGACTGCCCGCCAGATTTTCCTCCTGTCTGGTGGGCTTTGTTTTTGACGTTCCCACGGCGGTGCCCTGAAAATGGGCACCGCAATGGGAACGCCAAAAACAGTTCCTGCACGACATGGACTGAGAAGTCTATTGCGTGAAGGAACTGGTGTGCATGAACACAGGGGGACACATGTTGTGCCCCCCTGTGTGCATTTACAGGGCAGAATGCACCAGGGGGCCCTGGAGGGCCCCTTTATTTCCCCTCCATCACGGTTTTCATGACAGTGGAACCGCCATGCAAAACTGTGGTGGAGAGGAAACTTGTAATATGCTTGGCAGGATCATGGCGGTCCCGCTAAGCATATTACTGCCTCCTGAACACCGCATCACCGCCCACCTAGTAATATTGTTGCTAAATGTTTTACATTATTCACTTATATTTTTGGAGATTGGTTCTGTGTTATTTGGAGTGGTCTTTGTCTTATTTCATTGTTCTCTTCTAAATTGTACTGTTGAGAAAGAGAAATGTATTTGTTATTGATATTAACATTTTTTAGTTTGCACATTTTTAGCTATTTCTAAAACAATTTTTAAAAAGTTTTTTTCATTCAATTTTTAGCAGTTGCATTTCATTTTCTTTTTTAAATGTACTTGCATTTTATTTTATGTTTGTTGTTATTCAATTTTATAATAGTTTTATGGCTTGGTTTTCTTTTTGCATTGTTTGGTATTATTTTTTGGCAGTTTTGTTACCTGTGATTTTGAGATATAGAGCCCCATTGGCAGTCGGACTGCCCTCCATCAGGGTGACAGAGTAAATGACTCCATCACCCTCACAGAGGTTCTGACGGCGCAGCGGATATTTCTAGCATAGGCAGGAACTGCCATCATGACAATTTCTGTCAATGTATTGTGCTTTCTTCTCTCTGGGCTATGCTGGTGTAATCATCTCTAGCAGTTTTTCTTGGATTCAGATACTATAGGTGAATATTTGCCATACCTCAGTGACACTATACTTTTATCCAGGTCCCTACTGGGATCTCCAACATGCCAAAAAACTGAGAAACTGTTTAGCTAGCCATGGTCTCCACACAGAAGGAGACAATAACTTTCATTTGGGACATCCTATATACCTTGTTCTATTAGTTTGTTCCAAAGGCGTCCACCGTGCCAAGAGTTATCTTCTTTGTCAAGTGACTGCTGATTCATTTGGCCCCAACAAATCCTTCAATCTTCAGAAACATTTTCTTTGCTAATTAGATAGTCTCCTCTTACACAATCAACACCAAAGAGTGGGAACCCTGCTCAAGCTTCAACAGATGCACACTTTGAATTTCTTTACCGCAACCCAGAGCACCTGTCCCTCACTGCAGAATGTGATGAGTGGCTTCAGAGTCTCTGATATCTTACAAATATTCCCCTGAATTATTGGGTGCCTTCTATAGGGTTCTGGGGTCCACTGCACCACAGGTATGCTTTCGCTACTACTCAAGCTATGCTGAAGAAGATAATGTTACAACAAACAAATGATGGACGGAATGCTGACAATGCAGGCATTCTCCCCCAGTCAAGAGATGTGGGTTAAATCCATCGTTCTTTTGCCCACTACGCCACCCCAGTTCAGACATGGCCATATGCAAATCAGTCTTGACCCTGTGCCTCATGGGAACAGTCCAGCCCGAACTGCCAAGCCATGTCTTCCCTGGACCGGAATCAAGCATCCTAGGACCGGTTTCTGGCTATCAGCCGTCATCAGCCAGGATAGCTTGACTCCAGTGGCGTAGTGAGCACGGGTCCCACGTCTGGGAATACCCATCCCACTTAGGGCGAAAAGCGTTACAACAAACAAATGATGGACGGAATGCTGACAATGCAGGCATTCTCCCCCAGTCAAGAGATCTGGGTTAAATCCATCGTTCTTTTGCCCACTACGCCACCCCAGTTCAGACATGGCCATATGCAAATCAGTCTTGACCCTGTGCCTCATGGGAACAGTCCAGCCCGAACTGCCAAGCCATGTCTTCCCTGGACCGGAATCAAGCATCCTAGGACCGGTTTCTGGCTATCAGCCGTCATCAGCCAGGATAGCTTGACTCCAGTGGCGTAGTGAGCACGGGTCCCACGTCTGGGAATACCCATCCCACTTAGGGCGAAAAGCGTTACAACAAACAAATGATGGACGGAATGCTGACAATGCAGGCATTCTCCCCCAGTCAAGAGATCTGGGTTAAATCCATCGTTCTTTTGCTCACTACGCCACCCCAGTTCAGACATGGCCATATGCAAATCAGTCTTGACCCTGTGCCTCATGGGAACAGTCCAGCCCGAACTGCCAAGCCATGTCTTCCCTGGACCGGAATCAAGCATCCTAGGACCGGTTTCTGGCTATCAGCCGTCATCAGCCAGGATAGCTTGACTCCAGTGGCGTAGTGAGCACGGGTCCCACGTCTGGGAATACCCATCCCACTTAGGGCGAAAAGCGTTACAACAAACAAATGATGGACGGAATGCTGACAATGCAGGCATTCTCCCCCAGTCAAGAGATCTGGGTTAAATCCATCGTTCTTTTGCCCACTACGCCACCCCAGTTCAGACATGGCCATATGCAAATCAGTCTTGACCCTGTGCCTCATGGGAACAGTCCAGCCCGAACTGCCAAGCCATGTCTTCCCTGGACCGGAATCAAGCATCCTAGGACCGGTTTCTGGCTATCAGCCGTCATCAGCCAGGATAGCTTGACTCCAGTGGCGTAGTGAGCACGGGTCCCACGTCTGGGAATACCCATCCCACTTAGGGCGAAAAGCGTTACAACAAACAAATGATGGACGGAATGCTGACAATGCAGGCATTCTCCCCCAGTCAAGAGATCTGGGTTAAATCCATCGTTCTTTTGTCCACTACGCCACCCCAGTTCAGACATGGCCATATGCAAATCAGTCTTGACCCTGTGCCTCATGGGAACAGTCCAGCCCGAACTGCCAAGCCATGTCTTCCCTGGACCGGAATCAAGCATCCTAGGACCGGTTTCTGGCTATCAGCCGTCATCAGCCAGGATAGCTTGACTCCAGTGGCGTAGTGAGCACGGGTCCCACGTCTGGGAATACCCATCCCACTTAGGGCGAAAAGCGTTACAACAAACAAATGATGGACGGAATGCTGACAATGCAGGCATTCTCCCCCAGTCAAGAGATCTGGGTTAAATCCATCGTTCTTTTGCCCACTACGCCACCCCAGTTCAGACATGGCCATATGCAAATCAGTCTTGAACCTGTGCCTCATGGGAACAGTCCAGCCCGAACTGCCAAGCCATGTCTTCCCTGGACCGGAATCAAGCATCCTAGGACCGGTTTCTGGCTATCAGCCGTCATCAGCCAGGATAGCTTGACTCCAGTGGCGTAGTGAGCACGGGTCCCACGTCTGGGAATACCCATCCCACTTAGGGCGAAAAGCGTTACAACAAACAAATGATGGACGGAATGCTGACAATGCAGGCATTCTCCCCCAGTCAAGAGATCTGGGTTAAATCCATCGTTCTTTTGCCCACTACGCCACCCCAGTTCAGACATGGCCATATGCAAATCAGTCTTGACCCTGTGCCTCATGGGAACAGTCCAGCCCGAACTGCCAAGCCATGTCTTCCCTGGACCGGAATCAAGCATCCTAGGACCGGTTTCTGGCTATCAGCCGTCATCAGCCAGGATAGCTTGACTCCAGTGGCGTAGTGAGCACGGGTCCCACGTCTGGGAATACCCATCCCACTTAGGGCGAAAAGCGTTACAACAAACAAATGATGGACGGAATGCTGACAATGCAGGCATTCTCCCCCAGTCAAGAGATCTGGGTTAAATCCATCGTTCTTTTGCCCACTACGCCACCCCAGTTCAGACATGGCCATATGCAAATCAGTCTTGACCCTGTGCCTCATGGGAACAGTCCAGCCCGAACTGCCAAGCCATGTCTTCCCTGGACCGGAATCAAGCATCCTAGGACCGGTTTCTGGCTATCAGCCGTCATCAGCCAGGATAGCTTGACTCCAGTGGCGTAGTGAGCACGGGTCCCACGTCTGGGAATACCCATCCCACTTAGGGCGAAAAGCGTTACAACAAACAAATGATGGACGGAATGCTGACAATGCAGGCATTCTCCCCCAGTCAAGAGATCTGGGTTAAATCCATCGTTCTTTTGCCCACTACGCCACCCCAGTTCAGACATGGCCATATGCAAATCAGTCTTGACCCTGTGCCTCATGGGAACAGTCCAGCCCGAACTGCCAAGCCATGTCTTCCCTGGACCGGAATCAAGCATCCTAGGACCGGTTTCTGGCTATCAGCCGTCATCAGCCAGGATAGCTTGACTCCAGTGGCGTAGTGAGCACGGGTCCCACGTCTGGGAATACCCATCCCACTTAGGGCGAAAAGCGTTACAACAAACAAATGATGGACGGAATGCTGACAATGCAGGCATTCTCCCCCAGTCAAGAGATCTGGGTTAAATCCATCGTTCTTTTGCCCACTACGCCACCCCAGTTCAGACATGGCCATATGCAAATCAGTCTTGACCCTGTGCCTCATGGGATCAGTCCAGCCCGAACTGCCAAGCCATGTCTTCCCTGGACCGGAATCAAGCATCCTAGGACCGGTTTCTGGCTATCAGCCGTCATCAGCCAGGATAGCTTGACTCCAGTGGCGTAGTGAGCACGGGTCTCACGTCTGGGAATACCCATCCCACTTAGGGCGAAAAGCGTTACAACAAACAAATGATGGACGGAATGCTGACAATGCAGGCATTCTCCCCCAGTCAAGAGATCTGGGTTAAATCCATCGTTCTTTTGCCCACTACGCCACCCCAGTTCAGACATGGCCATATGCAAATCAGTCTTGACCCTGTGCCTCATGGGAACAGTCCAGCCCGAACTGCCAAGCCATGTCAAGCTATCCTGGCTGATGACGGCTGATAGCCAGAAACCGGTCCTAGGATGCTTGATTCCGGTCCAGGGAAGACATGGCTTGGCAGTTCGGGCTGGACTGTTCCCATGAGGCACAGGGTCAAGACTGATTTGCATATGGCCATGTCTAAACTGGGGTGGTGTAGTGGGCAAAAGAACGATGGATTTAACCCAGATCTCTTGACTGGGGGAGAATGTCTGCATTGTCAGCATTCCGTCCATCATTTGTTTGTTGTAACGCTTTTCACCCTAAGTGGGATGGGTATTCCCAGACGTGGGACCCGTGCTCACTACGCCACTGGAGTCAAGCTATCCTGGCTGATGACGGCTGATAGCCAGAAACCGGTCCTAGGATGCTTGATTCCGGTCCAGGGAAGACATGGCTTGGCAGTTCGGGCTGGACTGTTCCCATGAGGCACAGGGTCAAGACTGATTTGCATATGGCCATGTCTAAACTGGGGTGGTGTAGTGGGCAAAAGAACGATGGATTTAACCCAGATCTCTTGACTGGGGGAGAATGTCTGCATTGTCAGCATTCCGTCCATCATTTGTTTGTTGTAACGAAGAAGATAATGTGGCAGACTTTCTTGTTTGCCTTGAGTGCCTAAAAACCTTCACTTCCATGTTACATTATTCTTGCTTCTGCCTCCTATACTTGTAGACCAAAGGGACTACAAACCTCTGTAGGGGTGTCCTGACAGACATGTTAAGAGAGAGATAAATAGTGCCCCAGCGGTCTTCGTGGACGCTCCCCTGTTGGCCAGTCTCCAGCAGAGGTGAGGAAGAGGTACACGCTGGTGTTTGCAGTTCCCACAATCCCTGGCTCTAGGGAGAAATCAGAGGTTCTCATGCCCAACACCGATCTTGAGAATGCCTATAAATACCCTTATGGCTCAATGAGAACACCTTTCTACAAAGAAAAAAGATGCACAGACATACAAGCTTCAGTTCCTTAACCACATCTCAGAGCGCCTGAGAGACAGACAATACATAAACACATTTCTTCCAGTTCCTTTACCAATGAGAACACCTTTCTCCAAAAAAGAAAGCCACACAAACATGTGCTCCAGTTCCTTCACACCACTGAGAGCAAATGCCCTTCACTGAGCTCAAGAAGCTCCAAAGCATGTGTTGGGCATAAGCTTCTCATGCTAAACACAGTTCTTGAGTACACCTTGCAATTACCCTTAAGAGTAGCCAAATCAGAACACCTTGCTCCAAAGAACAAAGATACCCAACCAGATTATTCATGGGTTACCCAGCTCATTTATGGCATTCCCAGGAATCCGAGAGGAAAGGATAGGAGAAAAAGGGGGATATATTTCATTTTAGAAAGCAATAAGGTGCCATATAAGAAGGTGTTTCATCTCGAAGAATGGGTCGGTCCAGGAGGTAATTCTAGTTTCAAAGTAAATGCTATTAGAGTTGGGTTTTAAAAGCATTCACTATGGAACTACCAAGACCTATTCAGTGGCGAGAACTCAGTTTTATAAACTAAAACATTTGCAAACGTGTATGATAAATAGTTTTAACATGCATGTAATACTTATCCTTGAGTTTGTCACTCTGATCGAGTGCATGTCTTGAAAGTTGACATGTATCAGATCCATTGGCTACCAGTCAATATATGCATCAAGGGCAATACCCATCGAGATTTGAAAAAGAAATGGACATTGACAGGCTTTTCTGCTTCTCTCCCACTGGCCATTCTAGCAAAGCAAAATAAAACCCAAAATGTTTTTCACCGTGTATGCTTTGCAAGACTTTTCCATGAGTAAGCTTAGGGGGTATTAAAATCAAATTCCCTATCTGCGCCTAGGAAAAGGCTAGAAAAGTGTACCAAAGAAAGTTCCTGCTTAGTTTTTAAAATCTGATTTAATGATGAAATGCAGTATCTATCGGCCGATGTGTGGTGGAATTGTAGGAATGTGAATTAGAAGTTGATGTGCCAGGAGCTAAGAATTACATTGCATATAGCTTGTTAGAGTGGGAGAAAAAACACAAGGAGTCTTTAGATGAGGAAGAGGAGCATGAAGAATTTGAAGTCTGTTACCTGATGAAGGGACCAATCAATGAAGATGAAGGGAAAGCCTATATGAATTTGGATATGATATTACTGTTATGAATATTGTGTCTTATCTATTCTTGGTGTTCTCCTGCATGAGTTACATGTGCCAGTCAATCAATCAATCAATCAATCAATCAATGCTGGCTGCATATGTATAATATGACGCATGGTTAGTTTACATTATTATGTTCTGCAATATGATAATTAAGCTAACGTGAATATACTTGGAGCATTTAATCTAAATGCTGACTGCTTTATTTCACAATAGCTGATTTCTAAGAATTTCTAGACGGTTGACAACTCTGTTATTGTTGTTATTTAAAGAAACACAATCTCAAACAATCAGAATAATTAAAAGAGCATCAAGCCACTGTCTGTTAATTGTTTTGCTAAGAGTTTCTAAGAGCAATGAGACTAGTCTATAAAAGCTTAGCATAGAGAGAGAGGAGTAGAGGGGAATCTTCATGCCAGACAACATTAAGACAGGCGGTTCAAAATCATATAAATCGTCCTATTTGAAGGCTACCGGGGGTCTGAAGTGCTTAGCCGTCGCCTGGTGACTTAGCAGTACAGCTGGCCTCATGAGAACACCAGACTTTGGTATTTCATTAAACATAGAACTCCATCCTTCAAACAGGTATGCAATTGTGCACCCTCTCTGAAACATGGACTAGGCTTTATTTTCTGCTGTGCTAGAATTATATTAGAGCTTAGAAGTAGCAGAGGGTGGGCAGGTATGCTATAGAATAAAGAGAAGAACATAGAGAATACAACTAAGGAAATATCATTGAGAATGTGGAAAAACAGAAAGCTGATGGAAAGGAAAAAACCTTCAACAACAAGAAAGCAATGCATGCCACTAAGATAAAGACAGAAGATCTAGTGATGATAAAGGCACCTATAGGACATGAAAAATGGTCTAAATATATGAGCCCCATCAAAGTAATAAAGTTGGGAATAGGAATAATATCAAGGAAAGAGAAAGGAGAACGGGGATTCAACTCAGTTACTTAAAAGACTTTATAGCAGGTTTTGCATAAATTGTGCATTTTTTTTTCATCTCATAAAATCGTTCTAACTTACCCAATATTTTAGTTTAGATGAACTAAACATCATTAGTTCTGTATGATGCAGGATTACTCAAGTTTTTTTGTTGATGAATTTGTAAAAGAAAGAGGTGTGCTGTATAGCAGTGTGGTGATGAGCCAGGATTCTCAATTAATCAATCAATCAGGGAATTGAGACGCTCGCTAATCACCCGTGACGTTCTCAAGGTGCTGGAGGGGGAGGGTCAATTTCTGAGTCAGCCGAAAAGCCAGGTCTTGAGGCTCTTCCTGAAGGTGTGCAGAGTAGGGGCCCGTCTGACGCTGACCGGGAGCTCGTTCCATGCTTTAGCAGTGACGTAGGAGAAGGCTCTTCCACCCACTCAGGTTCTGCTGATGCATGGAGTTTCTGCTAGGGCGAGGTCAGCGGAGCAGAGGATTCTTTTGGGTATGTGGGAGCAGACTCTTTCGTGAAGGTATTTGCGTCCTGTGTTTTGGAGAGATATGTAGGCGTGGGTGAGAGGCTTGGAAGGTTACTCACTTCTCGACGGGGAGCCAGTGGAGGTCTTGCAGGTGTTGGGTGATTTTCTCATGTTGTGGGATGCCAAGGACGAGTCTGGCCGCAGTGTTCTGGATGGTCTGGAGTTTGCATAGCAGGCCTTTGTTGATTCTAGCGTAGAGGGCCGTTCCGTATTCCAGTCTGCTAGTTATGAGTACATGGGAGACGGTCTTTCTGGCTTCAGGGGGATCCACTTGAAGGTCTTGCGAAGAATGCTTAGGGTGTTGAAGCAGGTGGAGGTGACGGCGTTGATCTGGTAGGTCATGGTGAGGGAGGAGTCGAGTATGATGCTGAGGTTCCGTGCGTGGTCTGTGGGGGTAGTGGGGTTGCCGAGGGCAGTTGGCCACCAGATGTTGTCCCAACCTGAAGGGGTGGGTACAAGGACGAGGACTTCTGTCTGCTCTGAGTTGAGCTTCAGACGGCTGCTGCTCATCCAGGCTGCGACGTCTTTCATTCCTTCCTGGAAGCTGAGTCTGGTGGCTTTGGGGTCCTTTGTGAGGGAGAGGATGAGCTGGGTGTTGTCGGCATAGGATACTATGCTGAGTCCATGCTTTCTGACGATGGGGGCAAGGGGGGCCATTTAGATGTTGAAGAGCGTGGGACTGAGCGAAGGCGGGAGTCTGATCCTTTGGGTTCTGCCGGCGAGGAAGGAGCAGAGCCAGTTGAGGGCAGTTCCCTGTATGCCGAAGTCGTGGAGTCTGGCTGCGAGAGTGTGGTGGGAGACAGTTTGACGGCTGCAGAGAGGTCTAGTAGGATGAAGGCCGCTGTGTGGCCTTGGTCGAGGAGAGTGTAGATGTCATCCTTGGCGGCGAGGAGGGCGGGCTCGGTGCTGTGGTTACTGCGGAATCCGGATTGGTAAGAGTTGAATATGGCGTTCTCTTCGATGAAGTTTTATCAGCTGGGCGTTGACGATCTTCTCTGTGAATTTGGCTGCAAAGGGAAGGAGAGAGATGGATTTGTAGTTTTTCAGGTCTGTTGGGTCTGCAGAGGGTTTCTTGAGGAGGGGCTTGACTTCTGAGCGTTTTCATTCATCGGGGAAAGTGCTGGATTCAAGGGTGGCATTGATGGTGCGTCGCAGCTCGGGCGCTATGGCAGCGGCGTCTCTGTGGAAGATGTGCGGGCAGGGGTCCGTGGGGGCTCTTGAGGGAGCGCTCTTCATGGCTATGGTGGTATCTTCTGTGGTGACCGGGGTCCAGGTGGTGATGGTTGGCTGGCTGTCATTGCTGGAGGAAAGGGTGGTTTCTGGAGTCTGTTCACTGAAGTTGTCGTAGAGGGCCTTGATTTTTAGGTGGAAGTAGGAGGCGAGCTTGTTGCAGAGGTCGTGGGAGGGTGTGACGTCCGTAGCTTCGCTGGGAGGTTTAGCGAATTGCTGGATGATGCTGAGGAGTTCCTTCGAGTTGCTGGAGTTGGTGAGGATTTTTTTCCGGATGAAGCTCCTTTTGGTGGATCTTATGAGTTTGTGGTATTCTGTCATAGTGTTCTTGTAGATTGTCTGGTCTTCAGTGGTTTTGCTCTTCCTCCATCATTTTTCGAGACATCTTCAGGTGCGTCTGGATTCTTGGAAGTTGGTGGTGAACCAGGTGGCCTTCAAGGGGCGTTGTCTGTTGGGGTTGAGGAGGGGTGCAAGCTTGTCTGCGCAGTTGGTGATCCATACATGTAGTTTTTTGGCTGCAGAGTTAGCATCAGTCAAGGCGGGCAGGTCGTGGATGAGGGTGGAGTTGAGGTGCTTCTCTGTGACCTTTCTCCAGTTCCTTCGTGGTGGGCGTGGAGTTGGTTTGTGAGCGGAGGCAATGTTGATTCTGAGAGGAAATTTGGAATAGTTGCAGAGCAAATAAAAAAAAAGATGATGGTGGAAGAATGATTTGAGTGTGGGGAGAAGGGAGATGCTAAGGAGACTAATTGGATCTCAAAATGTGGATCAATCAATCAATCAATCAATCACAGAATTTATAGAGTGCACTACATACCCGTGAGGGTCTCAAGGCACTAAGAAGGGGTGGGGGGGCTGCTGCTACCGCTCGAAGAGCCAGGTCTTGAGGAGCCTCCTGAAGGCGAGCAGGTCCTGGATCTGCCGTAGGTATGTTGGGAGGGTGTTCCAGGTCTTGGTCGCGAGGAAGGAGGAAGGAGAAGGATCTGCCTCCGTAGGTGCTTCGTTGGGTTCTGGGGCAGCGGCGAAGGCGAGGCTTGCAGAACGGAGCTGGCGGGCGGGGGTGTAGAAGTGGAGTCTGCTGTTCAGATAGGCTGGTCCAGCGTTGTGGAGTGCTTTGTGTGCGTGGGTGAGGAGTTTGAAGGTGATCCTCTTTTTGATGAGGAGCCAGTGCAGGTCTCTCAGGTGAGGGTTGATGTGGTTGCGGCGGGGGAGGTCGAGGATCAGGCGGTCCGAGGGGTTCTGGATGCGTTGAAGTCGTTGTAGGTGTTTGGTGGGGATTCCGGCGTAGAGTGCGTTGCAGTAGTCCAGCCGGCTGCTGACGAGTGCTTGGGTCACCGTTCTTCTGGTTTTGGTTGGGATCCACTTGTAGATCCTGCGGAGCATGCGGAGGGTGTTGAAGCAGGAGGAGGAGACAGCGTTGACCTGCTTGGACATGGAGAGGGAAGAGTCGAGGGTGAATTCCAAGTTGCGTGCGTGGTCCGTAGGTGTCGGGGCTGTTCCTAGTGCAGTTGGCCACCAGGAGTCGTCCCAGGCAGATGGAGATGGGCCGAGGATGAGGACTTCTGTCTTGTCCGAGTTCAGCTTCAGGCGGCTGTTCCTCATCCACTCGGCTACAGCCTTCATACCCTCGTGGAGGTTGGTTTTGGCGGTGTGCGGGTCCTTGGTGAGGGAGAGGATGAGCTGGGTGTCATCGGCGTAGGAGATGATATTCAGGTCGTGTTGGCGGGCCACTTGTGCGAGGGGGGCCATGTAGATGTTGAACAGCGTAGGGCTGAGGGATGAGCCCTGGGGAACGCCGCGGATGAGGTCAGTAGCTTCTGCTCTGTAGGGTGGGAGGCGGACTCTCTGGGTTCTGCCGGTGAGGAAGGAGGACGTCCAGTCCAGGGCTTTCTACCGGATTCCGGCTTCTTGGAGGCGCGCTCTTAGTGTGCGGTGGCAGACTGTGTCGAAGGCGGCAGATAGGTCCAGGAGGATGAGGGCAGAGGTTTCCCCATTGTCTAGTTGGCGTCGGATGTCGTCTGTGGCGGCGATGAGGGCTGTTTCGGTGCTGTGGTTCCGTCTGAAGCCTGATTGCGATGGGTCCAGGATCTTGTTGTCTTCAAGGTGGCGGGTCAGCTGTATGTTGGCGATCTTTTCGATGACTTTTGCCGGGAAGGGGAGCAGGGAGATGGACCGGAAGTTCTTGAGGTCTTTGGGGTCCGCCTTGGGCTTCTTGAGGAGGGCGTTGATTTCGGCGTGTTTCCAACTTTCCGGGAATGTAGCTGAGTCGAAGGAGATGTTGATGACCTTCCGTAGTTGGGGTGCGATGGTCGCGTCTGCTTTGTTGAACACGTGGTGTGGGCAGGGGTCTGCTGGAGATCCCGAGTGGATGGAGTTCATGATCTTGTGTGTTTCGGTGTTGCTTACGTGGGCCCATGAGGTCAGTAAGTTGGTGTTGTATGGGGTGGGGACTGACGAGGTCGGGGTGGTCGGAACGTTGAAGCTGTCGTGGATGTCGATGATCTAGCGGTGAAAGAAAGTGGCCAGTGAGTCGCATAGTTCTTGCGAGGGTGGCATGTCGTTGGTGTTGGCGCTGGGGTTCGAGAGTTCCTTTACGATGCTAAAGAGCTCTCTGCAGTCATGTGCGTTATTGTCCAGGCGGGTTGTGAAGGATGATCTTTTGGTTGTTCTGATGAGCTGGTGATGTCTGCGGGTGGCGTCCTTGAGGGCTGTGTGGTTGTCCGGCGTGCGTGCGTTAAGCCAGGTCTTTTTCAGCTTCCGACATGTGTGTTTGGAGGTCCGGAGTTCCTCAGTGAACCAGGCGGCCTTTTTGCTGGGATGGTTGATGGGTGTTTTTTTTAGCGGGGCGAGAGTGTTGGCGCAGGCTTCGATCCATTGTCTGAGTTTCCGGGCGGCAGTGTCTGGGTCAGCGGGGTCGCCAGGAGGGTTCAGGGCGAGGATGGAGGTCAGCTGGTCCTCGGTGACTTTGCCCCAGCAGCAGCGGGGCAGCTGTTGGGTGCGGTGGTGCGTGGTTGGCTTCTTGAATGTGAAGTGGACGCAACGGTGGTCGGTCCAGTGAAGCTCGGTGGTGTGGTTGAAGGCGACATGGAGGCTTGTAGAGAAGATGGGGTCGAGCGTGTGGCTGGCGGCGTGGGTGGGTGTGGTGATGAGTTGTCGGAGTCCGAGGTTGGTGAGGTTGTCGATCAGGGTGGCGGAGTTGGAGTCGTTGTTGTTCTCGAGGTGGTAGTTCAGGTCCCCTAGGAGGATGTAGTCTGTGGAGGCGAGTGCGTGGGTGCTGGCGAGGTCGGCGATGGAGTTGCTGAATGGGGCTCGGGGTCCGGGGGGTCTGTAGACGAATGTTCCTCTGAGGGTGGTGTTGGGGTCGGTGTGGACCCGGAAGTGGAGGTGTTCGGCGGAGTCGAGGTGGTCGTCTGCGAGGGTGTGGACCTGAAGTGTGGATTTGTGGACGATGGCTATTCCTCCTCCGTGTCCATGGGTGCGGTCTCTGCGGGATAGCTTGTATCCGTCTGGGATGGCTATGGCGATGTCGGGTGCTGAGGAGTCGTTCCACCAGGTCTCGGTCAGGAAGGCTACGTCCGGGGCTGTTGTGTCGAGTAGGCCCCAGAGCTCGACGGCGTGTTTGCGCGTGGAGCGGGTGTTGAGGAGTATGCAGCGGAGGTGGTTGGATCCGGTCCTTGGGGGCTTGGTGGTTCTGTTGCAGGAGAAGCTGCAGGTGCGGCACGAGAAGGGTCTGTGGGTGCGTTTCGGGGCAGCCTGGAAGCAGTGGTTGTTGCTGCCGGTATTGAGGGCGTTGAGGGTGCTGGCATCGTACCGGAGTCTGGCGTTGCGAGGGGCGCGGGGTCCAGGGGACCTGGCGCTGGGCGCGGTCCAGGCGCGGACGGGCACAGACGGGCTTGCCGTTGGCGCGCCTTCGACGCGCCAACGGCGCGTCTGCTGCGCTGCCGTGCGGCGTCCTCCATTTAAGGACAAGTGGGAGGGAGGAGCAGCTGGGAGGCGGGAGCGGGGCGGCCAATCGGTGGCTACCGTGGGAAGGGGGTGGGGCCGCAGGGAGGCAGCGGCGGGAACAGAAAGAAAAGTGGGCGGCCCGCAGGGGGCAGCAGCGGGAAGCGGGGAGCGAAGGGCACGAACAGTAGCGCTAAGGAGCGCGAGATAGACCTGAAAAGTAAGCACAGATGGGGCACAAAACAGTAGTGCTAAGGAGCGCGAGATAGACCTGAAAAGAAGCACAGATGGGGCACAAAACAGTAGCGCTAAGGAGCGCGAGATAGGCCTGAAAAGTAAGCACAGATGGGGCACAAAACAGTAGCGCTAAGGAGCGCGAGATAGACCTGAAAAGTAAGCACAGATGGGGCAAGGAGCGAGAGACACACGGACACTCACCGAGTAAACAGAGGAACAATTAGTCAGCACCGAGCAGGCAGCAGTACAGGGGGCGCGCCGGAGGCGGGCTCACCATGGCAGCGGCAGCGGAGGGGGACACGCGCACTGTGGAGGAGCCGAGTGGCGTGGGGAGTGACCCGATCTGCGAGCAGGTCAGAGTCCCACCCACTGCCGCGCGGCGTCCTCCATATAAGGACAAGTGGGAGGGAGGAGCAGCTGGGAGGCGGGAGCGGGGCGGCCAATCGGTGGCTACCGTGGGAAGGGGGCGGGCCGCAGGGAGGCAGCGGCGGGAACAGAAAGAAAAGTGGGCGGGCCGCAGGAGCGGGAAGCGGGGAGCGAAGGGCACGAACAGTAGCGCTAAGGAGCGCGAGATAGACCTGAAAAGTAAGCACAGATGGGGCACAAAACAGTAGCACTAAGGAGCGCCAGATAGACCTGAAAAGAAGCACAGATGAGGCACAAAACAGTAGCACTAAGGAGCGCGAGATAGACCTGAAAAGTAAGCACAGATGGGGCACAAAACAGTAGCGCTAAGGAGCGCGAGATAGACCTGAAAAGTAAGCACAGATGGGGCAAGGAGCGAGAGACACATGGACACTCACCGAGTGAACAAAGGAACAATTAGTCAGCACCGAACAGGCAGCAGTACAGGGGGCGCGCCGGAGACGGGCTCACCACGGCAGCGGCAGCGGAGGGGGACACGCGCACTGAGGAGGAGCCGAGTGGCGTGGGGAGTGACCCGATCTGCGAGCAGGTCAGAGTCACACCCACTGCCGCGCGGCGTCCTCCATATAGGGACAAGTGGGAGGGAGGGGGAGGCGGGAGCGGGGCGGCCAATCGGTGGCTACCGTGGGAAGGGGGCGGGCCGCAGGGAGGCAGCGGCGGGAACAGAAAGAAAAGTGGGCGGGGCCGCAGGGGGCAGCAGCGGGGAGCAAAGGGCACGAACAGTAGCGCTAAGGAGCGTGAGATAGACCTGAAAAGTAAGCACAGATGGGGCACAAAACAGTAGCGCTAAGGAACGCGAGATAGACCTGAAAAGTAGGCACAGATTGGGCAAGGAGCGAGAGACACACGGACACTCACCGAGTGAACAGAGGAACAATTAGTCAGCACCGAGCAGGCAGCAGTACAGGGGGCGCGCCGGAGGCGGGCTCACCACGGCAGCGGAGGGGGACACGCGCACTGAGGAGGAGCCGAGTGGCGTGGGGAGTGACCCGATCTGCGAGCAGGTCAGAGTCCGATGAGGAGTTTACAGCAATAACATTATAAAGGCTGTAGTTACAACTTCTGAAGCATTGTCTTTAATCAACCTCTCAGTGTAATTTGCTTGTCTTGAGCCATAACATGTGCTGAGTCCTGCCGTCCTGATACCACCTCCTTTTCACATTGCCTGGCCCTTCCATGGGGGAGGAAGATTCTCACCTAGGCGACACAGAGTGCAAGGATGCCATTGCTTCCTATGTGTGCTTCAGCCCTCACTACCATCATCATTCCTTTTGCTTTCCCCTGAACCACAAACTGCTCCGGCTTGGTGCTGAGTCTCAGGAGGGTGCAGGTGGTACAAAACTGCACAGCTCTGACTTCTGAATAGTGCTGAAGTCTAGCACCATGTGAATTTGCCCCGGGGGCCTTCAGCCCCTTCATCTCACAACCTTCTGCAGCCTGCACATGTGGATAAAATGGTCCAGTAGAGAACCGACTGGGAGATGTTGAACCACTGCAAAGTGTGGAGGAGGAGCGAGGTTTTGCCTGAGTGTTCGGTGTACGTGTGACTGTGTCTGAAAGAGTGTGAATGCGCATGTCATTTGTGTGACAGTTTCTGCCTGATGGGGAGGTACTTGTGCATGGGTGTATATGGCTGGTAAGGGGGTGGCAGGAAGAGGGCCTAGAGAAGCTTTCCACTATGTTTTAAGAGGGATGAAAAGGTGGGTGGGTTTCTAAAAGAGAAGTGGTCAAAGAAGATTTACTAGAAATGTACTCCAAGAGGCATGGCCTGCGTGGCATTGGTTCTGTAAACACATTCCATGTACTGGAATCTGTGACCTAATGTGTGGTTCTAGAATTTTGTGAGGGGACAGTTAGTGCTTTACTAGTGAGCATCTGGCAGGAGGCTGGGGTCCTTTCCCCAAATAAAGAGCACAATTTCACCTTTTACTTCTGCATATCATTACTGGATACCACAGCCTACATCATTAGGGGGTTGAATAACATCTTGACTAGATTCCTATGTTTGACACAATGTGCCATCTAAACAGTATTGGGGTTGACTCTCTGAGCTTTCCAGACAAGTCATGCAACGGTGAACATATACACCTAAAACAAGTCAGACCTTGTGACTTTGGCAATGCTTGTTAGCAGGTAGATAAGTATCAATGGCAATATTGTTGTAAATTATTAGAATTAAAAAAAATCAAATTCTGAGACTGTGAATTAAACATTACTAAGACCTCAGTAACTCCTGCTCTCCCCTTTTCTACTTTCCCCTGCAACTTCTCAATGTTAGACACATACACGCCTTTTCTCCCCGCATCTTTCTGAAATCCTCCATCTACAAATCTCACTCGGCATCTCCTTCATTTTTTCTTTACATAGTTTTATATAGCGAGAAATTGACCCAAAAGTATTGGGTTTCAGAGCGCTTTACATAGCACCAGTTGCGTTACATGAGGACACATTCATTTTTGATAGGCACTGGGAGATTAAGTGATTTGTCCAGAATTACAGGATGTTCAGCATCATTGCCGAGACTCAAACCCGGTTATCCAGATTCGAGGTCGACCACCCTAGCTGTTAGGCCAACTCCTCTCCTCTTCATCAGTATCTTTTCGCTGACTTTCTATGTGTGCTTCCCTGCGTCACCTCCAGTGGCGTCTGGTGGAATTTGAAACTGGTGAGCCGTAAGCAGAACGAATGCGCGAGCTCGCTCGACGGCAACAAGGGGGGGTTCGGGAGGTTCTCCCCAGTGAAGATTTTTTTTTTTAATTGGCATCTTTTTGGTGCGATTTTCAGCACTATTTCTGTGTTATATGGACTAAAAATTCAGTTCATCTAGGCATTCATAAAAGAAAACTCGTACATTATTTCAGAGAATTTCTGGGTTGCCAAGCAAGTCTGACTTCTGAAGAGGGCAAGGGTAGTAAGCAAGACTGCTTTGGCTCTACCCTTTCCAATA
This sequence comes from Triturus cristatus, assembly GCF_964204655.1. Lineage (NCBI taxonomy): Eukaryota > Metazoa > Chordata > Amphibia > Caudata > Salamandridae > Triturus > Triturus cristatus. The sequence goes on from NC_140591.1 coordinate 1,450,260,954, forward strand.
GAAAACACTAGTTAGCGATGTGAAAAAGTTCAATGGACAAACCTGGGGTCTAGGGAGAGTCCCTCTCCTGAGAGAGAAATTTAAAAAAGATTGGCAAATGGTGCATTTTAAAGCAAATTAATGCAGCGATAAAGCAAGGCTTATTAAGCAGTGGGAACGTATAATCATGAAATATTAAACACATTAAAAACTGCCCCGTATCTTCTTGCATTCATTTGTTCAACAGTTACTGTAATATGTATATTGTTCTGCATGACAACTTTAGCCCTTTAAAATGTATGCATGCCCAGTGTCTTGCACTGCATGCAGCATTAACTTTGGAAAAATATGCTCTAACCAGACACCAGGAAGCACCCACAGCAGCTCGCTGTAACCAGTCATATAGAAATATGTGCAGACCGGTCTTTAAGTGAGATGAAAAAAGTGGGTGCTCCCTATAAAAAAACGTGTCAAATACATTTCTGTGATTCCCATAGTGTGTCATCAGACCGGTATTTTGGTTTCTCTCTTAGATGTAATTTTATCCAGATAAATGGCACAGCAACTGACATACGCCTAAAGCCTGTCAGTATGACTGGCTTTGTCACTGGGTGTTAGCCGTTTAAGATAAATGAGTAACAACAATGATTTCTTATAAATAATTAACACTGAAAATGTTTAAATTCTGAAATAGTGAGTCTGTGAATTAAACAGCATTGAGACCTGTGGAAGGAGTTTTGGCCTTCAATTATGTGTGCTTTATGTTAGATATGTATCCTCTTTTTCTCTGCATATCTTGTCCATCTGCACATCTTCAACCCCCTCTCTTACTCTTCAGCATCCTCTTTTCACTCTTCCCCGAATGCCCTTCCTCACATCTCTATCACTTCACCGCCCCAAACATTCACTGCACTCCCTCAAATATAATCACTTTAATTTCTCTTACTTTTGCCTTGAAAATATTTTGACATTAGTGTACCCCCTTCACACACATTTCCACAGAATTTCAGTTGCAAATGGAATACACAAGCATTGTTCTGTGTGCTCTGCAGAGAGGCCAACCCACTGACATGCACTTTGTTTGGCTTTAGCCTTAGCGCCTGCGTGCTCAATCAAAGCCCCTCATAAACACCTGGTATGGCTCAAGCCTCAAAGTATGCCCAGAAGAAAATACAGATAAACAACATTATAAAATAGCTAACTCGTGGGGAATGCAAGATCAAGTAAACATGTAAAAAAAGAGAGGAACTAAATCGCTGCAATGCACTCCCTTGACGTTTTTAACATTCATTGTTTGCAAATCAATCCATGTTTTTGGCATCAGTGTTAACTTAGGGGCATGTACACAGGGTCAGTGTTAATGCCATACATCCGAGGACTGGCCACTGTAAGCACATGTTACACAGTAATCACATATCTCTCGCGTTGGGCCTGACTCTGATATTTGGATCCATTTCACAAGGGAGCAAATGCCGCAGCTCCACTGCGAGCAATGTCCAAAGCAATGTGCAGCGAGGGCCTGGGGTGCCAGTGGGGAGGTAAGCATGATGAGGGGTCTCGGCACAATATACAGAACACAGCATTAGCTTGCAAACACTTAGTGAGGGGACACCGTAACAGGGTGTTACAACTTAGCACAATAAATAGTCATGGGCCGATTAATGGATTTCAGCGGATTCCCGCCCCGCGCAGGTAATGACTTCCCCGTTCTCATTACTAATGCAACAGCCACCCGGACAACGGATAGAACAAAACATAGTGTGTAGCAAAATGAGCATCACAATAAGGGGTAGCGAGAAAACAAAATCTCAGTACGCCCCAGAACTAAGCGGAGTCAGACCTTGTCAAAATGTAGATTTTCCTAATAAGTTATGACGGAAAGTCTTAATTTTATTAAAGACACGGAGGCGAGTATTATGCTAACTTTTCTTGCATTTATTTCAATAGCAGCAAGATAAGCGAAAAACTACACTCCCCAGAAGGCTGTAGGAGAAACTACTGGCCAATGGGGAGAACAATACCAAAAAACAAACCAATCAGGACAGGCCAACCATATATGGGCTTATCTGACCGCAAGCAGTCCTCTTTTCTTGTGCGAATCATGAAGAAGTCGAAAACAAAGGAACCAAAAATAACAGTAAGTAAACAGTCAATATCCAGGTAAAGAGTTCTTGAGTCATAAACACCATGGAGGAAACATCCTGAGGAAACCATGAAGGCAGACAGATGGACGTGGACGTCGAGAACTCCGGTGAGGTAGGACCAGGCTCATGAGGAAGGCGGTGGTAACGCTGGAGTACCTAAGGGGGGGAAAAAAACAGAACAAATTAGAGCTGTTGTGGAGGGATAATACTCGCCTCCGTGTCTTTAATAAAATTAAGACTTTCCGTCATAACTTATTAGGAAAATCTACATTTTATGGCAAGACCAGAGGCTCCTATTATGCTAGTTCAAAGCATATCAACAACCAAAGAAGAAGCAGTAGCCACAGGTTTACAATAGAAGGACTTGAAAACATTGTCGTTAGACCAATCTGCTGACTTAAGGATATCTTCCAGGCGGGAGCTTGACCAAAAGGCTTTAGAAGCCATGGCGCCTCTGGTAGAATGAGCACCAAACACAGAGGTATCAATGCCCGCAAGAGACATGATCCAACGGACCCAACGGGCCAGGGTAGCAGAAGAAATAGGACGGTGAGGTTTGCGGAAAGAAATGAGCAATTGGGTATGAGAAGAAGTCCTAAAGTCGTTACAACAAACAAATGATGGACGGAATGCTGACAATGCAGACATTCTCCCCCAGTCAAGAGATCTGGGTTAAATCCATCGTTCTTTTGCCCACTACGCCACCCCAGTTCAGACATGGCCATATGCAAATCAGTCTTGACCCTGTGCCTCATGGGAACAGTCCAGCCCGAACTGTCAAGCCATGTCTTCCCTGGACCGGAATCAAGCATCCTAGGACCGGTTTCTGGCTATCAGCTGTCATCAGCCAGGATAGCTTGACTCCAGTGGCGTAGTAAGCACGGGTCCCACGTCTGGGAATACCCATCCCACTTAGGGCGAAAAGCGTTACAACAAACAAATGATGGACGGAATGCTGACAATGCAGACATTCTCCCCCAGTCAAGAGATCTGGGTTAAATCCATCGTTCTTTTGCCCACTACGCCACCCCAGTTCAGACATGGCCATATGCAAATCAGTCTTGACCCTGTGCCTCATGGGAACAGTCCAGCCCGAACTGCCAAGCCATGTCTTCCCTGGACCGGAATCAAGCATCCTAGGACCGGTTTCTGGCTATCAGCTGTCATCAGCCAGGATAGCTTGACTCCAGTGGCGTAGTGAGCACGGGTCCCACGTCTGGGAATACCCATCCCACTTAGGGCGAAAAGCGTTACAACAAACAAATGATGGACGGAATGCTGACAATGCAGACATTCTCCCCCAGTCAAGAGATCTGGGTTAAATCCATCGTTCTTTTGCCCACTACGCCACCCCAGTTCAGACATGGCCATATGCAAATCAGTCTTGACCCTGTGCCTCATGGGAACAGTCCAGCCCGAACAGCCAAGCCATGTCTTCCCTGGACCGGAATCAAGCATCCTAGGACCAGTTTCTGGCTATCAGCTGTCATCAGCCAGGATAGCTTGACTCCAGTGGCGTAGTGAGCACGGGTCCCACGTCTGGGAATACCCATCCCACTTAGGGCGAAAAGCGTTACAACAAACAAATGATGGACGGAATGCTGACAATGCAGACATTCTCCCCCAGTCAAGAGATCTGGGTTAAATCCATCGTTCTTTTGCCCACTACGCCACCCCAGTTCAGACATGGCCATATGCAAATCAGTCTTGACCCTGTGCCTCATGGGAACAGTCCAGCCCGAACTGCCAAGCCATGTCTTCCCTGGACCGGAATCAAGCATCCTAGGACCGGTTTCTGGCTATCAGCTGTCATCAGCCAGGATAGCTTGACTCCAGTGGCGTAGTGCGCACGGGTCCCACGTCTGGGAATACCCATCCCCCTTAGGGCGAAAAGCGTTACAACAAACAAATGATGGACGGAATGCTGACAATGCAGACATTCTCCCCCAGTCAAGAGATCTGGGTTAAATCCATCGTTCTTTTGCCCACTACGCCACCCCAGTTCGGACATGGCCATATGCAAATCAGTCTTGACCCTGTGCCTCATGGGAACAGTCCAGCCCGAACTGCCAAGCCATGTCTTCCCTGGACCGGAATCAAGCATCCTAGGACCGGTTTCTGGCTATCAGCTGTCATCAGCCAGGATAGCTTGACTCCAGTGGCGTAGTGAGCACGGGTCCCACGTCTGGGAATACCCATCCCACTTAGGGCGAAAAGCGTTACAACAAACAAATGATGGACGGAATGCTGACAATGCAGACATTCTCCCCCAGTCAAGAGATCTGGGTTAAAACCATCGTTCTTTTGCCCACTACGCCACCCCAGTTCAGACATGGCCATATGCAAATCAGTCTTGACCCTGTGCCTCATGGGAACAGTCCAGCCCGAACAGCCAAGCCATGTCTTCCCTGGACCGGAATCAAGCATCCTAGGACCAGTTTCTGGCTATCAGCTGTCATCAGCCAGGATAGCTTGACTCCAGTGGCGTAGTGAGCACGGGTCCCACGTCTGGGAATACCCATCCCACTTAGGGCGAAAAGCGTTACAACAAACAAATGATGGACGGAATGCTGACAATGCAGACATTCTCCCCCAGTCAAGAGATCTGGGTTAAATCCATCGTTCTTTTGCCCACTACGCCACCCCAGTTCAGACATGGCCATATGCAAATCAGTCTTGACCCTGTGCCTCATGGGAACAGTCCAGCCCGAACTGCCAAGCCATGTCTTCCCTGGACCGGAATCAAGCATCCTAGGACCGGTTTCTGGCTATCAGCTGTCATCAGCCAGGATAGCTTGACTCCAGTGGCGTAGTGCGCACGGGTCCCACGTCTGGGAATACCCATCCCCCTTAGGGCGAAAAGCGTTACAACAAACAAATGATGGACGGAATGCTGACAATGCAGACATTCTCCCCCAGTCAAGAGATCTGGGTTAAATCCATCGTTCTTTTGCCCACTACGCCACCCCAGTTCGGACATGGCCATATGCAAATCAGTCTTGACCCTGTGCCTCATGGGAACAGTCCAGCCCGAACTGCCAAGCCATGTCTTCCCTGGACCGGAATCAAGCATCCTAGGACCGGTTTCTGGCTATCAGCTGTCATCAGCCAGGATAGCTTGACTCCAGTGGCGTAGTGAGCACGGGTCCCACGTCTGGGAATACCCATCCCACTTAGGGCGAAAAGCGTTACAACAAACAAATGATGGACGGAATGCTGACAATGCAGACATTCTCCCCCAGTCAAGAGATCTGGGTTAAAACCATCGTTCTTTTGCCCACTACGCCACCCCAGTTCAGACATGGCCATATGCAAATCAGTCTTGACCCTGTGCCTCATGGGAACAGTCCAGCCCGAACTGCCAAGCCATGTCTTCCCTGGACCGGAATCAAGCATCCTAGGACCGGTTTCTGGCTATCAGCTGTCATCAGCCAGGATAGCTTGACTCCAGTGGCGTAGTGAGCACGGGTCCCACGTCTGGGAATACCCATCCCACTTAGGGCGAAAAGCGTTACAACAAACAAATGATGGACGGAATGCTGACAATGCAGACATTCTCCCCCAGTCAAGAGATCTGGGTTAAATCCATCGTTCTTTTGCCCACTACGCCACCCCAGTTCAGACATGGCCATATGCAAATCAGTCTTGACCCTGTGCCTCATGGGAACAGTCCAGCCCGAACTGCCAAGCCATGTCTTCCCTGGACCGGAATCAAGCATCCTAGGACCGGTTTCTGGCTATCAGCTGTCATCAGCCAGGATAGCTTGACTCCAGTGGCGTAGTGAGCACGGGTCCCACGTCTGGGAATACCCATCCCACTTAGGGCGAAAAGCGTTACAACAAACAAATGATGGACGGAATGCTGACAATGCAGACATTCTCCCCCAGTCAAGAGATCTGGGTTAAATCCATCGTTCTTTTGCCCACTACGCCACCCCACTTCAGACATGGCCATATGCAAATCAGTCTTGACCCTGTGCCTCATGGGAACAGTCCAGCCCGAACTGCCAAGCCATGTCTTCCCTGGACCGGAATCAAGCATCCTAGGACCGGTTTCTGGCTATCAGCTGTCATCAGCCAGGATAGCTTGACTCCAGTGGCGTAGTGAGCACGGGTCCCACGTCTGGGAATACCCATCCCACTTAGGGCGAAAAGCGTTACAACAAACAAATGATGGACGGAATGCTGACAATGCAGACATTCTCCCCCAGTCAAGAGATCTGGGTTAAATCCATCGTTCTTTTGCCCACTACGCCACCCCACTTCAGACATGGCCATATGCAAATCAGTCTTGACCCTGTGCCTCATGGGAACAGTCTAGCCCGAACTGCCAAGCCATGTCTTCCCTGGACCGGAATCAAGCATCCTAGGACCGGTTTCTGGCTATCAGCTGTCATCAGCCAGGATAGCTTGACTCCAGTGGCGTGGTGAGCACGGGTCCCACGTCTGGGAATACCCATCCCACTTAGGGCGAAAAGCGTTACAATAAACAAATGATGGACGGAATGCTGACAATGCAGACATTCTCCCCCAGTCAAGAGATCTGGGTTAAATCCATCGTTCTTTTGCCCACTACGCCACCCCACTTCAGACATGGCCATATGCAAATCAGTCTTGACCCTGTGCCTCATGGGAACAGTCCAGCCCGAACTGCCAAGCCATGTCTTCCCTGGACCGGAATCAAGCATCCTAGGACCGGTTTCTGGCTATCAGCTGTCATCAGCCAGGATAGCTTGACTCCAGTGGCGTAGTGAGCACGGGTCCCACGTCTGGGAATACCCATCCCACTTAGGGCGAAAAGCGTTACAACAAACAAATGATGGACGGAATGCTGACAATGCAGACATTCTCCCCCAGTCAGTATGCTCAGACGTGAGTCCCTTGCTCACTTTGCCACTGGATTCAAGCAAGCCTGGCTGAAGACGGCTGAAATGCCAGAAACCGGTCCTAGGAAGCTTATTTCCGGTCCAGGGAAGACATGGCTTGGCAGTTCGGGCTGGACTGTTCCCATGAGGCACAGGGTCAGACTGATTTGCATATGGCCATGTCTGAACTGGGGTGGCAGAGTGGGCTAAAGAACGGTGATGGATCAAACCCAGATCTGTTGACTGGGTGTGAGTGTTTGATTGGTTCTGACGCTCCCTCCATCACCACCCCCTTTTGTGCCGCTTTGTTCGCCATAAGTTGGCAGGGTATGCTCAGACGTGAGTCCCTTGCTCACTTTGCCACTGGATTCAAGCAAGCCTGGCTGAAGACGGCTGAAATGCCAGAAACCGGTCCTAGGAAGCTTATTTCCGGTCCAGGGAAGACATGGCTTGGTAGTTCGGGCTGGACTGTTCCCATGAGGCACAGGGTCAGACTGATTTGCATATGGCCATGTCTGAACTGGGGTGGCAGAGTGGGCTAAAGAACGGTGATGGATCAAACCCAGATCTGTTGACTGGGTGTGAGTGTTTGATTGGTTCTGACGCTCCCTCCATCACCACCCCCTTTTGTACCGCTTTGTTCGCCATAAGTTGGCAGGGTATGCTCAGACGTGAGTCCCTTGCTCACTTTGCCACTGGATTCAAGCAAGCCTGGCTGAAGACGGCTGAAATGCCAGAAACCGGTCCTAGGAAGCTTATTTCCGGTCCAGGGAAGACATGGCTTGGCAGTTCGGGCTGGACTGTTCCCATGAGCCACAGGGTCAGACTGATTTGCATATGGCCCTGTCTGAACTGGGGTGGCAGAGTGGGCTAAAGAACGGTGATGGATCAAACCCAGATCTGTTGACTGGGTGTGAGTGTTTGATTGGTTCTGACGCTCCCTCCATCACCACCCCCTTTTGTACCGCGAAGTCCTAAAGTCAGCAGATTTCTGCTCATAAGCTTTTAAACAGTGGGGGGGAGTTGGGGAAAGTTTCAAGTACTAAATACTGCATAGACATTATTTATAGCGGGGGCGGATACCCCGGCAGGCCTTGTAACACTTATTCTAGGATACTGAAGAATGTAACTATACAGCGATGGAATTCTACCACACACGAAGTAGGGTGTGATATGTACAGAATAAGGCTGCTACAAATGTATACTATAATGTCTTTGTACCGTGAAATCTCGAAAATCAATAAAAAGTTTTCAAAAACAAAAAATAAGCTTTTAAACAGCGACCCACACATAATTTCGGTTGAGCTGGGAAGTAAGGATAAAACACTGATTGTAAATTTGTCTTTGTGCGTCTCTGCACTTGAAACAACACTCCAGTAGGGGAATACTGCCTAGAAGAAAGATCTAAAGCCCTAACATCAGAGACACGTTTAATTGAAACTAAACATAACAACATAGTAAGTTTTGCAGATAACATTTTTAGAGACAGAGTAGCATTGTCAGGCCAATCCATAAACAATTTAAAAACCAAATTAACGTCCCATAAAGAAGAATACTTAGCCAATGGAGGTTTGGAAAATCGGACTCCTCTTAACAAACGACAAACCAGCGGATGAGAGCCCACTGGTTTATTGTCGATGGGATGATGATTAAGTGAAATGGCTGATCTGTACAGGTTCACCGTGCGATAGGACTTGCCAGCGCTGGCTTCCGAGGCCAGAAAATTAACTATGAAAGTCACAGAGGCTGAAAAGGGATCGATAGACCGTTCCAGACACCAGCTTGACCAAAGAGACCAAGCGGAATTGTATGCTCTGGAAGTGCCGGGAGCCCAAGCCCGGCTGATAGAGTGAAGCTTCCTGAGAAAGGAATTGGTCAGTAGAGAGACGCCGGAGAGCTTCCAGGCCGAAAGAGTCAGGGACCGATCCAGAATGAGGGAGTGAGGGGAACCTCGAGGATCCAGAAGCAGATCTGTGGAATGAGGAAGAAGGACCGGAAAGTCCACCGCTAGTTCCAGCAGAGAAGGAAACCATATCTGGGATTGCCAAAAGGGCACTACCAGGATTAGAGACGTTTGTTGGCGTCGAATCTGGGAAAGAACCCTGTTGATCATAATGAAGAGAGGAAAAGCGTAATTGAGATGAAGAGACCAATCCTGAAGGAACGCATCGGTCGCTAAAGCTAGCGGATCCGGGCGCCAGCTGTAAAAGCGAGGTAACTGGGAATTGAGGCGGGACGCAAATAGGTCGATGAAGAAAGGGCCCCACTTGAGTGAGAGAGAATGAAACACGGAGGGAAGTAACCTCCAGTCGCTGGAATCCCGGAGAAACCGAGAGTGCCAATCCGCTACGGAATTGAGATTGCCGGGGAGATACTCGGCTTGGAGGGAGAGATTGTAGAGAAGGCAGTAATGCCATAGACTTTTGGCGAGCTCCGCCAGGGGTTTGGATCTTGTGCCACCAAGACGGTTGATGTAACGGACCGCAGAAACATTGTCCATCCTGAGAAGAACCGTGCAACTTACCTTGTTCTTTGCGAGGCTGCGGATTGCAAAGGAGCCTGCAAGCATCTCTAAACAGTTGATGTGCAATGACGACTCCTCTAGAGACCATGTACCTCCAGTCGAGATTGGTCCACAACGGGCGCCCCAACCCGCCAGGCTGGCATCGGATTCTAATACAAGATCTGGGGCCGTGGTGAAGATGGTCCTTCCGTTCCACGCATCTAAATGGTCTATCCACCATTGAAGTTCGGAGCGAGAGTCTTGGTCTAGGAGGATAAGATCTGAATAAGCCAGCCCCTGACGCAGATGTCGTATTTTTAAACGCTGAAGGGCTCGATAATGAAGAGGACCCGGGAAGATGGCTTGAATGGAAGCGGAGAGAAGCCCCACGATCCTTGCCAGGGAGCGAAGGGAGATTCGGGGAAGAGAAAGAACGTGAGAAATTTCTGATCGGATATTTGCGATCTTTTCGCAAGGGAGAAAGAGAGATGCCGAGGGAGAATCTACGCGAAACCCCAGGAAATCCACACTTTGGGAGGGAATCAACATGGACTTGTCTGGATTGATAAGAAACCCGAGATCGAGCAGAAGGGATTGGGTCACCTGAAGGTCCCGCAGGAGACCTGATTTGCTCGCGTTCATAAGAAGACTATCGTCCAGATAGATAATCAGACGAATTCCTAAAGCTCGAAGATAAGCCACTACGGGCTTCATGATTTTGGTGAAACACCAAGGAGCCGAAGAAAGTCCGAAGGGGAGCGAACAAAACCGATAAGTGACGTCCAGCCATTGAAACTGGAGGAACTTGGAATGTGAGGGATGGATAGGAACTGTCAGATACGCGTCTTGAAGGTCCAAGCGGACCAACCAATCGCTGACTCGTAGAGTGTCTCGCAGATGAATAATGGTCTCCATTTTGAAATGTCTGTAAACAACAAACTGATTGAAAACTTTGAGGTTGATGACCGGGCGCATCTTTTTGTTCTTTTTGCGAACCAGAAACAATGTGCTTAGAAATCCTGAGGGATCGAATGGGAGTCTTAGAATAGCTTTCTTTGTCAACAGGGAATGAATTTCTTGAGAGATCAGACGCGACACGTCGGCGGAAAAAACCAGAGGAGGAGACAAAGTATCCTGGAAAGGAGGAGCGTAAAACTCTATGAGATAGCCTTGGACAGAACTGAGAACCCAAGGGTCTGAGGTTAAAGTTTGCCATTTGCTTAGAAAGAGCGCTAAACGCCCTCCCACGGGAGGGCCAGAAGACAGGCTTACCTTGTTGGGAGAAACTGGAGTTGTTGTTATTGCCTCTGTGGCCCCTCTGACCACGTCCCCGGAAGCCACGGCCACGTTGGGGGTAGAACTGTGGCTTGTACTCTTGATAGCCGGCATTGGAGGCGCCTCGGGAACCTTGGGAACTGGAAAAGCGGCCGGAAGAGCGGTTCCTACCTCTGCCGGCCCTGCCGAAAACCCGGGGGGCAAAAACTTTTTTGATGGAAAGCTGGGCCTTGTCGAGAGAGGCAAAAGTGGAAACAAATTTAGACAAGTCCTTGACCAAAGAATCACCAAAGAGGATGCCATCCGCTTTGACCCCGGGGTCCTGAGAAGCCAAATTGGCTAATTTAGGGTCCAGTTTAATAAGGAGACCTTTACGTCTTTCATGTGTGATGGCGGCATTGGCATTGCCCAATAAACAAAAGGCACGTTGGGCCCAAAGAGAAACTTCTTCGGGATTCAACACCAGCTCTTCTGAGCGCGCTGACTCTGCCAGATCCAGAATGCGGGCAAGGGGGCCCACCATATCCAAGAGTTTGTCCTGACAAGAGGACCATGCTCTGTCTACCCCCTTACGAGGGTCCTTTCCGAACTTAGAAAAGAAGGTGAGGAGCGGTTGATCGATGGTGGATTGACCGTAATGTTAGAGGCCAAAGATGGTTTGGGGCATTCAGAATTTAGTTTAGCTCTCACCGATTTATCTAGAGGATGTCGCAGCTTCGAAGAAATGTACTCCCCCACATGGGGAGTGGGAAACCATTCCGTAGAGTTTGGGTGTCTAATTAAAGCAGGGTCAAACATAGGCATCCCCTCAGGGTCGAGAATAGGTTCAGACTCGAACGGGGACAATTTCTGCTTTTTGGGCGAAGAATCGCCACCACCAAATAGATCAAAAATAGTGTCATCATCTGTGTCGCATAAATCATCATCATCCATGTCCAGGATTGTATTATTGACCAGCTTCTTAGGAACCTCCACATGTTTGAGTTTGGCTTTACTTTTGCCAAATGTCAAAGTAGACCCCTCCTTTGACTGAGGCCTGGGAGGAATAACATCCTCAATCTTGCGCGAGGGAACCTCGCTGCTCGTAAGCGACACCTTTTTAGTTAGAAGAGTGGCAGGAACGAGTTTTCGTTTTCTGCTTTCCCCCGCAGACTGGGCCAAAGCTTTGGTCATAATACTGATGAGAGAATTTTCCATGGACTTTGACACTCTCTGCATAGAGTGTTCTACCGCAGTCTCCACAGAAGAATGAATAAAATCGCTCAAATCCGATTTAAAATTAGTATTCTCCTCATTATCAAGCTCAGGAGAGCTGGGAACCTCCATATTCACAAAACTGGCACACAAGGGGCTAACCCTGTCAAGAGAAAAAGGGGGGCGTGTACCAACAAGCTTGCCGGAGAAGGAAAAGCCTGAGGAGGTGTGTTCCAAAGCAGGCAGAGGAGCGCTGAGGAGAGCGTGAGGAAACGACTTAAAGATAGGCAGGCAGCGGTGAAGAAACGATGCGTCACCGAGGCAGCCTGAGGGAAGAACCGGCCAAGTAAGCAGAGCGCGCGCGCGCGTGAGCAGACGCGTTCAGTTGAAGAGCGAGGGGGAAATGGGAAACACGCTTAAAAACGAAGCCGTAACCACGGCGAGCAAGCATGCAAAACGCTCGAGGAACGAAGCGGAAACAAGGTGAAAATACATATGTGAATATGGCTAAACAATTGAGCACAACAGAATATTAAGAGGAGAAATAAAATAATCGACTTATCTGACTGCAAGCAGCAAGAAAAGAGGACTGCTTGCGGTCAGATAAGCCCATATATGGTTGGCCTGTCCTGATTGGTTTGTTTTTTGGTATTGTTCTCCCCATTGGCATGTAGTTTCTCCTACAGCCTTCTGGGGAGTGTAGTTTTTCGCTTATCTTGCTGCTATTGAAATAAATACAAGAAAAGTTAGCATAATAGGAGCCTCCGGTCTTGCCATAAAATTAATGTATTCAAACATGTTCTTATAAAATATTCAAACAATCACATAAAATGAGCATGCGAAGATGCGAAGCGCTAGTATCCGCCATGGTCAAGCCAGTTGGCAAACAGCATATGCACCCTTGGCGACAGGCTTGTACTTAGAAACTAATCAATAAGTATCAATTGCCTTGGACTAAACTAGTCCAGTACAATGACAAAGGATGAACCGGTCTCAGGAGTGATTTAATATCACTGGGGCGAAGGGAGAAGATAACACGGGCTCGGTGTATATATTGTGAAGCTAAAAATGCCAGTCAAACGAATGTGTCAATGTTATCATAGCGCTGCGATACACGAAAGGCACTTGACATACCCTATAAATAGAAAGTAAATGCCAACTTTTGCAAGGTTTCCCCTCCTACCCAGACCGTTTCACCCCAAGACACCGAACAGACCCGTGGATGTGCTGCCAGTGGTACTCCTCGCTCCACACCCCAGACATGGTGCGCACGTCGCAGGTCCCCTTCTCGGCCTCCGTACCGGCTCCATGCCCTAGTGTGAGTGCTGTGCTGAACTGAAGAATGACATGACAGCGCTTCTCCCAGTCCCACTCAAGTGTGAACACGCCAGAAACCCAAGAGCCGAGCCCACCGTCCGCATCCACATGAATTTCAGGGCACATGTGACATTTCAAAAGCGAAACCATGCAGTTTAAAACGTGATGGTGATATAGGCAATTATTCAGGACTCAGAGAAGCACCCCTCCTACACCCCTCCCCCTCTCGGGATGACCAATCCACTACCTCTTTGTCTCCTTCGGCCGCAGCCTGGCCCTCCCCCTCCCATTGAAATGAATGGAGTTTTGTTAACTCCTTCCCGGGCCACTGTAATGTGCGCCCGAAGCCTCCTTGTAGATGGCAATGTAATTCACAGCCATTCCCTCCATGATGACATCACTCTCTTCGTGTGTGCTTCGAGGGCGAGCAATAGTCCTCGCCCCAGCCAGCACATGCGCAGGAGGTCCCTGGCCACACCCCTTGCTAAAAAAAAACGGAATTTGTATTCAACACGAAGCAGTGAGCGCTTCTGCTCACTGCTGCGTGTTGAATACAAATTCCGGTGTTTATTTTTTAGGAAGCGAGCTGCTGCTTTGTGTACACAATCTCTCTTATCTCCTCCCCGATCCTAGTCCCGAAGCTAGTGAGGCAACGCCCCTTTCGCCCCTTAACACCAGCCGCCACTCTCATCTCACCATGCTTCACTCCCCTCCAACTCTCTCTACTGTAGACATCTTTATGACCCACTGAAGAGAAACCCGTCCCTTTTACGAACAACCACATGCAACCTGGTGACAGTTCATACACAGGGCCTTATTCGCAAAGGTAAACATACTTTTTGGGAGTAAGTTTACTATTAATTTGCTATTCGCAAACTACGAGTGCAATTTTATGTGTAATATTTTTACAACAGCAGATTGGCCTATCATTTAATGTGCGGATTTCTTCACATTCTTAAAGATAGTACACGCAAAACTGCACGCGTAGTTTGTGAATAGCAAAAAATAGTAAAGTTACACCATATGTTTGTTTACCTTTGTGAATAAGACCCACAGTGTGCACTATAGAAGAGTCAAATGTGCATTAAAATGAAGTACAGAACAAACCACACATATCGGCAAAGCAAATGCTCTTAAGAAACGCAAGATAAAGAAAAACGTGAACTACCCGCAAGTAGCGCATCACTGACTTGAATTACCATGGCTTTTGACACATTGTTGAGAAATGTATCAGAGTTTTGGCCTATAAAGTTAAGTACATCAATAAGTCACTGAGCAGGTGCACGACTCGCCCCGTCCCTTTCAAAGCCCACCAGCCGCCCCTGAGACACTGTACACCTCCCAGCAGCATGCACACAGCCTATGCCTGCACACATCGCACGCGCCGCGGCGCATCAGATCAGTACCCGACCACGTGACGCGCGTTCCAGCTGACCGAACCACGCTGCTAAGTGCGCCTCGTTGACTCTGCAATGTGCACCTCTCTGAATGCCCTCCTGGTGCGAGTTTTTAAACCATCAATTCCTGCAGCAAATAACCCTGTTTTAATTAAATACACCACACTTGTCAGAGTTTACCCAGACGTACTATAATACACCTCGCAAGCAACCCGCGCTCGTTGTTTTTCGCGCGAGAAGCATTGTGTTTAATTGTCAGGCGCGCGCGCACGCGTTACTCTAATTGCTTAATTGAAATGCGTCTTGGAGAGCTCTGTGCACCTCCTAATCGGAAAACTTGCGGAAGTAATTGTGCGTGCACGCCCACGTCACAACCGCTCAGGCGCCAAGACCGCGCGGTGTTAGTATTGTCCTCGGGCATCTTATTGTCTGTCTTTTTGTAAACCCTCCTCCTCACCCCCGCAGCCTCTCGGCGCTGCACAGTCACGGTGGTGCACAATTAAGAGTTTTCCAGTCGACTGCTCTGTGACAATGACTCCTTCAGACCTGAATAAAATATTCAGTAATGAGCCATCTCAGGAGGTACCTGTGGTTCTCGACTGGTGTCCTGCAATAATAAGGCAGGTTGAGAATGATAAGGCAGGTTGAGAATGATGTGGCAGGAAAATAGCTCTGTACTGGTCGGGACCCAGCCAGTGCTTTAAATGGAAATGTAAAACACATTTGCAATGCAATAAGTCTCGCATTTGCAAGATTTTGAACTATTGGCATTGTAAATGACAATGCCTTTTATGTGTTTAAAAATCCTGCAATCATAAAAGGCATTGTCATTTACAATACCAATAGGTCAAAGTTTCGAAAATGAGAGACCTATTGCATTGCAAATGCTTGTTATTTCCTTTGAAGAGTTCTTGTTGACTCTGTTTCAGAATTAATCACACCCCTATGCTTCTCCAAACCCCTCTCCAAAATGCAGTTTGACAAAGTGCTTCTACGTTAGGTAATAAATTATGTGGGAATGCTGAAACTGTGGATAGATTATGTGGCGAAAGTGGGGTGTGGATCGATGCTGGAGCTGTTGAGAGATGTGACTGTTAGGAGTCTAAATAAGTGACCCACAGCTCTTGGCATGATGGGCCTACAGGAAGCAAGTGCAGCAGTGGGAAGGTTCCGGGGCTTTGGGGCGAGCTTAGGCGTAACTAGAGTTGCTGCTAGATGTACTTGACTTGTGAGGAGGTACGGCGAGTGATGCTGATGCAAGTAAAGAGACTGGATTCGTACGAGATGATGGTGCCGGAGGGAGATGATGGGACTGTGAAGAGATGCTGAAGCTGCAGAGGTGGCCCAGAGTAAAGAGCAAGTATGAAGGAACGATGGCTTGTGAAGAGTTTGTATTTAGATAGGAGGCATGTGAATGGATGGGGTGGTGAAAACTGCAGCGGGAGAGAAAGGATGGAAGATGCAGGGTTTGCTGACACAGAGATGGGACCGTGAAGAGAGTCTGGGGCTATGGTTGGATGGAGCCGTGAATAGATGCTAGGGCTGTGGCGAGATGGGAGAGTGAAGAGGGGCAAATGATTTAGACAGATGTGATCGTGAAAAGCCACAGGGGTTGTAGAGGAATGAAAGAAATTTGAAGAGATGCAAGGGACATGGCAGTAAAAAGATGGAAGGGGCTATGAAGAAAGGGGGCAGTAAAGAATCGCTGAGTCTGTAGATGGATGTGACACCGATGAGATTCAAGGTATATAGAGAGGGACGAAGTAGTTAAAAGATGGTGGGTCTGTTGAGTAATACAGAAGTGAAGAGAAGCGGGACGGTTGAGAAAAGCAGTGAAGTCATGTAGGAGGTGAGGAGAAATGAGTAATTGACGAGGGGCAGGAGCTGTGGAGATATAAGACAATGACAGAGGCTGTAGCGAGATGTAACAGCGGAGATGCGGGGCCATGGGGAGGTGGGGCACGGAAGAGTTGTGTCGCAGCGGCCAGAGCGGCTGACTCCGGAGCCCAGAGCTCGCGGTTCGAACCCCGGCGCCAGCGGCAGCTCAGCTCACCATCATGTGACTCTGGGCAATAGCTCACTTTACCTCCCTGGCTACCCTTGGGCGCGCTTCACAAATATGGGAGTTAGGATAGAAGAGTTGCAGAGACTGTAGAGCGATGTCACAGTGAAGAGATGAGGAAATTAATAAGTGGGGCCTGTGGAGGAATTGGGAAGTGAATAAGCAAGGGTTGTCATGTGAATACACAAGAGATTCAAAGCCTTTGGATGGAGAAGACAGCTAATAGATGCAAAGACTTTGGACAGAAAGCCAGGAAGTGATGCAGGGTTGTGGAGTGACAGGCTCATAAAAAGAAGTAGGAGCTCAGGAGCGTAGCTTCAAGGAGGGGATTGAGGTGCTACAGACACCCTATTAAATGTATTGTGAAGTATATTGTTGGGTACAGGTGCTCTCAGTCGGGTATGGTGAATTCTCTGCTGAATTTCACACGGATTTCTAAATATACACAGAGACGAAAACCCACACTGTTGGTTGATTTACAAAATACTATGTTTCCTACCACTTACTACCCATAACAAGCAACATTCCCCTCCGTCTCCACTGTCCCTTACACCCCCCAATGCCCTGCTTGTCCTATTGTTGTATTTTAACTAGACAGGCTGCCAGTGTGATTGTTAGAAAATCTGAAGCTCGCGCCCTCCCAATCTTTCTCACCAAGATACATGCCTGCAGGTGCCATGGAAAGCGGAACCTATAAACCGGATGGATCCATGACGTTTGTGCATTTCATGTTGAAATATGTACTTTTCACAGATTTTGGTGTAAATAAAGAGGAACAAAAGAGATTCGACTTGAGGCAAACCATAGACGTATTGGTTTGGACAACAATGATAATTCAGCCCTCTTCCTTTCACATGAAAACCTTAACTCTTGACACCCCATCCCCATATCAGTGAATCAAAGTTTCCCATACAAAACCACGGAAACGACTGGACCAACTGGAGACCAGAATCAGGTCATAAGAATTTGTCCGGCCTAGGGGCTCAGATCATCACCTGTGGATGCCCACTACCGAACTCAGTGGTTGTCCCAGATTTAAACCACCGATGCCGGGCCCCAGCAGAATCCCCACGTCATGTTGCCCAGATGCCAGTCCTACCCTGGGCTGAATAAATTGACTGGGGAATGGTTATATATGGTGGGCCCCCAGGGTTCCGACAAGTATGGAGATTATTATCCAAGTATAGCACGCTCACCCGTGAGGGGTGACCGCCCCACAAATGCCATCTGAAGGCCAACAAAGATCAGCTTCATTAAAGAGAATAGCTCTTTCTGCATTGAACGGGAGCTGTATGCATATTGATGCGGTGTATTCTGTAATATTCTATATGTTAAGATTTTTTTTTTAAATCGGGTTTATTTGTAAGGTGTGCAAAACAACAATTGATGGACAGAATGCAGAACAATGTCATACATTCACCCCAGTACAGAGATCTGGGCCTAAATCCATCGTTTTTTTGCTCACCATGCCATTCCAGTTTGAACCCAGCCATATGCAAATCAGTCTTGACCCTGTGCCCCATGGGAACAGTCCAGCCCGAACTGCCAAGCCAGGTCCTCCCTGGACTGGAAACAAGCATCCTAGGACCGGTTTCGGGCTTTCAGCCCTCGTCAGCCAGGATAGCCTGATTCCAGTGGCATGGAGAGCAAGGGACTTACGTCTGAGCATACCCTTCCCACTCGGGGTGACAAATGCAAAAACAACAATTGATGGACAGAATGCAGAACAATGTCATACATTCACCCCAGTACAGAGATCTGGGCCTAAATCCATCGTTTTTTTGCTCACCATGCCATTCCAGTTTGAACCCAGCCATATGCAAATCAGTCTTGACCCTGTGCCCCATGGGAACAGTCCAGCCCGAACTGCCAAGCCAGGTCCTCCCTGGACTGGAAACAAGCATCCTAGGACCGGTTTCGGGCTTTCAGCCCTCGTCAGCCAGGATAGCCTGATTCCAGTGGCATGGAGAGCAAGGGACTTACGTCTGAGCATACCCTTCCCACTCGGGGTGACAAATGCAAAAACAACAATTGATGGACAGAATGCAGAACAATGTCATACATTCACCCCAGTACAGAGATCTGGGCCTAAATCCATCGTTTTTTTGCTCACCATGCCATTCCAGTTTGAACCCAGCCATATGCAAATCAGTCTTGACCCTGTGCCCCATGGGAACAGTCCAGCCCGAACTGCCAAGCCAGGTCCTCCCTGGACTGGAAACAAGCATCCCAGGACCGGCTTCGGGCTTTCAGCCCTCGTCAGCCAGGATAGCCTGATTCCAGTGGCATGGAGAGCAAGGGACTCACGTCTGAGCATACCCTTCCCACTCGGGGTGACAAATGCAAAAACAACAATTGTTTGATTGGTTCTGATGCTCCGTCCATCACCACCCCCCTTTTGTACCACTTTGTTCGCCATAAGTTGGCAGGGTATGCTCAGACGTGAGTCCCTTGCTCACTTTGCCACTGGATTCAAGCAAGCCTGGCTGAAGACGGCTGAAATGCCAGAAACCAGTCCTAGGAAGCTTGTTTCCGGTCCAGGGAAGGCATGGCTTGGCAGTTCGGGCTGGACTGTTCCCATGAGGCACAGGGTCAGACTGATTTGCATATGGCCATGTCTGAACTGGGGTGGCAGAGTGGGCTAAAGAACGGTGATGGATCAAACCCAGCTCTGTTGACTGGGTGTGAGTGTTTGATTGGTTCTGATGCTCCGTCCATCACCACCCCCCTTTTGTACCACTTTGTTCGCCATAAGTTGGCAGGGTATGCTCAGACGTGAGTCCCTTGCTCACTTTGCCACTGGATTCAAGCAAGCCTGGCTGAAGACGGCTGAAATGCCAGAAACCAGTCGTAGGAAGCTTGTTTCCGGTCCAGGGAAGGCATGGCTTGGCAGTTCGGGCTGGACTGTTCCCATGAGGCACAGGGTCAGACTGATTTGCATATGGCCATGTCTGAACTGGGGTGGCAGAGTGGGCTAAAGAACGGTGATGGATCAAACCCAGCTCTGTTGACTGGGTGTGAGTGTTTGATTGGTTCTGATGCTCCGTCCATCACCACCCCCCTTTTGTACCACTTTGTTCGCCATAAGTTGGCAGGGTATGCTCAGACGTGAGTCCCTTGCTCACTTTGCCACTGGATTCAAGCAAGCCTGGCTGAAGACGGCTGAAATGCCAGAAACCAGTCCTAGGAAGCTTGTTTCCGGTCCAGGGAAGGCATGGCTTGGCAGTTCGGGCTGGACTGTTCCCATGAGGCACAGGGTCAGACTGATTTGCATATGGCCATGTCTGAACTGGGGTGGCAGAGTGGGCTAAAGAACGGTGATGGATCAAACCCAGCTCTGTTGACTGGGTGTGAGTGTTTGATTGGTTCTGATGCTCCGTCCATCACCACCCCCCTTTTGTACCACTTTGTTCGCCATAAGTTGGCAGGGTATGCTCAGACGTGAGTCCCTTGCTCACTTTGCCACTGGATTCAAGCAAGCCTGGCTGAAGACGGCTGAAATGCCAGAAACCAGTCCTAGGAAGCTTGTTTCCGGTCCAGGGAAGGCATGGCTTGGCAGTTCGGGCTGGACTGTTCCCATGAGGCACAGGGTCAGACTGATTTGCATATGGCCATGTCTGAACTGGGGTGGCAGAGTGGGCTAAAGAACGGTGATGGATCAAACCCAGCTCTGTTGACTGGGTGTGAGTGTTTGATTGGTTCTGATGCTCCGTCCATCACCACCCCCCTTTTGTACCACTTTGTTCGCCATAAGTTGGCAGGGTATGCTCAGACGTGAGTCCCTTGCTCACTTTGCCACTGGATTCAAGCAAGCCTGGCTGAAGACGGCTGAAATGCCAGAAACCAGTCCTAGGAAGCTTGTTTCCGGTCCAGGGAAGGCATGGCTTGGCAGTTCGGGCTGGACTGTTCCCATGAGGCACAGGGTCAGACTGATTTGCATATGGCCATGTCTGAACTGGGGTGGCAGAGTGGGCTAAAGAACGGTGATGGATCAAACCCAGCTCTGTTGACTGGGTGTGAGTGTTTGATTGGTTCTGATGCTCCGTCCATCACCACCCCCCTTTTGTACTTATTTGTAAGGTGTACCTGTGCAAAATGAGAAAAATGTATTCTGCCACATTCTGCTACTGTTTAAAATTCCTCCTCTACCCGGCAGGTGCAGTGGCACCGGGTTCCAGACAAGTGAGGGGATCACTGCATCCAAATTAGGTGTGTTGACAAGAATGTTTAGAGAGTTGGTGACAGGCCAGGCCCATGCATGCGCCTGGGCCCTCGCCAATCACAAAAAATTTGGTACAAACGTGATTAAATTTAGAAGCACATCTGAAAATACTATGTTAGTCTCTCGCCCCTCTTGACTTGAGTTGCGCAGACCACTGCATTCTTTTAATGCAGTTCATCTCATCTTCAGAAAGGTGAACGAATCACACATATTCAATAGGCGGGAAGAGTGGAGAAAGCCCAGGGTTCGGGCTATAGGTTTATCATCTGATAATGGTACCTGCTTGTTTTTGAGAAGTGCTGGTACTCTCCAAATAAACGTATTAGGTCACTCTTGAGAAGTGCAGGCATTCTCCCTCTCAAAATACAAAAAGTGCTGGTACTCAGTACCGGCCCACTTAAAGCGCTGCTCCCAGCAGTGCACATCAATCGTGACATGTCTCAACTTCAGTACACTCCCACGTGACTCACGACAGGTGAAAACGGACAGGTATGCCTTCTACTTGTAGGGCCTGGCGCCCCTCAGCATGACATTCGCCCCCACCTCAGTCTCTCCTCGAGCACCCCGTCCGAAGTAAATAAATGGGGATCCTTTTTTATCACCCCCCACACACCAGTTACCTTTCTCCTTGTATCCAGTGTTTAAAATCTCTCGATGTTGCCCACGCACTGCTCTTTACGTCAAGTTCGCCCAGCCAGGTCCCAAACTCTAACGGGGTCTGCTCCTAGAACGCCTCCCTCATGGGACCAGCTCCTTCCTCGAGCCATTCATTAGGCAGGGCGTGCTCTGCCCCCTTTCGGTGGGAAGCTCTTCTAATTCAATATGTCTTAATTCACATGACTTCGTATGATCTCCCTCCCCGAAGGCAGTGCGGGTCACCCGTCTCTTGATCAACGCCAGGCCGGCCCCCCCTGTCCAGAAAGTGCAATAAAGTGTCCAATTAAGTCCCTTATTATGATGTTACACGAGAAAAAAAATGCAACAATGAGCAAAGAAATTCTAAGTGAAAATAATTTTTCAAATATTGCATTCATCTAACTCCACCTGTGTATTATAGGCACAACGTAAGTTATACAAATAAGGCAAACAGGCGTAAGTCTCCAATATATGTGAAAGGCATGCAGTACTTATATTCGATCATACGTCTATTCTGAATGGATTGCACTACAATGGGTTTACGCTGTTGTGTATACATTGTATAAACATTCTTTGTGAATGGAGGCCCACTCTTTCCTTACATCACTCTCTACTTCCAACTTTAGTTTCTCTCTCTCTGAACCCTCCTGGCCGAATCCTCTCTAGAAAAACGCTTGTATGGCAGCTCTCTCTGACATAGTGTCACACTCCCTTCCTCCCCTCTGGCATAACAGACCCCCGCCCCATCTAATTAAAGTGGACTGCTATAACTTGTACCACTGACCCTGCTCCAGCCTTCTGCTCTGCCAGGCAGTGCCCAGTTGCCTCTTCAAACACCAAAACAACAGGGATAACTTGTATTCAGCACGTATTTCTGCTTACAGCACCAGTGGGTCAAATTCCAAGATTAATAACACCCTCATGCCACTGGAAGATTTCAATTTTTTTAAATGTATTTGGTAAATTAAATTGTAGGGGCTAAATGCACTAGGCTTCTCAGATGTTCGTGCCAGTCCCGCTTTTATGTATTAAAGAACACTTAGTTCATTAAAAAGAACACATTGTGAATAGTGCCATCTAGTGGTCTAGCTAAGTAAGCAGCCTCATTATTAGTAAAGACGGCATGCTTGCAATTACTCTAGAAACAAGAAAAAAGTGCTGAGCGGCTAATTAAAAGACACCGTGTCACACCGTGAGTAAAAGATCCAGTCCGGGTGGGCAAGGCCAAAAGGACACAGGGCGGCAACAAGGAGGGACTAAAAAGCCTCACTGACAATAGAAAGCCAGGGTTTAGCATGCACGATGACGAAAGCCAATGGGAAAAAGGGGCGGAGCCTAGACTTCACTTCTGAAATTGTCTTGATTACAAGAGGCCTCGCAGAGTGAGCAACGCATGCACGCTGCAACGCTAGGCGAGACCTAAAAATCACAGGTACTGAATTTTTAGAGTACCTATCTGCTCCTGAAATGTGTCGGTACTCGCCTATTAAATATATTTCAGCAGTCCTGAGAAATGCTGGTACTCTCCATTTGAAACTGAAGCAGTGCAGGTACTCAGTACCGGACAGTACCTGCCCATTTAATGCACTGGACCCAGACCTGGCAACTGACAAGGTTCTGCAGGGTGAGGCACTCATCACACAGCCCCCTGCTAAAAAGTCACTATCATGCAGGCAAAGTTTTAAGGCATGGGCAAAGTGGGCAATAGACTAGGGCCCGTACTTAACAAAGGGCCCTGGGGAAAGTGAGCTTTCTCTATATCTCACTTCTAGTTTTATATCTGATCCTCTCTCCTTCTCTCTGCCAACCTCTGTATCTCTTTGCCCAATGTCATTTTAAGGATTTGTGCGGCCCCCGAAATTACATATTTCAACTGTTTTTGTGTGACCTCATTTCTAAGTGTATGTTTAGCAGGCATCAAGAGGGGTTGGATTAGCAGAAAATGGGTAATAATGTTCAAAGTTGTCCAAACAGGCCTCCAAAATGTGTCCTGCCTGAGACCTTGAAAAAAACCTTGAGATGACACTATCACACGACGAACAGTAACGCAAAGTGGAATCCCTTGCACAAAATAGGTTTCCAGCATTTGTGTAAGGGTTCTGCACTGCTGGCGTCAATTTAGGGTCTCAAAACCTCCCCAGACATGGGCTGCAGCTCAGCTGGTTCCCTGCCAGCCTTGCCATTCCCTGAAGTCTGAAGGCCCGGCAGAGAGACACTGTGCAAAGTTGGCCATCTTATGCATCTTAAGGGGACTTGTAGTTTCTGCACATGCTTAGTCAGATGTACATGCACTGTAAAGTGGCAGTCATCTTGGATTGGGGAACCTTCAATGTGCCACATATACTCAGAGCAATATTATAACACTCACTACAAAAGAGCATGGAAGCACAACACAAACACAACACAAACACTTCTCAACTGTCTAGCTTTGGATGCCTCGCATACCCATTAGTTCTTATCTTGCTCTGCTTTCTAGGATAACTCTTGTTCCTGAATTGTGAAAGACTTTGTCACACATCCTGTTCCCGCCCTGTGTAAGACTCTGCCCTGCTTCCCATTCCTGCTGCATGTGAAGTTTCATCTGGTTCTCTCATGTGCAAGACTGAAGAATGTTCTAGCTGATGCGTCAAGAATTTTCAAGTCTATTACAGACACGGAGGCGAGGATTATGCTTCTCTTTTCCTTACTACCAATTTCAGCAGCCAATCACAGTAAAAACAAAACAAACTACATTACCCATGTTTCCCTGTACCTCCCATATCACATGCTCCAGTAGTATGCAAGCCACTCATATAAGTGTCGATACCACTATTTTGTGAACTCTTTCTTTGAGATAAGACTATAAGTACAGAAAATTCCAGAGGGAAACAGGGTAATAGTCACCAAAGTTCTAATCTATTCAAACGTGGACTCAAAGCTTCCAGGTGATCGAACAGGGATGTCCAACAACCAACCGGTACTCGTGAGAAAATTCCAAACTGGGCCTTCAAGAGCGAAGCAAGGCATCAAGCCCTATACGACTCCTCTCAGGGGAATGCTGTCCATCAGATCAGGGTTAGCATCCCAACTGTTCTTCTGGTCGTTTCCCGAAATAGAAAGTAACCAACGTAAAGTCTGGCCCCAAATTAAGTATTACAGACTATTGCTAACAATTATTGGGTGGGAGAAGAAAAACAACACAATTGTTATGTCAACACATTGTTATGACAGTTTTCAAAATTGTATCAATGCACCAAATAAAAATGCATCTAATGAGTGGGATAATCCTCGCCTCCGTGTCCTTTTTAGAATTGAAAATGCTTGACGCGTCAGCTATAAAAACTTGAATTCTATGTCAGGACCGGAGGCTTCGATTATGCTATTTTAAAGCTGCATTACCACCATAGACGCCAGATTCACAATAGGTGTATAGTAATATTTATTAAAAGACATTTCAGAAGACCAGTCTGCAGCTCTCATAATGTCCTCTATGCGAGAACCCAAAGTATACGACTTGGGTGCCATGGCCCCTCTTGCGAAATGAGCCTCGAAAACAGATATGTCAATACTGGCTTCTGCTAGCAACCATCTCATCCACCTGGCTAATGTAGCTGACAACACCGGTCTGAAAGACTTCTGTAAGGCAATGAGTAATTGACCCCCAGCTTCCTGTCTCACATCACAAGTAGAGATCTCTTAATCTTCTAAATATTAAATCACACCTAACTGAGTATTATCTGGAAAACTCAGGTAGATACCAACCTGGTATTTGATTTGGTCCGGGGAGTGATAGTGAATGTAACTCCTTCTAGAGAGAAAACTCTGCCTGCCAAATCCAGAGCACGCACATCTGATACCCTTTTACATAAGATCTGATATAATAACATTGTAAGCTTGGCCAAAACCTGTTTGCGTGACAAATACCTGTTTGCTGGCCATTGCTTCAAGAATATGAGGACAACATTCACATCCCAAATAGATGCAGAGTCGGAGGGTTGATCATACAATCCCTTTCATTAATTTGCAGAATGAAGGGTGTTCACCTACTGGTTTACCTTCTATTGGACGATGAAATTATTCACCTTCCTGTATGCTAACCCAGAAGATGCCAAGTTTGAAAGAAAATGTATTACCATACAACACTCTGCCCCCATGGAATCAACACCCCGTAAGTTGCACCAAGCACACCATCGCTTCCAAGCTGAGGAATATCGTTTGTGGGTGCTACTTGCTCAGGCTTGTCTAATGAAAACCGCAGCTTGTTGCAAAATGCCTGGGCTATACCATCTTTCTCTGAAACCATCCAAGTCATCAACTTGAGTTGCCCTGATAGGACCAACAGATGAGGAAGTCTCTTCAGATCCAAGGGGAGAACCGGTTGAACTGGGAGTTGAACTGGAGGAGAAATCATTAGAGTTAGAGCTACCGGGAACCAAGGTAGAGCCCTCCAATATGGGGGTCATAAGAATTTATATGATCTCTGACGCCGATTTGCGACTGGACTCTGGGTATCATCAGGAATGGGGGAAATGCATAACCCCGAATCTAAGACCAGTCCTGGAGAAACACATCTGTCGCTCGAGCTTCCGAGTATGGACGCCTACCGAAAACATTTGCAAGCTGCCAGTTGAGCCGGTATGCAAACTGTTCCACTCTGCACAGACCCCACAAGCTGTCCAGTTGTTGGAACACCAAAGGATTCAGTCTCCAGTCACTGAAATCCCGTAAATGACATAAGTTCCAGTCGGCTATTGTGTTTTTCTTGCCCGGGAGATATGCCGCTGTGAGGGAGATGCGATGGCCGAGGCAGAAGTGCCAGAAATCCTTGGTAATCTCTGCCAGTAAACAGGATTTTTCCCCCCAACCTATTGACGTATCAAACCTCTGAGATGTTGTCCATCCTCAGCAATATACAACAATCAGTCTTGATAGGAGAGAGACTCCTGATGGCAAAAGAGCTCACCAGGAGTACCAGGCAATTGACGTGGTGGCTCAGTTCCACCTTTGACCACCAACCCCCTGTCGACACTGCACCACACCACACCTCTCCCCTCAACCCTAATGGCTGGCATCCATTTCTATCACTATTTCTGGGGAGGCGCCGAAAATGGTTCGACCATTCCAGGACACCATGTGTTCTAGCCACCATGTAATCTCCGTCCAGGCTTCGCCCAAGAGGAGAACCTTTTCTGTGTATGAGGGGCCCTTCTTCAAATGTTGAATTTTTAATCTCCATAGGGCTCTGTAATGGAGGGGACCTGGAAAAATGGGCTCGATCGAGGAAGCCGGAAGGCCAACATTTCTGGCTATTAACCCCAATGATACAGTCTGTCTGCACAACGCATACCTCAATTCCCTCTTGATATTGCAAATCTTTTGGGGCGGCAGAATCAATTGTGCTTTGACCAAATCTATCTGGAATCCCAGAAATTCCATCTGTTGAGCCGGAGACAGTACAGACTTCTTGAGTTGAATAAAAATCTCAAACTCTGAAGAAGCTGAATGGTCCATGACAGGTGGGTATTGAGCGTCTGAGAGTCCTGGGCCATCAAAAGAAGATTGTCTAGATACACAATTTGACGTGCCCCTGCGCTCTCAGCGACTCCACCACTGGTCTCAACAGTTTGGTGAAACACCAAGGAGCTGATGAGAGTCCAAAGGAAAGGGATGTGAATTCCATGCCCTGACCTCACCACACGAACTGTGTGAACTGTCTGTGAGGGGGAAAAATGGAAACAGAAAGATAGGCATCCTTCCGGTCTAGGCAGATCATCCAGTCACCTTCTTGTAGGATATCCCTTAGCAAGAGAATGCCCTCCATTTTGAAATGCCTGTACAGTATCCAGCCATTGAAATCTTTCAGGTTTAGGACTAAATGGGGACCTCCACCCTTATTTTTCGACCAGAAAAATAGGGCTTATGAACCTTTTGGTATGCAGTACTGAGAGACAAATTGCCCCTGTGTCCAAAAGTGCTTGAATGTCTGTCTATATAAAAGATTGTTCTGTTTGAGAAAAATACACTTGCCTTGGTGGACCAGACTGAATTGTGGAGTTGTAAAACTCCAGGTTGAAACCTTGTATGTTGTCTAGCATCCATGGATCCATGGTGATCCGTTTCCAGTTGTCTGGGAACAAACCCACTCTTTCCCCAATAACACTTCGGAAATCTGAATAATTCTTACCAAAATATCCTGTGTCCTGGATGGAGCCTTGTTGTCTGTGTCAGGAGCCATGGTGGAAGCGGGAGCGAACACCTCTGAGTCGTGTGAGGTAGAATGTGGGTCCTGTTTGGTCTCCATACCAGCCACTTCAGCCTCGGGGTAGTATCCATGGTGAGAGCCTTGTTAGGGTCCTCGGCCTGATGCACGTCATCCGTAGTACCAAGCCCTGACAAAAAGGCCTCTCCGGAATACCCTTTTGAGTGACATCTGGGCCTTGTCAATTTGTTGAGTAGGCGGAGTAAAAGCTGGATAGTTCTTTAACAAAGGGACACCGCACAAAAGGCCATCTGCCACAAAGCCGGCTTCTGAGGTGGCTGAATTATTACGTTTCGGGTCTATGCTCATGAGACTAGATCTCCGGCGTGGATACAGTTGCTGTTACCTAGCGGGCAAATAGCTCTCTGCGCCCAGCCTATCAGATCATCTGTATTTACCGGCGAGTTTGACTCTTTGGCATAGTATGCCAACTCAAGAATTTTGCTCAAAGGTCCTTCCATGTCAAGGAGCTTATCTTGACAATTGCGTCATGACCGGTCTGGGCCCTTCTTAGGGCCTTTCGCATATTTTTTTGCATAAAAGTGACCATGGTAGGGTCTATCTCTAGCGCATCTGCGACCTTACCCGCAAGGTCTGGCTGTGGGTGAACCCAGACCTCCTTATAAAAACTTTGGCAGATGGGGGATTGTACATTCTTTGCAACTTCTGGGGGGGGGCAATTGTAAGCTCTGGGGTGAATTATTGCTGTGGGCTCAAAGTGGAGTACCCTAGGGGTCTTAGCAGGGGCTTTTTTCTTTTTACCAGGCTCTGGTTTATCACCCTCATCGCTGTCACCAGTGTCTGAGGAGGAGTCCGATCCCAGGGTATTGGCAAAAGAAGAGCTACGTGATTGAGAGGACTCTTGTCGGAGCGCTATAATCATGCTCAGACTCTCTCTTACGCCTCAGCTTCTCAAATGCATCTGCATGTACATCTGCCTGGGATTTGGCCTTGGTTTTGTCTTTTTTTGAAAGGACAGGGCTTTTGCTGGCTGGAGAGATCAGGGGTTGCCAGCCCTGTTGGCGTGCATAATCACGCAAGTGCCCAGTAAAGGGACCCAGAGCCCGTACCAGCGACTTATTCACTGATTGCTGCACACTGTAATCTAGTGCGTCCACTAAATCCAGCTCACACTGGTCACCAGCATCATTCTGGTAGTAGTCTACCTCAGCCTCGAAAGGCTCCCATTGTGCCATTCTCTGGATAAAGTATTGGATACACAGGAGATCAAGAGAAGAAAGGGGAAGTGGAAAAAAACCCTGCCAGGCAAATGTGGAAAAATCCCACCTAGGCAGTGCCTATGTAATTTAGTACAACCCGGTGCATAATCTGCACTCAGGGCTTAAGGGGAGCATTCCTACATGCCACCACACTAAAATCAAGGTTGTGCTATGTGCAAAAAATGCCTGCGAACGCTCTGATCACTTTCCCTGAGCATCGTGTTTGAACTCTGCACATGCTTGTTGTGGGGCTATCACTGTAAGGAGAAATAGGACTGCACTCATCACAGAGACGCGTGGTCCGCTTCCTGCCCCCACTCCACAGAGGCTACTCAGGCGTCGGAAATCCGACTGCCATTAAATGCAGGGGAGAAGAGTTAATTACCAATTAACCCTCACGCTGCAATGTGCATAACGTTAGAACCAAAAAACGTCATTAATGCCGCCACACATAGCACGTTTTACAACAACAAGGGAACCTAATTAATGGTCAGGGACCTTGGGTATCAATTATTTCCAAAGAACAGCACCCTGAGACAATGGGATGTCCAGGAGGGGTCTCAGCGTTCTTGTGTGGCTCCCATAAGAATTCTTTATATCCTGAGACACCATCTTCCTTGCCTTACCACTTCTTAATATCTACCCTTCAGAATTCTTCATTCCCCACTCCAATATGGCGGTACCACTTAACCGTCGCACGTCTGTTCACGTCATCACGTTGTGTCCTCGTGTTCACATTAGTACGCTTAATCACACCCACCTGGCTCCACATTGACCAGCAGAATCTGGTCTACGACTACAGTAAGAGCACTTAATTCCCTTGCCTCAGCCCTAATTTTGAAAGGCAATTCACGTCACTTACTCTCCTTTTTACTCTCAACTAGTGACGGGTCCTGGTCCGTTAGCTTTCACTCAATTTTGACCTTACCGTGCTTCATCCACCCTAAACAACAACATTGGTTGCCTCAAACAGCACTTTACAGTTTGTAACCTATTGCTCTGCACATTGGTTGTTGTTTCTCCTAATGCATGATTCCTTACGATCAACCAATTTCCCAATTCCCACCAGTAATTGAGCGTTCGGACCTGGTTCACTCAAACGTTTGCCGTCTGACCACCGGGATCCGGACGCCCTCCCGCTAATCGTTGTACATCGGCGTACTTGTGACCCCCCGCGAGGCAGGGATTCTCACACCACTGCGCTCAGGGTCTGTATTTATTATTCTTCACCTGATTTCAACTCATTATCTTATGATTCCTTAATAATAATTCCCCTTATCTCCTTCAGAATCACTAAGAACTGTTTTTCCCGGTTTACTCTACCGCTCTACGGTCTGAACATTCGTTCTAGGGTTAGTCATTACTTAATATGTGTCACACTGGACCTAGCATGCCCTACCCACCACAATAGTTTCTCTTAATCTATCACTGGAGACCTCTCAACACCTCTTAACACTTCATGGTATGCAATGGCAGCGTTGTGATTGGCTAGGACGCTGTATGTACAGGCGTCTATGGGGAGGCCGTTTTCTCCATGTAGGCTGAGAAAATGGGAGAGTGCTCATGACTGGTTTGGTCAGCCCGGCCGACCAATCAGTCAACGGCCATAACATTGGGCTAGCCACTCCTCCCCGACCTGCCCACACTCCCACCCCCAACCAGGCATATCTTTCTTCTGCTTTCTCGCAGTGCGAGAAGCAGATACGTTTTTACGTTTCTGCTACTCGCACTGCGAGAAAGCAGTGGGGCGACGCTCCAACGCCCACGTGGAGGAGCCGCCCCTGCATCACAACATTTCCCCTTTAACAAATATGAGAAGGAAAAGGAACAGAGCCACAAAAAGCAATTAAAAATGTGTTATGCAATACAGAAATTTTTCACATACAACATTCATTATGCAGAAGAACAAACTTGTCTTTAAACCTGCGAAGTAAAATGATTTTTTTTTTCCAGAATATAATCTTTAAATCTATAAGGTAATTTTCTAGAACGAACATTCTGTCTGTTGACTGTCACCTCACTCAAGGAAGTCACAGGGAATAAAACATCTTGTGGTGTCACAGAATCTCCTTTAGAAATTGTGGCAATAGCATTAGAATATGCAGTGTCTTGTAACCAATTATAAGATTGACTCCGGTCAGCATTAAAAACAGAACGTGCCTTGATGATATCTGCCTGTGAACCAGTAAGTAGGATCAACCTACTCTTGTTCCACCAACCCCTGTTTTGTAATAAGGCGGTACCTTTGCTCACCTGAATGACCAATGCAGGTGACGAATACCTAGATGTTCCTTTTATAACTCTTTTGGGCTTTTTGATTCTGACCCAATCAGCCACCTTTAAACCTGATCTTTAAAATGCTTACTAGAGTCAAAATGAGACTGCGTGACATTTTGTTTATCCTCAACTTTGGATTTAATGGAATCCAGAGATTTCATTTCTTGAGCGCTTCTGCTAACAAGCCAATTAGGACACAAATGGGAATGAACTTTCCTCCCTCTAAGCAATGTACACGGTGCGACCCCAGTGGTACTGTGAGGTGTGAGGTTGCATGACCAAATCTTGGGGCATATTATCAAGTGGCAGCGATAATTATCGCTGGCCACTCTTTGCGTGAGGATTTTTATCGCCGGCTACCGCTGGAAATTATCACCATGCTAGCACCGTATTAACAACGCATAGCGCAATGGCGATAATTATTCCAGCAATAGCGGTGTTTTACATGGAACATCGCTGGTTTTCCAGCGATGTTCCATGGAAAACGGCGATATCCATGATGATAGGGCCTGTGGTCTTAGCCACACAATCCACCCCCCATGTTAGGTATGCCTTAGTCAGGAATTTAACAGTTGTTAAATTCTTGCATAAGGCATACTTAACGCAATTTCAAGTATTGCTAGCCCTCGTTGATAATATCGTGAAGCTGCCTTTGCGATATTATCCCATGTTGTTTTCACAGCCACGCCTCCTTTGCATCTCATTATCGATGCGAGGCGAGACGTGTGGAAAACGGGCGCTAAGTCAAGGAATCACGCGCTAGCTTGTCCTTGATGATAATGCGATAAAATTATCGCCGCTTTTTGCCTGAAAACGGACGTTAAAGCGGCGATAATTTTATCCCGGCCCCTTGATAATATGCCCCCTTGTTCTTTACAAATTCTTGAACATTTAAACCCGAGGACAATGCAGTCTGCACACACTCCTTGGCCATTCTGTTCCCCCTTTTAACTAGGTCATTGAAGGAGGGTGAGTACAGAGCCACTTTAAGGTGTTGGAAATCATTATGCTAAAAAACATACACAATGATTGTGAAATGAAAGGGGTTCCGTTGTTTGTGACAATTTTTTTGGGTGGTCCCTCCAATTTGAAAACATGTTCTACAAATCTTATGCCATTATCAGTAGTGGGACCATCACAAAACCAGTAAAACATCCTAAATTAATCCACTATTAAGATTAGGTATTTGTTCTCAAAAGGCAACATTTCATAAGGACCAAAAAAGTCAAGATCAACTTTTTCCCAGAGTCCTTCAGGAAATGGTACAGGATGTAGGGGTGTGTTAATGGTTTTCCAGCGTTTGTCAGAGAGCAGACATTCTGCACAACTCTCAATAGTTAATCTAACTTGACTCGCCAGAGAAGGCCACCAATAGTATTGTTTAAGGCGTTGACATGTTCTGGTTACCCCTAAATGACCATGATAAGCTATCTGAATGATTTCTTTATGCAGACTTTTTGGAGGAATGAAGAGATCATGACGCATCATCATCTCATCAACAACTGACAGTTCTGATGCCACAAAGAGAAATTCTTAATCTCACCAGAAAGAGATCTGCTTTCTGGCCACCCTTTGATAATTAATTCCTTGACCTTGTTGAGGTAGAATCTTTGGAGTACGCCTCTCTCCAGGTCCCTTCAGAAATAGGAGCCCGCTCCAAAACAGCTTCCACTGCCACAACAACATACTCTATATCCACTGTATCATTCTCTACACACTCAAGAGACATGCATGATAAATAGTCTGCTCTAAAGTTCTTCCCACCGGGTAGATGCTTGATGACAAAATGATACTCTTGTAATGTAGAGAGCAAACATAATAACCTATCAAAAGCCTTATTAGTTCCTCCGACACTGAGGATATACATTAGTGGTTTGTGATCTATAAATACTTCACATTCACAAACCCAAATGTATGGCTTGAACTTGTGTATTGTCCAGACAAAGGCGAGTGCTTCTCATTTGATAGTCCTGTGGCGTGTTTCAGTGGGTTGTAGTGATCTGGAAGTGAATGCAAAGGTGTGTTCCTTGCCACCAACCAATTGCCCAAGTACAGCACCGAGTTCCAGCAAACTTACATCTACATTCAAAAAACATTTGCATTCATCCTGAAAGGGTTGCAAGGCTGGTGCCTGCTCAATAATGATTTTGACCTTGTCAAATGTTCACCCAAATGAACTTGGCACCTTTTCTAAGTAACGCCCTTAAAGGTTCTACACTTTGAGCATACTCATGCACAAAGCGAGCATAATATTCGGCCAACCCTAAGAATGAACGTAAGGCTTCTTTATCTCTAGGTGGAACAGCTTTACTTATTACTTTGATTAAGCAAAATGTGGGTTTGATGCCTTGTGTAGACAAGGTGTGTCCCAAATAATAAAGTTCTTGATCACCAAACTTACATTTCTCATGTCTGATGGTCATACCAGCATTGCATAATTTTGATAGAACTTTGGCCAATGTGACGTTATGGACCTCGTGACTGCTAGTGTGCAACAGAATGTCATCCTGGTTAGCTTGGACTCCAGAAATGTCTTCGGAAAGGGAATCCATGAACCTCTGGAAAACGCTAGCAGCGGAGGCCAAACAAAACGGGAGCCTGAGATACTTGAATGCCCTAAAGGGAGTCACAATAGTTGTAAGTTTTTGGGACCCAACGGTAAGGGGAATTTGGTGATAGGCAAAGAGAAGAATTTGGAGCCCCCGGACCAGCCAAAAGTTCATGAATTCGGGGGAGGTGATGAAAATCCACAAGGATACTGTTATTTAAAGAGCGCAAGTCCGCACATAGTCTCACCTCCCCAGACTTTTTACTTACAACTACAATGGGAGATACCCAAGATGAAGAATCACATGAAAAAATGATTTCCTCCGAACAAAGATTTTTTATTAATCATTTCTGACACTTAGAGGCAAAGGTCCAACCTTATGTATCACAGGTTGAGCATTTGCTTTAAGTCAAATTTGGTGCTCAAAATCTAGCACTGTGCCTATTTTATCAGAAGAAAACTGTGGAAAATTGGTTAATGATGGTTTCAATATCCGGAGAGGTACCTGGAAAAGAAGCTTTGTTAGAGTCTACAATAATATCTACAGTACACGTCATCTTTTATGTAACCTTCTGGAAGGTCACCTAGCACAACAGGATTATCCAGACCGGGCTTTAAGTAAATTCCAATTTTTGCTAGATCTTGCCAGCCTAAAATGCTTATCCCTTTAATGGCTACATACACTTTAGTAATGGTATGTCAGCCTGATCATACCACGTTTGCTCTAAAATAACCAAGCATGTAAATTTCAGTTTCTCCAAAGGTTTTAGGATTGCGTCAATCTGAGAGAGCGATACAGAACCAATCCATTTCTCCTGAAACGTAATATCTGATAGAATAGTGATTGGTGATCCAGAGTCAGCCATGACTTCAAGTGGTACACTCCCAATTATGGCCTCACACCATGGCTCCTTTGCATTTCGTACTTCACTTATTGAGTTGCATTCAATTGTTAGAACCACATTACTGAGTTCCTCACAAATGTGGGCATCTTCAGTGATGTCAATGCTGTTGATCTTGGTTTATCTCTAGGTGCTCTTGCAAACAGCTTGGAAATGTCCGATTTTTTTGCATGACATGCACCTTTTTCCAATGGCAGGACTATTGAGATTTGAACCACATCTAAAACATATAAGAGATTTCTTAAATGGGGGTTTACCGGGATTGTTGCCAGCAGATATAGAACTAATGGAATCCTCGGCGTGTAAATTGCCTGAGCTGACTGACTGTCCTTCATGAATGGCTCTGAAAGAAACCATTGAACGTTCTACTCTATCATTTGTCAAATGAATAGTTTCAGCCAAGGTGGAGTTCCTACAACTCGAAAGTCTTCTCTGAACTTTTTGAGAATAATATGCAAAGACAAATTGATCTTGTATTGAGATGTCCATGCTGCTCCAAACTCACAAGTTGAGGCTAGCATCATAAGTGCTGCTGCATAATACTCA
The DNA here is from genome assembly GCF_964204655.1 of Triturus cristatus. NCBI lineage: Eukaryota > Metazoa > Chordata > Amphibia > Caudata > Salamandridae > Triturus > Triturus cristatus. The sequence continues at coordinate 1,450,296,279 of NC_140591.1, forward strand.
ACCATTTCATTGGCGCTTTGTTTCCTTTTGTTGAAATTGTGATGTTCAAGCATAATGCTTGGTTCTTCAGCATATTGCTTGCCCATTCATGCTAAAGCTTCCTTGTAAGGATCCCAGCCATCTCCTGATCCTCCTTGCGGTATGAAATGTGGCAAGTGCCCCTAATCCAATGCAACTATACAGGACTGCCGCTTTGGGTGCAGGAGAAAAACATGTGCCGTCGATTGCCACCAAATAGTTCGCAAATATTCTTACCCATTGGCGCCACTTAATGATTGGTTTACCAAGTGCTTGTAAGAACAGTGGTGGTGCAGTGATTTGTTGTGAAGAGGCCATTATCACAGGTAAGGGTTAACTTTAATTGAGAAAAGTGCAAGCTTGTAGTGAGTAGCAACAAGCTAATTGTATGAAGTTTTATAGTCAGTGAACAAATGTCAAGGATACTGAATAAAAACAATATAACTTTAAAAGGTCCAACTGAATAATAAATATTGTCTCTGTACCCATAGACAAAAATATTTCCAGTGTATTGCAGAAAGAAGAAAATAAAATATATGAAACAAAAGTGCCTGTGAAATACCTGTGTTTCTTGAAAGCAGCTTGTGAGGAGGAAGTGCTGCCAGAGACTTTGTGTCTGGGAAAGTCGAAAGGGCAACTGGGAGGCAATACTGTAGTTGCGTGAGTGAAGGGGTATGCACAGAATTTCAACGTGCTGCAGGTAACAAGCGCCAGCAGGCTGCGCTGCATAAAGCTGAAATAGGAGACAAGCACTGCCGTAGAATGTGCTGTTGCGCAATAAACAGACCACGCTGTTGTCTTAAGCGTAAAAGGCCATTTATTAGGACCAGGCTGCATAACAGTAACAATAACCAAAACAACATTAAATCAGTAACAACTCCCCACATCACTCTTCAACCCTTCACTCCTTTCACCCACTCCAAACTCACATTTTGTACCACTCCATGCCCCTTCCGTTCCTCATCCATTTCACAAACCTCCTAGCATCCTCTCCGATATCATCTGCCATTTCACTCATGCCTCCATTACCCCCACCTCGTTCACTCTCCCCCCCCCGAGGGATGGGTGTGCCCGCTAATGACTCCCCCCACCCCTCCAAAGTACCGCCAACCAGGTAATCCCCTTTAGGGCGGTTACCTGACCCCCCCCCCCCCGGCTGGGCAACCACTGCGTCCCCGTCTACTCAAGCATCCCTGCAACACCAAATTGCCTCATTCCAGAGCTTGCTGACCACATCTCTCATCGCCATCATGTAATACGCATTCCCCATCCTGGAAAGATGCACTCCGTCATCCCTAAACAGTAGCGGTTCCTCCAATCGCAGTCCAGGGTGAGCAATAACCTTAATGTCCTTGTCCCTACAAAAAACTTGCATTGCCCTGTTAAGCTTCCGTCATACTTTCTCAATAGCCCCATGTTTGATAGCACCCCTCCATATTCTTCTCGGAACAAATTCAGTTCAAGCAAAGCAGGTCCCTGCCAGTCTGTGCTTCAAAACCTCCAAGTCTCTTTGCATCTGCTGTAAGAGCACCAAACCCGACAGCCGAACCAAATCATTCTCTCCCAAATGGATGATCAACAGATCAGGGCATCCCTTCTGTGGGACCATCTTCGCGAGCCAGGGCAATAGTGGCCCCCATCGCATTCCCCCTTTTCCCCACCAGTGCACCTCATGATGTCCTTTGAGTCCCAGGTTACGGCCGTACACCTGTTGCTCCGCATACTTTGACGCCCAATGCACGAAAGAATGCCCCACAATCCACATGACCGTCTTGGCCCCAGGTCCGCCCACGCAACCTACGAGAGAAAACAATGTTAAAAACACGTATTGAGCCAGCCACCCCATCCACCCACGCCCCAGCTCCATTCGCCCAGACCCTTCACTTCCGAACATACCGCTCACAGCACCGGGACATCCATCTCCCAATCTGCCAAATCCTATCCCAGGACCACCCCAGCGGGGCCGCCGCCCCAATACGGAACGAGTGTGTCCCAAAACCTGCTGGCTCCAAGCCCAAGTGCACTAAAGCCTTACGCAACACCGCCAACAACTGCCCTGCTGTCACCATCTCACTGGACATGTGACACAATATCTCGCCACTCACAGCCTGCATGAAAAACACAAACAACCTCAATTCAGCCACCGGGCACACACCCCCAACTGACCTGTTTTGGACTGACCCAACCAAATCCCCAGTCGCCTGGCATCCAACCTGATCTCCTCATTCCGCCTACCAGCCAACGCCTGCGTGCCCAACACCTCATAGACCCGAAACGCCCCAAAAAACTTCCAAATCATGAACAAACGGAAAATTCGGACCTCAAACTCGTCATAACAACAGAGCGGCAAAACCGCAACCAACCTGACCAACACTTCAAACGTTATGGCCTCCCGCAAAACCCTCCCCCCCCCCGTTCGCTTCCTGGTCCAACCTCTGAGCGCCCTACTCACAATCACATCTTTCGTCGGGTCAAAACGAAAAACAAACAGCAATAAAACGACACTCCTGACAATTTCCCTGAAATAGTCGCCGCCGACAGCCTCTTGTCCTTGCAATGCAGTACAAACTGTAACACTCCTTGCTCCACTGCTGCACGTTCCCCAAAAGCAGAATCCCCGCGCCATCCCATAAAGGATCCAAACTCAGCCCACACCAGTCTGTAGATCCGCCTGGTGGTAGCAGCAATAGAGTTCTCAACTAGGCCTATCACCCTCACTCCCCCAAGGCCCAGATGTCGTCCAGCAAGCACGGTCTTGCACAGATCCGCTCCTGGTGCCAATCACCGGAAACGCTGCCACTGCGAACGAGACAAAGCATCCGCAATGTCATTATTCTCACCAGGAACATGCTTGGCTCGAAAAACCACATTCAAGCGTAAACATTTCAACATGAAACTCCTCAACAAGCGCAGCACTCTGAGGTCCCTTGCCCTCTGTCGGTTGACCAATTCGACCACAGTCATGTTGTCCACATGGAACAACACCGCCCTGTTCTGAAACTCGGGACCCCACACTTCAAGAGCCACCAGCAAGGGAAAGAAATCCAAAAACGCAATGCTCCTCCCCTGCTTCATCCAGTCAGCCGGCCAGGTCTCCGCGCACCACCTACCATCCCAGAAAATTCCAAAACCAGCTGCCCCAGCCACATCTGAGTAAATTTGTACTTGCCAAACCATCCTTTCGTCCACAAAGTCCAAGGGCACCCCATTGAAATCAGTCAGGAACGTCAGCCATGTTCTCAAGTCCGCCCGCACCCCCATGGAGATCCGGACCCTGTGATGGGGAAGGACCGCCCCCGACACAGCCATGCCGAGCCGTCTGCAGAACATCCGTACCGCCCTGACCACCCTGAACGCGAAGTTCAAGAAACCCAGCAGTTGTTGCACCACCCTCAACGCAATCCTCTTCTCTCCGATCACCCATATGAGGCACGCCTGTATTTCCGACACCTTCGCGGCCGGGAGCCGAGCTGTCCACTGGTTGGAATCCAGCTCAATGCCCAAGAATGTCAAGATACAGCATGGCCCACTTGTCTTCTCAGGGGCCAACGGCACTCCAAACTGCTGCAACAACTCTTAGAACCATGCCAGAGCCCTGCCATAATCCCCTGAGCACGCCTTCCCTAGGAACAGGAAATAATCCAGATAGTGCGTGACGTCTCGATGCCCGCTAAGGTGCGTAAACGCCCACTGCAAGAAAGTGCTAAACATTTCAAACAACACGCATGAAATCGCACACCCCATGGGTAGAACTTTGTCCACGAAGATGGCCCCGCCAAACTGCATTCCCAGAAGTGCGAAATCCGGGGGGTGTATAGGCAGCAGGCGGAATGCCGACTTCACATCGCAATTCGCCAGTTCCACCCCTGGTCCACACACCCGCACCAGGCGGATCGCATCATCCACCGACGCGTAAAGCACCCGTGAATCTTCCTCCGCAATGAAATCATTCACAGACTGTCCCTACAGCCAAGAAAGGTGATGTATTATGCAAAACTCACCCTCTTCCTTTTTCGGCACCACCCCCAACGGGGAAATAATCAAGTCATCCATTGGCCAGTCATAGAATGGGCCCGCAATCCTCCCCTCCTCCACCTCCTTTTGCAGTTTGGCCGCCACTACCCCTGGCAATTCTTTGGCTGATTTAAGATTGTCGGCCCACCTCTTCCATCTGGGACCTTGATAACCTACCCGAAAACCTTCCGTAAAACCCCACTGAATCTTCAACGCTGCTTCCCTGTCTGGGTAAAGGGAGAGCCACGGGGCCATCGCCTCTACCTTAACCGGTGTAGGGGCCCTTCTGTCCAGCCTGACCCCTCTCTTTCGAGTTCCTCCACTGCTCTGAAGGGGTGGCCAGTGTAAGGCATTGCGTAAGGGCATGTTTCCCCCCACACTTCGAGCATTCATGCTTGAACTTGCACTGATACCAAGAACAGTAGCCCCTGTTGTAGCTCCAACAGGCCCCGGTATTGTAGCTGCCTGGCTTGGTAGCCTGTCCTGCGCTACCTGTTCTGGCTGCGGTCCCCCCTGCCCCGCTTTGGGTAGGACGCGGCTGAAAAGACCGATACGTGACCGGCAAACCTCTAGCCGTGTGAGTCGATGCCGAGTAATGCGTTGATGCCATCCACTGCATCCACAGTTCTTGATCCACCTCCCCCCTGTGCTTGTCCGGATTCACACTAACCCGAGCCCTAAACTCTTCGTCATAACTTAGCCATGCGAACCGCCCGAATTGCATTTGGGCCTTCTTGATAATGTCCATATACTTCAGCAACGCTATGGCCCTGTCCAGATGCTTCTCGTAGTATATGCTAGCATAAATGAGAAACGCCGATGTCCAGTTTTACATGTTCACCGGTACCCTGGGCCACCTAATCAACTCCCGTTCCTCCTCCTTAGAGCCTTCCTTAGCCTGCACTTCCCGGTGTAATAATTTAAACACGTCTCCATATTCATGTTTCCATATCCTGCTCTTAATTTTGTCCGACAGATGCAACCCCAGTGGCATGGCCAAGCCCATGTAGGGCAGCTTCTTCGGGTGTTTGTCATCCGACTTGTCCCCTTTGTCCTCCTTCCCGTCCACCTTGTCCGTCTGCACTCCCGCTGTGGTCACCGACTTACCTCCTATCTGCTTGTCCACTGGCGTGGGCCTGCCCTTCGGTATTCCAATAACCTCCCTCACTGAACCCTCTCCCACTCCGATCGACCTACACGCCTTCTTCCTCCCCCCTTTCGGGCCACCGTCCCATGCTGCCCACCAAGAGCCCTCACCTGCTAGTGACGAGTGTCGCTCTCTGAGCCGGCCTCTGGAGGTGGAAGCCTGGCGTGTCTCCGCTTTCTCCTTCCCAGATGGTTGCCGCTGCACCTGTAATACACCAAGGTCTCCGTTGCCCTTTCCCGTGCCCGGTCCGTCATCGTCATCCCTCACCTCCCCGTCCTCAAGCTCCTCACTCTCATCCTCATGGTCCAACTCAACCTCAGGCTCCAAACCCACAGGCGTCCACAACACCTCTCTCACCGCTCTTTTCACAGCTCTTTGCCACTCACTGCACATGCCCCACGACCCCCCTTCACACACGACGCCGTTGCCCGCTCCCGCGCCGGAGGGATGGCGGCCGCGGACCGCCCTGCTGCTTCCTGACGGTGACATGGGGCCGTCTTGCGCCCCGCCATGCACCCCCGGACTCTGCCGACATCCGCCGACTTAGAGCCCCCCTACCCCTCAGGTCGCTCCAACCTGAGTGAACCCCGGCACCATCAGGCCTCAAGCCGTCCCGGCCGTCCCTACCTGCACCTGCGACCCTCTGCAGTTCTCCTCCCCCCCCAGACCTGTCTCTCCTCACCTTACCCAACTCCTCCTGCTCTGCCCACCTCTCCTCCTCTGACGTGGGAGTAGGGGGCCCCTCAATCTCCTCTTCCCAGACCGCTCCAACCCTGTGCGCGCTCTGCTCCGCCCGCCTCGCCTCAGAAAGTTGCGCCAAAATGCGCTGTTCACGAATCCGGTCGTCCCACGCCAATGCCTCCCAACTTGGGAGGGGAGGGGGGGCAGTAGCCCTGAAACCCCCATCCAGGCGGCAAAAACCAAGTCTGTGGAGGCAACACCCGGCCAAAATCCCCCCACCCGACCCCCTCCTGCACCCCCGAACCAGAAACCGCAAATACCTGGGTGGATGCCCTGGACCCCCTAGAGAGGTCGATGGGAGCGTCGTCCGTGAAATCTGTGCCCCCAACTGCCCCCCTGCACCAGCCCCAGCCCCTACAGCCGCCACTTGTGCCTCACCACACCCCCCTTCCCCTCCACCACTCCTGATCCATGCCCAGACTGCCCTACAGCCACCAGAGCTATGAGAGTCCCGCCCGCCCCCGCCCCCGTTCCCGCCTCCTGAACTGGGTGGGGCCCGCCCCCCCTCTACCACCACCTCCAACGGTCTGGCAGTGCCACCTGATGAAATTAGCAGCTCCCTCGTGGCAACCCTTGTGAACGCGCGCCCCCCCCCTGCCCCTTGTGCCTGAAATTCAAGCTGGGGGAAATGCAACCGCGGAGGCAGGCTCTTCCGTCAGCCCCCGATAGCCGGCAATGCGCGGAGCGTGCCCCTCCCCCTCCCACGCACTGAAGACACGGGCGGCGGTGGCAGCGGCTCCTCCTGACATGCAATTACCGCTGCCGCCACCCCCGCCGAAGCAGCCCGCTGGGTCTGCTCAAACACCACCCACGCCTCCCCAAGCACACCGGGCCAGAGGAGATCCTCCCGCCCGGCACGCCCCAGCACCAGTAAGGCCCGCCTCACCTCCTCATTAGATGCTCCTGCCATACCGCCTTCGTCGCGACACTCCCGCCGGTGATACACCCCTCCTCGCAGAGACCGAAGAGACCGCGCACGACAGGCTCATCTCCCACACCGCAAAATTCTCTCCACTCGTTCCTAATCCCTGCACCTACGCTAAAACCCTTCGCTAACTCCCACCCGATGGTACCGAGCGCAGGAAGAAGAAGTCGCCTTCCTCCCCTGCACTCTTACACCCATGCCCTAACTCCACCCCTTGACCCTGCCTGGTCCTACTCCTGCGCGAAAGACCCCGGGGGAAGACTAGTCTGCGACTCTGCTTCCCCTGGGGCCCAGCACGGGCACGCACACTCGCACATGACCTTCCACACCCTGCCATTGAGCGTGCTGCAGGAGCGTGCGCACACACTCATGTGACCTCACAGGCGTAGACGTCTGCAGTGGAGATCGATGGAACGAAGTGAGCAATTGGTCTGGAATGGCTCCAACAAAGTAGGAGACCATCAGCGACAGCGTGATTCAGTAATGAAGAAGAGATGGGTCGGTGGGTGCGAGGAATTCCAAAAGTCTACAAAATCGTCACCAATATTTGGAATGATCGAAGCACAGGTGGTAGGATATCCGAACATTAGTTTATTAAATATAGGACAAAGCACCCACGACCGGGAGCGTCCGGCATCCGCAGATCCCAACGGCATCTGGGGAGTTGCTGTGAGACCCGCAGTTGCTGTTCCGCTGCCCGAGCGTGAAACCACAATTGAACAACAATGTCTGCATTAATGACATCAGTCTCAAGGAGATTGCATGCACCTCCCCCAAGAGGAGTGAGGCGATTAATTACATAACAGAGAATCATTAAGGTAGTCAGTGTGGAAGTGACAACACATGATGTTACATGACGAAATACCCATTGAATATCAGATACCAAAAAAGACTTTGAGTTTTTTGTTCAACATGAGGAATGGAGCCAACTGCCAGAGTGGGGGTGGGGGTTGGACAAAGGGATCTTTGACCCCACCCCCAAAGAAAATCCATTGAGGTCCCAGACTTAATTGCAGCCATCGATGTTTTACATTTAGAGGTGCCAAAAATGTCCTGCAATTTCAAAAAAAAATCTGCCATTAACTAAACCAGTTTGTTCTTGTCCTATTAAATCGGGTAAAAATCTTTCAATTCTTATCAGCAATTTTTTTTGTAAGTTTTACATTCCGAGTATATTAAGGAAATAGGACTAACATTTTTGCTCAACGAAAGGTCCTTTTCCTTTTCAGGAAAAAAATAGCATTGCCTCATAAAAATTATCTCTCAGACCTGCTAGAGAAATGAAGATAATGGGGAGTAGTAATCATTTCGAAATTCAAAGCTTAGAACGCTGAATATTTAACTCAACAGTAAATACATGAAGCCCAGGAGCATACCCCTTGCAAAGTCTGTTAAATGCCAAAATAATTTCCTCCACCTCTATATCTTTTCCTAAGGATGGCATATTAATCTGATTATGAACTTCTTTCTCTAAAGGTAGAAAATAGTTTATAATTATTCTGAAGGATAATCAACTGGGGCATATATTTGTATTTTATAATTGACTGTGCAATTAATTAAAATCATTACAGTAAAAGCAATCAACATATTACTATTAAAACAATGATAAAACTTCAGTTTGTGAGTGGGGGGATTTACCACCCCTCCCCTGTTCCCCCATGATCAACCTTCCCCAAGGAATTGTACCTACGGAGTTGCAATCAGAAATCCCACGATGTTCTGTGAAGATGGGAAGCATTATGAAGCTGTAACTCATTCCCCTTGACCACTGGTCAGTTGTCCTTTGAGGCACTATCCTTGGGGGTGTGCTGGGAGTGCACGGAAGCGACTGTTCTCAATCGGGACCACCTCAACTGTCTCCCGCTGGATTTTTTTAGCTCTTCCCCTCTGTATTATTACATTCATTTGCCATTTTTAGGGCGGTCCTGATGTAATGAATGATTTTCCCCAGTCTAGCTAAGGTAGTCGTGCTGGAATTTGAAAAGCATATGGCTGACACTTCGCTGCAAGATTTTATTTCGTTGATGGTACAAATTGGGCGCAGTAGACGCCGGCGTTCATCGATGAGATTGGGGCAACAGCATAGGAAGTGCAGCCACGATTCCCTCCTATAGGGGCAGAGTCTGCAGTTTGTGGCATCCCCCTTCGGGCCCAAGCAGGGTTGAAGTCCACGATACCTAAAGTGGTTAATCTCATGGACAGGATTTTCCTTCGGGCCAATGGAGGGAGAGCGTCGCTTAAGTATGCCTGGGCTTCGCCTACCATGTATGAGCTGTTCAGCGGGTCTAAGTGTGAACTTGAATGAAGAGAGTTACGATGAAGATCAAATTAGATGTCGAACACTTGTTTATTTATGGCTCTTTTCCAGGCGTTCATCGGACATTCTGGCCGCGATAAGCTCTCTAACTGGGGCGTATATGTCACAGTATTATTTCAGAATCTTTAAAAACATGCTTGATATTATTATAAACAATATTTTATTATGAAACTCCTTTGTTATTATTTGAGATTGTTAGCCAATCATTTCCTCAATTTCTTACGACAGCTATAAAACTATGCATTAACTTTGGGTAAGAAACTACAAACACTTCGGGCCTCATTAGGATGTCGGGAGGACCGCTACCGACAGGCCATCGGTGGCGGTCCACCTGACCATCTGACAGCTGGATTAGGATACCCGCAGTTTAGAGCACAACGGGCGGGGCGACAGACTGCCGCCTCCTACAGGCTTAAGGAGCCCATTGGAGCAGCGGTCGGACAGTAATCTCTACAATGAAGGCACTGCCTGCCAAGGCATCACTTTAGGGATTATGATGTCCATTTCGAACAGCCTTTTCATGGTGGTTCCACCACCATGGAAAGACTGTCAGAAAGGGACTATGGGGGCCCCTAGCAGGACCCCTGTCACCTGTGGGCCAATGCTATGTGGTCATGTCCCCCCAAACATCCATGCATCGTGTGCCAGACACTACACGTGGCATGGATGTTTAAAAAACATGCTTTTTACTGCTGCAGCTTGTGCAGCGCCATTTTCCAGCCCGCAGCACAAGACGCAATAGTAAACGGCATGTTTCTGACCGCCTATACAGTAGTCTGAGCGTAATATGGAGGGCGGAATTGTCGACCGGTCTCCATCCCGCTGCATTGGCGATCGGATGCTCGTCTGACCGCCATCGTAATGAGAGCCTTTCTGTAGACTTCTTTTGAATTCTATTTTTCAAAATCATCTTTCTTGCTTGAAATATAAAATGAATGTTCAAGTTGCTTAATACCCTTTAATGTGGCAATTGATTCTATCTCAGGTCCTTTTCTTTGGAGGCTACGTATTAGATTATGAAACCTATCTGCAGGCTTTAAAGCATCCTAAATCAAACAAATTGAATAATAATGTAAATTGTTAACCTTAAAAAAATCCTCAGCAAATGTCTTTAATTCTGTAATAAAAATGTTAACCTTCAATAAATGATTATTGAAGCACCATTTGCCAGGGCCTAGGGTATCAGGCAACAATATAGATCAATAACTACTAGAGCATGATCCGAAATCAATGTAGAGCCTATCTCTGCATTAACTAAGTGTTGTACACGTTTTCTTATGCTATGTCTTGAAGACATTGACTACATGTAGGAATGTCCTTGATCAACATAAGTGACAAGTCAGAGTGGTGCAGTCATGTACCCTTCCCCCAATTCTTCCACTGGCGCTCATCTCCCCATGTATGTGGCCATAGTGGCCTGCAGAGCAGTAGTACTGTTTGGGCTACTAGGGTTATGCGGCATAGAGGACCACATTTTGTGGAAAGTCTTTTTTAATTATGCAACAAAAATGCTAATTATGCAGCACATTCTCTGGCATTCACTTTAGGTAGAAACAGCTTTTCAATTAAATCTACACATTTTGCAATATGTGTGGTAAATGCAGTAAATGCATTCTTATGGGTTAAACGCTAAAGCCACAGAATCACACAAATACACGCATCCTCTGCAGACACAGAATCAAATAAATCCCCTGACCCTTACCCTTTTCCATAGTTTAAAAAAAAATGTATTCATGAAAGGTATACCTAAATGTTATAATGGAAATCCGTGCCCGTTGTAGAATTTGAAGAAAGCCGTTTTTTTTAAGATAACTATCCCAAAATAAACATGTAATATAAACATACATAATGGGTAACATGTAGTATGGTGCTATATTGCAATCTTGAAGTTCTACATTTTCAAACCATTGATGATGTCAACATAACCATGCAATGGCAATGATGGAACAATTTACAAGGTTATATATACTACATATATGTATTCTATATGTGTGCATATGCCTGTTGGTTTAAAAACATTTACACTGCTATAAATGGCTACAATACATTTCATAAATGATCTAACATTATTAATTAAGTTTAATAATAAATCAATCAATTCAATTTCTATGATCTAAATTCAAATTACAGTTAAAGTTAGGCAAATTTAATAATTAAATAATTTAAATTATTTAAAATATAAATTCAAATTCCTATTGTTATATAGCTGTATTTAATGATATACAATTACATGCCAAGAGTTATGTAAACAATCCTTAGACTGTTTTAAGAAGCGTAAATAAAATTCAAGTATATATTTTGATTATATAAGAGTATATGTACATATGTTAGGTTCTAATATATAGCAGTATTTAATGATATATAATTACATGCAAAGAGTTATGTAGACAATCCTTAGACTGTTGTAAGAAGCGTAAATACAATTCAAGTATATATTGCGATTATATAGGAGTATATGTATATATGTTTGGTTCTAGTGTTATTACATATGTGTGTATGTGATAATCTAAACATATATAAATATGTATGTGTGAATGTCTGTCTGGTGCACCCCGTCTTGACCCATCGGTCAGCGGAATGTGGGGTTCCACTGGTCACTTGCCGTCCTTCATTCCGTTACTTTGTTCATGGTCCTGAGTCGTGAAGCGAGAATAGAAAGGATCCAGGAGCTCCGGAAGTGGTAACGTCAAATACCACAGTTGCTCTAGCTTCGCTGAAGTCTTATGCACTTTGCAGCTCCAGTGGTTGCTCCTAAAAAAAGTAAAGAGAAAACTGAGAGCAAAGCTCAAACAACCTTGTTACTGAATTGACGTAGAGAGTGAACACTGTGGCTAATGCCCTAGAATATGTGCAGTAGGCTTTCATATCTAAATGATAAAAGGCTCTACGACTGAAGTTAAATATTGATGTTGGGTCAAATTATTTTATTGAGGGATAGGCCCATGTTCATAATGGTTTAAATGATAAGTAATAGATATGTTAAATTTGTCAAACAAATGCAGAACTAATGGTCATTTTGTAAGTCTTCTCATACTGAATGTGACATTCTCCATCTAGAAAAATAAAGGTTCAGTTCAAGCTGTCTGCAGCTCCTCAAATGGGCTTGACCTCATCTGAATGGTTACACCTGAATGTCTGTTGTATTTCTGATGCAAATTTAGCCAAAGTGCATTGATGATCTTTTACCTGTCATACAATTAAGTAGAGGTATTTAACGCTTTGGATCCTTTTTCCTGTACCATATGTCCTTGCCTCAGGATCGATTGTTATCACCATCCCCTTACCAGTCGTAGCTAGACCAGTGCTTAATTTGAGCTAGTGGTTTTGGGTGCTCGGCACCGGCACTTAATTGCCTGGACAAGCACTTATGACAGCTGCCACATGGTGGCACTGTTTGTGTAATTGAAAGATGTGCAGAAAAACTGTTGTTTGTTAATTCAATATACATTAAAAACAACTAATACCTGCCACCCAAGACATTCTTAAAGCTTTGCGGCCTCGAACAGGCTATATTGTCATACTGATAGTGTGATGGTTAGTAGTTGCGCAAGTACAGTGGCAATGTGTGGTGCAAGCTGCAGTGGCATCCTGACGAGGGCCTTTTAAAAAAAATACAAATTAAGCACTAAGCTAGACTAAAATTAAATTTTCAAGTAAAGAAAAATTATTCATAAATAAAGAAGAAACAATCAAGTAACCATGCGTAGCACTGGCTCCGCCTATGATTGGCACCTGTGATGCAGGATTCGTTTGTTCCAGTAACAAGAGGAGTTTCAAGCTGTAAATCAGTTGTTACAAATATGTAGCTCATTTTGTTGTGATGTGAATGTTATAAGTCTATTATTGACCTTAAAATCAAGTCCACCTTTGAAATGTAGAAGGACACTGAAAAGACTCCTTGATTCCTTTCCCTGTCTGGCACCTCCTCTATTGCTTATTTGAGCAGTAACAATGCAAGTTCTTTCAACACAAGACGTGCATGGCCTTCTCACATGATGGTGGGATTTGGAGATATATTTGATAGTCTTTGCAGGAAGTGTATGCAGAAGCCTCTTTCATTCCCTAGTACTGTGCAGCAATCATAAGGTGCAAAGAAGTGCTTTGTGTTATGCAAACCTCACTAGTAAATAAACAAATCGAATTGTCGTGTGTGTTTGGGCAGTATCACTAGAGTTGAATCCGTACAATCATGTTTGTGTTAACTAGCTCTCAAGCTAGTGCACCTTAGTCTGTGTCCTTTGATCTCCTCTCGCGTAGTTCCTACTAATCTATTGGATCAGCGCATTGTTCGGACAACAAAAACTTGGGGCTTGGTGCCTACACTGATTTCGGGCACCCCACTGGATTTGTTGGCCTATAGACAAGCTAGCTCACTGCAAGCCCACCTAACTTACCAAGTAGCAAACAGTTTCTGGCGACCACCGAACATGACAACCCTGATCCCTCAGGAATCGTGGAAACAGTACAGAACCTTTCGCTCAGTCACTTGTGCTCACTTTTTCTCAGAGAAATATACAGAGAATACACAGTGGCATGTTTTCAATAATATTTATTGAACCAACGTTATTCTTACATAAAATATGTGCTGTAATTATTAGCAGACAGAAGCAAATAAAGGAGATTACAAGCACCAAAAGAGTAAACAGTAGATACATTTCTACCATGGTGCTGAAGCAATGGATATATGCGGGCATATATGTAAAACGGTAATTTAACGTATTCCCACGATGCAAACCCTACTCTAAGTGTACCTAGAGTGTGTGTAGGTGTAGAGCCAAGAATCCCCCCTAGGGATGCTCCAAAGCCCTTTACCTGATGGGTGAGAGTGAAGGACCCGTCTTGATCTCGAGTTGGACACCCCTCACGGAATGTCAGACTGGTGCGTGGTGATTTCTCAGCATTCATGGACCTTCGGGTGTCAGCATAAGTGCCTCCTCCACCAATCTATCAGGATGCCCAATATTTATAATAAAAAGCAGCCTTCGCAATGTGCGCGCTAGATTAGTGACATTTTGGTATGTGGATAGCACTGTCGCCCCGTGGATGAAGATAGGCTCGATGTATAAACCAAGTCGTTTTATCGAAACTAATACATTGCCGTGCATGCAAATGTGTGCAAAAGGTCACAGCTGAAATGTTATTTCCTAGGACAATGTAAGGAATGAGCTGCCTTGCTACATGGGCCTAACTCGGGAATATAACACTGCCGGATTTCTTGATCCGCTTCCGCGCCTCACCGTATCGATCGGGAACATATTTTGCGGGGGCTTAAAATAATGTCCATCACAAATCAGTGGAGTAACCCAATAATGCAAACACTGAAGTATTTTACAGGTCACCAGATTTCAGTAATTTCAGTTCTGACCGGTGAAGATTGGAATTAGTGGCTTTGTGTTGTCCACACCCCCAGCTATGACGCTTTGGCTTGAATAGCTCCTGTATGCTGATTTGGCGCAGCGAGCTCCTCTCGCGACTGCTTCCGAGACAAACATGTCCTGATTAAAAGCCTCTGAACAATACAGACAGTACGTCTATGAACAGCAAAGTCACATTTTAGAAGGCGTCGTGGGATGAAGGGGAGCCAACATGGCTGCGCATGCCTAATTAACTCGCTGTCGCCTGCTTGAAGATGTTTATTTTCTGCTGCGGTAAACATGGGGCGCGGGAGGAACAAGGGAGTTTTCGCCTCCATAGTGAAAGGCAGCGCGCGCCGCAAAGGGCAAGTTATTGAATAATCATGAACTCGTAGGCCCTGCTGGCTGGAGAACAGAACAAAATAATCAAAAGGTGAACATAAGAGGAATATTTTTACGCACCAAAGAATTGTTTCTTAAGAAGGCGAGCTCAGCTGCGGGGAACGGCGCTGGGCTTTGGCAGGAGTCGCCGGCTCATTAGTAGTACATTTTTGTCTACTCTAAATTAGTTATTTTTTTTCTTTCCTTATGTCGCTTGGGCGAAGTTTACAAGCCGTTTTGTCAAAAACAATGATTTTCCGTTTTTGTGTTTTTTTTCTTCATTGTTAGCTCCAAGTCCTCAATTGCCAAGGTTGTAGTTACACAGTCTGGAAATAATGTCACCACATCTCAAAAAGCCTCAGGTGTAGGTTTAAAAGAAATTAGAGCTGCGCAAGATTTAGGAGAGGGAAAATGCGTTTGTTCTTTTCCTCCGAAAGGACACGGGCTTCTTGGCGCTGACTAGAAAACGCAAGAAGATCGCTGTTAAACCATTTAGCGCCCGAACGCACGTATTTTTGGTGTGAACCCACCAAGTAGCAAACTGCAATACAATTTTTTCAGGTTACCCTAAAGAATTTGTATTCGCACTGGTTACACCTACGGATTTTATATTGAGATTATTTGCAGAGCAGACCAGAGTTCATTGATTATGGGTTGACAACTCCTGCCTTATCTTTGCAAAAGGCCAGGTGATCAGTAATGCTTGGACTAGTTACTGGTAATCTTCATAACTCGTCATCCCATTCACAAATATTTGCGGTGTTCCTACCTCCGACACAGGCATTCATTCCAGTGCTTAATTTGTGCTGGTGGTTTCCAGTGCTGGCACCGGCACTTAATTGTTAACACCGGCACTTGTGACTGTTTGCTTGCCACATGGTGGTGCTCTCAGGCTAATTTAGAGATGACCTCAACAAAAGTCAATTATTAATTGACTATACACTAAAATGTCTATTACCTGCCACCCATGCTGTTCTTATAGCTTTGGGGGCCTAGAATAGTCCCAATTGTCACCCTTGTAGGAGTGTGATGGTTAGTAGTTGTGTTGGGTCTGTCATTGGCGGCGCTGGCAGGAGCAATCGATGGTGCAAGCTGCAGTGTCCTCCTGACGAGGGCCCTGGCACTTATTTTTCTACAAATTAAGCACTGCTCCAGAGCTATAGGCTGAATGATAGATAGACTGTCCCACCTACGGAGCATTCAAGAGGACTGCCGTTCCCTGTGTCCTCATGTAATCCAGCTCAGTCGATGGTGGGGCACTCAGGGACCGTGGGGTACTCAGGGACCGTGGGGTACTCAGGGACCGTGGGGTACTCCGGGACCGTGGGGTACTCAGGGACCGTGGGGTGGAGGGAGGACTGTATGAGTGAGACAAGGAAGCAAAAGACTACTAGCAATGAAGATCACCGATAAGTGATCCAGATATTACCTCCGCTTCCATTTCTTCGTCCCAGTCATAAACATTTGAGGATTACAAAGGAAGTAAGTAGTCCATCTCTCTATCTTAAATAAAATCAGATGACAGACTGATGATGCTTCAGACGAAACACATACAGCCCATGAGAGAATGGACTGTAGAACCCTGAAACGCAAATTTAGTCCATCCTTCCTAAACCTGCCTTGTGATTCATAGCGGTCAATAAAAGTATAATGAGAAAAAAAATCTCAGAGAGAAGAAATCCTCTTACCTCAGCCCAGGAAGCTGCTATACCTCTGAAAGAATGCAGCACGCACAGAAAGAGGAAGAAACTAGGAGAAATATAGACATTTCTCCTCGTTACACCTTCCCTGGGAAGGCGTAACTTTTTGGCACATTCCCCTCTGGGAATGCATCAAAAACCACAGGAGTTGTCTGGGAACGCCCATGGAACGCCTTTCCAGGCCAGCGTAACGCAGCGACTTGCGCTGCATTGCATTACTTTAGATTTATGAAGCCACTCGGGCCCGCACAGTGGCTTTGCGTGGCTTCATAAATCTTGCTTAAGGAGGTGTCGTGCTTGTACCACGCTGCGTGGTGCAAACATAACACAAACCTCCTCATAAGTATACCCCTTAGGGTTTGATCACAAATGTAGGCAATACCACAGAAAACTACACATTTTCAGTATATGATGATATTTTATCATATCTTTCCAAAGCTAACATTTTATACCTACATTTTTTAGAAAATTGAATACATTTTATAGTGATTGGCGGTACCAGCTGAATCTTTATAAGGCTGAAGGTTGTGCCATTAAATATATTTTATCTTGCCGAAGACTTCCAGTCGTTTGCTTTAGCCTGGAACAATAGCAAAGTTAAATGTATAGGAAAATGGTAGGTAATTCTAACAGAGTCACGTTAACATATAATCTTGATGAATTTAAAAAAGAAGTATCAATTTGATGGTCACATGGCCAACTTTATTTTTGTCATGGTGGGGTAGATTAAATACATAAAAAATTACGATATTCCCAATTGTTAATTTTTTTCTCTTAGTGATTCCTATTAGAATTCCTAAAATGTTTTTAAGAAAGGCTGTATTATATTATCTAAATTACTCTAGAATAAGAAGAGAACTAGGATTTTGCTGAAAAAGTTAAGAGAGCAGAAATAAAAAGGGTGCTGTTAAGGTTCCAGATTTCATTAAATATCATTCTGCTTTTGGGTTACGACAAAATTGGAGGGATTTTCCAAGATTTAAAGTGACCGATGGCGCATTCCATAAAGTGGCCCATGGAGCATTCCAAAGTTTGTTCTTTTGCTCTTAAAGAAAGTGTTCATATAGCTAAAACAACGAGATTTGTATAATCCCCTATGATCTGCCACCCCTGCTCCTTCCTGCAGCCAATTGTAGTTAATGTACTTTACATCAATTAACAATTTGTATCACCTCCAATGTGGTATAAAAAAAATAAAAAAATTTAAGAATCAGGTTATTTATTGGCAAAAAAGAGGGTTGTGGGTATTTGCTGGATGTCACAGCTATTCCAAAATAACAATAATGCCGCCTTTACAGAGTTAAAACAGCATGATAGGGCAGACACCTTTAAAACATGGACGCTGATTCACCGAAATGCCAGGTATAGCAGAAGTGATATCACATGCTCTGTCACCCCAGATCATGTCACAGGAAGTGACATCAACGGACCGTTGACATGGTGACATCACAGGAAGTGACACCATCTGAACTTTGGACCTCTGTGACATGACAGGAGGTGACATTGCATGATTCTTTGACCAAGTGCCATCACAGGAACGGACAGATCTATCTTTGGTTAGTTTCATCACACAAATAGATTGGAAAATCTCTAGCAGATACAAATGAGCTACTCTATAAACAAGCATACTTTATTCAAATTCTATTTAAAATGCTTCTAGATACATTGTCAGTATCAAACTGTATCTTCAGTTACAGGTTTGAGATAGTGCAACAACGTTTAAGAGCCTTTTAAATAGTGAACAACAATGAAAAATATGCTGATCATGTTAAAATAAACTTATATCAAATATGTGTTATAGAATGAGTCATACGCATATAACGCTTAGCACAAGTTTACATGTACCGTGTTATGAAAGCTCAGTCTGGGAAAGTAGGTCACAGTGCTATTTAAAGCAGGTCACGTTCTCCCAGCTACCTTTTTTCCACAACTTGGTATACATCCTTGCCCAGGTGAGGAGCTATTGCAGCTTCCCAGGCTTAGTGGACAGCAAATTTTGCACAAAAAAAATGGAGACCTCTCGTGCTTAGCAGCATGGTAGATGTTGTTTGCAAAGAATACAATGGAGAAGCGAGCAGGTGTCTCAACTTCAAATTATGAAAATATACATTTTATTCATATATAACAGCTCCTTGAGTGAGGGCCCTTGGTCAACACAGGCTAAAATATCGCTATTCTTTCCATGCCTGCAAAAAAATCACACCCACCCAGCCAACTCATAACATTGCAGTCTGATCAACATCACACACAGTGGTTCCCTCTGACCATGTCCAAACACACAGATACTCACCGGTGCTCAAAGAATTACACAGGCTGTCAGTGAAGAGACGGATTGAGTTTAAGGCTCTTTGCATCGATTTTAAGGCCACACATGACATTGGGCCTGCCTTTTTTAAACAGAATCTACAGCCTTACATCCCTGCTTGCCATCTTCGTTCATCTCATCCCCATAATCTGATAGTGCCGAAAACAATGGGAAAGCAAGGGAAGTAAGGGGTGCGTCCGTATCCCCTGTGTAATATATGTTAAACAATGATGGACGAATCCAATCTATTTGTGGCACTATCACTGGTAGGCAGTGTTTGGAACCCACTGGGTTTGGTAAAAGACCCCTCACACACCAACCTAGTTGGTGTCATGCTTCATCATTGGGGTCCCAACCGGGTTGTGCTACGACGCCTGATTACAGAGGAGCTGGTGTGGTGCAGAAATGTGATGTGGTGTGAATTAAAAATACCTATGAGAATCCTTGCCTCTTTATGTTTATTACTGGCGGCTCAGGATATGGTTAAAAAGTATGTGTGATGCAACTAAAAAAGAAATAATTATCTTGTAGTTGGCTATGTGATGACCAGACTGTGGAACTCTCTTCCACTGAGGTTGAAAGAAGAAACTCACCTGTTGGCCTTTAGGAAGGCGTTGGAGACTTGGCTGTTTAATCTCTGATGTGGTTCTGAAACCGTCCAGATGGTCCTGTTTGATGAGCTAGCGCCTTGACACTCTCGGGTGAATGTTTCGCGCTTTACAAATTTCTTTTTCATTTCATTACATTTCACGACAAAACAACCTTCCTCAAACCACTGTTAAGCCTACTAAAAATCAGCCAAGCTCGACACATTACAAGGCAATACCAATAGCAGATGTGCACTATGCAAATTCCAACATGTAAAGAGTGCAGTAGAGCTAGAACTGTTAGTGCTTGCGGTGTGGTCACATCCTGAGCATCACTACTTAAGGACCGTGAATGCTTCTTTACACTTTGCATATTAAAATCATGATTGTACCTTCCAATTTCAAAAACAGTTTGAGAACTAATAGGAGAGGCACGTGAGAATGAAGGAGGAGGGTGAAATAGAGCCAGTGAGAGGAGAATGAGAGCATCATCACATCTGGGAAAAGATAATAAGGAAAAAAGGGGGAAAGCAAGAAAATAGAAGTGAGAGGGTCACAAGTGGAAGATAGTGAGAGAGGGCAAGGAAAGGAAGCTGTAGATGGAAGGTCAATGAAGGGAATGAAAGGGAATCAGCCACAGGTAGAGGTAGGAAGGTAGGTGTGCACAAAGAAGAGAATGATTGAAAGAGACAATGAGATGCTGAGATAATAAAGAGGAGAATGTTTGAAATATAAAGACTGCAAACAGTGAGCCTAAGAAAAAGAAAAGTAATGAATGAGACTGAAAAGCCAGGGGAGTGAAAAAAAACTGGCAGAGACAGAAGTTTCAGAAAGTAGAACTGATGGACAAACAGGGAGAGGAGAGAAAGAGAGAAGGTGATGTAAAAATAAAGAGTTGGGGAAACAGGACTAAAATAAGAGATGAGGTGAAAGAAACGAAATGTGGAGGGGCAGAAACCAACAGCGTGAAAAGACAGGGAGAGAAAGAAAAGAACAAGAAAACAGAATGGAGACCAAAACTCTGGGAAAGTGAGTGAGAGAGAAGGGGAGAGAAATACAAATGACAGGAAGGAGAAATAAGTGCATGGATGAATGGAGATAGGTGCCAAAAACATCAGCCAGAGAAGCTTGAAGTGAATGAGGATAAGGAATGAGTAGGGAACACAGATTTATATAATATTACCCAGTTCAGAATATACTCATCTAATCTTATTGCACCTTTGGGTCCATCCTGTAGAAGGAAGCAACAAGATACAGGTATTTTCTTTGGAGAGGTAACTGATATTTTTTCCTGCACACAAATTATGCTGCTCAAAGTGTTCGGCAGTGGGTTTCGAAGGGTGGGCATTGAGGGAAAGCAACATTCCTTTTTATCTGAGAGAAACTCGCCTATTTTATCAACTATCTCCCAAGGCATCAGCGTGTGACACTGCCACGCTCAGGGACACCCAAAACGTTCAATAGGGGAATCCAAATTATCCATTTCAAATTCATACCTCTGAAAAGGCAGGTATGGATAGTGGGAGACGACTCTACAAATTCCTATTCAGTGTCCAGCAGCGACTCAGTGCCTCGTAGTAAATGTGCACAAACATCATCTTACTGAAAAACTATTCCCAGATAAAATCAATACATGGTTATGAAGGTCTTTAAGTACTTGGTGTTGGTTTGGGCGGCAGAGAAATATCTGTATTTCTATGCATAGATTAGCCCTGCCGGAGTCAGACAATTCACAACTTTATTAGAGCAAGACAAGTATCATGCTCCACTACAGGTGCTCGGTTCAGTCTGACATGAGTGGGGAGAGAGAGGGACAAGAATTATCCAGATACACAATGATTCCTCTGACTTGGCCCCGGCACTGGAAAGCCATTTTCAAGCCTGAGCGCTGCAGCTTCTTTTTGAAATTTCTCCCCATACTCCCTTGGTCAAACCTGTTATTTTAAAGTGGGGGTTGAGTCAGCCTGCAGTGTGTTCTGAACCTAATCAGGATGTGAAGTTGGTGGGAATCCTAAGCAAAGACCAGTTTAGGAGTTGAATGTAACTTTCTTTATTGAAACTAGAGTCACTGCGTATGGCAGCAGGCAACCCATTAAATAACTGCCTTCACGGTTTCTCTGTGAAAACAAGCATTCTATATGAAACATACCAACATTGCATAACAAGTAGCCTATAGGAACCAATCATTAGTAATAATGCCACACAGGGCCCTCCCTCACCCAACAAAACCCCAAAAACTAAATCTATGACAACACAAGTCTGTTGAAATTCCCGATTCTACCACCATCCAGTATAGGTACAGTCTTAAACATCTTGGTCACTTTGTAGGGCTTCCTGAAGTGAGAAAACTGACTGCGAATTGTTTGGCAACTTAACCTTCAACATATCTCCATTCTTAATATAAGGTTTGACCACCTTGGAGCGATCTTACCTATCCTTTCTCACCTCCTATAAATGAAGTTCTCTTGATCTCCCCCTCTCTATCAAGTCTTCCACATCCGAAAACTTAGTGAAAAACTCATTTACCCTTGGGAACACACTTTAGCTCAAGGCATACGCTTCTTAAAGAGAACAAATGGACTGAAACCAGTGGTGGTACGAGGGTTAAATTATATTCTTCCACTCTGCGTGTCACCATGTCCACCCAACATGCCCCATTAGATTTTTCAATTCGTATAGTCTCTTTTAACATTTTATTGAATCTCTCTATCATACCATTCATCCCCGTTTTATATAGGGCACATTTCTTAAGAGTAATGCCTCTTCCTTTCAAAAATTCTTCCATGGCTTTCAAGGTCAACTGTAATGCATTGTCTGTAAGTATATATTTGGGATTTTCTTTTCTGGCAAACACATCTCCCAAGAACTTGATCACTGACAAAGTGGTAACCCTCTGTAGTGACCACAACCTCTGGACATTTTGAGAGCATATCCTTCACTGCTAATACATACCTCAAAGTGCTACCCCCACTTATGGGTCCCACAAAATCAAATAAGATTTCATCCCAAACTTCATCAGGAATATCTCGATAAATCCTCGAAGGTGTCCTTACTTTCAGAGTATTGTCGCTCAAACTGCACTCACAACAGCCCTGAATCATTCTTTCAACCATAAGGCCCATACTTGGCCCCCATTCGGTACACCTTGATCTCTTTTTCGTTTTACAAATACCGTGAGCCAGGAGCACAAGATGCTCTCTCACCTCAACAGGAGGAACTAATCTGCTCACTTTCAACAAGAGATTGTTGTTAACGAGTAGTTCCCCAGACACTTTAGTAAAAGCTGATGAACTCTTAACCTGATGCCCTGAACTATCTCCTGCAACAATAGCATCACTCAACTGTTTCAACATCTAAACTTTTTTCATCTCAGAAATTCACTCACTCTCAGTAACACAAGCAGATGTGATGATACACACCTTGAAATCTTCGTCCTTCCACCACATTTGATCATCTTCACACGACTCACGAGTAATATCAAACCATCTGGGTAAACAATCTGCGAGCTTATTATCTACACCAGGAATATACTTGACCACAAACTGAAAGTCCTGTAATTGAACCTGCCACTTACAAATGCGTGAAAAAAATGCAGTCTATTTTTTTTTACTAAAAACTTTGTAAAGTGGCTTATGATCTGATTGAACCACAACCTTGACGCCCCACAAAAACTGCTTACATTTCTTCAGGGCCCAATAAACTGCTAAGGCTTTCTTCTCAATAGTCAAATAATGTAACTCAGTTCCTTTCAAAGATCTGAAGGCAAATGCTATAGTAACTTCACTGTTGTTCTGAATCTGTTTCTAAACAGCCACTAGCCCTTTCATCGGTATCATTATACAACAAGGGAAACCCGGAGTAAAACGTTTCTAGCATGGTACTGAGGCAAAACTCACTTTTATGTCGACAAATTCCATCTGATACTCATTGGTCCGAGAAAAAGGAACCTCCCTTTTTTTAAACAAATTCCTGATATCAAAGGAGTGCTTGGCAAAATTAGGAATGAAGCTAGAATAAAATTCAGCCTTCCCTAAAAAAGCTTGTACATCCTCATTCTTGCTGGGTTTGGCTAAATCTTTGATGGATCTCTAAAAACAGCATGCCCTATTTAAGATATCTCAGGATGACAAAACGTGCACTTATTAATTTTAAGGGTAATACCTTTCATACTAAAGATCTTTGACACCTCTTGAACTTTAGGCAAATGTTCTTCAAGGGTATCAGTGAAAATCAGATCATCTTGAAAAGATTTGACTCCAGATACTTTGCCCAATAAATCATTATAATTCTTTGAAAGACTAAGGCAGCTGAACAAAGACCATTCTGTTAAAATGGAACACTTCAAAAGGGAGTTATAAATGCAGTAAGATCTTTAGACTTCTCACTCAGAATAATATGGTGATATGCAGATGTTAAGTCAAGTATTGTGAAATACTATGAATTGCCAAATAAACGTATCATCTCCATGATGTTGGGCAAAGGAAACTTG
This sequence comes from Triturus cristatus, assembly GCF_964204655.1. Lineage (NCBI taxonomy): Eukaryota > Metazoa > Chordata > Amphibia > Caudata > Salamandridae > Triturus > Triturus cristatus. The sequence goes on from NC_140591.1 coordinate 1,450,320,257, forward strand.
TCCTCAACGACCTCTTCATTGCGGTGTCTAAGATCAGCACACAATTTGATGTCTCCAGGGCTCTTGGTAGCCACAACCACTGGTGTGACCCATGGAGAAGGTTTTCAAGCTACAGGCTTGGCTCCTTCCTTCAGACCTATGTGATGCTAGTAATCCTTGATACATCCTATTTTGTCATAGAAAATATTAGGACATTACAACCTGAGCATTTCAAGTATGGTGTCCACCTTCCCGACTTGCACTTGTGGGTTAGAGTTAGGATCTAGATAAATTCCAAAAAGCTTTTGATGCGGCCAGCTCAACACCGTATACCCATGACTGGAACATATATCTTACCGAAGGCACAATCACCACGAAAGTGTATTTCTTCTTCAAAATAGCCAATGAACTCAATAGGTTATCCTCTGATGTGAAGCTAACCAAATCTATTTTCATATACTTACATCATTTCATAAATTCTCAGACTGTTTCCTCTCTGAGCCCATATCAAAACACTTAGCTATCATATATCCTTCAATGGATCTTTTATGTGAGTTAACATGGACTAGGATATTAAGAGAACATGCGGCAAATCCTTATGATTACCTGGAATAAGAAGATGCCAAATTCATGCTGAAATACAATCAACCTTTCTATAGACGTTAAATTATAAAACTTATGAGAAGAAATTTCACACCAAAAGGACTCAAATATGATCAAATGTATTCATGTAAACTTTTATCAAAGCCTCAATTTGAATGGTCAAGAAACATAAATCAAATGTAAGTTTTTGTTTATAGATACCATTTAGTACAATTAGTCACGCAATGTCATACAGATTTGGTAAAGTAGACATATGCTGATCACCTAGGGAATAAGAGAGAGAAACATTTGGAAAAGACAAGTTCAGCATTTAGGTTATACAAACCAAATATGCAGAGTTGAAGCGTAAGGAGTCACAGGAATGAGTTCATAAACTCTCCAGCTGAAGAGTTTTACCTGCCTGCAAAGTACAGGTTGAGTCAGTTCCGAAAGTTCAGTTAAAATGGGTTTGGCATGGGAACAAGAATCAAAGTTCAGTCCAACAGCATGCCAGGCAAGGATATTGAAAATGATAACCAGTACAGACTCCTCCTCTAAGGGGGCAATTATGCTTCCAAAAGTTCTCAGTTTATGCCCACAAAGTATCCGCTCCATCGTGCGTTATGGTTTCAATTGGTTGTCCACAGTGGACTGCTCACTAAAAAATCGGGTAGCATTAAGTAATCCTTTGGCCAAATCATCGATTTTGACAATTTTATCATTTTAATCCTCTCCTCGGAAGTTCAAAAATTCATTTGTTCACTGTCTGTACATTCCCAGTCGCTCTCTATGGGTTTGCAATTGTATTGATACATTTCTGTCAAAAGCATTTCTGAATCAGAAAAAAGCCTGTTGTTCATAAGCATGAAAAGAAACATCCTGAAAAGTTCTCATAGCATCTGTACTACTTCAGCTAGATTCTGTTTTTCTAAACCGGGAAAAAGAAACATTTGAGGCCTACATGAAAATGTACTAAATCATTACCACGTTATGATCAATATAAAACGCACATAATAATATGAAGAATTCAGCTTTTCTCAGTAAAGTCACTCATCATTATTTTCTCCAGAAGTTACATGTCAATATTAGGTACTATTATAAAAAATAATATTTTACACGTTTTTATTTTTCAGATTAATATGCGAGCCATTTTTGTTATTCACGTTTATATTCACATATTACTAAAATAAACTGCGAATCTTGTTACTATCAAGGACTATTAAACTAAACATTTTAATCGTTTCAAGTGTTTCATTACATAAACAAATAACTTTTTCTCTCTCTTCATTTGTGTCTTTTCACAATTTCACGTGTCAGAACATTTCTGCATGTTTTTACGATGCAGTAAAAGATCTCATGATTTCAGCTTCAACTCATTTTGCATAGTAATTTAAATCATTGTCGAAATTCTCTTCTAGAGAATTGATAGAGGCAATCATCTTTAAACTTTTTCACTCCATCACCTCCATAACTGTAGGGAGAAACATCTGAGTCAGATAGTGGGAGCTTCTCTTGAAGATATCTAGCATAGTCAACATCTAAGACCAAAGACAGTCTTGCATCTGAGTCCATTATCATAGATATATCAATAACATTGAGTTTCTATTATAAAATGCTTCACACATAGAAAGAGGAAAAAACAAGGAGAAATAAAAATATTTCTCCTTGCTACGCCCTCCCTTGGGAGGGAGCAGAATTTGGAATCATTTCTAGATCTACTTCTTATGGTAAATCTGAGAATGTGTGAAAAATGCATGGGTGGATGGGTGGGTATACCCACGCTCTACCCATGGAACACCTCCCTGAGGGGGCATAATGCAAGGCAGTGATTTGCGCTGCCATGCTATGCTCCAGATTTACCAAGCCATACAGGGCTACGTAAGGTGGCCTTGTGTGGCTTGGTAAATTTCATTCTAGGTTCTTCATCGCCCTGTTTCCCCTAGCATTGGGCAAGGGCGATGCAGAACCTTTGATAAATCTGCCACCTAATTTCTTAATAGAAGACTCAAATTAATTCAGGGAGGCATCACCATCATCTTCTCTGTCAACACTGGGTAACATTTACAAAATGTCCTGCCCTTCAGCATCTACACAGTGTAAAAACATGGATGCTCTTTTTCATGAGATACATTTGTACCATACACCCTAAATAGTTATAAAGACCTCTTTCCATTTTCCCCAAGGGAGCACAGCATCACAGTTGTTAAGAAAAAAGGTGGTGTAGAAATGTTCTGCCTGACAAATGCAATGACTCTAAAATGGAACAAGAAACAACACTTGGAGAGAATAAAATAAAAAAAAAATGTAAATATTACAAAGGTAGAACACAGAAGAATCACCTGTGACAAAGAGCACAACAAGAAATTCTAAACCAAAACACACATTACTCAAAATAAAACACAATCCACCTGGAAGAATAAAAGTTAAAGCAGAATGCAAATGCAAATAATAGAGAATAAAATCCTTACGGTATATAATGAAGAGGTTTAGCAGGAAGTTGAAGAATAAATGCTGAAATGTTGCTAGAAGATCGTGGTCCTAATTTTGTTACAATGACAGAATTTAACCTTTGAGTCTTTGCAAGAAAATCAGAGTTTACCTTCTGTTTTCATGAAAATAGGTGGAGTTTCCTATAATATACCAGTGGAACCTGGCAATCCTACCACCAAGAATAGACTGCAATCCAAGGAAGTCTGTATAGCAGAATCACATAGCTGCCAATGTTTGAGATTGGTAAGTGTGACTATTTTATAATTTTAGTGTTATTTTGAGTGACATTTCAATGACTATGAGTGACACTGTCTCGCGAGCAAAATTAAGGAATGAAGACTAGGAAAATATATACATTTCAGAAATTACACCCATTTGAGCAACAAGAAACTCTAAGATGTTAACTGCTGCAAAGCACCAGAAATGGAAGGGCACTAACCTAATGCCCTTGTAAAGTCAGAGGCACAACACTGCTGTTTACTGCTGCAACTAGGTGGGGTCGGGGAAAAAAAGAAGGCAGCTGCCGATGTCGTTTATGAGAAAGTGACTGTCTTTCACACACGCACTGGCTCAGCCGGCTGCATGCATTCACTCAGCTGCTGTCTCGAATCAGGATGCACACTGGGCTGTGAGAGGTGCTCCCAGAACTGGTGGCTGCACTGTGCAGGAGTTTGGAGAGAGGCCTGCTTGACCTGGTATTTGAAGATAAGCAGGGCACAAGTCCTATAAAAAGAAGTGGGGGGACTGACCAAGTTAGCCTCTATGCAAGTGACATCATGACGCATGCACGACGTAGCGCTATGAAAGAAATATAATAGTGCTATTTAAATTATTTGTGTAAATACTGGGACAGACCACCCCATCTGAGTCTTACAGTGTCTGCACTTATATACCGGGACAGAACAAAGGCAAAAGCAGGCCTCTCTTAAGTACCTGTGAAGAGATAGCAAGCTGTGTGCCTTTGTTTCCCCTCTGTGGCATTTACTGGAGGTAAAAAAAAAAACAAAACAACCATCGCTGCCTGCACGTTGCTGCCGGAAATGGAAAGCAGACAACCTGCAGGCGCTGCTGAACATGTCCCGGTGTCTTACACCATGACAAGTTCAGCATATTTCTGTGGGGCTCAACTTCTTGGCAGGGGGGACAGCGTCCACCCTGTAAAAAGAGTAGGGGGACGCCCTGTACCTGCGTGTACCCCCGACTCATGCCCTGAAGCATCACCTGCTCCAAAGTTCTAGTGTTGCCAGGCGACAACAACAATTCCAGCGGGCCCGGGCACAGGTAGGAAATTGAACAGGGGACACGTGCTGCCAGAGCCTCCGACACTGTTGGCAGACAGGCCGATTGTTCTAAGGGCACAAACGGAGAGCTCAAAACAATGGATTACCAACAGAAAAATAATTCGTCATGCCAGCTTTCACCAGCCTTGGTAAGCCCACCGGGCCCCAGGCTTTTTTGCTGGCAATCAATAGATACATAGAATCTGGGGTAATGGTATGCGTTGATACAACGTGGTTGTTGTAACAACCACGTTGTAACAACATGCAGGGTGACGGTTTCGTGGTCAGGGTTGTTTACCGATGCAAAGGGGTATCACTAGCCAGGCTGCTCTCCTGTAGGATGTGAGAGGCACAGACATGGATCTAAGCTGTCTCATCCTCCATAATTAGTCAGCTGACTCACGGACCCTCCGGCACACAGTCTAGGTCACAGCCCAGTAGCTCCCACAGACATATCTGAGCATCAAAATAAAAATCATTAATTATAGCTGAGAGTTCGACTGCCCCGTGGTCCGGCGTGCTGCTGGCCCGCTACCTCAGTTTAGTTGCACCAGTATGGCTAGTCTATTAAAAACCAAATAACCAATATGGCACAAGTTTACATGAAGATAGTTTAATGCTGGCTCACTCTCTCTTAAGCACTTCTAGAAGGCGGGCCCCCTGCAGGGACAGCCCGCAACAATTTGCCGGGCACTCCATGACAGTACTCACTCTGGGGGGCAGGCTGCACACTCGGACTGTCTTCAGCTCAGTCGCTGGCACTGGTGGGTCAGGCCTAGTGAGACGTGATCGCTGCACAGGCTCCATACCGCCATGCCGGTGAGCATTTGGCAATACTGAGCTGCTTGGCCAGTTTTACCACAACGGCAAGTCAGCCTTGGCCAGTGCTGTGTCCGGGAATCGATCCTCATCCAGACCGCCGTGGTGCGAGCGGGAAGGAAGACCGGCACTGCCATTCAATTGCCTAAACTAACACAGCTGCAGCCAAACCGTTTTAAAATGCTGTGCCCTTGTACCGCCGTGGGTGGCACCGGCAGCCGGACTGACGCTGTGACTTACTGACCCCTGACCTTTTCAAATTTCTCAAGTCTCACAAGTGCACTGTGTCTTATAAGCCAAGCCACTGGGCAATGACTCTGCAGTAATGCCGCGTAGTGTCGGCCTATGGTGTGTCCAGTCCTGTGTTGTTACATTCTGACAGAGTACAGCGCTGCGAGCAGATCATGAGCAAGTCCCTGAAACCTGCTGGGAACAGCAAGAAACGGGCGCTGCCACTCAGTCATGGTGCATCATAGCAGTGCTCCGGCTTGACAGCAGAGGAGGCGCTATAATGCGCGACTTTGTATTTCAGTGCTTTGATGCAGACCACCACACTGAAATGTGTTAGTCTAACGCCTGATGCGTAGTGCTTGATAGGGCTGGAATCAGGCAAGTTCCAGATAGGATCCGTAGGGTCCCCAAGGTCCGGAGAGGGGCAAGAGTTCAGGCAGGGGCCAGGCAAGCGCTGGTATTACTGCGGAGTACAATGGCAGCGTGCACACAAAAGCGCAGGCAAGAGAAATGCGTGGTTTGCGCACTGGCGGGCCCAAACACAGGCCAAAAACAAGCAGCGTAGTATGCTGTGGAAACGGCTCCTGTGGATGCAGGCGCATTAAGAAATCCAACAGCAATTGAACAAATGATTATAAACAGGGAACAGAAAAAAAATGAAGCAAATCCCAAAACAATGGTCCACAATAAAAAGGCACAGTGATTATATTACTAATGACAGGAAATATAAGACCCCGACAGGAGCCAAGTATCTAGAGTAATAGTCACGTTGATGGTATATAAATCCTTGAAAATAAATAGTAGCGACTGTACAAAGAGTCCAAATCACCTGTAAAGTACAAAATAAAGAACAATACCTTGGAGGACGATGAGGGGAGAAAGTAATCAGCACTCAGTAGTACAACAATGAAGCAAATTCAAAGGGGCATATTTAAAAGCCCCAATGCCACCGGGGTGGCACTGTTTGACACTCTGGTGGCGCTGTGTGCTGGCCCATATTCACAAGGCCACGCAAAGCCACTTTGTATGGCTTTACACAGCCTTGTAAATATGGCCGCGTTTCACACAGTATTCTGTGTTAAAGGGGTGTGTTATGGGTGTTGTGGGTGGTCCCACGCAACAACCATAGCTTTTTGACACTGCTCCAGATTTACAAGGATTGGTAAATCTGAGGCAGCGCCAAAAACGAATGCCTTTCAAGGGGAAGAGTTTAAGTGGCTAATGAAAAGAAATGCTTCTATTTCTCCTCGTTTTTTTCTCTTTCTGTGTGTGCTGCATTCTGCAGCATGCATAGAAGGAGCAAAACGCCATTAATGATTGTTTATGTGGAGGTAGGTGTCCCCTCCTGCACAAACACAATCATCCCTGCAACGCAGGCTCCCTTGCACTATGGTGCCAGGGTGTCTGCATTGGCACACGGTTGCTGTTTTAGCGCTGGCGCAGGGGAGAGCACAGGGGTGCACCATATTCCTGTAAATACAGCGCATCCCTGCGTTTGTGAAATGAGAAGCTTGGCGCAGCAAAATTGCTTGTGGTGCCGCGCTGCACCATTTCATTAAAAATATCCCCCAAAGCGTGTTGAAGTTTCCCCAAAGGTAGGTCCATACGCCACTCGTCACCAGTGTGAAGTTGGTAGGAATCCAAAGCGCGGACAAGTTTAGGAGATGAAGGTAACTTTCTTTATTAAGATGGAGAAACTCTTTGACAATAAACATTCCACATGGAACATACCAACACTGCCTAACAGGTAGCCTACATGGACCAACCATTAGCAGCAATAGCACACAGGGCCCAACTAGAAACCAAAATTAGCTCTTGCAAAATTATTCATACCAGCTCTACACTGCAAGAGGCCATGGCTAGAATGGGAGCATTGTGGGCATGGGTGGGTGATGCTGATCCATCCTGCTCTGAAAGCAGTCTTCAGCCCTAGGAGAATATGGCAGAGTGGATAAAAATGCCTGTTCGGCCTTACTGTCAACACTAGTTTTACTACTATCATTTGTCCCAGCTTCCATCCCCACCTTCCCATACATCCTGCTCCTCACCGGATCCTATCTTTTGTTCCTAGACCTCGTCCTCCTCTGGTTCCCCACTCCATGCTTTTTGTCTTACCATCCCTTCCCCAGCTCCTTGGCTTGAAGGACTTGGAAGTCATTTATTCTTTACCTGGCTCTATGACCCATGGTGCCTTCATCTCCCGTCATTCCAATGTTTGTCTCAACCCAGTACTTGGTCCCATGCCCAAGAGGCATTTGACTCTTTCTTAATCTCTATTCTCTCCAGCCCACATCCACCTTCCTCATGTACCTCTTCAAACCACCTTACAACCATACATAACTTCTGCTAACTCCATATGTCTGCCCGCTGCACTCATTTCCATGTGAGCCATTGGCCAAAGGCAGGTGGCTTTTCTTCTGCTGATCTAACACTTGAAGGAGCAAAACAGTAATTTCACATCACCGAGTCTGAATTTCTCTTTTTTCAAATGTGCTCACCCTACTAATACCGACTGTGATTTACTGCCCTTATCGTGCATATTCCAACTCTGCCCCTCCCCCCTGCTCCCCCATATATTGGCTGCACGCAACCATTACTCCATTAAAGATGCTGTTATTCGGCTCCGTCCTAAAAGTTGTCTCTTTACTGCTCTGTCCCTTTTAAATTGTGTTCTATTTCTCTTCTTCTTTTCCTTTCTAAACTTATATAGCATAGAGATTTCACTAAGCAAAGAGTAGCAGTGACACACTCTTGTATTACTCCTGAATTCCAAGAGTTAGCCAGAAGTACTCTAGGCTTACTCGTCGAATGCAGGAGTACTAACAGAGTAAGACACAGCAGAATGTTTGTGACTCAGGCCTATTATGTACCATCACCTCTTTGCTTGTTTCGACCCTAGTGCCCTCAATTAGACCTTAGTCAAGCGATTCTGATGCGCCTTGGCAGGGATGAAGGATGGCGGTGTGAGCTCCGGTGCTCCGTCATCTCTCCCTCCTTGGGGCTCAGTAATTCCCCCACTGGCCTGCATCCCCTGTGTGGTAGGCCTAGGGGTATCCCTGGAGACTTCTGTAGCCCATGAAATATGAAACGTCTTCCTCCCCCAGGACATGATTGTAGCACACTAGGAATGGCCAAGAACTGAACTCCTTGGGGTTCATGCAACTCTTTAACAAAAGTGAAACCTCGATTGTTTCCCTGCTGGCATGTGCACACGTGCTTTACAAACTGGTATTTTTTAGCACATTTGTGGTTGAAGCCCCCCCTCCTCATTTTTCTCCCCATATCCAGCCCAAAACACCTACTAATTCCCTCTGTTCTGTCTAAAATCTAGAATAAATTGTCCAAGGTTATTCCAAGGTGATCGATTTCACTCGGCCAAGGTCAGTGTGCGGGCTTGCCTTGCTGTCAGACCCAGGCATTTGCGGATGTGGCGAGCACCACCCGCGCCCCACCAAGTCTCACTCTACCCTGAGGAGGAAGCACCTGGCGATAAGTAGACTGAAGGGGTGGGAGGGAAGAGGGAGGGGATAGGAGGTGTCTCTCCATGGCATACCCTAATCCTCAGGTTCCACTGGCTGTGAGTCGTACACCTCAGGCCTTGTCACCCAAAGGGGACACTGAGTATGAAACTGTGATTAATCTGCTTCACCAAACCCATTTACATGACGCACACATACATCCAGTCTGTCCAACTCCCCTGGCATTAATATCCGCAGTTGGGTTAGACTGTGCTCGCTGTTAGTTATATCTGACAGTATTGCCAACCACCATATGATGTTAAGCTACACAATGAGGAACCTTTCTTCGTGCCCATGGGTTTTGAGCCTGTGAGTGGACGCCATTCACTCAAGCACAGTGCCGCGTTCATTCACACTGTGTCCTCCTTGGGTCAGTCAAGTGTTGTGCATGCTCGTGATGTCCTTCAACCTTGCAGTTGTGGCAGGAGGGAGAGGTAGGGTTCAAGCACCACTGGGCAAGTACACAGCACAAGGTGCACGGGGGTGGGCGGGCGCACAGGGAGGGCGCCTCCACTCTTGGCTTAATCCATCTTTTCTGCAGAGGTTGCTGCAGTTTCAAAGCTGGAGACCCTGTGCTGGGCACCACTAGACAAGAGATCGGGAACAGCCAAACAACAGGATGGAAGCTGAGCCGAGCCAACAAGACAAGCAGGGTTTGCAGACATGAGCGTGCCATGCTGCTCCAAAGGCCATATATTTGGCATGAGCAATTCAGGTCGTGTGCCTGCATCACCTTGGGCCATTACTTCACTCGACAACCCCAGTAGCTGAGTATGTGGAGACAGGAGAGGTGGGATGGGGGCCCATTGAGTGCAAAGGCGGCTTGAGGGAGGGCAGAGACTTTGGGAGTGAGGGGGTTGATCAAGACATAGGTGCAGACGGTAATTTGTTATAGGGAACCACGTTATGACACCATCGCCATAAAGATGTCCATGTCGCTGACAGACAAGATGCTAATTGCGCCCACTGCTTTCTTCTTCTGCATAAGCTCATAAACGTCACAACCGAGTTCATACCAAGCAAACCGCATGAATGCATCTTTGCCCACAGAGTACATTCTACTAGGTCCTTCAGATTGTGGAGGTGAAAAGGGACAGGTAGGAGGGGAGATTTTCATTGCCTGTGTGCAGTGTATCCCACATAAATTCTCTCTCTGACTCTCTGTCTGCTTCTGGTGACCTAGCATTGTTTATATCAACTGACATCTGTTTAATCTGAATGGCGATTATCTCTGGAGTTTGCAAAGTTACAGGGCTGGAGTAGGGCTGCTGAGAAGAGGCCCCAGAGATACCAGACCATACCTACAAGAATATGGCAGAGTGCGGTGTTACACCAAAACTGGTAACGCCGTGCTCCGTCAGTTTCAAAGTGCAGGGATGCGCTGTATTTACAAAAATACGGCGCACCCCTGTGTTTCCCCTAGCGCTGGCGCTTAAGAAGCTGTCTTGCGCCAGTGCCCACTTAAGCCATTTTGCTAGGGTGCCTGTGCTGCAGGGGGAGTTGTTTATGTGCAGGATGGGACACCTTCCTGCACATACACAATCTTAACAGGTGATTGCTCTATCCATGAGTGCTGTGGAATGCAGCACACGTGGAAAGAGCAATATACGAGGACAAATAAAACATTTCTCCTTGTATCACCTGTTTAAGACAAGGCATTTTCAGTTCTTATTTTTGGTGCTGCCCCATACCTTGTAAATATGGGGCAGCGTCAAAAAGCAATGGGTGTTGCGGCGAAACGCCCACTGCAACACCCATTGCTCACCCCTTTCACGCTAAATGCTGCGTGAATTGGGGCATTATTTACAAGGCGGCGTTAAGCCACATTTAGTGGCTTAACGCTGCTTTGTAAATAAGATGAAGGACTTAACACCACCTGAATGTCGCAAAAAGTGGCATTTACTCCTTTTAAATATGTCGCACAATGTGCTGTATCTGTCTTCACCCTGCATGGCCTAAAACCATAGCAAGGATTCTTGCAGCAAATGTTTGTTTTCTGAGGATTTTAAATGTCACTGTTCTTTCAGTTTCTCAGACCTCATGGCTCCAATCTTCGGGCCTCATTTATGGGGGTCACGCAATGCAGCGTAACAAGTCTCCTGGCTGCGCCGCACTCGGTGACAGGGAAAAGGCAGGAATGCACCGTATTTAAGGCAATGCAGTGCAGAATGCAGCACACATATAGGGAGGAAGAAACAAGGAAAAATAGAGATATTTCTCCTCATTATGCCTTCCCTGGAAATGTGTACGTGTTTGGCGCATCCCCAGGTGTACAAATTCTTGTAAATCTGGGGATGTGTGAAAATCCAGTGGATTTGCATGAGAACGCACATGCAAAACGCCCATGGAACGCCTACCGAGGGCAGAGTAACGCAATGCAGCAATCTGCGCTGCTTTGCGTTACTCCATATTTTTTAAACTAATCAGAGCCATGCAACGTGGCTTTGCGTGGGTTCAACAATCTAATTTCGAGTTTTGCGTCTCACATGTACCGCATTGCATGGTGCAAATATGACGCAAGCCTCTCACAAATGAGGCCCGAATCTCTATGATTTCTATAATCTGATCCATGTTGGGCTGTAGTTATATATTCTATGAGACCCAGAAGCAAAACTCACCACTAGGTGCCATTGACAGGCTTTGTTTTCCTGTCCCGTGCAACAACTGGGGCAATAAAGCACTATCATGGGTGTGAGGGCCTGTGTTTGCAAGAGGGCTCTAGGTGCTCAGATTTTGCATGCTTCTTGGCCTTCCAGTCTCTTGTCTCTCGATGCAGATATGGACAAGCAGTCAAGACCAAGCTCATGGGAGGTGGCATATGGTGGAGTCTAGGTACAGTGCAAAACAGTTATCACAGTCCCAGTGAGGATGACATGTCCAGAAACAGTTGTGAGTTTTCCATAAAACTCTTTGATAATATTTCACAATATAAATATGTACTCTAACAACTGCATCTGTCTCTACAACTAGCTCACAAGCTAAGCGGGTGATGGCACTCTCTAAGCAAGAGGATGAGGAACCAAATAACAAAGGTTGTCTCAGGCAGGGCCACCAAGGAGCTCACTTGCATGTGCACTTATCCCCTGGAGCAGATCTCCCCAGTCTCTGGTGGGAGGTGAAGAGGGTTCAAAAGCACTGTGAACTCTTTGGCCAGGCTTGGGAATCCACTTAGGCAAAGCCAGAAGCAACATCAGAAGGGCAATCCAGCAGAACCTCAGCAGGGCCTTCTTGCTCCTTCCTAACCAGGACTAAAATTAGGAGCACACTGATCCATGTTGTAGAAGGGATGTGTTCGATATTGTTCAACAAGCAAGAAGGAAACCTCAGTTTTTATGTAAACGTCCCAGCCATTGGGCAGCAGTCCGCTGCCAATCAAAAAGTACATTCCACAAATCAAAACCCCACTATCCAGGATATTGGAGGGTGCCACTTTGCTGGATGAGCTTTTGTGAAGGGAACCCCTTGCTCACCTCCTAGAATGCATTACAGTGGTCACTGCATACATACACTGCCTAAGGTCCTGCTCTAGTTGGAAATCTTGGGTATTCCTGCCAGACAGTCCTGGTACAAAGAAACTATAGAAGAACAGGATAGTGACAAAGGGCTGTTCCTTGTGTCCTCTGTGGGCTGCATCAATTCATGCCATCCCTAAAAGTATACAGATGTTCTCAGTCATCTGTGGGTAACTTTAATGACAGAGTATTAATAGTAATCACAAACTATCTCTGTGTGCACATTTGTTCACAAACATTTCAAACATAGAAAAATTAAACTCGAAGGGCCTTATTCACAAAGGTAAACTTACACTTTTGGTTTAAATTTACGATTTATTTGATAATCACAAACTACACGTGTATTTTTACGTGTAGCACCTTTATGACTGCAGATAATTCCCCATATAAGATAGGACAGTCTCTGAAATCACAACAGTGCTACACGTAAAACTACACTCGTAGCTTGTGAATAGCAAAAAATAACAAACGTACGCCAAAAGTGTTTTCCTTTGTGAATAAGGCCCAAAGTGCCCTCAGTTGGCCAAAGACAATGGATCGCACCTACACAGGGTGGTCAGTAGGCATCACCCGTGGGTGCAGCTAATTACTGCACCTCAAAAACTAAAGTATACTTTTCCAGCAGAGTGCCGGTTTTTAGTTTGAGAGTTCCCTCAGAATCAGGGGACCCACAAACTGTTGCCGAAAACCTAATGGACAAGGGATCTTTTGGGGAAAATGATGGCAAAGGCAGAGCTCCACAGTGTGTCAGGGACCTTTGACCTTACAAAGAGGATGCTCGTGATTGGCTAGGTAGGTTGCTCTTTAAATGAAACCTAAAGGGAGAAAAGGATTGAATATTTTTGATAATTGAATCTCCAGCATGAAAATGAGGGAACTACACAACCTAGGCACGCTACTAGTTTCAGTTTGTTACTGGGATCGGAAGATGAGGAAAGACTATAAAATTCAATGGCATTCTCTCTCTTAAATCTAACCTTAATAAGATCTCTCCAGCACCTACAACCCTTCCACTTGGATCCAAATGACACTAAAGCAATTGTCTCTCTTGCAGATTACCCTGGCCCTGAATCTTCCCCATAAACCAAAGTCTCTATATTGCTGTATTACTCCTCATTCGTGAAGCACAAAAGACCTGGTTCTTCTCCACCCATTTGACACATCCTTTGTGACTTGCAGTCCACCCAGCTCCTTCAGCTCTCAAATGGCCAGCCTAGGCTTGATTTTGTCTGCTTGTACTTTGTTTCTTGTTAGGTCCAAAACTGGTCTACATAAAGCACTCAATTTCCCCTGTGGGTAGAAATGCTCTATGACATTTTGTTAATAAAGTATCAAACATAAATATGGCAAACAAGCTGCAACCCTTTAACTCAAAAGACATTAAGGGCCATATGTAGGTAATTTATATTTACCGATTCTTAAATACCGAATTTTACCAATTCGGTATTTATGAATCGGTAAATATAATGTAGGTAAAAAATCAGTAAATTTTACCGATTCGGTAATATTCGGTATTACTGATTCGGTATTAACCGAATCGGTAATAAGGAATACCTTCCTATTCATTCCTATGGGCCAGGAGGCCCATAAGAATGAATGGGAAGCCATTGACTATTACCGAATCGGTAAATACCGATTCGGTAATAGGGGGAGCAGATTCAAGGGTGGCAGGGTGTCACATTGACACCCTGTTGCACCCCTGAATCCTGCATGTGTGCACATGTGGCGCACATACATGCCCTAAGGGCATGTATGTCTGCCACATGGCATATCTAGAAAAGCACAAATGTGCTTTTTAACAGGTATTCAGTATTTACCACCAACCTGTAGTTGGTGGTAAATAACGAATCCTTGAAACAAAAAAGCACTCACTTGAGTGCTCCCTACATAGGATTTGAGGATTCGGTAATTTACCGAATCAGTATTTTACCGATTTCTTAAAATACCGATTCGGCAAATTACCGAATCCTTAAAACCTGCCTCCTACATTGGAAAGGGCTAAATACCGGTCGGTAACGGGAAAATTACCGATTTTCGGCCGTTACCGACCGGTATTTAGCTATCTACATATGGCCCTGAGTGAGCAACTGGTGTGGACCCTTGGGAACAGGATAAACACAGTCATACTTCTTGGCACCTTTGATACGGTGCCCCGATTAATGCAAGACTAAATCACAAAGGAGTACACAGCTATCTTCTGAGGACACAACATTTTATACGCTTCAAACTTTTGATGTTTAATGGTTGCTGCTTGCAATCTCAGAAATAGGATATTACAATTGCATTTGTATCTATAGGTGCACACTTTTCAAAAGAAGATACTTTAAATACACTTCTCTGTAATTTTTAGTGCCACCTCAAAACCAGAATCCTCAGTGCTGTCAAAAGGAAAGATTGGAGTCTAGAAAAAAATCCAGAAGATTCTATTCCCGAATCAAATGGGTGAGATTCCACTCAAAGAAAGAGCCGAAGGGCACAACTGAAGCAAAGCTGTTAAAGAGGATGAGAAAAGAACAAATTCTATGTATGAGGGGTTTAGCTTGGGGCGTATAGAAGCCATCAAGGCCTCAATGCTCAGAGATAGTCAATCAGGCAGAGAGTTTGGAGGGTAAACATTTTGAAAGTACAGTTGTGTATCAGGGATAGAGCGCTCCTTTATCCAGCTGTCACATTCATTTGCAATGTGAACTTTGATTGTTATATGGTGCTCAGTTTCTCTGTGGAAGACAACTGCTATACCTGTAAATCACGTACCATTAAGTGAATCCATTTGGTCATATCAGATATATTGTATAAATATAAAAAATCTAGGGGTATATTCTCAAGAACGTGTGATAACCATCGCAAATTTAGCTTAGCGTAACTTTGCATATCGCAGTCCATCACAGGAAAAGAACACCATGTCAACGTGGTATTCGCAATCCGGCAGCACCATGCGATAGTCACACGATAACACGTTAAACACAACGCCACACCGCAAAAATGCGAAACACCAAAGCCAAAAAAGTAGCGATGAGGCCAACCGCGATACAAAAATCAGCGATAACCAGTGACAGGCCTGCAATTCCCACGCCTCAAGCGGGAAAACGCAGCATAAAAGCAGAGCACAAAAACGGCGAGATGACAATGTACGAGAACACTCCCACATCCGTGACGTAGAACAAATGACCATCGTCCCGCATCACATAGGCATCTCCACACAGTCACAATGTCCAATGACATGCAGCCTGCATGTAAACTGCTCCAATGCAGACACATGCTTGAAACACGCAGTGAAACCGCATTTTCCAACGGCATTGCAGAGGGACAAGCAACCCCTCCAGCACACAGACGTGTCATGACCATGAGCAATCAATCATGACAGCGTGGACAAATGTTGGGGCAGTGACTCCTGCTTACGTACATGTTGCACATGTTGTGGGATCTGAGTCACAGGGGGCATCCCTGCATCAAGGTGGTACATAACCGACCCCACAATGAGCCCTGATGTCACATGTAGGCCAGAAATGGCAGCCAAAATGGAATGACCGTGGGCACATTTGAAACGCCGAAGAGTGGTATACCCTACCAACTGTGACTCACAGGACTGACAGTTCGAATACGTGACACCACAAACAGTACCACTGCACAGAGGTGACACACCCACCATCCATGAACACATCACAAACTCGCCATCAACACATGTCGCACTCACACCTGACTGAGTGACGTACCGGTACAGATGAGTGACATGCACTTAGTGAATGTAGGTTTGTAAGGCATTTATTTGCAAATTCCGTGCCTGTGGTCAATCTGTGCTGTCCCATGAACGCCAAGGACAGTCACAATGTGACTTGATCATCTAAAGAAATTTGTAACGATGTCGTCCCTGCGGGCGACTCCTGAGGCCGCTACAGTGTGGCATGATCCACCATCCTCATCCTCATCATCCGGTGCCTCTGGGACTGATATCCATGGTGCCTTGCTGCGTACACATATGTTGCGCAGCACACTGTGTCATTGGTGTGTGATATGTGTGACTATGTGATTCCTGGATGACATGTACTGCCTGTTGCACATGAGTGGCATCAATGTGTAGTACGTAGCCTCACTGCTGCTCCACTCTCCCCCCGAGCCTATTCACCAGCGTTGCGCAGCGTGGTTGCATCACCTGCCCCCCACGGCACACCATTGCCATGCCCGTCTGCGCATGTCCACAAGCCTGACAACGACACTGTGATGTAGTATGCTGAAGGTGTGCGGCCACATGCGTGTAAGCCTATGGTAAGGACAGGGCGGACACAGATGTAAGGTACATGCCTGGCTGACCTCGCCCTGCGCTTGAATGTAGACCTCTGGCCCATGCTGCGGAAATAGCGACACACACAACATTTGGCATGTATGTTCCCGGACCCCTTGCGGGCTTGCCCACCCTCATGTACCCCTCGTATGAGGCCGCATGCTGTGGGCATGCCACGAAGCAACATCGCCCATTGCGTGATGGGTGGCGCCGGCACCACACCAGACACACACGCATCAGTTGCCTCTTTCTCAAGGCCGAATCTCAACCACGCCCAGAGCCACGTGTCGAAAGACCACACGCCATGCAGTACTCCAGTCAACTCACTTACGCTCACAGGGGGGTCCGATACAGCCACGTATCAAAGGTCTACACCACTGCCTGAGATGACAAGGTTGCGCACGCTGTGCACAGCACGATGTGATGTGGTATGTCCCGGGGCCCACATGATTACATAATGATCACATGGACACAATGAGATAATTTGTGGAACGGGCACGTGTGCCCGGCACCTTTATTGCCAGGGTCACACGTCCAGTGACGCCTGTGCTGTATGGGTGTTGGTTGATGTAAGCAACCCCTCAGGGGTTAGCTGGTGCTGCCAACAACTACAGCAGTGATATGACAATCAGAAGTTCAAAGTACAAACAGCAAAGGTCCATGAATTGAGCTGCACAGAGTCAGTGACACAGGATGCACTGCGACAGACACAGGCACACCCGCAAGAAACAGTGACTTGTGGTGCACTGAGATAGGGCCACAAGAGCTGAGCGAGTGCCCGTCGATGTCCCCGGAGAATGTCGCGGAGTGTTATGGGGGACAGTGTAAGGTGTCCATCCAGGTAATGATGCAGAGGGCAGGAGCAAGGAGAAACAGGCATAATGTAGGAGATGAATGCTACAGTCTCCTGTATCCCACCATGTGAGTATCAGCTATGTGATAAAGACAACCCCCAGGCCATGGACTCCGAAGCCAAATTAGTCCAACGGGAGGGTGCCCATGACTCCCGTGGCACAGTGTCAGTGGCACCAGAGCTGGAAGGGGATGCAGTCTGCGATGAGGCATGTACACTGATATCAACTCTGTAATTGACAAATCAAGCGTCTGTTCCAAATGAGTGTCTGACTCGACCGCAGTGTGTGCCGGAGGCAGGGGTCATCATGGGGCAGCCGCTGTGTAGCCAGCTCCTCCTGCATCACTAACACATGGCGTTGGAATGGCATGTGGAAAGGTTTCCTGAGTGATGGAGGTGTAGGCACCAGAGCAGGGCGGGTGTGCACACAGCGATGATGCCGTGTCCTGGCTGGGACGGGGATTGAAAGGATTTGTGCCGAGGCCTGCTGGACCGGTGTGTAGGCCTAAGGCAGAAGTCTGCAAGGGCCCACAGACACGTGTGGTCGGACTGCTATGCAAGGAGTTGGTGGCACCACATCGAAGGGAGTATAGGGAATTGAACTCTGCCTTAAATATGTACTCTGCCATTGCGCAATCACAATTCAGTTCCAAATGTGCAACCTACTTGTCCGCTGTGTATGCCGGTGGAGTGCGTCAACGGGAAGGAGTACTGCGTGACTTTCTCGCGGAGGCTGTGATGGTCTGAGGACTCGGCCATGGTCGCGGGCCACAGGCGTGGAGCTGGCACAGGCACGTGGTGAGCACTCATGGAGACATGCCAGTGTCGGCAGGTGAGCAGTGTGGCCAGGATGCACAGGGGCAGACGAGACTGGTTCGGGGAGCTGCTGCCCGGGCTGCGGCAGGCACACATGATCGCAGGCACCGCCGCACACGGCGTCGGCCTCGTGGCGGGGTGAGAGGCGCCACCCTGGCAGAGACGTTGGGCATTCCGGAAGAGAACCACGCCCAGGGCTACGT
Organism: Triturus cristatus; assembly: GCF_964204655.1. Classification (NCBI taxonomy): domain Eukaryota; kingdom Metazoa; phylum Chordata; class Amphibia; order Caudata; family Salamandridae; genus Triturus; species Triturus cristatus. The sequence continues at coordinate 1,450,338,819 of NC_140591.1, forward strand.
GCTTTTTATTCACACCCCTGTGTTGGCCTGGCGTACCCAGGGCAAGCCCACTACGCACACGCTTACAGGGGGGGCATAACAAGCTACATTTCCGAGATCTTCCCCACTGTCTGGGGTGACATGGTTGCGTCCACTGTCCACAACACTACCACCATCAGCAGTATTTGTCGGCATGGATATGTCTGCAGTCTGCATACTGCTGTCTGTCCAGCACATCCACGCCACAATTGGCAATGTGTGCATTCTCATTCATGGGTCACTCGCCTCCTTCGCACATGCCTGGTTGCCACCTACCTCCACATTTCGCTGGTGTGTGGCTGATGTGCCATGCCGTTGGTGGGTCATGTACATGGATAGCCCAGGTTGCCACAGTAAGTTGTGCTGTCGGGTCTGGTGGGTGCAAAAATCAACAGTTGATGGACAGAATAAAGAACAATGTCATACGTTCACCCCAGTACAGAGATCTGGGCCTAAATCCATCATTTTTTTGCTCACCATGCCATTCCAGTTTGAACCGAGCCATATGCAAATCAGTCTTGATCCTGTGACTCATGGGAACAGTCAGCCCGAACTGCCAAGCCAGGTCCTCCCTGGACTGCAAACAAGCATCCTAGGACCGGTTTCGGGGTTTCACCCCTCTTCAGCCAGGATAGCTTGATTCCAGTGGCATGTGGAGCACGGGACCCACGTCTGGGCATACCCATCCCACTCGGGGTGACAAATGCAAAAACAACAGTTGATGGACAGAATGCAGAACAATGTCATACATTCACCCCAATACAGAGATCTGGGCCTAAATCCATCAGGTCTGGTGGGGGGGCATATTGTTTGGCATGTTGTTTGTGGGTTTGTGACATGTGTATTGCCAGAGTTGTGGGTTGCATGATTGTGGAGTTGAGGTGTGTGGTGTGTTCATTTGGTACTTACCAACGAGCACTGCATTTCCGTAGGTGCCATCTTGGAAGCGCCGGTTGATGATAGACTGTCGAAAGATGTATGAGTCGTGCACACTGCCTGAATAGTTGGCCACGACATTGGTGAAGAGTCCCCGGTGGTCCACTATTGCCTCCACATTGATGGAATGCGTGTGCTATCTGTTGCGGTAATTGTGTGCAGTGTCGGCAGGGAGCACAAGTAGGACATGTGTGCAGTCAGTTGCCCCCAACACATGCGGAGATCCAGCTATGGCGTAGAATCCTTGCTTGGTCCCAGCTGTTCCTGCGCAGTTTGGGGGAAGTATAGGTACTGGAGTACCAAGCTGATGATGGTATCCAGGACAGGTGTGAGGAACTTGGATTGGGCCGGCTGTGAGACTCCTCCAACTATGGCAGTTGTTGGTTGGAATGTCCCAGAGGCCAACAGGTGCAGCACAGCCAGCAGCTTTGTCTGCAGAGGGATGTTGGTTGTCCGCTGTGTTGGTACTGTCAGCCTGTGGGCAATGATGTTCAGGATGCGTAGGATGGTTGTCATTTTGAGCCTGTAGTGGGCAATGACATGCTCTGGTGTTACGTCTGTGAGGCTGGTGCGTTTCCTGAAGGTCCGCTGTCTTTGTATGCGCTGCCTCTGTGGTGGTCTGAGGGGGGGGCGGTGGTGGTCCGGGTGGTCCGGGTGGGGGTGGCGGTCCTGGTGGGGGGGAGGGTGGCGGTGGGTGTTGTGGCCCTGTTGGGTCTTCGAGCTGCATGATGAGTAGCTCCATGGCATCTGTTGATCTTCAGGCGTGGCTCTGGGCTTGGTTCCCTTTCTGTTGCCGGTTGTCGTCCGACTTTGCACCAGGTCGGAGCAGGTGTTAACTTCCTGCTGCAAACACGCCTTATCGCCTCATTTGGGATCTTTTTGCCATTGTGGCTGGTCGTTGAGAATGTTGTGGAGGGGTGTTGTTGCGGCTTTTTGCTCGGGAACGCCTACTCTGAATCTCATTAGCGATAGTTGCCGGGGTCATATGTGGCGATGTTTTTAGAGGATGCTATCTCTGAAAAACTGGTGATATGGGCTGTTAGCACCGGCTTGTGAATGGGGCGGTAACTTTATCGCGAGTTTGGCTGCGATAAAGTGCCGTTAACTCGGCGATAGCTCCTTAAGAATATGCCCCCTATTTAGTTAGAATACTGCACACCCAACCAGCACAGCAGAAGATATCCTCATGCCATGTGGGCAGGTAGGGAAAAAACCGTTACAAAGCACGCATTACAACGCACGCTTTTACCACCGCATGCCATTACAACGAAAATGGCTTGCTGTAGGGGGCATAAGGTGTTGGATTTAACTCCAACACCTTCCCTACTGTTGCACATACTGGAGTTGGAATAGTAAATTATACTATTCCAAACTCCAGCGCACCACCGACTGCAAGTCGGGTTAAAAAATTGCGTTGTAACGGCATGCGGGGTAAAAGCATGTGTTGTAACGTCATACAATCGGGCAGGTACCACTCTGTTCACAACAACGTAAATCTCCAATCACAAACTGTGAGAAAATGCCCCCTTTTGTGTTGCCACTCCCATTTTATTTTCTGAATTGTTTTTTTGCACATTGGGGAGCTGCTGTCCAGTGCCCAGTGTAGGTGCTTTGACCACTAAACCATGTAAAATTTGACTAGTCCCTGATTGACGTATTTAACTCACCTGTATGGCCATAGTATAAGGTGTAGAAACGATACCCATCGTTTGGAAGGGTAAATGTTGCCTGAGGACTGCAGCCCTTGTTGTGCCATCCAATAGTGTGACACCACAGGAAAACATGGATCCAAGCCTACCACTACAGCCAGGTTGCTACAGTTTAAACCTGAAGCCTGACCTGTCAGGGGAAAACCTTCCTTTTAATTATTAATAAGTCACCCCTATGCAGAAACAACACCTTCATAGCCCTTGATGCTTTCATTACCCTACCAAGTTCGATTTACCCATTTTATTGGCTTCAGAAGGTTGAAAGGCTGGGGGGATCTGTCAGGATTAAGGTTTGTGAATAGTACATTGCTAACAGAGCTACACGATTTCAAGTGCATGTGCGTTTTCCAGCTGAAAAGTCATAGATGAACCATGCTTTGAAAGGAGCCAGGCAGCATGTTGAGCCCTTGTAGAGGACTATGTTCTTGTGTTTATGAAGTATTCAATCATGCCTGAAGACACAAAACCACTGCAGCATGGAGCTGGTGTGCCCATATGGAGTGCTGCAACTACCAGAAAAAAGTAGCTCCGAAACCGCAAGCAGTGGAAGGACACTGTGTAAGAAAGTAGTACATGTGCCATGCTCTGGGGGAGGGACAAACACAAGAGGAAGTGAAGCCGGCACGCTCTGACCAGAGAGATGCAAGGAAATGAGAGTGACAATTAAGCTAACCAATAATAAGCAATTGGCAAGCTCTGACCCCTTTTTAAGTAAAGAAAATGTCTTGCAAGCGACAGCGCATACGCTGACTCAGGTGAGACCAAAAAAAGCTGGAAACTCATTCTTTATTCAAGCCACACAATATGCCCGACACCCCCAGCGGAAGAACTGGCCCCCTTTCATCTCCCGTGCATCTCTGTGGTTAGTGTTGGCATCTTTTTGGGGGTGGGAAAGCATATGCTCAATGTTCTGAAATCTGCGAAAATCCTCATACATTTTTCAATATAGGCCTAGATTGAGAAGCACATGAACGTAAAATGCTGCAGCGCATTAAAACATAACATTTGAATTTGCTTAGAAGAAGTAAGTACATTTGTACTGACCGTGAAAGGCTATTCAGAGGAGGAGGGTGGATTAGAACATTGTTTTTTTAGTTTGCCAATCTTTTTGTAAACAGATAATTGATTGTTCAATTAAATTAATTGTCCTAATGCTGCCAAATGGTGTCGTAGTTTCTGGGGGCATTCCAATAGGCTGACCCCTCCAGATGGTGTGTTATTTTCAGGATCTGTCCTTAGCTATGTGTTTTTCATACTTCCTTGTTTATCAACTCGCTGCAGAGTGGAGTTCATTATGAATGGGTCAGTTACATTCAGTGACTCAAAATGGCTGAATGGTAGAGTCAGCACAGGGCAGAAATGGGGGCAACCAACATAGTAATGATGCATTACCTTACTAGTGTGTGAGGCTTAGAAGTGGATCTGCAGCAGCTGGATAGGAATGAATGCTGTCTTTAAGGCAGCTCGGGGAAAGACAGCAGGAGAGTCAGTGGAGCTCGGAAGAATGAGAAGCTGGTGTGAAGGAGCAATACAAGAAAAACATTTCCAGATGGTCAATCGTCTGAAAAACAAAATCTGCTTCTGTGAAAATGCCAAAGAACATAGTGCTGCAGAAAATGAATGTCCATTCTGGGAATGAAATCTTGGATTATCTTGTATCTTGCTGCCCAACACAGCAGTGGGGTCCCTGAGTTTTGTAGAACCCGCAAGTAGGGTTGCCATCTGGTCATTTATTTTACAGGCCTGCTCTGTATTTTTAATTCCAGACTGGTAAAAAGGTTGAGAAAAACAATGAAATCTGGTATTTATTCATTGAAATCATTTAAAAAGGACTTGAGGTTTGGCTAAATCGTTTCAGAATGACTATTAGAGCACATAGAAGTATAATTGTCATGTTCCAAAGGTATCATGACAATTCTACACAAATTGATTTTTACCTATCAGCTCTTGGCTGTTCCAAACTAACAAAACATATCCAAATGGTAAATATGTTTTCTAAGAAAAGTGGCAACCCTAAGGACATGTGATACCTAACTTAAAGCCTGATGCACAAATCTTTTGCAAGTCACAAACCAGTCACAAACTCGTGGCGGAGGCCCTACAGTTGTAGGGAAGTCTCTACACTATAGGCAGAATCTCCAAAATGAGAATTCTCATTCATGAGGGGAATTGCTAATACTATTGGGCCCATTACCATGTTGTTGGTACCGACACTGACCTGTCGTCGGTGTCGGTCCCACTGACATCCCTAACTGCGGTCAGACCAACTCATTAGGATGCAGTCGGTCTGACCGCATTGGCCCAGGGACCGACCAACAGCTTCCGATGGGCTCAAGGAGCCCATCAGGTGGTTGTCTGATCGCATTCCCCGCCTTGGAGGCAGTGCCTTCTCAGGCACCGTTGTGGGAATTATGATCCACTTTTTTGCCAGCCATTTTACATCGGTTCTTCCGATATGAACAGGCTGGCAGAAAGGCTTGGTTGGATACACTTGCTGGGCCCCTGTCCTCTGTGGCCCTCCGCCATGGGCCCTGGAGGGCACCTGTTTTGCCCCCGTAACCATCCCTGCATCGTGGGGCTGGCACCGCATGGTGCCTACCACAGGGTGCAGGGATGTTTCCATACAGGCCTTTTGGCATTGAGGCTTGTGCTGCGGCACTTTCCGGGCCGCAGCACAAACCTCAATGTAAAGAGGCATTTTTCCAACCGACTTCACGGTGGTCGGATCGTAATTTGGCGGGTGAAACCGCCGACTACCTGTTGGCCGTTCCCATTCCCGCAACAATGGCAGTCAGACGATTGTCCAACCGCCATCGTAATCGGCCCCTATGTGTGAAATAATCAAGTTTGCAAATAGTTGCAAAAACAGCTTTTTTGGTGAGCAAATTACCATCAGGTGAAAGTAGGTGGTCACCAGGTGCAAACTACAGCAAGTACTGTCAAAGTGGATCTGGCTTGTGATAAGGTCTTCATTTTGAATAAAAACAAAACAGGGCTATAATGAAGGCCTCCTTACTACCCGGATGAGCAGATAGCAATGCTAAGGGCCTCATCACAGATGTAGTGGCAGAATGTCCGGGAGTACCCAAAACGTATACATGTTTACATGATGGTTGTCTATTAGTTAAGTAACTAAAACAGTGCATGTAAGAGAATTTTCTCTCTAATGGGTGGTCTTCACCAGGGCAGTGGCGCCCTAAGGGGAAGTTCACAATATATTTAGAAAGCAATCACTAATTACATGCGGTGCCTAAGGGTAGAGGAGGATGTAGTAATCAAGGAGGCAGAGAAAGGGGGAAATGTTGTCTTAATTAAACGTACTGATTACGAACACGAGATCCTTACACAGCTTAGTGATCAAGAATATTATGAGACCCTTGATGCCAATCCAATATGGAATTTGCCTTATACTATTAATCAACATCTGAAACTATGGCGTGAACAAGGGTTGTTGGATGATGGAAGATGATGAATATATGTATTTAAAAGTGGGTAGACCGAGATATCCATGCATTTATACCCTACCCAAAATACAAAAAGACCTCCCCTTCTCTCTCGGCAGACCAATCATATATGGGAATTATAGTCCTATGGAATGATTGTCAGAATATGTAGATATTATTCTGGAACCTTTGGTCAGCAATTTACCTTTATATATTTGCGACACCAAACACAGATGTACAAGCTATATACACGAGCATCAAACGCAATACAGGGTTGCATGTAGTTAGACGTATCCTAAATACTAGATCGGCGAGTTTGTGGCATCATACAGAAAGGTTGATCAATATGATACAATTGATTTTAGACAATAATCTCTTTTTATTCACAGACACATGGTACCAACAAAAACAAGGCGTAGCCATGGGCTCCAGATTCTCTCCCTTGTATGCCAACGTGTTCATGGAGGAGATGTGGATCTTGGGCCCCATGGGCAAAGAAAGGAATGACTCAATTTTGTATTGGGGACGTTACATAGATGATTGTTTGATGGTGTGGACAGGCACAGTGGAGAAACTCTAGGGATTCGTTGAATACTTGAACAGTAATCAGTTTAATATCAGGTTCACAAGTGAATACAGTCAGAATGAAGTCATTTTTCTGGATGTTGAACTATATATTAAAGTTAATAAGATACAAAGTAAATTGTATCGGAAACCGACTGCCTGTAATGCTGTATTACATGTTAGAAGTGCGCATCCTCAACATCAAATAATGACAATCCCTTTTGGAGAATTTATAAGAGCTAGACATAACTGTAGCCAGGATTCTGATTTTATAGAATGTATAAAAGATATGACATTTTAAAGGGCGAGGATATGATCACAGGTTACTGAACAAAGCCAGATACAGGATAGAGTGAATCGATAGACAGGATACATTGAAAGAACACACCAAACAAGATGTACGAAAGGATAAAGTACACTTGGTGAAAGACTATACTAAATTATCAGGACCATTAATATGCAGCCTGAAAAAACACTGTTATGTACTTAGAGCAGATTAATCACTGGAGGGGTGTATTACTAGCAAGCCAGAGATTACATATCATAGAGGAACTTGTTTACGTAACCTGCTCAGTCCCAGCTATTTATGTGCCAGAACGAGTACCATTTGGATGACACCCTACACACTTTTCCCATGTTAAAAACAATGCAAAAGTGGTGCAAGGGGCTTGTAAATCTGCCCCTTGGTTTCTTCAAGTGTGGACATTGTGTGAACTGCAAATGGGCATATGTTAAAAAAGAGGGTTTGACGGTCCGCACAATAGAAGATACACTATCAAATTCTGTATTAATTGTAACACTGCAGGGTAGATTTACAAAAAAGTTGCGCAATGCAGCGAAGCCCCTCGCGAGGGGGCAGGGAGGGAGCAGGGGAGCGCCATATCTTCAAAGATATGGCTCTCTCCTCCCCTTTTCCTTGCGCCGGTGCTGATTTCAGCAGCCGTGCGCCATGCACACACCTTAGCACTGTAGCACTAGGGTGTGTGCATGAGTGTAGCATTGGTTTTGTACAGGAAGGGTACCTTTCCTGTACAAAATACTATGCTAGACATGATGGAAAGCTTTTCCTACTTTTATGCAAAGTCTGAAAAGGAAGGAGAAATGAAAGCATTTCTTCTTCCTTGCGCCTAGTTGAAAAGGGCGCAGTTTTCTCACGCTAAACCCTATCTAGGTGTCGATTCCGATCTGGTAAAAATAATTTGCGTACGACCCGCATCCATATTTTTTTACGTACGAGTCGCACAAGTACCGTACAAACTGGCAAGTACGATTGGGACGTGAAAAATAACTACGAATAGTGTTGGGAAATGTCTACGAGCGTGCGTCGGAAAGTGACCACGTCCGAATATCGTCTGGAAAAGTGTACGAAAGTGATCCGGACAGTTTAACTTACAAATCGTAAAACACAAGTCCGAGCGCGCAAGTACGATCCCGACCGCCCGTCCGAATACACAATTGCACGTAAAAAGGCCCGTACGGAGCCAACGCTGAAGCACACATATACACGGGTAAACTCATGCCCATGTACGAGCCGTACAGCCCCCCCCAATACGTCTGCACCGTACACCACCCTGTCCGCACTGTACCCCCAGTCCCCCCACCGCATTTACTTGCCGCACACCAACACCGAACCCCAGCACCCTCACACAGCATCGCGAATGTACGGATCGTACCTACGCGAAAAAGACACATACAGAACCAGGACATTGGAAAACAGCACAAGGAGGGCCAAACCGACTCGCACAAACACACAAAACACGTCTACACAACAAAATACAACTCAATGACTGACCTGCCACATCCAAACTGGCCAACAGAGGCCCCAAACACAACCACCTCTTATAACACACCCACCAAAATTCAAACACAGCCACACCCACAAATTGACCAATAAAAAGGCCCCACACCCAAACCATGAGCCCTTGCAACAGACCTACTGCGGACAGAGCTCACACACAAACCACCCCACAGAACTCATACCTTTGCAACACCGCCACTCACACACCTTCACACAACCTCCCCCACAAACATCCCCCTCTTCACAGTCTCACACACACACATTCACACCCACAACCGCCCACACACACACCCCACACCATGCCCACAGAGAAGAATCCAAAGTTCACTACAGCGGAGCTGGAGCTCCTCGTCAACAAAGTCATCAGAGTCGAGCCACAGCTGTTTGGAACAATGGTCAGACAGACCAGCATATCTGAAAAATCTGCCATGTGGCAGAGGATTGTCGACAAGGTGAATGCTGTTGCGCCCGTTCGAAGGACCAGGCATGAATGCCAAGCCAGGTGGTACGATCTGCGCAGGGCGGTCAAGAGGAAGATGAATGAAGAACATACCCAGACCAACATCACTGGAGGTGGGCCGCCCCGCAGACACGTACACTACCATTCCTGGGAGGAGAAGGTGATGGCCATGCTACCGCCGGTGGGATTACACGGAGTGGAAGGAGTCGCAGATCCTGGTGAGTACACAAACAACTCACGTAACATGGGGGGAATGGCATCCACACCCCAACAACAACAAATGCACGCACCCACCCCCAAGCACTCACCGCACACAACCACACTCAATAATCACGCCCATGCCACGAACGTCACCATTCACCCTTCACAAATCAAGGCAAGGCCATGTCCAAGGCTACAACAACCACAAACACAAGACAGGATGTCCGGAAGGCTGGGAGGGTGGGCCCCACACAACACATCGTGAAAATGAGACGCAGACACCAATGTCCCAGCCCATATGGCATAGGGACATACCCATGCACAATGCACAGGGACTGGCAAACTACTAACAAGGTCGCTGACACTGGGCCCTGCTGTATGCAGCACAAGGCCCTCCTGGGACCACTGTACACTCAAACACCAAATCCACAAGCACAGGCATCTAGCACAGGAACTCACACACACTGTCATGCCAGCATACACCATGGGGGGACACACACATCACCTGGGAGACCCAATGACAACTCACACAACACACCACAGCACGCCCGGTCACACCCCCCCCCACACAAACACACACCCCCGGGGCAGGCAACGGATACACCCACTCCCACAATGGACATGTGACACAACAAAACCAATCCGGAGCCAAGTAAGCATCAGAGCCAGGCGGGCAACTAGAGCCAATTTACGGGGGGGGCAGGAAAAGATTTGGGGGGGGGGGCTAAATCAACCAGCCATAGGCGGAGTGGCTGTAAGAAGGGGTGAAAACACAACAAAAGCCTCATTTACGAGTAAATGGTCTACCATACACCTGTGAAGTACTCGGGTCCGGCTGCAATTAGACGGACGCCAGCCCGTGAGGCTGTCTCAGCCGGTCTGACACACATGACGGGGGGGGCAGAAGCCCGGTGAGCCCAATGGGTGTTGCGCGCCTGATCAGAGCCAACTATCTACAGGCCACACACTCAGGAGAACATCCCAATCTGTCCCCCGCAACATACCCATCCCCAAGTGGACACTGAGAGGAATGCCAGGGACATCCAACTACCTGGGGGAACTGTGTCAACTTGAATATGTATGAAACATGGATGTGGCATGAAACAGCATTAACATTGTCTCTCTCTCACACACAGGGCGACGTCGACGATCTCCCCCCAACACTGGGGGGGAAGAATCACAGTCCCAGGCACCGTGTGAAGACAATCCCACCGGCAGCGACGACTCTCACCACTCCGTGGATGACCCCGACCAACCTGGACCCTCTGGTGTACAAGCACCTGCAGCACCTGCGTCAGGTACATCTGTGCCAACCACCACCCCCATTCCCGCCACATCCCAGGACACACCCAGGATCCCTGCTCGCACTGAACAACACAGCCAGTCTGACCAGGAGGGACAACGTTCTGCGGGCACCCAGGAGGAGGCAGACAACCCTGCCGATGCCATCCCTCAGGGGTCCCGTAGACCCGATGTGCCCACAACGGCAGGCCAGGCTCGTGTGGGCAGGGGTGGTGGGAGGGGAGGCAGGCAGAGGCTCGAACCTGACCAGCCAGCTCAGGACCCCGGTATGGCACACATACGCAACATCCTGGACTCATACCGGCGTGACACCAGAGGCATCGAAAGGTCGTGTCCAGACTTTCCGGGATGCAGGGGACCCTTGATGAGATAAAGAACCTGCAGGTCGAGCATCATGCAAGTCACCAACAACACCAAGGACGGATGGAGGCAAGACTGGCTGAGCTCCTGGCGGTGCACAGGGACGTGAGCCAATCACTCCGTCAGATCGCCCAAAGTCTGGCAAACCCTCCCTGTGCCACCAGGCGTAGACCAGCACCAGCCACAGGGAGGGAGGAGGAGGAGGATTCATCTGATGGAGCATCCCTAACATCGTCAAGGCCTGCATCTGAGGGTCCCCGGAGGAAAGTGGGTCGTCCACGTAAAAGACCGTGAGAGTCAGCGGACCATCCCCATCTCCCAGGTCACCTGGCCTGGCACCTGGCCCTCTGGCGCAACAGCAGCACCTCACCCAATGACATTCTCTGACACATGGACTTGCTGGTCCCAGTCTGACCAATGATGACCAACACTGTGGTCTGGACTCTGATAACTTCCAATGCCAAGGATGCCATCTCCCCCAGTGAACTTTGGATTCTATTCCCCCGGTAGAGCACCTTAGCACATGTACCAAAAGACTCACCCCACCAAAAATAAATTCACATTGTTCTGCACAGGAGATGTTGCTGTCAGTTTGCCTTATTCTACGACATATGTGTGTGGAAATGTCTAACTATGCCTGAGTGTTGAACCAACTCCAGCCATCCATCCCCTGGGAACAGAGTGTGGTACAGGACACACATGGGTCACAAGTATCATTCAATGTAGGCATGGAGCACAACACTCACCTGTGATGGCCTCTGGCTGCTGAGGGGGGGCTTGCTAAACTGTGCGGACAGACCTATTTGGGAGATCATCATCAAGGCGTAGAGGCCATGGCCCATGTGGAGGTACCCGGGAAGGGAGTCCCAGGTATTTGTGGCCAGGTGGGAGAACTATGTCCTGTATGCTGGAGTACGGTGGATGGGAAGAACGGTGGCCAGGGCAAGGTTGGATGCACGGAGATGGACCAACGGGATCTAGGATGACAGACGTACAAGGTTGGTGTGGGGTCGGGTTTGTGGACTGCCTCCTGAGTGTGGGTGGGGTGGGTGGGGTGTGTGGAGGACATCCTGCAGCAGACAGTGATCCATTGCAGCTATCTATGGTGGACGGTAAGGTGGCTGGGGCGCAGGGTGTAGAAGCTGAGGTGTGCAGATGCCCCCTGGAAGTGGACCAGTGTCCTTGGAGTTTGGATGTACTTGCTCCGTAGAGGGCAGGGCAGTATATGAGATGGATGTCGTCATGGACCTGGGGGATGGTCTGTCGTACCTTGGAGTGGATCTATCTGTGGATCATGTGCATGATGCAGAGGGCGTTGCAGCATGGGGTACAGATGCTGTGGACTAGCATGGCAAATGTGAGCGAGCCAAACATGATGCACAACATCTTGTGAGTGTGGCCACTGTGTGCCTGTGCAGGGCCTGCAGCAGCAGGCGCCATCTCCCTGCCAAATGGCCCATCTTGCACACAAAGACTAGGATGTCAGAAGGACAACTGCAAAAGGCGCGTGTGTAAAGTGAGGAGTGTCCAGTGTCACATGGCACACCCAGAGACAATGCATGCACAATCCCCAAAGAACCATTACACCGGATCAGGAAACTGAAGGCCGACCTGCGCACTGGAGACACACCCTCAGCAACTGGTGATGGCCCATTGTGTGGTTGACCTCGCTAAAAAACATAAACGACCATGTACTACATGCCCAATAGGGAGCCTAATCCATGAACAACTGCATGCATGTCGCTAAACTACACATGCACTCCTATGCATTATCTACAGCAAGTATGCCAGAGATGCCGCATGCCAAGTGGCAAGAGACCAGCATTGACAGAGACGAGGCACCTTGGAGTATGACGAACACCTTTATTACTCAGCCTCACACTAATGGAGTTGCATCCATTGGAACAGAATCACAGGTCATTCGGCTGAACATGTGTGACCCACACTGGACACCCCCTGCAACACACAGATGTGGTAAATCCTACTGAGCTGGCACACAAGTGAAGGGGTTGAGCCTCACACCCCTTGCTGCACACGGCGAGTCTACAATTCCACATTGAGCCTCATATGGGGATGTCCCACACCATGTCCAGCATGACCATCCCGTATGTTCCTGAGGGACGTTAGACACACATTGATGCCTTAATCAGAATCCACAATCCATGACAGATGACTGTCAGGAAGGGTGACTATCAATTCATGGGAGCCATGCAACACGTCACGTGGCCCATGGTGAGTCAACATGTATGCATGGTAACACAACATGCACAGGAGCAGTCCCCACATATCACAAACACGTACCATCCACAAAACGCCATGCTGCACTCCTTACCCAAAAATACTTTTCACCATCTCTGTGCATGTAACTCTGATCCAGCACACGTTGCAAAAATCATGAGGAATAGCAGGAGTGCAATGATGACATGAGCAGACGACAGCCGCAGGAACCTGGGGAGGACAGACACACAACAAGTCAGCGAGGAGCTAGTAATCCGCAGACATGTACATGCACTCTACAGGATTGATGTTGTCACCATGGAAATAATGATTTTTGTGTTCCTGCACAAATATGGGGAATGGCATTAGCACTTGTATGACACATCAGAACACACCTCCAAGTCACTTGGCACACAGTCAGCTCGACACACACATTGCAACACATGCCACACAAGGCACTAAGCGTGCACACTCAGACACAGGGACTCACCATCATGAGAAGAAGTTGCGGATCAGCTGACTCCGGATGTCCTCATCCTCATCCTCACTTGCCCCGTGCCCAAGCCCTTCATCCTCCACGGGTGGATGATCTTGCTCATCAGTATCCAGGGTGAGTGGCACGGCCTTCTCCACTGCCATGTTGTGCAGCATGCAGCACACAAGGAAGATTTTGCAGACCTTCACCGGGGCATATGGGAGGGCGCCGCCGGTCTTGTGGAGGCACCGGAATCTGCTCTTCAGGAGTCCAAACGTCCTCTCAATCACGCGCCTCGTCTGCCCATGGGTGTCGTTGTACCGGTGTTCTGCGGCTGTTCTGGGGTTGCGGAGAGGCGTCATCAGCCATGGCATGTTGGGATAGCCAGCGTCCCCTACATGGAAACATCATGGACAGAAGTGGGTCAGGAGAAGCAGTAAGATATGAAGAAATGGCTAAATACAGGACTAACAGATTATACCCACCAACAAGACATGCACGTTCGTTGCGCAGCTGCAGCATCATTTCAGGCACCCTGCTACGCCTCATGATGTAGGCATTGTGTGCTGATCCTGGAAAACGTGAACAGACATGGGATATCATCATGTTAGCAAGACATACCACAAGGGCATTGATGGAGTGGTAATGCTTGTGGTTACGGAAGGCTACCTCCTGTGCGTGTGGTGGCACCAAAGCCACATGTGTCCCATCAATGGCCCCAATGACATGGGGCATCCCTCCCAGGGCATAGAACTCACCCTTGACACCTGTCAACTGCTCACGAGTTGGAAAGGTAATGAATTCATCCAGGTGTACCAACATGGCCTCTAACACATCATGCAGGACACGGCTGAACATGGTCTGGGACATGCCACCTACATCAGCTATGGTCAATTGAAACGTACCCGTGGCAAAGAAATGTAGGGCTGCCGTCACCTTCATCTTGGGTGTCAGTGCAGTAGGATACCTGTGTAGCGGTTGGAGGTGTGGCTCGAGCCTTGTGGTCAAGTCGTCAATCAACGGTTGGGAGAAGCGGTAGCGGCGTATACAGTCACGTTCCCTCATGGCAGCCAAGTCTGGCATTGGTCGGGGGACAGGCGGTGCCCTGCAGAAATTTGGAAGAAATAACGAAGATTGAGTACAGCACTACACCACTGACAATGGACTGAGCACATGTTCAGCAGCTACTACACATATGCTACATACAGAGTCTGTACTGTGCAATGCATCCAGGACACGTATGCCAGCCAGGTAACACCCCTAACAACAGTCAGCTACACACGTGGGTGCGCAAGGTCAACATGACATGACATGGAACTTGCTGTGGGCCAGTGTAAGTGAAGAGGCTGACGCATTACAGGAGTGACAGACATCCACATATGTGCATAAGAAGGATGTATTATCACACAGACCGGTTGCGGGACACTAGAGGCACAGGTCGCATGTCCTTGAAACAGGACAGTCCACACACCTTGCCATGAAGGGGAACATGTCAGGTATGATGACACATACATTGAGACTTGTCTCGCAAGTCCATGTGCGATGCATACATACACCCGTTACGTCTGATTCCACATGTGGCCTGGTGTGCGTAATAGTGTGCCATGCCCATCGACATGCACACACATGTTGGATGCAGCAAATGCAGATGCATGTCACGGAACTAATACAGCTAGCTCATGGGAACACATGACACTCACATGACATAGTCACAATGTGCAACGCCGGTAGTTACATGTGAGGTGTCATTATCCGTGTCCCTGGCATCGGGGGACAGTTGCGGGTGTAGGTGACTGTGCCATGCCAGTGATGCAGTGCTCGACTGTCCCCAGTGAGTAGCTCCTCTGTATCGATTTAGAACAAGTAATTTGCTGTTGTGTCATGCTCCCCATTGTTTCCCAGTGGCATGGTGGGTAAACCAACTGTGTGGTGCAGGGCCTACATATGTTTGTAGTATTGTAGATGTCACTCATGTTGCCGTTAATGCTATGCGCTGTGTCCTATGTAGATTGGACTCATGTGTCATATGTATACAGGTGTCTGGTCATTTCCTGTCTCTTCACCTTGGCCACAGCATCGTCGGGGGAAACCGAGGTAGACACTGGCATGGCTAGGCGACAACAGGTGCGTGAGAGACGGCAAGGAGGTGTATTTAAGAGGTGAAGGGTGCACTTCCACTCCGGATCATTCTGTGGTGTGTAGGCACATTCAATTGCATGGTGCTTGTTACATGCACGCTCATGATGTAGCTTGTATTCTGATAGGGATTCGTGTGCCAGTCATGACCCCGTCTTGTGCGCTGCTTGCTAATGGTAATTATGTGCTATTCAATGCTGAAGCTTGCTGTGGGATGCTTCCGGCAATTTCTGACATCGTGACTGTATCACTACGAGTGGTTTTCTGTCATTTCGACCTTTTCCCACCCCCGCATAGCCGGCTGGATGTATCCATCTGGCCTTCCATTACAACCTTGAAAGCGGAGTACAACAAGATGAGCAGTATAAGGGCTCCATTGTCTCAAAAACAAGTCGTGTTGACTTCATCCCGAGAAACATTTGGCCTTCACGTAGATCACACGCGCACAGAGGTGCAAGCGCTTTTTAACACTGTTCTCCCACTACATATTTGGGACTCGGATTCAGACTATCTTTCATACCTCGTCAACAGGTGGCCTGGCTGTTTTTTTCTACATTGTGGGCTCCGGCCTCGTGACCTCCTTCCAAACTCTGTTTGGTGTGATCCCCGCATTTCATCATTCGATTTTGTCTACCGTCTTCGGAGGTGTCCCTTTGCTTCTCGCCCTCGTAGCTGGGGTGCCATAATTGATCTGCGTACTACGCTGTGGCTTCACAACTTGCGTTACAAGACAGCATGCACCGGCTGCTCCATCTTCGGAACATGATGCTTGAATTATACGGCACTCTGCCGCTGGCGACCTTAAGCAGTGCTTATGGATTGTCCTTCCGGTTTCCCTTCTTTACCTGCGTGCAACCTGTCTTTCATTGCCTAGATTGTCCATTCGAATGGGCTCTGGATTTGTGCCTGTCTAACTCGGTGCCTCCTGACCCGGATTTTGATGGACTGATGAGCCCCTTAGTGGCTCATGAGTTGGACTGTTCTGGCGTCAGTGTCATGGCCTGCGCTGCTGCACATGGAGTCCTAGGGAATTGGGACATCGGAACTGCAGCAAATGATTTCTTATCCAGAAGTTATCCTGATGTCCCCACCTGTTGTCCACAAATAGTGCTGGATGGCCCGATTGTTGAGGAACACGTGTGTTCTTTCCCCCTGCTGAACTGGATGGCAGACAATTTTTCGAAATGTGCAGATGATTTCCTCTTGGAAGCTGTTGCAACTTACAGTGCCTATGCCTTGATGGATTGACTTTAGCCCTGCTCATTTCATGGTGCATCCGTCGATGTGATATTTTTCTCCCCTTTTACATGGTTAATTGCCCTTCAACATCGTTCATGATTGACATTTATTTTCTGACTTTTTCGCTTCCCTTCTATGGACTTCCAGTTCATGCCCTTGGTTCCGTTCTATCAAACTTGAACTCTGCGTTCTCGAATTTGCGCCCCTAGTGGTAAGTGGTACGGACAAGGGGGGGTGTAGTGACGATTCCTATCTCCCTATGTACAATGCTAAGTTGGCACCACCGCGTTAGTTGTCAGTAAGCCATCTTGCCACTTTTTCTTCTTTTGCACGCGACACTGTGGTTGCGTGGTATTACTTTTGAAATGCCTACTCGAGTTTACTTCACATGAGGACTGTCTGTTGATTGACATCCTTCACAGTGAGCAGCGAGCTTGTACTGTGCATTGTGTACACACACAGTCAGGGTGACTAGACGGTGCATGTTGTTGTGTGCAGGTTGATCGTCGCACTAGTTAGCCATTACATGCACGCAGCTGCAGATACCTGATAGACGAGTGCTTGCCATATTGCAGTGCAGCACGTTTTCGTTTCATTGTGATGGAGGACTTTTGCAGGAGATGGGACTAGATGATCCTGTGATGTGATTCCACTGAGCTGATCTGTACGGTGGGGGGTCCCCCGCTCTAGCTTAGGGACCTGCTATTAGTCGAATGATACTACTATTAGTTTACTGTCGACAGGAAGGTTGCTGTTTCCACTGTCAGTTTCTTATGATTGCTCCTTTCAATGTCTATGATATTGCAACAATGCTGATGTTTCTGCCCTTAACCATTTGTCTGCTTATGTTAGCCACAGTCCTGCATCTTAGGACGCGAGGTTCATTGAATGTACTCATTAAACTTTACCTTGTCTGTGTCTATTCTGTTGTGGACTGATCTGTGAATCATGACGAACAGGTATGTCTGATTCCCACCATTCCTGAGGATGTTGTAAGTCGCTTGTTCTGGCTTGTCTATACATTGGGACCGCCGGACCCAACCTCGGATATCGAATGGGACACTTAGCTAGTCGGATGTGGGGTTCTGGGTTCTGAGGGGAGTTTGCGGTACGCCAAACATGTCTCCTTCGTGCCAGGCACCGCACCCCCTGTGGTGGGGTCGTCCGTCCCTGCACCCACGACACCTACCCGTGCCCCTCCTGTCCCTGCGGTGCTGGTTCTTCCCCCCACATGATGCCCCCCCTTCTGTGGATGATATGGTACAGTGTACTGTGCAGGCGAGCCTGGGGAGACGCGTCTCTACGTGTCCCCCCCCGGGACTTCGCATCTGGTGTGGCCATGGGCTTGTGGAATGGTGTACTGTGGCTACTTTTCTTCGAGATGCTGAATGTGGTTGTTATTTTATCGTTTGCACACTATTTCTATTCTGGTATTGCTGCTGGTGCTGCTGCTCCCTGAGTTGGGGTGGTGATGATGTGTTGGGTGTCTGGTAAATGTTGTTGTGTCCTGGTCATGGGGTGGACCCTGGTATCTGCATGCCGTCACAAGGTGTCTGCATATATTCGTAGGTCATGTTAGCTCTTACTGCATGGTGACATTGTCCCAAGGTGTGTTCCTTCCTCTGTGGCACCTGTCATCTTCCCTGCAGGGTGTTTCCCAATTGTTGTGCTGAGCTGCGTCAACATTGCCTTGGTGTGTGACACATCCCTTCGACTTTGGCCATGCATGCTCTGCAATGTCTCCACCTGCATCGTTTGTAGCATCCTTGGTGGGCACTGTACTTGTGTATGGCGTATATTGACATGACTTCATGTGGACATTTTCCCTTTTCCGCACTTTGCATGTGTGTACTCCCTGCCTCACACACATGTGTTACGTGTTCTGCAGGGTATTTGGGCACCTGCCTGACAATTGTGGGCATTGTATCTGTGTGTACTCCACCCTTTCACTTCCATGGGGGGCAACGACTTGTTGGCTGCCCCGGCACCTGTACATTCCTATCATTCGTGGAATGTGGGTGACAGTGTGTGTTCCCTTTGGCTCTCATTGTTTAGTGGTGTTTGACATGAGGGTGCAGTCTTGTGGCATGATCTCAGTGTGTGTATTGTGCTGCCTCCTCCAGGGGTGGGTATGCATGTGTAATTTGTCCTCACACCCACATGTGGTGTGTCATGCAGTGGGGGTAGGACGACCATCCTCCTGGGAGTGGGACACTGCTGTCTGTGATGTGTTGTTATGGCACTATCATCATTGTCCTAAGTTAGGGATACGTACATTCACCCATGGAGCTGTGGTCATCTGATAATGATGTACACCCCCCCATGTCTCTGTCCACTGCTGGGGGTCCTCGGCACCCACCCCTCATATGTCTGGGCACTGCTGGGAGTGATAGGCACCCACCCCTCATATGTCTGGGCACTGCTGGGAGTGATAGGCACACACCCCTATGTATCTGTCCACTGTCGTGGTACGAGCTGTACCCACACGCTGATGGCCTGGGTGGGGCCCGTACCCCTAGGGCACCCCAACTTTGGGGGTGCGGCCCGTACCCATGCCTTTGGGACGTGGGTATAGGCCGTACCGGCGTAGTTGGTGTGATGTAGGGGTGGGCGTGGTATGTGCCGTACCCACGCGCTGATGGTCTGGGTGGGGCCCGTACCCCTAGGGCACCCCAACTTTGGGGGTGGGGCCCATACCCATGCCTTTGGGACGTGGGTACAGGCCGTACCGGCGTAGTTGGTGTGACGTAGGGGTGGGCGTGGTATGTGCCGTACCCACACGCTGATGGTCTGGGTGGGGCCCGTACCCCTAGGGCACCCCACCTTTGGGGGTGCGGCCCGTACCCATGCCTTTGGGACGTGGGTACAGACCGTACCGGCGTAGTTGGTGTGACGTAGGGGTGGGCGTGGTATGTGCCGTACCCACGCGCTGATTGTCTGGGTGGGGCCCGTACCCCTAGGGCACCCCAACTTTGGGGGTGCGGCCCGTACCCATGCCTTTGGGACGTGGGTACAGGCCGTACCGGCGTAGTTGGTGTGACGTAGGAGTGGGCGTGGTATGTGCCCTACCCACGCGCTGATGATCTGGGTGGGGCCCGTACCCCTAGGGCACCCCAACTTTGGGGGTGCGGCCCGTACCCATGCCTTTGGGACGTGGGTACAGGCCGTACCGGTGTAGTTGGTGTGACGTAGGGGTGGGCGTGGTATGTGCCGTACCACCATTGTGGTGGTGACGGGTACGCGTCCACGTCCACTTCCGTTGTGGCGGGACGTGGGATTGGTGGTCACGCCCCCCGAAGTGACCAGTCCATGGTGGCAATTGCTGTGCATGATGTTGTAGTTATTTGTGGGGTGTGGGTTATGATTCCTGGCCCTTGCACACACACACACCCCCCTTTGCCCCTGGGGGTTGTTCTGACCTTCTGCGGCGTCTGCGTCGGTTTCTGTATACGAGGTGGTAGGCAATGAGGGCCAGGATGACGCGTAGGTTGGGGTCCATCGCTGTCCCTGGCGTGCCGGGGCTCCTTGTTCGCGGCGTCCTCACTTTCCCGGCAGTTTTTGGCTCCCGTAAAACCTGCTGCGTGCGGAGTGACGTCGGCACGAATCGTACTTGCTGGTCCGTAAAACGCTGCCTGACTCCGTCCGGATGTCGCATGTGCGCCATCCCGAAAGAGATTTGTATGTGAAAATTTTGCCGGTCAGTGTTTTTTCCGACTCGGGCGGTAATGGTATTTCTGTGCAAATCGTACTTGCGAGTTTGTAAGGTGTTTTTCCCGGGTAACAGCCGGACGGAAATAACGCTCCGTCCGACCATTCGTAACCGGGTTTTACAGGATCGGAATCAGCACCCTACTGTTTTTAGTAAATTGGATTTTAATGTGAGAAACCTTGGGTGGTTGCATGGGAATGCCCATGCACCACCGTTGGCACGCCCCTATGGCGCAACGTAACGTGTAGAAGCGCACTGTGCAGCTTCGCATTACTTTTACGTTATTTCCAGCGCTAAGCAAGTTTAGCGTTGGAAAGTTATTTAGGAAAAAAAGATTTTGCGCTATTTTGCGTTACTTTTGTGACGCAAACACGGTGCAAAATCTTAGTAAATCTCCCCCCAAGTTTGTTGTGTACATAATAGAATGTAGGTGTGGTAAGAAGTATGTTGGCAGTATGATTCGATCATTAAAAGATAGCATAGGGGATCATATGAGAGCAGTGAAACAAGCTGATATTAGGTATTCCATTTCCCAACATATATCAGACTGCCCAGCGCAAGGCAGGAATACAAGTTTCACGTTTTATGGTATTGACCATGTACAGAGACATCCCAGTGGGAGTAAGAGGGCACTTATGCTGAGAAGGAGGGAATCGACTTGGATCTTGAGACTGCGGAGTGTGGAGACAGGTCTGAACGTAGATCATGAGATGCATTACTTTTTAGGCACATGAACCTTTGCAATATCACATTGTGTATTGAGTCAATAGCGCAGTGTGGGGAGTATGGGTTTCACATCACAAATTAGAGACTGTGTAGCATGTAAAGGTTTGGAAGCTGTACTATCTGTATATCGAGCCCAGAGTAGAAATCATGGGGCATATGCATCAACCAAACGAATACCGATTCCTTAATAGCGAAAAATAAGGAATCGCCATTAAGGAATCGGTAATTGGCATGCATCAACAGATTCGGTGAAATTTAGCGATTCCTTAAAAATCGCTAAATTTACCGATTCCTTAATAGCGGGGCACGCAAACGGCCTCACTAGCAAATAGCGAGTTCGGTAATACCGATTTGGCTAATAGCGAGTTCGGTAATACCGAGTTAGCTATTACCGAATCGGTAATAGCGAAATCGCAAATTGCTGTGTCGCTCCGGGAACGTGCTGATGACATCACCAACCAGGAAATACTGCTGCCCCACCCACATAGCCTCGACAGAGGAGCAGACAGGAGCTGGAAATAAGGACAGGCTGTGCAGAGTGAGGCCACACCGATTCTGCTAATCACATCAGACATCCATCATGTCGCAGGAAGTGCCATCCAGCGCAGAATCTGCACGCAAGCGCAAGAAGAAGTTTTCGGACAGGGAGCTGGAGTACCTCATCGAGGGAGTGTCCAGCAAACACGACCGCCTCTTTGGCAAGCTGTCCCTCAAGGTGCCTGAGACAGAGAAGCGGCGCATCTGGCAGCGCATCCGTGAGAGGGTCAATGCGGTTGGCGTCACTACCCGCAGCATCGACGACCTTAAAAAACGGTGGTATGACCTGCGGAAGCGCGCCAAAGAGAGGATTGCTGAGAGGCTACGGGAGGCAAGAAGGACTGGAGGCGGAACATCTACTGCACCATCCAACACAGCCCTGGAGGACCTTGTGGAAGGGACCATAGAGCGGGAAGCCGTCGTGGGGGTGACCCAGATGGACACGTCCGGCGCAGCCACAAGTGCCCAAGGTAAGATGCATGCCTGTGCCACACCCAGCATAGCGTAAATCCATACCCATGCCCCCAGCCCAATCTCACTGTGTCTGCAGCTCTGGCACAGACAGCTCCACACATGACACTACTGCATCTTGGGAGTTGTAGTCTAGTCAGACCAGAGTGCATGTACAGGCGTAAATCCTATGAGCATACACCACATATTTTGTACATGGCTGGAGACTGTTCATTTGTTGGACAACAGAGGGACATTAATGGGTACAACACTAATCATGCACTGTTTCACACACAGATGCATCACCTGGGGACTCTGACGACAGCGACCAGCTGATCACTTCGGAGACACCCGTGGAGTCAGGCCAGGAGACAGCGCAGGATGCGCACACATCGCCAACACCTGCCACCCCACCAGCACCACCTCCACCAGCGCCACAATCAACGGCACCAGCACCAGTGCCACAAGCTAAGGCACCAGCACCTGCGCCACTAGCCAAGGCACCAGCAACAGCGCCACAAGCAACGGCACCAGCAAAACAGCCTGCAGCTAGTACAGCCACAATACCGCAGAGGCACAGGCACCAAGTTGCGCCCTTGCAGGAGATGGTAACACCCCCCCCGCAATTGGCACCCAGGCAGCGCACATCCACACCACCTGCTGCACCACCTGGAGGCTCAACACACGCACGGCGTCACAGGGCCCGTCGCAGTTCCGTCTCCTCAGCAGACCAGGATGTCCCAACAACCTCTGCAATCGAGGAGAGGATGCTGCGTACACAGAGCCTGCAGGGACGACATGTGGCTAGCATTAGCTGCAATATCGTGCGCCTTGCGAGGGAGATGCGCGCCATGACTGCAGCAGTCACCGACATGGGCTCCGCGGTCAGGGACATGGGCACGGCGGTCAGGGACCAGACCACTGCGGTTGCTGATGGCAATGCTCAGCTCAGGGAGGAGGTACGTGAGCTCACCCGTGCCATCAGGGAGGGCCATGAGTCCCAGAGGAGGAGTAACCGGCAGCTAATGTTGCGTTCCGCCGCCGCTACCAAGGCCATACAACGGCACAGCAACTGCACCGCTGTGTTGGCACGCCGCACAGTCTCCCTGCAGGTGGACCTTGGGCACTTCTGCGGGGATGTGGCTAAGTCACTGGGACACATCACCACTGCTGTGGAACAACTTCAGAGCAGCACATGCAGTGCTGCAGCATTGGGAGGGGATGACACAAGTGAGGCTGCCTCCAGTGTCAGCAGCGTGTCACTGGCAGAGGCCAGCACCAGGCGCCGCAGTTCGCGTGCCTCCACGGGGACAGGCCGTGGTGAGGCATTGGATGCACCTGAGCAGAGGCTTGGTGTACGTGGCAAGCGCCACTAGACATTTGGACATGCTGCAGGACCATGGTGGGGCAACCATGCCCATCCAATTATTGTGTTTGCACAGGCCTGACTTTAAGGCACCTTTTATTTACATGTATGCAATCGGAGCATGATTCACAATGCTAGTTCTGTTGCACATTCCTCAGTGCTTCTGTGCATTAAACAGTTGCACCCAAAACCAACTTGTAATGTCTCATTTTACCCAGGGTCAAAAATGATTTTGCATTATGTATGTCCGCCTCCTATGGCCCTCTGCTGTGTTTGGGATGTGTGCGGGTCGTCGTTGGGCGGGTGGTTGGTCAGCCTGGTGGTCGTCATCCCTGTCCACCTCCATGGGTATCCCCCTTCTGGTGGCAATGTTGTGCAGCATTGCACATACAGCAATTATCCGACAGCATGTTTCTGGTTGGTATAGCATGGCTCCGCCAGTCTTGTGGAGGATACGGAAGTGGCTCTTGAGAATCCCAAAAGTCCGCTCTATCACATTCCTCGTGCTGATGTGTGCAGCGTTGTAGCGATGTTCCTGCGGGGTTGCTGGATTTAGGTATGGGGTGAGTATGTATTCCCGCAGGGCGTAAGCACTGTCACCTAGAAGATAGAAGCATAGACTTAGCATTGGTGATGTACATACATGTGTGGTGTTGGTGTGGGGAAGCGTATTTCTACGTACCTAACAGGAGTCCCTCTCCAAATTCTCCATTGATTAGTCGCCTGTGCATTCCACTGTTGCGGAAGATGTATGAGTCGTGTGTGCTCCCTGGGAATTGTGCCACTAGGTCCGTTATGATGTTGTTGGCATCGCACACAACCTGCACGTTGATCGAGTGGTATGACTTGCGGTTCCGGAATAGGTACTCATTTGCTGACGGAGGACATATGGGGATATGCGTGCAGTCGATGCATCCAATCACATGTGGAAATTGTGCCACCTGGTAGAAAGCCTGTTTGGTGCGGTCCAACTGCTGTGGGGTTGTGGGGAAGCTGATGTGTGTGTGGAGCATAGTCAGCATGGCATCTAGGAATTTCTTGAAGTAGTGTGACAGTGCGCTTTGCGAAACACCTCCGGCCACCGCAATTACCCCCTGGAAACTCCCTGAGGCCAGTAGGTGCAGGCTGCATAGGACCTGAACGTGCGCAGGGATGGCATTTGTCCGGTGTGTCTGGTGCTGCAGTAATGGTTCCAGGTCTGCAATCAGGCGCATGATCATAGCGCGATTGAGGCGATACTTCTGGTACACCTCGTCCTCATTCTGGCCGAGCAAGGTTATGCGCAGTCTGAAAACTCGCTCCTGGACCCTTCTCCTGCGCTGTCCTGCTGCATTGATCCGCATCCTCCTTGCAAGCACGTAGAGGGCAGCCATTTTGTGGGAGCCAACAGGGTCTCCTGGGCCACATTTAAGGGTTTAGTGATTGCCTCAATCATTTGCACATGTAGGAAGAATTTAGCCTCATCTTTTTTTTTTTGTAACTTTACCTCCAGGTTTTGATTCCCCTTATTTAGCTCTTGCAAAATAGCGATTTTTGGGATTTTCGTTATTAGCGAGTTTTGTTGCATTGGGGTGCGATTCGTTATTTGCTATTGGCACTTTCCGGGAGCTAATAGTGATTTCGGTAATTGCGAATTCGGTATTTAGCGATTCGGTAAATTAGCATTTTGGGTATTAGCGATTCGGTATGTTCGAGGTTATTTATTTTGCGATTCGTTATTTGCTCGGGTTTTGGGTTGATGCATTGGGATTGGGTATTTTTCACGCAATACCGGGAGCTATTAACGATTCGGTATTTTACCGACTGGATTTTGGCTTGATGCATAAGGGTGTCTGTGTTTATTAAAGTGCATTATCATGTGTTAGGGGTGGGATCTGATACGCAGAAAGGAATTGCGACATATGTATATATCGAAACTATACTTTTGTACCCGTGTGCTGCTTGTAACGAGAAAATGCTGTGCACACTGAATTCACGTGTCAGGGCATTCGGTTTTGGTAACCACATTCTTAACACTTCAACGCAAGGTATCTACATTACATAATTGCCATCCCCTGGGGCTAGAGTTCGTTCGGTGGATCGAGCCGGACTACGCATTGGATATGATGTATTTTTGAGCTATTTTTAATTTTTTAATTTTTATCATTTCAATCTTGAATTATTACACACTACTTCCGTTAAAATAGTTAGGATAGGGCAGAGTATTTTTCTTGATCAGAATGATAAATCTCACAGGAATGGGTGGGTGATATTTTACGAAGAGGGAATAAGGATCTGTACTCAGAGAATGCATATATTTCAATATGGCGCCTGCACAGACTGGCTGGGACAGTCCTTTACTGAAGAAAGACAATAAGGTTATTATGGAATATACAAGTTCCAATATGGCGCCTGTTGCCACTTGTTAAAACAGTCCTAATTTTATGTTTGTGTCCACGTCACGTTGACACGATGAACGAGGATTTTCAAATGATATCTGATGGTATGCGGAAAACGCACATCTTCCTCAGCGTACTCCCGGAGTCAGCACAGGATATAGAGGTGGGGGGCAAGGGTTACCGCGGTACGCTGAGAGTAGTGATAGTTTCACGTGCACATAGACTCTCGTCTGTTTTCTCTATAGACACAGGAGTGAAGAATACTTGGTAACAAACGAATACAGCGGTGCATTTAAACGTGTCTTGGGATAGAATAGTTAGAATGAGAGACCGTCTAAAGCCAAGCAAGAGGTGCTAATGGTTTAAGATTTATAGTCAGAGATGGAATTTGATATATGTGTATATTTCTTTACACTACGTAGTGAGCAGGTCGTGTTATATATTAATGTCATGATGGCTGACAGGCTCATTTTGTGTATTTATCAGTAGATCTGACTCTGGGGACTATAAACACTTGATTATGGATACTTGAGAGGAACTTTTGCATCTGGTACGGAATTATCACCGGATGGATAGTAGGTGCATTTTTTGTTTGCACAGATGTTAATGAATTTATTTTACACTTACCATTGTATAGTTAAATCTTCAGGCCTTTCCTGTTACAGATATAAGGGTATTTGGCACCATTTTGAACAAATTTGATTTTCGGCCTAATATTTTACCTATTCTCACAACCAGGGTCTTTTTCCTTTTCTCCTTTTATGTTTTACACTGATCTGCATGTCATAACACGGGGATAAGGTGTGCATGGCAACTCGCATTAAAAATACTGGACAAATACAGTTTGTATTAGTACTGCCAATTGGTTGTATGTTGGGAACAGATCTGTGAATTGTATCTTTATTGTTATCTTTATATGATAATAAAGAATTTTGATTAGCAGAAGTACCACCCCTGGGTTTTCACTATATGATCATACATTTGGCTGTTTGAGGTTTTTGTTTTGGAGCATGAGAGAACTCCACGAATATCACCAGGGATCATGTGTATTAAATAAGAATTGTCATAGTTGTAGTACTGATCTTTACTTATATGCAATTTCTTAGCCCTGAAGATGTCCCGATAACTGAGACGAAACATGTGTTAGCTAAGCACAGAGGATTTGGTGAAGAAGAACAATAAAGAAGTGGATATACATTAAATGCTTGAATTATTTTTCAATTGATTGTCATAAGCGTGTGCTGGGGAATGCAATAATAGTGCATGTAAGAGACATTTATTAATCCAGTACATACAACATTGCCATCTGTTACTCACATCCTACATTAATTATCATAACCCAGTGAGGGAAGATTTAACATTGCTCAAAGACACACACAGTCTACTGTACAGCACACCTCTGGCTTACTTAAAGCAGATTACGGTGTCTGCCCAAAAGTGGAGGGGCACTGCAGTATGCAGTGTACATTTGGATGTTGTGTATGTTGTGTGTATAAATTATTAGTTGTGCGCATGTGATAAAGTCACTAACCTGTTAGGTCCAGATAAAGGTTTCAGTAATTTAAACCTGAGCTGAACGCTTAGTAGCTATGGCACAGAGCGTACAAGTTCAAACTTAGACAAAATGTGTAATGCATTTAAAAGTACCAAAGCAGATAAAAAGTAAAAAAATAAAATTCTATACAAATCTCAC
Source organism: Triturus cristatus (assembly GCF_964204655.1). Classification (NCBI taxonomy): domain Eukaryota; kingdom Metazoa; phylum Chordata; class Amphibia; order Caudata; family Salamandridae; genus Triturus; species Triturus cristatus. Next base: position 1,450,366,536 of record NC_140591.1, read on the forward strand.
TCAAATATAGAAACATTTAGAAAATGTTAAAAAAAAATAACATCAAAACAACATAAATCCAATAAGGGGAAACATAACTACCAATTTTTAAATATTTAAGGCAAAAAGCACCAAGAAAAAGAAATGCGCTAATGAGTAGTCATTGTTTGTGAGTGACTAAAACCAAGGTGTATTTTCAGGTCGCCCACATTGGAGCGCAGGTTGGATACGCCTAGCAGGTTTGTTAGGTCAATGATTTAGCATTAGGATTTATAAACATTTTGCGCAGCGTAGCAAGTGAAGTTTCTGAACTGCATTGCGTGAACGGGATAAAGCAAAACTGCTCCATTTCACTGCACCACATGTTCAAGGAAATGGCCCTGTTATACTTTCTGCTGGCGAACGCTCAGCTGCTTAGTGTCAGCACAGACACCCTTGTGCCATAGTACGATGATGGTGGCTGCGTTATGGTTAGGCTAGGTTTTGTGCAGGAAGAAAGAGGTACGTTCCTGCACAAAGAATATCCTTAGAGACTTTTTCCACTTTGCATGTCTGCTGCAGAATGCAGCACATATGCAACGAGGAAATTAGCATGGAGAAATAAAGATATTTCTTCTCATTATGCCAGCATCAAGCAAATGCACCATTTTGGAGCAAACACAAGTCTACATCTCTTTGTACATATAGGTTTGATCAAAATCCATAGGTGGATGCACGGGAACGCACATGCACTACCCATGGAATGTCTTTCTGACACAAAATAATGCAAATCAACACTTGTGTTGCTTTGTAAATACCAAAATGGATTTTGCTTCGGTCAGCATCAAAACGGTGACGCAAACCTGATGCTAAATCTTTGTAAATCTGGCCATAATCTCTGTAATGAAAGTTTACATCCTCCAGCTGGGCAAGATTGCATGCAGTATTCAATGAAGCCTTTCAAACCCAGCTAGCTCTTGATTAAGGTCCTGCTGAAAACGTTGGTTAGGTGGCAAAAGCTCATTGTAGGTCATAGCAGGAAAAATTCATATTTCACACCCAGGGAAGGAATGTATGACGTTACAACGCATGCCTTTACAACACAGTTTTTACATTGCAACATCCTTTACAACGCATTCATTTACATTGCATGCCAGTGCATCGCATTTTCAAAAACTACCTGTACAACGCATTCCATTACATCGCATTATACCTTTACAACGCACGCCAGTAAAAAGCATACCATTAGATAGCTTTTAAGGTAAATGTTGGATAGTATAGGGGTAATACTTACTATTCTAACTCCAGTGAGTGCAACAGTAGGGTAAGTGTTGGATAGTGTAAGGGTACTATGCGTTGTAATGGTATGCATTGTAATGACTTGGGATGTAATGCCTGCTTTGTAGTGACATGCATTGTAATGACATGCGTTGCAATGACATGCGAAGTAATGGCTGCGTTGTAATGACATGCGATGTCAAGGATGTTGCGATGTAATGACTGCTATGTAAAGGTAGTGCGATTTAATGACTGCATTGTAAAGGTTGTTTCTCCCAGGGAAGTCTTCTCATCGGCCAGTTACTTTTCGTGCCTTCGTCTGGTCAAGATTTCTACAATCCGATTTAGGGCCTGTTTAGATCCTGCTGGATGGAATACTCCATCACACTTGAGACGGAAATCCCTTCCTCTGTTTTACAAGTACCATAGGATATAATGCACTTGTATCTGGATATCCGTCAGGTTTTCTATCCCCTCCATTAAAATATAAATCAAGCTCTCAGTCTCTTTATCGGAACTCAGAATCCTCCAGCGGGACAAGGGTGTGGACCGTATTTGACAATGAGTTCCATGAGACCGTGGTGGAGTGTAATTTTGATGCATAGAATGTGACAAATAAAGATTTATGTAACATTTACCTATTAATGTATCAGAGGAATTAACGTTTTACATCTATCACATTGTGAGGTTAATAAAATAGAATGTGTATGTATAGACTAATGTTTAAACATTTATACGTGTAACAAGAATTATTTCCATGCAGTTGCATTTGGACATCTTCGTAATTCTTTACAATTTATTCATGTATTAAGAATCTGCATTTATTATTGTGTATAAATGTGCATGTATTCTGTGACCCTGTGCACTGCTAAGTTGACAAGAGTAGGCCTTAGGAAACCGTTCAGTTCAAGCTCACGTTTAACGTCTAACATGTAGTTCATATTTAACCCTCTATGTAGAATGTATTTACTTGTATTTTGTTTCCACTATAGGTGTGGATAATGCCTCATTAGTTAGCATAGGAGGATTTTGTTTTAATTAGATAGCAAGGTATGAGATGACGCAGTTTGGCAAGGAGAGTTCTCATGAAGGAGGAAAAGAATGACCAAGGACAAATTAAGTTGCAACTTACCGATGTGGGAAAGGTGGTGCAAGTATCCAGTTGTGACGGAATAGTGGAAAAGTACTAGCGAAAGTCATGTGGGATTGTCTACCTTGAATATAATTGATATTTTATGCTGTAACTTAGGGCTCTATTATGATATCGGGTGGATCGCCACCGCCCCGGCCGGCCGTGGCGATCCACCCGCCATCTGTGCCTGATTTACCCCCCGTCATATTAGTATGGCGGGGGGTACCGCGGCGTACAGAAAGACTGTCCGCTGCTTTTCCGCCGGCAGGCAATCGTTACGATTGCCTGCCGTGCGGATCTGGGGCATGATATGATGGCGGTGCCGAGCAGGCACCGCCATCCATATTATGATGAGCATTTGTCAGGGCATTTCCATGGCGGCGATGCCGCCATGGAAAGGCCGGCGGAGATTGCTTTGGGGGCCCTTTACAGGTCCCCAGGGGTGTGGGGGCCTGCACTTGGGGGGTACCTATGGTACCCCCTACATTGCCATACACAAGGAGGCAGGCACCATGCGGTGCCTGTCACGTTGTGCATGGCAATGCACAACATGCCTATTTAACATTGCAGCTGGTGCTGCTTACAGCACCGCCCGCCGCAATGTTAAAGTCCAGAATGCGCCCGCCAGTGTGGCGGGCCATCCTAATTGGCGGTTGGTTTATCCGCCCGCCATCGTAATGGGGCCCTTAGTGAGGGACAGGAGAGACATTTTAGGACCTCACATGGAGCAGATCTATGCGTCTGCTTGTGTGGCTTTATGCTATGTGACCCATGGTTGAAGTGTCTTCTACTGAAGACTCCAACATCTGACACCTTTCTAATGTCACCTTTACTAGATGCTTTTTAGTTTAGGGTTGCCCCTTTAAGGCAGTGTAGTGAAAGACAGCTTGCTCATGCTTACCTTGGAGAATCATTTGGTGCAGTTAAATACTCAATTCTTTATCCTGATTATTTGTATTGTCATCATAGAGTTAGTCTTCTGCTTTGTGCTATATAGGGTAAATATCTTCAGGAGATTTTGACTTATGTTCTTTCCGTATTTCTATATGATAATGTTGAGACTGGTTTATATTGATTTGTTTCTAAATTTATAATTAAATTATACTTAACTCAGATTTAGTTGTCAAGTGGATTATTGTGTAACCAAATTGGTTACACTGTATTGAGATTCAAATATGATTGTTTTCTCCCTCTTACTTCTCAAGCTGCTACTAAGACCATATGATAGGAGATAAATGTTTAAGTGGGCCCAATCTCTTGCACCTGGTAGCAGAGGATGGTTAGCACTTGAAGTAGAGGGAGATAGAATATAACCTAGAACAGTCTATACCCCAACTCCGGTGGCCCTAGTCCAGAATCGAGACGTGGAGACTTGAAAGAGTTCTAGTGGCGTGCTTTGAAACATCAGAGGAGAGAGTATTAGTAGTGTTGTGTGTATGAGGATCATGCTTAGCTTGCGGTGCAATATTGATTGTGTGAAGTCTGGCGGAGATGTTATGAGACTCGTCTGAATGTGATGTTAAGTTGTTGAAGTTGTTGTTGAAGTTGCTATCGGGTCCAACCTGACCTAAGATCCTGGTATATATAATAAAGGTGCAGAAGATATAGTGCTGTAATTGCCTGCTAATTTTTTGAGGGGTTTGCCGTGAGACGTGGTTAATGGCCCAATTGAGATGGGGAACATTCGTGTGCAAGATAGAGTTGTAATTAATGTGGTGAACCTTTTTGCACAGAAGAGAAACTATACTGATTTAAGTGATTCCCAGCTGGTCAAGGATTAATTTGTGAACATGTGTTCTTTGGGTGATTGAATTATATTGATTCTTTTAGCGAAGCAGACAATTGTCATTTTTAGTATAATCAAAAGTGAGCAGGAGAGAGAGTGTGTAGAAGGTTTTGAAGAAGAGTGAACTGCTGCGAGGAGTGAGAGTGGCGTCAGAATGTGCCGTGCCGGGATAGGTTGGTTGGCGTAACGCTGTGCTGGGATTGGTTGAAATTGCCATTCAGATGCTGTGCTGTTATTGGTGATCATATTGCGGCGGAACTTGAAATTCGTTTAATTGTTATTTGAGTTGAAATTGCTAAAATCAAAGATTGAAAATTGAGATGCTTTAAAGCAGTAAGAGATATGAGACGAGGAGACGTAGATGTAGCTACTAGAACTGGCGAGAAAGTGCCACTGGAGGATATGCCAGCTCATCATATAGCGATGCATGTAAGGCTCCATACTATTATCTGCCCCACGAATTGGCACAAGGTCACAGAGAAAGAGGGTGCATTAATGTTTCCACACTATGGTACTTTTAATTTGAGAATAATTGATCATTTGATAGGAATATTGTTTGCAATGAAACCATTACCTAGATCCACACAGTTTGAAGCACGTAAGGCGTGGGAGCATTCAGCGCATGTAAAACAAAGAGACAAATATCAAGGGAGGATGAAGAAAGCGATGTGTTCATTTGCAGACGCAAGATGGGATGAACAACAAAAGAGATGGATGCTAGACATGATTGAGGGAGTGAGGTTATCCCCTGCCATAAGAAGTGTGGGAAATGATGCTGAGTGAAAGAGAAAGGAAAAGAAAAACGAGGGAGAGGGGCATCCAGACAGTGACAGTGATGTAGGTGATAGCCTTTTAGATGGACGTCCAACCCCATATAATCAAACCCACTTTGGAGGTGGGGGAAATACGAAGTGTTATGGGTAGTTCTCAAAGTGCTTCAGCATCAGCTGCTTCTAGTACTGGTGTTGTCGGGTTATATCAACTGGCAAGACACAGACTATAGCAGGAGTCAAAATGGGAGTGCTTTTCCCAGGCTCTTCAGGAAATTGTAACATCAATTTGGCTTCAAAACTTCCAGATGCTCTTAGAGTACCAGTTTCTATTGGTCCTATAGTCCCTTTGTACGATCCTAGTCCTGCTAGGAATGAAAGTGGGAGAGAGCCTGCTTCTACAGAAGCGAAGGTGCCAGAAAGAGGAGCAGATAGCCAGAGAATGCAGTTTGTCCTATTGGTTCCAATGAATGTGAGCTCACCGTGTGCAGCAAGTGCAGATCCTTCTGTAGTACAGAATGGATTCAGACCGATAAGGTATTTTGCTGGATTGGCAGGTATGGATTCACCTGTATGGGAAACTTTCCTGAATGTACGGAATAGTAAGCCCCAAGGCAGCACTACACAATAAAGGGCTTCTGAGAGTCAACATCTACAAGATTTAGAAGAATGGTTGAAGGAGCATAATAACAATAATTCAAATGAAAATCAGAGTGCAGAGGTGAGCCATGGAACTATACAATCGTCTGTTAAGGTAGATTTGATAGACGTGGGTAAATTAAAAACCGAATTGGATGAAATGATAAGTGGGGGTTTGGAGCTTAATCGAAAAGCTACCTACCAACAGAATGAATTGTTATTCATGAGTAAAGATGTCGATAGTAGAGCAAGAAAGGCTCATGATAAATTATCTGAATTAGGTCAGAGATATTATGTTGATATAGAATGAACGAAGGCTTTACAGGAAAATCATAGACTTGCATTTAGCGATCAGCACATAGAGAATCACAGATTACCAGGATTGAAGACCCAAATTAGAGAATGAATTATAAACATTCAGATTTGGAGTACTTTGGACAGGATCACTAACATAATATTGATTAACAAAATTTCCCCATACACAAATATCGACACATAAATATTGATGTAAAAAATATCATCATCCTATCTTTATAATGTAAAGTATAAAAATATAAATGTAAAATTATCGATGTACAAAATATCGTTTTTTAATCTATAAAAAAATGTTAAATAAATGAAATAATAAAATTAACTCAAAAAAATTATTTAGATGGAATGTACATTTTAACAAATATAATAAATAAATAAAATGTAAACAATGTAAACATACATATATGAAATGTAATATATATATAAGTATATTTTCGGTAAAACAATTAATAAACTAATAATTTTAATTTATTTTAAAATGTTATAAATATATACAAAATTACAAATAAATATATATATATATTCATACAGCTACAACATAAAATCTAATAAAAGAAAACATATTATAAATTGAAACATTAAAATATTTAATAATTTTTAAACTTACATTTTCCACTCCACTGAGTGCAACAGTAGGGAACGTGTTGGATAGCGTAGGGGTAAAATATAATACTCCCCCTGAAGTCAATTCAAAATTAAAAACAAACAAAATATCAACTACAATACAAAAAATATTAAAAACAAACAAAAAAATATATAAAAATATTAAAAATTACAAAAGATAGAAACATATTATGTTAAAAAAATGTACAAGTTGCCTACAAACATTATTTTATCAAAAAATATGGGACATTTCGGACCAGACATGACTGGTAATTGATTTAAACCAGCGGTTGGAGGGAGACTATGTGTCCTAAAACGGTCAGGTTCTTTTTTGGATCGTATCCACGTTAAGCCAAATGCCGAATACCTGGGAACGCCACAGTGTAACCTGATGCCCGAGACAGTTGCTGGAATTACATCCGTAATTGAGACTATGATTGAATAAGGCATTTTCAAAGAGATCCTGGGAAGTCCATGTAACTCACCCATTATGGGCTTGCAGAAGCTGAGCGGTAAGTAACGCACAGTACATAAGCTCAGAAAAATTAACAATTCCTTTTTGTTCCTTGGTACCAAATCCATTCGTGATTTTGTTTCAGATTCCATGTGAGACTGAATGGTTCACTTTGATTGATCTTTGCCAGGCCTTCCATGAGGAAAGCCAATTCTTATTCGCTTTCTGGTTGGGGAATTGTGTTTTAACATGTCCCACAAGGTTATACAGAGAGTCCTTCCATCTTTAACCAGATCTTGAAGAAAAATCTGGAGTTCCTGTTTATGTCCTGTAATTCTGTCCTAGTCTAGTATATCGATGACCTTCTGGTTGCATTGAATACTCAAGAAGCATGTAAAACTGATAAAATTGCCCTGCTGAAACAATTTGGCTGAAAATGGACATCAATGTCCCAAAGTAAGTTGCAGTACTGTATGACAGAAGTCCTCTACTTAGGACATCACATTGTGAAACGTGCGAGAAAGGTGTCACACGGATAATCTCAGCGATCATGCAAATGAATCTGCTTTGCACACAGATACAAGTCAGGATGTTTCTGGGAATGGTGGATTACTGTCTTCAGTGGATGCCCAACTTTTCCCTAGTGGCCAAGCCTCTGCAGAGGTTGACACATAAGAATGTGTCCGAACTGGTGCCCAGGGACAATGATTGCTTGAATGCATTCCTGGTGCTGAGAGACAGCCTTTGTCTCGCTCCTGCATCAGGAATGCCAGATTACAACAAATTGTTTTAGCTCTTCTGTAGTGAACGACAAGGTTGTCCACTTTTAGTATTGACTCAGAATCATGGAAGACCTGTTGCCTATTTTTAGCTACTCTGAGTCCTGTAGCATCAGTGTTGCCTGAATGTCACAAATCCGTTGCTGCAGCAGATGGCAGCATAGAGAGATGTGAGAGCATTGTAATGGTTCACCCTTTGATTGTCTATGTACCGCATTCAGTTGCAATATTGCTGACTCAAAGTCGTACTCAACACCTAACTAATAGTAGGCTCACAAGGTATGAGCAGGCTATTTTGGCTGCTGAGAACATCACCTTCAAAAGATGTTCAGTTCTGAACCCTGCAACTTTGCTCCCTTTAACTGATTGTGATGAGGATGAGATTGAAGTAGAACATGACTGTCTCGATGTCACTGAACTATGTGCCAAGCCCCGTCCTACCTTTACTAACGAGCCATTGTCTGAATCTGATTACACCGATTGTGGATGGCTCTTGTCTCAAGGACAATCAGGGAAACCTGAGGGCTGCTTATGCTGTCTGTACTGTTATAGGAGTGGTGGAAGCTGCCTGGCTTCAAGGAGTATTCTCTGCGCAGGTGGCGCAACTTACCAGAACATGCTGCATTTCAGACCAGCTAAAAGTGACAATATTCACTGATAGGCAGTATGGGTTCGGGGTCGTTCACGACTTCAGACAGTTATGGTCTCAAAGGGGATTCATGACCTCGTCAGGGAACTCGATCCACATTGGAGAAAATGTGAGAAAACTTTTAGAGGTTCTGCGAATGCCAGCACAAGTTGCTGTCATTAAATGCTCTGCCCATTGTAAGGTAAACTATTTTGCGACAATTAGAAATTGCTACGTAGACAAAGTTGCACGTTATTGGGCATTAAACTTCTACACTTTCAGTGGTGAATACACAAATGAGGGAGCTGATGAAACCAATTTCCACCTTTTGATGACAATTGCTGATACATGGGAGGAAGTAAAGAGATTACAAGTGGAAGTTACTGAGGAGGAACAGCAAGGTTGGATCAGAGCAGGATGTGTGAAACGAGATGATGATATTTGGGTTTCAGGAGATTGAAGACCAATACTGCCTAATAGGTATTTTGCCACCGATGATGAGGTATTATCATGGGTCAATGCATGTAGGAAGGTTTGCCATGGTGAGGTTGTTTAGGCAGACTTGGTTTGACTCGAAGTTTCGAGTGATGGCTGAGGCATTCTGTGACAGATGTGTGATTTGACAGCAAATGAATGTGGGAAAAATAACTGCTGTTACACTGAGTCATATAGTGAGATCTGGAGGTCCTTTGAATGCCAGTATGCAATGGATTGAGGTACATTCTAGTAATAGTGTGAATCTTTTCACATTGGTTGGAAGCCTACCCAATTAGGAGATGTGACAGCCTCACTGTAGCTAAGCTGTAGTTGAGGAAACTCCTTCCGAGATACAGATTTCCAACCTCTTTAGAATCAGACTGAGGAACTCATTTTAATAACAAGGTTCTGAGAATGCTATGTGCAGCGTTGCAAGTGGAGCAGAGATTACATTGCAGTTATCGGCAAGAAGCTTCAGGTATCGTGGAACAGGTCAACGGCACTCTGAAATCCAGGTTCGCTAAAGTGTGTGCTTCAGCCTCTCTAAAATGGCCTGATGCTTTGCCCCTTGTGCTGATGAGTCTTTGCAGTGTACCAGATCGAAGGACAAGAGCTATGCGGTTGCCTGATGTGCCTGCAAATGTGCTTGTGAACATCACAGACAATTTGGTGTTTGATTACTGTAAAGGTTTGGCTGACGTGGTTTGTTCTGTGTCTCACCAGGTTGAAGCGATGACAGCACCACCACATCAGGAGCAGTGCCATGACCTTAGTCTCGGTGAGTGGGTTGTGAGGAAAAACTGTCTTAAGCACCATTGGCGTCGCACCAGGTGATTTTGGTCACTATGACTGCAGTGAATTGGAGTGGTCATCCTAATTGGATGCATGCGTCCCGCACTTGCAGAGTCCCATGTCCCCTTGACAAAATAACAACGCCTCTCCCAGAAGAGATGCCAGCAGTGGTCAAAAGGTCATGGGAAGAGGTCAGCCAAGCTGCAGGGGACCAGACAGAGCCTGAGACAGCACTTGAACGATCTGAGGGGGGTCTCAACGAATCTGAAGCTGAATCTGAACTAGAAGAAGCTGATGCTGTGGTGGTAAATGAATCAGATTCCGACCTCAAAGAAGGAACTAGTGCTGTTGGACCATGAGCAGTGGCGGAAAAAAGCTGGCCAAAGAGTAAAGAAAGGAGAAGGTTAAGTTATCCTCTGAAAGAATCTTGCACCCAGCACGGAGCCATCTGGTGAATCTGAGCTGAGTAGAAACTAAACTGAAGGATCAGATCTCAGAAGGTCAAAAAGATCCAGGGTGCCTTGTTGAAGGTACTTTACTCCTGAGTGGACTTATCTTGCTACTGATGACAATGAGAGCGGCTTCTGGAAGTTCTAGAATAATAGTGGAAAACTGAGACTTTCGGAACTTGATATGAACTATCTCAGTACATTTGCACTTGCTTTCCACAAAAGACTAGGTGCTTTGAGGAAATTAGTGCTGAATGAATCTAAATAGTATGAAAACTAACATTACTAGTCATAGGTGTAGATACATTATGGGGCCGATTCCAATCCTGGAAAAATATTCCCCGTACAAATCGTATCTGGAGTTTTTTCCGACCGAATCGTACAAGTCCCGTACAAACTGGCAAGTACGATTCGTATGGGAAAAAGTCCATAAGAATCGCATTGGGAAAATTCCCCCACACGTCCTCGGGTCGGGAAAAGTCTCCGACACGTCCCTGGACATTTTTACGTACAAATGGGAAAACTGAAGTCCGAATGCACAAGTACGATCCGTCCCATCCGTCCGATTGTACAACTGTATGGAAAAAAGACCGTCCGGAGCGAACTCCCATAGCAACCATGGAGATGTCCCAACAGGTGCCCGGTACGTGCCGAACAACCCCCCAGGCCCACCCCGTGTGTACGCGCCGTACCCCCAGCCCCCCCGTATGTACGGAGCATACCCCCAGCCCCCCGTATGTACGGAGCGTACCCCCAGCCCCCCCGTATGTACGGAGCGTACCCCCAGCCCCAGCCCCCCCATATGTACGGAGCATACCCCCAGCCCCCCGTATGTACGGAGTGAACCCCCACCCCCGTATGTACGGTGCAGACCCCCAGCGCTATGTGCTGGGGTACGCTCCGTACATACGGGGGTGGGGGTACGCTCCGTACATACTGGGGCTGGGGGTACGCTCCGTACATACACGGGTAGGGGTACGGCGCGTCCATCCGCGGGGGTGCTGGGGGTCCGGCACGTACTTACGGGGGGGCTAGGGGGGTGTTCGGCACGTACCGGGCCCCCTTTTCCTCACGCTTCGCGGCGTACTTCGCTTTTCCGGCACTTTTTGGGTGCCGTAAAAATATTGCCGTCCGGAGTGCTGTCGGTACAAATCGTACTTACTGGTACGTAAAAAGCTGCCAAACTCCGTCCGGACGTCACGTCCGCGGTGTCCCGGATCACATTTGTATGTATTTTTCTGTCGGTCGGTCTTTTTTCCGATTTGTACGGAAATGGTGTTTCCGTACGAATCGTACTTGCAAGTTTGTAGGGTTTTTTTACCGGATACGAGTCGGACGGAGAAAACGCTCCGACCGACAGTTTGTACCCGGTTTTTCAAGGATCGGAATCGGCCCCTATATGTACAGTATTAATAATTGTAGTGTTAGGTTTGATAGCGTTAATTGTAGGGTTGTATTTGAGTTCGACTAATGTCTATTTATGCCCTGGTGCAAACAATCTCACAATGTAACTTACTCCTAAAATCTAAGATGGAAAAAAACATTTCTCCCTCATGCAAAGCCTGTATACCTGCCCAGAGGTAGGCCCAGGGAAATAAATGCTGCCCCTACTTTCTGGTCACTCAAAACTGGTTTTGGATGTACGTTCCCTCCTACTGGGATTGCTGCTAGCCTACAGGGGAAAACAAAGTTTTGCATTCCCCAGGTCTCACCTTACATTTGCTTTTTACAAGTTAATGAAGTTCCTGTGTTCACCCTAACTAGTCTTTCTGCAGTGGGAAGAAAAACACAAGACGAAAGGTCAGTTTATTCTCACAAGCCCATCTCTAGAATTCGGAATATGAATAAAATTTGAGCGAATGCCCTCTGTCTGAAAATTTCCTAGTATCCACTGCTTCCCCTGTTTTATTATGGTGCACAAACAGATTTTCAGTGTATTTCTAAGCTTTCCAAATGTTGGTAGATATAGTAGATGAGGCACAATGGAAAAGAGGTTGACCAGGATTACAGACTTTCAAGTGCAGGAGTTGGTCTAGAATTCAGTCCTCCTAGTTCCAAAGCTGACACGTTAACAACTAGGTCACACCCACGTGCCCCTCGCCCAGCAGTGGCGTTACTGTCCCTGGGAGGAGGTTCATTCTCAGTTAACTGAGGCTCTCCGGCCCGTGTACGGACATATAGATAGTACTCGTAAATGCACTTTGTGAATTCTCAAAGTTGTAAACTTGATTGTTTGGTCTAAGTTTAGACCAAACGTCTAAGTTTACCTTTCTGAATCAAGCCCCTCAAGTGTAATATATCATCTTTAAATCTTTGGAGATCTTCACATAGAGTCATATCATCATACAGTTCCCTATCTCATGTGACATATATACACGTTTACGATGGAGTACGTTATCAACCAAACTATAGATCAGGCCCTAATAACTAATATCTTTGCTCTCGCTAAGTGACTTTTATGGTAAATGTCAGGTGTGAAAATGCCACAGCGTTTAAGCACAGTAGTGATTCCATATGCAAAGACGTGGACAGATAGGAGGCTTGGAGCGGGAAAAGGTGTAAAATGTGAATTGGAGGTTGGCATCACGTCAGTGGGTTGATCATCATGGTGACTTGATTGATGAGATATCTGGACCTTGCACTTTGACTCCGTACGAAGGTATGCTTCACACATATAAATGGAATACATACATTTACATTGTTAAATATATATAATCACTTAACTATTAAATTACATTCATAGACTAATAAACATTAAAAATAAATTATAATTGAATTTAATTCACACTCTATTGCCCTACAAACCCAATAACACACTACTAAAATCTAAATTACTAATTCAAACTTAAAAAACAAAATAAACATTATAAAGTCGCAAATTACAGTTAAACAAATGTAAAAACAATAACCAATTAAGAAATGTACATAATTAATAACAATAATATTCAAAAATGTATTATTAAAATTACATTAACCAATTTGCAACAAAAAAAGAAATAATAATGTAGTTATTTTCAACTCTATTCCCCTACCAACCGATCAACCCACTGCGGCATCATAAATTAGTAATAAAATTGCAAAAAAATTAATTACCAATTTAAAAAACCAACTGTTAAAAAAGTAAACTAATAATACCTATAAGTTAAAATAATAACTAATATATACTAAATTAATTAACAATTATATTTATTAGCACTGGTAAAGTAAACAAGATCAAATACAATGTTATTCTTAAAAACTATTATATACAAAACAAAACTTTTCTTGACTTCAATATTCTGCTACACAATTTTTTTGTAGTGACAATATTTTGGATATGATATTCATGTCACATGTTATGTGTGTGAATCTCCTCAACTAGAATAGTCAGTAGTGACCTGGAAACCCCATGGAAAAAGGGCTGAGAACAAACTAAAATATAAATAGCAAAAAAAATGAAAAATCTAAAATAAAAAGTGGCAAAAAGACAATGGGCCTGATTACAATGTCAGGAAGACCACAACCGACCAACCATCGGTTGCGGTCCGCCATACATCTGCCCCTGCGGACTGCATTGCGATGCGGAGGGCCAAGGCATCGGGTGGAGAGACCATCTGCTGCTGTTCCGACAGGCTCCTTGAGCCCGTCGGAGCATCAGAAAGACTCACAATCCCATAATGGGGGCGGAGCCTGCCTCAGCTGTGCCGTCTGGATTATGATGTCACTTTCTGACAGCCTTTCCATGTCTGCATTTCCGACATGGAAAGGCTGTCAGAAAGTGACATTGGGGGCCCCTAGCAGGCACTTGTTCCTCCGTGGCCTCCGCTATGGGGCCTGGGGGCACCTATAGTGCCCCCCTAAACATCCCTGCACCGTGTAGAAGCACTACATGTTGCCTGCCACACGGTCCAGGGATGTTTACAAACACCCATTTTTCAATGACAGCTTCTGCTGTGGGCCTTTTCTGCCTGCCATACAAGCTACCATTTAGAAATGGATGTTCCCGACCGCCCATAGTGGAGTCACATCCAAATTGTGCGGTCGGAACTGCCGACCTATGGTTGGGGGGTTCCAATCCGCAACAGTGTCGCCCAACATCATAATCAGGCCCAATGTTGCGTGCTCACGACTGAAAAGGAAAGAGAGCATAAGATTTCCTCATTTGCTGTCATTCGCACCTACTCCCCACCCCCGCCCGTGCCTTCCTCCAGTATCATGTGTGATTGTTACTTAGGAGAATGGAGCACAGCACACGTGGAGGTTACACTTCAATGTGTAACAATATGCTGTGCTGTCTAAAATAACTGTGGAATGAAGAGTACAATGGACACACCATTGTCACATGTACACGCAATGAGGTTTAGAGCAGTTGAAAAAAGAGAGTTGTTAACACCGCTGTAAGAGTGATAACATACAAAATCCTGGTCTGAAGGCCGCATTAAGAATCGTTCACACAAAGAAGACAGAAGCCATTGGCTAAAAAAAATGGAATAGTTGGAACTCAGATGTGTGGAGTGGCCTTGAGCTGGCACACACAGTTTGGATGTTCAATAGTCTGATCACAGACCAATATATAACCTAGCATTTTTTCACAAGATTCTGCATTAATAAGAACAAGAACTGGTTTACTTTCTAATAAACAATGAGACTTATATGGCAATATCCAGCAGTGATTTAGAAATCATGAAAGATCTGAAAGCACCACAATGACTGCACTTTAGAGCAGCCTGTATATTTAAAGGCCAACAAGGGAGTTAAACAATGCCATGAGCAACCCACGTTCTCTGTGTTTGTTTACCAGACATGTTTGCATCAAAATTCAAGTGATCTCAGCAGGCCACCACCCTCTGACTGACATTAATCATATATGGTGCAAACCGAGATGAATAATTTATCAAATTCACGGAATATTACATCACACCCTTTAATTCTGTGAATGTACAGTTTAGTAATTGTTCTTCTCTAAGAGCATGGAAGTCTTATGGGATGGCAATAGAATCTGAATATGTTATATCTGGAAAATAATATATTATTCAGATAGTCTCTGCATTCCAATAATTCCCGTAATGCATTTAATAGATTCCTTTTGGGAATAAAAGGAACAAGCATTTAGAAGTGCAAACAATTTAGCAGCATCCGGTTCACATTTTTCTTCCTCTGATGAAACTGGATTTTGAAGAAATGCAGCAATATATGTCCTATCAGTGAGATGTTGTATGTGAGATCTGATAGCTGCAACCGAGTATGTCTAAGTCCATTCCTGTCAAAGTTTCCCTATGCCCAGTGTTGCCTTTTTGAATATTCAGACCCAGTTTTCATTTTATTTTGGGACTCCCCCACTGGTAATCCTGAAGTCTAACATTGGGGCACTGCTATCTAGTGCTCTGAACCCTAAAACATATCAAAATTGGTTTAAAGCTGATTTGCACATTTAACTTCACTATGAAACCAAACCATAGTATATGCACCGAAACAGCCCTCATCGCCGCCACCGACGACATCAGGGCCATGCTGGACAACGGAGAAACCGCGGCCCTCATCCTCCTGGACCTTTCGGCCGCCTTCGACACCGTCTGCCACCACACCCTCTGCACACGCCTCCACAATGCTGGGATCCACGACAAAGCCCCGGACTGGACCACCTCCTTCCTCACCGGCAGAACCCAGAGTGTCCGCCTCCCCCCTTTCCGTTCTAAAGACACCAAGATCATCTGTGGCGTACCCCAAGGATCGTCCCAAGCCTGACACTCTTCAACGTCTACATGGCACCGCTCGCCAACATCATTCGATCGCACGACCTCACCAAGGCCCCTGATGGAGCAGGTAAAACAAGATTTTGTATACCTCCTCTAATTTGCATGAAATTAATTACGTAATCATTCTAAAATTAATTTACATAACATGTTTGAAGTGGAAGTGGTACTAATCAATATTTGCACCTTGATAAACATGAATACACGTGGGACTAAGTTGCTAATTGCAGGACAAAATTAAATAATTAACAATGGTACGCAAACTAACCTTAGATTGTGTTGGAATAGTAAAATTACATGGTTTATATTGCTTCGTGATTGTATTGCGGCTTAAAGTTATCGTATGGTAAGTATTACCGCTTTAAATGCTGCTGCAGCTAGGAAGATACTAATATATATTATTAGTGTGGGTTTAAACATTAGAACTTTAATTTCTACATATTAATTGCTGTTATGTCTATTTTCGCTTAGTTAACATTCGGGCCTGATAGGCCGCAGTACTCAAGATGGCGTTCTCTGAAGTAGATGCCACCATGTGCGCACTATGATTTCTGCGCATGCCCAGATGGCTCTGGAAATCACGAGGTGAAATGAAATCGTGTTCCCTGCCAAGGTCGATGTGTTGGGGACTTGACCGCAAGACAGTAGATGAATGTATGAGAACCAAGGAAGAGACAAAGAATGAACCTGTCAATAGGACCCTTTTGCCTTGAAAAGATACATTTTCCTGGTCCCCACATGAGAATCGGAAGAACCATTACAAATTGTGAACTCTTGTGCCAAGTCACTATGCAGAACCAGAAGGAGAGTTCTTGTTGGGTGGTTGATCCTTTTTATTTTTCGACCTTTCTATTTTTTCATTAATTTCTATGCTGCCAGTCTGGGTGTGGAATTTATCCATGCTGCGGATTGATGTATGGACATTGTTGAATTTCTGAACTTTATATATTTAGAGTTATTGCGTTATATCCTGTATTCTATCTGATGGTTTGATCCCTTGGTGAGGGTCAGACAGCCTGTCTGCGGGAGTCTTTACCTGAGAACGCGGATAATTCCTTATTCGATCTGAAGCTATTCGTCGCCTGTTCATTGGTATTGCGTATTTCTAAATGCTTAATTACTCTTTAATAAATGTAAAATTCAAATGATGAGCTGTAGCAAATAAATGCAAGATTAAAGGGATTGATTGATGATTTAGATAAACAAAATTGAAATAACAAGAAACGAGTTTGTGGTTCTTAAATTAATCACTGAAGATATCAAATGTTTTCCTAGACTTTAATTGTGGTTTAGCTGGTTCTAATTCACCATCAACAAGACCAACTAGTTGGTCTATCGACCAAACAGTGGAGTGCCTTGATGATAAAGTCAGGATTCTGAAAGTTGTATATAGAATGTGTATATAAAGTAGTAAGAAAATTAATCCTGATAGATGATATGGTACCCACATGTCCAGCAGTCCCTTCTCCTATGTACAGATTCGAGTGAGTTTTGTGTGGATGTGAAGTGTGTTGGTGTTATGAGCCCCACCAAGGAATGCATGAATGAACTTTTGTGAATAAGAATCTGTGACATAAGGAGAATATGTAAATTTTGTCTTTCGCACTGGATCAGTATTTCATGGTAGCAGAGGTGATGGTTTCTATTGTATTGGTTTGGTGCTTATTGATTTATGTTTAGCACTTTATGTTGAGTATTGTTTATGTTAATTGTAGTTGGAAATTTGAAGCTTCCGGGAAATAGGGAGTGGATTTATGTGGCAAGAGAAGTCACATGGAATCGAACATTGTCTGGTTTCAAGAATTGTGATAACACGGAATTGTGTTATGTTAGGGAAATCTCCGTATGAGTGTGTGTGAGTGAAATAGCAATAGGTTTTCTTGTGAAACTCTGGCCTTAATTCTCAGGAGCATTGTAGTCTCCACATGTGTTTTATCCCCAGAGAAACGGGGTTGCCTTTTGCTTGTTAGAAGGGTAAGGTAGAGGGAAGTGCTACTTTATTGGCGAAACGAAAAATTCTGTGGTAGGGTAGAGGTAAGCGCTGCCTACTGGAAAGACAGAATTCTTGTGTAAATGAACAAAGCTATCTCTTTTGTTTAGCGAAACAGGCAATGGAGATGCATTTATGTTGTTACTAACAGATTTTGAGAAAGGATAACTTAAGAAAAGTTTGCCGATACATTTTGTAAAGGAGGGGTCAGCAAGAGCAGGAGTAGTGGGAAAGGCTGACGACAGAATGACCGTGCTGAGATTGGTCAGTTGCGGAAAGACAAAGCTTTCACTGATTGGTGCGTTAGTGTGAGACGCACTAGGATTGGAGAGTTACAAGGGTGACATAAACGCTCTGGATTGGTGCATATGTGTGAGTCGCGCTAGGATTGGTTAGAAAACAGAGAAGCAGGGAAAAGGTGAATTGCGGAGCTTAATTGATTAAGAGTTTTGGAAAATAAAATAAAGATGATGTATTATGATCCACCTAAAAAGGAGAAAAAGTCATGGTTTGGAAAAATCAAAAACCTATTCAAGAAAGATAAGTCGATTGTAACTAGAGATGGACAGATACTTCCTCCACCGAAAATGCCTGCATCCTTTATGATGACAAAATATGGTTATCATACATGCATTTGGTTGGAAAATTGGGTAAAATATACCAAAGATGATGGAGTACTAGCATTTACGGAGAATGGTTCATTTAGTCTAGCTGTACTACGAAATTTAAGAGATGGAATGATGAGATTGGAACCAAAACCCAGACCTACCCAATTTGAGGCTTTGACTGAATGGGAAGAAGAAATGTATGAACGAGAAAGGTATCGGAGTGAAAGAAGGTATAATTATGTGTTTGGTAGACATTATGGTCAAGAAAGCCATGATGACAGAATGAGAAGATGGCGTAATGCGATCATGACTGATGGCATGTTTCCTCTGAGAAGTGCTGGAGATACGGGTGGTAGAAAATGTATGGAAAAAAGAAATAATACGGAGTCAGAAGGTTACAGATATGGAGTGAGTGAATCTGAGGATGAAGTGCTGGAGGACATTTTCTATTAAAAAAACACCTCCATATGAACAGGATTCTGCGATGGTGACACCAAGTGCACCGCCAAGGGAAACTGTTACAAATAAAGGTTTTGAAGAAATGCCAAATAAATTTGGAAAAATAATCCTTTTTATGATTCAGAAATGTCACAGACTGTAAGATCTGATAATGAAAAGTATGTTGAATTAGCTAGAACAACACAGGAATTAACTGAAAAGATTAAAAAATTAACAAAGAATATGGAAGCAGTGACTGTGCCTGTAACTATAGGACCAGTGATACTAGTTTTTGATAAACAAAAAGATAATGAGCATTGTTTAACAGTGCCGTATAATTGTGGTATGCAAAAGGAGAAAGAAAGGAGTAGTTCAGGAGAAAATGAATGGAAGGTTACTGCAGGAATATCAGGATTAAGTACACCAAAAAATTTAACTGTAAACCAGAGTCCAGCAAGTAAGACACCTATGGCAACAGAATCAGCCACAGAAACCCCAGAAAAGATGGTAGATAAAATGAGAATAGCGACAACCCCTGTACGACCAACGTCTGAAGAATTAAGTGGTTGGTCAAGGAGTTTGCAGAAAAAGGGTACAGAACCACAACCGTTAGATGTGGCGAAATTAAAAATAACTTTAGAAGAATTAATTGTAGGAACCATTCCAACAGAAAAATTAAAAGCATACCAAGATGAGGAATTAATGTTTTTATGTAAAAGCATTACTTGGAGAGCAAGAACTTTGCATGAAAGTTAGAAGAGTTAGCGAGTGAAATGGGAATAGATTTTGAAAAAATAAGGTCATTGCAGAAGCCATACAGAGTAGATTTTACTGAAAAGGACATTGAAAACTTGAATACTACAGGAAGTTTAACCCAAAATAAAGAGTTAATTGCATTATTAAGAAAATGAGGTGATGTGGACCGATGGAAAAGTAGATGGTTTAGAAGGAGAGAGGAAACTACAGACAAAGCCTCTCTAGCTTTCCCAATGACAGAGAAAGAGCCAGTGGTAACAGAATGTCCCATGAGAGAAATTCCTGGAGGAGGATATGTACATGTTCCATGGACTAGACAGGATATTTTGTTATTTACAAATGATTTTCCAAGGTTGAGAGAAAAACCAGTTGAATGGTATAGACAGGTAGATAGGTTTGTCCAACTTTCAAAAGTATTATGGATAGATCTGAATGGTCTTTTTGACATTGTGCCTGCAGATTTATGGACAGAATGTAAGATCACTATGGATTGGCCAACCCAAGAGTATCCTAGGGATCCTAAGACAGGAGCCCCAGATCCAGAAGTAATGAAAAAATATGATCAAGTAATTACGTTTCTGAAAAATAAAGTACCTCCGAAAGAAACTGATTGGGTAAAAATTGACAGAACTCACCAGGAGGTTAAAGAATCAGTGCATGCATATTACGAGGTTACTGTTGGCTTTTAAGCAATATAGTGGAGATGAGAAACTAGGTGAAACGGATTTGAGTCATTTTGTTTACAGATTTGTCTATGTTTTAAGGCCTGAAGTTAGTGAAATGATTAAACAACATATGGTAGACTGGCAAAAATAAAAAAATAGACAAAGTGTTGCGTCATGCAAAATATTTTAGTGATGAAATTGAAGCCAAACAACGCAAGTTGAAGGAAAAGGCAATGTGGGCACAGGTTAAAGTAGCGGAGCGACAAGAAGCCCAGTTAATTGAACAAACCAGTGGAATAGGGCAAGCAAGACCAAAACCTAATATTGGAAAGGGAAAAGGGCAGATTAGCATAAATGAAGCTAAAAAAAAGTGGCCATGTCATAGTTGCGGAAAGTTAGGACATTGGAAATCCGAGTGTAAATTGCCACTGAAACCTAATGGTGATAATTCATCATTAAATCCGCAGGTGCAGAATGAGGTGAGTTGCCAACCGCCGCGACAGCAGCAGGTTGTTACCCAACAGTGTCAGGTGCCAAAGACACCTTTTCCACAGAACCTAAATCCTCAAAGATACAGTAATGAGACAGGATTCTATAACGAAAAACAGGTAACAAAGCTACCGCACGCTGGTGTCATTTCGCAGTATTGGCTGTAACGCGATGAAAGTGAGTCAGAGGAGCTCTATTGACGGTGCCTAGGAGAGAAAGAGGAGTGCGTACTTGGCACAACTCTAGAAGTAGACCAGACTGGACCCTTTGTGGATGGAAAGGTGAATGAAGTAAATGTTACTTTCCTAGTGGACACTGGTGCTACTCGTTCAACTGATAGATCAGCTGAAGTAAAAAATCTTCCTCTCTTGGGTGAGACAATCCAAGTGGGTGAAGTTTCTAACAAACAGATAAAAGCCCATCTTACCGATCCTGTCAAGGTTAGAATAGGGAAATTTGCTGATATGCATCGCTTTGTAGTATGTGACACTAGTCCCAGAAATCTGTTAGGTAGGGACTTACTTTGCAAAATGAACTGCACCATCTTTTGTACACCTGATTGTATAGCTTTTGAAACCCCAGACGATGATGTTCTTTATAGAATGACAATGGCTGACCTAGAACCAGAAATTACTGATGCATTTGTTGTATTTGATCCAGAGGGAATACCTCAGGAATTAAAAGAAACAGTGAAAACAGAAGTGTGGGATTTTACAGGAGAAGATGTCGGATTAATGAAAAGGGTAGATCCTGTGAAAATAACTGTAAAAGAAGGAGTAAATTACCCGAATACTCCTCAGTACAAGTTGACACCAGAAATAGTTACAGGAGTAATACCTGTTATAGACAGAATGATTGAACAAGGAATTCTCAGAGAGATAATGAGCAGTTCATGTAATTCACCGATTATGGGTTTGAAAAAGCCAAATGGGACATTTAGAATAGTGCAGGATTTGAGAAAGGTGAATAAAATTGTTATTCCTTGCTGCCCCATTGTGCCAAACCCTTCACTAATTCTATATCAGATTCCCTATGATGCAGAATGGTACACAGTCATTGATTTGTGTCATGCTTTCTTTTCTATTCCATTGCACCCTGATAGCCAACAATTTTTTGCGTTCCGGTTTGGCGAGCGTATTTTGGCATGGTGCTGTACCCCTGAAGGGTATACAGAAAGTCCTTCAATATTTAATCAGATCTTAAAGAAATCACTGGAAGATTTAAAGATGCCAGAAAGTTCAGTGCTAGTCCAATATATCGATGATCTATTAGTGGCATCGAAGAGGCGAGAAGCCTGTGTTGTTGACACAATTGCACTGTTTAATCATTTGGCAGATGGAGGACTTAAAGTATTACCATCAAAATTGCAGTTTTGTAAGAAAAAAGTACAATACTTAGGTCATAAGATTGAAAAAGGCCTGAGAAAAGTAACATTGGATAGAATTAAAATCATTAAAGGAATGAGAGCCCCAATGACACAGAGAGAAGTCAGAATGTTTCTTGGAATGGTGGGATACTGTCTCCAGTGTATTAGTAATTTTTCTTTGATTGCAAAACCTTTGGTACGTTTGATAAAGAGTGATGTGAGAGATCCAACTGAGCTGAACAAAGAAGAGATGAAATCTTTTAAACAATTGAGAGACGGCTTGTGTTAAGCACCGGCTCTTGGAATGCCTGATTATGAAAAAGAATTTGAGCTCTATTGCAGTGAAATAGATGGATGTGCTCTTTCCATGTTAGTGCAGAGACATGGAACATTGAGACGACCAATTGCCTATTTTTCCGCTGTACTAGATCCAGTAGCTGTAGCATTGCCTGGATGTTTGAAAGCAGTAGCTGCTACATGTAAGAGCTTGGAACAAAGTGAAGGAATTGTAATGGGATATCCTGTGAGAGTGTTTGTTCCATCGACATTACTGCCGGGTGCTGTGAATGCGGAAGTAAAGGATGATGTTGATCATGATTGTCTGAAAGTGCTTGATTTTTGCACCAAACCACGTCCTGATATAAAGGATGTGCCTCTGAAAGAATCTGACTATGTGATGTTTGTAGATGGGTCATGCCTAAGAACTGAAGAAGGAATTTTGAGTGCTGCATATGCTGTGTGCACTGTAGCAACCGTTTTGGAAGCATCTTGTTTGAAAGGAGTACGATCTGCTCAAGTTGCCGAGTTGTTTGCATTGATTAGAGCATGCAAGTTGGGAAAGAATTTCCGAGTCACTGTGGTTACTGACAGCCAATATGGGTTTGGAGTGGTGCATGACTTTGGGCAGATTTGGTCCCAAAGAGGTTTCTTGACGTCGAGTGGAACTCCAATTAGAAATGCAGAAATAGTTGGCAAGTTACTTGAGGCGATACAGCTGCCTAAACAAATAGCTGCCATAAAATGTACAGCACATAAAAAAGGAACGGATTATGTGTCAGCTGTTAATGAATTTGCAAATGACATAGCCCAATACTGTGCCCGAAATCTCACTTCATTGAATCGTAACAGGGAAAAGGAAATAGATTTATGTCCCTTGCTTTTTACTAACACAGTAAGTACATGGGATGAGGTGAGACAGTTACAGGAAGCAGCAGAGGAAGAGGAGAAAAAACAATGGATAAAATCGGGATGCACACAATGTGAGGTGGACAGAGTTTGGATTTACAGAGACAGAAGACCAGTAATGCCCGATAGCACGATCTCTACCATGGCACGGATGTACCATGGGCAGGCCCACATAGGAAGGGACGCCATGATTAGACTTTTCAAACAAACTTGGTATAATGCAAAATTCCGGCTTATAGCTGAGAGCCTTTGCCAGAGATGTCTTATATGCCAGCAATTTACTCCAGGAAGGAAAACTGTGGTGAGCTTGGGAACTATAGGACGGGAGGGAGGCCCTGTCACTCGTATGCAGCTTGATTTCATTGAAATGCCCTCATGCAACAGGCTAAGATATGTACTGGTGATTGTTTGTCTGTTTTCTCGTTGGGTTGAGGCTTACCCGACCAGGAGGAATGATGGAGGTAATGTAGCAAAACTCCTACTGAGAGAGTTCATTCCTAGGTTTGGTTTCCCAGTAACAATTGAAACAGATAGAGGAAAACATTTTCAGAATGAAATTATAAAACTGATTTGTGAAGCATTCGAAGTACAACAAAAATTGCATTGTGCCTACCGACCAGAGGCTTCTGGAGAGTTAGAACAGATGAATGGCACAATAAAGAACAGATTGGGAAAAATGTGTTTGGCCACAGGTCTCAAATGGCCAGATGTCTTGCCTCTTGTCTTAATGAGCATTAGATCAATTCCTGATAGGAAGACTGGTCTGAGCCCCCATGAGATTATAATGGGCAGAACAATGAGACATGTTTTCATTCCTGTCAACAAACTGCTGCCTATATCTGATGACTTCGTCTCAGACTATTGTAAAGGATTGGCTGATATGGTACATTCCGTTTCATCAGGTTGGACCAGATGCGACCACTCTCGAAAGGAAACCAGCTCATGATCTGAGTCCTGGAGATTGGGTCCGCACAAAAGTACACCGAAGAAGAAATTGTCTGGTTCCACGCTGGGGAAACCCACGTCCAGTGATTCTGACAATGACAACTGCTGTAAAGTGTGCAGGGGTGAAGAACTGGATTCATGCCAGTCACACTCTTTGAGTCCCAAATCCGGGAGATCAATCTGAAGAACAACATCGGGTAGTATCAGATACCAGTTCGGAATCAGAAGAAACAAAAACAAGACAAAAACCAGAAGCAGATGAACATGGTCAAAGTCAAATTATTGGTCAGGAAAATGTACCATTAAGACGACGCCTTGAAATTTCATATACTAGTTCTGAATCTGAGACAGAGCAAGCAGGAATACGAGAAAGAACTAATCATGAAACTGGAGAATCTGAACAAGTAATCTTTGACAAAAAAATCCCGAGTACAAGTACAAGAGAAATTCCTCCAGAAATTATAGAGATAGAAGGAGAGGAATGAGATACAAAGAGTGAGGGTGAAGTGATTGCAGAAGAACCCCGACTAGGTTTAGGGATACAACCCAAACAGGTAGAAAAAGGGTCAGATAGTCAGCAGGAAGATTGTGTGGAAGAAACACGAGGAGGGATAGATTCAGACAGTGAACCTGAAATATTGAGAATAAAATTAAAGGAAAGTGATATCCAAACGGAGACAGAATCAGAAGAAAGTGAAACAGAAAATAAAGGGGGAAGAAATTTGAGAAAAAGGGCTTGGAAAACCGAACGAGAAGAGAAAGGATCTAAATTGTAAAGGCCATTGAAAGAATATGTTTGGCCCAACAAAATCAAGAAATTGAGATACTGATTGACAAGAATAAAGCATGATAATGCTGAACAAGTGAATGAAGTGTCCAGTCATGAAAAACAAGAGGACACGGATCAGAAGCACTTGCAATGCACAAAGAGGATAAAAAGGCCTAACCAGAAGAACAAGTCACCGGAATGGACATATGTGGCACTTCCTGATATACAAGAGGAAGCTGATAGCCAAGAAAGTCTGAGAGTGACTGTGCGGAGGTGAACAAGGAAGAAGAAGACTCGGATATCCTGAGAGTAATATTTTCTGACACTAGAGAAGAAACGGATGACCAAGAAATTCTGAATGAAGACTGTGAGCTCATGGATAAGGATGATTCACACATGAATTAAGAGGCAAAAGACTCGGAAAAGAATTGAAAGCCCGGATAAGACCAACGACCAGAAAGAACCAAGTAGGCAACTAAAGCTTTAGGTTTAGACAAACAAAAATTTTGAAAAAAGAGGTTAAGTCAAAAGACACTGATCACTTACAACATGGCAAACACTGAGAATAGAAATCCAACATGTGGATTTTTTCGGAAATGGTGTAAAATGTGTTTTTGTTGTACAGGATTATTAATGCTTGTTTGGATTATATTGGCAATAACAATCTCATTTAGAATAACATTTGAAAATGTAGACAGACACACAATAAATGGAACTATTAGCTAGTACTCTGATGACAGTCATATCACAAAACTGGTAGATAGTCCAGAACTTCACAGAGATAAGTCCATAAATGATTTTTCTAAGAATGTTTTCACAAAGCTATTATATGAGTATGTAGAAACAATAGATGTTAGAAATTGTTACGTTTGTATGCAGCTGCCTACATTTGTATCTGAAGGTGTCACTTATCATCATCTTCCTTTGACATATGGGATAACTTGTAGGGCTATATTATCAAGGAACGGCGATAATATTATCGCCGCTTTAGCGGCAGGAAACTGCCGCTAAAGCGGCGATAATGGGCTCGATAATATGCCCCTGTGAATTCCCATAGAAGCCCAGGTTCTGGTGTGAACCTGGGCTTCTATGGGAATTCACAAGGGCATATTATCAAGCCCATTATTGCCGCTTCCTGCCGCTAAAGCGGCAATAATGTTATCGCCGTTCCGTGATAATATGGCCCATAGTGTCCTAGCAAGTTTGTTTTATAAAACAGGCAAATTAGAATATTATTACACTGACATAGATAATATTTTCTCACAATTTCCTGTAGTTCCTGAATTAAACAAGGTAAAGCCTGTTAAAACTCTTGGCGAATTTTTCCTAGAAACAAGAAAACTAACCTTAGAAAAAAATTTGTTTAGAAACAACCTTACTTGTAATTTAAGAAAAGAAGAGAAAACTTTCCTGAATATGGTGGAAGAGAGGAGAATTAAAATGCAAAAGAAAGTGACTGGGGAAAAAATGGAAACACCATCTTGGGATGTTTGGAAGGAAAATTATTTAAAGGGAGAAACAAACCCGGCAATGGCTTTAGATTGGCCCCAGAAAGGGAAATTATGCATAAGTAGAGATAATACTGTATATGATAATTATTTTGTGGGTGCAAGTGAGTGCCAGGATTCATACAAAATCTTGGGAGGATGGGTATTTAAAGGAGGAAAAGATCCAGTATTCCCTGGAATATATTACATCTGTGGAAACAGAGCTTATTATAGGTTGCCGGACCATTGGTACGGAACTTGCTATTTAGACCTGGTCTTTCCAAAAATATTTCATGTGGAAAGGGGAGAAAATGGATTGCATGAAATAGGTAGACAGCTTACACGTAGAAGAAGGGACAGTTGGTCAGAAATTTATGGTGATATTTTCGGAGCACTGATACCAGCAGTTGGAATATCTCTGAATTCACATAAAATTAGAAAATTGTCTACAGTTGTGGATTGTTTATCAACAAACACAGCTGGAGGGTTCTTAATGGTAAATACCAAAATGGTTGCCATGAGAGCTATGTTAATGCAAAATCGACTTGCCCTTGACATTATATTGGCAAAAGAGGGAGGAGTCTATGGAATACTGAAAGTACAACATTGCTGTACTTACATTCCTGACAAAAGTCAGAATATAAATAAATATATTAAGAATATAACTGAATTGCATGAAGAAATTGTTCCAATGGAGGTCGAAGGTGTATGGGAAAAACTTGGTAAAAGTTTTTCCTCTATTAAGAATTTGTTAACAAAATCAGGTAGCTCTTTTGTGGGCAAAATACTAATACCTGTGACTTTTGTGATTATTGTAGTGTTAATATTGAGTTTAGGATGTCTGTGCATTAAAAGAAGAAAACTACAAAATAAGATAAAAAGAGAAAACAAGAAAAATAAAGAGAAAGAAATAAGAGCTAGAGACATAGAGGAAATAGAATTAGAAGAATTTAAAGAAAATGTGTACAAGAAAACAAAGGATAACAGTGTAAAGAACACTATTGTTTAAACTAACACAAGCAAGTTAATTCGAATAAAACCATTTCCTTAGACAAATTTAGTGAAATTAGTGAGTAGTGGTGATGGTAATAAAATCACCAAAGGGGGGAATGATGGAGCAGGTAAAACAAGATTTTGTTTACCTCCTCTAATTTGCATGAAATTAATTACGTAATCATTCTAAAATTAATTTACATAACATGTTTGAAGTGGTACTAATCAATATTTGCACCTTGATAAACATGAATACACGTGGGACTAAGTTGCTAATTGCATGGCAAAATTAAATAATTAACATTGGTACGCAAACTAACCTTAGATTGTGTTGAAATAGTAAAATCACATGGTTTATATTGCTTCGTGATTGTATTGTGGCTTAAAGTTAACGTATGGTAAGTATTACCGCTTTAAATGTTGCTGCAGCTAGGAATATACTAATATATATTGGAATTAGTGTGGGTTTCAACATTAGAACTTTAATTTCCACATATTAATTGCTGTTATGTCTATTTTAGCTTAGTTAAAATTCGGACCTACTAGGCCGCAGTACTCAAGATGGCGTTCTCTGAAGTAGATGCCACCATGTGCGCGCGATGATTTCTGCGCATGCCCAGATGGCTCTGAAATCACGAGGTGAAATGAACTCCTGACATCGTGTTCCCTGCCAAGGTCGATGTGTTGGAGACTTGACCGCAAGCCAGTAGATAAATGTATGAGAACCAAGGAAGAGACAAAGAATCAACCTGTCAATAGGACCCTTTCGCCTTGAAAAGATACATTTTTCTGATCCCCACATGAGAATCGGAAGAACCATTACAAATTGTGAACTCTTGTGCCAAGTCACTATGCAGAACCAGTTTGCACTGGGAAGAGTGCAATGAACTATTGATAACCCTGAACTGTTCAATCAGAACATTTGGTCTGCCCCTAAAGTTGCCATATTTTGTATGAAGTAAGACAAGGAAAGGTATAATAACCCCTCATCAATCATAACGAAAGAGTTGATTGGGATATAGTTTTGCAGTTGCTGTAGTGGCCATTGCAGTTGCTGTTTGTTTTGGGTTAATCTTAGAAGGAGAGTCCTTGTTGGGTGGTTGATCCTTTTTATTTTTCGACCTTTCTTTTTTTCCATTAATTTCTATGCAGCCAGTCTGGGTGTGGAATTGATCCGTGCTGCGGATTGATGTATGGACATTGTTGAATTTCTGAACTTTATATATTCAGAGTTATTGCGTTATATCCTGTATTCTACCTGATGGTTTGATCCCTTGGTGAGGGTCAGACAGCCTGTCTGAGGGAGTGTTTACCTGAGAACGCGGATAATTCCTTATTCGATTTGAAGCTATTCGTCGCCTGTTCATTGGTAATGATTTATTGCGTTTTTCCTAAATTTATGTTTAATGGAATTTCTAAATGCTTAATTACTCTTTAATAAATGTAAAATTCAAATTATGAGCTGTAGCAAATAAATGCAAGATTAAAGGGATTGATTAATGATTTAGATAAACAAAATTGAAATAACAAGAAACGAGTTTGTGGTTCTTAAATTAATCACTGAAGATATCAAATATTTTCCTAGACTTTAATTGTGGTTTAGCTGGTTCTAATTCACCATCAACAAGTCCAACTAGTTGGTCCATCGACCAAACAGTGGAGTGCCTTGATGATAAAGTCAGGATTCTGAAAGTTGTATATAGAATGTGTATATAAAGTAGTAAGAAAATTAATCCTGATAGATAATAAGGTACCCACATTTCCAGCAGCCCCTTCTCCTGTGTACAGATTCGAGTGAGTTTTGTGTGGATGTGAAGTGTGTTGGTGTTATGGGCCCCACCAATGAATGCATGAATGAACTTTTGTGAATAAGAACCTGTGACATAAGGAAAATATGTAAATGTTGTCCTTCGCGCTGGATCACCACTGCCAAATCCAACCTCCACGAAGTAATGAAGGCCATCGCCGAATGGATGATGAACAGCCGCCTGAAACTGAACTCAGACAAGACGGAGGTCCTCACCATCGGATACACCCCCTCCGCCTGGGACAACTCATGGTGGCCGGCCGCGCTGGGAGCTGCACCGACGCCCACTGACCACGCACGCAACCTGGGGGTCATCCTGGACTCAGCGCTGTCAATGACCCAGCAAGTAAACGCCGTCTCCTCCTCCTGCTTCAACACCCTCTGCATGCTCCGCAAGATCTACAGATGGATCCCCACCGGAACCAGAAGGACGGTCACCCAGGCCCTCGTCAGCAGCAGGCTGGACTACGACAACGCTCTCTACGCAGGAACCTCAGCCAAACTCTAGAAACGACTACATTGCATACAGAACACCCCTGCACGCCTCATCCTCGACATCCCCCGCCACAGCCACATCACAGACCACCTGAGAGACCTGCACTGGCTCCCCGTCAACAAGAGGATCCCCTTCAAGCTCCTCACCCACGCTCACAAAGCACTCCACAACACCGGACCAGGGTACCTCAACGAACGACTCACCTTCTACATCCCAAACCGCCTGCTTCGCTCCGCTGACCTCGCCCTCACCACCATCCCCTGCATCCAACGAGCGACCGGCAGCGGCAGATCATTCTCCCACCTCACCACAAAAACCTGAAACACCCTCCCCATCCGCCTGCGACAGACCCAGGACCTGCTGGCCTTCAGGAGACTCCTCAAGACCTGGCTGTTCGTGCAGTAGCATCACCCCCCCCCCCGCGCAACCCCTTCCCCCCCAGCGCCTTGAGACCCTCACGGGTGAGTATTGCGCTCTACAAATGAACTGATTGATTGAGTATATGGTATAGAAATACTCACATGGCAGGGAAATGTAAACGACACTTGTGGACTGCAGCACCTAATGTGCCATCCACTACAGTGGCAGTGAAAACATGGCTTCAGGCCTATCCGATGTAGCATGGCCGCAGCAGCACGAACCCTGCTGCGCAGACCTGTCAAATGCACCCTTTTGACAGAATTAAATAAAGTCACCTCTAAGCCCCCCTAGCTGCCCACCCAGTAGGGTGCATTTGATTTAAGAGTTGAACATGTGTGACATTGGAAATGGCATGTTCCTCCAGTGACTAGGTCCATAATGACATTGTCAATGGTCAGCCAGTAGCTGGTACATAGGACACATCAAAGTATAGATTATACACTTTAATCTATAACCTTCAACCTGTATCAGCTACAGACTCCATTTAAAGACTTACAACAACAAAAGTCCAATCTGAACTAAGTTGGATTTTATTAAATACAAACCTTTACCCTGCCTGTATCTGCTGAAGTCTAATTTGCATCAGCTCTACAGAAACTACCCAGTCTGTACTTTTCCAGAATTAGGTGTGAAAGAGGTGTGAAAACTACTCCCAGATCAAGGAGAATGGCCTGGGAGTGGGGAGGTGTTTTCTTTCCCAGGTCCCAGCGTTTGTTCCCCTAGACCAGACCAAGTGGGAGGAAAGCTATCCCCCCCCAGAACTGGTTTAGAGTGACCACAGATGAGGGGACTGCTCATTACCCTGGAAACACCTTTAGGAAGGCACACCGGCTCTGCACACAGGGAGAATGGTTTCCCCATCTTCAATTTTGAGAGTGAGGGGCACTGTGGGTCTGTTTACAGTAAGGAAAACAGAAACTGCTGAAAAGGTAGGTAGGCATTGGCCTGACAACATTTTTGGCATTGGTCAGATAGGGACTTGAAGTGAATTAGGATGTCCCTCACTCACAGACTGGTGAACGTGGCAAAGCTTGACCCCCACCCAGACTTCCTCAGAACATTAACTGAATCCGTAAAAGATCAGATGAGGACTGGACCTGCTGTCTGTGATGTGAGAGGAGCCCTGAAGGCCTGACCTGCTCCCTCTTGCACCCAGGACAAAGTGATCTGTAAGGGTTGCGTGGCTGATCTCCTGTATGTCTGTAGGGACACAAAAGGCTGGAAGAGGACTTGCATTGGAAATAACCAGCCGACAAGTGGCAAATGGACCTCGACTGGACTTTGCTGTTGGTCTATGCCTGACACCCTGAGAGTCACAACGTGCTCTCCCCCGAGTTCCATGTGACTTTAGAAGTGTACTCCTGTTGTTGTTTGGTCACCAGAAGAAAGTTTGGAAACTTTGACCTTCAGAGGGCCTGCTGGAAAAAGTATCCGGCCTGCATTTTTCTACAGCATCCTGATTGAATTGCGGCTCTGTCCCAGTCAAGGCTCCCAGCACCTCTGAAAAAACACCTAAATTACATTCTGCATTGGAACTTATATCATTTTTAGTGAGAAATCTCCAAAGCTTAAGGGCTCCAGTAGGGCCAACCTGCTCCTTGTAGCAGGCCTTAGTTACCACAGCAGCGTCTACAATTTCAGCAATGGCCTGCTCTGGGAGGATTGTACTTTTCAAAAAGTTAGGACTTAGAAATGTTTCTGAACTTTTTCACTTACAGACTTTCTCCTGGACCAATCCACTTGTATCCGACCAGGATTCCATCATGGTAGGCCTCAAATCTCACCCGGGTCACGGCCTACTGCTTACATAGTCCATCATTGATGCTTGTGCTTTTTAGTCCTATTTTCACCTAAATCTTAAAAAATTCAGTCATTTTTTTTCTTTGTTTTGCTCATAAACATTTTTGATTGTTACAAAATTGGCTGTTGAATTTTGTTTTTTTGTGACTTTTTCTACTGTTTATGCACTGCTTAAATGCTTTACACATATTTGATTTAAGCCTGAATGCTTTGTGTCAGGTTACTGAGTAATGAGCACTGATTTATTTATTTTCATTTGTGTGACATCTAGCAGGTTGTGGCTTTATCCTTTGAGGTGGACGCTTGTCTACCCCAAATAATAATCTAGTTTCTACCTAATATCTGATCTACTTCTTAATTGACATGGCAGGAAGCTTATCATGGAATGCTGGATGCACTCATTTGAATGTATGGGCCACATTCCTTTGCCTTTTGAAGCATAACGTAAATATAACCATTACTGACTAATGTTTTTGTCTGTTTCTCTGAAAGGTTCTGACCCTGGGGCTAATGTTGGAAATCTGAATAATTCTTTTGAGATACTAACCAAAGTTGCATTTCTGTGGCTACAGCTATCCCTAAACATGTAGCCTAATATATACTTGAATTTTATAAAGAGAAATCATAGTGGTACATAGAAATAGAGAAAGGTGTGTTTCTGCACTTTGGAGTTCCCCGTGTACAGTTAAGGGAAAATTATGCATTTCAAAATGTGTAAGTAGTTGTTATATCTGAGACAACAAATTCACAACTGCTGGCAAATGTTAGACCTGTCAGCCTTAGGATTGTCTTTTACCAAACGTGTTGCCTTCTTCCTTGAGTTTTTCTGAATTAGGTTTTGCTGGCTTTAGAACTCTGTGCATGTTACCATTGCTAACCAGTGCTAAAGTACTCCCTAAAACATGGTAAAATTGGATTGCAGCTTATTGGTACACTTAATTTACTTATAAGTTCTTTGTGAAGTGGTATACTAAGGGGCCTGTAGCACTTATTGTGCCACCCACTTAGGTAGCCACTTAAAACATATATCAGGGCTGCTATTGCAGCCTGCATGCAGTTTTAACCTGCCAATTTGACTTGACAATATAACCCCCATGCCTTGCCTAAAACTGCCTTTTTGTTACATATACGTCACCCTTAAGGTAGGCACCAGGCAGTCCATGGGGTAGGGAACATTGTAATTAATAAGGCCTACCTCTCCCTTAGGATAACATTGGGATGTCTTATTACATTTAATAAGTGCTGAAGTTTGATTGGGAGCAACTTGGAAATTCATGTTTAGTGTCTGAGAACTTGTAATTCAGACTCCTCATTATTGGTAAATTTGAATTTTAAATCACAATTCTATGCACTTGTCTACTTTAAAGAAGGCACCAGGTATAAAAATAATATAGAACCGTCCGACCCACTCTTCACTACACTCCCGGACCTGCTGAAGACTCAGAAGAAGGACTGCTGTGCTGGTCTGCTGCAAGAAGGACTGCTCGTCTGCTGCCTGCTCCTCTGTTGCCCTGGTGCCTGAGTGAGAAGGACAGGACCTGCATCTTAAACCAGGACCACCAGAGTGACTCCAAAGGCAAGTTGGCTGGCTTCCTGATCAGAGCCTCAGGGACAGAAAAGGCTCCACCCACCTTAAACACGACACCTGGAGTCTGCCTGCTGAGAGCCCCATCCCCCCGAGTGGTGCCACTCAATCCTGGTCCCTCAGAAGTGGACCTGGAGGTGCTCTGCCACCCCAGTTGTGGTCCTAGCAGAACTGGTGCAGTGCCCTGCATCACCTTGCAGCTCATTGGAACTGCCACTGTGCAGCACATCTCGACACAGGACCTCACATCACAGCCTTCCAACAACTCAGAACCCCCGCTGCGCGATGCATCTCAAAACAGGAACTCGTATCGCAGCCTCGCAGATCCTCTGAACTCACGCTGTGTGACACATCCTCAATGCAGGACCTCGAACTGAAACTGCACAACGCATCCTCAACGCAGGACCTCGCATTGCAGCCCACAGCTCCTCTGAACTGCTGCTGCCGCAAGATGCATTCTTGAAGCAGGACCTCGCAGTGCTCCAGAATCAGGAATTAAGGTACTTTGTTCAGTGGGCTCAACTTGGTTCCTGTATCAGGCCCGCTCTCCATCGCGGTTAGCCTTAACTTCTAGCTTTGTCACGGCCCGGTGCGACCAGATAACCATAGTCGGCGCTTTTTATCGAAACCTCTAAAATTGTACATCTCTGCTTCTACTGTACTAATGGACTCCAGGTGCAGTCAAAGATTAGAGAGGAACTTTAATCCATTAAGGTAACTGAGCTGCCGCCATAGTACAAATGTACTCTCTCTCTCTCTGCTCCGTCAGTATCAACCCCCAGCTGTGTACATTCAAACAACAACATCCTCAATAGGAACCTGAGGAGTAGGAGGTTCTACTCCAGGCACAGATGTTCCGGTGCGAAGCAGGATACAACACATCTTCCCCTGAATCAAACAAAGGTTTTTAAATTGTATCACCTAAAAGAATGTTCACAATGGAATCAATCAACATATGATACGGAGCACCTGAAATAGGACCGACCTTCCTATGGTTATGAATGTTATCAGCACCTGAGTCACCTTCCCCCACACTAAGTACCAGATCATTCAAACCTTCAGTGTCAGACTCCAAGTCATCCTCACAATCAGACTCGATCACACACGCAACGGATCTAAGTGTATTGTTCTCCTTCTTCTCGCAGACCTTAGCTAAATACATACTTTCTTACAATAATTGCAAGTTACATTTTTAGCTGGACACATATTCCCACTTTTGCCATGTGGAGAATTTCCACAACGGAAACACATATTGGAAGATGGTGCATTAGTTTTAGCAAGACAACCCTTTTCTCTTATCTTTCATATGAAAATCAGTCATTTTGTGAGAAACTTTACCAGATTTAACTACACTTATCAATTCTGGAGACTTCTCCTCAAGCTTCCTTACTGAGATGTGTGAAATTTCAATACTTTTGATGACTTTGTCTAATGATGGGTACCCATGGTAAACAATTTTTATCGGATCGGATTGTCTTTGCACTGGCAGACAAACTGATCTCTAATTAACTGAACAACATATTTATGGTATTGCCCCCCCCCCCCCCAGCATAAGTCAACTGTGTATGCAGACAGTTGCTGGGATGGATGCTCAGGGTGGTAACTGAGATACATTGAAATGTTGGGCATGTGGAAGCGTTGACGTTGCAGATGCAGAATCGAACTGTTGCATAACAGATTCTTCTGAATCCTCCAAAGTGTCGGTGTTGTGGGAGCTGATGAATCTTGGGGTGCTGACAAATAAATGAGAGAACTGTCCTGAAGAGGATTGAGCCAGAGATTATGCAATGTTGGTGTTGGCTCGATCTGAGCAGAATCAGTCGCATTGCGTGGGTTTGCGCAGTCAATAAAACCAAAGGTGACTCTTTGATCCTGATAATGATGGCAGGATCACATGTACGCAATTACTGACACTCCTAAGTGCTTCTAACGCATTTTCTTTTGTACAAGCTTGCCTGGTTTAGGTGTTAACCCATCACTTGCAGCACTTTTAGGGACAGCTTCGTGTATCGATACCAAATGTTCTCTCTTCTCTTGCAGGTCCTGAATAGATCAAAGTGTGACTGTTGTTGAGGTTCTGGACCTGAGAGATCTTGAAATGCCTGAAGGATTTGGTATGGGTATGATCTTGAAGTACATTCCTTGGGAAATTTTGGAGGGCTCATTATGGGCTATATAAATTATTACAGTGCTAAGGAGTGAGTTCTGCTTATGTTAACACGCTACTCAGAGGCTCATGACTGATCATGCCATCAGGAGCAGAAAGGGGTGGAAGAATGCAGAGGGCATGGTCGCTGCTTGCACAGAGCCTTGCATCTCAGAAGGATGTATTTTTGTAAATCACCTAAATAAGGACAAGTAGGACTACATATCCCATGAGCCCCCAAGACTCTCATGAGACTTGCCGAAGGTGGCGGCCATCCATCCAGATTATGAACTCTTCAAAGTTTACTTTTTTCTCAAGGAGTCATCCTTGGGGATTAAAAACCTTATAGCATTTGTTTGTTTTACACAGAGTCATTGCTAAGGATAACAAACTTGATAGTATTTGTTTGCATGCATTAGGATTCTGAACTTTCACAGTTGCTGCTTCACGTAGAGTCAGCCTTACGATTCAGAACGTATTGTACTGCACTGGAATCTCACTCAAATGCATTAGGAACTATTTAAAAACTCCTATGTAAGTAAATGAGCACTATATATATATATCGTCATTATATATATATATATTCAGTGAAAAAACCATAGGTTTCACACATGTTATAGTTAGCTGGACATTTTACTCGTAAAAAACCAATGAAATTGCCCCGTTATAGTTAGTTCAGCTAACTATAACTCGCGCGCCCGCAATGCACTGCTGATGACGTCACATATTACATCACTCATGACATGGTCAGTGACATCACTCATGACATCACTGATGACATCTCAAATGACATCACTGATGACATCACTGATGACATCATCCAGTGAATGTGTGTTTTTCTGAAAATTAAATATGTTTTATATATGTATATCTCAAGGTCGATGGAAGAATAAATGGGTATATAAGTGTCTAAATGGATGATTTGTTTTTGAAAAATTGATTGTGTAACTGACTGATTAAGTGTATCATAGTGAATACATGGCTTAGTGAGTAATGTTTAAATATGTAAATATCTGTATCAGTCTCTCAGTTTGTGTATAAGTGGCTGCATGGGTTGGTGAGTAGCTACATGGGTGTCTATATAGGTTATTAGTTGGTTTTTTGAGTATCAGTCTGAGTGTCTGCATGGTTCGGTGGGGGGTATTACGTAGTGCATAGGTGCATGAATGAGTGGCTCACTGTTTGTATGTGTTGAAGACAGCATGTGTGCAGGACTGTATGGGTGGATGAGTGTGTGAATAGGTGTGTTAGTGAGTGACTGACTGTCTCAATAGTGTCTTTATGAGTAACTACATATGTTTTAAACTAGTATATGTGACTATTGGTGTATATATGTGAGTATATGTGAGAGTGAGAGATTGAAAGAGTTCCTGTATGAATAAGTATGTGTTTCTATAAGTGATTGTTTAAAAGACTAAGTATGTGTAAGTTTCCGTAGAAGTAAGTATGGTGGTGTGTGTATAACTGTATATGCAAGTAAATGTATGTTTGATTCTTTATTAGCATGAGTGACTATGTGTGTGAGTACCTCTATGGATGAGTGGCATTGTGTAACAGGATGTATAGGTGTATGAGTACATATGATGAGTGAGTACATGTATGAGTGACTGTATAGGACTGTTGGTGAATGAGTGGATGTGTATGTGGATCTTAGAATTACTGAAGAGGTTGTTGTAACTGGTATTGGTATGTCTATTGTTTTGAACATTGTAGTTTCTATTTTTGAATGTGTGTATCAAAGGTTATATTAGGGTGAGAGGAGGTCTGCCACTCTATCACAAGGATGATGTCATCAGTGATGTCATCAGTGATGTCATTTGAGATGTCATCAGTGATGTCATGAGTGATGTCACTGACCATGTCATGAGTGATGTAATATGTGACGTCATCAGCAGTGCATTGCGGGCGCGCGAGTTATAGTTAGCTGAACTAACTATAACGGGGCAATTTCATTGGTTTTTTACGAGTAAAATGTCCAGCTAACTATAACATGTGTGAAACCTATGGTTTTTTCACTGAATTTCTATGGTTTTTTAAATGCTAATTCCTAACTATAACGTGTGTGAAACCCATGGTTTTTTCAGTGAATATATATATATATATAGAGATATAGAGATATAGATATAGATATAGAGATAGATATAGAGATATAGAGATATAGAGATAGATATAGAGATAGATATAGATATAGAGATAGATATAGAGATAGATAGATAGATAGATAGATAGATAGATAGATAGATAGATAGATAGATAGATAGATAGATAGATAGATAGATAGATAGATAGATAGATAGATAGATATATTGGAGAAGTGTAGCTCACTGGTTAGAGGAGGCATACCCTGAAGCAGAGGTCAGACCCGGGACCAGGGTTCAATTCCCGACGCGGCAGGGTCCGGAGCCCAATTGTCCACGGATATGAATTATGGAGTATGACCCACTCGCCGCGCTGGAACCTACGAAGGCAAGCTAACACAGCAAATCTCAGTGCTGCGCTGGAAGGGATTCGGTGTGGAGAACTTCCACACTGATCGTGCTGGGGACGCGATGCTTTGGACGGAGTCTAAGAACAGTAAGCATTTGCGATAACAAACATTCACGTGACTGCATTGATTTTAAGATAAAGTGCACCGGCAAGACGCAGTGAGCACGACATCAGCTGTGCCACAAGAATTAAGAACTGTCGGGATACATCCAGCATTACAACATTGTTTCGAGTGCATTATGGAACATGCAGGCTCACAGATAGTCACGTGACTTTACATTTAAATGCGTGCATCAACGCACTTGGCGGTCAACTTCCTTCCGTGACCAAGGCTCATCCGCCGAAACATGTTGGAATTTAGGAAGCTTTCGTATGCCGCATGACCCTGAATAAAGCCTGTCTCCTCAGTATTGGGCTTCTTCTTGTTTCTTTTGAGTGAGGATTTGACGGGACCCCTCCGTGCCCGCCTAAGAAGCCGCCCTGAAGGGTCAGGGACTCCATGCCGGAGGTTCTTGTATGGATATGAATTATGGAGTATGACCCACTCGCCGCGCTGGAACCTACGAAGGCAAGCTAACACAGCAAATCTCAGTGCTGCGCTGGAAGGGATTCGGTGTGGAGAACTTCCACACTGATCGTGCTGGGGACGCGATGCTTTGGACGGAGTCTAAGAACAGTAAGCATTTGCGATAACAAACATTCACGTGACTGCATTGATTTTAAGATAAAGTGCACCGGCAAGACGCAGTGAGCACGACATCAGCTGTGCCACAAGAATTAAGAACTGTCGGGATACATCCAGCATTACAACATTGTTTCGAGTGCATTATGGAACATGCAGGCTCACAGATAGTCACGTGACTTTACATTTAAATGCGTGCATCAACGCACTTGGCGGTCAACTTCCTTCCGTGACCAAGGCTCATCCGCCGAAACATGTTGGAATTTAGGAAGCTTTCGTATGCCGCATGACCCTGAATAAAGCCTGTCTCCTCAGTATTGGGCTTCTTCTTGTTTCTTTTGAGTGAGGATTTGACGGGACCCCTCCGTGCCCGCCTAAGAAGCCGCCCTGAAGGGTCAGGGACTCCATGCTGGAGGTTCTTGTATGGATATGAATTATGGAGTATGACCCACTCGCCGCGCTGGAACCTACGAAGGCAAGCTAACACAGCAAATCTCAGTGCTGCGCTGGAAGGGATTCGGTGTGGAGAACTTCCACACTGATCGTGCTGGGGACGCGATGCTTTGGACGGAGTCTAAGAACAGTAAGCATTTGCGATAACAAACATTCACGTGACTGCATTGATTTTAAGATAAAGTGCACCGGCAAGACGCAGTGAGCACGACATCAGCTGTGCCACAAGAATTAAGAACTGTCGGGATACATCCAGCATTACAACATTGTTTCGAGTGCATTATGGAACATGCAGGCTCACAGATAGTCACGTGACTTTACATTTAAATGCGTGCATCAACGCACTTGGCGGTCAACTTCCTTCCGTGACCAAGGCTCATCCGCCGAAACATGTTGGAATTTAGGAAGCTTTCGTATGCCGCATGACCCTGAATAAAGCCTGTCTCCTCAGTATTGGGCTTCTTCTTGTTTCTTTTGAGTGAGGATTTGACGGGACCCCTCCGTGCCCGCCTAAGAAGCCGCCCTGAAGGGTCAGGGACTCCATGCCGGAGGTTCTTGTATGGATATATATATATATATATATATATATATATATATATATATATATATATATATAAATTCACTGAAAAAACCATAGGTTTCACACATGTTATAGTTAGCGGAAATTTTACTGATAAAAAACCAGTGAAATTCCCCCGTTATAGTTAGTGCAGGCAACTATAACTCACGCGACCGCAATCCTCTGCTGATGCTAATACTGTATTTAGACACTTATTTGCCCATGTCTTCTTCCATACATTTTTAGCTATACATATATTACAAATATTTTTTTTTCATAAAGACACATATGTCATCAGCAGAAGATTGCGGTCGCGTGAGTTATAGTTGCCTGCACTAACTATAACGGGGGAATTTCACTGGTTTTTTATCAGTAAAATTTCCGCTAACTATAACATGTGTGAAACCTATGGTTTTTTCAGTGAATTTGCAAGGTTTTTTAAATGCTAATTCCTAACTATAACGTGTGTGAAACCTATGGTTTTTTCAGTGAATTTGTACGGTTTTTTAAATGCTAAGTTACTTTACGCCATTCGTGGCGTGCGCGCCCACTTTACGCAGTTAGTGCCGTGCACGCACGGTGGGCACGCGGTGCGCTACGCGCACCGCGTGCCCACGTTACGCTAGATGGGCCATGTACGCACGATGCGCTTCGCGCACCGTGCGCACATGGAGGACATATGATGCACTTCGTTTTGAAAGGTAATATTTTAATTTTTCGTAATTTTTAAAAGCCATGCACAAATGGTGCCCTTCGGGCACCATTTGAACACGGGGTGGAGAGAGTGTGGATAATTTTTTCTTTTATTATTTTTGTTTAAAATATTATAGGTTATCATACCGCTGAAAAGCCATGCACAATTGGTGGCCGGCGGCCACCAATTGCACACGGGGTGGGGATAGTGTGGATTGTTTTTTTTTTTTATAATTTTTAACCGTACGCGTACGGTAAGCGTAATCGGCGAAATTAGCGAGAAAATACAAATTGCATTTTTGGCCTTGGGGGATCTTTGGGGACTCCCTCAACATGGCTATGTGTGTGGGAGCTGTCTAAACAGCCCCTTTACATGTTTTTTGGCTTTATTTTAAAACCTAACTCTCAGTGCGAGAGAGAAAATGGCGGCCGCCGCTTCCTGGTTTCGGCCGATTCGAATGTTTACTAAGATCTAAGAGCCAATCAGAATCGCGCTCGCGCACGCCACCGTACGCGTACGGTAAGCGTACCGTAAGCGCACCGTAAGCTGGCTCAGATATATATATTGATTTAAAGGCTATTTTCTCTAAATCTACTGAACAGATTTACACCAAACCTACAAAAGGCACTTCCTTGACCTGAGGACTACCTCTCTGCCAAATTTCTAGTAATTCTGTTCTGCTGTTCGGGCTGTAGCCCTGTCTAAAGGTCCTATGGAAAAATGCATGGGAAAAACGCGTTTTGGGACCCCCCTTTTATCTCAGCCCCCGCTTGACGAATCCCCCCGAGACTTTCAGGGTAGGAGCGGAGCATAGCGCCCCACCTATTTTTAAAAATTCGCGAGGATTCGTCGACCGGCGCCAAAGTTATTCAAAATAGAATGTTGAGGATTTCCTATGGAAACGTGGTCCTAACTATAACTACCTACTAGCGACCGCCAGTAGGTAATATATATATATATATATATATATATATATATATATATATATATATATATATATATATTCACTGAAAAAACCATAGGTTTCACACAAGTTATAGTTAGCGGACATTTTACTGATAAAAAACCATTGAAATTCCCCCGTTATAGTTAGTGCAGGCAACTATAACTCACGCGACCGCAATCCTCTGCTGATGCTAATACTGTATTTAGACACTTATTTACCCATGTCTTCTTCCATAAATTTTTAGCTATACATATATTACAAATATTTTTTTTTCATAAAGACACATATGTCATCAGCAGAGGATTGCGGTCGCGTGAGTTATAGTTGCCTGCACTAACTATAACGGGGGAATTTCAATGGTTTTTTATCAGTAAAATGTCCGCTAACTATAACTTGTGTGAAACCTATGGTTTTTTCAGTGAATTTGCAAGGTTTTTTAAATGCTAATTCCTAACTATAACGTGTGTGAAACCTATGGTTTTTTCAGTGAATTTGTACGGTTTTTTAAATGCTAAGTTACTGTACGCCGTTCGTGGCGTGCGCGCCCACTTTACGCAGTTCGTTCCGTGCGCGCACGGTGCGCTTCGCGCACCGTGTGCGCACAGTGAGCACGCGGTGCGCTTCGCGCACCGCGCGCCCACTTTACGCAGTTAGTGCCGTGCACGCACAGTGGGCACGCGGTGCGTAAGCGCACGGTAAGCGCACCGTAAGCTGCCACAGATATATATATTGATTTAAAGGCTATTTTCTCAGGATCTACTGAACAGATTTACACCAAACCTACAAAAGGCACTTCCTTGACCTGTAGACTATCTGTCTGCCAAATTTCAAGTATCTCTGTTCAGCCGTTCGGTCTGTAGCTGTGTCTAAAGGTCCTATGGAAAAATGCATGGGAAAAACGCGTTTTGGGACCCCCCTTTTTTCTCAGCCCCCGCTTGACGAATCCCCCCGAGACTTTCAGGGTAGGAGCGGAGCATAGCGCCCCACCTATTTTGAAAATTTCGCGAGGATTCGTCGACCGGCGCCAAAGTTATTCCAAAAAGAATGTTGCGGTTTTCCTATGGTAAGAGGGTCCTAACTATAACTACCTACTGGCGACCGCCAGTAGGTAATATACATATAAATATATATAATGACTAAGACTCACAGTTTTCTGTTTTTACCGTTTTTTATAGATAAATACAGACAGAAAACGTTCTTTCTGTACGCATTTATTTTTAGGAGCAGAAAAATATGGAAAATTGGTCTTTTAAGTGGCTCTCTTTGCTGTCTTTCAGGAATTCCAGGCCAACAACTAAGCAGATAGACAGCATGGGGAGTTAAAAAAACAAGATGGAATTTCATTAATAGACAGCATGGGGAGTTAAAAAAACAAGATCGAATTTCAATAAATACTGTCGTATGTCAACATATCAACATATATTTGTATAATAATGCTAATATTTACCTGTGGGTATATTCGTATGTTATATTTGACCACTTAATTTGCTAAAACACTACAGGAATCAAAGTATGAGTGCGCGTTTATCAGTCAAATGTACGATTTACAATTTAATTTAATTACAAAACACAAACTAAATACTGGTAACATAGCTAAAAAATAAATATGGATAGATACTTATGGAAATGTTAGAAAATAATTACCATAAAACGGGGAGCCTTAATTATGACTTAGAATAGAAACTAAACATGTAATACCAATAAATGTTTTTCATGTTACAGTTATCGCCTAGTCAATTAAACGTAAACCAAGCACAAAACTGTATTTTCAAATATTGAAGGTAGCTCCCATTAGCAAACAATCTATGGTAACCCTGATAATTTTCTGTCATAATATCGAACTTAATTGTAAATAATTGCTCAGAAGAAAGATTGAGCATAAAACCTTAATAGAGAATAGAAATACAAAGAGTTTAAGCTGGTATATCATAGACAATATTTATTGTTAAAACCTCCATGCTTAAACTTTTGCTACTCTAAAGATCTCCCTTACATGTTAGATGACAACGCTCCTGTGGAGCAGAGAAAGCGCAGCAGTGCAACCAGGCTTGTGATGATATCCACTGTCTCTGTTTATCACTCTCTTTCCATTGGTCCTTTCGCATGTGATGATATCCAGCGTCTCTGTTTCTCGCTCTCTTTCCATTGGTCCTTTTGCATGTGATGATATCCAGTGTCTCTGTTTCTCGCTCTCTTTCCATTGGTCCATTTGCATGTGATAATATCCAGTGTCTCTGTTTCGCGCTCTCTTTCCATTGGTCCTTTCGCATGTGATGATATTCAGTGTCTCTGTTTCTTGCTCTCTTTCCATTGGTCCTTTTGCATGTGATGATATCCAGTGTCTCTGTTTCTCGCTCTCTTTCCAGTGGTCCTTTCACATGTGATGATTTCCAGCATCTCTGTTTCTTGCTCTCTTTCTATTGGTCTTTTCGCCTGACCTACGGCATTACTTCACAATAGTAGTC
This sequence comes from Triturus cristatus, assembly GCF_964204655.1. Lineage (NCBI taxonomy): Eukaryota > Metazoa > Chordata > Amphibia > Caudata > Salamandridae > Triturus > Triturus cristatus. Next base: position 1,450,410,556 of record NC_140591.1, read on the forward strand.
TGGAGTTGGCGGTGAGTTTGGTACAGTCTGGAAACTATCATTGCTTCTATCGGATCCTGATTTCCAGGTTGCTATGTCCTGACGCTATGACGTCAGGGGTTGGTACAAAGTTCTGCTCAATCTCGATTCAATTTGATTTTGTACAGACAGGATCTGTGAACCACAACTGAAACCCCACACCAGGCGCAACATAAGATGGTTCATTATCGGAGTGAAAGGTACAGACCTCATCTACCGTTACTAAGGGCAGCAACTCTAATGTGCTGTTTCAAGCTGTCATAGTGCACTGCGGACACACCCAGATGAATCTGGAGCAGGATCTATAGCAACCATCAGTTGATAGGGAATAAAGCACGTTACAATGCCTGCATTCACAACACAGTAGTTTACAACGCGGTCATTACAACAACCGCGTTGTTACTATACGTGCCATTTCATCGCAAGTCGTAACGATGACTTGCTGTAGGGGGCATGCTGGATTTAGGAATACTATTAATTACTATTCCTACTCCAGTTTGTGCAACAGCAGGGAAGGTGTTGGATTTAAAATCCAACACATTCCCTAGTGTTGCACGCCCCCTACAGCAAGTCTTTGTTACGACTTGCGATGTAATGGCACGCATGGTAACAACGTGGTCGGTGTAACAACCGTGTTGTAAATTACCGTGTTGTGTTTACAGCGTTGTAAACACTGTTTCCGGTTGATAGGTCGAGTAGATCAACATGCTAAGTGCCCTGCCTCAAAAGGCAGCAAAGCCTATAGTGAGAGGGGCTAGTTTGGCATTAACTACAGACAGTATATTTGCTGAAACAGTAATAGCGTAGCAGGCAGCAGATATGTGAAGACAAAATTCAGGAATCCATTAGGACTTCAAGTTTAAGAAGTATATGAGGTGGGATTCCCATGCCAGCGCTCCATGTTTATGAAGCCCAGAAGTAATAGGGTTCTGCTTATCATAATTAGCTGTCTTCCCCTCACTGTCTGTCCCCTTGAGCTGCTCCTTACATGGCCCCCTTTACTCTTGAATACCTTGTGAAACCAAGGGGCATAGTTAAAAAAACAATGTCGGAGCATGGAGCTGCGCCACAATCAGCTGTGCCGAGCTTCGACATTTTTAAAATGCAGGGATGTGCCGTATTCAGAAGAATACGTTGCACTCCTGTGTTTCCCCTAGCTCTGGCGCAAAAAAACTGCCTAGCGCTAGTGCAGGCACCCTGCAGTCATGTTGCAAGGGTCCCTGTGCTACAGGGGCGATTGTTTATGTGCAGGAAGTGACACCTTCCCGCACATAAACAATAATTCATGGCAAATTGCTCTTTCTATGTGTGCTGCAGAATGCAGCACACATGGAAAGAGCAAAAAACAAAGAGAAATTAAGGATTTCCCCTCGCATCGCCATTCTAACGCCTGGTAATCCATGGTGTTAGAATTGCACTGCTTTTGGCGCTGCCTCAGCCTTGTAAATCTGAAGCAGCATCAAAAAGCAATGGGTGTTGCGATGGAACGCCCACAGCAACACCCATTGCATGCCCCTTTGCCACAGAGGACTGCAGCGGAAAGGGGCATATTTAACAAGGTGGAGTAAAGCCACGTTAAGTGGCTTAGTGCCACCTTGTAAATATGGGAAATGGCACATACGCCACCAGAGCATCAAAAAAGTGGTGCTCCGGTGGCAATTGGGGCCTGTGAATATGCCCCTAAGAGTACTAACTAGCTAGGGGGCATATTATCAAGCAGGGCGTTAAAACTATCGCCGCTTTAGCAGCAGAAAACTGCCGCTAAAGCGGCGATAATGGGCTTGACAAATATGCCGCAAAGAATTCCCATAGAAGCCCATGTTGACACCAGAACATGGGCTTCTATGGGAATTCTCTACGGCATATTATCAAGTCTATTATCGCCGCTTTAGCGACAGTTTTCTGCCGCTAAAGCGGCGATAATTTTAACGCCGTTTCTTGATAATATGCCCCTTAATTCCTCAGAAGCTAGGAAGGCCTCTTTGTTGCACTGGACAGAAACCAAAACTAGTTAGAGCACGTGAGTGTATGACCTGGCCAGAGAAACATCTATACAATGACTGTGACCTGGAAGCAAGGCCAACATACACACCCTTCAGACGGACACAGGCGGTCTGCCTATCACTTCACATCCTGAGTTTTGTGTCGTAAAGCAGAAAATGTCTGAGTGAAATACACATCCCTACATAGTAGTGACAGTTTCACCTGAAGATGGTTGTCATGACTTTGTGGTCTACTGATAATAAAAAGCGCTTTGGTTTGATTAATTCTCTCTGAACTTTTGAAGCGGACTTTGATTTTTACTGGACAGTTGGTTTGGAGCAACTTCTCTCTGGACTGGATGTAAGTAGTAGAGGCAGAATCGTTGGCTGTCTCCCTTATCAGGTGGTACAGTCCAAACCCTAGGTCCTAAACAATGATTATACTGAAGGAACTCAGAGGTATAATGCCCAGCGTGGGGGAACCTGCCCTGTTCAGCAAAAGACCACATTCAGCATGAACACCTTCCTGCTAGGAGGTCAGAGAAGACCAACCTGCTGAGGCTGGGAGCTGGAAACAGCTGCTCCACCTGACCTAGGTTCTACCCCCTCTGCAGTCCCTGATATGGATGTGCTTCTCTCTGTGACCTGAGTGACAATCGCCATGTGCCAGATATTACGAGAGACACATGAGCATATGCTCTAGATTGCAGCATCTCTATCTGGCTCCATGTTCATGAGACGCCCATTAGCTTTCACCCTGCGTTGCTGTACCTCTCTAAGCCCGGATGTCATGAAACGCCCATGTGCCCGCACCTTGCATCACAGCATCTCTCTCTGCTCTCAGTGATCCTGAGATGGCCAAGTACCAGTGCCCTGCATACAAGCATCTGCACAATGGCTGTGAGAGGCCCAAGGCTAGCACTGTTTGCATATTGTATTTATTACAAGTGATGCATGTGCACCCTGACATAGATGTTCCATCCCACAACACCCTGCATGAGTGAGCTTTGACTGTGTTACCTTCCTACCTCCTGGAAGTCGAAGCCTAAGCAGAAGACAGCTGGTAATTCATTGAGCTCATAGAGGTATCTGGGTCCTGTGTTTTCAAGGATAATGGCAATATTTGTTACAAGACTTGACCAGAGAACTGGTCTGACACTAGAACAATTCCTTGTTAGTCCAATTCAAACATGCATGATTTACAAGGGCTTGTTTTCATCACCAGACTACCCTGATGAGAAAAATGTGACACCCACAGGCCTCTGCAAAAACCGCATCCCACCCGCCACAAAGCCAGACATTCAGAAAGCCGAAATAGAAAAACCCATGGTCTTCTACAAATCAAGCCTGTGGAGCAAACTTCCTCTGCAACTCGGGTGATAACCTTACATACCGTACCTTAGGAAAGAGCTAAGGAAGCCCCGTTACTCCATATGAGAACATTGGAATGTTGAGAGCTCCATTGACGACAACAGAGTGGCTCTGGGCTTATAATGGCTGGTATATATCTTCCCCTCCAACATACCAATTTTAGTTTTTCTGTTTCTCCCACTTCAATTTAGAACATTCTACCCTTAGTGGGTGGAATGTTCTAGTAACCTAATAGCCATTCTGTCTCGGACTACACGTGTTGGTAAAAGGCCTCTCCCTCGTTATAGGCCCTCACCTATGGTTCGGGCCTATAACTCAGGTTCAGGGCCTTTAACTACCGGTATAGCCTTCGGCAGCGGGCTGTAAGGCCATATTTCTGCTGCCAATCAACTGACCTACCCCTGTCCACCCAAAGCTATTAAATCTGAATACCCATGGAATTTTGCAGAACTTGCATGTACTCGGCGACCCCACATGCTTGACTGATACTCCTGACACTCTGTAAAGCACTCCGCTGCTCCTTCGGGACTGGTTTGCTATGTAAAAATAATACACCCTATAAAATAAAAAGCATAAAAAGCTGCCACGTGCCAATGAATGCACAGAATTTGTGTATTTAAATTTGGCTGTCACTATATTATCAGTTGAACTACGGACATTTCTGGAGAGAGTGTCTGTGTGCTGAGATGTTACGTTGCTCAGGTGGACATGATTAAATGCGAAAATAGTTTTTTATAGATTCATTCAGTCTTCCATTGAAACAGAAGCTAAGCTTGAGTATGAATTTAAGTACGAAATTGAATAAATTTTCAAACTGTAACACCACAAACGTCATCTACAGACTCACATGTCAGTGTGGGTTACAGTATGTGGGCCTAACGACAAGGAAAATAAAAATTCGGATCCAAGAACACCTTAGCACTATTAAAGCTGGGAAACTTACCACACGTCTGGTACAACATTTTCACGAATTTAAACATGATGTACATGCCTTAAAATGGGTGGTCCTGGAGAAGGTAGTGGCCAGCAAGGATTGTATTGAGCAAGTCCTAGCAACCAGAGAAGCGCGCTGGATTTTTTCTGAGAAAGTGGACCAAGTGGGGCTAAACGACCACATAGAGTGGAACAAAGTTAGTAGACAATAGAACCCCTGATAGTAATGTGAAGAACTGTTTGGGTTCTACTGCAGGAAATCCCAGGTTGTAGGTACTCCGCCAGATTAGTTGTAAAGGCGGGTGGAGTAATTTACAATATCTCCACCCTACAGTCTCCTGATCGAATGTGTTCAGAGATGTCTCCGTCAATCTCTGGTGCTCTGAGACCCCGATTTTATAATGAATGATTACACACTTTAAGATGGCCGCCGTGGCGGGTAATCGATTGAGGGTTGCTTGACTGGAGTGATTGAGGGGGCACATTGTGGGTATGTGAAGAGCTAGCGCACTACCCGTGTTAAACTCGAAACCCTGCGGGACCACACACGCTGAAATTACCGTCTTCCTGCTTCCATTGAGTGTTCTGAGATTTGGATTTAATGATGGCACATTGAAACTTGTAGACACTCTAAGATGGCCGCCATCGCCGGGTTAAAGACCTAAAGTGGTGAGAGCTTGCACTCCGAGATGTGAGGTGGAAACAGAGGGGCGGGGCCCTAGTTTGAGAATATCAGTAGCCGCCTCACAACGGAAAAGTGAAGCGGGGATGAGAGACGGCCCTTCCAGATAGCGGTTGTGGTGAGAGAAATGTATCAGTGGCTGAGTGCTTTTATTAATGCCTTGTGCAATGTCGACCTTTCACATGTGTTGGGGCGATAATTGGACACGCTGAAATGACTGTAGACATAGCTACCTGGGGCATAACACGGAAATTAGAAACGCCTCCTGTACTTTTAAATGAATGTTGGATGCATTGAGTTTGTTAGCGTGGAATTACTTGGGGCTCGCGCTATTTGTAATACTATCTACACAATGCTACAACGTGCGATATGTATCCTGATTGACGCCTTCTTTCCACAGGTGATTAACGAGCTAGCAATAGTGCAGCTATAAAAACCGGGGAAAGAGTATTCAATACAACCCCGTGCGGTATAGTGGAGGCAGGTACGAATGCCCTCCGCCTCTACATGGTAAATACCCCCATCTGTAATAAGAAATTGATGTGTAAAATGTGTGACTATGAACACATTTGGTTGGTGTGTTTCATTTGATAATGGAACAGAAATTGGCTATTCTGTTTTGTTTTCTCTGTTTTTAACAGCCCTTCCGCAACATAAAAGCATATGTCCAGTGAGGTGCTTGATTGAAACCCTTGCCCTGATGAATTTGCCAGAACAAAGTTAAGTGGCAATGAAACATGTTGGCCTTCTTTACAAAGGTTAGCAACATCGAGTGCTTTTAGTTTGAGTAGACTCACCGGTCTGAATAAAGAGGGTTATTGCAAGTGAGTCTCTAACTCAATTTTAAATATTGCTTGGGACATCTGGTTCTTCGCAATACACGGGTTTCCTTTCTCTGATGGGAACAGTAAATATTTCTCTTTCTTGATCTGTTTCCTCTTTTTCTTCACTGGACTCTAATTTCTTGACTCTTGTGAGTGGGCAACCGATGATGAGAAAACGTGGGCATACTGGCGAGAACCGGCTGGTAGCCTCCCTGGTGTTGCGTACGTGAGGTGCCCACTCACTTTCACCTTCATTTTTTCTTGAGTATTCTTTACTTTTCTCTGTGGAGGTGTTGGATAACGGTGGGCTGTTATTTTGGTTGACTTTGAAATTTGAGGGGATTAGGACTACATCTATCTGGATGCAATACCAGTAGCTGAAGAGAAATAACTATTTCCATGAGCTGTGTAGGTCCTAAAGTAAAAATAAAATTATATCCCCTCCCAGTGCTAAGCCTTGTTTGGTTTAATGACTATTGAGTGGAGGGCGGCTTGGCACATACCCTCTGTAGCTCCTAGCTGTGATGAGCTCCCATTAGCAAACAATCTATGGTAACCCTGATAATTTTCTGTTATACTTAATTGTAAATAATTGCTCAGAAGAAAGATTGAGCATAAAACCTTAATAGAGAATAGAAATACAAAGAGTTTAAGCTGGTATATCATAGACAATATTTATTGTTAAAACCTCCATGCTTAAACTTTTGCTACTCTAAAGATCTCCCTTACATGTTAGATGACAACGCTCCTGTAGAGCAGAGAAAGCGCAGCAGTGCAACCAGGCTTGTGATGATATCCACTGTCTCTGTTTCTCACTTTCTTTCCATTGGTCCTTTCGCATGTGATGATATCCAGCGTCTCTGTTTCTCGCTCTCTTTCCATTGGTCCTTTTGCATGTAATGATATCCAGTGTCTCTGTTTCTCGCTCTTTTTCCAGTGGTCCTTTTGCATGTGATGATATCCAGCGTCCTTGTTTCACGCTCTCTTTCTATTGGTCCTTAAACATGTGATGATATCCAGTGTCTCTGTTTCGCGCTCTCTTTCCATTAGTCTTTTCGCATGTGATGATATAAAACCTCTGTTTCTCACTCTCTTTCCATTGGTCCTTTCGCACGTGATGATATCCAGTCAGAGGCGTAGCTAGAGCTTGTGGTGCCCGGGGCTATCCCTCAGATTGCCCCCCCTGGGGGGGGGGGGGGGTTGCTGGGGAAAAAGGACGGCAAGCACTTGAAAGAGGACCGAGAGACACGTAGTATCGCCGCTAATAATTACCTCGATCATGCAAGTTACATGCACATACATGACACGGTGTAAGGCTACACAGTTGAATACACCAGTGACTGGCAGTACAAAAGAGAACACACAGACTGCATGATCTATCTGGGGACTCAGAAAAACCGCATGTGACATCCATCAGAGAGCTGCGTGAACAATTACCTGGTAATCCCCTCAGCACAATGCAAACATGCACATACATGACACTGTTCAGGGATCCATCATCTATAGCTGACATTAAATGACCATTCATCATGGTCCCCCCATTAAAGCAGTGCACTTTGTGATCTGCATGGTACATGTTCTTTGCAGCAGGGACATTGACCCTCCGTGCCACCTTTCCAGGAGTCAACCCTTCCACTAGACAAAACTCGGATCTCTCTCTAGGAAGAACATTAATCCCCGAAGTTATCATTACATTTTTATTGTTTCTGAAAATTGCTGGAGGCCAGGAAGGAGGCAGCAAGTTTTTTTTTTAAACCATAATATACTTGCAAACACTATGCATCCACCCGAAATAGGTACCCTGTGCGGTCACACCGTTCGCACCGCCCTAACCTGCTCAAGGTTCATGTGACCTCAGTGACAGAGTCACAGTGACTGGATCACTGTTGCTCTAGGGTGTGCTGCTTCGTAGGCCTGCCCGCAAGACTGGAGATTAACTTCAGTATGGATTGTGGTGGACAGGCCTTCAAGGTTAACTCACAATTGACACCACTAGGGTACACCTGCTTGTGCTAAGACATCAAGCCTTCTAAGGTCTAGTGGGGCCTTGTAAGGTCTAGCATGGGAATATGCTCCCTCAGTAGAGTGGTCTGGTGGACTGGTCATGAAGGCTGAACCCAGTTCCCCAGTTCCAAATTCGACAGCTCTGGCCATAGTGCCACATCCTCTCCCCCACTGAACACCATACTGCCCCACTGAGAGAAACTCGCACTGCCTTCAGCTACAACCTAATTGTGCCCGCTATAAACACTTGGATGTGGGTGGCTCAATTCAAATTATGCACTTGATAAGAGTAATATGCTACCTAAAAAAAAAAAGTAAAAGCAACCACTCATAGGGAGTGTAAGATTAAGTAAAACATGTGAAATGTAAGCAGAAACAACATGGTTACCTTAACGATCTCTCACTCACTATTCAGAAATCAGCGAGTGGTTTTACCTGAAAAGTTAAGGACATGACTACAGGGCCCTGAAGGGAACCGTTTCAATGTCCATTGCTTATATCCTTACAAAACCTAAGCAGCATGGTTTAAAAAGACCACATCCATAAACAGAGCCATGGTACACATTTTGTTTTCCAATTCACCCATCAACCAGGTAATGTAGTACCTCCAGGAATGGTACATTTCCCCACCTGGGGACAACAATGCTGTTCAAAGAAAGACGAGAAAACAAAAGTAGCGCTTTACTGGCAAACTCTGTTGAGTGAGGCTGATGTGTTTGGATGTGAATAAAGCCAATCTGGCCACTTTGCAACCACTCTGTCTTGCTTTATTTAGTTATGTAGTTATTTTCCATATTTCAAACCTTCTATTTCTCTCCATCCCGCTGCACTTTGGAATAGAAAAATGTCAGAAAAAGGGCATGTCCCGCAAGAGTGTTTTTCTTTTTTGGATCCATTTCACAGGGAAGCAACTAAATGAAAGAAGGTCTCTGTAATTACCAGGCATTTTGCGCCAAAATTGACCTGGAGAAAATGGAGGGGTGTCGGGTGTGATATTTGTTGTACCTGGTAAGTGGTAACTACACTACACCGTGCAGAGAACTTTGCAGGAGGAATTAGAATTACGAGAAGTGTGAATAGGCAATAGGCCACAGGCCACTGACTCACCTGCTGAGTTGGTGGCAGACAGAGGGGGGACTACGTCGGTCGGCGGCTATCCTTAAACCAGGCTCCTGTCCTTGGAATAAAATTAAATTACAGCATCGGTCAAATCTGAGACGAGACCTCCTCCTCGTCCCTCGGGATGCCGCTACACCTGCCTTTTATTTGAAATGTCAAATTTTTTCTCAGAAGTGTAGCGCTATGGAAATACAGTTTAACAAGCACGCTGAGCGCGATATTTACGGCCTTCACAAACGTGGCTTAACAAGAATTACTGACTCCATCCGACTGAACTTATCTCGTGGTGAAAGGGCGCGCTGCATCTTCGGAGTGGCACCACGGCAGCGGAAATCGGTTAAAGTTTCAGGCGAACTCCAGGGGTCCCTAAACATTAAGCCACAAAGAGCAGCCGCCGCCACCACGATTTGTCTTGTTCATGAGACACTCAACACCGCTTTAAAAACCCTTAACTCGCGCACCGAAGGGATGGGGGCCGCGAACAGCCGCAGTGAGGAGTCAATCACAAGAAACTCCTTGTGAATTTGCTTTCCGAATTAACTGATTAAATTGAGCGCTTTGCTATGCGCTAGTCCGTAGAAGGGAATTATGGAATACTGTTGCTATCACTTAAGAAACCTACTTCGTCATAGACTTCAACGAAGGGTAGCCACTGCTACCCCCGGCTTGCCATCCAGCCAACTTGGTTACTCCTGGCCTCAGAAGCCATGGCAGCAGCCGCAGGGACATTGGTCAACAAGCTTTTACATTTACTTTCTGCATTTTTGTGCCCTTGCCCCACCCAAGCATTCACACACAGGAGGCTACAGGGGGGCGGAGAGTGGGGGTTAACTCTGTGACGTCATTTGCATCAAAAAGTTCATGCGATAACTTTTGCTACAGAGGCATTTGGTAGATCCAGGTACTTCAAGCGCATGTGCGCTTACACTTAACACGGGGGCCGCGCGGCACTGGCGGCCCATTGCGGCAGCCTTTATTATTTATTTGGGGACACTGACACTACTGTAGTGACTGACAGTAGTGTCAGTGAGTGTCCAAATAAATTATAAAGGCCGCCGCCACGGGCCACCAGTGCCACGCGGCCGCCGCCTACAAAATAGCGCCGCCTGGGGCGGACCGCCCCCACCGCCCCCCCCTAGCTACGCCGCTGTAGCCAGTGTCTCTGTTTCTCGCTCTCTTTCCATTGGTCCATTTGCATGTGATAATATCCAGTGTCTGTTTCGCGCTCTCTTTCCATTGGTCCTTTCGCATGTGATGATATTCAGTGTCTCTGTTTCTTGCTCTCTTTCCATTGGTCCTTTTGCATGTGATGATATCCAGTGTCTCTGTTTCTCGCTCTCTTTCCAGTGGTCCTTTCACATGTGATGATTTCCAGCGTCTCTGTTTCTTGCTCTCTTTCTATTGGTCTTTTCGCCTGACCTACTGCATTACTTCACAATAGTAGTCTGGAGTTGGCGGTGAGTTTGGTACAGTCTGGAAACTATCATTGCTTCTATCGGATCCTGATTTCCAGGTTGCTATGTCCTGACGCTATGACGTCAGGGGTTGGTACAAAGTTCTGCTCAATCTCGATTCAATTTGATTTTGTACAGACAGGATCTGTGAACCACAACTGAAACCCCACACCAGGCGCAACATAAGATGGTTCATTATCGGAGTGAAAGGTACAGACCTCATCTACCGTTACTAAGGGCAGCAACTCTAATGTGATGTTTCAAGCTGTCATAGTGCACTGCGGACACACCCAGATGAATCTGGAGCAGGATCTATAGCAACCATCAGTTGATAGGGAATAAAGCACGTTACAACGTCTGCATTCACAACACAGTAGTTTACAACGCGGTCATTACAACAACCGCGTTGTTACCATACGTGCCATTACATCGCAAGTCGTAACAATGACTTGCTGTAGGGGGCATGCTGGATTTAGGAATACTATTAATTACTATTCCTACTCCAGTTTGTGCAACAGCTGGGAAGGTGTTGGATTTAAAATCCAACACATTCCCTAGTGTTGCACGCCCCCAATAGCAAGTCTTTGTTACGACTTGCGATGTAATGGCACGCATGGTAACAACGTGGTCGGTGTAACAACCGTGTTGTAATTTACCGTGTTGTGTTTACAGCGTTGTAAACACTGTTTCTGGTTGATAGGTCGAGTAGATCAACATTCTAAGTGCCCTGCCTCAAAAGGCAGCAAAGCCTATAGTGAGAGGGGCTAGTTGGGCATTAACTACAGACAGTATATTTGCTGAAACAGTAATAGCGTAGCAGGCAGCAGATATGTGAAGACAAAATTCAGGAATCCATTAGGACTTCAAGTTTAAGAAGTATATGAGGTGGGATTCCCATGCCAGCGCTCCATGTTTATGAAGCCCAGAAGTAATAGGGTTCTGCTTATCAGAATTAGCTGTCTTCCCCTCACTGTCTGTCCCCTTGAGCTGCTCCTTACATGGCCCCCTTTACTCTAGAATACCTTGTGAAACCAAGGGGCATAGTTAAAAAAACAATGTCGGAGCATAGAGCTGCGCCACAATCAGCTGTGCTGAGCTTCGACATTTTTAAAATGCAGGGATGTGCCGTATTCACAAGAATACGTTGCACTCCTGTGTTTCCCCTAGCTCTGGCGCAAAAAAACTGCCTAGCGCTAGTGCAGGCACCCTACATTTATGTTGCAAGGGTCCCTGTGCTACAGGAGCGATTGTTTATGTGCAGGAAGTGACACCTTCCTGCACATAAACAATAATTCATGGCAAATTGCTCTTTCTATGTGTGCTGCAGAATGCAGCACACATGGAAAGAGCAAAAAACAAAGAGAAATTAATGATTTCCCCTCGCATCGCCATTTTAACGCCTGGTAATCCATGGTGTTAGAATTGCACTGCTTTTGGCGCTGCATCAAAAAGCAATGGGTGTTGCGATGGAACGCCCACAGCAACACCCATTGCATGCCCCTTTGCCACAGAGGACTGCAGCGGAAAGGGGCATATTTAACAAGGTGGAGTAAAGCCACGTTAAGTGGCTTAGTGCCACCTTGTAAATATGGGAAATGGCACATACGCCACCGGAGCATCAAAAAAGTGGTGCTCCGGTGGCAATTGGGGCCTGTAAATATGCCCCCAAGAGTACTAACTAGCTAGGGGGCATATTATCAAGCAGGGCGTTAAAATTATCGCCGCTTTAGCAGCAGAAAACTGCTGCTAAAGTGGCGATAATGGGCTTGATAATATGCCACAAAGAATTCCCATAGAAGCCCATGTTGATACCAGAACATGGGCTTCTATGGGAATTCTCAACGGCATATTATCAAGCCTATTATCGCCGCTTTAGCGACAGTTTTCTGCCGCTAAAGCGGCGATAATTTTAACGCCGTTTCTTGATAATATGCCCCTTAATTCCTCAGAAGCTAGGAAGGCCTCTTTGTTGCACTGGACAGAAACCAAAACTAGTTAGAGCACGTGAGTGTATGACCCGGCCAGAGAAACATCTATACAATGACTGTGACCTGGAAGCAAGGCCAACATACACACCCTTCAGACAGATACAGGCGGTCTGCCTATCACTTCACATCCTGAGTTTTGTGTCGTAAAGCAGAAAATGTCTGAGTGAAATACACATCCCTACATAGTAGTGACAGTTTCACCTGAAGATGGTTGTCATGACTTTGTGGTCTACTGATAATAAAAAGCGCTTAGGTTTGATTAATTCTCTCCTAACTTTTGAAGCGGACTTTGATTTTTACTGGACAGTTGGTTTGGAGCAACTTCTCTCTGGACTGGATGCAAGTAGTACAGGAAGGTGAGGACCAGAGGCAGAATCGTTGGCTCTCTCCCTTATCAGGTGGTACAGTCCAAACTCTAGGTACTAAACAATGATTCTGCTGAAGGAACTCAGAGGTATACTGCCCAGCGTGGGGGAACCTGCTCTGTTCAGCAAAAGACCACATTCAGCATGAACACCTTCCTGCTAGGAGGTCAGAGAAGACCAACCTGCTGAGGCTGGGAGCTGGAAACAGCTGCTCCACCTGACCTAGGTTCTACCCCCTGTGCAGTCCCTGATATGGGTGTGCTTCTCTCTGTGACCTGAGTGACAATCGCCATGTGCCAGATATTACGAGAGACACATGAGCATGTGCTCTACATTGCAGCATCTCTGTCTGGCTCCATGTTCATGAGACGCCCATTAGCTTTGCTGCACCTCTCTAAGCCCGGATGTCATGAAACGCCCATGTGCCTGCACCTTGCATCACAGCATCTCTCTCTGCTCCCAGTGATCCTGAGATGGCCAAGTACCAGTGCCCTGCATAAAAGCATCTGCACAATGGCTGTGAGAGGCCCAAGGCTAGCACTGTTTGCATATTGTATTTATTACAAGTGATGCATGTGCACCCTGACACAGATGTTCCATCCCACAACACCCTGCATGAGTGAGCTTTGACTGTGTTACCTTCCTACCTCCTGGAAGTCGAAGCCTAAGCAGAAGACAGCTGGTAATTCATTGAGCTCATAGAGGTATCTGGGTCCTGTGTTTTCAAGGATAACGGCAATATTTGTTACAAGACTTGACTTACTGTCCTCGAGACACATAGGCACCAGAGAACTGGTCTGACACTACAACAATTCCTTGTTAGTCCAATTCAAATTCAAACATGCATGATTTACAAGGGCTTGCTTTCATCACCAGACTACCCTGATGAGAAAAATGTGACACCCACAGGCCTCTGCAAAAACCGCATCCCACCTGCCACAAAGCCAGACATTCAGAAAGCCGAAATGGAAAAACCCATGGTCTTCTATAAATCAAGTCTGTGGAGCAAACTTCCTCTGCAACTCGGGTGATAACCTTCCATACCATACCTTAGGAAAGAGCTAAGGAAGCCCGTTACTCCATATGAGAACATTGGAATGTTGAGAGCTCCATTGACGACAACAGAGTGGCTCTGGGCTTATAATGGCTGGTATATATCTTCCCCTCCAACATCCCAATTTTAGTTTTTCTGTTTCTCCCACTTTAATTTAGAACATTCTACCCTTAGTGGTTGGAATGTTCTAATAGCCTAATAGCCATTCTGTCTCGGACTATACATGTTGGTAAAAGGCCTCTCCCTCGTTATAGGCCCTCACCTATGGTTCGGGCCTATAACTCAGGTTCAGGGCCTTTAACAACCGGCATAGCCTTCGGCAGCGGGCTGTAAGGCCATATTTCTGCTGCCAATCAACTGACCTACCCCTGTCCACCCAAAGCTATTAAATCTGAATACCCATGGAATTTTGCAGAACTTGCATGTACTCGGCGACCCCACATGCTTGACTGATACTCCTGACACTCTGTAAAGCACTCCGCTGCTCCTTCGGGACTGGTTTGCTATGTAAAAATAATACACCCTATAAAATAAAAAGCATAAAAAGCTGCCAAGCGCCAATGAATGCACAGGATTTGTGTATTTAAATTGGACTGTCAATATATTATCAGTTGAACTACGGACATTTCTGGAGAGAGTGTCTGTGTGCTGAGATGTTACGATACTCAGGTGGACATGATTAAATGCGAAAATAGTTTTTTATAGATTCATTTAGTCCTCCATTGAAACAGAAGCTAAGCTTGAGTATGAATTTAATTACGAAATTGATAGCATTTTCTGCCAGAAACATCATCCTGTGTGCATTTTTCTGCATGATACTCTGGCATGCTGGTATGACGTCTTCCCTGGTATATTTAAGTATAGCACATTAGCTCCCACAGAGAGCAGAAGCCAGCAGGCAGCTGTTCTAGGTGTTGACATCACCTTAGGAAGCCAGAAGTGTTGGATTTAGCTCTCTGTAACTAGTTCATGTGATTTTAAGCCTGATTCAATAAATGCTGAGATATTTCAGTCTGTTTGTTGACCCCAATGATCCTTGACCAATGCAGCTTTAAGCTTTGAGGAGATGGAGGACATTTTAAGGGGCATATTTAAGAAAAAGTAACTCGGCACAGCACAACAAGACACCGTGCTGCGCCGTGTTACAGGGAGACGGCAGGAATGCATCGTATTTATTACAAAATGGTGCATTCCTGTCCTGTACCAGTGTGCAAGGGTTCCTGCGTTGCATGCTGGATTGTTTTTGTGCAGGTAGGGGCATATTCCTGCACAAAAACATTCCTGAGAGGAATATTCCTTTTTAGGTCTCGGCTAGCGAAGGCTGCGCTTGCGCAGTCTCGCTCGCGAGAATTAATGACTTGGAGAAGAGGGGCTTGCACCCGCCCCTCTTCTCCCCTGTTCTCCATTGGCTGGCCTCTTGAATGCTGGCCAGCCATTGGAGAAGAGGTCAGTCATTCCAAACAGGCCCCGTCCTTTTCGGATTGGGGGGCGTGTTTTTTGCAAGAAGTCTCAAGGAGGAGACAACAGCAAAACACGCCCCCGAATCCGAAAACGACGCTGCCTTTCTCCGAGGCATTTCTGCTCTGCCTCGGAGAAAGGCGGTGGTGTGCTTGTTCCCTCTTGTCTTGGTTTCCTCCTCAAACCCCCCAGAAGTTGGCCGCCTCGGTGTTTAGAAGCTGCCTGCGGGGTCCAGGTGGGGAATTGATCCCGCTCGTCGCCATTTGTTAAGGAGAGTTCTAACGTTATTCAATTTTGGCCTTCCCAACCTAAAATGTCCGCTGTGTGTGACATCGTGACGCGCTACATCCTGTTTCTGAAAATGTGTGACGAGTAGGCAGAATACTCCAACAATCACGAACGGCGTGTAAGGTAAGCCGATCGCGAGCAGTGACTACAAGGCGCGTTGCTAGGCAGCTTTCGTTTGAAATCAGAGAGTTCTAACGTTGAACGGTAAGGCCTAGATGAAGTAAGCTTAAAATAAAGTTTAAAAGCGTTCTAATTTGCTGCGCTGCTCACTGGTAATGCTGCCTTGTTGTTTTCATCGTGTTGTTTCTTCAACGCTCAATACAAATGAGCTCCTGTAGAGTATGTATCACTCTGCCGTCCCGTCGACTCTGCCTGTCTCTTTTAGAAAATTATGTCCTCCTTCATTGGTCCTTGATTATCCCGCTCGTCGCCATTTGTTAAGGAGAGTTCTAACGTTATTCAATTTTGGCCTTCCCAACCTAAAATGTCCGCTGTGTGTGACATCGTGACGCGCTACATCCTGTTTCTGAAAATGTGTGACGAGTAGGCAGAATACTCCAACAATCACGAACGGCGTGTAAGGTAAGCCGATCGCGAGCAGTGACCCTGCCATCTAATGGCTGAAGTCATGTATTGCTCTTTCTTACACAGGACATCCCGTACATTAAATGTTCTTGCACGTTTCACCAGAGCTAAGGTGCCATTGGTGGTGGGTGGTGTGGGGTGGGGGAAGGGGCCTTCCCTCATGTTCATGTCAGAGAGAGATGCGGTGTAGTGTAGTGACCTGGGTCCACATGCATTCTGGAAACATCACGCTCCAGGTACTTCATCCCAGGACGATGCGCAGACCAGCCATAGTCTTGAGACATCTTTTTGCTGAGGTTTATTCGCCGATACAGCGTCTCTTCTTTTCTTTAGTTCTCTCCCGGTGACATCTAGCGACAGCATAGGAATAAGAAAGAGCCAGGGCGTGGGACTGCTGTTCTGGGATCTGTGTTAAAAACCTGCACGACAGGCTCTCAATTTTAGCAGTCGAGGCAGGGCAGACACAGACAGGTGCTTGACTTCGGCAGGCTATTTAGGTCTCGGCTCGAAGGCTGCCCCTTTTTACAGCCACTCTGCCTATGGCTGGAAGACGTAGCCCCCCCCCCCCACCGAAATCTTTTTCAGCCCCCCCCCCCACCCGAAATTTGGCTCTAGTTGGCCTCATGCATAGATCTTATGTGGGCTCCACTTTGAATCTGTCGGTGTTCGCTGTCAGGGCTTAACAACAAGCATTACAATGCAATGGTCTCGGCATTGGTAAAGTTAGAGCTATTGCCATTGCTCATGACAATGCCGTTTCTTTAAATGTTTTAAAAACAAAAACATAAACAAAAATAATGTCATGAGCAATGCCAATAGCTCTAACTTTACCAATGCCGAGACCATTGCATTGTAAATGCTTGTTCTATGTGTGCCACAGAGTGCAGCACATATAGAAAGAGGAAGTCATAATGAGAAATAAAGATATTTCTACTTGTTATGCCTCCCCTGAGATTACATATTTCTTTGGCGCATTCCCAGGTCTACCAGTGATGGTAAATATGGGAAAGCATTACAATGCATGGCAGTTGTGTGAGAACCCCCTGGCAATGCCCTTGGAGCGCCTTCCCAGGGCAGAGCAACTCAACGCAGAGATTTGCACTGCATTGCGGTACTAATGATTTATAAAGCCACACAGGGTTATGCAAAGTGGCCTTGCGTGGCTTGATAAATGGCATTTTAGGGTTTCCCTCCCACATGCACCACGTTGTGTGGTGCAAACATGATGCAAACCCTTGAAAAATAGGGCCCCATATGTTCCTGGAGTTGGTTTGGCCGGGAGTAGTGTGCTGCACTATTCTTGGATTTGGCTTGAAGTAGCTAGCTGAAGAGTATGTATGTTAATGGTGTGATGTTTCTCGTGAGTTTGTGGATCCACCCATCATTGACCAATGCGTCCCTTGGTTTTGTTGAGTTGGAGAGCACGTTAAGCACTCTTGGAATTGGTTTATCTGAGGGCAGTATGCTGAGCTGTTCTTGGATTCGGCTTAGAGTGGCTGTAGGGTATGTGTGTTATGGTGTGATATTCCTCATCAGTTTGTGGACCCACCCATCATTGACCAATGCGCCCCATGGGTTTTGTTGAGTTGGAGAGCACGTTTAGTGTGCCTGGAGTTGGTTTATCTGAGGGCAGTATGCGGAGTTGTTCTTGGACTCGGTTTCATGCGCATATCATTGCTTGTTTCAGTGCTCTCTTGGTGTCAGTGGTGAAGTCATTATTTAAAAGCAACAGCTACTACTGGTGTGCAGTCTTCAGTGTCAATGACACCACCGCACCTCTGCTGGCTTTACGGTGCTGTTCCTCTTCAGTTTAAGTTCTTTTTGGGCTGTTCTCGGTCGTCTGGGGTCATCCAGGATTTCATTAATTCTGAAGAGTCTGAGACTAGGGTCTCCTTTGGGGGGATTTGTAAATGGCGTCAATGAGTCAATCTTGCAGAATCTTTGGATTTGTCAGACTGTGCATTGCCCCCCAAAGCCCCTAACTCTCTTACCTGCCTCTGCTCTGAGAATTGCTTTTGGTCACTTGCAGACACCCCATGTAGTCTAATGGAAGCATTTTCTTAAACTACACACATGAGCCCCTGCAGCAAAATAACACATTAAAGGCTCCATTAATTTCAGAACAGCTTCCTTAATCATTGCTAGAATCACAGACAAAACCATCTTCGCACCCCGGGAGCTCCGTCTCCCACTGAGTTCAGACACATATGATGAAAATGCAGCAACGTGCAGCTCTGTGATGGTGCAGCCTCAACGTGCCGTATAAGTTCAATTAATCACGCTTTAATGGGAGTAAATTAAATATCGCAGAATACATTAGGAACCTACAAATGCCAGAACTATTAGGAGCTGTTCCGCGATTGGATCTCTGCGCAGTAACTTTTTCCCTGTGGAAAAGCACACTAGGGATTAGAGAAGGCCATGGAAACATCACACTGCCATCCAAAGCGAGTTCAGAGGAACCAGCTGTTTCAAGTGCTAAATAAAGTGAATTGACCATGAAATATGAAGTCACATTGAACAGAGATGTTCATTATATTCTACTTTTGAGCCGTGAGGAGGAATAAAAGTATTGTGTGTGACAAATATGGCCATTGTCCTACAATTGGAGTAAATATGTGGTCTTATTGAGTTTGATAGGGTGGTGTAGGTCTGAGCTACGCGTGCGCAGTGCAAGACTACTCACAGTAGTAAGAGATCTATTCCTGAAATGTGAAAGAACACTGTAGGAGTGGTGGAGCGGGGCCCAACTATGGTGCTTACACGCACACGAGCCAACTCGACTACGTTTATCTATCCCGTTGATCACTCCAGTGACGTAACAAAACTTCAGGGGGCGCCCCTGCAAAGTTAACAAAGGGGCCCCCCACGTTCCAGACCCAGTCAGGAGCCTAAGGCCAGAGGACCCACAGCCTGTGCACAGGCCCGAAGGGGGGCTCCTTGGAGATTGGCCAACCCCTCACCGCAGGACTGCGGAGGCTATTTTTATGCCACTGGACCACGCCTGACCATAGGGTGCATGCAGGGCCAGCTTTAGCCCTGGTTACGCCCGGTGCGACAATCACTTTTGGCATCCGCACACCCCATGACTGCCTCCTTGGATTCTTTCACTACCACCAGCAAAAGTGCCCCTCATCTCTCCAATCATGAGTTATTGCTAAACTCAGCGCCCCCTCCATAGGTCAGCGCCCAGTGTGGCCGCACCGGTCGCACTGCCCTAAGGCCGGCACTGGGTGCATGGGATGTGGGACTGCATTCTACCATAAATATAGGTGGCTCACTACAAATACTACTCAAACTGGGATTCCTGTTAGCAAAGCGACCTATAGCTAAATATTGAACATCCTTCAAAGCTTCACCAATGAGGGAATGGCTACAGGGTGTGGAAAGCTGTGCAGTTATGGAAAAAAGGCAATTTATTTGATTGATTTTGCAACTAAGCTCACCACACAAATGTGCAATACTTCGGGGACTATGGGTACACTACGGTACACTATACAGATGGGACCAGTGAATACACTCCTTTTGACAAACTACATGGAGGTCGGCAGTAGGAATAATATTTGTTACAAGGAAGAGCTTTCTTGAATAGACAAACTTTCCAACACAGGAACCCCAGTCTAGACCATTATGTTTCACCCAATATGCCATTCTTTACAAAGGCCAGCCATATGCAAATCAAACTTAGTCATGCTCCAATGGGAACAGTCTAACCCAAACTTCAAGGCCAAGTCTCCTACAGATGGTGACACAGACTAATTGTGGCCTAATTAGGCCTCATCAGTGAGGTATAGCTTGAGTCTTAATGTACAGTAAGCATGGGACCCACGTCTGGGCATACTCGTCACACTTGGAGCCAGGGGCTGGCCTTGCAGTTGCAAAGTGCTGGTCAGTTGTAGCATGCACATATTGTGAGATAAATAAATGAAAAGTGGGGTAATGCGGGAACAAATTCCTATGTCGTTAGTTATCCATTGATTACACAAATGAAACCAGCATGATCTGCACAATTTCAGAAAATGTATTTTAACATTTTTGATCAGCTTATAATCGTTCACTCCTGGAGTGGGTTCCAGGATTCTACAATGTTGCAAAGTACATTAAACATACACAAATCAACCAAATAAGCAAAACATGTCTAAGGGACAATCAACATACAAAGTTGCACATACATAAAACATATATCAAAAGCTCAACAGTAAATGTACCAACTAGGAAATTATTTTCTTCGCTCTTCCAGTTGTATTTATCAAATATGGATGTGTTCTGCTTTTTACACAGTCCATGGTGAAGATTGTCTGTGGATTGTATACACATGAGGAGCAATTCTGTCCTTTATATTCTTGTATGTGCAAGAAAATGTCTTTGAAAACGAATGAAAGTTATAGAGACTCCTCCATTAGAAGTGTTGATGTGTTTCTGCCTGGCTTCTGCAGGCCTCTTTAGGACAGAAGAAAGAGGAAGTACCTATAAGGGGGACAAGAATACATATAGACATTCTGCCTGGTGCAACACAACATTATCATTGGTGCACTGGCGGATGACGCCCAGGTGAGCATAGTTAATAAAACTTGACCACCAGAGCCACATATGGTAAAAGAGTTAGTATTATTCTCCATTAGTCGTCTGCAACGTTTCGGCTATTTGTGCATGCTGCCCTGTACTGTATTACCTCATGTGCGTCTATCAAGTGGCAGTGGCTGTTACTGCGGCATGGTGGGTGCTTGATAATCATACTACGGGGTAGGTGTCTGGAAGCCCTGCCAAAGGCTAGTGAAAGGTGGGGCATGCAAAAGAATTATGGCCAGTTTGGGGCTTACTGTTAGTCCCAACTTGTGGATGAGATACCGTAGTTCTCGGGGGAGGATTGATATCCAGGAAGTGAAAGGTGCCAGGCATCCTGTCTAAAGAAGGAGGCTCCAGAAGGAAGAGGGAACCGGATCCCTAAAAATCTCTGATGGGTTACCTAACCAAGATAGCCCAAGCCCTATACAAGTGGGAGAAAACCACAGTGCACTGAGTTCCTTCCAATGAGGCTGCTGAGCAAGTGTGCAGTATCTTAAATTGTAGGAACCACTAGGAATGGCCCCTTTTTCAGCGCAATTGTTTGATGGAACTACATGGGTGAATGTCTGGAAGACCTTTAGAACACTTGGGTGCTGCAGGTAGGTAGGACATGTAAGCAAGGTTTTAGATGTAGGTCCAACAAGTGTCTCACCATATTTAATATGCTGTACATTATAAGGATATTGCAAGTCACTGAGGAGTTTCATAACCATATAGAGGAAAAAGGCAAAAGGCCTAGATACTTTTGTAAGGTTATGGAACCCCAAGGTGACTTGGAATATCCTTATCATGTATGGCAGGGGATACTTTATCCCATATAATACATGGTCCACCATCACCTTTCCCACAAACTACTTAAATCCTTGATGCACAGGTCTTTCATATGAAAGAGTGAGCATGTTTGCAAACCTGAGGAATAAAAATAAAACCTCTAGTACACAATTAAACAGGAGCGGTCACTAGTACTATGAAGTGGTGAGGCGAGGGGAGGGAGAACACAAAAAAGACAATTAAAAATGAATTGACTGACCTGCTCCGATGGCCGCCACCTTCCAACCGATCCTCATATCCTTGTCAGGAACCTGGTGCACACTGCGCAGGCTTCCAGCTCTCAATCCCAGCACTGCTCACATGCTGGGTATGCTATTCCCAGCATGTGAGCTGTGCTGGGAAATGATCTGAGCGCCTCGGTTCAGAACTCAGACATTGATTGGAAGCCTGTGTTGGATTCTCCACCCAGCAGCCTAACGCAGCTAGGTGGAAAAAGGCTAAGTGCGCATGATGTTTTGGCCAGCCACACCTCCTTTCTCCACCACTCACCAAACGCACCTTCTGGCACACTGCTGATTGGGGGTTTGTAGTCCTCATGGATGCTGAGGGTTCTTGGGGGCCTAGAATTTCTCCTGTAGCCTACAGTAAGTCCGACGTAGCAGGATTCCTAAGAGGTGGTCAGGGGCCCGCCTCCTTTCTCTGCCACTCTGCAAACACGACTAGTATTTATAAAACCATAGAAATTCACTTAAAAAACCAAAGGTTACAGGGACGTTGTAGTTAGGAAATAATATTTGAAAAAACTTAGCAATTCAATAAAAAAAACATGGGTTATAGGGTTGTTATAGTTAGAAAATAGAATTTAAAAAATCCTTAGAAATTCACAGAAAAAAATAAAGGTTACAGGGACATTATAGTTAGGCTCAGATTTCCCCCATACAAAACCAATGAAATTCAGCAGCTATAGTTAAATATATGATGATACAACGTGTTCTATTACAACGCGGTATGTTACATCGCGGTTTTTACAACGCAAGACGTTACAACGACTTGCGCTGTGGGCGCTGGATTTTGGAATAGTATGATTTACTATTCCAACTCCAGTCTGTGCGGTCAGTAGTGAAGGTGTTGAAATATTATATCATACTATTCCTTAGTGTACAGCGCCATTCAGCGGAAGTCGTTGTAAAGACTTGCGAAGTATTATGTTGTAAATGTTGCGTATTAAAGGATGTCTCCTGTTATAGTTACCTGAGCTAACTATGAGGTACGCCCCCTCAATGCACTGCTTATGACATCACATTATACATCACTCATGACATGGTCATTGACATCACTGATGACATCACAGATGACATCTCAAATGACATCACTGATGACATCATCCACAGAACCACCCACTCACCCACTGACACCTCAAACAACCTCTTGTACGTGCACTCATATACCCATTCACAGACCCATACCAGTATGCACACACCCACTCACTCCTCCATAGAGGCACTCACAAACCCAGTCAGTCGTACAACCACTCACAATACCATTTACTCACCCATACAACCACTCACATAGCCACACACTCACCCAAACAGCTACTCACACACCTACTTATTTACCTACCCAATCACTCACAAACCCACTCACTCACCCATACAGCCTCTCAAAATTACCACTCCCTCAGCCATACAAGCACTCACACACTCACTCACACACCCACACAACCACTTACATACCCATTCACACATATAAACAAGCACTCACACATCTGCTCACTCATCTATACAGCCATTCATACAGACACTTACTCTCTAAAACAGCCACTCACACACCAACTGACTTAACCAAACACCCACTCAAACAGCCACCCAAGCACCCATACAGCTTCTTACACACCTAGCCACTCACTCATACAACCATTCACACACCCATGCACTCACCCATACAGTCACAACACACCCACTTACCCACCCATAGAACCAATTACACCACCACTCAATCATCCATACAGCCAATGACACACCCACTCACTCACCAATACTGCCACTCACACAACATCTCACTCACCCACACAACTACTCACACACCCACTTATACACCCATCCATCCACTTACCCATACACACAAGGATACATACAGTCACGCACTACTCACTTAATATATGTTACAAGTAATATCACTCAGTAGTATTGCACCTAGTATACTAATTTAACTTTTGTAGTAGGTAAGTATAAATCTTTAACGGGGGCGTGGCCGAGCCGAGCTGCAAGATGGCCGCCGTGTAACGAGGCTCTGCCGGCCGAACGCCAAATCCGTCAGCCCATCCGTCTAATACCGACATCCTGTACCGACAAAGCTGAGGCGAAGGGTGCCCGGGCGTAGAGGCGTCGATTCCTGCAATCTGGACCGAAATCGGTGGCGGCGATCCGGAGCTCTGTTCCCTAGGTGCCCAGGCGGCGGCTCTCCTGGCTCCCGGCCGAGGCTCCCAGCTACGCAAGTCCCGTGTCGCGGGCTGGCACACGACGTGGTGCGGCCGCGGCTACCGGAGGGAGGCGTATCCTGCTGTTCCTGGCGCCCCGGACGACCTAGGGGGCCCTAATCTTCGGCGATCACCCCTCACCCTGCAGTCCACATGAGCGCCGGCTGGGCGGCCCGGGAAGCGGCCGGTGCGGCGCTGATCCTGCTACCCTCGACGAAACCCCAGGTGGTGAAGTGCTCTTTCCTCCTGCCAACGCCGGGTGCACAATAACTGCGGGGATCTCGAGACTACGAAGTGAGTGCCTGCCGGGCGATCCCCCCCCACTGCTGGTCGCTAGCTGTGTGCCCATTTGGGGGGTCGGCCCCGGCCGCGGACCCGCGCCTGGGGAGAGCGGCAGGCCTGCTGGGCCCGATTGCGCATTGGAATTTCCCGTTGGTGGTGCGGACGGCAGGCGACCTTGGGTGAGAACAGATTGGACATGATAGACCCGTGAATGTGTCCGGGCCCCCTTTTCCTCACCTCCTCCCGCTGAGCCGCTGCTGTGGCGACCCCTTCGCTGCGCCATGGGGAAAACGGACGCTAAGCAGAGGAAGCTCCAGTTTGGGAAGCACATGGCTCAGGACACTGAAACTGTCCCAGCTTCCCAGACGGTGGTCCCTGAAACGCAGCTGGCGCCGACGCAAGGCGACGACGATGTCAAGAGCATGTTTCGGGAGCTGAAGGGCTGCCTAAAAGAGATTGACGGAAAGTTGGACTCCATGGCCCGACGACTGGACGGAATATCGCACAAGGTGGATCAACATGAAGAACGGCTGGCGGCGGTAGAGGCGCGGGTCGCCGACTGCGAAGAGAGTACCGGCGATACCCGGGAGAAGCTGCTGCGCATGGACAAGGTCCTGGAGGTGATAAAGGGTCGCAACGAAGATTTGGAAGCCCGCTCTCGCAGAAATAATGTGAGAATTATTGGTATTGCGGAATCCACGAACATTGGCAATATGGAGCACTTCGTCGAAGGGATGTTCCGTGACCTGTTTGGTGAGGCCCTGTCGGCCATGTTTCTGATTGAGAGGGCGCATCGCACTTTGGGGCCGCGGCCGGTGCCGGGGGCGCCGCCGCGCCCTATCCTTGCCAGGGTCCTGAACTATCGCGACAGAGACACGATCCTACGGCTGGCACGTGAACGAGGTGAGCTTACATTCCAAAATATGGCCATATCCCTATTCCCCGACTTCACCCAGGCTGTGCAGGCCGCCAGGCGTGAATTCCTACCGGCCAAGCGGATTTTCCAGAAAGTGGGGACAAAATATGCGATGTTATATCCTGCTAAGTTGCGGATCCACCACGGGGGGAAACCGATGGTTTTCACAGCGGCGACGGAAGCACTCAAATTTGCGCGGCAGGCGGAGGGGACGTTGAGAGACAACCGTGCTGGGCAGGGGACACCACCGCACGACCAGCTAAGTGACGTTGAATAACCAGGCCTACATTCTATGTACTAATGAACCTGGAACATATAGAGACGCCGGGCAGCTTGGTTGTACAGTATATCGCTTGATGCTTTATTATGGGGACTCTGAACTTATAGCATGTTGAGGCTGCTGGTGGAAACGAAGAGGCTCGGGGATCGGCGTTGGGCTTACCCCGCCGCAGGCAGATAGTTCATATGTTCGTGGGCGGTAATGTTCGGCCACCCTGTCGCCTTCTGGACAGGGGAGTTTGCCGGTGACCCACGCCCTCACAGGGATGATTCCCATAATTTCACTGATGCAATGCTGTTGTTGGGTTGGGTGGAGGGGGGGAAAAATGTCTCAACCTGATTGGGGGGTTGGAGTGGGTGGTAAGGGGATTTTGTTAATGTTGATTAGTTTTCTTACACTGCACGATTTATATATACCATTACAGGATGGTGTGGCCCGGCCGCTGGCCGTTGACATGTTCTTATTATTGGTACACAATCCAGAGCGAGTGCTCTCCCTGCGGACCCAGAGCGCGCTCCCCCTGCTGACCCCATTACTGCGTAGGATCCACCACCGCACACATACCTGACCGCGCTGCGCTGTTTCACTTGGAATATTCGTGGTCTGAATGACCATCGCAAGATTAGACTGACCCATGCATATCTGACACGACACCAAGTTGACATCTGTTTCCTTCAGGAAACGCACTTGCCCCAGGTGGCCGGGGTGAGACTTCGACATGCTAGATGGGGCGAAATACACACTTCCGGCTACTCCAGTTACTCCCGGGGAGTGGCTATCTTAATACGGCGAGGCCTACCCTGGCAAACATATCGGGTGCATGCCGACACTGAGGGGCGCTACATAATATTACAGGGGAAGCTTTTTCATATGCCGGTGACACTAGTTAACATCTATGGCCCAAACTCGGACGACCCTGATTTTTTCCGACATGTCTGGCACAAGACGCAGTCGCTGGGAGAGGGTGCATGCATGTGGGGCGGCGACTTCAATGCGGTGCTCTCGCAGGACCTAGACAGAGAGGGAGCGGCTCGCGTACATCACCCACATGTGGCCGACCTCCTCCGTGGACTAATGACGGACTACCAGTTATTGGACTCGTGGCGAGTGCTGCACCCCGAGGTACGGGAGGGCACCTGCTTCACCCCGCATAGGGGAGCTTGGTCCAGGTTAGATTTTTGGCTTTTAACCCCACAGGTACACGCATGGGTTTCAGACGTCGCGCACAGGGCGCGCACCCTTTCAGACCACTCGCCGGTGGAACTGCTGCTACGTGTGCCACAGCCATATGTGACGCCCTTTGCGTGGCGCTTACCGGCGCAGGCCCTGACGGATCCGGTGTTTCGGGAAGACATATACCAACGCGTGACGGAATATTTTGAGCAGAACACTGGCTCTGTTGCGTCGGAGGGCACCCTGTGGGACGCTTTCAAGGTGGTGATAAGGGGTCACTGCATCGCGGGTCAGGCCGCGGTGCTGAAGGCCATCAGGGGAACACTGAAGCGGCTGGAGGACAGCCTACATACTCTGGAGGTGCAGTACTGTTCGGACCTCTCGGCGGCAACTCTGGCGGACACGCGCACCAAGCTCACCGAATACCAGGCTGAAGCAGATAGGGAGCTTAAGTTTCTGACTAAGCAGGCTGTGGCCCGCAGATATGGCGAGGGGGACCGGCCGGGCAGAACGCTGGCTCTGCTGCTGCGCTCGCAGAGGCCATCCCCCTTCATCTCCTCAGTAGCGACACCGGAGGGTGGACATGCGTATACTCCTCCAGCAATTCTAGATACGTTTCGGACTTTTTATAAAGACCTGTACCGTACCCGGGGTGCCCCGTCGCTGTCGGAGCTGTCGGGATACTTTGATACGATCCAGCTTATCTGGTTCAATGCACACCAAAAGGGGTACTTTGATCGCCCCTTTGAGATAGATGACGTAAAAGAGGCGATAGGCGCATTGGCGGCCGGGAAGGCGCCGGGGCCGGATGGGTTACCGGCGCAATTCTACAAGGAATATGCGGACCTGCTGGCCCCTAAACTGCTGGCAGTATATGGTGAGGCCGTTGAGGCGGGTGAGCTCCCGGAATCGATGAGGGAGGCGGTCATTATCGCCCTCTTAAAACCGGATAAAGACGCGCAACACTGTGATTCCTATAGGCCGCTGTCCTTAATTAATACGGATGCAAAGATCTTCGCGAAAATGCTAGCGCTGCGACTGCAACCGGTACTGCCACTTATGATACGTCCGGACCAGTCGGGCTTTGTGCCGGGCCGCTCTACGTCTCACAATCTTCGAACCTTATTTGGGGTGCTACACTACCTAGCCCCGCATGTGAAGGCCGTGGCGGTGCTGCTGGACGCAACGAAAGCGTTCGATTCCCTGGAATGGGGATTCCTGTTCCCATTGCTGCAGCGAATGGGTATGAGTGAGGCGTTCATTGGCTACATTCGCCTGCTGTATACCAACATCACTGCCCGGGTACGGGTGAACGGACTCGTCTCTGCACCCTTTGTCATCGGGAGGGGTACGAGACAGGGCTGCCCCTTGTCGCCCCTGCTATTTGCCATCGCCACTGAACCCTTGGCGGCTCGTATCCGACAGCACCACGCCAACCGGGGCATAGGTTTTTCATCGAGGGCACTGACCGTGTCTCTATACGCGGATGATATTACTTTATATGTAACTGACCCGCAGGAAAACCTTTCGCCCATGACCGGTGAATTGATGGAGTATGGCTCACTATCGGGTGTAACCATTAATTGGGAGAAATCGGTTATTCTACCTTTGACAGCCGGGACGACTCGCTTTTCCCCGAATTGCCCGCTGAAGTGGGCGGACGGACCGGTGAGATACTTGGGGGTCTGGATCAGCACCGATATGCAACAAATATGGTCAGAGAATTATGGGCGGGCACTGTGCTGGGTCGAGGAGCGGGTGGGCCGCTGGAAGCATTTACCCCTTTCACTGGCGGGCAGGATTGCAGTGGCCAAGATGGTCATCCTGCCGAAGTTCTTATACCTCTTCGGGAACATTCCGCTGCCCCTGACTGCCAGTTTTTTGCGCCAATTGCGCTCGAAGATGGTGGAGCTGGCCTGGGGGGGTGGGCAGCCGAGAGTGGCGTGGGAGACCCTCACTCTCCCGCAGCGGCAGGGAGGCCTGGCAGCGCCGGATTTCTCGCTCTATGCCTACTGCGCGCAGGCACAGTTTCTACACCACTGGGTCCACCCAACGCCGTTCCAGCCCCATGTGGCGATAGAAACGGATATAGCGGCGCCGTTGCCACTTGCCTTGGCCCTGTATGTGCCGCACAAGAAGAGATGCACCGACATAGACCCGGTGCACGCACTTAGATGGGCCTGGGATGGGCTGCGGCGCAGGGCTGGTCTGGACCTCTTGCATGCCGGATCGATACCGCTGCACAATAACCCGATGTGGGCCCCGCTGCACAATATGCGCACTGGCGAGCGGGCTGCGTCGCACGGCCTTCGCGCGGTGGGTGATTTGTTCCCGGGTGGTTCCTTCATCACGCTGGAGCAGATGTGTGGCGAGGAGGCTCCGACGCTGTTGGACACACTACTCTACTACCAGCTGCGCCACACAGGTCAAAAACTGTTTCCTACGTTTCCGGCCCCTCCGCCAGATCTACCAGCCCTGGAGAACGTGCTGGCGGTGGAGTCAGGACGCAAGCTTATATCCAGATTGTACCAGCGTATGCAATATAGCCATCCAGTAGCGATCCCGGCGGCCCGTGAGCTGTGGTCTGCGGAATTGGGTGCCGCCATTTCTGATGAACACTGGGATCTCTGCTGTAGACTCCTGGAGGTCCTATCCCCCAATTACCGACTCCGCCTCATACATTTTAAATATATTCATATGGTGTATCGAACCCCACACCGGCTCCACCGCATGGGCTTGAGAGAGTCCGATGCCTGCTGGCGGTGTCACGCGGCCGGGGCGACCTTCATACATATGGCGTGGAACTGTCCCCCGCTGGCGGCTTTCTGGGTCCAAGTGCTGAATATAGTGGGAACAATCACTGGTCTACAGCTCCCATGCACCCCGCAAGTTACACTGCTAGGCATATTACATATGGTCAAACCCAAGCACCGGAGGTTACCGGCGATGCTTCTCCTACTGGCCAAACGCCAAATTGCGATGCATTGGGGGGTGGCCACGGCGCCTAGTATTAGGGACTGGGTTCGAAGCGTAGTATATTGCCAGTCGCAGCTAGCGCTATATTGGGAGCTGATGCCGACGCGATCCAGGCCAAAGGATATCTGGGAGCCCTTTACCCACTGGTTAGCGCAGACCACGCTACAAGCACTGTAATTCCCATGTACATGTCCTGATATTGCGGGAAGACAGATGTGGGTCAGATTACTTGTGGAGCACACTGGTTTCCATAGATGGTCCATGGGACGGTGCGGCGGGGGAAGATGTGTAGATTGTTGGGTCAAGTGCATGTTGCTCGACCACTCTGCGGGGGAGAGTATCTATGATATTACTGGCAGCGGATTGTTGAGCGGCTGTATCGTCCATGACATGTTATGTGTACTCAGCAGTGAATTGTGTTGTTTTCTGTTGTTTAAAAATGCAAATAAAAAGATTTATAAAAAAAAGTATAAATCTTTAACACCCATAAACTCTTAAAAACACTTACACTCACTTGATGATGTCATCTCTTAATAAAAAAACAACACGGCCAGAGAGTTGGGGTCCCAGGGGCCCATAGTGGCTTGGAGAGGTGGCTGTGTGCATCCTTTAAAAAAAAAGAAGGCCCTGGCGGATGGGGTCCCTGGGGCCTGCAAAGTCTTGGGAGGGGATTGTCTGCCCCCCCCCTTAATAAAAAAATACCGCCCCAGAGGATGAGGTTCCTGGGGTCTGCAAAGGTTCGATTTGTTTGGCAAATCAGCTCAAGGGATGGGGTCTGCCTAAGTGTGGCCTGGCCCTGTGACCAACACCTGCCATGCACACCTGAAGGCCGAAGGCTTTGTGCGACATAGGGTTGGCTTTGTGTATAGTAACAAAACATTACTTCATGTTAAAAAAAAAAATCAAAGGTTTTAGTAATGTTGTAGTTAGATGAAAATTTCAGTGACAATGTATCATTCAAAAAAACAAACAAAAAAACACCAGTGATAGTTATCTCTAGTAGCGACAACTTGTGCCCTAAGGTAACTATGACTTGCACCGTTGCCATGCACAGCTAATTACCCCACATATTACAACACTCATGACATGTTCTATAACATCACTGATAAATCACCGCAACATTTGAAATATTATTATTGGTGAGGAGACTGTGTGTGGTGGGAGCGCGAGTTACAGTTACCTTAGGGAACGAGGGCAATGTCTTATTACTCCATTCATCATCTCAACTAAACCTGACCACCAAAAATTTTCCCGGGCATGCCCATTAGAGGCAGATTCCCATGTATCCCTCTTTGCTCTGGACAATTATCCCCTCTCTTAATGCATGTGGTGAACTGGTCTTGTCGCCCTGCACAAGAGTTCATCCTTTCCAGGCTACCTCTGCTTGGGCTTTGACGTAGGCTTTGATGTCCCTAAGTAGCTTCTCTTCATCAGCCATACATCTCAGAATTGCCCCATGAAGCTTCTAACCATTCTTCTTCAGTACTAATTCAAGTTGTATCAAACTAATTCACTAAAGCAACATATAATGCACAGAAAACAATCTCCTCCTCATGATTTTCCTCGCCTTTGTCTGTAAAAGACAGGTGAGACATGCAGTCAGCATGCTGATTCCTCTTCCCTGACTCATGTTTGATTATAAATTAGTAGCATAACAGACTAACCTTCAACCTGGCTCACCTTGCTGTTATCTCTGTAACCCCGCCTTGAAAAGCACATTTTCTAGGACCTTGGGATCTGTTGTTATAACAATTCTTTTCCCTCACAGAAACAGGCAGAATAACTCAGTTACAAAGGTGCAAGCCAGAAGTTCTCTTTCTATTTCTCAATAGATTTTTTCTGACTTGTCTAAAGCCCTGGACTAACAAACTACATTCCACCCGCCACAGTCACAGCCCTGCTGTGACACAGCCCCAGGTGACATCCACTTGCATTGACGGCAACAACACACTGCTTCCCAATGATGAAAGGTTTCAAGCAAGGAGCATGAACAATGTCATGCTTCAGCAAATCAAAGGATTTCCTTTGGATCGCACCGCAAATTAATTTCACATTTTTTAAGTAGCATTCCTAATGGTTCACTTTGGAATAGTAAATATTCCCAAATTTTGAGTATAAGTAACAATTACATCAAGTGTTTTTTGAATATAGGTTCCGGAGCCTCCAAAATTGTTGAAAAGTGACTGTCTTTAGGCTTAGTTCCATCCTTTGAGATTGTATTTTCGAAGGAGTCCACATCATTCGCTCTGAAATGGCACCTCTTGAACTTCAAAGTCAACCCCTTGTCATCCAAGGCTTGGAACAGTCTTTCCAGTCTCAAATAGTGGTGTTCCACATTCTCCCCAAAAATAAGTATATATCGTCCTTGAAGGTTGTGCCTCCATCAATGCCGTCCAAGGTCCCCTTCACAGAGCTCACAAGTCTAAAGGATATCCATTTTAATTGGAACATTCCTTCTTCGGCCACGAATGCCATCTGATGAGTGCCTGTGCCCTTCCTCTAGTAGCACCTGATCATAAGCACCAGCCAGGTCCAGAGTAGCAAAAAAGGCTGTTCCACCTAAAGGGGACATCTTCTCATACATATTGGGTGAAGAGTGACAATCAACCCAAATTGTATTTTTGAGTCTTCGGAGATCAGTACATAGACACAAATCTCCAGAACCCTTGAGTGAAATGACTGTAGGCGATACCCTTGGAGATGATTCAATTGGTCCAGTATCATCCGTGTCAAATGGGTATTTTAAAATGTCCTTCAATGTACTTCTATAGAATAGTGAAACATTCCTAACTTGCTGTCTAATAGAGGTAGCTTCCTCTGTTAGCTTAATGTAGTGTTCAAAGAAGTTGCACCTTCCCAGCTTATCAACTTACTGAATTTCTCTTGCAACTTTTGTATGTAAACATCTCAAATGTTCTGAAGCCATCCTTGTGGGCCATCTCCTCAATTTTCTCACTTACTGAATCAATCACATGAACTGGGGATCTGCCTGAGTATCAAGTCTTATCCCACCTCCTCTTGGTGCAGCCATCCCAGAATAGCATCACATTTTTCTGCGACATATACCTTCCCACGAGTCCTACAACATTTAAAATGGATGCTGCTCCAAGAATATTGGTCTTATGCTTAGCGTATCTATCAGGGTGGATGTCTGTAGGTACCAACGTCCTTGCCTTCCACACCCTGTAGCCATTCCCTCATTGGTGAAGCTTTGAAGGATTTTCAATATTTAGCTATAGGTCGCTTTGCTAACAGGAATCCCAGTTTGAGTAGTATTTGTAGTGAGCCACCTATATTTATGGTAGAATGCAGTCCCACATCCCATGCACCCAGTGCCGGCCTTAGGGCAGTGCGACCGGTGCGGCCACACTGGGCGCTGACCTGTGGAGGGGGCGCTGAGTTTAGCAATAACTTATGATTGGAGAGATGAGGGGCACTTTTGCCGGTGGTAGTGAAAGAATCCAAGGAGGCAGTCATGGGGTGTGAGAATGCCAAAAGTGATTGTCGCACCGGGCGTAACCAGGGCTAAAGCTGGCCCTGCATGCACCCTATGGTCAGGCGTGGTCCAGTGGCATAAAAATAGCCCCCGCAGTCCTGCGGTGAGGGGTTGGCTGATCTCCAAGGAGTCCCCCTTCGGGCTTGTGCACAGGCTGTGGGTCCTCTGACCTTAGGCTCCTGACTGGGTCTGGAACGTGGGGGGCCCCTCTGTGAACTTTGCAGGGGGGCCCCCTGAAGTTTCGTTACGCCACTGGAGTGATCAACGGGATATATAAAGGTAGTTGAAGTGGCTCGTGTGCGTGTAAGCACCATAGTTGGGGCCCGCTCCACCACGCCTACAGTGTTCTTGCACATTTCAGGAATAGAGCTCTTACTACTGTGAGTAGTCTTGCACTGCGCACGCGGAGCTCAGACCTACACCACCCTATCAAACTCAATAAAACCACTTATTTACTCCAATTGTAAGACAATGGCCATATTTGTCACACACGATACTTTTATTCCTCCTCACGGCTCAAAGTAGAATACAATGAACATCTCTGTTCAATGTGACTTCATATTTCATGGTCAATTCACTTTATTTAGCTCTTGAAACAGCTGGTTCCTCTGAACTCGCTTTGGATGGCAGTGTGATGTTTCCATGGCCTTCTCTAATCCCTAGTGTGCTTTTCCACAGGGAAAAATTTACAGCACAGAGAACCAATCATGGAACAGCTCCTAATAGTTCTGGCATTTGTAGGTTGCTAATGTGTTCTGCGATATTTAATTTACTCCCATTAAAGCGTGATTAATTGAACTAATACGGCACGTTGAGGCTGCACCATCACAGAGCTGCACTTTGCTGCATTTTCATCATATGTGTCTGAACTCAGTTGGAGACTGAGCTCCCGGGGTGCGAAGATGGTTTTGTCTGTGATTCTAGCAATGATTAAGGAAGCTGTTCTGAAATTAATGGAGCCTTTAATGTGTTATTTTGCTGCAGGGGCTCATGTGTGTAGTTTAAGAAAATGCTTCCATTAGACTACATCGGGTGTCTGCAAGTGACCAAAAGCAATTCTCAGAGCAGAGGCAGGCAAGAGAGTTAGGGGCTTTGGGGGGCAATGCACAGTCTGACAGATCCAAAGATTCTGTGAGATTGACTCCACCCAGCGGACGCCATTTACAAATCCCCCCAAAGGAGACCCTAGTCACAGAATCTTCAGAAGTAATGAAATCCTGGATGACCCCAGACGACCGAGAACAGCCCAAAAAGAACTTAAACTGAAGAGGAACAGCACCGTAAAGCCAGCAGAGGTGCGGTGGTGTCATTGACACTGAAGACTGCACAACAGTAGTAGCTGTTGCATTTAAATAATACCACTGATACCAAGATAGCACTGAAACAAGCAATCATATCTACATGAAGTCGAGTCGAAGAATGGGTCAGCATACTGTCCCCAGGCAGACCAACTCCAAGCACACTAAACATGCTCTCCAACTCAACAAAACCCAAGGGGCATATTGGTCAATGATGGGTGGGTTAGCAAACTGACGAGTAACATCACACAATAACATACATACCCTACAGCTACTCTAAGCCGAATCCAAGAACAACTCCGCATACTGCCCTCAGATAAACCAACTCCAAGCGCACTTAACGTGCTCTCCAACTCAACAAAACCATGGGGCGCATTGGTCAATGATGGGTGGGTCCACAAACTGACGAGAAATATCACACAATATCATACATACCCTACAGCTACTCTTAGCCGAATCCAAGAACAACTCCGCATACTGCCCTCAGATAAACCAACTCCAAGCGCACTTGACGTGCTCTCCAACTCAACAAAACCATGGGGCGCATTGGTCAATGATGGGTGGATCCTCAAACTGACGAGGAACATCAAGCCATAACATACATACTGTACAGCTACTCTAAGCCGAATCCAAGAATAGTGCAGCACACTACTCCTGGACAAACCAACTCCAGGAACATATAGGGCCCTATTTATCAAGAGTTTGCGTCATGTTTGCACCACAAAACGTGGTGCATGTGGGAGGGAAACCCTAAAATGCCATTTATCAAGCCACGCAAGGCCATTTTGCATGGCCCCGCGTGGCTTTATAAATCATGAGTACCGCAATGCAGTGCAAATCTCTGCGTTGAGTTACTCTGCCCTGGGAAGGCATTCCAAGGGCATTGCCAGGGGGTTCTCATGCAACTACCATGCATTGTAATGCTTTCCCATATTTACCATTACTGGTAGACCTGGGAATGCGCCCAAAAAATATGCCATCTCGGGGGAGGCATAACAAGTAGAAATATATTTATTTCTCATTATGACTTCCTCTTTCTATTTGTGCTGCACTCTGTGGCACACATAGAAAAAGGAATATTCCTCTCAGGATTGTTTTTGTGCAGGAAGATGCCCCTACCTGCACAAAACAATCCAGCATGCAACGCAGGAACCCTTGCACACTGGTACCTGCGTCGGCGCTAGGCTGCCCATTGTGCACCAGCGCTGGAGAATGGACAGAAATGCACCATTTTGTAATGAATACGATGCATTCCTGCCGTCTTCCTGTAACACAGCGCAGCACGGTGTCTTGTTGTGCTGTGCTGAGTTACTTTTTCTTAAATATGCCCCTTAATATGTCCTCCATCTCCTCAAAGCTTAAAGCTGCATTGGTCAAGGATCATTGGGGTCATCAAACAGACTGAAATATCTCAGGATTTATTGAATCAGTTTTAAAATCACATGAACTAGTTTCAGAGAGCTAAATCCAACACTTCTGGCTTCCTAAGGTGATGTCAACACCTAGAACAGCTGCCTGCTGGCTTCTGCTCTCTGTGGGAGCTAATGTGCTATACTTAAATATACCAGGGAAGACGTCATACCAGCATGCCAGAGTATCATGCAGAAAATTGCACACAAGATGGTGTTTCTGGCAGAAAATGCTTTCAATTTCGTAATTAAATTCATACTCAAGCTTAGCTTCTGTTTCAATGGAAGACTGAATGAATCTATAAAAAACTATTTTCGCATTTAATCATGTCCACCTGAGCAACGTAACATCTCAGCACACAGACACTCTCTCCAGAAATGTCCGTAGTTCAACTGATAATATATTGACAGTCAAATTTAAATACACAAATCCTGTGCATTTATTGGCACGTGGCAGCTTTTTATGCTTTTTATTTTATAGGGTGTATTATTTTTACATAGCAAACCAGTCCTCAAGGAGCAGCGGAGTGCTTTACAGAGTGTCAGGAGTATCAGTCAAGCATGTGGGGTCGCCGAGTACATGCAAGACCTTCTGCAAAATTCCATGGGTATTCAGATGTAATAGCTTTGGGTGGACAGGGGTAGGTCAGTTGATTGGCAGCAGAAACATGGCCTTACAGCCCGCTGCCAAAGGCTATACCGGTTGTTAAAGGCCCTGAACCTGAGTTATAGGCCAGAACCATAGGTGAGGGCCTATAACGAGGGAGAGGCCTTTTACCAACACGTATAGTCCGAGACAGAATGGCTATTAGGTTATTAGAACATTCCACCCACTAAGGGTAGAATGTTCTAAATTGAAGTGGGAGAAACAGAAAAACTAAAATTGGGATGTTGGAGGGGAAGATATATACCAGCCATTATAAGCCCAGAGCCACTCTGTTGTCGTCAATGGAGCTCTCAACATTCCAATGTTCTCATATGGAGTAACGGGCTTCCTTAGCTCTTTCCTAAGGTATGGTATGGAAGGTTATCACCCGAGTTGCAGAGGAAGTTTGCTCCACAGACTTGATTTATAGAAGACCATGGGTTTTTCCATTTCGGCTTTCTGGATGTCTGGCTTTGTGGCAGGTGGGATGCGGTTTTTGCAGAGGCCTGTGGGTGTCACATTTTTCACATCAGGGTAGTCTGGTGTTGAAAGCAAGGCAAGCCCTTGTAAATCATGCATGTTTGAATTTGAATTGGACTAACAAGGAATTGTTGTAGTGTCAGACCAGTTCTCTGGTGCCTATGTGTCTCGAGGACAGTAAGTCAAGTCTTGTAACAAATATTGCCATTATCCTTGAAAACACAGGACCCAGATACCTCCATGAGCTCAATGAATTACCAGCTGTCTTCTGCTTAGGCTTCGACTTCCAGGAGGTAGGAAGGTAACACAGTCAAAGCTCACTCATGCAGGGTGTTGTGGGATGGAACATCTAAGTCAGGGTGCACATGCATCACTTGTAATAAATACAATATGCAAACAGTGCTAGCCTTGGGCCTCTCACAGCCATTGTGCAGATGCTTGTATGCAGGGCACTGGTACTTGGCCATCTCAGGATCACTGGGAGCAGAGAGAGATGCTGTGATGCAAGGTGCAGGCACATGGGCGTTTCATGACATCCGGGCTTAGAGAGGTACAGCAATGCAGGGTGACAGCTAATGGGCGTCTCATGAACGTGCAGGAAGGTGTCACTTCCTGCACATAAACAATTGCCCCTGTAGCACAGGGACCCTTGCAACATGACTGCAGGGTGCCTGCACTAGAGCTAGGCAGTTTTTTTGCGCCAGCGCTAGGGGAAACACAGGAGTGCAATGTATTCTTGTGAATACGGCACATCCCTGCATTTTAAAAATGTCGAAGCTCGGCACAGCTGATTGTGGCGCAGCTCCACGCTCCGACATTGTTTTTTTAACTATGCCCCTTGGTTTCACAAGGTATTCTAGAGTAAAGGGGGCCATGTAAGGAGCAGCTTAAGGGGACAGACAGTGAGGGGAAGACAGCTACTTCTGATAAGCAGAACCCTATTACTTCTGGGCTTCATAAACATGGAGCACTGGCATGGGAATCCCACCTCATATACTTCTTAAACTTGAAGTCCTAATGGATTCTTGAATTTTGACTTCACATATCTGCTGCCTGCTACGCTATTACTGTTTCAGCAAATATACTGTCTGTAGTTAATGCCAAACTAGCCACTCTCACTATAGGCTTTGCTGCCTTTTGAGGCAGGGCACTTAGCATGTTGATCTACTCGACCTATCAATGGGAAACAGTGTTTACAACGCTGTAAACACAACACGGTAATTTACAACACGGTCGTTACACCAACCGCGTTGTTACCATGCGTGCCATTACATCGCAAGTCGTAACAAAGACTTGCTGTAGGGGGCGTGCAACACTAAGGAATGTGTTGGATTTTAAATCCAACACCTTCCCTGCTGTTGCACAAACTGGAGTAGGAATAGTAATTAATAGTATTCCTAAATCCAGCATGCCCCCTACAGCAAGTCATTGTTACGACTTGCGATGTAATGGCACGTATGGTAACAACGCGGTTGTTGTAACGACCGCGTTGTAAACTACTGTGTTGTGAATGCAGGCGTTGTAACGTGCTTTATTCCCTATCAACTGATGGTTGCTATAGATCCTGCTCCAGATTCATCTGGGTGTGTCCGCAGTGCACTATGACAACTTGAAACAGCATATTAGAGTTGCTGCCCTTAGTAACGGTAGATGAGGTCTGTACCTTTCACTCCGATAATGAACCATCTTATGTTGCGCTTGGTGTGGGGTTTCAGTTGTGGTT
This sequence comes from Triturus cristatus, assembly GCF_964204655.1. Lineage (NCBI taxonomy): Eukaryota > Metazoa > Chordata > Amphibia > Caudata > Salamandridae > Triturus > Triturus cristatus. Next base: position 1,450,449,173 of record NC_140591.1, read on the forward strand.
CACAGATCCTGTCTGTACAAAATCAAATTGAATCAAGATTGAGCAGAACTTTGTACCAACCCTTGACGTCATAGCATCAGGACATAGCAACCTGGAAATCAGGATCCGATAGAAGCAATGATAGTTTCCAGACTGTACCAAACTCACCGCCAACTCCAGACTACTATTGTGAAGTAATGCAGTAGGTCAGGCGAAAAGACCAATAGAAAGAGAGCAAGAAACAGAGACGCTGGAAATCATCACATGTGAAAGGACCACTGGAAAGAGAGCGAGAAACAGAGATACTGGATATCATCACATGCAAAAGGACCAATGGAAAGAGAGCAAGAAACAGAGACACTGAATATCATCACATGCGAAAGGACCAATGGAAAGAGAGCGCGAAACAGAGACACTGGATATTATCACATGCAAAAGGACCAATGGAAAGAGAGCGAGAAACAGAGACACTGGATATCATCACGTGCGAAAGGACCAATGGAAAGAGAGTGAGAAACAGAGGTTTTATATCATCACATGCGAAAAGACCAATGGAAAGAGAGCGTGAAACAGAGACACTGGATATCATCACATGTTTTAGGACCAATAGAAAGAGAGCGTGAAACAAGGACGCTGGATATCATCACATGCAAAAGGACCAATGGAAAGAGAGCGAGAAACAGAGACGCTGGATATCATCACATGCGGAAGGATCAATGGAAAGAGAGTGAGAAACAGAGACAGTGGATATCATCACAAGCCTGGTTGCACTGCTGCGCTTTCTCTGCTCTACAGGAGCGTTGTCATCTAACATGTAAGGGAGATCTTTAGAGTAGCAATAATTTAAGCATGGAGGTTTTAACAATAAATATTGTCTATGATATACCAGCTTAAACTCTCTGGGGCAGATTTATGTTGCACTTGCGCCACTTTTGCGCCGCCGTTGCGTCACTTTTGTGACGCAGCAGCGGCGCAAATCCTGCGCCATGGTGCGGGGTATTTACAACATGACGCATCTGGGAGATGCGTCACGTTGTAAAGCCCTGCGCCACATGTAGGCGTTCCAGGGCAGGTGGGGGCGTTCCGCGCAGGAACGCCTCCTAAAAGTGGCTGAGTGAAATCTACAAGATTTCACTCAGTCACTTTTAGGCCCATGCTGCGTCAAAACCCTGCGCCTGCTTGAAGCAGGCGTAAGGATTGACGCAGCATTGTACAGATAGGGCCCCCCAGAACATTGCTGGAGCTGCGTCGCGCTTGCGACGCAACTCCAACAATGCGCCACTTTTACGGCACAGATGCGTCACGCATCTGTGCCGTTTTTGCCCCATGGTGCGCCGCATTATAAATGCGGCGCATCCATGGTGGCGCAGCTGTGGCGCATAATAATTGGCGCATCCCTGCTGTTATGCAGGGATGCGCCAGTTAACATAAATCTGCCCCTTTGTATTTCTATTCTCTATTAAGGTTTTATGCTCAATCTTTCTTCTGAGCAATTATTTACAATTAAGTTCGATATTATAACAGAAAATTATCAGGGTTACCGTAGATTGTTTGCTAATGGGAGCTACCTTCAATATTTGAAAATACAGTTTTGTGCTTGGTTTACATTTAATTGACTAGGCGATAACTGTAACATGAAAAACATTTATTGGTATTACATGTTTAGTTTCTATTCTAAGTCATAATTAAGGCTCCCCGTTTTATGGTAATTATTTTCTAACATTTCCATAAGTATCTATCCATATTTATTTTTTAGCTATGTTACCAGTATTTAGTTTGTGTTTTGTAAATAAATTAAATTGTAAATCGTACATTTGACTGATAAACGCGCACTCATACTTTGATTCCTGTAGTGTTTTAGCAAATTAAGTGGTCAAATATAACATACGAATATACCCACAGGTGAATATTAGCATTATTATACAAATATATGTTGATATGTTGACATACGACAGTATTTATTGAAATTCAATCTTGTTTTTTTAACTCCCCATGCTGTCTATTAATGAAATTCCATCTTGTTTTTTTAACTCCCCATGCTGTCTATCTGCTTAGTTGTTGGCCTGGAATTCCTGAAAGACAGCACAGAGAGTCACTTAAAAGACCAATTTTCCATATTGTTCTGCTCCTAAAAATAAATGCGTACAGAAAGAAGGTTTTCTGTCTGTATTTATCTATAAAAAACGGTAAAAACAGAAAACTGTGAGTCTTAGTCATTATATATCTTTATATGTATATATATATATATATATATATAATGACGATATATTACCTACTGGCGGTCGCCAGTAGGTAGTTATAGTTAGGACCCCTTTTCCATAGGAAAACCTCAACATTCTATTTTGAATAACTTTGGCGCCGGTCGACGAATCCTCGCGAATTTTTCAAAATAGGTGGGGCGCTACGCTCCGCTCCTACCCTGAAAGTCTCGGGGGGATTCGTCAAGCGGGGGCTGAGATAAAAGGGGGGTCCCAAAACGCGTTTTTCCCATGCATTTTTCCATAGGACCTTTAGACAGGGCTACAGCCCGAACGGCTGAACAGAATTACTAGAAATTTGGCAGAGAGGTAGTCCTCAGGTCAAGGAAGTGCCTTTTGTAGGTTTGGTGTAAATCTGTTCAGTAGATTCTGAGAAAATAGCCGTTAAATCAATATATATATCTGAGCCAGCTTACGGTGCGCTTACGGTACGCTTACCGTACGCGTACGGTGGCGTGCGCGAGCGCGATTCTGATTGGCTCTTAGTTCTTAGTAAACATTCGAATCGGTCGAAACCAGGAAGCGGCGGCCGCCATTTTCTCTCTCGCACTCTGAGGGGGGAGCTGATAAACAAATGCCAAAAACATATAAAGGGGCTGTTTAGACAGCGCCCATGCACATAACCATGTTAGTTGAGTCTTCAAAGATCCCCCAAGGCAAAAAACGGTAAATTTTAATATTTCGAAAATTTCGCCGATTACGCTTACCGTACGCTTACCGTACGCGTACGGTAAAAAATTATAAAAAAAAAAAATCCACACTTTCTCCACCCCGTGTGCAAATGGTGGCCGAAGGCCACCATTTGTACATGGCTTATAAGAGCACACCATTTCCCCAAAAAATTTCAACAGATTACCTATCACAAGGAAGCGCATAATATGTCCTCCATGTGCGCACGGTGCGCGAAGCGCATCGTGCGTACATGGCCCATCTAGCGTAACGTGGGCACGGCACTAACTGCGTAAAGTGGGTGCGCGGTGCGCGAAGCGCACCGCGTGCTCACTGTGCGCTCACGGTGCGCTAAGCGCACCGTGCGCGCACGGAACGAACTGCGTTAAGTGGGCGCGCACGCCACGAATGGCGTAAAGTAACTTAGCATTTAAAAAACCGTACAAATTCACTGAAAAAACCATAGGTTTCACACACGTTATAGTTAGGAATTAGCATTTAAAAAACCTTGCAAATTCACAGAAAAAACCATAGGTTTCACACATGTTATAGTTAGCGGAAATTTTACTGATAAAAAACCAATGAAATTCCCCCGTTATAGTTAGTGCAGGCAACTATAACTCACGCGACCGCAATCTTCTGCTGATGACATATGTGTCTTTATGAAAAAAAAATATTTGTAATATATGTATAGCTAAAAATGTATGGAAGAAGACATGGGCAAATAAGTGTCTAAATACAGTATTAGCATCAGCAGAGGATTGCGGTCGCGTGAGTTATAGTTGCCTGCACTAACTATAACGGGGGAATTTCATTGGTTTTTTATCAGTAAAATTTCCGCTAACTATAACATGTGTGAAACCTATGGTTTTTTCTGTGAATATATATATATATAGTGCTCATTTACTTACATTGGAGTTTTTAAATAGTTCCTAATGCATTTGAGTGAGATACCAGTGCAGTACAATACGCTCTGAATCGTAACGCTGACTCTACGTGAAGCAGCAACTGTGAAAGTTCAGAATCCTAATGCATGCAAACAAATACTATCAAGTTTGTTATCCTTAGCAATGACTCTGTGTAAAACAAACAAATGCTATAAGGTTTTTAATCCCCAAGGATGACTCCTTGAGAAAAAAAGTAAACATTGAAGAGTTCATAATCTGGATGGATGGCCGCCACCTTCGGCAAGTCTCATGAGAGTCTTGGGGGCTCATGGGATATGTAGTCCTACTTGTCCTTATTTAGGTGATTTACAAAAATGCATCCTTCTGAGATGCAAGGCTCTGTGCAAGCAGCGACCATGCCCTCTGCATTCTTCCACCCCCTTCTGCTCCTGATGGCATGATCAGTCATGAGCCTCTGAGTAGCGTGTTAACATAAGCAGAACTCACTCTTTAGCACTGTAATAATTTATATAGCCCATAATGAGCCCTCAAAAATTTCCCAAGGAATGTACTTCAAGATCATACCCATACCAAATCCTTCAGGCCATTTCAAGATCTCTCAGGTCCAGAACCTCAACAACAGTCACACTTTGATCTATTCAGGACCTGCAAGAGAAGAGAGAACATTTGGTATCGATACACGAAGCTGTCCCTAAAAGTGCTGCAAGTGATGGGTAAACACCTAAACCAGGCAAGCTTGTACAAAAGAAAATGCATTAGAAGCACTTAGGAGTGTCATAATTGCGTACATGTGATCCTGCCATCGTTATCCGGATCAAATAGTCACCTTTGGTTTTATTGACTGCGCAAACCCACGCAATGCGACTGATTCTGTTCAGATCGAGCCAACACCAACATTGCATAATCTCTGGCTCAATCCTCTTCAGGACAGTCCTCTCATTTATTTGTCAGCACCCCAAGATTTACCAGCTCCCCACAACACCGACACTTTGGAGGATTCAGAAGAATCTGTTATGCAACAGTTCGATTCCGCATCTGCAACATCAACGCTTCCACACGCCCAACATTTCAATGTATCTCAGTTACCACCCTGAGCATCCATCCCAGCAACTGTCTGCATACACAGTTGACTTATGGTGGGGGGGCCCCAATACCATAAACATTTTGTTCAGTTAATTAGAGATCAGTTTGTCTGCCAGTGCAAAGACAAAAAGACCCGTCAAAAGTTGTTATCCATGGGTACTCCATCATTGGACAAAGTCATCAAGAGCATTGAACTTTCACACATCTCTGTAAGGAAGCTTGAGGAGAAATCTCCAGAATTGCTAAGTCTAGTTAAATCGGGTAAAGTTTCTTGCAAAATTACTGATTTTCATACGAAAGATAAGAGAAAAGGGTTGTCTTGCTAAAACTAATGCACCATCTTCCAATATGTGTTTCCGTTGTGGAAATTCTCCACATGGCAAAAGTGAGAATATGTGTCCAGCTAAAAATGTAACATGCAATTATTGTAAGAAAGTATGGTATTTAGCTAAGGTCTGCGAGAAGAAGGAGAACAATACACTTAGATTCCTTGCATGTGTGATAGAGTCTGATTGTGAGGAAGACTTGGAGTCTGACACTGAAGGTTTGAATGATCTGGTACTTAGTCTGAGCGAAGGTGACTCAGGTGCTGATAACATTCACAACCATAGGAAGGTCGGTCCTATTTCAGGTGATCCGTATCATATGTTGATTTCATTGTGAACATTCTTGTAGTTGATACAATTTTAAAACCTTTGTTTGATTCAGGGGAAGATGTGTTGTATCCTGCTTCGCACCGGAACCTCTGTGCCTGGAGTAGAATCTCCTACTCCTCCGGTTCCTATTGAGCATGTTGTTGTTTGCATGTACACAGCTGGGGGTTGATACTGAGGGAGCAGAGAGAGAGAGAGTACATTTGTAGTATCGCAGCAGCTCAGTTACCTTAATGGATTAAAGTTCCTCTCTAATCTTTTACTGCATCTGGAGTCCATTAGTACAGTAGAAGCAGAGATGTGCAATTTTAAAGGTTTCGATAAAAAGCGCTGACTGTGGTTATTTGGTCGCACCGGGCCGTGACAAAGTTAGAAGTTAAGGCTAACCGCGATGGAGCGCGGGCCTGATACAGGAACCAAGTTGAGCCCACTGAACAAAGTACCTTAATTCCTGATTCTGGAGCATTGCGAGGTCCTGCGTCAAGAATGCATCATGCAACAGCAGCAGTTCAGAAGAGCTGTGGGCTGCGATGCGAGGTCCTGCGTTGAGGATGCGTCAGGCAGCTGCAGTTCGAGGTCCTGCGTTGAGGATGTGTCACACAGCGTGAGTTCAGAGGAGCTGCAAGGCTGCGATACAAGTTCCTGTTTTGAGCTGCATCGTGCCATGGGGGTTCTGAGGAGCTAGAAGGCTGTGATGTGAGGTCCTGTGTCGAGATGTGCTGCACAGTGGCAGTTCCAATGAGCTGCAAGGTGATGCAGGGCACTGCACCAGTTCTGCTAGGACCACAACTGGGGTGGCAGAGCACCTCCAGGTCCACTTCTGAGGGACCAGGATTGAGTGGCACCACTTGGGGGGGGGGGCTCTCAGCAGGCAGACTTAAGGTGCTGTGTTTAAGGTGGGTGGAGCCTTTTCTGTCCCTGAGGCTCTGATCAGGAAGCCAGCCAACTTGCCTTTGGAGTCACTCTGGTGGTCCTGTCCTTCTCACACATGCACCAGGGCAGCAGAGTAGCAGGCAGCAGACTAGCAGTCCTTCCTGCAGCTGACCAGCACAGCAGTCCTTCTTCTGAGTCTTCCACAGGTCCGGAAGTGTAGTGAAGAGTGGGTCGGAGAGTTCTATTTTTATACCTGGTGCCTTCTTTGAAGTGGACAAGTGCATAGAATTGTGATTTAAAATTCAAATTTACCTATAAACAGGAGTCTGAATTACAAGTTCTCAGACACCAAACATGAATTTCCAACTTGCTCCCAATCAAACTTCAGCACTTATTAAATGTAATAAGGCAACCCAATGTTATCCTAAGGGAGAGGTAGGCCTTTTTAATTACAATGCTCCTTGCCCTATGGACAGCCTGGTGCCTACCTTAAGGGTGACGTATATGTAACAAAAAGACAGTTTTAGGCAAGGCATGGGGGTTAAATTGCCAAGTCAAATTGGCAGGTTAAAACTGCATGCAGGCTGCAATAGCAGGCCTGATATATGTTTTAAGGGGCTACCTAAGTGGGTGGCACAATAAATGCTACAGGCCCACTAGTAGCATTTAATTTAAAGGCCCTTAGTATACCTCTTCACAAAGAACTTATAAGTAAATTAAGTGTACCCATAAGCTGCAATCCAATTTTACCATGTTTTAGGGAGTAAGCACAAGTACTTTAGCACTGGTTAGCAATGGTAAAATGCACAGAGTTCTAAAGCCAGCAAAACCTAATTCATAAAAACTGAAGGAAGAAGGCAACACGTTTGGTAAAAGACTACCCTAAGGCTGACAGGTCTAACATTTGACAGCAGTTGTGAATTTGTTGTCTCTGATATAACAACTACTTACACATTTTGAAATGCATCATTTTCCCTTAACTGTACGCGGGGAACTCCAAAGTGCAGAAACACACCTTTCTCTGTTTCTATGTACCACTATGATTTCTCTTTATAAAATTCAAGTATATATTAGGCTACATGTGTAGGGATAGCTGTAGCCACAGAAATGCAACTTTGGTTAGTACCTCAAAAGAATTATTCAGATTTCCAACATTAGCCCCAGGGTCAGAACCTTTCAGAGAAACAGACAAAAACATTAGTCAGTAATGGTTATTATTTTCGTTATGCTTCAAAAGGCACAGGAATTTGGCCCATACATTCAAATGAGTGCATCCAGCATTCCATGATAAGCTTCCTGCCATGTCAATTAAGAAGTAGATCAGATATTAGGTAGACTCCTATTGCTAGCACTACGGTGAGAGTAGGAAACTAGATTATTATTTGGGGTAGACAAGCGTCCACCTCAAAGCCACAACCTGCTAGATGTCACACAAATGAAAATAAATAAATCGGTGCTCATTACTCAGTAACCTGACACAAAGCATTCAGGCTTAAATCAAATATGTGTAAAGCATTTAAGCAGTGCATAAACAGTAGAAAAAGTCACAAAAACCAAAATTCAACAGCCAATTTTGTAACAATCAAAAATGTTTATGAGCAAAATAAGAAAAAAATTACTGTGTTTTTTAAGATTTAAGTGAAAATAGGACTAAAAAGCACAAGCATCAATGATAGACTATGTAAGCAGTAGGCCGGGACCCGGGTGAGATTTGAGGCCTACCAAGATGGAATCCTGGTTGGATACAAGTGGATTGGTCCAGGAGAAAGTCTGTAAGTGAAAAAGTTCAGAAACATTTCTAAGTCCTAACTTTTTGAAAAGTACAATCCTCCCTGAGCAGGCCATTGCTGAAATTGTAGACGCTGCTGTGGTAACAAAGGCATGCTACAGGGAGCAGGTTGGCCCCACTGGAACCCTTGAGCTTTGGAGATTTCTCACTGAAAATGATATAAGTCCCAATGCAGAATGTAATTTAGGTGTTTTTTCAGAGGTGCTGGGAGCCTTGACTGGGACAGAGCCACAATTCAATCAGATGCTGTAGAAAAATGCAGGCCGGATACTTTTTCCAGCAGGCCCTCTGAAGGTCAAAGTTTCCAAACTTTCTTCTGGTGACCAAACAACCACAGGAGTACACTTCTAAAGTCACAAGGAACTCGGGGGAGAGCACGTTGTGACTCTCAGGGTGTCAGGCATAGACCAACAGCAAAGTCCAGTCGAGGTCAATTTGCCACTTGTCGGCTGGTTATTTCCAATGCAAGTCCTCTTCCAGCCTTTTGTGTCCCTATAGACATACAGGAGATCAGCCACGCAACCCTTACAGATCACTTTGTCCTGGGTGCAAGAGGGAGCAGGTCAGGCCTTCAGGGCTCCTCTCACATCACAGACAGCAGGTCCAGTCCTCATCTGATCTTTTACGGATTCAGTTAATGTTCTGAGGAAGTCTGGGTGGGGGTCAAGCTTTGCCACGTTCACCAGTCTGTGAGTGAGGGACATCCTAATTCACTTCAAGTCCCTATCTGACCAACGCCAAAAATGTTGTCAGGCCAATGCCTACCTACCTTTTCAGCAGTTTCTGTTTTCTTTACTGTAAACAGACCCACAGTGCCCCTCACTCTCAAAATTAAAGATGGGGAAACCATTCTCCCTGTGTGCAGAGCCGGTGTGCCTTCCCAAAGGTGTTTCCAGGGTAATGAGCAGTCCCCTCATCAGTGGTCACTCTAAACCAGTTCTGGGGGGGGATAGCTTTCCTCCCACTTGGTCTGGTCTAGGGGAACAAACGCTGGGACCTGGGAAAGAAAACACCTCCCCACTCTCAGGCCATTCTCCTTGATCTGGGAGTAGTTGTCACACCTCTTTCACACCTAATTCTGGTCAAGTACAGACTGGGCAGTTTCTGTAGAGCTGATGCAAATTAGACTTCAGCAGATACAGGCAGGGCAAAGGTTTGTATTTAATAAAATCCAACTTAGTTCAGATTGGACTTTTGTTGTTGTAAGTCTTTAAATGGAGTCTGTAGCTGATACAGGTTGAAGGTTATAGATTAAAGTGGATAATTTATACTTTGATGTGTCCTATGTACCAGCTACAGGCTGACCAGTGACAATGTCATTATGGACCTAGTCACTGGAGGAACATGCCATTTCCAATGTCACACATGTTCAACTCTTAAATCAAATGCACCCTACTGGGTGGGCAGCTAGGGGGGCTTAGAGGTGACTTTATTTAAATCAGATTATCCTTTCTGTCAAAAGGGTGCTTTTGACAGGTCTGCGCAGCAGGGTTCGTGCTGCTGCGGCCATGCTACATCGGGTAGGCCTGAAGCCATGTTTTCACTGCAACTGTAGTGGATGGCACATTAGGTGCTGCAGTCCACAAGTGTCGTTTAAATTTCCCTGCCATGTGTGTATTTCTGTACCATATACTCAATCATTCAGTTCATTTGTAGAGCGCAATACTCACCCGTGAGGGTCTCAAGGCGCTGGGGGGGGGGGGGGGGGCGGGGGTGCTGCTACTGCTCGAACAGCCAGGTCTTGAGGAGTCTCCTGAAGGCCAGCAGGTCCTGGGTCTGTCGCAGGCGGATGGGGAGGGTGTTTCAGGTTTTTGTGGTGAGGTGGGAGAATGATCTGCTGCCGCCGTCGGATGCAGGGGACGGTGGTGAGGGCGAGGTCAGCGGAGCGAAGCAGGCGGTTTGGGATGTAGAAGGTGAGTCGTTCGTTGAGGTACTCTGGTCCGGTGTTGTGGAGTGCTTTGTGAGCGTGGGTGAGGAGCTTGAAGGGGATCCTCTTGTTGACGGGGAGCCAGTGCAGGTCTCTGTGATGTGGCTGTGGCGGGGGATGTCGAGGATGAGGCGTGCAGAGGTGTTCTGTATGCAATGTAGTCGTTTCTAGAGTTTGGCTGTGGTTCCTGCGTAGAGAGCGTTGTCTTAGTCCAGCCTGCTGCTGACGAGGGCCTGGGTGCCCGTCCTTCTGGTTCTGGTGGGGATCCATCTGTAGATCTTGCGGAGCATGCAGAGGGTGTTGAAGCAGGAGGAGGAGACGGCGTTTACTTGCTGGGTCATTGACAGCGCTGAGTCCAGGATGACCCCCAGGTTGCGTGCGTGGTCAGTGGGCGTCGGTGCAGCTCCCAGCGCGGCCGGCCACCATGAGTCGTCCCAGGCGGAGGGGGTGTATCCGATTGTGAGGACCTCCGTCTTGTCTGAGTTCAGTTTCAGGTGGCTGTTCATCATCCATTCGGCGATGGCCTTCATTACTTCGTGGTGGTTAGATTTGGCAGTGGTGATCTAGCGCGAAGGACAACATTTACATATTTTCCTTATGTCACAGGTTCTTATTCACAAAAGTTCATTCATGCATTCATTGGTGGGGCCCATAACACCAACACACTTCACATCCACACAAAACTCACTCGAATCTGTACACAGGAGAAGGGGCTGCTGGGCATGTGAGTACCTTATTATCTATCAGGATTAATTTTCTTACTACTTTATATACACATTCTATATACAACTTTCAGAATCCTGACTTTATCATCAAGGCACTCCACTGTTTGGTCGATGGACTAACTAGTTGGACTTGTTGATGGTGAATTAGAACCAGCTAAAACACAATTAAAGTCTAGGAAAACATTTGATATCTTCAGTGATTAATTTAAGAACCACAAACTCGTTTCTTGTTATTTCAATTTTGTTTATCTAAATCATTAATCAATCCCTTTAATCTTGCATTTATTTGCTACAGCTCATAATTTGAATTTTACATTTATTAAAGAGTAATTAAGCATTTAGAAATTTCATTAAACATAAATTTAGGAAAAACGCAATAAATCATTACCAATGAACAGGCGACGAATAGCTTCAGATCGAATAAGGAATTATCCGCGTTCTCAGGTAAACACTCCCTCAGACAGGCTGTCTGACCCTCACCAAGGGATCAAACCATCAGGTAGAATACAGGATATAACGCAATAACTCTGAATATATAAAGTTCAGAAATTCAACAATGTCCATACATCAATCCGCAGCACGGATCAATTCCACACCCAGACTGGCTGCATAGAAATTAATGAAAAAAAAGAAAGGTCGAAAAATAAAAAGGATCAACCACCCAACAAGAACTCTCCTTCTAAGATTAACCCAAAACAAACAGCAACCGCAATGGCCACTACAGCAACTGCAAAACTATATCCCAATCAACTCTTTCGTTATGATTGATGAGGGGTTATTATACCTTTCCTTGTCTTACTTCATACAAAATATGGCAACTTTAGGGGCAGACTGTAGTGGCTGGTGAGGCTTTAGGTACATGGCAGTTTCCCCAACACGGAACCGACACTAAAATTTAGTGTTCTTCCACCCTGGCCTCGAATCCATCACAGCCTATGTAGGTTGTGTTCGTTTACCCTCGATACCACACACTTTTTTAGGGTGCTGTATGTGTGTCCACCATTGATACCTCTTAGAGGTTGTGGCCACCACCAAAAAGGTGTAGGTAGCCGTCTTTTTCCTTGGTCCTGAAGAATTGCCATTGAATACATTATAAGGCAAGAAACATGTTGACCTTTTGATCCTTTTTTAGCACGTTTACTCACACACCTAAAGGTGAGAGATGTGCGGATTATTTTGATTTTAATCAGGATGGTGACCATGCTTTATTAAAATTGTCTGAAGTGGATCACCTACCCCTGTTTTAATACACGTTCCTTTCACCTCACATGCACCTACACCCACCATTTAAATTAACTCCTCCCCCCCACACACCTCACTCATCGGCGTTGGAAATAAAGATCTCCGATAGGAAGGCCCCATTGGGTGCCTGATCGGGCATTGCACCGCCGGCCCGATAAGGAGCAAAGACCCGGTGATGAAACAAGACACCCGCTTGTTGGGTGTGTGAGGGTCTTCTTTTCCAGAAGGAGTAGTCTTCACTCCTGCTTATCTTCACAGTTTCACCCTGGTATCTTAAGTTATTCTAACACACCTTGCGTTTATTTTAGGAACTGCATACCTCTTTGTTTTCACTCAACTTTAGGGGCAGACCAAATGTTCTGATTGGACAGTTCAGGGTTATCAATAGTTCATTGCACTCTTCCCAGTGCAAACTGGTTCTGCATAGTGACTTGGCACAAGAGTTCACAATTTGTAATGGTTCTTCCGATTCTCATGTGGGGATCAGAAAAATGTATCTTTTCAAGGCGAAAGGGTCCTATTGACAGGTTCATTCTTTGTCTCTTACTTGGTTCTCATGGAGATCAGTACATAGACACAAATCTCCAGAACCCTTGAGTGAAATGACTGTAGGCGATACCCTTGGAGATGATTCAATTGATCCAGTATCATCCGTGTCAAATGGGTATTTTAAAATGTCCTTCGATGTACTTCTATAGAACAGTGAAACATTCCTAACTTGTTGTCTAATAGAGGTAGCTTCCTCTGTTAGCTTAATGTAGTGTTCAAAGAAGTTGCACCTTCCCAGCTTATCAACTTACTGAATTTCTCTTCCAACCTTTGTATGTAAACATCTCAAATGTTCTGAAGCCATCCTTGTGGGCCGTCTCCTCAATTTTCTCACTTACTGAATCAATCACATGAACTGGGGATCTGCCTGAGTATCAAGTCTTATCCCACCTCCTCTTGGGGCAGCCATCCCAGAATAGCATCACATTTTTCTGCGACATATACCTTCCCACGAGTCCTACAACATTTAAAATGGATGCTGCTCCAAGAATATTGGTCTTATGCTTAGCGTATCTATCAGGGTGGATGTCTGTAGGTACCAACGTCCTTGCCTTCCACAATTCCTGAACCGGTTTTATCCTTAAGACGAGTCTACCATGACTTGTACCTGTTGCCCATCCAGCAATAAGGTACATTTGAGCAAAACTTTGCACTTCTTTTCCGCTCTTGCACTTAGGACGACATTCAGATCTAAATCTGCAATATCCCCACAAACCTCTTCAGAAACCATACTAATCTTCCTGCCTTTGCATACTCTCCCAAAATGTCCTTTCCTTCTACATTGACTCCAATATTTGTCAATAGCAGACAAATCCTTGAGCTACCAATGTGGCTGCTATTCCCACACATGTAACATGAAACACATCCCTTTTTTAGGTCTCGCCTGAGCTATCGCGTAAGCGATGCTCTGCGAGACTTATTGAGAGGGCTCCAAAAAGTGCTACCAGGCCAGCCTAGACCCACAGTGCATGTGCGCGGGCGTGCGCGCCATGCTTCTCCGATTACTTTCATTTTCGCGGCCGCTTTGATGTTTGATCGCGGTCGCGATCACTTTCACGGCCGGCGCTTGTTGTCATTGCTATACAACAAGTAACATAACATTGGAAACTCCACATTCCGAGCACTAACCCCACAGGCATTCTTGACAATGGTGTTATCTTCAAGAACATAATTATACTCTGAAAAGAAGCTGGGCACTTCTTCTGCACAGGTTGTCATAAAAGTCATCAGACTCAGAGTACCTAAGGAAATTATAACCGAGGTTAAATAAAGTGCAGCAACATGAAGAGCACGTCTAGTTGTACATGAGGTGGAAAGGTCAAGACTTAATCACTTTAATATCAAAATATATTTCATGTAGTAGGTCACATTAACCGAATTCCAGCACTAGGTGCTGAGAAAGATTACAGACCAGAGATGGAGAAAATCATGATGAGTTTCATAAACTGCAGACTTCTAAAAGGAGCCATATATTTCTGTTATAACTTGTGGTCTCGCCCAATATATCCAATTATTTCTTTTTATCCACGTGGGTATACTATACGCCAGCAACCACTCTCACAATATTTCAGTAATGATTTAAAAACGGGATTTTGAGCAAAATTTCCTAAAACTAACAACTGAATATTACTGTCAAGGTTCTCGGTCAGCTTTTCTGTTCTGTAACATTATACACGTCATCAACAATTCAGAACAACGCCTGATACCATGAGAGGGCTTTCTGCACTTATTGCGATTAAGCAGCACGTTTTGGGAATATATGGGAGTGATTGACAGGATGCACGTTTTTGAAATTCTATCTCTGTCTGCACACAGCTTTGAGCACTATGTGAATCGATATAAAAATAAACTTTACATAGGATCAAAAAAACCTGTGAAAAATATTGTAGCAGGGCATTTGTCAGACAGCAAATAAAAATATATTAAATCTCGAATTTTTAGCTAGTATAAAAAAGTTTCCTTGTAAGTCCTCGAAAAAGAAGTGATCGCCTAGCATTACCAAAAGGAAAACCTCATGACTTCCTAATGACCAGGATGCTGAGCACTCAGCCTGAGACACAAAATGTGGCGCTAAAACTTATTTGACACTCTGGGATGGCTTGATGGAGAAATCAAGTCATACCTACTGGCATGTGGTGTTAATGTTGACATTAGATACAGTATTACACAGTCATCAGAGACGTTTTAACGCATGGGCAAAGTGGGCAATTGCCCAGGGCCCCCACCCTCCAAGTGGCCCGCTCTGAAAGTGAACTTTCTCTCTATTTGACCTCTGGCTATTGTATTTCTCTCTCTCACTAAACCTCTCTCCCTCTGTCTGCCACTGCCCCACTCAGTCTTTCTACTCTGTGTCTTCTTAACTATGTTTGGGGTCCCGGGCAAGACATATTTCAATTGTTGGTGACCCTGTTATAGTTTGGCATATCATTTAGTATTGTTTGATATCGCAGAGGTAATGAATTATCAAGAAATGATCAGTACAATAGATTTTTTTTCCATATTGCCCTCAAAATAAGTATTGCCCGACCCCCCAAAGACATTAAGATTACAATTCTGTCATTAATATCCCAATAAAGATTTACTGCCGACAGAGATTATAATTTTGATCAAGGAGATCTGTTCTTTCTCAGGGCATTTTTTTAGGGTGCTTCTAAAAGTTAAAGAACAATAACCTTGAGAGATAAAGGTCCAGTGGCGGCTCGCAGAGGTAACGCTGTGGGGCGGTGAGGCGGGGCTGGGTAAGGGGGTAGTGTAGTCCGACATACGGTGGCAGATATTTATTTATTTATTTATTTACTTTCACCATTGCCGTCGTATGTCGGACTCCACTCCAAGGGCATCATTTACAAGCCCATTGCGCTGGGGAGGCGTCACATTTTTTTATGCACTGGAGGTGCAATGGGCCTGCCTATATTTACAAGGCCACATAAAGTCACCCTGCGTGACTTTTCGTGGCCTTGCAAATATGGGCACTTTTCACACATTGTTCTGAGTGACAGGGGAATTCCATGGGTGTTGCTTAGGATGCTCCCACGCAACATCCATTGAACTTGAGACATTCCCAGATTTACAAAGTTTTGTAAAGCTGTGAATGTGTCAGAATCCTATGCTTCCCCATGGAAGGAGTAGGAGTAGCGCAACCAGGAGGAATACTATTTTGTTTCTCCTCGTTTTTTAGGTCGTACATCAGCATGTATGCGCTGTGTGCAAGAAATTTTATATTCACTATATGGACTGTAATCCCACCTGCTGCTTACCATTGGTTGATTCCAGCATTGACCTTCTTTACAGCCTGCTAATTGGTTCACAACCTGATACATCACTTCTGTTTTGTTGCTCAGGAGCACCGCTAAACTGCAGAATAATTTCTATTAGTGGGCATCCGCTTTTATCAGGTACTGTTTCTTCTACCTCCCTCCCATTCCCCTTGCCCTCCATTTTTCATTGATTTTTAGGTCTCGCCTGAGCCAGCGCATGAACTGCCCAGCGAGACATTTAGTGTGTGGGCTTTTAAAAGTCCGACCACACGCTTTTGGCTGGCATAGAGCGTGCAGTTACGCGCACAATGATGAGCAGAGGCGCCATCTGGCTTTCCTCTCTCGTCATGGTGCCCGCACATCCCACACCTCTCGCCAGCCTGCTTTTTGCCATTTGCCGTCGCGCGCGCACACCTTAATTAACTTTCACGCATGTCTAGGCCCCCACTCAGCTCCTCACTCCTTTTGGCTTCAGTCTGCCAGCCCCGCCTCCCTCGGCATCCTTCCTCCCAATCTCTTGCTCCCCCCTTCCTCTCACCTCACTGTACCCTTTCTCTCCCCAGCCCCTCCTCTCTGCCCACACTCCTCTCGGCTCTACTTCCTTCGCTCGAGGGGCGCTGAGGCTTCCATCTCCCTCTTTCCACCCCCCACTTCCCCCGCCCCTTTCCTTCTGTGTTCTCCCTGCCCCTACTCACTCCTCGGTGTCTGTCACTCCCTAATGCCCCAGTGCTCTCTATTTCCTATTTGTCCTCCTCACGGTTCACCCGCCTCTCCCACGCTTCATGCCTCTCCCCTCCCCGGTTTCTGTAGTGCTGTGTATCACTGCCTTTCCACTGGTCTCTCTCCGTGTATTTTTCACCCTTGGCCTCTTCCCTCCTCACAATTCCCCGTCAGGTCCCTCCCACCCTCTCTTCCCTGCAAACACACTGGACAGAAAACAAAGTTTAATACACTTTTTCAGACGTGTGGTTAACCCAAAGTGTTAAGCAGTTTACAAGTATCTTCTTGTTAGTGTATAATCGCACTCTAAAAGCAGTCAACTGCACATTATTTTAATTTTACAGAACAGCGAATCTATTTGTACATCTCATTAGGTATTTCAAAACCTCCTCCTCAGCATAGGTTATATGATGATTCACAAAATGTGACAACCTCGGAGAGGCACTGTACGCTTTTGACCTTTTTTCTGTTGTGCGTGACATTTCCAAATGTTTCAGTGCTCTTTCGCCTTATGGAAAGTTGCCAACAGGATTTAAATAAAGAGGATTATAAAAAAGGAACACTGATAACTGCTGTCACGTGCAAATTCTACAGACTCATCCGTAATTGACTGTCAGTGATGAAAAAGAATGCCAAACGTACATTTATTTTATCTTTGTGAATGTTACGAGCATGGCACTTTTGTTACTTCCGGTTAGGTTTGAGAGTGAACGTTGTGTAACACACCCATGAAAGCTCAACTTTATTACATAGCCCTTCAACATCGGTGAGGATTGTTGTCATTCCGTGCCACAGTCTGTCAAACCGGAGTCCTACTTCTATTTCCTCAGCTGGACCCCCTTTGAGGTTTGCAAATCCGGTCACCAATCTAGGATGCATTTTGAGAGCAAATTAACCGTGTCTCACCTCAGATGCAAAGCAAAGGTCTGCCCAGGGCAGCCCCCTCCTCCCACCACTTTCTGACCCTGGGGGAAACTCAAACTGCGACCTTCACTCTTTCATATTGGGGCCTTGTCACATTTCCGGTGAACGATGGCTGCGTTACGAGTATCAATTCATTTGGAATATAAATTATATGATACAGTTTTGAATTAAATTTAGTGGAACGCTACACAGGAGGGCAATAAAGCACCAGCCTATTACTTGCCAGCAGCGAGGAGGCATCTGGGGGGCGGAAGCCGAGCATCGGCTCTGGAGACGCAGCCCTAAATATCACTCACCTCAGCCCTTCAACGTCACCAGCTTATTTTAGACGCAACATAAAAACAAGCATTGGCATAGCCAATAGGTCTCACCTTTGGGACCTTATAAGTGTTTAGTTATCCAGCACAATATCCTTGGTGCAACAAATCAACTGTTGCATGGCTAAACACTTATAAGGTCCCAAAGGCGAGACCTATTGGCTATGCCAATGCTTGTTTATATTGGATTCACTTTGTTCCTATCTTTTTCTAAATCCTCTCTTTTGCTGATTGCATTGACTTCAGCCCCGGCCCACGTTGACCTCTGATCTCTTCACTAATTTCTAGAAGTTCTCTATGCTCTTGGCCAAATCACCTGCTTTAATGAGGGTAAGGTTGAGGGTATCCCACTACCACCCTTCCATTTGATTATCATTCGTGCACATCAGTATTTGATCTCTCAAAACCTGATCATATTTCATTTTCTCCAACTCACATTTCACAGTCAAAGATCTGAGAGCTGCATCATATCCTTCATTGCTCTCATCTGCACCTTGCTTCCTACAATAAAATGTAAACCATGCCAATAAACTATCAATTTTTTACACCTATGTGGTCTCCAACTGTTTAATGGTATAGTCAATGTATTTTAATTAGCCATATTCACCATGGCACGGCGCAGTTTACATTGTTTCAGCCAGTGCTTAATTTGAGCCGGTGCTTTCAGGTGCTCAGCACCGGCACCTCTTTCACAGGGCCGGGGCTACGATTTTTGACCTTGCAGGTGGTGGTCTCAATATTAATTGCCTTTTGTTTTTGCACTCATCTGTCGGTGTAGGTAAAGAAGTAAAAGGCATGACTTAGGGAACAGACAGCAGAGCATGGTTACAGGGTAGAGACTGAGGCAGTGCGCGAGTTTAAAAGTTGGGCACACTGGAGGAAGATGTGGGCTGTGGCCTCCTTGGCAACATTTTCGGCACCGGCACTTCTTTTTTTTACAAATTAAGCACTGGTTTCAGCCCTTCCTCGTTCAAACTATTTTTCAAAATGGACTATTTTTTTGGGTGCAAACACGCTTCACCTTCCAATACTTCTGCATAAGCCAAAACATCTCTTCCCACACAATCCACCCAAAGGGTGGTTCCCCCAGGATATGAAGGACGATCAATCGTGACAGGCTCTCCAACCCCTGCTCTCTCCATGCCCCGCCCTTGCCATCTCTCTCCCCTTGTGCTCAACCACTGACTTGATTGGACTCAAATCAGCTCTCATGATTTTACGTGTTATTAATATATTTTTTTATGAACATGTACTTTTGTAAAGCGCTCTGATACCCACGGATCTTCCCAGCGCTATATAAAACTCTTAAATTAATTAGATTAAGTTATGAGGCTACCGGGCTTGTTGCAAATTTGACCTGTAAAAATTACAACAAAATGCATTTTAGAAGTCCTCAGTTTTGAGATTAGCTGACAAGAGGAACACAATTAAGTAAAACAACAAGGTATTCACAGTTGTCTTTTCTGAGAGCAAAAAAAAATATATATATATATATTAAATTAACAAGTGAAAGCTAGTCACCGTGGTCAAGGGTAGCAATTGTATAAGATCAAACTTCACTGAGAAGGTACCTGAACTATAGTTAAAACATGTCTATGTGTGTACAGTATGAGGAATATCGTGTAATTTTCAAATGATACAGGTACTTAACTGTGCCAGCCAGAAAGCACCACGCTTGTTTATTTTGTATCATCGCTACTGTCAACCTTGGAAAATGTGCCTCCAACCACCAGAAGGGGGCAGTGTTCAGGAGCGGTGCGCCCATACTGACATTTCTCAGATTATCCCTGCACAGCTGGGACCAGGGCTTGACATGGAAAAATAAAAGTATAGATACTCTGTACCCGAGTACCTGCTTGTTTCTGAGAAGTGCCGGTACTCTCTAATTAAAAGTATTGCATTTCTCTTGAGAAGTGCCGGTAGTCTCCCTCTCAAAATAAAACAGTGCTGGTACTCCGTACCGGACAGTACCGGCCCATTTGAAGCACTAGCTGAGACGCACAAGGAGTGGAGATGCAATGCCGTCCCCTTTGCTTTCCAATTGTCAGGGGAATGGTGGCACAAACAACCGAGCACCAATGTGCTGCAGCGGCCTCTCATGTTTGCGACGACCCCACCGCGTGATGTCTGCGAGGCTGTCCAAGGGTTAGAACACGCAATCTAAAATGGCAGCCCTTCAAGTGGAACGCAAATACTTTCCAGCAACTGTCGCCACAGCTGGAGGGATAATTGCACAGATGTGCCATTTCCAAAACTCAGGAAATGGATGGCCCTGCACGAACAGCTCCAGGCTCCTCCTGGGCATGTCCACACTCTGAGGTCCGCACCAGACAGCTCGCATGTTGCTCCCAACCTGCTTGATGCCATTGTCAGAAGAGAGTGGAATTAAAGTAGCGCACTTGTCTTAAGGTTTATTTGGGAAAGGAGTCTTCGTGCAAAGGATGAACAGGTGAGTGGCAGGACAGGACAAACGTTCCCAATATCATTACCTTGCACTTCCAGCTGTCACTTTACTGCCCTCCCCACTCCACGTGCCACAGCATACATCATCCCCTCAATTGCATCGGCCACCATATCGTGAAAAATAACAGGGACCCCCTGTCCAATTGATATGGCAATTCCTAGGGCAGGGAACTACACAAGTGAAATGTATATCCCTAGGCAATGTATACAAAACGTTCTAAATCTCTATATATCCATGCCTATCTAGTGCAAATTAATACCAATAATCTGAGTGTAATAATAAAAGTGGCAAATGGTTACATACATTCAAAAACATATATTTATTAAACTATCAAAATACATTTCATAGTACAAATTAATCTGTCATTCCTTATCTTGTGTATACAGTTATACATACATCAGCATTTTTGTACATATTTAATAAAAACAATAACATATATAAAAACAGTATTTCTTTGTGGCAGACAAGATACATTTCTTCGACGCGCGTTTCGACGCAAACTGCGTCTTCGTCAGGAAAAAAGCCACACGTTGACTTTGTTTTTATACTTTCTTTGTACTTTAAGCAGCAATATATAAGTATTATTCTTTCATGTATGCGCCAGCATCTCTTATATGGTATCCACTGCTGTAAAGATATAATTATATCAAAGGATGATGTTGGTATGTATGTTTAATTTAGTTTCATACAGTGATTTATATCAAGACGCTCCGTGATGTAATGTCCAAGTCCGTTATACTGTATGTATATAATCAGTCCTTTAGTTTATAGATCCTTCGTAATATAGTCGCTTTATAAAAGAGGGTATTAAAATGATGATAGTCTATTGGGCATAGCTTAATTATTTCCCATTGATATCGATACCGACGGCGTCTCAGCGTCCTGCCCGGTCGTTTTCAAAATATTTTCGATATCAACCACCATATCTACTTTCCAAGGTGAGTGCCATGCATGACACGCGCCACACACCACATATTACCAAACAGGAAACTTTTTTTTTTTAAAGCAGTCTGTGTTCCTTAAAAAAACCAATGTCTATGAACAACTAAGATTTTACAATGGGAAACTTAGCGGGCGAGCGGCTAGTGGTCCCCTTGACCACTGCCTGCTTTCCACAGAGGCTGCCCGATACAATTTACACAGAGGAAGGTGCCCTCAAATTACACATTCTCCCTATGCAAGTCAGTTATCACCCCAAAGCAACGATTTGTGACTCATCAAGGATTTGCAATTGTGATTATAAGCCATTTATACAATATAAACCATTGATCCAATTTGGAATAGGACGGGCGGGCCCTTTCACAGCCCTTTCCATTTGTGATTCGTAGAGGATTGCAAAAGCCGCCCTGTAAAAAGGGTTTTCTACACTCAGAAAAGTTTTTTTTTGCAACTGAAAACCCTTCGATTTTGAGAATTGTGGGATTTATGACCGCAAAACGGTTTTGTATATCTACTGCTTTGATCTCATAATTACACGTAAGTCAGAGTTAGTTTCAGGAATAGCAGTCTATCTCCAGTGTTGCGGTTGATGGATTGTATGAAGTCTAAGAAAAGAGGCCCATAAATGTAGGTGCTTGCTATTTCAGTTTTGATGGAGGCTGCTATCATCTCTAGCAACAGGACACTTGGCTTGCTTATCCATCACAGGTTGAAAGATACAGTGTAGGAGAGTAGGATCTGCATTTATGTTGCCCCCCACTTTTTTCCTGATGTATACACTGGTTTCTGGCTATAGCCTGGCTGGGTCCCTGCTAATCAGGGCCCCAGTCTCTCTGTTCTCTCTAAACAACTTGATGTGCATATTAGATGCACTAGTGATTGGATACTGTGGTACCTTATGAGCCCCTAGTATATGGTACCTTAGGTACCTAGGGCATAGGCACTTCACAGGCCTACCAGGGGCTGCAGCATGTAATATGCCACCCCTGGGAAGCATTCTCAATCTGACACCACAGGCCTGCTACTGCAGCCTGTGTGAGGTAGTGTTAGCACTCCTCACTGAGGTATAGGTTCCTATATCTCACCATACACACACATATAAACCTATCAGCCACCCCTATAGCAGGCCCTATCAATCCTGAAGGCAGGGTGCTTGGTTTACTATGTGAGTGGGTGCTTCTGCATGAGCAGGACCCCTCTGCAGCAGGCAGCGTCTATTCTCTGTGGCTGTTTGTGGATGCGGTTAAACCATATACTCTTAAGTGCATTATAACCTCGCGGTAAATGCTAACTTTGGAATGACTGTATCAAAACATGTCGTGTTTGGTGTCAAACAACTTGGAATCATACCCCCACACCAGTAACTGGTGTGGGAGTATGATCCCACCCTTCTAGAGGGGATGATATGTACCCATTGTACTAAACGACAGAAATCCTATAGAGCCCTGGCATCACAAAATGGATGCCACCAGCACAGACACTGGGCTGCCCTCCTGCTGCTGACTGAAACTGGCAGTGGAGGAAGCCCAACAAAAGGCATCCTGTCACAGGGAGGTGTCACCACCTTCCAGACAGGATTTAGTGTATTGGAGCTGGGTGGGTGCACTCTGAGAGTGCTTTGAAGTCCTGCACTGGGGGAGCAGTAGGCTCCTCTGTGCATATGCCAGCTCAAACCGGTTCAAGGGCTACCTGCCCCTGCTCTGGCGCGAAACTGGACAAAGGGAAGTGGGTGTAACCACCCCCTACCCTGACCCTCCTAGAGGAGTGGTCATAGAGCTAGTCCCTCCCCTATCTTCACTATAAGATAGCAAGCATTGCCATTGCAAAGCAGATAACCCTGGACGACGCTCTACAAAGAAGAATCCTGGCCCTTAGACATTCCACTACCTTTGGAAGACAGAAGAATCTCCCTTGGAGTCAAGGAGTGACTCCCCTGCTTGGCAGGCACCAAAAACCTCAATCAACAATTGCAAACTTTCCCGCTCCCTCCGGAATTCAATGTCCCTGCTGCCCCAGAAGTAGATTTCCTGACTTCTCGACAGCCATTGTGAGTCCCCAGCAGAGCTGTGGCGAGTGGACCCCACGAGTGATGAGGAACAGCAATACCCAAGGACCCTGCACTATTGTCAAGTGCAAACCCTAAACAACGTTCTATGAACTTGTGCATTGGACCATGTGTGGCCCTAGCCTCCAGCAGGTATTGCACCAAACATCAGGGGCCTACCCCATCCCGAGTGACCGTGGGCTCCTGTGAAGCATTTCCTGAGGAGGCGTCTTTGCGATCACTTTCCCGTTGGCTATTGGGTCCCCCGAAGACTTTATCATCAACTCAAAGGGCTCTCCTGGTTGCTCCAGGCCTGCCCTAATGTACCCTTGCTGGGTGAGTCCATCAGACCTTGCTGGTCTGCACCATCGACTTTCTTTAGTTTACACAAGACTTGCAGTTGTCAAGGCTTGTTGGCTCCAATCCGGTTGCTGACACTGTCATCAGCTGCAGACGTTGTGAAACACTCGGAATCCAGCTGCTGGTCATCGTTGATCCTTCCTGGACCTCGTGAGCGAAGAGTCAAAACACCATTGATGACCTGAAATCACGCGACATCTGTGGTCATCCATCTTGCTGGCCACCGGTCACTGGCAAGTGACCTTGAACACTGTCCCTTCAATTTTCAGGTCTTCTGCATCTTGAATCCACCTTCGGATTCCACCGGACACTTCTTCAGTCGACGCAAGCAGCAAGTCTTCTTTGGTCTCCATTGAAAACAGCGACGCGACCCGACACCAAAAGACACCTATGCACCCGGCTTCCCTGAGTGAGGTAACTCGTGCACTCCAGTGCCCTAGTGTGTGTTGGCCCTCGAAGTACTTACCTTGTAAGTGGCTTGCTTGTAGTCCTCCTCGAAGTACCCTAGAACTTTAAAAATCAAACCGCGACTTGATCATTATAATCAATAGGGAACCCGCGGCTGTGTTCATACACTGCACGCGTCTCCCGTGGGCCTGTTACTTACCTGCTAACACTGCAGTAGTGAAGCCCCAGCGATTCCCCAGGCCCTAGGCCTTGTCATTTTGCAGGTCGAAATTGTTATACCATTGTTTTAGTATATGGTCTGGTACGCCCCTAGGGCTCCAGCCATATTTGTGCTTAATTTATTGTGAAACGTTGACATTTGAATGTGTACCTGGCTTCTAATCTCATAAAGAGATTAGTAGAGTGTGTCTAGTAATAAATACATATATATTTGATATATATACCTGTGTGGTGTCCTTTCATTTGGTAATTCAAGAGATTATAAGGTAAAACAAGCTGCTTTACATTCCTCTGAGACTTAGCCTGAAGGCTGCTCTCCACAGCTACCACTAGGATAGCTTTCTTTAAAAGGTTGTCTTAAACCTATCTACCATAAGAGTCGAATTGGACTGGTGCAAGGTGGCCACTATAACTAGTGACCAGCATATGCCAGGCCAACTTCTCACATTGGTGGGCAGCATGTGGGATTCCAGCTTGCCATTGTTTTACCAGAAAATCTCTATGTGAATTACTAACTGAACACCACTAAAGGTACTCAAGGTACATATAAAGTCAAGTTTAGTATCAATAAGTTCTACTGAACTTAGAGCTGTTTGTGAAGGGCTAAGAACACCCATGCTACAGCTCAAGCTAGGTTCAGTAGGCCTCAAACTAGTGTAGGTAGTACAACACTGCACAACACTAGAATTTCCTCCCAGGGTGAAGCCAGTGGGTTCACCCAGCCTCAGTACAAGGACATGGCCTACACTGACTTGAAGGCCATGTGTTTTGAAAGACATCTGAGGGTAGGACGGAGTCCCTCCTCACAACACCTGATAGATCTGTTAGTAGCAGATGATCTTAGACTAGCTATAGGAGCTAGTGGATCTGGATCAGGGGGTAGGTCAACCATAGTCTCTGGGTCTGATGATGAAAATCAAGATGACCTGGAGTCTGTGATAGAAGGGCCAGACCCAGAAAGGTCTGAACAGAACAGAGGAATTCTCCCTAAGAGAGCTGACAGAGTGGAAGAAAGGCCTAGGTCCCCCTCAGGGGACTCTGACCATTCATATCACCCTGGAAGAGAATCTGTTCATCAGAGGAACTCATACTATCCCAGAGAGACCTCCTCTGACAGAAGGTTCAAGATGCTCCAGTATGAGGAAGCTAGGCTTGCCCTCAGAACCAAGCAATTGGCCTTAGATAGAGAAGCCTTTGAGCTCCAAAGAATTTCTCAGAAAGAGGGGTTAGATGCCCCTGGTGGCAGCAACAGTGTCCCTAGAGGCAGAGATTACATTCCAGACCATAGGAACCTGTCCAAGGTTGTTCCTCCCTACCAGAGTGGGGATGATATCCACAAATGGATAACTGCTATGGAGAGGGCCTGTAAAGTTCAACAGGTCCCCCAGAAACAGTGGGCAGCAATCTTGTGGCTCTCCTTTTTTGATAAAAGTAGAGACAAGCTCCTCACTGTTAGAGAGGAGGATGCTAATGATTATGAAGCCCTGAAGAGTGCTTTGATAGATGGGTTTGGCTTAACCACTGAACAGTACAGGTTGAAGTTCAGAGATACCCAGAAAGCACAGACTCAGGATTGGACTGACTTTGTTGATTGTGCAACCAAGGCTCTAGAAGGTTGGCTGGTTAGTAGTAGAGTAACTGATTTTAAGGGATTGTATAATCTTATAATGAGAGAACAGATCCTTAATAATTGCCAAAACCAGTTGGTGCATCAGTACCTGGTGGACTCTGATCTGACCTCTCCCCAAGAATTGGGAAAGAAGGCAGACAAATGGGTCAGAACCAGGGTGAGGCAGAAAATGTCAGGCGCTGATCTAGTGCGCCTACCGAAACTGTAACCAGACCACAACTTCCAGAAAGCTTGGCGGTAGAGGGCGTGGCCTCCGCTATTTAGTACGGGAGAGGAGGACCAATCGGAGCGCGTAATCCTGTTCACTTGAATTCCGTTCGGTGGGTTCCGAACGAAACGAAGAACCGCTGAAGCTCGCCAGCGCGGGACGCTAAAGTAAGCGTTGCCGCGTTATTCCGAACCCAGAATTTACCAAGGGTGAAGGAGCACTCTTCAATCGCGGGACGCTGATGCCAAGCGTTGCCGCGTTACTTCGAACCTAGGATTTGCCAAAAGGTGTAGGAGCACTCTGTACTCGCGGGACGCTGAAGCCAAGCGTTGCCGCGTTACTTCGAATCCAGGATTTGCCAAAGGTGAGGGACCCATCGCGGGACGCTGACGTAAGCGCCGCCGCGTTCCAGGAGTTCGGGACTGATATCTAAGCCTCGGACCAAAAGAGGCACTAGGAGCGGACACTTCCTCCCTGGCCGTGGAAGCCGGAGCGGTGCCATTCCCCGCCGGAGCCGCAGCCTGCCAATAGCAAGGTAGAGTCGTTCTAAGGAGGGGCTGCCTTGTGCGGGACATTTCTTGACTTCGACGAAGCCACCAGCCTGGTGTAATAGGGGGTGTGCGTGACTTTAACTCTACCTCACCTAAAGGGCTAAACAAGGGGGTCAGGGAAAGACTATAGTCACTGAGTCGTTTAGTATTGAAGCACTGCAGAACTATATCGGGTGCTACCACCTCAAAGGAGCCTTAAGTCAGGGGGAACAGAACCCAGAGAGCCATAACCAACCTGGGGTGTGTTAGATGAAAGGAGGAAGCCTCTTGTTGTAACTTGTGGCGATTTCGGCAAGGTTATTGGTGTTTGTTGTGTATGAGGTGACACATTGGGGAGACATAGTGAGACCTAATGAGAGTAGGTTACCCAGTGTGGTTGTACTATGTATTATGATTTCCTTCTGTTACAGATATCCCATTCCCCGCTGTTCCCTTCCTAATTCCCCATCCCTCGCCTGATTGCCCTGGTACTCTGTGTTCACATCCAGAGCCGGGGACGTCGGGAGGTGGAACTCTTGTACTTCATTCGCTCCCACAGAATCCACAGAGGATCGCGACAGAATTACGCGCCCAAGAATTATTTCTGTGTGTTCGAGTCAAGCACAAGTATGGCCTCCCTAGACGATGTATTGCAAGCCCTCCTGTTGGTCCAACAGGAATTGGCTGCATCAAAGATAGAAGCAGCCGCCCTGAAGGATAGAGTAGAACGACAGGGGCGCAACCCGTTTGATGCCTCGCCGTCAATATCGCCTATACATGTGAATGTATCACCACCCATCCCCCTGGCGAGCCCGGAGAGGTTCTCGGGTGACCCCCTCAAGATCCAAACCTTCCTGACACAAATAGCTTTACATTTTTCATGCAAACCCGCTTCTTTCCCCACCAATCATTCGCGGGTAGCGTTTGCGATTTCTTATATGACGGGGGACGCTGCCAATTGGGCAGTTCCCTTGGTTAAATACGATGATCCCCTGTTATCCGATTGGAACGCCTTTAGAGACGAATTCGAGCGAGTGTTGGATAGAAGGGCCACCACGTTTTCGGCGGACAGAGAGTTATTGGGACTCAGACAGGGCAAACATGAGTTAGTGACATATCTGACCCAGTTCAACCGGCTCATAGCCGAGACGGCGTGGCCAGAGGAAAAGCGTATGTCCCTGTATTATCAGGGCTTACATGATGATATGAAGGACGTACTGGCGCAGATCGATCCGCAGCCTACTACTTATACAGACCTGATGAACCTCACGTTACGGTTAGACCACCGATTGGCTGAGCGGAAGGGAGAGAGGGTGTTTGGCCACGTCGATAAAACGGAGAGAGGACCCAGGACCACAGGGGTATCTCCGGAGTCTCAGGCAGAACCCATGGAGGTGGGTGCGATCAGGGCCCCGTTATCTAAAGCCGAGAGAGAAAGTCGCCGACTCGCTGGTCTCTGCATGTATTGCGGGAAGAAAGGCCATTATGTTCGAGAGTGTCCGGTTAAACCCAAGAAGAGCGGGTATGCCGGGGCTAAGAAAGTGGCTGTGGCTTCGTTGCCGGCGTTGCCATCAGGTAGGCAAACCTCAGAAGTACTGGAGATGACAACCGAACCTCGGGTTATGCGGTTGCCTTCTTTGGCCGTGATAGAGTCGGTTGCATCCGAATCACACGTAGTGTTAACCATGCGATTGACCGCGGGCGCTAGCGAGCACGAGATAGGGGTGATGATTGATTCCGGGGCCACTGGGAACTTCGTGGATAGTGGGTTAGTACAGCGGCTAGGACTAAAACGCCTTCCGAGAACCAGTCCCGAGATAGTTTGGGCGGTGGATGGGAAGCCTCTTAAATCAGGGCCCATCACAGAAGTCACCGAATCTCTAACCCTGACCAAAGTAGGACTCCTGGGGGATCATGTGGAAAGGGTGGCCTTCAACATCATCGAGGCTCCGCAATACGAAGTGATATTGGGAATGCCGTGGCTGACAACCCATAACCCCACGATCGATTGGAAGCAGAAATTGGTGGAGTTCGACACCGAGTACTGTAGAGAGGAGTGCGCCACGGCGCATCGAACCCATCTTCTAGCCCTCACTCATGGTTTTCACCTCGGTACCGCAGCTGAGAAAGAGACGGTTCTCCCGGCGGCCTATGGCAAGTACAGGGAGGTGTTCAGCGAGAGTAAGGCGGAAACCTTGCCACCACACCGCGTTTACGACTGCCAAATTGACTTAATCCCAGGGGCAGTCATGCCGTCTTGTCGAGTATACGCCTTGTCAGAGCCGGAGACAGAACATTTACGACACTACTTAGACCATTACGTTGAGTTAGGGTTTATTAGACCTTCACGTTCTCCAGCGGCTTCACCCCTGTTCTTTATCAAGAAAGCCAATGGTGAATTACGAACGTGCATCGACTATAGAGTACTGAATAAAAACACAGTGCGCAACCGCTACCCTCTTCCTCTCATCCCAGTCTTACTAGACCAGGTGAAGGAGGCGTCCATTTACTCTCGCTTGGATTTGCGAGGGGCCTATCACCTGGTCCGGATAAGAGAGGGCGATGAGTGGAAGACGGCATTTAAGACGCGGTACGGGCTATTTGAGTACAGGGTGATGCCGTTTGGGCTGTGCAACGCCCCAGCCGCGTTCCAATACTTCCTAGATGACGTTCTCAAGGAATATATTGATAAAACTGCAGTAGTATATATCGACGATATACTAATATATTCCTCAGACCCCAAAGAGCACATCACGAACGTGTCACAAATCCTACACATACTACAAGAGAACAATTTGTTTTGCAAGTTGAGCAAATGCGAATTCAACGTAGAAGAGGTAGAATTCCTGGGGGTGGTCTTGAGTCCGTTAGGGTTGAGTATGGCTGAGAGAAAGGTGGTTGCAGTGCAGGAGTGGCCTATACCGAAGAACGTGAGAGATGTGCAGTGTTTTCTGGGATTTTCTAATTATTATAGAAGGTTCATCTCTCACTTCTCGCAGCTCGTCTCGCCTATCACTCGTTTGCTACGCAAAGGTCATCCGTTCTCTTGGTCTCAGGAGGCCATGCAGGCGTTCTGTGACTTAAAAAAGGCCTTCAACACTGCCCCAATCCTGCAACATCCTCGCTCAGATGTCCCATTCATAGTAGAAGCAGACGCTTCCGACATAGCGGTGGGGGCCGTGCTGTCACAGAGGGAAGCTCTAACAGGACAGTTGCATCCAGTGGCCTTTCTGTCCCGGAAACTGACTCCAGCAGAAACAAACTACACGATCGCCGAAAAGGAGCTCTTGGCCATCAGGAAGGCGTTTCAGGAATGGAGGCACTATCTGTGGGGGGCCAAACATCCGGTAACTGTTTTCACCGACCACCGGAATTTACAGTACCTAAAAACGGCCCGGCATCTCACGCAAAGGCAAATGCGATGGATGCTGTTTTTTGCTGGCTTCGAGTTCATCATCACGTATCGCCCTGGATCAGAGAACAGGAAAGCGGATTCACTTTCACGACAAGACGGGGGGCAAGAACACCGCTCTGAAGTCATCGAGGCCATCATACCCCCAGAGAAGGTGATATGCGCGGTACGGGCAGACTCGTTTCTGGACTCCGTCAGAAAACACCGCACGTTAATGGATTGGCTCCGATGGGAGGAACAGGAGGCGGACAGGCGCATAAAAGGGGGTTTGCCCTTTTATCAGAATCGACTGTTCGTGCCTTCAATGGAGCTACAAAGGCAGGCCTTCGCATGGTGCCATGAGTCCCAGATAGCAGGACACCCCGGTTGTACGAAAACGCAGCACCTGATGCAACGACACTTTTGGTGGGAACACATGAACCAGGACATCCGTCTTTGGATACAGCAGTGCGCGGTATGCGCTCGAGCGAAAGGAGATCACTCGAAGGCTAAGGGCAAGCTGGTTCCTTTGCCGACTCCTGCGGGGCCCTGGCAAACCATAAGCATGGACTTTGTGGTGGGCCTACCGCTGGATCAGGGATGTGATGCGATTATGGTGGTGGTGGACAGTCTCACCAAAATGGGACATTTCGTCCCGTGCAGGAATCTACCCTCAGCCAGCCAAACAGCCCAGTTGTTGTTGTCTCACGTGGTGCGCTTGCATGGATTTCCAGGAGTCATAATCTCGGACAGAGGCCCGCAGTTTGTTGCCAGGTTCTGGAGAACATGGTGTAAGGCACTACAAGTGGAAGCGGCCACGTCCACCGGGTTCCATCCCCAGACGGATGGCCAGACCGAACGTCTGAATCAGACGCTGAAGACGTATCTCCGGTGCTATGCTACAGAGGCGAGTACGTCGTGGGTGTCGCTTCTCTGGTTAGCCGAACTCTCCTACAACAACGCGTGGCACAGCTCCACCAAGGAGTCCCCCTTTCGGGCTAACTACGGATATCATGCCAAGGTGCTCCCTTTATCCTTCCCTGCGGAGGTGCGCGATCAACCTGCCATTTCTGCTCATCTACTGGAGTTGAGTAGGCTGCAAGGCCGCTTGAAACTCAACCTGGATCGGGCCAAGCGGTTGTACAAGGCGTGGGCGGACCGACATCGGCAGGATGGACCCCGGTATCAACCGGGCGACAGAGTGTGGTTATCCACGAAACACCTCCGGTTCAAGCTGCGCAGCATCTTCCATCCTCGTTTCATAGGTCCGTATCTGGTGGTGCGTCGCGTGGGTGCCGTGGCGTACAGATTGGCGTTACCTGCCTCTTTGCGCATCCACCCGGTGTTCCACTGCAGTCTGCTAAAGCCGGCGCTGGGGGCTCGGAGGGTGGCCGCCCCGCCAGTGTTCAGAGATGGTCATTTGGAATATGAAGTACGTAAGGTGTTGGATTCCAGGTTCCGGAGGGGTCGTCTGTGGTACCTCATAGCCTGGAAGGGGTACACCGCTGAGGAGGACTCCTGGGTTCCGTCTTCGGATGTGCACGCCCCGACCGCGGTGCGGTTGTTTCACACCCGTTTCCCGGACAAGCCTGATTCTAGGAGGCGCGCGGGAGGGGAGCATACTGTCAGGCGCTGATCTAGTGCGCCTACCGAAACTGTAACCAGACCACAACTTCCAGAAAGCTTGGCGGTAGAGGGCGTGGCCTCCGCTATTTAGTACGGGAGAGGAGGACCAATCGGAGCGCGTAATCCTGTTCACTTGAATTCCGTTCGGTGGGTTCCGAACGAAACGAAGAACCGCTGAAGCTCGCCAGCGCGGGACGCTAAAGTAAGCGTTGCCGCGTTATTCCGAACCCAGAATTTACCAAGGGTGAAGGAGCACTCTTCAATCGCGGGACGCTGATGCCAAGCGTTGCCGCGTTACTTCGAACCTAGGATTTGCCAAAAGGTGTAGGAGCACTCTGTACTCGCGGGACGCTGAAGCCAAGCGTTGCCGCGTTACTTCGAATCCAGGATTTGCCAAAGGTGAGGGACCCATCGCGGGACGCTGACGTAAGCGCCGCCGTGTTCCAGGAGTTCGGGACTGATATCTAAGCCTCGGACCAAAAGAGGCACTAGGAGCGGACACTTCCTCCCTGGCCTTGGAAGCCGGAGCGGTGCCATTCCCCGCCGGAGCCGCAGCCTGCCAATAGCAAGGTAGAGTCGTTCTAAGGAGGGGCTGCCTTGTGCGGGACATTTCTTGACTTCGACGAAGCCACCAGCCTGGTGTAATAGGGGGTGTGCGTGACTTTAACTCTACCTCACCTAAAGGGCTAAACAAGGGGGTCAGGGAAAGACTATAGTCACTGAGTCGTTTAGTATTGAAGCACTGCAGAACTATATCGGGTGCTACCACCTCAAAGGAGCCTTAAGTCAGGGGGAACAGAACCCAGAGAGCCATAACCAACCTGGGGTGTGTTAGATGAAAGGAGGAAGCCTCTTGTTGTAACTTGTGGCGATTTCGGCAAGGTTATTGGTGTTTGTTGTGTATGAGGTGACACATTGGGGAGACATAGTGAGACCTAATGAGAGTAGGTTGCCCAGTGTGGTTGTACTATGTATTATGATTTCCTTCTGTTACAGATATCCCATTCCCCGCTGTTCCCTTCCTAATTCCCCATCCCTCGCCTGATTGCCCTGGTACTCTGTGTTCACATCCAGAGCCGGGGACGTCGGGAGGTGGAACTCTTGTACTTCATTCGCTCCCACAGAATCCACAGAGGATCGCGACAGAAAACCCAGAACCAAGGGGGTGACACCAAGAAGCAAGATCCTAAAGGCTCAGATAAAGGTGGGGATAAGCCAAAAGACCAGAAGTCTTCACAAGGGCCCCAAAAATCTGCAACTGGTGGGGAGTCACAGTCTACAAAGGGAAAAGGCCAAAAGAAGCCCAGGTGCAAATTCTGTAAACAGAAAGGACACTGGACGTCTGACTGTAACAAGTCCAAAGACCAAACCACCACCACTCCAGCCCCTAAAGCAACTGTTGCCCCTAGTGCAGTCATTGGTGGAGGTAATAACCAGAATAAGGGTGTAGTAGGATTGACCCTGGGTTCTGATGTGGACTCTGGCCTAGTCAGAGTACCAACACAGGCATTGCTAGTTTGTGAGGGAGACCTTGATATGTCCTTCCTAGTGAGCCCCAGTAATCTGGGCAAGTACAAACAGCAGCCTATCATAAATGGCAAACAGGTTTTGGCATTCAGGGACACAGGTGCTAGTGTCACCATGGTGGCAGAGGATCTAGTGGACCCTGCACAGATCATCCTGGGTGAAATGTACCAGGTAACCAATGCAAGCAATGTCAGGACCAACCATAGCCTGGCAGTTGTGAATTTCTCCTGGGGAGGGGTAACTGGCCTCAAAAAGGTAGTAGTCAGTGCAGACCTCCCTGTCGAATGTGTGTTGGGCAATGATCTGGAGACTTCAGCCTGGTCTGAAGTAGAATTATGGACTCATGCTGAGATGTTGGGCATACCTGCAGAGGTATTTGCTGTGACCAGGTCACAAGCCAAAATACATAAAGCTGAACCAGCTCTGGATTCTGAAACTATGGACCAGATGCTACCCAAGAGGAGGAGCAGTAGGGTTAAGGCTGGGCCTTCCCCTCTGTCTCAGATCTCATATTCCCCTCCTGAGGGAGGAGAAGCAGATCCTGAAGAAGGAACTGCCCCAGAGGGACTTGAGCCTGATCAGGATGAGTTCTTGGGGGAAAGGGCACCTTCCAGGAAACATCTGAGTCAGGAGCAACAGTGCTGCCCCTCTCTTGAACTCCTCAGACAGCAAGCTGCTGCTGAGGCTGCTGGGAGTGCTAGTGTGTCCCATAAAGTTTATTGGGATGAGGGACTCCTATATTCTGAGGCTAGAGATCCTACCCCTGGAGCCACCAGGAGGTTGGTAATACCTCCGAAGTTTAGGGGGTTCCTCTTGACCCTAGCACATGACATCCCATTGGCAGGACACTTGGGTCAAAACAAGACCTGGGACAGGCTTGTTCCACATTTTCAGTGGCCACACATGTTTGAGGACACCAAGGAGTTTTGTCGCTCCTGTGTCACTTGCCAAGCCAGTGGCAAGTCAGGTGGCACAACAAAGGCCCCCCTGATACCACTACCTGTGGTGGGGGTTCCCTTTGAAAGGGTAGGGATTGACATTGTTGGTCCCCTTGACCCTCCAACTGCATCTGGGCACAGATTTATACTGGCGGTAGTGGATCATGCCACCAGGTATCCAGAAGCTATACCCCTAAGGACTACCACAGCTCCTGTGCTAGCAAGAGCCCTCATTGGAGTCTTCTCCAGGGTGGGTTTCCCTAAGGAGGTCATATCTGATAGAGGTACAAACTTTATGTCAGGGTATCTAAAAGCAATGTGGAAGGAGTGTGGTGTCAACTACAAATTCACTACTCCCTATCACCCACAATGCAATGGGTTAGTTGAGAGATTCAACAAAACCCTAAAGGGAATGATTAAA
Source organism: Triturus cristatus (assembly GCF_964204655.1). Classification (NCBI taxonomy): domain Eukaryota; kingdom Metazoa; phylum Chordata; class Amphibia; order Caudata; family Salamandridae; genus Triturus; species Triturus cristatus. The sequence continues at coordinate 1,450,483,751 of NC_140591.1, forward strand.
GGCCTCCCAGAAAAGCTTAGGCGAAAATGGGACCTTTTACTTCCCTGCCTTCTGTTTGCATACAGGGAGGTTCCACAGAAGGGGGTTGGCTACAGCCCTTTTGAACTTCTGTTTGGGTACCCTGTTAGAGGACCCTTATGTCTGGTGAAGGAGGGATGGGAGTTACCTCTCAAACCTCCTAACCAGGATGTGATGGACTATGTACTTGGTCTCCGCTCCCGGATGGCAGAGTACATGAAGAAGGCAACTAAAAACCTTGAGGCTAGCCAAGAATTACAAAATGCTTGGCATGACCAAAAGGCTGTCCTGACTGTTTATCAGCCAGGCCAGAAAGTGTGGGTGTTGGAGCCTGTGGCCCCAGCAGCTCTCCAGGACAAATGGAGTGGCCCCCACACAAATGTTGAGAAAAAGGGAGAAGTCACCTACTTGGTGGATCTTGGAACTCCCAGGAGCCCCCTTAGGGTGCTCCATGTCAACAAACTTAAACCATATGTGGACAGGGCTGATATGGGCTTGCTCATGGCATCTGATGAGGACCAGGAGGAGGAGAGTGACCCTCTCCCTGACCTGCTCTCACAGAACCCTGATGATGGGTCAGTTGATGGTGTTGCTTTGGCAAGCAGCCTCACTGAGCATCAGCAAACTGAATGTAGACAAGTGCTACAACAGTTTAGACATATGTTTAGCCTGACCCCGAATCAGACTTCCTGGTGCACCCATGAGGTGGACACTGGAGACAGCCTGCCTGTAAAGAGTAAAATCTACAGGCAACCTGACCATGTCAGGGATTGTATCAGGACTGAAGTCCAGAAAATGTTGGAACTAGGTGTTATTGAGCCTTCAGATAGCCCTTGGGCTAACCCAGTAGTCCTTGTGCCAAAACCTCATACCCAGGGTGGTAAGAAAGAAATGAGGTTTTGTGTTGACTACAGAGGCCTCAATGCAGTCACCAGGACTGATGCCTATCCAATTCCCAGGGCAGATGAACTTATAGACACTTTGGCCTCAGCCAAGTATCTTAGTACATTTGACCCAACAGCTGGCTACTGGCAAATCAAGTTAGCTGATGATGCCAAGGCCAAAACAACATTTTCAACCCCTGGTGGGCACTATCACTTTGTGGTAATGCCCTTTGGTTTGAAAAATGCCCCTGCCACATTTCAGAGGTTGGCGAATAAAGTTCTGACTGGTATGGAAACTTATTGCTCAGCTTATCTTGATGACATTGCTGTCTTTAGTTCCACCTGGCAGGATCACCTGGTCCACCTCAGAAATGTACTGGAGGCCCTGCAAAAAGCAGGCCTCACTATCAAGGCCACTAAGTGCCAGATAGGGCAGAGTCAGGTTGTGTACCTGGGCCACCTAGTAGGTGGAGGCCAGGTTCAACCATTGCAGAGCAAAATCCAAACCATAATGGAATGGGTAGCTCCAACAACCCAGACACAGGTCAGAGCCTTGTTAGGCCTGACTGGGTACTACAGGAGGTTTGTTAAGGGATATGGATCTATAGTGACCCCATTAAATGACCTGACCTCTAAGAAAATGCCAAAAAAAGGTTCAGTGGACAGCTAGCTGTCAAAAGGCATTTGATGACCCGAAGCAGGCAATGTGCACTGCCCCCATCTTACAGAGTCCAGATTATAAAAAGAAGTTCATTGTTCAAACAGATGATTCAGAGCTGGGTGTGGGAGCTGTACTGTCTCAACTTAATGATGAAGGTCAAGACCAGCCAGTAGCTTTCATAAGCAGAAGGCTGACCCCTAGAGAGAAACGTTGGTCAGCTATAGAGAGGGAGGCCTTTGCTGTGGTGTGGGCCCTACAGAAGCTGAGGCCATACTTGTTTGGCACTCACTTCATAGTTCAGACTGACCACAAGCCCCTCCTATGGCTCAAACAGATGAAAGGTGAAAATCCTAAATTGCTCAGGTGGTCCATTTCCCTACAGGGGATGGACTATACAGTGGAACATAGACCTGTGACCCAACATGCCTATGCAGATGGACTCTCAAGGTATTTCCACTTAGAACATGAAGACTCAACTGGTCAAGGTTAGTTTAATGTTCCTGTGTTTGGGAGGGGGGGGGGTTGTGTAGGAGAGAAGGATCTGCACTTATGTTGCCCCCACTTTTTTTCTGATGTATACACTGGTTTCTGGCTATAGCCTGGCTGGATCCCTGCTAATCAGGGACCCAGTCTCTCTGTTCTCTCTAAACAACTTGGTGTGCATATTAGATGCACTAGTGATTGGATACTGTGGTACCTTATGAGCCCCTAGTATATGGTACCTTAGGTACCTAGGGCATAGGCACTTCACAGGCCTACCAGGGGCTGCAGCATGTATTATGCCACCGCTGGGAAACATTCTCAATCTGACACCACAGGCCGTCTACTGCAGCCTGTGTGAGGTAGTGCTAGCACTCCTCACTGAGGTATAGGTTCCTATATCTCACCATACACACACATATAAACCTATCAGCCACCCCTATAGCAGGCCCTATCAATCCTGAAGGCAGGGTGCTTGGTTTACTATGTGAGTGGGTGCTTCTGCATGAGCAGGACCCCTCTGCAGCTGGCAGAGTCTATTTTCTGTGGCTGTTTGTGGATGCGGTTAAACCATATACTCTTAAGTGCATTATAACCTCGCGGTAAATGCTAACTTTGGAATGACTGCATCAAAACATGTCGTGTTTGGTGTCAAACAACTTGGAATCATACCCCCACACCAGTAACTGGTGTGGGAGTATGATCCCACCCTTCTAGAGGGGATGACATGTACCCACTGTACTAAACGACAGAAATCCTATAGAGCCCTGGCATCACAAAATGGATGCCACCAGCACAGACACTGGGCTGCCCTCCTGCTGCTGACTGAAACTCGCAGTGGAGGAAGCCCAACAAAAGGCATCCTGTCACAGGGAGGTGTCACCACCTTCCAGACAGGATTTAGTGTATTGGAGCTGGGTGGGTGCACTCTTAGAGTGCTTTGAAGTCCCGCACTGGGGGAGCAGTAGGCTCCTCTGTGCATATGCCAGCTCAAACCGGTTCAGGGGCTACCTGCCCCTGCTCTGGCGCGAAACTAGACAAAGGGAAGTGGGTGTAACCACCCCCTACCCTGACCCTCCTAGAGGAGTGGTCATAGAGCTAGTCCCTCCCCTATCTTCATTATAAGATAGCAAGCATTGCCATTGCACAGCAGTTAACCCTGGACAACGCTCTACAAAGAAGAATGCTGGCCCTTCGACGTTCAACTACCTTTGGAAGACAGAAGAATCTCCCTTGGAGTCAAGGAGTGACTCCCCTGCTTGGCAGGCACCAAAAACCTCAATCAACGGTTGCAAACTTTCCCGCTCCCGCCGGAGTTCGAAATCCCTGCTGCTCCGGAAGTGGATTTCCTGGTTTCTCGACGGCCATTGTGAGTCCCCAGCAGAGCTGTGGCGAGTGGACCCCACGAGTGACGAGGAACAGCAATATCCATGGACCGTGCACTATTGTCAAATGCAAACCCTAAACAACGTACTTGTGCATTGGACCATCTGTGGCCCAAGCCTCCAGCAGGTCTTGCACCAAAAGTCATCAGCCTACCCCGTCCCGAGTGACCGTGGGCTCCTGTGAAGCATTTCCTGAGGAGGCATCTTTGCAATCACTTTGCCATTGGCTAGTGGGTCCCCCGAAGACTTTCTCATCTACTCAAAGAGGTCTTCTAGTTGCTCCAGGCCTGCCCTCACTTACCCTTGCTGGGTGAGTCCATCAGACCTTGCTGGTTTGCACCATCGACTTTCTTCAGTCTACACAAGACTTGCAGTTGCCAAGGCTTGTTGGCCCCAATCCGGTTGCCGACACTGCCATCAGCTGCAGACGTTGTGGGACACTCCGAATCCAGCTGCTGGTCATCGTCGATCCTTCCTGGACCTCATGATCTGTGGTCATCCATATTGCTGGCCACCGGTCACTGGCAAGTGACCTGTTATGTTATGTTATACATTTATTTTTATATTGCACGGCTACTCCAAAGGAGTGTCCCGGCGCTTTATCAAGGCAGCTCGGAATAAAAACATAACACCATACAGCGAACAACGGAAAAAGAAATAACAGAGACACTAAAGGTTAAAAAGCCAGGTCTTCAGGCTCTTCCTAAAGTGAAGCAGATTAGTAGAGGACCGTAGGGCCAAAGGGAGGGTGTTCCACAACTGAGGGGCCCTCAGACTAAAGGAGCGCCCTCCAGAGCGTGCCTTCCTAATTCGAGGGGTTCCATGATGGAATATCGTTAACATAAATATCGTCAGAAATAAATATCGTCACTAAAATATCGCTTACATTAATATCGTCATCCTATACTTAAACAAGAATTCACACAAATATCGATTTTTTTTTATCGACAACCCTAATATCGTTCACACTAATATCGACAACATAAATATCGACTACTACATTATCGACTTTATTTTAAATAACATTACCTTAGACATAAATATCGACTACACTAACATCGACGACCTATCTGCTTATAGAAATATACAAAAAATATCGTCTTTTTATTACCAACTGGATATGCACTATTCTTTTATTTTACTCACTTTTTTTACTATTTTACTTTACAAAACTATTCACACATATAATTATTTAGTTTTCCTAATACTTATTGATATAAAAATATATACCCTTTTGATCAAAAATAAATTGTATTAAATAGCATAATATTTACCATATTTAGTAATAATTTACTTTTCATTGTTAAAAAACAAATGAATATTGTAAAATATACATTAATATGTTCAATAGAATTATGTATTAATTGTTTATTGTATATTAAAAAATGTTTTTCATTGTTAAATATTTTTCTCAGATGTTAAAAAATGTAAATTTATGTTATGTACATATCGTGATAAAATCAATGACATAAAAAATATGTAATATATTAAATTTTTATAAAAAATATTAAAATTTAATATACTAATTTATGCATAATTGAAACTGTATTTATGTAAAAAACTGCAATATAATTTGTTAGCAAAAATTATGTTAAATGTTTTATAAAATGTTCAAAATCTTTGCAGTAACAAATTAAACTATGAATAAAAAAAAATTAAAACATTTTTATTTCTTTATTTAGAAACTTGTCATATGTATGTAAAAATGTTATAAAAATGTTTTTAATTTATATTGTTGAAATGAATATTACAACATGACATATATTATTCTTATTAAAAATAGTAAATAGATAATGCTGGATAATAAACCATAATAATTAACTATTCTAACTCCAATCCTACGTAAGTCAGGGTAAATGGTGGATAGTAAACCATTATAATTAACTATTGTAACTACAAACATAACATAAGTCAAGGAAAGTGCTGGATAGTAAAGCATAATAAATTACTATTCTAACTCCAATCCAACATAAGTCAGGGAAAGTGCTGGATAGTAAACCATAATAAATTACTATTCTAACTCCAATCCAACATAAGTCAGGGAAAGTGCTGGATAGTAAACCATAATAAATTACTATTCTAACTCCAAACATAACATAACTCATGGAAAGTGCTGGATAGTAAACCATAATAAATTACTATTCTAACTCCAATCCAACATAAGTCAGGGAAAGTGCTGGATAGTAAACCATAATAAATTACTATTCTAACTCCAAACATAACATAAGTCAGGGAGAGTGCTGGATAGTAAACCATAATAAATTACTATTCTAACTCCAATCCAACATAAGTCAGGGAAAGTGCTGGATAGTAAACCATAATAAATTACTATTCTAACTCCAAACATAACATAACTCAGGGAAAGTGCTGGATAGTAAACCATAATAAATTACTATTCTAACTCCAATCCAACATAAGTCAGGGAAAGTGCAGGATAGTAAACCATAATAAATTACTATTCTAACTCCAAACATAACATAAGTCAGGGAGAGTGCTGGATAGTAAACCATAATAAATTACTATTCTAACTCCAATCCAACATAAGTCAGGGAAAGTGCTGGATAGTAAACAATAATAAATTACTATTCTAACTCCAAACATAACATAAGTCAGGGAGAGTGCTGGATAGTAAACCATAATAAATTACTATTCTAACTCCAATCCAACATAAGTCAGGGAAAGTGCTGGATAGTAAACCATAATAAATTACTATTCTAACTCCAAACATAACATAACTCAGGGAAAGTGCTGGATAGTAAACCATAATAAATTACTATTCTAACTCCAATCCAACATAAGTCAGGGAAAGTGCAGGATAGTAAACCATAATAAATTACTATTCTAACTCCAAACATAACATAAGTCAGGGAGAGTGCTGGATAGTAAACCATAATAAATTACTATTCTAACTCCAATCCAACATAAGTCAGGGAAAGTGCTGGATAGTAAACCATAATAAATTACTATTCTAACTCCAAACATAACATAACTCAGGGAAAGTGCTGGATAGTAAACCATAACAAATTACTATTCTAACTCCAATCCAACATAAGTCAGGGAAAGTGCTGGATAGTAAACCATAATAAATTACTATTCTAACTCCAAACATAACATAACTCATGGAAAGTGCTGGATAGTAAACCATAATAAATTACTATTCTAACTCCAAACATAACATAACTCAGGGAAAGTGCTGGATAGTAAACCATAATAAATTACTATTCTAACTCCAATCCAACATAATTCAGGGAAAGTGCTGGATAGTAAACCATAATAAATTACTATTCTAACTCCAAACATAACATAAGTCAGGGAGAGTGCTGGATAGTAAACCATAATAAATTACTATTCTAACTCCAATCCAACATAAGTCAGGGAAAGTGCTGGATAGTAAACCATAATAAATTACTATTCTAACTCCAAACATAACATAACTCAGGGAAAGTGCTGGATAGTAAACCATAACAAATTACTATTCTAACTCCAATCCAACATAAGTCAGGGAAAGTGCTAGATAGTAAACCATAATAAATTACTATTCTAACTCCAAACATAACATAACTCATGGAAAGTGCTGGATAGTAAACCATAATAAATTACTATTCTAACTCCAATCCAACATAAGTCAGGCAAAGTGCTGGATAGTAAACCATAATAAATGACTATTCTAACTCCAATCCAACATAAGTCAGGGAAAGTGCTGGATAGTAAACCATAATAAATTACTATTCTAACTCCAATCCAACATAAGTCAGGGAAAGTGCTGGATAGTAAACCATAATAAATTACTATTCTAACTCCAAACATAACATAACTCAGGGAAAGTGCTGGATAGTAAACCATAATAAATTACTATTCTAACTCCAATCCAACATAAGTCAGGGAAAGTGCTGGATAGTAAACCATAATAAATTACTATTCTAACTCCAAACATAACATAAGTCAGGGAGAGTGCTGGATAGTAAACCATAATAAATTACTATTCTAACTCCAATCCAACATAAGTCAGGGAAAGTGCTGGATAGTAAACCATAATAAATTACTATTCTAAATCCAAACATAACATAACTCAGGGAAAGTGCTGGATAGTAAACTATAATAAATTACTATTCTAACTCCAATCCAACATAAGTCAGGAAATGTGCAGGTTAGTAAACAATATAAATTTTTCTATCTAAATTATTTTTTAGACCCTATTCCCCTATAATACCAAAATAACGCTTCTTCAATATTAATTTAATCATTTTTATTAATATTAAAAAATAAATTTTGTGTAAAATTTTAAATTTCGATGTTAAATTTTGATTTCATGATAAATTTCTAATTTATTAATATTTTATACAATTTTTTAACACTACGGGCCTCATGTAGGTAGCATACCAGTTACCACTTCTAAAATACCGAACGATACCGAATCGGTATTTTAGAAGTGGTAACTGGTATGTAGGTAATGAGTCGGTATTTTTTACCGAATCGTTACTAGTCGGTAATTACCGAATCGGTATTTACCGATTCGGTAATGAGGCATACCTTCCCATTGATGGGAAGGTATGCCTCATTACCGAATCGGTAAATACCGATTCGGTAATGGGGGGAACACATACAAGGGTGGCAGGGTGTCAGATTGACACCCTGTTGCACCCCTGATTCGGCCATGTGTGCACATGTGGCACACATACATGCCCTAAGGGCATGTATGTATGCCACATTGCACACTGCTACGCGCGTAAAAATGCATTTACACATACATTCATTATTTACCACCAACTATAAGTTGGTGGTAAATACCGACTCTTAAACACACACACACACTCCCCCTACATCTCGATTTTGCTTTCGGAATTTACCGAATCGGTAAAATTACCGATTCGGAAAAGTTACCGATTCGGTAACATTACCGATTCGGTATTATTACCGAATCGGTAATTTTACCGATTCGGTAAATTCCGAAAGCAAAGTTTGTCCCCCTACATACCAATGGCCAAAATACCGGTCGGTAACGGTATAATTACCGAAAATCGGCCGTTACCGACCGGTATTTGGCTTCCTACATGAGGCCCTACATTTTTAAATTACTACCCACCCTAATCCCCTATAATACCAAAAACCCGCTCCTAAAATTTTTATTTGAAATTTTAAAATTTAATTACAAATTTAATTTCGTGAACAATTCGAAATTTCAAATTAAAATTTCGATTTCTTAATTATTTTCTAATTTGTTTATATTTTATAAATTTTTTAAAAACCAAATTTTAAATTACTACCCACCCTTATCCCCTATAATACCAATAACCCGCTACTAAAATTTTAACAATTCTTTTGTAGAAAATATTTTTTAACACATATTATTACTAGTAGGAGTTCCCCTATAATAGCAAAAACCCGCTCCTAAAATTTTTATTTGAAATTTTAAAATTTAATTACAAATTTAATTTCGTGAACAATTCGAAATTTCAAATTAAAATTTCGATTTCTTAATTATTTTCTAATTTGTTTATATTTTATAAATTTTTTAAAAACCAAATTTTAAATTACTACCCACCCTTATCCCCTATAATACCAATAACCCGCTACTAAAATTTTAACAATTCTTTTGTAGAAAATATTTTTTAACACATATTATTACTAGTAGGAGTTCCCCTATAATAGCAAAAACCCGCTCCTAAAATTTTTATTTGAAATTTTAAAATTTAATTACAAATTTAATTTTGTGAACAATTCGAAATTTCAAATTAAAATTTCGATTTCTTAATTATTTTCTAATTTGTTTATATTTTATAAATTTTTTAAAAACCACATTTTAAATTACTACCCACCCTTATCCCCTATAATACCAATAACCCGCTACTAAAATTTTAACAATTCTTTTGTAGAAAATATTTTTTAACACATATTATTACTAGTAGGAGTTTTGTAAGTTTTTTAAAAACATAATACATATTTTTTTATAAATTTTATAACACCTTATATTTTTGTGTCGATATTATATAAAACGACATTTTGATCAACGATATTCTGTTCATCGATATTTTTTTATGACGATATTTTTGTCATTCTCACGAAACGATATTTTTTACAACGATATTTTCTATTACGATATTTTTAACAGTCGATATTCTTACCACGATATTAATGCTAGTCGATATTTTCCCGTCGATATTCTATCTTTATACCATTCGAGGAACCACAGCCAAGAACAGAGATTCGGAACGCAAGGATCTGGCAGGGCGGTAAAAGGCAAGCCTGCGTTGGAGGTATTTCGCGCCCACGCCAAAAAGCGCTTTATGCGCCAGCGTCAGAACTTTGAACATGATCCGCTTCCGAATGGGCAGCCAATGAAGCAACTGCAACAAACCGGAGGCTCCAACTCGCCTATGGAGGCCAAAAATAGCGCGAGCTGCAGCGTTCTGCACAACCTGCAGCCGCTGAACAAGATAGTCCGGGAGACCACTGTACAGGACATTAGCGTAGTCCCATCTGGAACCAACCAAGGCCTGTACAGTGATCTTTCTGTGCTCTTCCGAGAGCAGAGGCAAAAACTTCCGGAGCATCTTGAGTAGCCCGAAGCAAGTGCCCGTTAGACCACGAACATGTGGCACCAGTGTCAGGCTATTATCCATCTTTACACCCAAATTCTTTGCCACCAGCGAAGCCAGGGCAGGGGGACACATATCCGTCGGCCACCAGGCCCGCCAATCAGGGTCGAGGGAGCAGCCAAAAAACAACACCTCCGATTTATCTGAATTGGCCTTAAGGCCATTCGACTGGAACCAGCTAAAGACCGACTCCAAGCAGCCCCGGATGTTCTCCCCATCAAAGGCCTGATCCTTCCCACACGTGAAAAGCAACTGCGTGTCATCAGCGTAGGAAACGATCTGGGCCCCAGAAGACTCCACCAGTGCCGCCAGAGGTGTCATAAAGATGTTAAAGAGAGTCGGGCTCAACACAGATCCCTGCGGAACACCGACTCCCAATGGCGGCATCTCGGCGGAGCTCGGAGAGGCCCAGCCCTTGAACACTGTCCCTTCAATTTTCAGGTCTTCTGCATCTTGAATCCACCTTCGGATTCCACCGGACACTTCTTCAGTCGACGCAAGCAGCAAGTCTTCTTTGGTCTCCATTGAAAATAGCGATGCGACCCGACACCAAAAGACACCTATGCACCCGGCTTCCCTGGGTGAGGTAACTCGTGCACTCCGGTGCCCTAGTGCGTGTTGGCCCTCGAAGTACTTACCTTGTAAGTGGCTTGCTTGTAGTCCTCCTCGAAGTATCCTAGAACTTTAAAAATCAACCAGCGACTTGCACCATTATAATTGGGGCTCCCGGTTTTCCGTTTTTTCGGATTTTTACATATAAATACAGACGGAAAACAAGTTTTCCTTCATCTGTATTTATATATAAAAAACGGGAAAATACTAGTACATGTTGCTGTGCTGCCGTCTGGTGTCTCCCCCTCCTTAAAGGGTTAAGAGGTGTCAGCCCGGGCTGAGAAAGCTTCACGGGCACACACAGAGCTGCCAGACGCACCCGAGTACTTCACAGGTCTTTGAAAGACCATTTATTTGTTAATGATGCTTTTTTGTTATTTCACCCCTTTTAGAGCCCCTGCCAGAGTCAGATTAGGAGCCTCTATTCACACCATTGTTGTGTGAGTTGTGGCTCTTGCACCATGTTGTGAACACGATTACAGCAATGGAGCATTTGGTGACAGGGTGGGACTCCGCTCCCTGATGGAATTAGTGGGTCTGGGAGGCAGCAGCTGCCTCTGGGGATGCAGAGCCGGTGCTTGACACGTGGATATAAAAAGTGCCCGCCCTCCCCCCTTTCTAGACGGCAATCTATAACTTTTCTTCCTGTCTCGTGGTCCCTCTACAGCTGATCGCGTTCCCACTTGTGTGGGTACATCAGCTACCATGTTCTGTGATGTCATGTCCATGAGAGCAGCAGTCACTGGTGTGTGTGTGTGTAATGTGACTGATGGTGGATGTATGCGGGGGCAGAGACTGTTATTATTAGATATGTCTCTGTACAGTGTGATCTGGAGCACTGGGCTGCACTGCTGCTGGCTGTACGCTGCTGGGCATCTCGAGAGGGGAGGGGGGTGTGGGAATGAAGGCAGCAGACCGGGCTGTGAGCCGGGAGGGAACTCGAAACAGGAGCGCTGTGGGTGAATACATGTTCTGACACATAGAAGCAGCCGTCTGGCGCAGTGCGGCCCTCTTAAACTCACGTTGGACATCCTCCGCTATGGAGACAGCGCTTCTAATAGCACCATTTAGGTGTTTCTAGTTACACCCTACACCATTCAGCCTTCCATTCAAACCATGGCTCCCCCTTCCTCAACACTACAAACAATCCCCCCCACCCCATACATTCCTCCAAATCCTACTGAGCGTGGCTACCACCCTGCACTCGCCCCAACTCAATGCAACCGCCTCCCATTCAATTCATCCCCACTTTCCACACCAGGTCACCAGGCCTTCACTTCTGTGACACTATCTGCAAATCTTTACACACCCTGCCTCTCCCTCGCCTACTAAAATTCAGGTTTCACAAACTTGTGTATGTTGCTTGGGGTAAAAAGCAACACAGGATTTACACAGAAGCGCCAATTGTGCATCTTTTTTAAAGCTTATTTTTCTACACATTAATACATCACAACATCCTTGGGGGGGTCTCGCCGCTGTTGCATTAGGAGCCCCTGCAGCAGCATGGAAGCAGTTTAAATGGACTCTTTGTTAATTTTCCAGGGTGGCATTAATCATTTCGGACATAGGGCACAATGCTGTCTTGTACGGTGCATCTCCTTACGTCACAGGGCATGGCAAATCTTTAGCAACAGACTTGGAACAGCCAAGACACACCACATTTTCTATTCAAGTAGTGTTACAAGAAGCTTGCCAGTCTCCCTAGAACATGCTATGGGCAGACAAAGGAGTAATAAACAAGCATTTTGAATGCAATAAGTCTTGCATTTACCCAAGTTTACGCTATTGGCATTGTAAATGATAATGCCTTTTATTTATGTTTTAAAAACAAAAACAAAAATAAAAGACATTATTATTTGCAATGTCAATAGCTCCAACTCGTGTAAATGCGAGACCTATTGCATTGCAAATGCTTGTTCTTTGTTGCGTCTGTTTTTCTGTCCTCCTACTTCAAGCACTCACTTAAAAAAACAAGCATTTGCAATGCAATAGGTCTCGCATTTACTTGAGTTTGAGCTATTGGCATTGTAAATGCCAATGCCCTTTATTTATGTTTTGGTTTTTAAAACAGATAAATAAAAGGCATTGTCATTTACAATGCCAATAGCTTAAACTAGCGTAACTGCGAGACCTATTGCATTGCAAATGCTTGTTCTCTTCTGCACACACAAAACATCAACCCTCATAGTGATGGCCAGGGACAGCTTTTAGCGCTAGTGGGGCACAATTGGGTTGCAGTTGAAGTCAGTGTGAGTTTCTCTCTGTGGGGCAGTATGATGTTCAGTGGGGGAAAGGATATGGCACTCTGCCGACGATAGAAACTGCAAGGCTCTGAGACAAATGGCTTGTGATAGCCCTTTTAAGCATATTTGGGACATTTTGCAAATGGCAAAGTTTTCAGGTGAATGTATAGTGTTGACCAATAACAACTGAGCGCATGTGTGCATTGTCAATTTAAATAAATGTGGAAAAATACTAGCTGTAGCGTCGTCTTTTGCTTGTGGCAAAAATAAATGTGGATAAATACAGAAAAATGGCCGAAAAATAAATATGGATAAATACAGACGGAAATGGCAAAAAAATAAATACCATAAAACCGGGAGCCCTAATTATAATCAATAGAGAACCCGCAGCTGTGTTCATACACTGCACGTGTCTTCCGTGGGCCTGTTACTTACCTGCTAACACTGCAGTAGTGAAGCCCCAGCGATTCCCCAGGCCCTAGGCCTTGTCATTTTGCAGGTCGAAATTGTTATACCATTTTTTTAGTATATGGTCTGGTAGGCCCCTAGGGCTCCAGCCATATTTGTGCTTAATTTATTGTGAAACGTTAACATTTGAATGTGTACCTGACTTCTAATCTCATAAAGAGATTAGTAGAGTGTGTCTAGTACTAAATACATATATATTTGATATATATACCTTTGTGGTGTCCTTTCATTTAGTAATTCAAGAGATTATAAGGTAAAACAAGCTGCTTTACATTCCTCTGAGACTTAGCCTGAAGGCTGCTCTCCACAGCTACCACTAGGATAGCTTTCTTTAAAAGGTTGTCTTAAACCTATCTTTCATAAGAGTCGAATTGGACTGGTGCAAGGTGGTCACTATAACTAGTGACCAGCATATGCCAGGCCAACTTCTCACATACAGTTTCTGGTAGCTTCCCTGCATGGGTGATAATGAACTTGTTTGTCCATGTTTGCCTTAGAAGCAGCACGTGCATGAGTACCTTGCTGGCACTAAACCTGAGAGTAAAACATCAATCAATCAATCAGTCAATCAATTAAAGCATTTATAAAGCGCACTACATACCCGTGAGGGTCTCAAGGCGCTAGGGAAGGGGGGACGCTGCTACTGTTCGAAGAGCCAGGTCTTGAGGAGTCTCCTGAAGGTAAGGAGGTCTTCGGGCTGCAGCAGGCGCATGGGGAGGGTGTTCCATGTCTTGGCGGCGAGGTGGGAGAATGATCTGTCGCTGGTGGTCACTCTTCGGATGCGGGGGACGGTGGCGAGGGCGCTGTCTGCGGAGCGGAGCTGGCGGGTGGGGGTGTAGAGGCTGAGTCGGCTGTTGAGGTACGCCGGTCCGGTGTCGTGGAGTGCCTTGTGTGCGTGGGTGAGGAGCTTGAAGGTTATCCTCTTGTTGATGGGGAGCCAGTGCAGGTCTCTCATGTGGCTGCGGCGAGGGATGTCGAGGATCAGGCGTGCGGAGGCGTTCTGGATGCGTTTGGCTCCTGCGTAGAGTGCGTTGCCGTAGTCCAGTCTACTACTGATGAGGGCCTAAGGTCTGATTTACAATATTTTTGACTAGCTAAGTGCAATTTTCTGGTGATGTAAATAATAGATACTGAGACACAGACATCAACAATAAAACTTTGCACACCAATATAAACACCCACACATAAACATATAAGCACATATAAGGTGGAAATGTGTGCCAAGCATCCCGATTTCTACTAAGAGACTAAGAAGAGAGTAGAGAGGTGTGGCTCACTGGTTAGAGGCGGCAGACCCGTAAGCAGAGAATTGGCCAGGGACCAGGGTTCAATTCCCGACGCGGCAGGGTCGTGGACCAGGGTCAAAACGGATTTGATAATTCTCGCCTCGGTACCTACTCTAACCAGGAACACACTCGGCAACTCTGGGCATTAAGCTTGCCTCATCTCTACAACGGCCCTCCACAGACGCTGGGGATGCCTGGTTTCACCTTGGAGATACCCAGAAAGGGACCATCTCACAGGGATAGCCAGGACGGGTTCCCCAGCGGTCTATAGCGCCGGGACACCTCCTCGTGAGGTAGCTGTTCGCGCTCTACAAATATCAGTATTAAGAAGATATTTCTTTACCACGACAATCCAAGAGTCAGTGAGAAGGAGCAACTGCCCCGCTAATACCTGGGGATGTTGGTCCTGTTAGCTCACAGTACTACATCTAAACTCCTAGTCCTAACCCTCCAGAGTTGTTGATGCTGTTGGTAACCTCGAACATGACCACCCTTATTCCCAAGGAATTTGTGGAAACAGATTTAACCCTTTCGTTTGTCACTTTTGCAAAGTTTTACAAGGAAAAGAAACAATAATACATTTTTAAATGTTTATTGAAAAAGCTAATCCTTGTAAATAAAACAGGAACTGTGATAATTAGCAGATGAGATACATCATTGTTATAAGCATTATTAGAATGGTGAAAAACACAAACAATTCAACCATGTTAATTGTTCCTAATATGACTCCTATCTATTACTATTAATCTTACACTAGTGAGAGTGTTGTGGGAGTACCCTTCTTCCAGACTCACTTGGTGTAATGTCTCAGGAAGTCGACCTCAGTGCATTAACTATTGCATTCCATCTGAGTGTGCAAGTCTGCACACATCTTAGCTTGTGCAGCTATCTTCCTTCTTAGAATGAATGTCGGGACCTGCAGGACTGGATTTCATTCACAGCGCTCTGCAGCATTCATGATAACTCCGGTGTGAAGTGCTTCTCACCAACTTCAAAATGGACCCAGTTTAAATAATAAAACTCCAGTCTCATCTCATTCTGCTAGAGATGTGGGAAAACATCTTTACGAGTCGCCTCCTATGAACACATAATAAAGCAATAAATCAAGGACATCGCGTTCTAGTAAGTGTGTCTCTGTAACTAACACTGCAGACAGCAGAACAACGTCTACCAAAAATAAATGTGCGCATAGCATATTCTCGTGTTAGTGAAAAACATGTTTTAACCACCATCTTATAAAGATGCTAAGTTTAAAAAAAACTAAAATGGAGACTAAATATAATCTCTTTAACCCCTTGCGTGCGCATGACGGAACCACGCCGTCATGAGCCACGGGCGGCGTGTGCTCATGACGGAGTGGTTCCGTCATGCTGCGGCCGCTCCGCCCACGCGTCGCTGATTCCCCGCCTGTGCGGGCGAAATGAAGAGTGGGCGGAGTCGTGACGGAACCACGCCGTCATGAGCACAGCTCGCCCGTGATTCATGATGGCGTGGTTCCGTCACAAGCATGGCGGCGCCGCGTTCACCCCGCACCCCCCAGCGCCACGGCGGAATTTGCGCCGCGGCGAAGGGGTTAACACCACAAGCTCAGCACCCAAGGACCATTGCAAAAACAACAGTTGATGGACAGAATGTAGAACAATGTCATACATTCACCCCAGTACAGAGATCTGCGCCTAAATCCATCGTTTTTTTGCTCACCATGCCATTCCAGTTTGAACCCAGCCATATGCAAATCAGTCTTGACCCTGTGCCTCATGGGAACAGTCCAGCCCGAACTGCCAAGTGCCAGCTCAGAAGGACCTGCACTCAACTGGATCTGCTCCTTCCTCACAGGAAGCATCCAAAAAGTAACACTGCCACCATTGGCATTGGAGACCGAGGCTGATCTGCGGAGTCCCCCAGGGATCCTCAGTCCCACCCTGTACAACGTCTACATGACTCCGCTCGCCACCATACTCTGTTCAACGTCTACATGACTACTTGCCAACATCTTACGATACCAAGGCATCACCCTCATCTATGCCGATGACATCCAAGTCAGTCTCTCCTTGATGGACAAGACAATCACCACAAGACCCAGATTCACCAATTGCATGACCATGGTAGCAAAATGGATGAGAAACAACTGCTTGATGCTCAACTCCGACAAGACAGAAGTACCGGTCTTTGGAAACAGGACTTCCTCATGGGATGCCAGCTGGAGGCCGACAGAGCTAGAACCAACACCAACACCCACCTACAATGCCAGACATCTGGGGATCATCCTGGACAACTAACTCAACATGACAGTACAAGACAACGCATTGAGCGCAGCTTGCTTCCACATCCTGTGTATGCTAAGAAAAATCTTCAGGTGGCTGCCACAGAACACCAGATGCACTGTCATTCAAGCACTCATCGCAAGCAGACTCGACTACAAGCAGCTCCTACACAGACTTCAGACCATCCAGAATGCTGCTGCAAGACTCATACTCAATCTCAGCCACAGCCACTTCTCACCCAACATCAGAGAGCTCCACTGGCTCCCTATTCACAAGTGCAGCCAATTCATACTCCTCATTCACACATAAAAAGCACACACAAAACTGGGCCGGCATACCTGAACAGCCGCATACACTTTGACCAGCTTTCCAGACCCCTACACTTAGCCTTACTCTCACTCGTGCACACCCCATGCGTTCACAAAAGCAGAGCATGAGGTCACTCCTTCTCCTAAATAGCATCCAAATCATGGAACGACCTCCCACAATACATCAGAGCCTCGTCCTCACTTCTCGAGTTCCGGGAAGCTGTAAACCTGGTTCTTCAAAAATCTGTACAAGGACCACATGCCTACACACCTGCTCCATTACCTAGATACCCTCATGGGTGATTAGTGCGTTATACAAATTGACATAACATAACTGCATCAGAAAAGGGCTTGGGTACCACAAATGTTAATATTCAGCACAAATTTGATCATGACATTGTCTCCAGGTACAATGCTGCTGTGAATGAATTATATCTTGACTATTTTCACCTTCTTATATACCCTAGAAACTGTGGTTTTCCTTGCATACAGTATGGATAAGTGGGAGTGATCTTTCAGTGCCAGTGAGTGCTCGGTGATGTAGCACTTAATGCTTGAGGAGACTTTTTTAGTGTTTCCTTGACTTTCAGCTGACTTTTCTGAAATTGCCTCTCTGCCCTCAAGCAAAGCAGTCACTATAAAGAATGGGATCATCACCACATCTTGCTCATTCTTAATTAGTCCTCTGTGATAGCCACAAAGTGTTCCTTACGTGTGAGGGTGATGAGCTGCCTCTGGACTTCCTTCACTTCTGTCTGGACACTTTAATTGTGGGCCGCATAAGCTATTACAAAAATGTATTCCAGTTTTCTACGTTTGTTCTGCGTTTTCATTCTGACACTTGATTTCTCAGTCTCTAATTACTTGTGGTTTCGGGCCTTCCCAATTTCTGTATTTCTCAAATTCTTGCAGGGTTTTTAACAAAAGCAATTTACACTTTTTTTTTTAAAGTATCTTTATTGGCATTTTCAATTTTTGCAATACAAGTCTTATAAAATAGGCATATTCAAAACCGTCCTAAGTACAGTTATCGGGATAGCCACAACGCATAATATTTGCCATAGGTCACAATACATGGCCCGTCCTACTCAATACTTGACAGTGTGCAGTGTAGGGCTAACCACCAATCTACCAGGGAACCCAAATAACAATTCGAATTAGCAAAATTCCACTTCAATTATCGAAAACATAATTCCAATAGCATGATAATAAAATAACTCCAAAACAAATGGTCCAACTGGGGCAAAATAAATGGAAAAAGGAGAAAAAGCAACAAAAAAAACCCAAATAAAAGACCTTCTTCAGAGGAGGAAACATATCATGTACATCTATTTCGGCTTGTGGTGGGGGAATTTTATAGAAAGAAATTACAGCAGAGAACAAGCAGGTTGACACATAGGTGAGAGGCCCATAGCTACCAATAAAGGCGCCTCCTCCAGGTTACACAGATTCTGTAAGCTCTTACTCACTCAGCAATTGGACAAATTGCCCCATCAGGGCCCCGAGCCTTCTAAAGTAGCGGTAGGTGACGCAGGCTGAGACGCCCCTGGGTGTGCATCCGTATTTGATTCGGGGCCCGAACCCATCCCCCTCTCCCCCGGTCCCTCTGGATTCTCCCAGGTCGCCAGCACTTCCCTCCATTGGCCAGCCATGGGGAGCTTCCTCATACCCTTGGATTCTTCCCAACTGAGTGCTCTACTCTCCGCTCCACCCCACACAAAAAAATCTCTATGCCAGGTCGCGAACCGTGGACCCCTGGCAGATTTCCATTCCAGTGCAATACGGCGTTTCGCCAGTCCAACCGCTAGGTCCACACAAGTCTGTTCCCCACCTTACACTTCGGTGGCCTAGGAAAAAGACCCAAAATGCAAGTCTGTAATGTGAGAGGTAAATCTCTGCCCAGTACTTCAGTTAGCTTACTCAGGACTGCCTCACAGAAAGGTAGCAAGGCACCACACTCCCAGATCATGTGACCAAAGTCCGCAACTGGGTGAGAGCATCTTGGGCAAGAACGAACCTCACCTCCATATGTCACATTGAGTCGATGTGGGGTCATGTAGGCCATATGCGTATAATTAAACTGAATATATTTGAGGTGGGTGTTTCGAGAGATTTTCTTGGGATAACGCAAGACCCTTCGCCATTCCACATCTGTTAACTCTTTACCCCCAATCTCATCCCATTTAGCACGTAGTCTGGTCAAGGGGCGTACCAAGGCCTCCTGGAGGGCCACATAGAACCATTTCCCAAGGTGCCTCGCCGTGCCGAGTGTGAACAAGGCGTGAAGCACCGGATGTGTTTCCGGTTCGTCTCTACCCACCTCCCACAACTGTGCAAAAGTTCGGACCAAGGCTTCATAATGCAGAAACTGGCCAGGGGGCAGACCACAATCCTCCCCTAGGCCAACGAAGGGAATTAGGTCCAAGAAACAATCTCCAACCCCGTCTAGTCCCACATCTGTCCAGGAGGCCAGTTGCTCAACGGTAAAGAAAGACTGGGGGTCGCCATGCGGCAGGCTCACCAGGGGCAGCACCGGGGTATATTTAGCGGTCTGCCGTCCTCAGTTCCCACATCGCCGCCAGGCCTGAAAGGCAGTGCATTGTAGTAAAGAACAGTAGGGTGTAAGTGTCCTAGGCCGTAGCAATTTTGCCATTACCAATCTAGGACGGGTATCCGGGTGTGCCAAGAATGTACCTTCCTCATTTACCTCTTCTATCCACTGCACCAGCCACTGTAATTGACCAGCTAGCATATAATATTCAAAATTCGGCACACCCAGACCACCCTCAGCAGCCGGATGCTGCAGCGTTGCCAGCGGCACCCGGAAACGGCCATCTGCCCACACCAGATCCCAAAGCAGAGCATTCAGGGGGCGGAAACACCGGCTAGGCATGAGGACAGGAAGATTGACAAAAATGTACAACAAGCGTGGAAGCATGACCATTTTGGATAAAGAGACCCTGGACATCACTGGCAGCCGCAACGTACGCCAAAACTGAACACTCCCTCGTAGGGATCCCACCGCCTTTCCGAGATTACCCTCCTTCAAGTCATCTAATGAATGGAACACTTGTATACCCAGATAAACATGTGCTGAGCCCATACAATATCGGGCGCCAATGCGTCCGGCCTAGGAAGGGGGCCTGCCACAGGGAATAGGTACGTTTTCGCCTTGTTAACCCGCAAGCCCAAGAGGCCAGCAAAATCTTCCAATATTTGCATTACCGTCGGGGCGCCCACCACAGCATCCCCAAGATACACCAGAAGATCATCTGCATATAGGGAGATGTAATGCATCTGCCCAGCAGAGTCCAGTCCAATTTCATTACCCCCTTGACGCGATCTCTCGGCTATAGGTTCGATCGCCAAGGCGAAAAGAAGGGGGGAGCGGGGGAACCCCTGTCTGGTCCCTTGAAACACATCGTATTCCCTGAATATTGTCCTACCCGTTCAGACCCTGGCAGAGGGCGCCGCATATATTAACCGCATCCAATGGATCCATTCGTCTTCTAACCCCATGCACCTCATCACTTCCAAAACTTCCATCCCACTGTATCGAAGGCCTTTTCCAGGTCAACAGAAAGCACCGCAGCTCGAGGGTGAAGCGGAGCATCAGCATGGTACAGTACGGAATAAAGCCTACGAAGGTTATAGGAGGTGTTACGGGTAGGTATGAACCCATTCTGATCTGGATGCACAAGCACCTTCATGTGAGGGGCCAGCCTGCCGGCCAACACCTTGCTCAGGGCCTTGAAATCCAGGTTGAGCATGGAAAGGGGCCTATAATCCTTGACTCCGTCCCTCGGTGACTTGATTTTCGGAAGAGGGATTACGAGGGCGCTCCGAGTGGAGTCAGGTAGAACCCCAGCCTCATAGGTATCTGCATACAGTCGGACCAATTGTGGCGCTAGTATATCAGAGAAGCGCTGGTAAAATTCGGCCGGAAGGCCATACCAGCTGCCAACGCATGAATGGCGGCTTTAATTTCTTGCAAGGTAATTGGGTCACCCAGCTCCCCCCAATCCTCTTCTGCCAACACCCGAAGGGGCAAAGGGTCTAAAAACTCTCCAATCACAGAACAAGGGACCTCCGCCGGAGCCGTATAAAGGCGTTCATAATATGCGGCAAAGGAATCATTAATGTCATCGGGGCAGTACTGCACTCCACCAGCCTCTGTATCCAATTGTGTAATAGGGGAGCCACCCAGTTCAGGTTGGATCAATCTAGCTAAAAGACAGACCGCTTTTCCTTCCTCTCTCTGCACTTTGTCAAGGTATTCAATATAATTGTAACAACGTGAACGTTCAAGGGCTGCATTATAACGTGCCCGCGCTTCCTGCAATGCCAGTGGGGCCGCCTCCCCTGTACCTTGAATGTTATCTAACCTGCGAATGTTCTCTTCCAAAGTGAGGACCTCCTGGTGAAGCTCCCTATAGACCCCTGTCGCTTGTCCTAGGCAATGGCCCCTCACCACCACCTTGAATACTTCCCATTCCACCCAGACTGAGGACGCAGTGTTGGCATTGATGGGGAAATATGTCTCAAGAAGAGTATCTAGCGAGGACCGAAATGTGTCATCGTTCAGCATTGCTGGATTGAGTCTCCAAGTGGGAACAGGAGGACACCGCCCCAGCGGTTGGTGTGTCATCATTAATAGCCTGTGATCCGACAGTGTACAGCCCAGATATTCTGTGCACGTGATGGTACTATTGAAAGCGGGGGAGCATACAAACATGTCAAGGCGCGTATGCATCTGGTACACTGGGGAGAAAAAGGAAAATTCCTTATGACTATTGTGCTGTAGCCGCCATGTATCTTCTAACCCCCAGTGTGCCATCCAATCCCGGAACCCCAGAGTGGTATGGCATGCAGGAGACCCCATTAAAGGTGGGTGTGACTGGTCTACAACAACATCCGCAACACAATTGAAGTCTCCCCCAAGGATTAGATTGCCCTGTACACTACCCGCTAAGGTAGCAGAAAATAGGTCCAGAAAGCCAACCTGAGCCTGATTAGGGGCATAAACATTTCCAAGCGTAACCTCACGCCCTGCCAGTCTCCCCGCCACCAGGACATATCTGCCTCCCTCATCCGACCATGCTCTCTTTGCTGCAAAAGGAACTCCCGGTTTCACCCGAATCAGCACCCCTTTGGCAAAGGCGGAGCAGGTGCCGTGAATACCTGCCCCCTCCAATGTCGTTTCAGTTTCCCACCTTCCTCACAGTTTAAATGGGTTTCCTGCAAGAGTGCTTTGTGTATGTCCCTACGTCTCAAGTAGGAGTAAATATTATGACGCTTCACCATGGATCCCATCCCTCTAATGTTCCACGTTAGGAACCATATATGCTGTTGAGCCCCAGCCATTCCTGCTGTAACACACCAAGAAGCATCCCGGCCCCCGGGTTCCCCACCCCACCCACCCACTGCATGTAATTTTCCACCCCTCTGCAGTCATTCCAGGTCATAAAAACAACAATGGAAAAAAAAAACATGGTGGTCAACTCCTCGATCCCAGGGCGGTCCAACAACGGTCAGCTTCCCAAACATCTTATGTAACAATACGTGCTAAGTGAGGTCCCAACCTAGTGAGGCACTCAACGGGGGGAAGGCTAAGCAGAGAAAAGCAAGAAAGGACTGAAAAGAAGTGTTCCTCTCAGGGAGAGTGCACCAGCCTACAATAAGCAAGTCACAGCACAGGGCTCAAGACAGACCACATTCAAACAATAAGTCTCTAGTTAGCAGTTCCGCCCCAGGTTACCAGACATATCAGATGATGTCATCCGCCGAGCGAGGCGTCACTTCAGGCATCTTCACACTATCACTTTGGGAGGTGTCAGTTTCATTGTCGCTGGACTCTCTAGAGGTGCCGGTCCCTGCACCCGGAGCTGAGCCCTGACTCCCCATCAGATCAACCCCAGCCCGCAGAGCCTCCTCCCCCTCTTTCTCTGTCTGTGATGTAGACGGCTTCTTGGAGGCCCCCTTGTGGAGGTGCCATCTTAACCGTTTCTGTTACTCCTGAGGCTGCTGCCCATCACTCCTAGTGTCGCCAGACTTGGACTGCTCGCCCCTGTAGATCTCAAACCAGTCCCATGCATCGCTAGGGCTATCAAAATAATGAGTGATCCCATCCAGTATGACGCGGAGGCGGGCCGGAAAAATCAGGGAGAATTGAAGGCCCTCCTCTCTTAAGGCTCTCTTGACCTCCAGATATGAAGACCCTTTCCTCTGGACTGCCAGCGTGTAATCTGGGAAGAGTGAGACTTTACTGTTATCAACAGTGAAAGGGACGTCCACTCTCGCCTTCTGTAAGAGGAGATCCCTATCGCAGAAATGGAGCAGACGGGCCACCACGGGACGTGGGGGTCTCCCTGGTGCCAGAGGTCTGGCCGGCACCCTGTGCGCACGTTCAAGAGTGCAGAAGGAGGAGAGGCCCTCCGGCGCCACAACAGATTTAAACCAGTTCTCAAGGAAGGCCACCATATCACCGCCTTCCATTCCTTCCGGCAGGCCTAGGACGCATACAATGTTCCTCCGGTTGCGCCCTTCAGCATCCTCCGCCCTGCGTTCCAATTGACCCACTCTGTCCGCGAGGGCCCCCACCTGTTGCTCCAATACCTTATGTGCAGGAGCCAGCTCTGCTACGGTAGACTCCGTCTCTTTGACCCTCTCCGACAGTTTTTTGTGTTCTTCGCGCAACAGGCCAAGCCTCACTGCGACCGTAGTAATGTCTTGGTGGAGGGTGGCTTTGGTGTCTGCAATCGCCTCCAGGATTTTGTTGAGCTGCTGCTGAGTTGGGTCATCTGAGTTGGTCAGTGACTGTTCTTGCGTGCTATCTTCCGGGTCCATTGTGGCGCCGGTCTGGCGACCCCTTGGTTTCCCCATGGCAGCAGACAATCCCCGGTGGGATCTGCGCCCTCAATGGGCACCACCCTCCTAGCTTCGAGTCACCAAGGGCCACCCACAACGGTGAAGCAGTCACTGCAAAGCGCCGAGCGGGTACGGTCCACACACCCCGCTGTCCCCAGTGTTCAAAGACTCACCCCTGCTCACTCCAAGGATCGGCCAGGGGGCCCCCGTCATGAGGTAGGCCCGACCTCCGCACTCATATCCGTCTCCTGAGTTCTGGTCACCCCCCAGTGGCCGGGCCGCAGACCTCTGGGTCGTCTCTCGCTAGGGGTCACTCCAGTCCGTCCGGGGGAAGGTAGCTTGAGCCCCCGCAGGCGCCAGTCCAACACAGAAGAGACAGGGGCACCTGTTGCGCACTTTTGCCGGCCTCCGCCCTCAGCGCCAACTTCCGGCCGTGTCCCCCACTCCTGCGTGCTCTGGGCTCAGTTGTCCTGTCCCCCAATCAGGTCTAGGGCTCTTTGTTCGATCCGGCTCCTGGTGTCTTGTTCAGGGTGACACCATCGTCAATTCAAGCTCATTCCACCGACGTAGGCCCAGGGCCTCCCAGGAACCGTGCCCCTGCCCTAGAGTGATATTGTGCTAGGGTACGGCACACTCCGTGGCCCAAGGGCAGTGTGCATTCCTCCGATGCTGCCTCCGAGCGCCCCCTCAATCATCCGGCGGCCGTCACGCAGCTTTCCGGCCGGGAGGTAAATTAATACTGCGGCCGCCTCAGGAGTCAGCGAGCACGGCCGTCATCAGCCCCACCGCGTCTGCAGCCACGTCTAACTGCACGGACCTCCGGGATCCTACAAAAGCGGAGCAAGTGCCCTCCTGATGTCCTTCAACACCCGACTGGGAGTAGAACTCTTAAAAGTGCCCCGGCTGCAGGTTTCAAAAGGAGAAATGATTGGCTGGTGCGGAGCTCCTCGCTCACTCGTCCGCCATCTTCTCCGTTCAAGTCACACCCCCACAAAAGTAAATTACACTTGTGAGTAAATTTACATATTTAATTTACTCTTACACTTTCAAGTAACTTTAATTCTTTTGGCTATTCACAAAATCTGGATGTAAAGTTACTCAAAAAGTGTAACGTACATATCTCAATCCCCTGAAAAAGGTGGTGGAGCCTAACTTATAGGTGTAAGTTACTACTAAAAAAGAACAATACTACGTCTAGCACCACACATGGCCAACCCCTGGTAGTGCAACTCCATCCGATATAAAATAATAGAGGTAGGAGCTTAAATTAAAACTCAATTTTCGGAATATGTAAAAATATAAATAAATATACTTAAATGTTAAAAATAATTTAGTGAAATAATACATAAAATATTGAAACAATTTCTTTGCATTTAACAATTAATTGAAATCTTTTACATTGAAAATTGAAAGTTTTAAAACAATCTGTAAATGTGAAGAAATTTGAAATGGGAAACTGAAAATTAAGTTGCCATGATTAGCCTGATTTATGGGTGCAGCACAAGTACAGCACACGTAATCTAGTTTGGGTGATAGGTGGCCTAAATTGAAGAAGCACTGGTAAGTGCTGGAAAAAAAGAGTGCACGAATTAGGAGCAAAAAAGAAAAATTGATTTGCTAGAGTGTAGCTTATGGCATCATCTTTTAGAAATAAAACACAGGGCTTAACTTAGAGTTTGGCAAACAGAGTACTCCGTATTATTAATTGAGCACTTAATGGTGAATATTGTGCCTGATTTGTTACTGATGTTTTTTGAAAAATGTAGTAAATATACAAACAAAAAAACAAAAGGTTTGGGGAATGGCTGTCAAAACCTATGACGGCCATCCACCAAACGTTTGGAACATTTACACGAACTGCTATGACAGAGTACATTCCTCCAAACTGTAAATTTACCCTTAAATTTTAAAAAGCTCCAACCTTCCTTTTCAAAATAACATTTTCACAGATTTTATTGTTTGTGAATTAAATTAAATATATTTAGAGGAGGGCGGAGCTCGTGGAGTTTATACTCAGCGGAATTCTGCAGAGTTTCTGAAAACTCAGCAACATTCTGCTGAGTTCCGTGAGCAGGCAGAGTAGTCCTGGATTAGCACAGTGTACTGGTACCACTGATGTGCGGACCTCGGCACAGCAGTCTAATGGTCTTTTTAGAGATGCAAAGCCTTATTTGAGCTGTTGTTTAACAGCAGTGGTTGTAAATGAGATCTCAGATGACTAACTCAGGAATTGTTAAAGAGTCAGGAATGAATGTTCACTCACCGAACACAGCTACACTACACATAAATAATTATCGTACAGCGCAGGTCGGGAGTTTGGATTACTGTGTTTAAATATACTGCAATCTGCAATATTGTGAGTGAATGCTTTGCTGACATATGGCTGTCGGATTTTAACTGTGTGGTTCCACATCTGGCGATTGACAACATCACATGGTACAATGCAATGCTTGTCCCATGCCGTTTGAAAACATTGTCATCACCCACAGCTCCTTCAGGGGGAGTTTAATTTAGGGGAATGGAGGAATGGAGGTGCATAATAATAACCATCCAGAAGAGGCGAGAGGGGTAGAGGTAACACAACTTTCTAAAGGCGGGAAGAAGGTGCATATCAAAAGACCTCTTAGATAAAGTCTCTAGCCCCCTACTGGTAGAGAAACAGAAGCCATGACAAAGGGTTGGAGGAATGGCTGCAGATGCCTTCTAAAAAATGTATACAATCTATGTACAGAATGGAGGCTTAACCCATCGGTGTACTTACCCATTAGTGTGGCCACCCAAGGTCTTCCTTCCGCACGGCCCATTCTCCTCCTTTCCCGCTGACCGACCCCTCTCTGTTGCTGCTTATCAATTAGCAGGCCCCCATCGCTCTGGAGAGTGCGGTGACACTAGAGAAAGTTCCGCCAGTCACAGAGCTAGAGAGGGGTCGGACGTCAGGCCAATCCACCAATTGCTGAGATCACTCGGGGAGGGATATCCGCTTAACTGAAAATATAGGCCTTTATCGGCCCAGGACAAAAGGAAGGAGGTTTGCATTGCAAGCATTACCTTATCATAACAACAGAAAAAGGACTACAATGTGGAAGAGAGTTAGGGAGTACAACAATGTCTATAGAAGATGGTGAAAATAAACTATGGAACAGCAGCTTGGGGCGCCACGCTGGTAAACTCCTCTTCGTAGTGGAGGCAGAGTTTTTGCTGAACTCCACGATCTAAGCGCAGCATGGAGTGACAAAAACTCTGCAAACTCTGCTGTTGGAGTGGAGTTTCCTTCCCAGGCCTAAATATTTCTTATTTTACATTTTTGTTTAAACTATACTTTCTACTTTATTCTGAGGGTCATATTGAAGAAAGTGCTTAAGCGGGGGTTCCCGGTTTCAAGCAGTGACTGAGTGAGGTCCACCAGAAAGTCAAAAGGTAAAGAACAGCTGGCATACATCAAACAACAGTGGTAACACTCCATGGCATAGAGTCTGTCAATGCAGGGAGAAAAGAGATTTCAAGGTGCCAAAACCTCATCTTGGCAACGATAGTTCTTGACGACACAAGTTCCCCTTTTCTTTGAGTAACCTGCATCTCTATCAGCAGGCTCCAATGTGAGAGGGGGACATGGACATATGTGAAATGTGCTATACATCTAGCAGTGCACACAGGTTGTTCAGGTGATTCAGGTGATTTTTGACTTGAAATACTTTTGTCATTGGAAATCCTGTACCAGAACAGCATACCTGTAGCTGGTCCACGTTAAGATACACATTAAGATTTGTGTACTGTGGGTGTGTGGCCAAGATGACAGCCGCATCGGACGCGTTTTAATTCAGCTCCGTGCGAGGCGCGCCATTTCTCCGGAAATCCAGTGACATCAGCCCCTTACCGGTGCAATCCCGTACTGCCCATCCCACGGCGGCCTTCTGTGGTGGGGGTTGGACGGGGCTGCTATTCGTTGAGGCGGGCTGTGGGCACCATTGGTACCGGTGGCAGGTGGCCTAGGGAGCCTCCTCTTGCTGGAGGTGGCTGCTCAGACGAGTGTTGTGCCCAAAGACTACGGAAAGACTCTACCACTTGAGGGACCACGGACCGCGGCCCCTGGGCCGGTGGCCTGCACCACGGGGAGCAGCAACGCCTTGAGAATCCTGGCAGTAAGATCCCTGGAAGGACCGCTGTAGGCCGCGACGGAGCAGGGTGGGCTCGAAGGCCCGGGAGATGGCCCTACTGGGCAGTGGGGAGAGCGGAGCTTATGGAACGCTTGGTGCAGGTGCAGCTGTTGGAGGGGCCGGCACGGAAGCCGTGGTGGAGGTTGCGGCGAAGAGGCCCAGTGGAGCACTGGGCCTGGACTCTCTGCGCACCTCTGAACTGCCTGCAGCTACGGGAGAGGCTCACCTTCTGCGGAGGTAAAAGACAGAGGAGTTGTGCTGACGCCCAGGAACGGTGGCCGACAGGACCGGGTAGGGCTGAGCTGTAGCGAATCAAGGACGCCCTCCCCCACTGAGACACAGGAGGTACGGCTGGCAACTGGCGGAGACAGAAGGCCCTGGAAGGTGTTATGCTCCTGAAAGAGAACCGCTGGAGTGGCTGTGAGTCCATAGTGCGAAATTGTTAATGTGTTGCCCTCTGGGGGTGCGCAGGAGCAAAGACTGGTGTGGTGGCCTGCCTGTCTGAACACGGCCCAGAACTCTAAGATAATCTTGCGGTGGCCGTTCGGAGGATAGCAACAGCATGCAGAACTATAAACAGTCAGTGGTCATTTTCTATCTCCTTAGGTGTTGAGCCACTCCACCTTGGATTGGCTGCCTCCCCTATACCCACCCGGTGCCCGACGGGCATGGATCTCCTGTGCAACCCCTGGATAAGTAAGGTGTGGAGGCAATCGGCTTGAGACACTGTTGGGACTGTGCAGCGAGGCCTGCTGTGCATTGCCACAACACATAGCCTTCATTGCTGTGTCACTGAGGTTGTGCGCCCCTCCCTGGGTGCCTTGTATTGGACAGCATACACCAGCTATTGCAGCCCTGATAGGAAAGGCACAACTTAAATTGGCAGGGGCCCCACCTGATGCAGGCGGTCCCCCGAGATGCAGAGACCGATAAAGATGAGATGACTCAGGTAGGGGACCCTCCAGCTAGACAAGATCCTAGCAGCCTTTGAAGACACTAAAACCACCCTTCAACAAGATATTGGCACAGCCTCGGTGGGCCTAGGCCTATTTCGTACAGAACACCATAAGTTGGCGGACGGAGTCAAAGAAGTAGAGGCCTCCATTATTGACCTTAAACCCAAATGCAACATGCTCCCTTGCCAAATGAACGACCTGAAAGACAGAGTACAGGTTCTTGAGTGGAGGGCGGAGGATGCCGAAGGCCAAAATAAGCGGAACAACATCAGGGTGGTTGCCCTACCAGAGAAAATCGCAAAGGGTGATATGGTAGACTACTTGGAGACATGGCTAAGCACAGCGGTAGAAGCTGGTTTGCTGACCCACTTCTTCTCCCTGGAACGAGCACACTGAGTACCGGTTGTAGCGCAGTTACTGCATTACCGGGATAGAGATATCATACTACAGAAGGCACGCTCAGAAGGCCCCTACATGATTGAAAATGGGAAGGTCTCCACATTCCCTGATTTTACGGTGGCGGTGCAGGCTAGTAGGGTTTCTTGGAACAAAAGAGGGCTCTCCGTGACAATAATATTCAATACTCCTTGCTGTTCCCGTTGAAACTACGAATTGTCCTTGATGATGCCACACACTTCTGTGAGGACCCGGAATCCGCCTGGACTTGGCTGGAAGCCTATAGGGCGGGAAAGACTCTCCCTTCTACACACATACGACCCTCGGTGTCCAGGAAGAGGGTGCGCAGGTGCCCATGCCAGGCTCTGAGAGATAGCCGTAAGGGAGGCCAGTCGCCCTCACAAACTGAGCTTGCAGGCAGTGGCAGTCATTGTGCAGGAACATAGGAGGTCATCGGAGATGGACACTGCCTCTGAACGCAAGTCGACATTCTCAGACTCCAAGTCTTCTCAGGGAGATTGAGGTAATTCAGTTTTCCGATCCCGCTCGTATTTAGCCACCATTTTGTGTTGCCCTCACTCAGGCAGCACGGTGAACGAGGTGTTGTTCCCCTCTTCCTACTGCAAAGTGTCAAATAACCTCCTGCCTATGTTTAAAGCTGGTGTCAGGGTCTGGCCGACTCCACTAATCCTCGTCTGGTTTGACTGCTCCCTGTCTCGACTATCTGTTGGTTCGCACCATTCTTTCCTGACTTTATCTTATCCTCTGACCTTCGCTATTCTTTACTCTTATTCTCTCATTTCACAACTGTCCTCCGGGGCATACAAATGTGTCCTGCCACCTGCAAGTCGAATTATAAACACTACCACTGATTAACTTGTGGGGAAGGGTGACAAACACAGTTGGAAGAGAGGCTTATTTGAGTTACTTAATATCTTGTTTTCACATTCTTCTCATTTGTTAACCCTGTATGCATTGGGAGTGTTCTTTGTGAATATGTGTGTTATAAAAGATTGTGCGCCACGAAGTAAAGTGGCAGTCTCCTAAGAACATACCGAGTGTACTTCTGGGACAACTGTACTTAGCTGCAGCTAATAAACCTTATCTTCTACGCCTAACGGAGTGTCCCGTGTCTCTGTTCGACAAAGCAGGTGAACTCAGGAGATTAAGGCGTACCCTGCGCCGCCAGGCCCATAAGGTCCCGGTTCTTCAAGATGACACTGGTCTCCCAATTATTACGCCACAGACAACAGATGATTAACTTTGATATCATTTGTTGTGCAAGACCAGAGGGTTATGGCGGGTTGGGGGTATCGGGGCAGGGGGCTGGATAAGCCAGCTTTGAATTTGCTATATGTCATCCTGCAGGCCCCCTGCCCAAATGTTATAGTTTACAGGCTTGAATGTTCACTGGACAGATCATTGTACTGTTCAATATGTGTTGGGCCGGATTCGCACGGAACTGGCCAGCTCCTGATGGTCCACGCCTCACAGAACAGCTCTTGCAGGCTGACTGAGGGAGATATTCACCTGGGAGTTGTTTGGGATGTTAAGTTTGGACGGCTGGCCATTGCTGTGCTGCCCTTGGGTGAGGGAGTTCACAGTTGAAGGCTGTTCATGCCCACATTCTTTTCTATCTTTGCCAATGTTTTCATTTTGTTCTCTCTCTTGTGTTTAAACGGGGGCTGCACGATACACCATAGAGATGGGATATGTGGGTGAGAAGCCCTGGGGGCGGGGCATCGATTAGGATACCTTGCTGTAACTGGATATGGCTGAACCACGACAAGCCCTGACATGTATGTCCTGGAACATCAGGGGGATGAGCTGTGCCCTAAAGAGACATAATATTCATAGATACCTTTGTCAGTGAGGGCTACAGCTTGCTATGCTTCAGGAGACACACCTGGTTGAAGCTGAGTTAGATAGACTGAAGCGTAGGAGGGGCCAGCTCTAAGTCACCTCCTACTCGGCGTATGCCAGAGGGGCCCTGATATGATTAGGGCAGGGGTCCCTTTCGAACGTACCCGTTCAGTTGTTGAACAAAGAGGGTAGATTTGTCTTGGTGGAAGGTAAATTATCTGGAAAAGAAATCATATTGGGATATCTATATGCTCCGAATCAGGATCAAATCTTCTTTTCAAATTCACTTTCTACACACCTGGTTACCCTCCCGGTTGATAACTTGTTGATAGGGGGTGACTTCAACTGTGTGTTGGACGTGTCATTAGACCGCTCAATGCCCCCGCTGACAGGAACGGGGACGGGCAAACTAGCAGGGGGGCTGAGAGAGTGGCTTGAACACTGGGAGATGGTAGATGTCTGGCGGACACACCATGAGGAGGAACAAGTGTTCTCCTATCTCTCTCACATTCATAACCTACGCACCCGAATAGATAGGTTTGTGTGCTTCCAGAGACTCACTCAACACGCCACGTACTCAGGATACTTGGGGCGCACTTTGTCCGTCCAGAGCCCTGTGCTTATAGGGTTTTGACTGACGGGGAGCGCCCGCCCGTTCCTATGTGGCGGCTTGGTCCGACCTCCCTGTAGGATGCTTGCAATCACAAAAGCCCTGGCGGAGGTGATCTCAGACTTCTTTGTCCAGAACTAGGAAACTGCATCCACGAAGCTCACGGAGTAGGGGGCCTTCAATGTGGTGAAAAGGGGTCCCTGCATTGGGCTGACGGTCGGAACCCAGAGAGAGCTGGGCAGGGAGCTACAAACACTTGAAGACAAACTGCAAGCTCCAGACAGGACCCTAGATAGTTAAGAGGTGCAGTGGAAGAACTTCGAGAGGCGAGAGAGAGCTATAAGTCCACCGTAGAGATACTGTGTTGTCATGATTATAAACAATAGATTACTAGAGTGCATAAAGAGGAAGGTAAGGCAGGACGGCTACTAGCGTGGCTTGTTAGGCCGGACTCCAGTGTAGCCCCTATCACACACGTAAGACAGGAGGCCGGCTGGTCGCTGCACTCCCAGACTGCTATCCATAATGAGTTCTATGAATACTACAAACAGCTATATGCTGCCCCTTTGCCACTTCCGGGGGATTCACAATTGACTTTCCTGGCAACCATACTGCTGACCTCTCTACCAGACAACCGTTGTAAGGAATTGGGAGGAACTATAACAGAGCAGGAGGTAAGGGAAGCGATTAAGGGTATGGGCAGGGGCAAAACGCTGGGCCCTTTTGGCCTCCCGGCAGAATTCTACCCAACCTATGCTGGGACGTTGACTCCGCGGTTGGTGAAAATGTACGCAAAAGCATGGAGACTGGGTAAGCTTCGGAATCCACTAACAATGCCATGGTTATACTGCTCCCAAGGTCAAGACACAGGGAGTACGGGTTACTGAATTTCGCCCTCTCTTGATGCTAAATGCCCATTTTAAGATCCTTAGCAAGGTCCTGGCACTTCGCTTGCTCCCTCACATGCATCTCCTCATATGCGAAGACCGTGGGACATATTCTCAAGAACGTGTGAGAACCATCACGAAATATTGCGACAAAATAACACTGTATTAACGTTGTATTCGCAACCCGGCAGCACCATGCGATAGTAGCAGGATAACACGCCAAATGACCGCCTAAAAAGTAACGTGATGCTGAAAAAATGTGAAACACGAACGTGAAATAACCTGCGATGCTCCAAATCGCGATACAAAAATCAGCGACAACTAGCGACAGGCCTGCAATTCCCACGCGTCAAATGGGGGAAAATGCACTATAAAAGCAAAAAAAAAACCACACACTAAAACCAAATCAATCTACGTAGCACCATGGATGAACCCGGACCAAGTGCAGAGGACAACCCGAACCCCACAAGCCCTACGGAGGACCAGCCAGGACCCCGTGTTCGGGGAAGGGCAAGGAGAAGAGGAAGAGGAAGACAGGGTTCAGTCCGCAGGAAGACCAGATCATCGTCACGGAGGTGATAGAACACTACCAACAACTGTTCGTCACCTCCACTGCATCATAGGCAACACAAACAGAAAAATGGCAGTCCATCGTCACCAATGTGACTGCAGTCGGAGTTTCGAGGAGGTCAATGGAGGAGGTCAAGAGGCGCTGGCATGAAGTGCACAGCCAAACCAAGAAGAAACTCGTTGCCAACAGGAAGGCAGCAAAGGGGACTGGAGGTGGGTGTCCTGTGCCACAGGAGGAGCTGGGTGTGCTGGAGGAAATGGTGGCCACAGTCATCAGTGTGGAGACAGTGTAAGGAGTTGGGGGACTGGACACAGCTCGATATAAACTGACCCAACAGCAACA
Organism: Triturus cristatus; assembly: GCF_964204655.1. Classification (NCBI taxonomy): domain Eukaryota; kingdom Metazoa; phylum Chordata; class Amphibia; order Caudata; family Salamandridae; genus Triturus; species Triturus cristatus. The sequence continues at coordinate 1,450,517,602 of NC_140591.1, forward strand.
GGGTGAGTAACAACCAGGGACTGAGGACGAAGGGAGATGAGCACAATGGCACACATGCAAAATCATGTGCAGCACACTGCACACCCACAATGAGTGTGGAACATGTCCCTGATACCATTGGCACACTGCAGCACACATAGAAACACCAAGTAGGCCCCCGTCCAAAATGTGCACAACTAGGCCCCCCTCCATATCACCAATGCCACAACCTACCCATGCACATGTGCTGAATCCAGAAAAGCAGCGGCTCTGTGAGCCACACTGACAATGCAAGTGACACTGCATGACAGATAGCACGGCTGCAATCACAATACATGACATGGTGAACGAGACGACATTGAGGTGGCTGAGTGTGGACCACATCCGTAAAGGAGCAGGTCACACTCTGACGCATCCACGTGCACCTACAATCCATGTCATCAAAAACACATCTGCAGACAAACAATGCACAAGAGTAAAACTTTTCACATCCACGTGCACCTACAACCCATGACATCAAAAACACATCTGCAGACAAACACAAGAGTACAAAATTTGTCAAAGAGCACAAATGACCCAAGTTGCAAACATCCCAGCACCCGAAAAGCACACAAGTCAAAGGCGCACCGACTCAAAGGGATAAGAGGCCGCCAAATCAGAGCTGCAGGGGTGACTCACCAACAATGCAGCACACACACATAGCAATCACAGTACATCAACATTGACGACAATGTGGTACAAAGTGCAACCCTTTCACCACAGGACAGAGGACACAACTGGTGCCTCTCATGTGTAGAAACTGGCCAATCACATCTGGCATTGCATGACACTGTGAGATGATAATGTACGAGTACAACCTCACATCCATCATGTACTCAAAATGTCCACTGTCACCCATCAAATAGGCAGCTTCACCAAAACTGTCACAATGTACATTGCCATGCAGTCTGAATGTAAACATCTACAATGCGTCAATATACATGGAACACACTGTTAACCTGTATATCCCCTTTACATTGCAGAGGGACAATCAACACCTCCTGCAGAGCAGACCACACATCTGTACAGTGATGATGAAGAGGACACCCTGCACATTTGCTCAGATACCCTCTAACAACTAATGGACAGCCTCCGCACCCCACCCCCAGGAGCAGGGCACCCCAGCTGTATCGCGGTGACTCCACACCCTGCACAGACCACACAGCAGGAAGTACACACCACCACGGCTGGCTCCCAGGACCCCCACGACCAACACATGGAATTCTTACGCCATGTGTTAGGGTGCCAGGAGAAGATGGCTGATAAGCTGCGTGTGGGGTTCGACCTCATGGCAGCCAAACTCAATGCCATACGTGGGTATCTGAGTCCCATCAGGGACCACTTACAGTCCCTAACGGACACCCACTGTCTGCATCATGCTCACCGACAATCCTTGGCTGACCTAGCTGGGGCCATTACTCAGATACAAGAACTGTCTGGTCAGATAGGCTCTAGCGATGACAGCACAGAGTTGGCACAGATGCGGAGGACAATGAAGACCATGGAGCCGATGCAGCCTGGATGTATGGCTGCCATGGCTGAACACCAGCGAGACGTAGCTGGGATCTTCCATGCCTTGCAGATCCTCATCTTGCCATTTGCTGCCACTGAGCCTGTACCAGATGAGTGCTGCAGGAACCTCGATACACACATCTCCACCCCGACATGTCACTGGCACACAGTGATGCAGCCCTATCACCTTTGCACCCTGATGTGTCAGTGGCACACAGTGATGCAGCCATAACACCACCACACACATCTGACACACCGTACACAGAAGATGTCTCAGAGGAGTAAGATGTGTAGGATAATGACTGTGTGAGGAAGGAGGTAGTAGCATCCGTCCCTGCCACATGGCCTGTCCCTGCATGGTTAAGCCCTATGCATCATGCCCTGGAACAACACCTCCCACTGTCCCCCGAAACACTCTGCGACATTCACCTGGACCCCGACATGGCCTGCCATATCTTCTCTGGTACCAATGACACAGCAATCCGGCTGCGAACTGAATTCTTCCTCTTCAGATTAACTTTGCATTCCCCACAAGGACTCTGGTTGGCCCACCACTGGGCAACCATGTTATGTGGGCTTGAAATGGCCATGTACTGCTCCAGCTCCGACTCTCCCCAGAATGTGAATAAACTTTCCGAATCACACAAATGTGTCATGTCTATGTTCACTCACGTATAAAAGTATGGATGAATGTAGGGACATTGATTGCACAAAAAGGTACACCCTGGTAAATGTCATCAATGCACATGTTTGACCCTGACCCACATCATCAATTAGATGACTGTGAAGGTGTGAACTATCTGTGGCCTCATGACCTCATTGCACATCAACAACAATCTCGCAACACCCCCAACGTAGCCCCACGTCCATGTAATAATTAAAGCTGTGTGTAGAAATGTCAAAATCGGTAGCAGGCCTGAAGTAGTGTCCCCCATCACATGTGGCTACAGAACTCTTTGCATGACCTACTCACACCTGTTTTGATGGATCACATTGATCCACATGGCAAGAAGTTGGACACCATACTCACATTGCTGAAGACACGTAAGAGCACAGGTCTACCAGCAACTATCCCAAGCACAATGTCTGGCTCACAGAGGTGGAGCTGCCAATAGGGATTCACTCCTAATGTACCTGCGGCAGTCTGTCCCTCCCTGTGTACGGACAATGCTCATTGAGGCACACGATTTGTCATACTAATCAACACTAATCACAGTTGTACACTGGTGAAGTTGCGTAGACTTTATTAGCATGTGCGTGTCAGTACGGGCAAGGCAAGGGCCACAACATGCAGATTGTCCAGGGATGACCCACCATGACTCTTCCAAATAGTTGTTTGGAGAAAAATGTTATTGTGATATTTTGTTTGGACTTTCAATGCCGGGGGTAGGGCCCAGGGGGGGAGGGGGGGGGAGGGCGGTGCAGGGGCGGTGGGTGTTGTGGCCCTCTTGAGGGTCCGAGCTGCATGATCGTTGGCTCCATGGCATCTGTTGTTCTTCAGGTGTGGCTCTGGGCTGGGTTTCCTTTTCTGGTGCAGGTTGTAGTCCGGCTTTACACCAGGTGAGAGCAGGTGTTAAATTCCTGCTGCTAACGTGCCTTATCGCCTGTTTTGTGATCTTATCGCAGATCTGGCCGGTCGTTGAGAATGTTGTGACGTGGTGTTGTCGCGGCTTTTTGCACGGGAAGCCTTACTCTGCATCTCATTAGCGTTAGTTGCCGGGGTCTTCTGTGGCGATATTTTTTGCGGCTGCTATCGTGGGTAAACTGGTGATATGGGCTGTTAGCGCCAACTTGTGAATGGGGCGATTAATTTATCGCGACTTTGGCTGCGATAAAGTGCCAATAACTCGGCGATAGATCCTTGAGAATATGCCCCCAAAGTGGCATTATCCCCTCGTGAAACACCTCCCAGAATCTTAGGTGGCTATATCACATAATGCACCATCCCATAGTCCTTGAAAACCCATATGCACTACTTATGTCGGTAGACCTTGAAAAGGTGCTTGACACAGTACGTTGGGACTATCTCTTTGAAGTCATGCTGAAGATGAGCTTGGGGCAGAACTGGGTCAAATGGGTTCGGCTGCTGTACACTACCCCGACGGCCCGGGTCAAAACTTCTCTCTCTGCAATACGCAGTTTGCAGAGGCACATGGCATCTCCGTTATTGTTTCCCTTAGCTATCGAGCCCCTGGCAGAGCTATTTAGATGAGAAAACAGGGTCTCCAGCATAACATTTGAGGGGCACTAACATATAATCTCCGTCTATGCAGACGACATCCTTTTATATTTACGAGACACAGCACAGGGCATTATGCGTGATCTGGCATGTTTGGGGAGTTTTGAGGCGGTGTCAGGCCTGCAAGTCAATAAATCCAAGACACACATCTGCCCCATCTCTCCGGAGGTGTTGCAACCTCGGGGCTTTCCCTTGGATTTGATGTGGTCGCCCACCTCTTTTCGGTACCTGGGGATACAGATCTTTCATCAACTGGAAGACCTTCGGGAAGCTAATTTGGCGAAGGCCCTCTGTTCCCTTAAGGCCTGTGTTGCTTTTTGGCAATCCCTCAAACTACCTATAATGGCCAGGATCGTGCTCACTAAAATGGTTATGTTCCTAAGGCTACTTTATTTTTCGCAAACCTACTGGTGGTAGTACCACCCATGTGGTTTAAGCATCTAGAAGCCCTGCTGGGGCAGGACTTGATCTGGGACAGAAGCCATCATAGGGTATCACTGGCTCCGATGCCCTCTGGAGGAGGGGGGATTAGGCGTTTCGGACTTCGAACTTAATTTTCTAGCCTCCCAGCTCCAGTGGATTGCAAGATGGCTTGGGGGCCGGTAGGGGGGGCTAGGAGTGATTGGGCTCATGACACGAGTGGAGACCCTACTAGCTGGGCTGCTTGATCCACTGATGACTCTCCAAAACCCAGGGGTGCTACTCTCTGCAGTGGTGAAATGCTGGTGCAGATGTGTCTCAAAGACAACAAGAACACAGTTATATGCACCTGCGCTGTCTTTGGTTGGTCTCCCTCATGACGAGCCTACTTCATATTTTACTGCCAGACAGATGTTGGCCTGGAAAGATGTAGGACTTGTCACAGTGGGTGATTGCTACCACCAGGGTACTTTATTGACACTAGATGAGTTGATTGAACAATATGACTTGCCACCGGGACGATTCCTTACATATGAAGCGTTGACACATTTCGAGACTCGTCAGAGGGGACGGGAAGGACCCTGAAACACAGAAGGTCCTGCAACTACTGGTCACACTGGTATTAACTAGACCCTTGGTAACATGGCTTGACAAATCCCTAGCGACAATGGTGCACAAACCCATGCTGGCCCTGCGGGGCATGTGAGAGAGGATCTTGGTAAGAGAGCTGTCGGACCCGGAATGGAGGAGAATCTTAGCCTCCCCACGGAAGATCTCTAGGAACACAAGATCAAAATATATACAATTCAATTATATACACATGATGTATATGACACTGCACAGGCTCCAGGTGGTGTATGGGGGTGGGCCCTGCCCTTGCCCCAGAGGCGGTCATTTAGATGCAGACTTTGTACACATGGTCTGGTATTGCCCTGATTTGAAGCCCTATTGGGAGGACATAGTTAAAGCCCAGAAGACGACTCTCAGGCGATCTCCTCTGAATAGACTTTTTCAACGAGTGTGATTACAATTTGCTAATGGCTGATTGATCAGCCCCCATTAAAGTGCTCACGCCGGCAAACGGCATTGTTCTGCTTGCACCATAGACTGGCAGATCTCCTCCCTGTACCCTGTAGGCATGTCTCTTGGGACTGTTCCCGAGACAGGTTTAGCGAAATGTTGGCACAAGGTTCACAGACTTAGTGCTGGTGCTGGCTAAGAGAGGAATATCCATGACTTGGAAATCAGCCAGAGGTCCTAGAGTACAGACCTGGAGGGAGGATGTCACCAGATGGGCGAAAGCTGAAGAGAGGGAATTGACTAGAGAGGAGGTTAGGGTGGTACGGCCTGCCCCATTGCAGACTTATGGACGGAGATATTGATAACTTCGGAACACCCGGAGATTGGTCAACAGACAATGGCGATCAGTCGGGGGCAGGCAGACCGAGACACCTAGAGGCCAGGCGGGGAGGAGACTTCGAAGTAATCGGGGAATCCTTCTTTCTTGAGTAAGGATCCCGCTCACATGGTTTAGACAGGGAGCGGAGAGGCAACGAGACCTCCACACAACCCACACCATGCCATGGACATGAGTCAAACAGCACTGATTATCCTCGAAGATGTTGGGGGCCCTTCCCATCCCTGGGCCCCCAATCCATTGGCCCACACCCCAGCGGCTCGGGGACCACCACCCATGGATGTTGAAAAAGTGATGATTTAATACTAACTGATATTTAACTATGTATTTAACTATGTTTGTTTATTTACATTCTCTTGAATTGTTTATTACCGTTTTCTGGCATGGTTTCCTGTTGTATAACTGGCATTTTAGACTTCTTGACACGAAAGCTCGTAATACAGTTGTGACGCCTGCATGTCCCCCCTTCGAAAAAGCAAGAGGCTGCTCTCCCATGGTTCTTGTGTTTTTTTAAAGCTTACATGAACTAGACCTGTTTTTGACCACAATGACGAGTGTAAATGCAGAGGCAGAATGATATATTTTTTCTTTTTCGATTTGATTAGTAAAATACTGAAGCAACATGTACTAACATAAAATGCCAATAAAAATATTTTTTTTTAAAAAAGAATTGGGGTACTGCCTCATTGCCAGTGTATGGTCTAGGAACAACAATGTATGGAAACAGAGGTTGAGGCAATGAAGGATAGAGTCATTCTGAAATATCAAGGAAGGAAACTAGCATATTTAAAGCCTGCTTAGAGTTTGGAGGAAAGTACAATTTCACCAATTTCTGGAGTAAATTCTAGATAAAGAGTGTAATCCACCAGCTGAATTTACTCCACAGTACTATTCATATGGTGGAGTTTCCTTGAACTGCCCTGGTATTTTTTTGCCAGTCTCTGTACTTCTGATGAATACTCACCACAGCTCGTGCAGTGCAATGGCGGCATCAGCACGCTGGGGACGCGCGGTCAGTGACGACATTACAGACACCGCCCCTTCTTCGCTTCCTCACATCCGCTTCCTTCCTTTTTGTTGACTAGTTGTATCAGGCTTTCAGTAGTGTGGAACTTTTCCACATTTGAACTAAAATGTGCATTAATATTAGTTGTTCTACATTTAAACATATACATGTGTATTAACATGGAGCTATTACAATTGAAACAAAATCATTATGACGAGTTTTAATGTGTTTTTTCTGACTTAGACTAACTAGGCATCAGTAAGGCCCTGTAATCATCTTTGTTAAACCTTCTGTCGAATCATGATGCCCATTCTGTGTTTGTTTTTTCTCTTGACACTACATGCAGCAAGATGTGCACTGTGTATTTCTGTGACTGTACTGTTCTAGAAGAACTCGCTGGAGGAAGCCTTTTGCTACTTTCCAGGCTCTTCCTGCAGGCACACTGGATTGCATTCCTTGACCATTCTTTTCTGTAGTTAATTTCACTATTTTTTTTCTGTCACCTCTGGATGACATTAGGTCAGAAACGGCACATCAATATTCATGTAGTGGGTTAGTACTAAGATGGTAGGGTTGTGCGACGTTTTAGAACTATGAAATATGATTTGCTGTAATAATGCTCACACCATGCAGACTTTGCAGTGTAGATGATTTCCTATACTGAGAATGGCTATATAAACCCTCAAATTTGGGGGTGAGCCACACTTTGCCCGAGCTTCTAGGGAAGCTTACTGATTTTCCATTGATTTGCTGCACAAACTTGACCGATATCTCGTCCGCCGTATTACAAGTGCACTGCATCCTATGGCATTTGCAATATGGCGGACGGGATGGCTTTTTTTTTTTTGCAGAGTTTTATATAGCGCGAACTTGACCCGAATCCAATCAGGTATCAGAGCGCTTTACATAGCACCAGTTACGTTACATGAGGACGCACATTCATTTTTAGGTCTCGCCTGACCCAGCGCATGCGCTGGTCTGGCGAGACTTATTGAGAGGGCTCCAAAAAGTGCTACCAGGCCAGCCTAGAGCTACAGTGCATGTGCGTGGGCGCGCGCGCCGCGCTTTACCGCGATTACTTTCACTTTCGCAGCCGCAGGGCCGCTTTGATGTTTGATCATGATCGTGATCCCGATCACTTTCACTTTCGGGGCCGCATGCCCGCTTTGCATAGCCAATAGGTCTCGCTTTTGGGACCTTATAAGTATTTAGTTATGCAACTGTTGCATAGCTAAACACTTATAAGGTCCCGAATGCGAGACCTATTGGCTATGCCAATGCTTGTCTTGTTAGGCATGGGGAGATTAAGTGCCCAGAATCACAGGATGTTCAGCGTCATTATCGAGACTCGAACCCAGTTCCCCAGGTCCGAGGTCGAGCGCCCTAGCCGTTAGGCCAACTCCTCTTCCCACACTCCTCTGTCACATTTGTGATGGAGTTTCCCATCCGCCAAAATCAGGCCCTTAGTTTAATGACCTGGTTTATGTTCATTGTTGCATTATTCTCAATTGCCTATATGTATTTTGATTGATTCAATGCTGCATTTACATTTTTCTAAATTCTATATTCCACTTTAAATTTTTTAATATACCTTCATGATTTCTCTTAAATTTCTATTCTCAAAATCCCTTTTTGAGTCAGTCCTTTCTTATAGACTGTATTTAGAAATCCTGTTTTGAAACTTATCTCTGGCTCACATTACCTCATAGTTCTTGAGGTTAGCACCGTCCCTGACACTCGCAAATATTAGGCACACCGGTGTCATATAGATTATCTAACAGACAGTGTGCCCACAGTCTTGGTGTCAGGAGTGGTATAAAGAGATAAGATGAGAGATCTATTCTGAAATCATTTTTTGCCCCATATCTGGATTTTGGCTATCCTCCCTAAGATTCCATACTTTGGATTATTTGCAGTGTTCCAGTGCTGCTCCTGAGCAACAGGATAGTGAGTATCAGTAGGGTGGAATGAATCCTGAGTGATTGAGAGTGGTTTTGGCACACTGCTGGTGCATTATGGGATTTGTAGTTTGGAAGTGCAGGTTTGTGTTCAATCATGACCTACTGCACATGAACTTTTTGGTTATGCATTGTTAATTTGTGGGTCATTAGGTGGTTTGATCATTGTGATTTGGATATTTTTTCATACCTATGAATTGGAAATTTATATCCCTAAGTGTGCTAGAATGAGGGTTTTTATTAATTGAATTGCATGTGCGTCTAAGACGGTGTTGAATTTCTATGCTTATTGTTAGTTAAGATAATCAAATTCGTGATAGTCCAAGATCTCGAGATATATTGTTGAACTTGCATGCAGTGTAGTGTGTTATTTTGAGGCCCGCGTACACACATAGAATTCTTCATTTTGATTTCTTTATCAATATGAGTCTTCACATTTTAGGTTGAATGTGTTTAGCATGCAGTGGTGTTTATTTATTCTTTGGTGCACAGGAGTAAAGGTGCTAATCAGGGGTGGACTACAGCTTGATGGGAATCTGCCATAGTGTGAATTTTGAAATTAACAAGTGCCGTGGAGTGACTGGTTCAGTTTCTATCAATTGCAGAATCATTTTAATCTATCACAAGTTTTCTTTCTCATATTGAAGTTGAGTAGATAAGATTCTGTTGTTTACTTGTGATGTGTGGTGGCGAGAGGCATTGTGTTGATTTCTATTCATGGAGAATTAGCACTGCAATTGACTGACCGATGCTGAGAGTCACGTCGTACTAGCATTGATTGGTTGCCCCTGTAAGCCATGCTGTGATTGATTTACCTTTGCCATAGCCATGCTGGGATTGGTTAATTGTTTGTTTGTTTGTTTGTTTTGTAATTCTTTTGGAATCATTTGAGAGACAATAATATGTGCTATATTGAAAAGGCTAAAGCTACGAGTGTTTCTGTTATGGATGGTGAGAAGTTGCCTCCTGAGGGTTCTCCTGTATTCTTAGGTCTCCTTGTATGGTTAAAAGACTGGCATGAGTTTACATCTAACGACAAAGACATGCAATTTCCTTTATAGGGTGCTTTTAATACCAGAAAGCTTTATTTCCTAAGACATGCAATGTGTAAGAGAAAGCACAACCTAGATCTACACAGTTTGAAGCATTAAATGAATGGGATCGAGTGGCAATAGAAAAGGAGAGAAAGAAAATGAAATGAAAATGCAGTTTAGAAATACAGAGAGTCAGTGGTTAGAATCCAAGTGGAGCATACAGAAACAAGCGTGGAGAGAGAATTCACTGCAAGATGTGTGGGTTTTTCCTGCACTAGTTAATGAATCAGACAAAAAGAAAATTGATGATTCTAAAAATGAAAATCGAAAAAGAGATCTAGAAATTGATTCAGATGAGCGTGATGATTTTCTAAACGATTTGCTGGATTCTAGATCTCCTCATTACACATATGGGTGCCGATTCCGATCCTGTAAAACCCGGTACGAATGGTCGTACGGAGCGTATCCTCCGTACGACTCGTACCCGGGAAAACAACCTTACAAACCCGCAGGTACGATTCGTACAGAAATACCATTTCCGTACGAATCGTAAAAAACACCGTGCGGCTAAAAAATACATACAATTCCGATCCTGGACAGCGTGTACGCGACGTCCGCACGGAGTCAGGCAGCGTTTTACGGACCAGCAAGTACGATTCGTACCCACAGCACTCCGCACAGCTATATTTTTAAGGGAGCCAAAAAGTGGTGGAAAAGCTAAGTACGCCGCGATGCACGAGGAAAAGGGGGCCCGGTACGTGCCGTACCCCCACCCCGTATGTACGCGCCGTACCCCCAGCCCCCCTGTATGTACGCGCCGTACCCCCACCCCCCGTATGTACACGCCGTATGCTATGCGCTGGGGTACGGCGCATACATACGGGGGTGGGGGTACGGCGCGTACATACGGGGGGGCTGGGGGTATGGCACGTACATACGGGGGTGGGGGTACGGCACGTACATGCGGGGGTGGGGGTACGGTGCATACATGCGGGGGTCTGGGGGTACGGTGCGTACATACGGGGTGGGGGTACGGTGCGTACAGGTGCGGGGCTGTGCAACGGTGTTGGGCTACGGTGCGTACAGGTACGGGGCTGGGCTACGGTGTTGGGGTACGGTGCGTACAGGTGCGGGGCTGTGCTACGGTGTCGGGGTACGGTGCGGAGGGGGGGTACGGTGCTGACATACGGGGGTACGGTGCTGACATGTGCGGGGTGAGGAGAGGCTGTACGACTCGTATCCGGGCACAAGTTTACCCGTGTACATGTGTACTACAGCGTTCGCTCCGTACGGGGCCTTTTACATGCGGTTGTGTATTCGGACGGGCGGTACGGATCGTACTTGCGCGCTCTGACTTCTGTTTTACGATTTGCACGTAAAAATGTCCGGCTCCCTATCGGACACTTTTCCCGACGCTATTCGGATGTAAAAATTTACGGCTCCCTCTCAAACCATTTTCCCGACGCAATTCGTATGTATTTTTCACGTACGAATCGTACTTCGCAGTTTGTACGGTACTTGTACGATTCGTACGTGAAAATATACGGATACGAGTCGTACGCAAATTTTTTTACCCGGATCGGAATCGGCACCATGGTATACAGTCACAGAGATCGCCAGTACCTGATATGGGTGCGGGCAAACCAGGTATGAGCGCACAAGAAATAGCACTCTGTACTGCGAGTGCTCCGCCTGAGAGTGCACTGTTAGCTGTACCTGGTCCTAGTGGGATTGGCACTATTGTGGATACAGTGGTCTCTGTTGTTGAAGCTGTAGCTATTACACCACTTGAAAAGAGGTAAGTTAATATTGCAAATTAAACAATTGAATATTCAGGAAATCTGCAGGTTACTATTGACACATAATGATTGCTGGTATATAATTCAGATGAATTGAGATTTTTAATCAAAGAAACAGTCAGATGTGCAAATGAGGCTCACCATAAGCTTGAAGAGTTAGCAGAAGAATTTGACATTGATTTGTACAATACTGGGAGCTTACGTAAAAACTATAGAATGGAATTGAGTGAGGTAGAAATACAAAACATGGGGCTAATGACCCAGTGAGCTCATATCAAAGAATGAATTGATTCCATAAAAGACGGGAAAGTTTTGAGGAAATAAAAAGATATGTGGAAGACAAAAGCTTTGCGAGAAGTGCCTGGAAGGAATTGTGTGCATGCACCTTGGTCCAGGGGTGGTCTCTATGCTATTATGACAAATGTTCAGAAATTGAGAGAGGAACCAGACAGATGGAACACTAGGGTTGAATTAAATACATCAATCAATCAATCAATCATAACATTTGTATAGCGCACTACTCACCCGGAAGGGTCTCAAGGCGCTTGGGGGGAAGGGTCCGCTACTGCTCGAACAGCCAGGTCTTGAGTTGTTTCCTGAAGGCGAGATGGTCCTGGGTCAGCCGAAGGTGGATGGGGAGGGAGTTCCATGTCTTGGCCGCCAGGTAGGAGAAGGATCTGCCTCCGGCGGTGGCTCTTCGGATGCGTGGTACGGGGGCGAGGGCAAGGCTAGTAGACCGTAGCTGGCGGGTGGGCGTGTAGAAGGTCAGGCGGTCGTTGAGGTACTTGGGGTACTTGGCTTGAGATTGTTGTTGCTAAGGATTTGGGGACAGATTGTAAAGCGGTTGGTGGATGGCCGACTGAGGAGCCAGCAAGAGTTCAGCCTAATCATGCCACAGCTTCTCTAGTCATGGAGAAATAGATCATTTAAAAAAGATGGTGCCAAAGAAAGAGATACATTGGACAATGATAATGATAGCCACATAAGAGCGGAAAGAGAGAGTGGCTAATGCTGATTTATGGTAAATGCAGTAGAGACGAAAAGCCGGCAAGAGTGGGCATTCGTGGATCCATATCAGCTTTTGATTTCAGTTTGCGTCCGGATCTCCGCTCACATATTCAGTGTTGAGAAACTATGGGTGATGAGTTATTCTAGAATGTTAAATATTGTACAGATTGTTTGAATGGGAAGCAGAAAATGCTCAGAAAAAACAGATAAACAGAGGTGGTAAATATTAGGTGGTGAATTCAAATATGGATTTTATGCCGCCTGCAAGTTCGGGTGTGAGTGTAAATTAGAATTTTGGAGGGCAAGGGATGCGCAGAGCTGGAACGAGGAGTGATATGTGGCCGGTACAAGCCTAAGGTAAAGGCAGAGGGTTTATGACTAATTCCTGAATGAATGTGAATGTCAATTTGCTAAAGAAGAGTACTACTTGTCATTTCTGTGTTAAAATTGACCATTGGAAGCACGAATGTAGGCAGAACCCGGATCAAATTCAAAATGATTTTGTTCCCCAGACGCAATAGAATAGAAATCACATAACACAGTTTGGGAGAGTAAGTTGTGTCCCAGCCCAACAGACTCCTATGCAGAATGTGAAAAAATCAGTGGCAATTTCGTATGAATATGCCTGTAGCAAAACACGACAAACAAAATGCCATACAGCTCTAGATTTCAACCAAGACCCTCCAGGATTTTGCGATTTGCGCACAAAATCTTGAAATTGTGACTTTTGTAATAATGCTGCAATTTTCACAAAAGCCACTGCAAAATCTTAATTAAACCCTTTCTTTAAACCTCCTATTATTGGCCCTGTGCTGCCGCGATGGGCCAGTAAAAAGAGGCTTGGCAGGAGAGAGGTGTGTTCCTACTCTCTCTGCTTCCATAACAAAGCAAAACAAAAGACTGCAGGAGACCTGGACTTAACAGACATGTTACTGTCCCAGCCTCCTTTGGCAGTCTTTGAGCCCTACAACCTCCACCATAACACTTATCTGTGCTCACCCCCAACCCTAGATAACTACTCATCCCACCCCAGAGCACCCATCACGCACAATTACTGTGAAATACATGGTGCTGGAGAGGAGCTGTTACTTTAGCCCCCTCCACCATCCTCACATCTTAATTTAAGGTAGGAGGTGAGTGGAAGGGACTAAAGTAACAACTCCCCTCCAGCACCATGTATTTGATCCTGGAAAGTATGCGGGCAGGGTGGTGACAGAGAATGTGCAACTTTAAAATTTAAATCAACGCTCTCTCTGGCACCAAACATTTGTCTTCCCAGCTCTGTACAGTGCTGGTTTGCTGTCCCCACCTCTGGGCCACAGTATTTTTGTGACAGGCATGTTTAGTGCCTGTGGCAGAAAAGCTGCAAATTCTGCCTTTTTGGACCGCATTTTTTTTTATTTTGAGGCAAGAAAATTTGACAAAACAGACAGCAAACTCCTGGGAGGTTTGTTCAACAGAATCCATTGATTCTGAGCACTTCCGGTAGTCCCGGAAATACCAAAAGGGGAGGATCGGCAGTCTAGGTGCCGATCATCGGGGGAAGGTAGAAGCACGGCCGCAGCACGGCCGCAGGACGGCCGTGCCGCCGGCGTGCCGAAGGCAAGCCCGTCTGCGCCCATCAGCGCCTGGCCCGTGCCTAGTGCCAGCCACTCTGCCAGTTTCAGCCCCCACTCTACATCAAAGCATACTTACACCAGGGACCAGCTGCTAGACTTCAATAATAGAAGTAAGTGATGTCGGAAACCTCGCCTTACCTCTCACCCGTTCGGTGTACCTTTTCACTGCCCAGACTACAACCTTCATATCTGCCCCACTAAACCACAATTTCTATCATCCAGCTCATCCCCCATCTCGAGAGGGCCACGCAGGACCAGATCAATCTTCTGTACCTTAATTAATGCACGCTCTCTATGTAGGCACGCTTCTGAATTTGCCATTTTTATGGACGCTCATGCTGTTGACTTAAACTTCATTACCAAGACCTGAGCTGAGGCCTCTTCAGGCCCAGACTTAGCCATGGCCGTTCAACTGGGTATACCATTTTTAAACAAGACCGGGTTGGAAAAAGGGGCGGTGGGCTGGCCATAATATACCGAAGTAGCTGGAAAGGGACATTCACTCCCAAAATAATTTGTCAACCTTCGAATCTCTACATTTCGAGATCTCAATAGATAACCGTTGTACTTTTAATCGCCTATTATTTTATCGTCCTCCTGGCCCCAGGGCAGACTTTCTAAACACTGTGGGTCAGTCCTTGGATGTGATATCTTAGTCGCCAGATTTCACACTTTTGGGTGACTTTAACTTACACCTTGGTGACCCTCTAGACAGAGATGCAGTACATTTTATCGATATCATGAATAGCCTAGGACTTACACAGCAGGTAATTGGCAGCACCCACTCTGTAGGGCACCTGCTGGACGGAGTATTCTCCAATAATAATTTACTACAATGTCTCCAGTCTCTCCCGCTTACTCGTTTGATCACAAAGCGGTCATGTTCTCCCTTTCTCTTCATCATTTCGGATCAGAGAATTTAAGAAATAAACACCCAAGACAGTTCCGACCATGGAACAAAATTTCAACTGAAACCCTAGAAAGCGCCCTGGCCCAGAATCCCCCTGAGATTAATAATGATCCTAACACAACAGCAGTCGCCTTTGAGCAGTGGCTCCGCAGCTCAATTGATCATGTTCTACTTGAAAAGTCCATACTAATCGTAGATCAAGACGCTCTGAACCCTGGTATACTGAACATCTTAGACTTCAGAAACAAAACTGCCGCGGTCTTGAAAGGAAATGGAGATATGGCTATGATATCAGTGACAAAATAGCATATAAACAATCTTTGCTAGACTATAAAAAAATTAATGCATGATGAGAAAACCCGCTATTTCACTACAGCCATAACATCAGCAAAAAACTCATCCAAGGAACTTTTTGCCACAGTAAAAAAGCTAGCCAAACCCCCCGAAATAGCAAACACACCGGTGAGCCAGGCTATTTGCAACTCCTTGGCCACCTTCTTTCAGGACAAAGTTAGATCAGTCTACAGTGGTTTCTCCACATCCCTGTCTCAATGTACTACCCCCTCCCAATGTACATCAGTCACTCCTAACATGACAAAGGAGGTCTCCTTAGCCACCTCAAAATCTATTGATCTCCCTGAGCTACTGCACTTTCCATCATTGACCTCTGATCAGGTCACCAAACTACTACTGTCTACTAAATCTTGCTCCCCATTGGACCCCTGATCCCCCAAGATCTTTTATCTTCTACCAGAAGTAATTGCTTTTCATCTGTCTCCCATCTTTAACCAAATGTTTTCCTCAGGCATATTTTCCACTAACTGGAAATTAGCATCAGTCCTCCCGTTTCTAAAGAAAGCAAACATAGATGGGGCGGATCCTAATAATTATCGTCCAATCTCAAGACTCCCCCTGCCCGCTAAAATGATTGAGAAGCGCATGAATGTAGTAATATCTGACTACATCGAGAAACATGCTTTCCTGTATCCCACCCAGTTCGGCTTCAGAAAGCACCATAGCACAGAACTGGTATTGATCTCGGCATCCGAACAGATCAGGCAGACGGTCGATGCAGGGGGCAATGCAGCACTTGTGCTGCTTGACCTCTCTGCCGCATTCAACACTGTTAGTTATAACAAGCATTTGCAATGCAATAGGTCTCACATTTGCGAGAGTTTGAGCTATTGGCATTGTAAATGATAATGCCTGTAATTTAGGTTTTAAAAACTAACACATAACTAAAAAGCATTGTCATTTACAATGTCAAAAGCTCAAACTCTTGCAATTGCGAGACCTATTGCATTGCAAATGCTTGTTAGTGACTGTTACTGCTAGGATGGACAAGTGACGGAAGCCTCAAAACCCCTCACTGGTGAAAACCTGCAAAGAATAAAGCTAGTCCTCTCATAACTGTTTCCAGGAACTGCACTCTCGATGCCATCGACCATCTAATCGAGGAAGTAGAGTCCATATTAAACGTGAATGCATCAGCCACTAGTGACAGACAGAATTTGACTAAAGTCCCTGGTATGTTCAAAGAGACCTAAAAACGGGCTCCTATACCCACCAGCTTGTTTGTAAAATAGAGCCATAAGTGGTGCGCGGAGACATGTTCCACATCTCGGGCCAGGTGTCACTTCACACACAACAGCAACGGAAGAGACGCCTCTGGAGCAGGGTGCATGTCTTTTGCGTGGTAGTAGGCTGGGGTTGCTGCACTCGAGCTCTTTCTTCAGAGCCTGGCCAGAGCCCTTTGAATTCTGTTCTGGCCTCACTTGGGAACCATTGAATAGTTCTGAAGTGTGTGGGCTCCTCTCGATGGTTTTTTCAAGCCTACCATCACTCTGCCCCCACCGAAAAACTTTTTCCGCAGCAACAAAGTGGGCAAAAAAACACACTAGAATATTTTAAATAAAAAAGAAAGGTTCATCTTCACATGGGCTGTCGGCGACTCCAGCCGGAAATTGCATGGACTGTGGCACAAATTAGGATGAAGACTTCTAATATTGAAATGTGCATTCATTTTTTTTTTGTTCGTCTTTCAGTGAAACGTAAAGTTCTGACTGGTGGTGACCTAACATATTTTGTAGCCATCTGGCCAAGCTCAGCGTCAGCCATTGGGCAGCCAGGAACGCATGTAGTATGCTAGCATGCACTCTACATGCGTGTGTGGACAGACACATTCTGGTGAACATCACAACTCATGGTGTTGTGTAGTTTCTTTAGTTTCTAACTATTTTCCTGGCTGGTGGCCTGGGTCCATTGCAAAGAAACAAGATAAGGTTATTTGTTTGGCACTGATCAGAACCTTTGTCGCCTGTTTTTAATCAAGGGACGCATCGAGGCATTTCCATAGGGCGTGTGCAAGACATGAATTCGACCAGAAGATGGCGCAGTTGCATTAAAAACGTTTTTCTCAGTAGCCACGCCGAGTCTGACATGTTCACTTTACTGCTACGTGTTTGTCATTTATGAACCCAAGTAAATAGTCAATTTCCTGTGCTCTACTCCATGTCAACATCGTTTTATATTTCACAGAATCCCGTTATTTAATATTGTAGTGGTTTTTGACACTGTGCCGGAGACTCCAAGCGTGGTTTCATATTATGCTGCCCCGTTTCCTCCCCTCTGATATATGCACACAAAGCGTTTACCTTGCGGGAGCGAGCCAGGGGCACCATGTGTTTGTAAGTTAATTACAAACATATGGTGTCAAGCTCGCTCCCGAAAGGAAATCGCCACACGTGCACGAGTTGCCATTGAAGGCAATGGAACGCGTGCACGTTTTTGACTGAAAAGCCAAAGCGATTGCTAAAGGTCTTTTGCCTATGCAGCGCATGCGCGCTGCTAGGCGAGACCTAAAAGATGACTGGAATGCCTTGAGAGGATAGGCATAAAAGGAAATGCTCTCACCTTACTTAGATCTTTTCTGTCTGACCGAGAACAGTTCGTAGCTCTTTCTGAAATAAAATCTCCCACTTTTACACTGCCGTGTGGGGTCCCCCAGGGCTCATTATTGAGCCCCACCCTTTTTAACATCTATGTTTTCCCTCTGGCACAGTTGATTAGATCTCTGGGTTTCTCAGCAATTTTCTATGCTGATGATACCCAAATTGTGGTGTTGTGACAAGTACTCCTTCGGATACAGTGTCACAGTTCTCTGCCTGTGTCAAGTCAGTGACTGGATAGCCACCAACTGCCTGAATTACCAGGTCACCTCTGTACCCTTCTACACATTAAAATTACTCAGAAAAATCCTTCCATTCATTTCTGTCACTTTACGCAAGCTGGTGATCTCTGCTCTGGTTCTGTCCAGAGACGACTACTGCAACAGCCTTTTCATCAACCTCAGGACTAAATGCCTAACTAAACTACGGATTGTACAAAATGCTGCAGTGCGCATTTTGCTGGACATTCCCAAGCACAAATCTGCCACTGCTGCGCTAAAAGAATTACACTGGTTACTAGTGAAAAGCCGTATAGAGTTCAAAGCTCTTTGCATAGCATTTAAAGCAACCCATGACATAGGACCAGTCATTTTCAAGCAGAACTTCAGACGGTACATTCCAACGCGCCATCTACGCTCAGCTCAGTTTCACAATCTGGTGATACCCAGGTTTGAGAAAAGCTCCTGGGGCAGCAGAAGCTTTCTGATCGGTACGACCAGACTCTGGAACTCTCTTCCCCAGAGGTTAAAAGTGTTGCCTTTCAGGAAAGCATTAGAAACATGGATGTTTAATCTCTGACTCTGAATTAAGATCTTACGGCATATTTTACCTGATGAGCTAGCGCCTTGGTAATCAGGTAATTGTATCGTGCTATATAAATCTCTTTTTCATTTAATTTCCCCCAGGTTTTAACAGATGTAACAAATTCGCAATAACGCTGCAGAAGAGGAAGAAGTATTGTAGTGGCTCAAATAATGAAATCACAAGAGTTGAGAGTTTTGTTGATCCCAGTTCCTACAAAAGAGAACCTGCCTCTGGATTTAAGACATAAGTGAAAGAAGAGGTATGGGATTTCACAGGTAAAGAAATAGGGTGAATAAAGAGTGCAGAACCAGTTAAAATTCAGATCAAAGCAGATGCAATTTATCTTAGAAATCAATAATGCAAGCTCTCACAGGAAGCAGAAGAGGGAATGAAATCTGTCATAGAAAAGATGTTAGTACAGGGTTTTACGAGAGGTGCTAGGTAGGCCTTGCAACTCACCCGTGATGGTCACTGAAAAACCGAGTGGACAATGGAGGGTGTCCAAGATCTTAGAAAAATAAACAAAATTGTAGTTCTATGATATTCTTTGGTACTGAATCCTGCTGTGATCTTGTTACAAATTCCTGCAGAGAATGGTACACAGTCGTTGGCTTATGGCAAGTATTCTTCTCCATTCCTCTTGATGAGAATAGTCAATACCTTTTCAAGGGGGCAAGGAAAGTGTCAAATAATGTGTTTCTGCAATCCTGAAAATAAATCCCCCGGCTACCCAGAGGGAAGTTAAGATGTTCATGGGAATGGTTGGTTAATGTCGTCAGTGGATTCCAAACTATTCCCTTCCTGCATAGTCTTTCCTCAGGCTTACTCGCAGCGATTTGGGGACCCTGGCACCATTTGATGGAGAATTCACAAATGCCTTCCTGGAGCACAGAGAGAATCTTTGTAGTGCACCTGCTTTGTGAATGCCTAATTGCGATAGGACTTTTTTACTCTGCTGCCGTGAAAAAGAAGGGTGTGTTATTTCAGTCCTTGTTCAAAAGCAAGGTGAGGTAAAGCGATCTGTCGCTTACTTCTCTGCTGCATTGTGAAGTAATCGTTATGGTCCATACACTTATTGTGTTCGTCTCTCAAACGTACTAAAACTCAGCATCTGACAAACAACCACCTTACAAAGTATGAACAAACTATATTGGCAGCTAAGAACATTTCAATAAGAATGTGTAATGCTTTAAATCCTTGAACGCTGCTACCGATTCCAAACAGTGACAAGGATGATGATGGCATTCCCGATCATGATTATATCAACGTTATGGTGGTGTGTACCAAACCAAGCCCAGATATTAAAAATGTTTCCCTTGAACTGACTGATCTGACTTTGTTTGTGGATGGTTCATGTCCGAGAGGCCACCAATGACTGCTGGGCGCAGCCTATGCAGTCTGTTTCTTTCTGAAGTTGAAGCACTATACTTGTTTGATGTAATTTCAGAACAAGTAGCAGAGCTGATTGCCCTGACAAGAGCATGTTGTTTAGCTAATGAATTGAGTGTGAAGATTTACACAGACAGCCAATACGGATTTGGAGTGGTACATGAGTTTGGGCAAGTATGGCCACAAAGGGGCTTCATCACAACCTTCTGTACTCCTATATGTAATGGAGAATACATTTTGAACCTGTTAAAAGCCATACTGCCATCTACAGAAATATAAAATGGAAAGTGCATTGCTTCTAAGTCTGGTGATGACTTAGTCATCATGGACAATCACTGTGCCGACCAGGTCTAGAAATACTGTGCTCTTGAAAATGTAATTATTAGGTAAAATTAACAAAAACAAGAAAAAGAATTAGAACAATGTGAAGCTGATATGAACGTTGATGATGCAGATAATGTAAATTGTTCTTTGTTGAGTCCAATACAGACAACACTAAGAGAACTCAGAGTGCTGGAAGAGGAGGTACCAGAGGACGAAAAGAAAAGGTGGGTCATCCAGACTCAATGCGCAGGGAACGGCCAGATTCCTACCTGGTTAAACTCACTTCATGTCCAGAATCATCAGAATCGTTACAAACTACTGGTACAATGCAAAGTACTGCTGGTCCATCAAAGGCGCTGTGGTTCAGTTGAAGAGCCAGGTCTTGAGGTCCTTCCTGAATTGAGGCAGTGACGGCGTTGCCGGAGGTGGAGAGGCAGGGTGTTCCAGGTCTTTTCTGCGAGGTAGGAGAAGGATCTTTCTCCTGCCGTGGTCTTGTGGATACGTGGGACGTTAGCCAGGGTCACATGGGAGGAGCGGAGGTCTCTGGTGGGTGCATGGAATGCGAGGCGGTGGTTAAGGAAGTTGAAAAGACCAATGGCACTATCATATCCAAGCTTGAAAAAATGTGTGCCTCAGCAACGTTAAAATGGCCAGATGCTCCTCCTCTTATTATGATGAGCATTAGAAGTGCCCCAAACAGAAAGACTGGTCTCTCTCCCCATGAAATCCTCATGGGCAGGGCTATGCGGATCCAATATACTCCTTCAACATCACTTGTCTCAATAACTGATGACATCACATTGGATTACTGTAAAGGTCTGGCTGATATGGTGAAATCCGTCATTCATCAGGTGAACTTGGCAACACCGTCAACAAAGGAAGCCCAATGTTATGCACTGCACGAAGGGGACTGGGTTCTGCTAAAGAAGCCCGTCCGTAAGAATTGCTTGGAGCCACGGTGGAAGGGGCCACATCAAGTCAGACACGTGACTAAGACTGCTGTGAAGGGCGTTGGTATACCACAGTGGATCTATGCAGCTCACATGAAAAGAGTGAAAACTGCAGATGAAGAGGTTGTGGCAAAAACCACTGATTCACAGTGGCATAGCTCAAGGTTGCTGTGTGGGTCCAGAGGGGGTAGAAGGAGATCCAGGTGAAGCTTTGAGTCATCAGATTACAGATCAGCAGTTGCAAAGCCATGAGCAACAAAACGAAGTAGAGACTGGTGTTCCAGGTCATGAAAAAGTAAAGCTGAAAATCCAAGTCTCAAGGACTCCCAAGGGAAAGCAGTTTACAGTGAGCTACGTTGCTGACATCAATCAAAGCACAAGTCTAGCGTGAATGAAGAAGTTTCAGCAGTAAACACGAAAAAGGTGATGGGAGGAATGCTTACAATTTGTCTCACCACTGCCAATTGCTCTGGGTCGCATGCCAACCCATCTTTCTTTTGCTCACCATGCCACCTCAGTTTGGGCCCAGCCATATGCAAATCAGTCTTGACCCTGCTCCTCATGTGAACAGTCCGGCCCGAACTTCCAAGCCAGGTCCTCTCTGAACCAGAACACAAACAACCCGGGGCCAGTTTCATCCTGATTAGATCTCATCAGCCAGGTATGGCTGTATTTCCAGTGGCACAGTCATCCACTGTACCCACATCTGGGCATAGTTTTGCCACTAAGGACAGTACATTGAACACACAAAAGGTGATGGGAGAAATGGTTGCACTTTGTCTAACTACTGGCCATTGCTGTGCCACTGAAACCAAGCCATACCTGTCTGATGAGCCCTAATCAGACACACAGACCACTATGTCCACTCACCTAATTTAGATGGACTGACACAGAGGTCAGTTTTCACTGCTCGTCACGGCCATGAAAGCCTTGGTGGTAAGGGGCAGTGAAAACTGTCTGATACCCCCCTCGCCATGAGAGATAACGCCTTTGACGAGGGCGGCATTTTTTTTCCTTCAGAGAGAAAATCCCGCATTGGAGTTTTCTTTTTGAAAATAAAAAAAATAAAACGTTTGACGGACAGCTCCGACATGCTGATGGAGCTGTGTGCCAAACTTCAAAAAGCATTGACAGGAGCCACTGTGATGGTTGTTCCTTCCAGTGTTTTAAAAAGTACCATTGGCTTGGCGATCATTTTTAAATTTGGTAGGTGCAGTAGTCTCGGTCTGGCGGACGTTAATTCCTCTTCCAGGACAATTGATATTACTCCATCTGCCAAACATTAAGGGCCAGATTACGAGTTTGGTGGTGTGGGAGCAGGCCGCCATGCCACAGCCACGATTTGACACTGCCAAATGGGGCCACCACCCGCCTGCCAGATTACGAGTGAAATTGTGGTCTGGCGGGCAGTCGGCGTGGCGGTCCTCTGGCGGTGCAGTAAAAAGGCTTAAATGTGAGCCCTAATGCTGCACGACTGCGGAACCGCCACAGCACGTTCCAGCACGGCATGGACTGGAACACAGGGGCAACTGGGGCTCCACTCCACTAATAGTGAATAAATCAAATCATTCACTAATAGTGTAATAAAAAAGGAGTACAGTCAGCGGGACTATGCCCTTCCATGGCAGCTGAGGTAGGTAAAAAATGCTTTTTAATGTATGCTGAGTGCCGTGCTTGCGGGTGAGAGTGTGCTTATGTGTGAGAGTGTATATGTATGAATTTGTGTGTATGTGTAAGTATGCGTCTATGAGTGAAAGTGGAGGTCAAAGGGCGTGTGATGTCACTTCCGCTGCCCCTAGCATTACGGTGAATTGATGTCCATGCCCTCTGGTCGACTATGCTTCTTTTATGTTACTTTTTTCAGCTGATGCCCCTCTACTGCCAAGGATGCGTTTCTTTGTACATCTGAGGCATTGACATATATTCGTCTATTCCTGTAGTCCCAGAGGTAATACATGATTTAAAAAAACAGAGACCAAACAAAAAGTGCTGATTTCATGAAGGCGATTTAATCTGTTTATGTGACTATGGAAAGACTGAATAATTTGACACAATCAAGTGCAAAGACCTTTCGACAATTCATCTCAGCAGCCGTCAGAGTAAAATGTGCCCTCCGTAAACATGGACTCGGGTTCAAATCTCTGACTCCATCCAGTCTGAACAGGCCCTGGGCTCGAGGACAATCACGTCTGATTTGTGCGCGCATCAATCGCGGGTGTCTCCTTTTAAAGTGTCTGCGGTGTGAAATACGCGAGCGTGCCCTCTACAGGCGTGTGTTATTTATGCAGTCAGACTCTGGCGACCCGGCTCCTCGAGCGCACACCAGGTTTGCAGAATGACGTTCATCGAGGCTTGGTGGCTGAAGAAGCCAAAAACAGCTCTTCTGTGAGTCAGATCATGTCACCCGCGCGGCTCTGAATCATATTTTTGTCATTGCTTGGCAGGCTCATTACCAATGGAGTAAAGATAGCAGATTGTCACGAGCCATGCTCTCGCGCTGTGCGCTCTTTAACCTCTGAGATGAATGAATGCTCGTTATGCAGGATTTACCATGAATGATCAACAGGAGAATTCATAGACTGATGTCTAGCAGGAAAGCAGGTAGAAGTTAACTGCAGGTACAACCTATGGTTATCTATCTTCCACAGTCCGGGTGAGTCACTAGAGGGAGCCAGAGAGCTGAATTGTGTGCACACCAGAACGCCATTGCCTCGAGGCGAGTGCACTGCTGCCGCAGAGGGAAGCGGAAAGCCACCGCAGTGAGAAAGGGAAGGGAAAGGAAAGCAGGCTGCCGGTCGGGCGGCCGGCCCTCGGCTTCACACCTGTCACTCGTCTCCATCTGCCGATTCAAACGGCTTACAGGCTGGTTGCTCCCTGCCCCCCCCTCCCCTGTGGTGTGCAGTGCAGACCAGAGCGCGGGAGCGCGACCGCAGGTGGCCGCCAGAACTCGCAGCCTTTGCAGCAGCGGCCGCGGGCAAAATTCGGGAACGGCCCGGTCGCGGCGGGAGCCCTCGGCAGGCAGCCGGCCGGGGCCACAAGAGCTCTTGGTCAGCTCAGGGCCAGTCTGGAAAGCGGAGAGGATTGCAGCAAGGTCCTCTACAGCGGCAGGAGCATTCCAGAAGCCGCGGGAACACTCAGCAGCAGGAACAGTAGCAGCGAGGGCTTCCCCTGAGGCGGTGGGAGTCGCAGGAGCCACTGAGACCAGCCTGTACATCTGTGTATCTGCCGACGCGGGAGACAAGAGGTAAGAGGTGGAGGCAAGCGTGGCAGCCGTTAGAGGTCGCCGCTAAGTAAGAGCCAGAGGGTGCTGTCTGAGGGGTTGGTAGACTAGGTCTCCAGCTTGCAGCCCCCCTTGTGTGCACCGCTTGCTAACCCCCTCCATCCCCCTCTATCCCTCCGTGCCCTCAAAACAAAAAACACAGCTCAACCCAGGGGCCCACATCAGCACTAGTACTGGTATTCCCTCCCCCCCAGCACAATCAGGCACAAACAAGCCTAGCCCCAGCAAACGGCGCAAAAAGAGATGACGCTGAGGAAGACTAAATCCTGCACGGAGGATGAGGGGGAAGTGAACCCTGAGAGTCTAGCACAAAGAAGGGTAACCAGAAGCATAAGCACCCAAAAATCCCAGGATCTGGTATCTGGCAATTCCCTCCCCCAAGGCCTTATCACTCAATTCTTTCAGGCCTCAAACTGCCCCTCACCTTTGGATGAAACGTCACAAGATCCCGCGACCAATGCCATACCGGGGATCCCAAAGATCCACCTGGACCTAAGGGACTCTTACGCCTGCGAGTCTGCTAACTTCGAATCACCTGGGAGCCTTGATGCTTGTTTCCAGCCTGAGGCCAGGACAAAGAGCCCGATTAGGGTCACTGCCGACATTCACGATAGGCCAAATCTGGGGGCAAACGTGGATTCAGATACTGGGAGGACAAGCGAGGCTGTCGCATCCTCCTCCCCAAAGAGCACAGGCACAGGCAAGGGTCTGAATGCAATTGTGACACCTAGGGAAATACAGAGGCCAATCCCCCAAGGTACGGAGGTTCCAACAACTTCGTTCTTACTAAAATTGGAACAGACCATTGAACGAACACTTGAAACTACCCCTATTAATTTAGGAAGAGCTAAGGCCCCGAGAACTGCACAAACGGAGGGTTGGAGTCCGCTGAGTTTAACTCATCACCAAGACTTAACCGACCCAATTGATGAACCCACCTCTAAAGACCTTAACTTGTCAGCAATAAGAGAAGTCCAGGACACAATGGCCAGGGCACTGCTATGGCAGTCCGCAAAGATGGAACTCCAAATCGATCTTTTGCAGTCGATAGCCCAGCATTTGGTGTGCCAAGATGATAAGCTGGCAAAGCTGGAAGTCCAACTTAACGTCCAACAAGCTCATGCCGCCAGCACCAATTCCTGTGACGTCTTAATTGATAAATGGGCAAGTCTACCTGAAGTCTTAAAAGAGATGCTTGCATTAGCCAAGGGTCAGGGCGAGACAACCACGCAAGAACAAGCCGCACAAAAGCCACCACCACAGACGACAGAGCATGCCGAAACAGCAACCCTTAGCACAACGGGCAATAGCGCCTCAAAGGTTCCCCTAGTAGGGCCCCGCATTAACTTTACTTTGGCTAATAAAGGGAATGGTGACCCCGAGGTCTCGGATCTCGAGACCGTTAGTGATGACCTGTCTGTTACTACCTCTCAGGTGGAGAGGGTCGAAGGAGCATTAGCAAGTGCCAAAGCCCCGTTATCAAGGAGAGCCAAAAAAAGACTCAAAAAACAACTTAAGAAGTCCAAAGCTAGAAGCAGAAACACACCCTCGGTGGTATCAACCCTGGGCGACACTGAAACTAAACGTATCCCTAAACCACTCTTCCCCATTTTCATACCCAAGCAGGTGTCTAAAATGGACAAGTCATGTGACGCACCTCTTGTTCGCGGTGAGGCCCAAAGTCAACAAATCCCTCTCATGGAGGGTCAAACCAATGAGCCTCTCCAACAAAGGCCTTCACAGGTGGCCGTCGCCGCTCCATTAAGTGCCCCCAGCCCTTCTGGTTGGGTTCTGGAACATGAGTCTGTAACAAATCCCAAACTACAACAGGGCGCACAGCCAGTACAGTCTAGAGTGGTAGGTCTACAAACTGAGGGGCAGGGGAATCAGCAACCAGGAGTCGCACTCAAAAATTACCTAAATTTAGCATCAGACCAGGGGGAGTGGCAAGGATGTCCGAGTGTGGAAGGCCAATCAAGCATGGGGCCCAATGGGCAGCAGCCAGAACCCACTCACAAAAACCCTTTAAATTTCAGTTACCAGAGGCTAAAGCTCCAGGGAGAAGGGGTGAGTTTGTGGTCCATCACACAAAAAAACAAACAATCCACCTATGAGCTGCAGTTAACCCCAAGGTACACAGCAAAAGGCTCATTTGACATCTTGAACAGGTCCAACATTGTCCGCCTGTTTGGCCATATTGCCTCCCTGGCCCAAATCACCTCAGAAAATATTGAGTGGGTGATATTCAAGAGACTGGAGACAGATACTCATGACGATTCCACCATAATCGGACTTGCGAGTCAGCAAGTCCAACAGGCTGTCCTTAAGGAAGCAACACTGTTCGCTGAATGGGGCATTGAAGTTGTTGCACCAAGTACACTGAAATATCCACACGTTCTGTTGCCGCAACAGGACACCCCAGAACCGTCATCCATTCTTAAAGGCATAAGGCACATCCGCCCAGAAATAGGGGCGAAATCAGGGCGGGCAAAAACCCCGCTAAAAATCAAAATCCAGCAAAATGACGGGCAACGGAGCGTGCAGCGGCATTTCCAGACATCGGATCACCTGGAGGCCACATGGAGACAGTGTCCCTAACCTAATAAACAGCCATGTAAATAACGCCTGTTCAAATCCACTTAGGGGCCTAGTCCGCGAGTTATCCATTATCTCATGGAATATTGCGGGGATGAGCAACATCTTTAGGGACATAACTACACCTGAATACCTCGCACAGGGGGACATACTGTGTATTCAGGAAACCTGGGCAAGGGCAACGACCGCCATCGGTGGCTTTTACTAACATTTTAAACCAGCGACCAAAAGGACAATCTTTGGACGCCCGTCAGGGGGCCTCTCTATCTACGTAAGTCATGCGTGCAAAATTAACACAACTGAATTAAAGTTGGGGTCTCCTGATCTTCAAGCCATCCTAATCAGTGGGTTGTCATCGGGTCGAAAATCTCGCCCCTTTCTACTAATTAATTGTTATTTCAACCCAATTAAGTATCAATCCTCCCAGGCCATGGAATCACTTATTTCAATTTTGGAAGATCTTTTAATAAATTGGAAGGACCAAGACGTAATAATCGCGGGCGACTTCAATCACAGAGGCTTGGGTTTAATTTCGGAGACTCCATCAAGCAAGAAGTCAGTCCCACTGACTGAATTTCTCGCAAATTTTAAGCTGCACTCCACCCATAGAATACAAAAAAAGACCCAACCTGAATGGACCACCATTCCGACCTTTAGAAATGTCTCTACTATAGACTACATCTTTATCAATGAAGGGCTTGCCCACAATCTTTGCAACTTTACAGTGGACGACAGAGAGGAAAGCGATCATAGGCCCCTCCGCGCCACATTCAATCTGGCGCGGGTACAAGCAGAATTACAAGCAGTTATTGGAACTACCACGGGGGAGGAACATCACAATGTGCTTAAAAGAATAAAATGGTCAACCAATCTCAGTTATAGCCTGCTAGACTATGTAGCTAGAAGGGAGGAAGAACCTAACCCAGTTCAAACTAAGAACATCATCCACCTCTGGGAAACTCTGACCTCCGACTTATTGGAACGTCTGGGCAATAACCATCATCCAAGAAGTCGCCAATTCCACTCTGATCCTCGCCGTGCAACATCGTGGTGCCTGTCACAGTGTAAGCGTGCTCTAAATAAGGCAATCAGGGCACAAAAGAAAGGCACTCATTTGTCAGGGAGATACTCCATTGCTGCTCTGCGAACAGACAATAAAAAGAAAGTCTGGGCCCACAAAAAACTGCAGACTGAACAGAATTGGTTGACTGTGTTCTCCTTAATTAAAGGTAATGACAATAGCAAGCTCTGGCGTTTCATTAACAGTCTGACCCCCAGAGGAGAGCAAAAGGAAAATAGTGTTGCAGGGAAAGTGTGGGAACAGTATGCCAAGGGGCTGTATACCTGTGAGTCAAATCAGGCCACTGCAGGAAGCCGTGCGTGGTCCAAGGTGGCGGCGGAAATTATCGAACCCGAAAGAGCTACGTCAGAAGGCGTAAACTCGACCTGCACCGGATCATTCACAGAAATGGAGGTACTAAAGTGCATCAAGGCCATAAGAACTGATGGCGCTCCAGGCCCAAATGGGATTCCGGCCCAGGTTCTGAAAACCGCCTCAGCCTTTTTTGCATCCAGACTCACCCCTTTATTTAACCATTCTTTTGCCACGGCAATGTTGCCATCCTCTTGGAAAGGCTCTATTCTATTCCCCATCCATAAAAAGGGGGACCACACGAACCCGGCCAATTATAGGCTTATAGCTCTCCTCGACATAGAAGCAAAGATATACGCCCGCCTTCTTCTCAGGGATCTGGAGGATTGGGTGGACAAGAACGGCATTCTTCCGCCCACATAGACCGGCTTTAGGGCCCATAGCTCCACTCTTGACAACATCTTAGCCCTTTCCTACCTCGCGAAGAAGGCCAATACGAGGAACAAACCGCCCCTGTTCTGCTGTTTCATAGACCACTCCACAGCCTTTGACCGAGTGAACAGGGGCCGGCTCTGGGCAAAACTTGACTCGTGGGGGCTACCACAGGCTCTGCTAAAAGCTATAAAAGCGCTCTATGAGGGCACCTGGGTCAAGGTGAAGCTAAGCCCCACAATAACAACTGAAAGAATTGAAACCAACTCGGGCCTCAAGCAGGGGTGCGTCTTGGCCCCCATGCTTTTCAACTTGTATACTGCGGACATGGGGACAGCTCTGAAAGATGCCAACTTAGCACCTCCAAAACTGGGGAGGCTCGTCTTGGGAACACTCCAGTATGCAGACGACACGGTGATCATGGACCACACTAGGGTGGGGCTCCAAAGAGCCTTAAGCAGTTTGGCCCTATACAATAAGTCAAATGACTTACGGATCAACGTGAGCAAGACCAAAATCGTCATTTTTGGCAAATACCCCCTCAAAAAAGAAGCTTCATGGTCTCTGGGGGAGCACCGTATCGTCACTGCCCCATCCTACAACTATCTGGGCACCTGGGTCTCTGAGAGTGCCTCTGCAGTCAAACATCTGAAGGAGCTTAAACCTAAAATTAACAAAACCATTCTGACGTTAAGACGCTTATGCCACCGCTTGGACAGTCCCTCAGCAGAACCAATGTTGACAGTGCTCCGGGCAAAACTGATCCCTGCCATTGCATATGGGCATATAGCCTTCCCTGGTGCATTTGACAAAGTGGTAAACGCGGCCCAAGCGAAAGCCTATAAGATGGTGCTACAGGCCCCTAGATACGCAAGGAACACTAGATTAAGGCTAGAAATAGGCCTTAAGCGACCGGAGCTGGTATTACTGGGGGACCTTTTAAAACTCTATATTAGAGTATTGAAAGCACCAGAACATTCGCTAAAGCACTCCCTAAAATCAATCTTTGATGAGGTGGGCTCCCCCTGGTACTCAAAGGTAGGACAAGCTATTGCAGCATTGAAAATTGAAAGAAGGAGTTTGCCCCTGCACGAAATTCCTTTCTCAGCCTGGGCCCAAGTAGTTAAGCGCCAAGTCCGGATCATCTCCTTTGGACTTGACCTTGCATCTCTTCGGCAAAATCCACTAACTCAGGCCCTGGACAAATCATATATTCCAGGTAAACCCCAACCTTACCTGCAAGATCCAGTATCTACTTGCGCGAGAAAGAAAATTTTGTATTTTCGACTTTTGGCCCTCAGGATCATGGACTTCAACCCCAAATGGGCCCGTACGGATGGCACCCTGGCCTGTCGTCTATGCAATTACCGCAGAGAATCCTGGCTACACTTGCTGTGTTGCTGCACAAAGTTGGCCAATGATCGCCATCGCTTGCTGCTTCCGATTTTACGGAATACGGACTATAGAACTTGCAGAGAGGCTTCGGACTGGTGCCTCTCAGTCTCCACGACCTGTTTGATAGCCAGAGTTGCGAAATTTATACACCAGGTAAAAATGGCACTCGACTCCCACTTAACGGCATTGTCTGTAAAGTAACTGGAAGCCTTCCGCCCCAGTTATCTAACCTGGGCTGGTTTAAAGACCCACGAAGAATCCATCTTTCGTCAACAGCCCTTGGTACATGAATTGACTCTACCGAACTTTCATGTGCCTCCCCTTATCAGTTGGGAAATACTGGTACAACCTATACATCACTCCTTTTAAAAGAACTCTGCTTTGGACAGCTAATCAGGACTAATATGTTAATATTTAACCCAAAGTGACTTTCACTTTTATGTGTGGATGGGACTTGTGAGGGGGTGAGTCGGGACGTTCATAAAGCTTCTTTTTTTTTTTTATTTTATCTTATACTGTAAAGATTTTAAGTAATCATGTAGTTTATTATTAAAATTGTCAAAAATTGTCGTTATGCAGTGACAAGGGAGACGCCCGCTCTGGTTACTGTGTACGGAACTGACCCACGTGCGGGGCGGGGCGCACCTATCCAGAGTGCCGCGGGTGCAGTCACACCGGGGCCCACGGGAGTGAGGGGTCTACTATACCTCAATTATTAGTTCTGTTATATTGCAAAAACCAGGGTGTGTGTTGGGGGGCTTCCTCGCTTGCATTAGGGCCTCCGGGGCGCGTGACACGGGGCCCTGCTTGCGTTGGGGCTCACCAGAGATAGCTTTCGGTCCAGCATCCTCCCTGTGAATCGGAAGCATAAACAGAAGGTTCACCTGCGGTTATATCAATATTTCCACGATAACAACCATCAATACCTATATCTCGATTTCTGGCATTAGGAAAGCGGCATGTCTGCCTAAGTGTAATTGAAAATCAGCTTTGAACACGGGGATCATTAAAACAAGCAATAAGAAAAACAGCAGACCCGCGTGTAGCATGGCTTCGCTAACTCCGAAGGAACATGTTGCATGGAAACGAGTTGGACCGGCTACCATTTACAAAGGGGCGCATCAAACCAGATTTATCCACATTGGCAGAAGTTGTTTACAATGCTTTTTTTTCGCTGTACATCGTTAGCAGCACAACCACCCGTGTTATTGATGTAAAGGATTGACTGTGGATCTCCACTGCCATCTAGCGGTCACAATAGACATCTGCATCAAATTGCATTTAAATCCTCGGCGCCACAGACATCAAAGAGGCTCGTTTCCCTGTCAATGCTGGAAGGAATAGTAATCTTTCTGAGAAAAAAAATACACAAAGACCGCTGCCACTCTCATCCGAGATTGCACAGGTTTATCTTGCGGTGGTGACATTTGAGAAAATCAAACCGAGGAATGTCATTTATTTCTTCCCCTCGATGCATATTTTTTCCGATTTCACGACCCTTCACTCACACTGTGGCAGAACAGGTTATTCTCTTACATTTACCTACGCCTTTTTCTCCCTCAAAAAGATGTATAAAAAGAGACAGTCAAGTTAAAGTTAAGGTCGCCTGGCTTGCCTCTTTTGTAGTGCCGTCTATAACTTTTACTCTCTTTTTTTTACGTCAACATTCCAGTGCATAATTTGTAAAAATATATACATATATATTGCCGGGGTGGCCTCTCCAGGAGGCCACAGTAGCTTGCAATACACACTGCCCCTGTCAATGCTGCCAATGAAAAAGTGTGACAATTCAGACTTTTCCAAGCGCTGAACACTATAAGAGTGGCTTGAGCGGCAGGTATTATTCATTTTTAATGTATATTGAATTAATAAATGACTGTTGGTTTGCTAATTTCTAAATTAGACAGTCAGCGCCACCATGTGGCAGACTGTCATAAGTACAGGTGTTGACAAGTCCGGTTGCCGAGCACCGGAAATCCCTGGCTCAAATCGAGTACTACAGCCTCCCCACTTATGGCAGTAGAAAGAAAGCTCAGTTCACAGTTGCGCTACTGAATCATAAACAATCATTGAATGCAGCGGTAAAAACAACTTGAGTTGTCCCCCAGAATTTATGCCATCAATAAAATAAAAAATGTACATAGAAGGGCTATCTATCAGCCCTCAAAGCCATTTCTTCTTGGAAGTGTTCTGTCCTACGGGCAGAGTTACTGGAACTAGGGGGTGCAAGAGCTTCTGCAGCACCCCTGTGAAACAATAAAACAATTCATAAAAGAATGAGCCATAAACTGGCCTGTTAATTCTTTTGTATTTTGAAACACTGCGCTGCTTATGAAGACGTTATTAAAGGCAGGTCATTTTGACACATAGGGGTAGATTAACTAACACTTTGCACATGGTTTGTATCACAAAAGTGACACAAAGCAATGCAGCACAAATTGTGATTTGCTTTGGAAAGTTGCCCTAAAGTAATTTAAAGTAGTGCTTTTGGAAATTACCATCTTTTGCATGGTATCCCCCCAGATGTTTGCCTTGACTGCTTTTATTGGCCATAGAACTCTGTACACTTTACCCCTGCTAACCACTGGTAAAGTGCCTGTGCCCCCCCCCCTTTCAACATGATTACATTGGTATACACCTTATTTATTTTTTTTGAATATATTTTATTAGAAACCGTTAGCACACAATAAAAGACATACAAGGGCCTACAACCACCAGGGCCGGCCGCTATAGAGCCCGAGGGCCCGCAGTGTAACGCCATACATTCAAATGAACCAGCGGCAAAGCACCCGGCAGTCCGTAAGCACCTATAACAGGCCATGGCCATAGGCCAGGAGCAGTTTAAAACAACAGTTTCATTTTTTATTAAACATAAAACACACTCAAGGCAATGAGAGTCCGAGATAGCAGCGTGCTCTTCCCAGGACGGGGAATAACATAAAGTGTCCAAAGCGATTCTAGTCCAGAAGCGGTGAAGGGGGGCAATGGGAAAGCAAAGCATGGAACACACCTCACACCCTCCCGCAGAATGCGCGGCTAGGGGGTCAAAGCAATATCGACCTCTAATGGCAAAGGCGGGGTGCAGATACGGCCTCGATATGAATTCCACGGACCCCATACCCTACTCCATTTCCCTGGCTTACCTCTCGCCACATACACCGTCTTTTCCCTAAACATACACCAGTCCATATTCTCCTTCCATACCTCAATCGTGGGCGGCCTCGGGGAGCCCCATAACTGTGCAATGTTACGCTTAGCCACCATGTACCCCAAGGTCACCCACAGCGTCTGTGCCGCAGTACAATCATTCGGTTCCCAAACATTCAACAAACACCTCCTAGCCTCTGGCAACAGGGCCACGCGCGTGACCACCTCCATAACAGTGTGGACATCGTTCCAAAATCGCACAACCTCCGAACATTCCCACAAGATATGTAGAAAGGTGCCCGGTAGGCCACATCCACGCTTACACAGTCCATCCGTCGAATAACCCATACGCAGCAAACCGGGCCCCGTGACATACACTCTATGAAGGATCTTCAGCTGAACAAACCGTAAGCGGGCCGGGATCGCTACCTCCTTCGGGGAGGCCACCGCCGACACCCAGTCCTCATCATCCAGCTCTAAGCCATCGCCCGTCCATGCCTCCCTCAGACGGAGCAGCAAGTCCGCGCGATCGTTGATGAGTTTCTTGTAAATCAGAGAAATAGTGCTGTCGGGCACGTAGCCATCCAACACTCTATCCTCCAGTGGGGAATACTCGGGGATGGCAGCAGCGTCCGGAAAAACCGAACACAGCGCATGGTGGACTTGAGCATACCGGAAGTACTCTCTATCGTTCAATTTATATTCCATTTTAAGCATTTCAAACGTTTTGAAAGCTCCCTTCACCCAAAGATCACCCACCTTACATATACCAATCATGTCCCATTTCTCAAAGCCTTTCGATCTCCACAAACAGCCCAACCGCCCAGAGGCATACAGCGGCGTCGCCCGAGTCAAACGATCCCTCCACCCCATCGCAGCATTCGCCGCGTGCCACACACGCACCGCCACCCGCGTGGGTCCCGTCAGCCGCGTTTCCGGGGTCACCGAGTACAGCGCCCTATTATAATCCCCACCCGGGAGCAGGAATTTATCCATCTCGAACGCCGGGTTTAAGGCAGGACCATATATCCCGTGGTTCACCGCCGCCAACTGAGACGCCCAATAGTATCGTTTAATATCGGGGAGGGCGACCCCCCCATCGTACCAAGGGAGCGTCAACTTGGCGAGAGCAATCTGCGGCCGCCCGTCCCAAAACAGTTGGCGCTGAAGACCCTCAACCTCCCGGAAATAGCGGGCCGGCACGACATCAAGAGTATTTTGCAAAGCGTACAAAAAGCGAGGCAGCGACATCATTTTAAACAATGCCGCCCGTCCAAGCGGCGAAAGCGGAAGTCGTCGCCATCTTGCGACGTCGGCCTTCAGTCGCTGGAGGGGAGGGAGAAGGTTTCGCTCATAGCGGACCGCGGGATCCAGTGAGATAAAGATTCCCAAATATTTGAACCCCAGGGTAGCAATCTGAACAGGGCAGTCTTGCGGCAGGAGGGGGGCGTCCCCCGAGAGGACGTAGACGCACGATTTGGCCCAGTTGATGAAAAGGCCGGAGTTGCGGCCAAAGGAATTCAATACGTCCACCAATACCATTAGTGACTGTCGGGGGGAAGTGAGATACAGAAGGATGTCGTCCGCGTAAAGGGAGACACGGTCTTCGAACTCCGGCGTCCATCTAATGCCTCGCAACGACGGCTCCCAACGCATCCAGGCGGCGAGAGGCTCCAAAGAAAGCGCAAAGAGAAGGGGTGATAGCGGACATCCCTGTCGCGTACCCCTCCCCAGTGCGAAGGAAGCCGACACCCTACCATTCACCACCACCTGAGCCAATAGGTCAGCGTATAGCAATTTTACCCAACCAATAAACTCAGGGCCGAACCCAAATTTCGCCAAAACGGCCCAAATATATGGCCACTCCAAAGTATCGAACGCCATAGTAGCATCTAAAGATGCCAAGATGGCCGGCTCCCGTATAAACTCGGCTCTAGCAAGCACACCGTGCAACCGCCTCAAATTTAGGGCGGTATTCCGATGGGGTATAAAACCGGACTGATCCTGATGAATCAAGTCGCCCGCGACCCGAACCAGTCGGTTAGCCAACACCTTAGCCAGAATTTTGGGTTCTGCGTTCAACAGCGAAATGGGCCTATAGGAGGCGCAGCGGTCTCGCGGCTTCCCTTCTTTGTGTATCACCACTATGGTGGCGAGGCGTTGGTCAGGGGGGAGGAAGCCCGCCGCACGTGCCGCCGAAAACATGTCTCGAAGATACGGTGCTATCTTATCAGGACGCAACTTATATAGTTCAATGGGAAGACCATTAGGACCCGCCGCCTTACCAGACGCGATCGAGCGAATGGCCAAAACGATCTCATCTGCCGACAACTTCGCCTCCATCAATATTGCATCCGCCTCCGATAAGGTTGGCAGTGCGATGTCTCTAAGCAACAAATGAGAATCCTCCTCCGAACGCACGGAAACTGGAGAGTATACCCCGCGGAAGTGATCCGCGAAGCAGTCAACAATCCCCACAGGGTCAGTCACACGCACGCCATCCATTCTCTCCACAACGGGCACCACCCTGCTCGCTCTCTCCTTCTTATCCAACCAAGCAATCAACTTTCCGGCCTTATCCCCCACGTCATACAGTCGCCCTTGCTGCTCTCTATACATCCCTTTTGCAGCTTCCGTGACTAGCGCTCTATAATCTAACTGTTTGAGGCTGAGAACATGCAATTTCTCGTCAGTAACTCCACGCTCCAAGTCCTCCTCCATTTCAGCTATTTCAGCCTCCAGGCGAACCACCTCAGCTCTCTCGCACCTCTTAGTATGAGAGATAAGGGACAAGGCCTGCCCCCTGACCACCACTTTATAAGCCTCCCATAGGGAGACGGCCGACGACACCGACCCCACATTATCAGTGAAGTAGTGATCCGTGGACTTGACCAACTCCGCGCGGATCTTAGGGTTACGAAGATACCAGGGGCTAATGGGTGCCACTCTTCCCTCTGTCCCAGGGTCAACCCTCAATTGCAACCATATAGGGGAATGGTCAGAAATACCTCGGGCTACATGACGCACCTCCCCAATCATCCCAGCTTGGGTCGCCGGCATGAGCATATAGTCAAGTCTCGAGAGACTCCCATGGGCCCCCGAGTGAAAGGTATATTGCGCTTGTCCTGGGTGCATCAATCTCCAGCAATCTACCAGTCCCAAAGTGTCCAAAAAACCCCCCAACCAGGCCTGAGCCCTAGGGAGATCCCTGGGGGGGGGTGACGGTCCTCCAATCCAGAGACCACAGCATTCAAATCTCCACCCAACACCAAAACCCCCCCAGGGAGCCCCAGGACCAAACTCCCCAAATCAGCAAATGTAGCCGTCTGCAACCCCGGGGGCACATACACAGCCACCAGTGAAATGGTTCTGCCCTCCCATCTCCCCACCAGCGCCACATATCGCCCTCTATCATCGTGAAGCACCTCGTCCACTGCCAATGGGAGGGAGGTCCTAACCAAGATGCCCACTCCCCTAGAGCCAGAAGTGAAACCAGAGTGAGCGGCAAGGCGATAGCCCCTCCTATTTAGGGCCTGGAAGGAGTTCCCAACCAAATGTGTCTCCTGCAGGAAAACGATGTCGGGCAAGATCCGCTTCAAGAACTGCAACACTACCCCGCGCTTGATCCTGTCCCCCAGACCATTCACATTCCACGAAAGGATTCGCAATCCCCTATCCCCCATCCCCCTCCCGCACATGATACCCACATCCCGGAGAGCACAACCCGGAGAAATCAGCAAAAAACTTCACATTGCCCTGCAAAACGAAAAAACAACCATCCCCAACAACCCCCCTCCCCCACAATCCCAAAACCACAACTCCCCCCTCCCTGCACCCCTGCTTGAGCACGAACAGCCCCCCAACTTGCATTGTGCCTGTCGCCCTAACATATACCACAAAAGAACCCCAGAAGGAGGAAAAGACCCCAATAAGCTCCCCACAACCCCCAGACATTTGAAGGGCATGATGTGCCGGATCAGAGTGCAATTGAGCCAAGGTGCAAAAAATAGTCAGTCTAGTCCAGCGCCAGGAACCAAGTTCTAGTCCTGCTCCACCACATCCCGTCCGCTCTCCTCCGTCCGACCGTCTCGATCCTGTCCCTGCGGTAGGGCATCCAACCAATCACCAACCGCCTCCGGTCGGTCAAAAAAGTGGGAGCGACCCTGGAACTCAACCCGCAGCCTCGCCGGGAATAACATCGTGTATTTCAGCTCCATGTCCCTCAGGCGCCGTTTGACACCCAAAAATCCCAGCCGCTGTTTCTGGACCGCTTGCGTGAAGTCCGGATAAAAGCTGACATTGGAGTTCTCAAACTTCAGCGGCCCAGCCACCCTCGACGCCTGAAGGATAGCATCTCTATCCCGAAAGTTAAAAAGTCGGGCGATTATAGGCCGCGGGGGAGCACCCACTTTGGGCGCACCACCCGGAATCCTGTGGGCCCGCTCCACCGCAAAGAACTTGCTCAATCCCTTGGGCGCGAGACGATTGATCACCAGATCCTCCACAAAAAGATCAGCAGCAGATTCCTCCGATCTTTCCGGCACTCCAATGATACGGACATTGTTCCGTCTAGCCCTGCTTTCCGAATCCTCAAGTCGACGATCCGTCTGGTCACTGGCAAGCCGCAACCTACGGACCTCCGTCTGCAGGGCGGCCACGTCCACAGTTAGGCTCGACGCCGCTTGAGACAAGGAGTCGACCCGCTCGTTGGTTTTGGACAGGTCTGCCCTGACCAAATTCACATCGATCAGGACCGCGTCCAACTTATGTGCCAGGGTATCAAATCGCTGACCCACAGCAGCCTTCATCTCCTCAATGGCGCCCATGACGTCCTGCAGGGTAAATTCTGATGCTGGGCCCGCAAGCTCTTTAGACCGCTCAGGCGATTTGTGCAGGCCAGCGGGGGATCCCTTTAGCTGCGCATAGCGGTCCATGTTGTTGGCCTGAGCATAGGATCCCCTCCGGGTTGACTTGGATTTCGACTTGTCCCCTTCGAGTCTCGCCGCCATCGTCCGGAGGCCACCAAGGTTGGCACCCGCCAGCGCCAGGGACAGGGACCAGTTGGCTAATTTAAGCAGACATTGCAATCGCAGACAGGAAGTCCGTGTATAGTCCGAAGATCAGGCCAGACACTCCGCTGTCCGCGCTCCTCTGAAACACCAGGGTCCCTCAGCCGATCTCAAAAAACAGACTTGAAAACGAAAGTGAAAGTGCGGGGCACGGGGCAGGCCAAGCCCAGCATGCCGCTGTTGTTCACTTCGTACCCGGGCACCTCACCAACTCGAGACCGGGACCTAGGCAATAGCAGGCCGCAAACTTCGGAAGGCAACCATTCGGGTTCCCGGCGTCCGATCAGAATTCGGAAAACGGGTGGCACCTCAGCGCGAATGCATCAGCAAAAGCCCGTCAAATTTAGCAGGATTTAGTCAGGATAGATGTGGGAGGTTGCCGAGGCCCTCGAGAGCCGTAAGCCTATGCGGCCATCTTGGTTGCGCGCTAGGCTCCTCCTCTGGTATACACCTTATTGACACATTTAACTTACCTATAAATCCCTAGTAGATGGTACAAAGTGTACCCATGACCTGTAAGTTAAATGTCACCAGTGAGTGCCACCCACTGCTGTGAGACTGCAAACCCGACCCCAGGCCTACCATTGTAGCCTGGCAGAGCAGTTTTTAAACTGGCAATTTGACCTGTTAAAGGAAACCCTGTTAACAAACCTCAAGTCTTCCTTTTAAATACTAATATGTAACCCCTATTGTAGGGGTTACATATAAGTATTTAAAAGGAATGCTCATAACGCCATGGTGCCTGGTATTTAAATGTAGGGCATATAAAAGTTTAATTTTCCACATGTCCTTACAGTGATAAGCCCTTCAAAGCTGTTTTCACTGCAGCAGGGTTGGCTGTCCCAAGCAAAGCATTGGTATTCAATATTAAATACTAATACTGTATCTTAGGAATGGGAGTAGCTAAAAAATAAACAACTATTTCATTAGTTATTACTAAATCAAATTCAATATTGAATTCATTTTTTTCCTAGATATTAAAAAAAAGTAACTTTTAGAAAGCTACCTTTGCTCACACTGAAATCCCTGGAAGCTAAGTCTGCATTTTGCTTTTGAGCTTCTGCCAAACTTTAATTAGCATTTCAATAGGCTTGAATAAGGAGTGAACTTGTTTCCAGGATAGGGTAAAAGGCCTTGGGTGTGGGGATGTGTTATGCCCATGAAAGGATGGCCTGTGTGCTGGGTGTAAGGATTGATTAACTTCAAAGAGGCCTACTCTGTCACAAGCAGATCTAGCCAACACCCTGACCTGCACCCTTCTCTTGACCCTGCTCCAGGCAGGTCGCTCCCCCACTCCACAACAGCACCACCTGTTGCGTCTGTGTCCCCCTGCTCGCCGCTGCCACCACTGCCGTGAGTTCGAGGCCCTCTTCCACCCGCAGGCTACCACCTGCGCCTCATCCCTGGTGGCCAGTGGCTGTCTGTAGGTCTGCTGCACTGTTGTTGTGTTGCTCTTGTGCTTGTTTTATTGTTTAATTGCTCGTTCTTTTTTCCTCCTTCGTTTTAACACTGTGCCCTCCTTTGCCTTCTGTCCCCCCGCCGCTCCTGACCCCGTCTTCCCCGCCGCTGTGCCCCCTGCGGCCCGCCCCACCTGCTTGCACTGTATTTGCCTCTGTTGTAATTATTTCTATTGCTCGTATTTGCCTCTGTCTTAATTATTCAGCTACTCGTTTTTTCCTCCTTCCCCTTGGATTCTGTGCCCTTGCCCTCTTGCCTTCTGTTCCCTCACCGTTTCCTGCCCGTTTTTCCCCCTGCTGTGCCCCCTGCGGCCCGCCCCCCCTGCTTGCACTGTATTTGCATGTGTTGTAATTATTTCTATTGCTCGTATTTGCCTCTGTCTTAATTACTCAGCTGCTCGTTTTTCCTCCTTCCCCTTGGATTATGTGCCCTTGCCCTCTTGCCTTTTGTTCCCTTGCCGTTTCCTGCCCCATTTTTTCCCGCCGCTGTGCCCCCTGCGGCCCGCCCCCCCTGCTTGCACTGTATTTGCCTCTGTTGTAATTATTTCTATTGCTCGTATTTGCCTCTGTCTTAATTACTCAGCTGCTCGTTTTTTCCTCCTTTCCCTTGGATTCTGTGCCCTTGCCCTCTTGCCTTCTGTCCCCTCGCCGTTTCCTGCCCCATTTTTTCCCGCCACTGTGTCCCCTGCCATCCCGCCCCCCGTGCGCCCATTCGTCCACTCCCTCCTCCCAGCTGCTCCTCCCTCCCACCTCCCCTTCTTATGGTGGCTGCTGCGCGGCCACGCAGCGGCCGCGCGCGGCGAGCACACCGCACGCCTAAGGCACGCTCGTCTGTGCCCGTCCGCGCCCAGCGCCAGAACCCCTAGCCCCCGTGAACGCCACGACGCCCGTCTCTGCTACGACTCCAGCACCCTCCACGCACTCAACGCCGGACGATCACGCACCTGCTGCCTGGCTGCCCCGAAGCGCACCCAAGGCCCCTTCTCCTGCCGGAACTGCAGCTTCACCAGCATCCGGCCCGCCAACCCACCGACCAGGAAAGAACCCAACTACCTCAGATGCATTCTCCTCAACACCCGCTCAGCCCATAAACACGCCATTGAACTCTGGGACCCACTCGACTCAACCTCCCCAGACGTCGCCTTCCTGATGGAGACCTGGCTGAACCCCTCCTCGGCACCCGATATCGCCATAGCCATCCCGGACGGCTACAAGATCACCCGCAGGGACCGCGCCAACGGAGTAGGAGGAGGAATCGCCATCGTCCACAGGAACACTCTCAGAGTCTCGACCAACACCGACGACACCCTCAGCACCGCCGAACACCTGCACTTCCAGATCTACACCGATCCCAACACCACCCTCAGAGGAACCCTTGTCTACAGACCCCCCGGACCCCGACCACAGTTCAGCGACTCCATCGCCGACCTCGTCAGCAGGCACGCCCTCGCCTCCACGGACTACATCCTCCTCGGGGACCTGAACTTCCACCTCGAAAACAACAAAGACACTAACTCCACCACCCTGATCGACAACCTCGCCAACCTCGGACTCAGACAACTCGTCACAACACCCACCCACTCCGCCGGCCACACGCTTGACCCCATCTTCTCCGCAAGCCCCCACATCTCCTTCAACCATACCACCGAACTCCACTGGACCGACCATCGCTGCATCCACTTCACCTTCCGGAAACCCACCATGCACCACCGCACCCAACAGATCCCTCGCCGCTGCTGGAGCAAAGTCACCGAAGACCAGCTAACCACCACCCTTGCCCAAAGCCCCCCTGCTGACCCCACCGACCCCACCGACCCCGACCGCAACCTCAGACAGTGGATCGACGACTGCGCCAACACCCTCACCCGGTCAAGAAACCCTCCAACAGCCACACCAGCAAGAAAGCCAGCTGGTTCACTGAAGACCTCCAGGCCTCCAAGCAAATTTGCTGAAAGCTAGAGAAGAACTGGCACCATGAACAGACACCGGACAGCTACGCAGTCCACAAGAACGCCACCTGCAGACACCATCACCTCATCAGATCCGCCAAAAGGGCCTCCTTCAAAGACCGCCTAGACAACAACGCACACAACAGCAAAGAGCTCTTCAACATCGTGAAGGAACTCTCCAACCCCAGCTCCAACACCAACGACATCCCACTGTCGCAAGACCTGTGCGACTCCCTTGCCACCTTCTTCCATCGCAAGATCGCAGACATCCATGACAGCTTCAATGCCATGACTGCCCTGACAACCACCGAGACCTCCACCCCCACGACCACCATCCGCACCAACCGCCTGCTCTCCTGGACCAACATAAACGACGACGACACCATCAAGATCATGAACACCATCCACTCCGGATCCCCGTCAGACCCATGCCCACACCACATCTTCAACAAAGCCAGCACCGCCATCGCACCCCATCTCCGGAAAGCCATCAACATTTCCTTCGAGACAGCAACCTTTCCGGAGAGCTGGAAGCACGCCTTACTCAAGAAACCCAAAGCGGACCCCAAGGACCTCAAGAACTTCTGTCCCATCTCCCTGCTCCTGTTCCCGGTAAAGGTAATCGAGAAGACCATCAACAAACAACTCACCCGCTACCTCAAGGAGAACAGCATCCTGGATCCATCCCAGTCCAGGTTCTGCAGCAACCACAGCACCGAAACTGCCCTCATCGCCGCCACCGATGACATCAGGACCCTGCTAGACAACGGAGAAACCGCGGCCCTCATCCTCCTGGACCTGTCAGCCGCCTTCGATATGGTCTGCCACCGCACACTGCGCACACGCGTCCACGACGCCGGGATCCAAGAGAAGGCCCTTGACTGAACCACCTCCTTCCTCTCCGGCAGAACACAGAGCGTCCGCCTCCCACCGTTCCGCTCCGAAGCCACCGAGATCATCTGCGGCGTACCCAAGGGCTCATCCCTCAGCCCAACGCTGTTCAACATCTACATGGCACCGCTCGCCCACGTCTCCCGACTACACGACCTCAACATCATCTCCTACGCCGATGACACCCAGCTGATCCTCTCCCTCACCAAGGATCCCCAAACCGCCAAAACCAACCTCCATGAAGGAATGAAGGCCGTTGCCGAATGGATGAGGAACAGCCGACTGAAGCGGAACTCGGACAAGACGGAGGTTCTCATCCTTGGATCCACCCCCTCGGCCTGGTACGACTCCTGGTGGCCAACTGCACTGGGAACCTTCCCATCACCCACCGACCACGCACGCAACCTAGGGGTCATCCTCGACCCCACCCTCTCCATGACTAGGCAGGTCAACGCCGTCTCTTCCATCTGCTTCAGCATCCTCCGCATGCTCCGCAAGATTTACAAGTGGATCCCCACCGAACAGAGAAGAATGGTCACCCAGCCCCTCATCAGCAGCAGGTTGGACTACGGAAACGCCCTCTACGCAGGAGCCTCGGCCAAACTCCTAAAATGACTTCAACGCATCCAGAACGCCTCTGCACGCCTGATCCTTGACATCCCTCGCCGCAGCCACATCACACCCCACCTGAGAGACCTGCACTGGCTCCCCGTCAACAAGAGGATACCCTTCAAGCTCCTCACCCACGCACACAAGGCTCTCCACAACACCGGACCAGCGTACCTCAACAGACGACTCAGCTTCTACACCCCCACCCGCCAGCTCCGCTCCGCCGACAGCGCCCTCGCCACAGTCCCTCGCATCCGAAGAGCGACCTCCGTTGGCAGGTCGTTCTCCCACCTCGCTGCCAAGACCAGGAACACCCTCCCCATCCACCTACGACAGACCCAAGATCTGCTGACCTTCAGGAGACTCCTCAAGACCTGGCTTTTTGAGCTGTAGCAGGATTGCCCCCCCCCCAGCGCCTTAAGACCCTCACGGGTAAGTAGTGTGCTTTACAAATGCTATGATTGATTGATTGCACCCCTCCCCAGCCAGACCTGCCCCCATAACAGTGGGCCTCTTGTTGACATCACAGTTTCAGATCCTGCTGGAGTGTCAAAATCTGCTTGATAGGTCTACTGTGGTTTTTCATGACATGTGATACGCTTTAAAAGAGGGAAAATGAATGCCTAAAATTTTCACATTCACTGTCTGGTAGCTGCA
The DNA here is from genome assembly GCF_964204655.1 of Triturus cristatus. NCBI lineage: Eukaryota > Metazoa > Chordata > Amphibia > Caudata > Salamandridae > Triturus > Triturus cristatus. Next base: position 1,450,561,810 of record NC_140591.1, read on the forward strand.
CGCTTAGCTTTGTTCTACCAGACTTCTGTCTCTGAATTTGTTGGAGATACAGGGACTGCCTAACGCTCATTTTTGAAGTTAGATGTGGAGGACAGTAGGATTACCATCATATACTGCCACCCCTCAAACCTTCAGAGCCCAAGTTTAGTGTAGCTGAAGACTTCACCATCTTGAAAATGCCCAAACTTGGTAGGGTGAGCCGTGAGAACCTTACCCCATTGCTTAGGGTGTCCCCAAGGGTCATTCCAAAAACAAACTTGTGCCAGCCATGAAGGTGGCATGTCCAGACACCCACTTCAGAACACCCCTGCACAGGTGAAAGATCAGAAAAGGACTGAACCTGCTGTCTGAGACCTGAGAAGAGCTTAGAAGTTTGGGCCTGCAGTCTCTCTTGTACCCAGGTCAAAGAATGAAATCCAAGCATCTTAAGGTTAACCTCTTGTTAAAACTACAGCGGACACAGCAAGCTACAAAAGGCCTTTTCCTGCAACTGCAGCTGCCCAGTGACAACTAGACCTGGATTGGACCCTCCTGCTAGCCTCTGCCTGCCACAATGTGAAAGTCTCATCCTCGGTTCCACCCCTTCGGCCTGGGATGACTCCTGGTGGCCGACCACACTGGGAACAGCTCCGACATCCACCGACCACGCACGCAACCTAGGGGTCATCCTCGACTCCACCCTCTCCATGACTAAGCAGGTCAACGCCGTCTCCTCCTCCTGCTTCAACACCGTCCACATGCTCCGCAGGATCTACAATTGGATCCCCACCGAAACGAGAAGAACGGTCACCCAGGCCCTCGTCAGCAGCAGGTTGGACTACGGAAACGTCCTCTACGCAGGAACTTCGGCCAAACTCCTGAGACGGCTGCAACGCATCCAGAACGCCTCTGCACGTCTGATCCTTGACATCCCCCGCCGCAGCCACATCACACCCCACCTGAGAGACCTGCACTGGCTCCCCGTCAACAAGAGGATAGCCTTCAAGCTCCTCACCCACCCACACAAAGCACTCCACAACACCGGACCAGCATACCTCAACAGACAACTCAGCTTCTACACCCCCACCCGCCAGCTCCGCTCCACCGGCCTTGCCCTCGCCGCAGTCCCCTCCATCAAAAGAACGACTGCCGGTGGCAGATCTTTCTCTTACCTCGCCACCAAGACCTGGAACACCCTCCCCACCCACCTACAACAGACCCTAGACCTGCTGACCTTCAGAAGACTCCTCAAGACCTGGCTCTTTGAGCAGTAGCAGCACCCCCCCCCCCCCCACCCCCAGCGCCTTGAGACCTTCATGGTTAAGAAGTGCGCTTTACAAGTGATATGATTGATAGATTGATTGATTGAAGTGCCTCTCCTGAGGTCCTGGTGGCTTTAGAAGTGAACACCTGTGGTGGATTGTGACTTAAAGGACTAAAGTCAGAAGGTGAAATCTTTGACTTGGACAAACCTGGTTAGCATATCCCACCTGCACTCTATTGCGGCCAACTGACGCCTATGTCCTGTTCTACAGCGGCCATTGATCATCATTGCCATGTTGTGCTTCTTGGCACTAATTCTACTTAAAACCTTAAAAATCCAAAGCTCTGGTTCCCCTTATTAGATTTTTGTCATTTTATTAAATTTTTAAAAACAATTCTTGCTGGTATTTTTATTGTTTTGCAGTTCAACTTTATTACTGTTTTAGTATTCCATAAACATTTTACACATATCCTCTAAGTTCAGCCTGTCTGCTCTGTGCCACAGCTACCATAAGGTTTATTCAGTGACTTTAGTGGTTCACCCTGATACGGATTGTGACATACAACTAATAACCCAATTGCTCAAGTTTCCTTTGTTTGAGTGCAAAATTAAGCCAATGTGAAAGGAGAAGGCCGTAGGAAGTCAAAGCTTTTGCATATATATAGAAAACAATATGCTTGCTTTATAAACTAAAAGTTGTAATTATTTCATATAATACAAAAGCACCAATAAAAACACAAATGAATCACATTCACACTTTATTCTAAAGTAGTATGGGAATGCTTTTAAGATATTCAAAGTGTGAAGGGCAACCAAACCATATGATTTTAATTTATCAGCAGTGCTCTCCTGCTTGACCCCAGAAAATACTGAATAAATATGTGAGACTTGCAGAGCCCCTCAGATCCGCTGCTTGAAACTAAAAGAAGAAGGCTTGCAAAGCTGGAAGCTTGAGTTGCACCATCAGGCCCTGCATTCTTACTGACTGCTTGCTGCATTATCTGGAACTACAGCCCTTTGGATGTACCTTGCTTCAAGAGGAATAAAGAGCGGACTCCCTGCAAGCTACAGGCTAACGGAACTCACCTGGACCGTCACCACCAAGAATCCCTTGCCTGGAGTGTGTCCAGGCGGATTTGTAAGGGTTTGTTCCAGGTGCATTGTGGGAATTGTGGTCCCAACCTGTCAAGGACCATCTTGGAGATTCCAGACCCTTCTGTTGTATTTTGGATACTTTGGACCCTCAAGAGGAACTTCAGGAAGAAATTCCAGAAGTCTGGAGAAGTTTGGAGCAACTTTTGAAAAAACTCCATAAGGGGACCGACTCAACCGCGAGATCCACCTTCAACCATAAGCCGGCCTGACCTGCTGGTTCATCCCGCTGAAAAGCTCCAGAGGTCCGACTTCCAGAGTTTGACCGGGAGTTCCCTGGAAAGCAAGCCGGCGAACCCTGACCAAATCCAGACTGGTGAAGAGCATCAAGGGACCCCGGCAGAAAAAGCTCCAGAAAAGTTTCTAAGTCCGAAAGTAAAATCCCGACACAGGCCTACCGCGAGGGGTATCCGAGCAGGGCTCCATCACAGTTGGCCTGAAACTTTGACTTTGTCCAGGTCCAGCACGACCAGATGTCCCAGGGTGGCGTTATAGGTTTCTGAGTGCTATATAGTGCTAAATCTTTAATAATTCATATCTCTGTTTCCGTACATTGGATTTTTGTTGATTTAGTGTCATTTTAAATATAAAAATATTTCCTATTTTTAGGAATTAGTGTGGCATTTTGTGTGTTGTGTCTCAATTATTTGTGTTTTCAAATGCTTTACATACCTGTCTCCTAAGTTAAGCCTGCCTGCTCGCAGCCAAGCTACCCAGGGTAGCGCATGGGAATAATTTATTGAGGGGGCAAAAGACACACAATTGATGGACGGAATGCAGAACAAATCAAAACATTCACCCCCAGTCAAGAGATCTAGGTTAAATCCATCATTCTTTTGCTCACCATGCCACCCCAATTTAGGCCTGGCCATTTGCAAATCAGTCTCTCCATGCCACTGGAATCAAGCTATCCTGGCTGAAGAGGGGTGAAACCCCGAAACCGGTCCTAGGATGCTTGTTTCCAGTCCAGGGAGGACCTGGCTTGGCAGTTCGGGCTGGACTGTTCCCATGAGGCACAGGGTCAAGACTGATTTGCATATGGCTGGGTTCAAACTGGAATGGCATGGTGAGCAAAAAAACGATGAAGGCCCAGATCTCTGTACTAGGGTGAATGTATGACATTGTTCTGCATTCTGTCCATCAACTGTTGTTTTTGCAATATTTTATTGAGCCCTGTTCTGAGCCCTAGACTGTGTTAGTGGCCTTATTGCTAGTGGAAGATACACATTTACCACTACTAATAACCCACTTTCCAACTATGATTGAAAAGGAAGAAAGACTCGCATTAAGAAATGGGCTAAAAGACTACAGGATTGTGAGGAAACAGACTCCACAAAACATAAAGAGCAAATAAGTGCTAACATCCTTCCTGCAGCAGAAAGAGGCATGTAGGTCACGATTGCAGGATAGTGTGGGGGGACCAATCAGAAAGGAGCATGAATTCTTCCCGGAAAGCTAAAACAGCGACAAGGCAGAACCCAATAAAGCGAGCACAGAGGATGCCGACACACTACAAGGAGGAGCCCCAGACGGAAAATTCACGTAGCCTGGATCGAGAAAACACTGACATGGAAAAGACATAGAGGACTGGTGGTGCCCGCCTATCCACCAGTAAAGCTTCTCATCTCCACTGCAGCCCAGGAGTGCTGTGGGAAAAACCAATATACTATAATTTAGAAAAATGGGGAGGAGGACGTCCAGGAGACAGTGGGAACCTTAATAATTGTGAAAGATGGGACCTTCCTACTGATGTTCTATTAACAAGCAGGTACCTTTATTTGAGTTGGTGCTTTCATTTTTAGAATACTTTCAACTCTGAATGAGAAGAGAGGCAAAACATTTAAGGTAATGTTTTTATATGTTTAAAAAAAAAAATTATTAAGAGAGAAATAAGGAACCATAAGAAACAGGTTCAAAGGAACACCACAAGGACAGACCTTGAGCACTACCTGAAGCAATACCCTTTGGAAACAGGGCCCAGAACAATGGTTACAGAAAAAAAGGAAGAGAAAGGAGACAAGAAGTCCAGGAAGCTATTAACACATAGATTACAGTGAAAGTTAGAGAAGGAGATCCGTTTTAGTTTTATTTTCTTTCACTTTTCTAATACTTACCCGGTTCTTCTTCCGAGGGCGCCTGCCGGTGAGACGAACAAGGACTGGAGAGAAAGGAAGTGAGAAACACAGTTGTGATCACCTTGTGCTTACCTTGAGACAAACCCTTTGGCTATTAATAAGGAGAAAAGAATGAACATTTTAATTTTTTTTAAAACAAGCAACAGGCCAGCTCTTACATACCCCAGTTAAGGACACAGGGTTTCTCTTTTGTTCCATGCTTGGGCTAGGGCTTTGGTGAGTATGGGTCTACCCCCTGGTGCTGGAAAGTAAGCCCCATGATCCAGTAGATTTCTAGATCTTGTTTGTGGATGCTGAGCATCTCCATCTGCAGGATCATGCCCTGGGTCAATCACAACTCTACTTGAGTCCCTGGCTTTATAGAGACCTCATGCACTCAGGAAGGGACTGAGTAAGCATAGACTGGACATATAAAGGAGGCGTCTGGGGTCAGATGCACTGGTGATGTCATCAGTCATTTTCCAAGACACAAAGAAAGATTCTGCTAAGGGGAAATGTCCGCATGGGGGAAGGGACTCAGATGTGGTGTGCCGTTCCCCAATGCATACATGCTTCACAGGCTCCCAGGGATTGCCTGGATCTTTGCCAAACACCTCAGGAGGCTAATTTATATAAGGCTGTGAGACAGAACCTTTTCGTTCTCTTCTGATCTTTCAGCCATTCTCCGTATATGGTATTTGTATAGCACAAACCTAGCCAAAAATTAGTGATGTACAGGATCAATGTAGTGTACTTTAAAGAGGTGTATCATTCATACTGATGGGCATTCAACACTGGACCGGACCAGATGACTAGCGAGTCTGACTGAGAGCAGCTGCTTCAGCTCAACGAGGGTAGCACCGGGTAGGGTGTTCTCTCAGGCTAGTGCTCCTATATATATATTGCGTCAACTCATCATCAAACCACAGTGACCGCTTGTTTGCCGATGTGATGATACACTTCTGTACACTATGGACCTAATTCACAAAGGGCTTCCTCACTCATGGTGGTGGCCCCGCAGTCAGGGTGGGGGACGCGCAGTAGTGGGGGGACATCTGCAAAGAGAAACTGCAATGTGGAGGGCCTTCCATGGGTGCAGAGGCCCTTTGTGAATCAGGCCCTGTGTCTCTAGGATCTGATCAGGAGGATGCCACGGCTGCTACAACCAAGCAAGTAATGTTGTTTACCAGAGAGGGCACAGAGGAGCCACTCACACTGCGAGTAATTCCAATTGCTATTCACTCGACAGTGGATGTGGAACTTATTGCGTACCTTTACCTTGGACCGCTCTCATTCATCATGTGATTACCATGTCATTCATCCACAATGTGGTGTGAACCTAGTGACATTTCCTCGCTAAATGTCCACCCACGTATCATTTGGGCATTCTGCTCATCACTATTTTCACAGATCTGCATTGTTTTCTTATTCCTACAAACTTGTGCCAACACAGCTGCTCCTCGTTTGTCGTAAGAACCAGACACTTATTCCAGGAAGCATTAGTCACTACATAGTCCCAACATTAGGAAACGAATAGAACCAAAATCTGGTGGACAGGAATGCAACGATAAAGGATTAGGAGGTGTTCCTAGATCATCAGGCCAGGCGGCGAGTGGGTCATAATTTTTCCTATCGCCACATGTGTGTATTTCTGTTTTGGAACCTTTCAGTTTGCGATGGCTCCATGTCATTCAGTGATCAACGGCTCTGAGACAAGTGACAATTTGAGAGTTTCCAATCTCTTTGGGGCTGTTTTCATGAGGAACAGGGTCAAGACTGATTTCATATGGCTGGGTCCAAACTGGGGTGGCGTAGTGAGCAAACTAATGATGGGTTTAACCCAGATCTCTTTACTGGGAGTGAATGTTTGATTCATTCAGAATTCCGTTCATTATTTGTTGCCAAAGAATTTTTCGCAATAAGTGAGATGGGTATGCCCAGACGTGGGTCCCTTGCTCACTGTGCCAGTGCATTCAAGCTAGCCTGGCTGATGAGGGGTGTTACCCTAAAACTGGTCCCAGAATGCGTGTCCGGTCCAGGGAGGCCCCGGCTTGGTAGTTCGGGCTGGACTGTTCCAATGAGGAACAGGGTCAAGACTGATTTGCATATGGCTGGGTCCGAACTGGGCTGGCATAGTGAGCAAAATAACAATGGATTTAACCCATTTGTGATGGAGTGTATTATGAACTAGTGTGTTTGCGAGATGTTGTTGCACTGTTGCGTGTGTTTTGTTTTATTTTTGTTGAGTAGTGAGAGGAGATGATGATGTAGCAGTTTTCTTAGAAGACTTTGTATGTAAAGTATTGTTGGTGAGTGGAAGATTAATGGTAATGGGATGGTGATGTGTTTTGCAAAAGAGTGTATGTGATGTGTGTAAGAAACCGGCTCTATATATACTGCACCAAAGTGAGGTACAGTGTGTATAGAGTCCGATAGAGTCCAAGGGTCTCCAGAGGTTTGGCAGAGGTTAAAGTTAGATAGAACCTTACTCTCCAAAGTGGTAGCTTGGTCGAGCAGTAAGGCAGTATCAGAGGACAGTGTTAAGCATTTGATGTACACACTCAGTCAGCAAATGAATTCACACACTCAAGAACTGAACTCTAGGCCAATTGTTTTTGTATAAAAAATATACTGTTTTTTTGTTAGAACCAAGCAAGCCTGATACAGGTAAGCATTCAAGTCTTTTCAGTAATACGTTACTTGTTGACAACAGTTTTAAAAAGCAATGAAGATTGTACTTGATTTGATTTACAGGGGATGTAGTAGGTTGCAATACTTAGTAAATGCAGTACATTGAAATGAATGGCTTTTTAAAGTAAATGCATGTAAAATACTTTTGCGTTACTCTTGTAATCCAATGCTGGACTCCTAGGTTCAGCACTGGGACATTTACTTAAACAGAAAGTAATTATGTATTCGTAGTTTGTGCGATTTTTAAAGAATATTTTCAGATTTCAAAAGTCCACACTTAGAAACTTTTTGGACCAGTACATTGAATACATAGGCTTTTCCTGTAAATTGCAGGTAAGTTACTTTTGCGTTACTTTTGTAATCCAGTGCTGGACTCCTAGATTCAGCACTGGGACATCTACTTAAAACAGGTAAGTAATTACGTTTTTGTAGTTTGTACGATTTTTTAAGAATATTCTTGTATTTCAAAAGTTGACACTTAAAAACCTTTTCACAAAGAACCTCCAGTGTTATCCTATGGAAGGAACTTCAATTCAGAGGTAAGTTACTTTTTAGTTACTTTTCTTACTCAGTGCTGGACACCTGGGTTCAGCACTGGGACCTTTCCTGCAAACAGTTGAGAAAATTCGGTCAGGTTTTTTGTGCAATTTTTAAGGAATATTCTTAGTTTTCAAAAGTCGACACAGAAACTTTTTGGGAGAAAAAGTGTCAATGTTATCCTATGAGGAAAAACAGATTCTCGTTTTCGAGATAAGTATTCAGTCTTTGAAGTTAGGGTTCTGGGGCAAGACTCAGGGGTCTCCCAGGGTCAGTGATGCACTGTTGTTGCACCCCCAGTGGCACTAGGGCGGCCGGGTGCACAGTGTTGAGGCCCAATGTTATCCTATGGAGGATAGGGGGGCTCCTGTTGGTGGCTGCTGGCAAGCAGGCCACGGGGTTGTGGGAGCAATGCTCCTAGGGTTAAGCTCAGGACAAGTTGGGGACCAAGTTGGCACCAAAGGGGCACCCTCAGCGGCACTAGGGCAGCCGGGTGCAGGGTGCTGTTTTGAGGTCGGGTGCCCTGTTAATTTCAATGGAGATTGTCCGGGACAAAGAAACACTGCAGGATCGGGGACGAGGATCTTCCAGGAGTGACCACCACTTTGAGGGGTAAGTTGGTATGTTGAGGGTTGGTTAGGCACCGCTGGGTTGGGTACACAAGGCCTTAAGGCGTCTGGTGCCGGGGTGCCTTGGGACATCGGATTTTCTAACCCGCTTTGGTCGCGGTAGGGGGGGTCCTCTGAATTGAGGCTGCAGGCGTCATCAGGAGGCTTGAGGCAGGTCAGGGGTCACCGGATCTCGGGTCAGGAACACCGGGGGGACCTCTTCGGGGTGTTTTTCCACTCGAGTTTGGGCCGGGTTCGGCAGGTGCAGAGTGGGCTGGATTGGCGGGTCCTGGCTGGCACCAGAAACTGCTGTTCAAACACGTCCGGTGTTCACGGGAGAAACAGCTAGGAAAGTGAAGGCAGGCAGGTCCTCCGGTGTTTTTGAAGTTGCTGTCTGCTGGACATGCCGGGGTTGCAGGATCAGGTTTGAGGGGAGACAGGCCTATAGGGCTGGGGCCAAGTCAGTGGGCATCATCCTCTTGTTAGCTCTGCACGGCTTCTCGTCCTTCTACTTATCTTCTTTTTCTGTGGTTGCTAGATCTGAGGAAGGAAGGTTCAGGTTGCCCCTTAATACTAACTTTAGGGGTGTTACAGGTAGGTATGGGCAGGGACCACTGGGTCCCTTCACTGGGGTGGGTACACCCCCTATTCTGCCACTCTCCAGTGTGAGGGGGACAGGAGCCTGTCCCTGGTTGGCTGGGTCCCCCTGTGGAAATTTAGCTTGCAAACTGAACATTATCTGCGCCATCTTGCCTCTCCCCAGCGCCACGCACAGCGAATGCACGGCCGCCATTTTAGGCACCCCACTCTCTCCCCACTCATTGTCAATCGCCAGCGCGGTCCCCTTGGCGCTGCGAGCATCCCCCGCGCGCTGGCCACCCCCGCTCTCTCATACAGGCCATAAACCCTCTCTTTCTGCGCGACCCTGCTACGGAACCACTTCCGACCGACAACCCATACTTGGTCATGCCTCTCCTTTGATAACCCCCTTCCTCTGCGCCCCATTGTCTGAACTGGTCCCAGGCCATCACCTAGCCCTGCGGATGCAGTTTATTGCCCCTACTGTAAGGGAAACACCCCGCATCAAAGGGATTACAGTAGATCAAAGCCCCTACCCCCTGAGACCCGGCCGGTTGCACACACCCCCGGGAATTAGCGGAACTCCCTGCTGCGCGATAGCCATCTCCCACTGCGGGTAGGGTGGGAACCTCTACTGTAACTATGTGTGGGATCGGATCTGAGCCGGGGCTTCAGGGGATGTTCTTTCAGGCATCAAGAGAATCTCAAGAATGTACTATATGTAATAAAGCAATAAACCGGTGTATAAGAGACCAGGTCTCAGAGATGCGGTTAGAGCACCTCGTGACGATACCTTGCTGTCTGATCTGATGTGTTCTGCTCCGACGGAATAAAACTTTGTTTCCTGCCTTCCAGTCTCCGGCGCCTGCCTCTTTCATTGGTAAATTATCGAGTGGTATAAGAGGCGATTACCGCCGGGCAAATACTTGAAAGGTTATCGACTGAAACTGCCGCTACCATTTAACAATTGGCGTCCCAAACGTGGGGCCCATCAGCGACACGTGGATCCAGTGGGAGAGGTCCCGACGACAGAGTGAACGACTGCAACGATCGGGAGAGCTCCTGCCCAATAGACCCTCGTCTGGCAGCCGATCATCCGAACTTCACTGGTTCCGAGCAGACCTCTCTCGAGTGATCTACGGTCCTGACTGGGAACCATCAGGAGTGCCGCGGCAAATACGGAGAGTAGAGGACGTTCGGGCGCTGGAGGCGGAAGACGAGAAACTATCCACGCGGTCCGGGTAAGGTCGTGATACACGGCAAAATGCGAAATAATTGATTGATTGTTTAAAGCTTTGGAAATACTAGTATTGCTCATTGATTGTGCTCATTGATTGTTCTCTTTGAGATATTCGCTGTCTACAAACGGGGAGGAGTAGAAATACTCTCTCTCTCTCCCTTTGCAGATAGTGAAGGGTAGGTAACGCAGACTTTTGTCCCCGTTGAAACCCGTTGTGCCTATCTTTATCTCCCCATTGATTGATTGTCCGAACATTGATTGTTTTGGAGAATAGTGCTTTTTGAGATATTCTCTGTTTGCAAATAACGTAGAATAGGAATATTCTGTCTAGTCTTTGCAAATAGTGAAGGGTAGGTAATGCTGACTTTTGTCCCCGTTGAAACCCGTCATGCCTATCTTTATCTCCCATTGATTGATTGATTGATTGATTGTCCGAACACTAGTTGTTCGATATTGGTTCTTTGGAGGTATTCTCTGCTTACAAATAATGAAGAATAGAGATATTCTGTCTAGTCTTTGCAAGCAGTGAAAAGATAGGTAGTGCTGACTTTTGTCCCCGTTGAAACCCGTCATGCCTATCTTCTCCCCACTGATTGGTAGTTGGTTCTGCCCGGACCGCTTATTAGAGGTGAACCATCCGGCTCCACTGGAGGGCACCCCTAATAAGGACATGTTCACTAAATATGGACTAGTCGCCGTAGCTTATACCAAGCTATGGCATAAATATACAAAGAAGGACCCCGAGAGTCAGTGGCCACTGATGGGATCCTTCGACGACCATAAGATAGAAGCGCTAGAAATAGCTCTGCGTAGCAATAAGACGACGCCTACTATGCTTGACAGTATTGGCATGTGGCGCAAAGAAGCGACGCAACGGAAAAAGAGGGAAGAAGTAAAAGCAGAAAAGGAATTACGAAAGGCAGCTCACCTTGCCGCTAGGAAGTTAGAAGAAGACATAAAGGAGAGAAGGGAAACTAAACTAAGACAGGGGCCCGAAACCTCAGGCCAGTACGCTGTTAGGACCCCTTCTTTGCTCTACCCTGAGTTGTCCTCCAAGCAGCGAACGAATGACGAATTACTGTTAGGTCCCCCGATCATTTACATGCCCCCTCCGTATGCACCCTCCCAATCAATAGTGCAACACCCACAACCCCCGAACACGAACGAAAGCAGCACAGGGGCCTCGGTCCTCACAGCCTCCGCGCCGGCCGAGCCTCCTGTGCTGAACACAACGTCGGCTATAACGTTAGACGACCCAGAGATGAGAAAGAAAGAGTCCACCAGAATGAATCGGCTAGCGAAGGATGAACGAACAGGAATCGACAAGATAGTAAAGGCACTGGTAGGATCCATTTTGACCTTACAAAAACTAAAGTAACGCTAGGAGTTAGCCCTTTGTGGGACATATGGAACCAAGGGAAGGAGTCAAGCTCACGGTCGAGACGACCACGAGGTAGCCCGACTCCATTACTCTCGCTACCTAAACATGTCTACCCTACTGCCCACCCCGCCCAATAAGCATGACAAAATCCCGCACAAACGGAAGCCTGCTGACACCCACCATCGACGTCACCAAACTAGGGCTAGATCGCGCACAATTGGGCTATGTTATTTTTCCGATTGCACAGTAACCTCCTTGTGCTCGTCATCAGATTGCGAATATGTACAAACACTCCAACGAAGTAGTATAGTTATAACATTTTAATAACTTATAGGATATAACAAACACACCAACAGGGTAAACAGGTTAAAACACGTTTTAAAACAACTATTTACATGACAGTCTGCTGCAACCTCCATCCCAAAGCCTTAACGTCCACGTGACGCCGTCCTCGCCTCTCCTTCCTCGAAATTGCAACATTGGCCTGTTTTGGGCGGTTCTTTTAGTTGACTTTGGGCTATAAAAGCCATGCAAAAATCCCTTGACATCAGTGGCGGGCGACTGTGCGAATAGGCCGGAGGCTATACGAAGCGCCGAAGTTCGGGCAACACCAAGGCGGAGCCCGCCATGCTGTACGGGCCTACCCGTCTTCTTTCTTCTTTCTTCAATAAGGGCTGATGCCCTGGCGGGGGGAGGCGACGCGGACGGACCTCCCCCACCTCCCCAGGTGGAGGCTCGCCGGGCACCCCAACCGTCTTTGACTCACCGGCCAGCTAAGCTGCACCCAACCGTCTTTGATTCGCCGGCCAGCTAAGCTGCACCCAGCCATCTTTTTCATCGGCCTGCTGAATTTCACCCTGGCACGCTGTGCGGACCTTCCCATTCTCCTCTTCTTTTAAGGGCTGACGCCCTGGCGGAGGGAGGCGACGCGGACGGGCCTCCCCCACCTCCCCAGGTGGAGGCTCGCCAGCAGATGAGGGCACCCCAACCGCATCTTTCACACGTCAGCCAGCTGAGTTGCGCCCTGCCACTTCATTCGCCGTTCGGCTGAGCCGGCACCCCTGCACGCGGCCGCCAGGCAACCACCCAGGCACAGGGTTCACCAGGACTGCCGCTAGCACCCGACGCGGGGAGTGGGCCCCCGCAGCCAAGTAAGCAGGGGCCCACTCCGGTGGTGATACCATCCGAACTGCTGTTGTCGCTGCTACTGGAACCACTCCGGTGGCAATACCATCTGAACTGCTGCTGTAGCTGCTGTTGGCCCCTCTCCGATAGCCGTACCGAAGAGCTGCTGCTACTGCTGCCCTTGAACTCCGGCGGTTGACCCCTCCGGTTCCAGGCCTGGCCCACCGTGAGACAATTCTGGACTCGAAAGCTTGTTTGCTAGGGCATGGGCCCCACCCTTGACAGAACGCTCCCCTCAGCCTTGCAGAATTGGTTGGAGTCATTTGACATTCGACTCCTGCGGACTTCCGGTAAGGACAAACCGCCGCCATTGCTCTTTGCCCCGGACGGCAGCCACCTTGCCTCCGCTTGGTGCAGTGAGAAAGACTGGTTCGAAGCGTCGGCGGAAGAACCCGCCTCCTGCCCTGCCCCAAGAACGAACCATGGCATTTCTACGGGGTCGCAGTGACGCCATGCTGATGCAAAATTGACGCTAACGAAAGTTCTCGAACTGCTGAAAGGGATTCTGGTCCAACAGCTAATTCATGGAAAGACTTAGACTGTACTCTGGCCCGACCTCGCCCCAAGATGGCGCCGATGTAGGAGAGGCCTACACACCCTTGTGGCGTCCCAGTCACGTGACATTTGTGTTAAACAGATATATATATATATATGCAATGCTTCCACACATGATGGTCGGGGAGGGGCGGCAAGGGAACCGATTTTATGCCGTAGTAGCGTTGCTTATGACACTCGCCGCCTCCCCACCACGTGGCCGGCCTGAACGGTTGTAGGCCCGTATCTTGTATGCTGACATTGTTTTAAATAAAGGGTTTCTTGAAAGAATTACGGAATCAGTGCCATGACTAATCACATAGGTTGATAGGGATTTCTTCATTTGAATAAATGATTGTTACCCCCAAGCAATAGAAAACCGATAATGCAGTCCCCATTTGCCTGAATCTTTTTGATTAACGGAATTTGTACCCATCACACCTATCTTTTCCAAGAGTTGTTAAACCATGGTCAACCACAGCTCAGGGTATATGCCGAACGCAAGGTACGGTATCTTGCACCCTAATACACGACCGATTGAGAAATGCATATATGACAAGGGAACCCCGAATTTAGGAAATGAAATAAATTAGAGCATCTTTGTCTCGGACAAAGAGAATAATAGGTCTGTGGTATCACCCATTCCTGCGACTAGCTTGGTACGTGGTAAGTAGAACTTTTTCGTGTCTGCGCGCGCTGGGGTACTTTGAATACTGCACATCCCCTCCCCTCTTTTTTCCCCTCTATAGGTCACAACGAAGTTCCGACTGAAGAGTGGAGTGGACATGGACCGCACTGAGTTCAATATCAGGGAAAAACATAGACAAACGTTGTGAGATAGTGCGTAAAGTTACAGACCACCATTAGGAACATGAAAAACTGTATGATATGATTGTGCGTGTGTACTACGATTATACGGCATGAATGTGTATGCATTTTATATTTGGGTCACTTGAAGAGAGCGTCACTGTATGATTGAAGCGCTCGTCCACCGATCAAAGGGAGGAGAATAAAGGGTCCGACACCCCCTAGGATGAACTACAAAATACTGAAAGTACGCAACATAGAAAAAGAGGACAGGAAAGGAGAGGTCCCCATACTCAACGTAGCCCTGAGTCTCCGTCTTGCATGCATGTATCGTCACACCCTACCCGGCATTTGTGTTCACGTGATCACCGAATTTATGTCTTTTCCCCGCCTGTGTTTTCTTACATGGAACAAACCCATGCTCCTCCATGTTGTGTGTGCACCAAGTGGCCTATTATCTTACCCATGTCTCTCTCTCTCTCTCTCGTTTTGTGTCGTATGTATGCCAAATAGCCTACTTGATGCACACGTCTCTCTCTCTCTCTCTCTCTCTCTCTCTCTCTCTCTCTCTCTCTCTCTCTCTCTCTCTCTCTCTCTCTCTCCCCCTCTCTCTCTCTCTCTCCCCCTCCCTCACAAAAAGGCTCTTTCTTGCCCTCTTTCTTCTTGAATAAATTAACGACACATACCTTTTCGGTAAGTGTATAATTGGCCTGAACACGGTGGTGTTCGAACAAATTGACAGAAACAAAAACGACCATACTTTACCACGTTACTACCTCTCCTTTTTGCAAATGTTGAGCCTAATCGGCTGAGAAAGAAAGGACAGGTAAGACGACTGATGTCCCCCAATCTGACCCTCAAAACGGGGACTATATGTCAGTGGTTTTTTGTTTTAAGGGACACCATCTCCACCGCCCAGAATTACCCCCGCCCAATTACCCCGAAATAGAACGTCTAAAGCACCCCGCCCTCCCAAGATAACCCCAGCCCTATATTAGCCGCCTCACTAATAATACATCGCCTAAACTGTTAAAGGGTTACCTATTGCCGCCAGCAAAAATAATGCTTAGCCTATGTTCCTCCCCGAAATGGATACTCGTGAACCCGTGACAGTAGCACCTCGCACTTTCTTTTCATAAACTTAGCAGTCCTCGGAAGGAAATATATATATTAACAAAACTTGTGTTGAGACGAACGAGCCTCTGCCGGAGAAGCCGGTTCGAATTTTTAATAGACTAGAAGGTTGACAGATGTCAGGCTTCCTGCAACCAGTATCGGGCGCAGGAATCGGCACCTAGGGGGCCAGACGATGGACAGAGACACCCACAGAAACCTGCACCACAGCAATGATTAATAGATTAGTAACGCACACACTAACATCAGAGTTAAAAGACACCAATCATGCAGCAACCGATAAAAACATGTCCGCAACTACTCGGTGGTTGGGAGAGAGGATGAAGTATGTAAATGTCTTCCCTGCCAACTCTCTAAGACTTTTGTTTCTTGTACCCATTTAAAGATAACGTGCTGCCATCGGAAGGGAGGGGTCGGACGTGACGCACAGCCTGGCTGCAGACCTTGGAACATCTATGACATCGACCAAGGGGGAGGCTACGAAGCAAAAAGGGCGTGGGACGAGACACCATTTTCAGGATGATAAGCGCGAGGGGCTATATCGAGGCCCCCTGCTCACCGACCAGCGTGCCTGAAGTCTCAAACCCGTCGGGCCCGATTGATGGGCCCAGTGCTGGAAGATTCTGCTCCCCTTGGTCCACATTTTTGATCTGATCCCACTCCACCCCCTCTTCCCTCGGCGTCCCGAAGCACGTCACACCCTTCTCTCTCTCACCATCTTTTATATGGATTATGAATCTGACCTACCCACAGAAGAACAAAAGGCAGGTACCCTGTCTCAAAGTACCTATGGTGAACTGTGTTAATGAACAGGGCTGTGGTCGGAGAACAATGAATGATCACACCCTGCAACGTGAGAAATTGGATTTGAGCTGGACCTTAGCTCCACCGCCGGTGCTCAACAGTGCCAACGAAAGAAGAACAACAATGAGAGCTTACCAGTGATAGCTCTTCATAAAAAGGACACTGGAAAGAAGAACCCATGTCAAAGTCGAAAATCCTCTCCCAACCACCTTTTTATACTAACTATCTTCTTATCAAGTTTTTATGGTGTTGCATCAATCACTTCCGACTGTACACTGAGAAGTTAAGAAAATGTAACTTTGTATAGTAACATTCATACAACACCAGCCATGTACACGACTATACTGCAACTTTGAATGTACTTCCCCCTCGCCTACTTTATCAAACTGTATGAGACAATGTACAAATGTGTCAGATTACTCCTGCCTACCCTAAAGACTCTGTATCTTTAAATGTATGACGAACATTGACGATACTGTAACTGAAAGGCTAACAAAGGTGAATATTGGCCGGACAAGCTGGCGAGATATGTTAAAAGGGAGGACTGTGGAAATTTAGCTTGCAAACTGAACATTATCTGCGCCATCTTGCCTCTCCCCAGCGCCACGCACAGCGAATGCACGGCCGCCATTTTAGGCACCCCACTCTCTCCCCACTCATTGTCAATCGCCAGCGCGGTCCCCTTGGCGCTGCGAGCATCCCCCGCGCGCTGGCCACCCCCGCTCTCTCATACAGGCCATAAACCCTCTCTTTCTGCGCGACCCTGCTACGGAACCACTTCCGACCGACAACCCATACATGGTCATGCTTCTCCTTTGATAACCCCCTTCCTCTGCGCCCCATTGTCTGAACTGGTCCCAGGCCATCACCTAGCCCTGCGGATGCAGTTTATTGCCCCTACTGTAAGGGAAACACCCCGCATCAAAGGGATTACAGTAGATCAAAGCCCCTACCCCCTGAGACCCGGCCGGTTGCACACACCCCCGGGAATTAGCGGAACTCCCTGCTGCGCGATAGCCATCTCCCACTGCGGGTAGGGTGGGAACCTCTACTGTAACTATGTGTGGGATCGGATCTGAGCCGGGGCTTCAGGGGATGTTCTTTCAGGCATCAAGAGAATCTCAAGAATGTACTATATGTAATAAAGCAATAAACCGGTGTATAAGAGACCAGGTCTCAGAGATGCTGTTAGAGCACCTCGTGACGATACCTTGCTGTCTGATCTGATGTGTTCTGCTCCGACGGAATAAAACTTTGTTTCCTGCCTTCCCGTCTCCGGCGCCTGCCTCTTTCATTGGTAAATTATCGAGTGGTATAAGAGGCGATTACCGCCGGGCAAATACTTGAAAGGTTATCGACTGAAACTGCCGCTACCATTTAACACCCCCATCCTCAAGATGGCAGGGACTCGAGGTTGTGCTTCACCTCGCCTCCCTCACTTGTTTTTTCTGCCTATTCTCCTGCCAGAAGTGGAGGCCAGAACCGGTGGGGACCAGTTGCTGAGTACAGCAAGTGGTCTGGAGAAGCTTACAAATGTGGCAGGCCTTCGAAGCTTCCCCTACCCATCCTGGGGGAGGGAGCCTAGCACCTCGTCCCAGGATGTGCATTGTTGCAGGCCCTCGAGAGCGGATGGCTCTCGACCCAGGGCTCCAGCAACATGTCTGGTGGGTGGCAGCCTGAGCAGCCCCTCAGTCGGGACACTGTTTGTGGGTCAAGTTCAGGGGGCATTTCTAAAATGCCCTCTGTCGTGCATTTTACATTGAAACCCACACTGGCATCAGTGTGGGTACAATGTGCTGAGAAGTTTGATACCAAACTTCCCAGACTTCAGTGTATCCATCATGGTACTGTGGAATTTGTAATGACAAACTCCCTGCACAATATACTCTTTAATGGTACACTGCACTTACAATGTCTGAGAATGGACTCAGACACTGTAGGATTGTTTGGTTGTGTGTTTTTGGTAAAAAGAGGAGCAGGGTGTCAGTAGATGAAATGATTGAGGGCTGAGTATAGGTTTGGTGGTGACAGAGGTGGGTCTGTTAGGAGTATGTGGATGTTAGAGCTGGTGCACTGTATGTGAGTGTATGTGTGGATGGATTAAAGTTTTGTATAGTATGGCTTTGTGTTGATGATGTGTGGATTTTTCTGTCTACATGCAAGTGTATATTGTGCATGTGCTTTCCCCCACAGAGTCACCCTTTGGTTTTTTAAAACATTTTTTTATTGAGCGATTTCTTTTTTTTTTACAAAGTGTAAAGCAACATGCTACCGCTATAGAGTCTGTACATAGCTAATCAAACATAGGAAGCACATTGTCCATACTGAAGGAAGCTAGACAAACAGAGGAAGACTCTGCACTCTGAAACATCCAGTTCTCAAACCATTTTCGTTTGTAATATTAAGTCCCCATCATACAACTATCCCTCCCACATGGTATATCATTGCCTCACCCTGTCTAATGGTCAGGCTGTCTTTTTGCGACTCACACCGCCCCCAGGTCTATCGAGGCCGGTCGTTATTCCCCCTTCTTCCACTGTGAGACCCCTGTGAGATATCTAGAAATGTAGACTATACCGCTCACACGTGGAATCCCGGGTCGCACGCAGTATGTGTGGCGGGGTCTGCGGATAGGGTTGTGAGGAGTGCAGGATGGCTCCCCGGATTATCCATTATGGTTCAAGAACGTGAAGGAACACCCCCAAATGTCTTCAAAATTGTGGAGCCAGTCCTTACTGCCTAGCTCTACCGGCTCTTGATAGATACACCATATTCTCCTCTGCCTCCCTCCCAACATGCTCTTGGCTCTCATCCTTTGCTTGACCCTTCCTTTCTCCCAGATGAACACTGGGAAGAATGTTTCCATTTATACAGTTTCTCTCCCTGTGGTATTCCTGTTACACATGTACTGCTTCCCAAACTACTGTAACAGAAACAAACATTGACAAAGCCAATAGGGCTCACTTTTGTTAAACGCACAATGGCACTGTTAATAGGTCTGGCCTTTTTTTATTTCTCATGGGAAGTGTTTATAATAGGAGAGTGGCTTTGTGTGTGTTGCTCCCAGCTGTACTGGAAAGAAAATCCCACAATTAAGCATTTGTGGGATATACAAATATGAAAGAGGCTAGAAGGGGCCATTTGATGAACACACTACATTATCGGAGGTATCTGTACTCTTAAAGAAAAGTGTTATGAAAAATAGTAAGGACATGAAGTTTGTGGTGTAAGTGGTGAACATAAAAGCGATACACAACAAAATATTGCATTGCAGATACTTTTGACAATGGGCCAGTATTTTGTGTGCAACGGTAAGAAAACGTAGGTGCATGTATGTCTTTACTTTGTAAATCAAAAGGCGGAAAATCCAGCAAGTTATTACAGAAAAGGAAAACAAATGAACTTGCAAGAGTGATTAATGAATAGCAGCAGTCTACCCTAAAGACAAACAGGACGCACTTCCTAAGCAATAATAGCCATAAACTAGCATTTAAAAAACACACTGACTGACTCCTACAGTCTCACAGAACGACTATTTGAACACCATCAACAAAGAGTATGCAAATGGGACCGTGTAACCATCCTCAAAACCCCATGGTCTTGATGGACAGCTTATCCTATCCAATGGCAAACCTTGAAAAACCCATGAAAGCAAATGGCTGAAGTGGGTGCCCCAAGACCCCACTCTCTCTCTACTAATTGCATGCATGTTTTAAAAGTATTGGTCACAAGAGGTCTTCCAAACATTAAAGCTGTCTGTAGCGAAACCTAAAGAAGAACAACTGAGTTATCAATGCTAGAGTTATAAATCAGAATGGGAAATAAGGCCTAACAGGTGCTCAGTGTTAAAAGCTACATTTTTGCCCATATGAAACATTTGAAAACGATAACGTTTTCTGTAGGGGAAGTTCAAACATAGACCAAAAAAACTACGAAAACTGGAGTTCCCCGCGCCACACAATTGTCGGAAGGGTCCACAGTAAGGCAGTGTTGATCCAAGTCACACCCAGCAGACACTCAGCCAGCGAAGAGCTTTACACAGGCCAGCAGGATTGGGCTGAAGTCAGTAACCTTAGTGCTGTATGCTGCTTTTCAGTGGGCGGTGACAGGAAAGTAACATCGGTTCCCGAACCCCCAATTTGGATAGGGGTGGAAGAAGTTTGTTGAAGCCAACATTTTTTTTTTTTTTTTTAAGTTCAAAAGGAAGTTTATTGAGACAAAAGAAAATAATAGCACAAAAAAAGTATAAGGATAATAATAATAATAATAAAAGAAAAAAAATTACACATAATAAGCAATTCAGTGTTGAAAAGCATAAAGGATCAAAAAATGTAAGTCAAGACAACATACCAACTTTAAGAAAAAGAACAATATCATAAAGAATCGGTGAACATAAGAGTATTACAATCTACGTGAATATGCGCACTACAAGAGAAAACATAGTTAAACCATAGAATAGCAATATGAAGAGAGTCATGGAGGTTTAGTCACCTCTTGCTGGAGGGGAGTGAGAGACAGAGAGCATTGAGCACTAGAATCAATAAACAGTGTAACAGGCGACCATAGGTCCAAACGTTTGGACGCCATATGCAGTGGGTATACAAAAGTTGTGTCCAATCTGTGATTGTAGCAGACAGCATACCACCATGCTTGATACGACAATTTAGTAAAGTCCTTCCAATTCTTAGTTATTTGCTGAAAGGCAACTGCTAACAACAGATCTATAATTTTTACATTGGAACCAAAACTTGTCCAAATAGGGGATAGACTACCCAAAAAGATATGTGAAATAGAGAAAGGATAACGGGAGCCAAAGATCGAATTAATTTGAGACCACACTTTTTCCCAAAAACTATGGACGAGTGTACATGCAAAAAGTAAATTATATAAATCCGCAAGGGGCGAGGAACAAGTCCAACATACATCTGAGAGTGCATTATGTCTTGCATGGAGATTAAAGGGGGAGAGGAGGAGCCTATTGTAAATAAAAAAGAGTGTCTGTGTAGTATTTGCAGCTCTAGAGGACTTCCTAAGTTTAAGCCAAATTCTATCCCAAAGTTCCACAGACCAAGAAGCGTCTAAATCCTTTTCCCAAGATAACTCTACTTTAGTTTTCTCTCTTGGAGTGAGTGAACTGTGTAAGAATTTATATATGACAGAGGCCCTAGAGTTGTGAGTTAGAAGAGTGTGTAGCTTATCTGCAGAAGGATGTATGATGGTACAACGCGTACCATCACAACGCGGTATGTTACATCGCGGTTTTGACAACGCAAGTCGTTACATCGACTTGCGTTGGAGGGCGCTGGATTTAGGAATAGTGTGAATTACTATTCCAACTCCAGTCTACGTACAGTAGGGAAGGTGTTGGAATAGTAATTCACACTATTCCTTAGTCTAGAGCGCCCTCCAATGCAAGTCGGTGTAACGACTTTCGTTGTAAAAACCACGATGTAACCATACCGCGTTGTAATGGTTGCGTGGTAAAGGATGTTTCCCCTGCAGAAGAAGGTGCACGCGAAGCAGAAAGGGACGGAGTTTTATAATGAACACGGGCATTTTGGATGGCTTGTGATAAAAGGGAGTATTTCGAGTGGAAAGATGCAGGCAAATCAAAAAAGCCGCTAGCTTGTGAAAAGGACATAATCTCATCCTGGACATACAATTGCCGTACCCAGACCAGACCTCGCTTTCTCCAAGATTTCCAAAATAAAGGTTTATTGTTTATTAAAATAAAAACATTGTACCATATGGGGGAATTGAGAAATGATGGCCAGACACTAGAGTTCGAGGCGGAAATAGATAGTAGAATCTTAGAGGTATGCTTAATTACAGGAGTGGATACAGATTACGGCTTACGTGTAAAAGACAAATATTCTTGAAATGAGAATGGGGAAATGAAGGTCTGTTCAAGCGTGGTCCAAAGAGGGCAGTTTATAGAAGGTTCAGAGAGCCATCTCGAAGCCTGATGTAGTAGAAAGGATTTATGGTAAATGGGAAAATCAGGGAAATTCACCCCACCCTCTGATTTTGGACGAATCAATTTGGATAGAGACATACGTGATTTCTTATTATTCCATAGAAAGGAGGATAAAATGGAATTGAATTTCTTAAAATACTTTAAGGGAATAGATAATGGAATGTTAGAAATTGTATATAAAATTATAGGAGATAGCATCATCTTTATAGTATCCAGGCGACCCCACCAAGATAAATACAAAGGATGCCATTTCGTTGTTAACAAAGACAATCTCTGTGTACAATTCTCCATACATCTTGATATTGTTCCTGAAACTGAGGGGGTAAAATGGAGACCCAAATATTTGATGAATTGGGGGCTCCATGCGAAACCTGAAGTGGAAAAGTCAGCCTTAAAAGTGTATTTTGTTAAAGGTAGAATTTCACATTTATCTCTGTTTAATTTATATCCAGATATGAATGCGAAGGAATCAACCTCCTCCAAAAAGAGAGTTGGGGTTGTGAGAGAAATAAAAGAACATCGTCAGCATAATCTGCCATTTTGATGTTGGTCTCTTTAAAAGTAAAACCATGAATATTATCATTTTGGCGGATTTTCAACAAAAAAGGTTCTAAGGCAAGATTAAAAAGAAACAGAGAAAGTGGACAACCTTGTCGGACACCTCTGCCAAGTGGGAAATAAGAAGAAATACCCCCATTTGCACAGACAGCCGCTCTTAGGTTAGAATACAAAATAGAAATCAGAGCAATTATTTTTTGACCAAAGCCAAACCATTTAAGTTTATGAAAAAGGTAGGGCCATTCAACTCTATCGAATGCTTTCTCTGCATCCAGGGCTATTGCTGCTAAAGAGTGGGAAAGATTGGAAGCTTTGGAAAGAACATCAAAAAATAAACGAGTATTATCTGTAATGAGACGTCCTTTGACGAAACCAGATTGTTCTGTTCCTAATAGGTCAGGCAAATGAGATTCTAAACGCGAGGCTAAGGCCTTTGAATTTTTTTTATAATCAATGTTAACCAAAGAAATGGGTCGATAGTTTTTACAATATTGGGGATCCTTACCATCTTTAGGAATAAGACAAATTAGGGCTTCTGAAAAAGAGCCAGAAGATTCACCTGATTCTAAAAAGGCATTTATGAGTGTATGTAATTTGGGAATAAGTAAATGTGCGAAGTGGGTAAAAAATTCGACAGTGAAACCATCTGGGCCGGGTGCTTTGTCTTTTTTGAGAGTTTGCAAGGCGGCAAGAAGCTCCTTTTGTGTGAGGTCAGATTCTAAAAGTGAAAGATCCAAGCACGTGTCAGAAGTGCGTTGAATTTCAGAGAAAAATTGAGACATGGAATGATCAGAGGAAAGAGTTTCAGACGTGTACAGTTTTTTGTAAAACTGGAGAAATTCTTTTAGGATATCTTCATCTTTGAACTTCAATGTATGGTTATGTTCATAAATAGATTCTATATTAAGTTTGTTTTGTTTAACTTTCAAATAATTGGCTAGCAATTTTCCAGCTTTATTCTGACCCCCATAAAATTTTGCACTAGACTTCAGCAAAAAGTTAGAAGCATTACTTGTTGTATCTTTGTTAAACTGAAATTTAGCATTTATAAGTTCAGACAAACAAGATTTCGATTTGGAAGAGTAGTAGGAATGCTCCAGTCTCTTTATTTTAGCCAAGAGGGCGTTGGTTGTTTCTCGTGCCTTCTTCTGTTTTTTTGAGATATATCCAATAATAAAATCTCTAGCGGATGCTTTGAAAGCGTCCCAAACCACATGACAAGGCAAAGTAGCTGATTGATTAAAGAGGAAATATTCCTTAAAAAAAGAAATAAAGGAAGATGTAAATGATGTATCTAGAAGTACGGCATTATTGAAACGCCATTTTCGAGATAAATTGGGTTTCTGTAAAACATCAAGTTGGATAGTGACAGGGGCGTAATCGGATATTAAGATAGAACCAATATCTGCTGCCACCAATGATTGAGAAAAGTTGTGGGACACAAAAATATAGTCTAAACGTGATTGAGTGTGATGTGTCGGGGAGTAGTAAAAGTATTCTCTTAATGTGGGGTTACAAAGCCTCCAAGCGTCTATAAGCTTATGTTGTTCAATTGTTTGTGTGAAAAGTTTATGAGACTTATGAGGGACAAAGGGGACAGACGAATTGCGATCCAAAAAAGGGTCAAAAATTTCATTACAGTCTCCTGTAAGGATAAAATTATCATCAAAACATTGTGTGATTTGTTGGGCTAGGGAAGACCAGAAAGCGGTATCTCCAACTGTGCGCGCATAAATATTTAACAAAGAGAGCGGAATATTTCCCATCATTAATGTAACAAATAGCCACCTACCATCCTTATCTGTACATTGCGATAACATTTTGATAGGAAGAGATTTGCGACAAAGACTGAGAACTCCATTACGTTTGCCATCGCCTGGGGAAAGAAAGACTTCCCCTACCCAACCTCTCTTTAACTTTACAGATTCTTCAGCCATCAAATGCGATTCCTGTAAACATGCGATATCTGCCCCCAACTTAGCTAAATGGGTCAAAACCCTCTGTCTTTTAATAGGTGAGTGCAAACCTCTGACATTCCATGTAATAAGTTTTAAAGACATAGAACAAAACTGTAAATGAGTAATACGCACCGATTGCAACAATTCTCTAAACCATTCAAACAATACCAAATACCAAACCAACTACATATAATATGAGCCAAATAAAAAGGAGAAGAGAATAGAAAGGAAAGAAAAGTAAGGCGAGTAAACAACATTTGAGATGTGAAAGAGAAAGGTAAAAAGGGGAGTAATGTTACAATGAAAAGGCATCGAGATAAAGTCCTCAAAGGGAAGAGAAGATCAAAGAAAAAGAGTACGAAACAAGAGAAAAAGAAGCTTAAAACAGTGAAAGACTTACATATAATCCAGGACATACGAAAGGTGGAGGGGTGTGAGGCCACACGGAACAATGACGCGTCCAAAGCCCATGCGGGAAAACGGGGGAAAGAACAAACCAACGGATGATGGAACAGAAGGAGAGATGGGACACAAAGATATAACCTGTGAAGAGAAAAAAGGAGATTGCTTGTATAATCGAAGAAATGCTAATGAAAAACCTGCATTTTGCTATTAATCAACACACAGCAAACCGTGAACAGATCCAAAGAACATGTAACATAAGTAAAAGCATTTCAGGAGTCAAGACAACTATTTGACATGTGATGTAGAAGTGTCCATAGAGTCAGCGTGATAAGAGTAGAGGAAGCTCTTCAGCTTTATTGGATCCTCATAGGTGCTGGTCTTGTTATTGATGGTCACTTTGAATAGACAGGGATGAAAAAGGCCATATCGTGCACCTATTGAGCGAAGCTGCGGTCGCAGTGCTAGGAACTCCTTCCGTCGGTCTGCAGTTGGTTTGGCATAGTCCTGAGAGAAAAATAAGGAGTTTCCTGACCAAGTAATGTGATTCATTGCCCTAGCCGCAGATAGAATTTTTAATAAGTCAGTGTATTCCAGAAGGTATAAGATCACGCCCCTCGGTTTTCTAACTGTAGCAGAAGACGTTAAGGGCGATATCGGGCCCAACCGATGAGCTCTCTGAATGTTGAGAAGAGTACCTTCCGGCAGCTTTAGGAGCTTTGGAATGAAGGATTTAAAGAAGACAATTGGGTCCGTACCTTCCGTTCCCTCCGGCAAACCATAAAGGCGAAGGTTGTTTCTCCTATTTCTATTTTCCAAATGTTCAATGTGCTTGTGCAGCGCTGACACCTGAGAACACAAGGAATCCACTTTGGAAACAGAGGAATTCAAAGAGTCAACATTTTGTTCCAGTGCATTAACACGTTCTTCCACGTTTGACCATCGATCAGTAAGGCGCTGCAACTTAGAATTGGTTTCTTCCATAAACGGACGCAAGGCCCGGATTTCTTCAAGCAGTAAGTCCATTGTGGCTGGAGTAGATTGTTTAGGAGGAGAAGGAGGATCTTTCTTCAGCCTCTTACTCGGTGCTTTAGTAGCGCCTGAGGATGAGGTGGTAGCAGATGTCAACGCACCTTTAAATGAGCCATTGGTAGAGTCCTCCATGGAGAGACAACTATAACGAGAGCTGGTACGAATTAAAAATGTACGCGTTGAAGACTTAGGCTGAGAGGAGTTTCTAGTTAATCGTCCCATAAATAGAAACAATATGATA
Source organism: Triturus cristatus (assembly GCF_964204655.1). Taxonomy (NCBI): domain Eukaryota; kingdom Metazoa; phylum Chordata; class Amphibia; order Caudata; family Salamandridae; genus Triturus; species Triturus cristatus. The sequence continues at coordinate 1,450,587,987 of NC_140591.1, forward strand.
ATTGGAAGACCAGTAACAGTGAATTGTCCGTGTGCAAAGCCTGAATATTTGGCTCTTCAATTAGATATAATTGAATAAATAGACAGAGCTAAGCAGAAGGAGAGGTACAGCCAGAAAAAATGATTACAATGACATAGTTCGTCTAGTGGTGCAAAAACAGTAAATAAGAGTCAAAGGACCCAAATAGCATTAAGATAACCAGATAAAGTTGACAAAAGTTGTAAAGGGCCAACTAGATTACGGGGAAAAAGGCAGACGAAAAAATAACGCTGATATAGCCTTCACTCGCTGAAAAATGTCATATGCAGTGGGGAGAGATTCACCAACCATATGTTAGCAAACAATACACAGTTGGTGTAAATGAAAACAGAATCCAACAATGCAGGGCAGCCTCACATGACCGAAGAGTCAAAGTGCGTGGAAGCACCACTGATATATGACCCAATGTTAGCTGTATTCAGGCGTAAAAATGAGATATTGCGAACAAATCAAGCATCAGGCAATCCCCAACGTGGCTCATAGCAAAGTGAAAAATAGCTGAAAAATTAACATTGCAGGAAGCGATCATGTTAAAAAGAACCACATTCTCAGCTTAAATGAATTATTTTCTGGTGCACTGAGGCGATTGGGCAGTAGATGGCAGCAGAGCGCTTGTAAGCAGGGAGAAGAAGATCAAATAAAAGGTTCCTGAAGGCTGTTGAAGATATTGCAGAGCATCGAAGAAATCAAGCTGCATGAAGGAGTCAGCGTTATCGTGGCAGGCAAAGCGCATACAATACATCAAAATCCAAATAAAGGTAAAACTGTGTGTTCCACTGTAGTAGCATTAAGCCTTGACAGTCAGCTGAGAGAGAATGCAGGGCCACAGCATGCAGAAACTCCGCGCGTGCAATGCTCAATAAAATTTCCTCAGAGTGCAATTTGAGATGGCGGCCGTTTCTGTGACGGAACCGCTCCAACACATAAATCAGGAAAGCGCCCCTTACATGACGTTGCTGCCGGTCATGAACACTTCAACGCGGGAAGCATCATCTCCGCCGAATGAGCTCATCATATGCAGTCCGTGTGAGAATGCAGCTTTGCGTCAGGTCGGTCATTCTCTCCCACGTCCCGGGAGAGCTAGGGACAGTCCGCCATCTTCTCGGGCGTTAGCCACGCCACCCCCAACATTTTATTTTTAAACTTTAATCAGAACAGTGCGTGTGAGCAAGGAAGACGTTGCATGCACCGGTCTGCAGTGACGACTGACATTTGACGGCGGTCACTGGTGAATATTCCAGGCTAATGGGGCGATGGATTTAATGCACCTCCGAGCCTTATCATGACACATGTGTGACAGTTGGTGGCTCAACCTCCTATGGCCAATTTAAAATGAATTCATTTATTAAATCGCATATGTCTGTCAGCACCACGTATATATGATTCGGTTATATCCCTTTCTGTTTTAGGCAAATCAACCATTGGAGCCTCACCTATGACATCATCCTCCTCCTGCCTGGTCTACTTTTGAACCGCACCCTCTTCCAACCATTCATGCAGGCGCTGACTTGCATCTGACTGGCAAGCCATGCTCTGCCTGCAACCATTCAGGTGAGGTATGCACGCTCTGGCCTGCAACCATTCAGGAGAGGTATGCATGCTCTGGTCTGCAACCATTCAGGCGAGGTATGCATGCTCTGGCCTGCAACCATTCAGGCGAGGTATGCATGCTCTGGCCTGCAACCATTCAGGCGAGTTATGCATGCTCTGGCCTGTAACCATTCAGGCGAGATATGCATGCTCTGGCCTGCAACCATTCAGGCGAGGTATGCATGCTCTGGCCTGCAACCATTCAGGCGAGATATGCACGCTCTGGCCTGCAACCATTCAGGCGAGATATGCATGCTCTGGCCTGCAACCATTCAGGCGAGGTATGCATGCTCTGGCCTGTAACCATTCAGGCGAGATATGCATGCTCTGGCCTGCAACCATTCAGGCGAGGTATGCATGCTCTGGCCTGCAACCATTCAGGCGAGATATGCACGCTCTGGCCTGCAACCATTCAGGTGAGGTATGCACGCTTTGGCCTGCAACCATTCAGGCGAGGTATGCATGCTCTGGCCTGCAACCATTCAGGCGAGGTATGCACGCTCTGGCCTGCAACCATTCAGGCGAGGTATGCATGCTCTGGCCTGCAACCATTCAGGCGAGGTATGCACGCTCTGGCCTGCAACCATTCAGGCGAGGTATGCACGCTCTGGCCTCCAAGCAATTGGACGAGGCAACCACGCTCTGATCTGCAACGATTCGGACGCGTAATGCTTGCTCTAACCTGTGACGATTCGGACAAGGCATGCATGCTCTTGGATGCAACAATTCGGACGAGGCATGCTTGCTCTAACCTTCACAATTTGGAGGAGACATGCTTGCTCCAAGCTGCGACCATTCGCACAAGGCATGCATGCTTTGATCTGCAGCCCTTCAGACCACGCATGCATGCTCTGATCTGCAACCATTCAGACCACACATGCATTTTCTGACCTGCAACAATTTGAACGAGGCATGCATGCCCTTGGCTGCAACTATTCGGATGAGCCATGCATCCTCTAACCTGCAAAAATTCAGACAAGACATGCTTTCTCTGAGCTGTAACCATTCGCATAAAGCATGCATGATCTGATTTGTAACCATTCAAACCAGGCATGCATTTTCTAACCTGCAACAATTCGGACGAGCCATGCATGCTCAGTAGCCTGCAACCATTCAGGCGAGGTATGCATGCTCTGCCCTGCAAGCAATTGGACGAGGCAAGCATGCTCTGATCTGCAACAATTTGGACGCGTAATGCTTGCTCTAAGCTGTGCCATTCGGACGAGGCATGCATGCTCTGGCATGCAGCAATTCAGAGGAGACATACTGATAGGCTCCTCCTTGTCCCGAGATCTGGACCATCACCAAATTGGAAGTCACACTTATAATTATGACTACGTGGCTTAATATAGTGATTCATACTGTACTTCTGCTTTTTCCAAGCTCTGTGAATAACTAGTGTGACTGCCATCCAATTCAAGGCTTTTCAATTTACCAGTCTCTGAAGGATGAAAAGATCAGATGTCCTTGCCAGTATTTAACACATGGCCTGCAGATTACAGCAGGTGACAAGTGAACCTTATAACTCACTGAGCCATCTTGGCAGACTCTCTCTGTACCTATATCTAATATGAATGGAACTCTTGAGAAAACTGAACCACCAGACTCAGCCATTCCGCCTGAGTGTCCTCTTTCCACATAAAGTAACGCCGTCAGAGAGAAAAAGATTGTGGTCTTCTCAAAGACCCCCAGACCCCAGGGATGTAAACTGTGTTCCCTCTCACCCCAGCCATCATCATTTCTGCCCCATGACCTCTCAGGCTTGGAGCAAAGGTTGTGGATTGCCAGTTATATTGCATTGCTTCTTTCTCTGGGGTCACCTCAAACCTTTGTGTTTCCATTTGTAGTCTTGAAGACTGCCCCAAAATTCCCAGATTATTCCTGGAGCGACACAGCCTCCATTGAAGAGTTCATGAGGAATGACGCTGCTCTGTGCTCTGATATTTTGAATTCTTACAGATACAGTTCCCAATTAGTAGTGACATGGATCAGCTGTGGCTATGTATGTGGTTTAGCTCAGGGGACTATCAAGACACTGGAGCTGCTCTCTAACAGGACTAGAGTCACAGATAACGCGTCATAACCTTGACAGACAGCCCACCAGATGACAAGTGAACCACCGAAATAGGTCTAATAATAAACTTGATCTTCTTACAAGGAATCAGATGAACCTACTCATGACTGAGCACATGGGCATACAACTACCAAAGGAGCCAGCACTCCAGGCTCCTGTTGTCTTAGAGAGAACAGCATGACAACAGAGAGCTAAAAGAAGGAGCATGTTCAATTGTGAAGAAAACTAAAAAGCTGACCCAAAGATGGTCTGGTAGTAGACCAAACATAACTTTAAAGGGCCTTGTTTTAGATGTGTTGAAAAGGGCATGTGGTAAATCACAAAGAATGCCGAGCACTGAAAATGGTATGTATATTGCACAAAAAGAAAAGAAACTATGCAAAGTGTTGCCATGGTATGAATGTTGAATGAAAGGTTAGTGAAGTGTCAAATGCAGCGGCAGCTCCTCTGCAATGAGGTAGGAGCGTCGCACCACTGCCTGGCTCAGAGCCCGCAAATGTCAAATAAAACGATGTTCTTGCATTGTTTTATTTTGTAATTTCCGGTTCTTAGCCAGCGCTGTAAAGAGAGGCAGGGCCGAGGCATGGGAGGGGGGTGGAGGAGTGCTACGTGCACTCCACTCCCTAAGTGCTCATGTGTGTTTGGCCGGCCGTCTGAGGCCGACCAAAATAAACATGCGCACTTAGGTTTCTCCAGCCCAGCTGCATTTAGCAGCCGGGCTGGAGAAACCCCCACGGACTCCTTGGTCTGAGCAGGGCGTCTTTCTATCCCACTCAGACTAATTCCTGTGCTGCTCCGCAGCATGGGGATTGGATGGGAGTCTGTCCCAGGGGCTGCTGGGACCCAGGAAGAGGAGAGGTGGCACAATGCGACACTAGAGGCGACCAGCGGCTGAAGATACATTTTTCTAAAACAAACTATCATTTCTACATGTCGAACACACGCCCACATGTGACCAGCCCACCACCCCCCACGCTCACTCCACCCACCCCACCACCCTTTTTTGTGGCAGCCATCACTAGTCAAATGATAATGAAGCATTTGTCTTACTGCAGTGCAGTTGTGTGGTAAGCCAAGAGACAGAGTAACGATTGGGGGAGTAAATGTAGAAATGCTTTTATTTTGATGCTTGGTTAGTGTTATTATAGTGGAAAAGTTTCAAAGAAACATTTACGAGAATACAACTTATGAAATCAGATGTATCGACTGTAGGTTATGGTGGTACTTAAAGGGTATATACAGAGAATATATGTGGCAGTGAGAGGTGATTGTTTATTGAGCTGGTCCCACCAAAATGGTTAGGTGTACTTTAAATCCTACTGCTCATCCACAAGTACAGCTGAATGAAATAAATCTTCAGGATATGAACTTTGTGAAAGAATTCCCCAAAGTATTTGTAGAAGGATTAGGCTGTTCACAAAGATATGTCAATAACATTAAACTTAAATTTAATGCTAAGAGTGTAAGAGAAACAGTCAGAACTGAAATAAAACTGTTAGATTTAGGAGTGATAGAACCTAAGGAAGCCACTAAAAGTGTAGCTTTTATTGTCTGAGAAGGCAAGCGTGGGGAGACATTCAACTCTGCATTGATTTGAAATGTTTCAATAACAATTTAGTGGAGGACAAACATCCAATACTCAAGATTTCAGAGATATTTACGGAACTCAATGGGGCTAAAGTATTCAGTAAACTTAATTTGACATCAGCGTGCCATAAAGTTAAACTACACCAAGATTCGCAAGATGTCACAGCATTTGTGACACCTTTTGGAACTTTTAGGTTCATAAGAATGTTCTTGGATTGATTACTGCAACATCCGTTTTTTTTATTATCAATAGGTTACTGGGTGGGCTATAGAGAATACAGAATTTTCAAGATGATTTTCTAGTATTTGGGAAAGATTTTGACAAACACAATACTAATATGAAAGTTGTTAGACCAAGTTAGACCTGACAGTCTCAGAGTGGTATTACCCCAAACCTTTTGCTTACATACCTCCAATTTTTGCTGAAATTCGTTTTTGTTGGCCTTAGGGCTCTATGAACTTTACCACTGCTAACCAGTACTAAAGTGCTTGTGCTCACTCCCCTAAAAATGGTTTGATTGACATATACCTAATTGGCATATTTAATCTACTTATAAGTCCCTTGTGGAGTGGTATACTATACACACAGGGAATGCAAATTAAATGCTACCAGTGGCCCTGCAGCACATGTCTCCGTTCTGCCATTGCTGCCTGAATGCTGTTTTTAACTGCCATGTCGACTTGGCATTAAACCCCCTTGCTAAGCCTTAAACCCCCCTTTTATTACATATAAGACACCCCTAAGGTAGGTCCTAAGTTAGCCCATAGGGTAGGGCACTGTGTAATTAAAAGGCTGGACATTTACTTTCAAGATTTACATATCCTGGTAGTGAAAAACTCCTAAATTCGTTTTTCAGTACTGTGAGGCCCACCATTCCCATAAAATAACATTGGGGATTCCTTATAACATTTAACAACCTGTAATTCCCTATTGGGGGCAGATGGCTATGTCTTGGGTCACATGACTGGGTGTAGCTGACAGTTAAACTTTGTGAATTACTCTCAGTCACACAATAGAGGGATTAGGTGTGCTTCAATGGGCCATCTGCTGGCAGGATGGGGAAGTGGAGCTGAGCACAACCCCACTTGCTACTGAATAGACTGTGCTCTGCCTTCACACAAAGGGCCTAATGAACCCACATCAACACAGCAGCCAGCTTGGAGCCAGGACAAGGGGAGTCTTGCAATTCCATGCACTTCAGGGAACCTTTCCAGAAGCTTCTTCCACGTTCCAGAATAAGAGCATCTGGGTATAAATATAGGGCTTTCAGACCCCCTCTTCAATTAACTACTGGACCTGTGAAAGGACTCTCAGAGGACTGCCTGCTGCTGTGACCTGCTGTGCACTCTGCCAGACTGCTGTGGTACCTGAAAGGACTGCTTTGCTGCCTGGAGACTGCCTTGGATTTTCAGAGGCCAGCCCTGCTGTTGAGCCCTACATCTTCACCTGCACCCAGGACTACTAGAGTGACTTCGAGGACTAGTTTGCTGGCCTTCTTTGTGCTCAGGACCACAGGGACACAAAAGGCTCATATCATCTTGAACCTGTGCCTGAACCCAGCCTGAGTGAGTCCTGAAACACCAAGAGGTGTCCCACAGTCCTGGACCCTTGGTTGTGGTGCTAAAGGTACCCAGATGGCCAAATCCCAAAACTGAGGTCTCAGAAAAATGTTGGCCAAAAACTGCTCTGAGAACCAGGAGGAGACCAGGACCGACCTGCTCGCCTATCTGCTCGAGATGCATCACTGGTCGGAATGACTTTGCAGCTTCTCCCACTATGTTTTTCTCCATGGCAGCAAATCCTTTTCAGCGGTCCTTTGCCAAATGGGTATCCGATTTAGTGGAATTGTCTAAGGTTACAGTCTTCTGCCTTGTCCTGCTGGAGAATTCTGAGTCCAAACTTAGAAATCTTCACCGTGGCTTCTAGCCAAGGCCACCCGACAACAACGTTCCCTCCTCGGATACCTCCTGCAGGCTTGCCCTGCTGAACTTTACCTTCTCCGACACTTTTTCTCAGAATTGTATCTAAATCCAAAGGTAAGCGTTGACTGAGCCCAATCCACTTCCTGTATCAAAAATGTGCTCCATGGTGCTCAGCCATATATTTCGACTTTGAACCGGCCTCGTGCGACTAGATGTCTGCGGTTCACACTTTAATCTTTTATGGACAAGTTTTTACAATAAAATTAAAAAATGCATTACTCCTGTTCTACTGATTGGATTTTTATTGTTTTGGTGTCAAATCATTTATGAAAATTTACTCTATTTTTTTAATTGGTTTGGGATTTTTCTTGTGTTTTGTTTTCACTTTGTGTCAGCTTTTCCCTATTAGAATAGACGCTAGTGACAAGGGTTTAGGAGCTGTACTTATGCAGGGGGATGGTACAATAGCGTTAGCATCAGGAGCTCTGAGAGAGGTACCTACCACTGCATATAGTAAGATCTAAACATACATGCATGGCAGTGACCCAAAATACAAGAAAACCAGGTTGAGAGACCACTGTTAAGGCTTGGAATGCCTTGCCTTTATCTCTTCAGACACAACCAAATTTCAAGGTTTTCAGCAAACAACTTAATACCTATTTGTTTGTCAACTACTTTCAACTGGCCTGTTCCCATGATTTAAAAAACGGATTTTCTATCTAGTTTTTCTAGAATTTTAACCTTACTGGCACTTCTTCCTCAAGTACCAGCTGCACCAGATAAATCAATTATTTTATCATTCATTCAAAGTTAAACACAGTTTTCAGTGGTAGAAAAGGAAGCTGTCGGGTTTTCTTGGACCATAAATAAGTTTAAGAATTTTCTGTGGGAGATACAATTTTGTGTATACAGTGATCTTAAACCACAAAAAGAAAGTTCCAACAAAAAGGAATGGTTAATGTATTAGCAATAAATTCAAAATAGATTGTACTCTGAAAGAACATGATTTTGAAGTCAAATATCTTCTTGGGTTATAAATTGTGACTGCAGACTGTCGGAGTAGATCGGTAAATATCAAAATAACAGAGGAAGTTGTATTATGGTAGCATGTGAAACATTGTGAAATGAATGCAGGGTGTATCACTCAGGAAGAGTGGTTGCATGATATGGGAATATATGAGGTATTTATGCATATTAGTAAATGGATCAAAAGTGATTGGCCTAATAAAACTGGATTAAACAGAGGAGTATCTTATCAAAATTCAGGATGAGTTGGCTGAAACGCCGGGTTCGCTAACACCATAACCACCTACAAGGCTACTTTCAGACGCTGCCACCAACTTCTGGAGGATACCAAACAAGCATTTGCAATGCAATAGGTCTCGCATTTATAAGAGTTTGAGCTATTGGCATTGTAAAATTACAATGCCTTTTATTTATGTTTTGGTTTTAAAACAAATAAAAGGCATTGTCATTTACAATGTCAGTAGCATAAACTGGCATAAAAGCAGTGTGCGGCGTGCAGCAGTGTGCGGCGTGCAGCAGTGTGCGGTGTGCAGCAGTGTTTCGTTTAGCAGTGTGAGGCATGCAGCATTGTGTGGCGCCAGCGGCGTGCAGCAGTGTGCTGCGTGCAGCAGTGTCGTGCAGTATGCAGCAGTGAGTAATGCAGCAGTGTTCAGCAGTGTGTGGCGTGCAGCAGTGTGTGGCGTGCAGCAGTGTTTCGTGTAGCATTGTGCGGTGTGCAGCAGTGTGTGGCATGGAGCAGTGTGTGGCATGCAGCAGTGTGCGGCGTGCAGCAGTGTGCGGCGTGCAGCAGTGTGCGGAGTGTAGCATTGTGTGGCGTGCAGCAGTGTGTGGCGTGCAGCAGTGTATGGTGTGCAGCAGCATGCAGCAGTGTGTGGCGTGGAGCGGCATGCAGCAGTGTGCAGCGTGCAGCAGTGTGTGGCGTGCAGCAGTGTGAGGCGTGCAGCAGTGTGAGGCGTGCACACGAAAAAAACTTAAAGAACAGTTTGTTTTCGCCATAACCATGCAATTAAAAGGTTTAGGCAGGTATAAGTGGCATCGGAATCTCTTCTACAAAAAGCACTTTTATTCGACAAATGCATGTTTAACCCCTCCAGCTACCTATCTGTAAGATAGAGATATGCATCAAAATAGAAATACACCAGAGCCATAGCCAATAGGTCTCGCTTTTGGGACCTTATAAGTATTTAGTTATGCAGCACAATATCCTTGGTGCAACAACAACTGTTGCATGGCTAAACACTTATAAGGTCCCAAAGGCGAGACCTATTGGCACGCTTGTTACTGTTTCTATGTGTGCTGCATTAAGCAACTCACATAGGAGTTTCGAATCGGCATTCTGGATTGTTTTGATGCAGGAAGGGACACCTTCCTGCACATACACTTTCATTCCCCCAACACAGACACACCCATGCACTATTGTGCAATGGTGCCTGCTTTGACACTGGGCAGCTAGATTTATTGCCAGTGCTAGGAGAAACGCAGGGGTGCGCCACATTCTTGTTAATACTGCGCCTCACTGCGTTTTCAGAATGGCAAATCTGTAGTTAGCAATTTTTGCTTAATACTACGCTTAGTCATTCTGTTGTAAATATGGCCCAACAGCTCTTAAAAAACACAAAGTAAGGGAAAACCATAACCAAGGTCAGGGATAGAAGCCATTCATAGTAAAGGAGGCCTAAAAGATTAAATGATGAGAGAGAGAAGTAAAGCGTGTTTATGGGCGTTGCTTTCATTAGTGCAACAGTTGCAATGGCACCAGGGCCAGAAGCATGAGGGGCCCACTGAACTATGCTTATTGCTGTATTTTATCATTCAAGTAGCGGTCAGGGGCACATTCCCTTCCTTGCATTAGGGCCCACGTTACACTGGGTTCGCTGCTGAGCTTGTGAGAGAGAGAGAGAAAGGTCGTGAAGGAAGAGTGGATGTAAGGACGTATGGAAAGAAGAAAGAAGCTTTGAAGGGCCAAAAGCATTATACGGTGAATGCATGGGTGACAGGACTGATGGGTGAAGTGTAAAACAACATTTGTATGGGTGGTTGAATGAAAGAAAACCAAGAATAATAAAAGGTTGGATGAATGCATGGATAGGTGGGTGAAAGTCTGGGTGAACTGATAAAAGGAGGGTGAAATAATGGACAGATGAACTTGAATGGATGTATAGATGGGGAAACGATGGGTGAATGGCTGGAAGTGTGAGTGAAAGGCTGGATGGAGGGACGGAAGAGTGTAATGATGAAAAGGTCAATAGACAGAATGGTAAAGTAAGGATGGGTTGAAGCATGAAGAGATGGATAGGTGGATGGATGTACGAAAGGATGCAGAGAAAGGACAGAAGGTGGGATGAAGGGTCCTCATATAGGGTGACTAGGACCAACTCGATTCACTCACCAATGGCATGCGTGGTATGGATGAAAGTGGGGGATATTTTAGGGCTCTGGCAACTCCAACAGTTGTTTTTGCTTTGGTCGCCCTAAGTTGGCAGATGATTCAAATGGCGTACCTTTCGCGGATGGAACATAGCATCCTACCTGCAGTATTTTTCACATTTGTATTTCAAAATTGGGTCGCCTGACTGTCTCTATTAATATTTTTTTAATCTGCCTCGCAGACTTGCTGGGACTCCTTTACTGCGTGCAAGCAGCGCGGTGTGCATGACAAGCACAGACATGGCATCAGTACACCGTTACTGTATTGTATGATAAGATTAGCAGACGAGTTCGCATTATTAGGAACTCTGGGACAGATTTACAAGCCCCTTGCGCTACTCTTGCGCCACTTTTAACACGGGAAAAGTGACACAAAAGTAGCGCAAGGGGCTTGTAAATCTGCCCCTCTGTGTTTCTGTCATGGGTTTCCCCCTTCAAATCTTCCTCCAATATGAGCATCGTGACTACAAGTCCCAGGATTCATTGCAGAGTTAAATGAAATCCCAGGACTGCAACATGGTGTCCTTGATGACACGGGGTCATCTGGTAAATGCTCCTTTATTCTCAGAGTAGACATGTTACTTAAACAACCCAATGTGACCTTTTCCTCAAAAAACGATTGGTTCTTTAATTACTCGTACAATTGTCGGAACAGGAATTGTAATGCGGCAGCGCCGGCTGCATTAAAGGGGCAGGAAGGCGGAGTTCCCGTGAGTCAGCAGGGGTGCGAATCTGTTTGTAATCTGAGGTACAATGTCTGCACTCGGAGGCCTTAATTGCATTTTCTTCCCTACAGTTCTGTCACCTAACCGCATTCCTGTGCTCGGCAGATTACAGCCAATCAGCGCATGCAGATGAAGCCCTTTGTCTCAGCCTCGCTGAGGGCAGGGGTTAAAGAAGAGAAGACTGTGGGCGGGGCAGGGGAGATAGCGCCCGAGGGGTGGGTGGGATCCGCAAATGAATCTCAAAGTCATTGTGGCTTCAAAGGCGCCAGGATGGGGGTGACGCGGCCTCGCCTCTCGCAATCAAGGTCAGAATAAGACCCTGTAAGTGCAAATGGCGGAGGCTAAGCCCCCTCAGCGGGAGTGTTGGGGGCAGGGGTGAGTGAGACGTCCCGCGGAAGGAGGGCAAATGGACTCTTATGTAAAGCATCAACAATCTCGAGGGTTTTCGAGGCAGCATGCAGATTGCCAGCTCGCAGGAAGGGGTGTCAGAGTTCACACCCTACCCCAAAGAATTCAACGAGACATTGTACTACAAGCCTCAGTTTGATGTAGCAGAAAAATGTAACCGAACCTTCGGGACATGATTTGATAAGTATGGGACCACACATTTGGTCACGTGTGAAGCAAAAGTGGGAGGCCATGTTATACAGTTAGCACATAATAAACAAGGAATAAATTTTTTCCGGTGAAAAACAAACCCTTACTGAAATTCTCTATATAAAAAAACGCTGGTGTTTCGCTGTCCCCAACACCTAAATGTACACAGCCGGCATTTGTGAGCACTGGCTTTAAATCTCGAACTCGGAAGTGGATTGAGTCATCTGTGGTCACATCCCCCACCCAACCAAGGAATACACAAGTTCGCGCCCCTGCCGCTATATTTAGCTCTGTTGAAAAAAAGCATTCACACTGTACTAAATTGCGAAAATACCGACTATGTGACTATCGAGAACTTGGTTGACAAACTCAACAAGAAGGGCTGGGCGAGAAGGGAGGGGGGAATGCCAGCAACAGAGGAGCCCGCGAAAGTGAAAGTGATCGTGATTACGATCGCTACGGAGGAAAGACACATGGCGCTGCACGCGTGCACGTTCACGTGCACTGTAGCTTTAGGCCACGGCAGCACTTTGAAAAGCCCACATATAAAATGTCTCTTCGAGCCTTTGGCTCGCGAGACCTAAAAAGGACACTCTCTGAATGCATAGAGGAGAGCTCCAACATTTGCAAGGAGATTCTTATGACTTATGCAGATTTCACAAGGTACATGCAAACAAGGAGTGAACACATTTGGCATCCATCTCCTCTTGAAAGTTATTGTCCTGATGTATTATTATTTCATTCACAAAAAATGGTTGCAAATTCTGCACATACTTTATACAAATGTCATAGTATTTTGCAAACCGACCTATGTACTGTGCTTCGGTTTACAAAATACTAAATTGCAAGTGATTGCAGAATCAATGTTCATTAGGCAAATGCCAATTTACGACCCTCTGTGATTGACTGTAATCACAGGGATGGGGGTCTGCAAGAGACAGCACACCACCATCTCTAGGACTGTATTCCAAACTTTTTTTTCAAAGCAGCCCATGTTCCTCATAGGAACCAGTGCTGGTTTCATAAACACAGATTTTGGTTTTGGAAAACTTATCCCTCCTGTGACTGCCAACATGATTTCCGAAGGGAAAGGGGTAGTAAGGAAAACCCTTCCCCATTGCAAATTAGTTACCACCCCAATCTGGGTGTCGTTAGCTCATATATGGTATGCAATAGCAATTGCAGTCACAAATTATCAAAATATTCCTTTCTGAATTGGAATGCGGAGGGGCGAAACCCCTTTCATAAACACTTTTATTTCAAATTTAGAAATGATCACAAAAGTCCTTTTACAAGTCAAAAGAATTTTCCAATGCATAAAATGGGTTTTGTACATATGATAAGCACGTTTGTAGTCACAAAACCTAAAAAGCCTAAAACTGTCTCAGACGCAGGCACTAACTTATAGGTCTAGAGGTCACAAATGTTTGAATGTTTCCAAGTTATTTTGACAGGCATGGCACATAATGCCACTCCATTACACCTTGGCCAAGACATAGCGACTTGGGAGGGTCTTTATGGAGCTTGTGCTCCACAAAAGCTCCTACTCCTTTACCTTTACAGGTGACAAATGATAAAGATGATAAGAACCTTTTCAAGATTAGTTAGAGCTGTCTACTCTTCTAAAGCTATGTGCTTGCTCTTACTCATAGATCCATGGGAATGTACTAGGGCCAGATATTGGATTACCAAAAGGTTCCATGTTATCAGAACTCCTCTTTTCTGCAGCATATCAGCGCATTCTGGAATAAATAATTCAGGCTCAGTTCAATTAAACAAATCAGACTTAAAAGCCTGAAACCAATGATTTGTAGAAGCAAAAATCGGAACTGGAAATGTTGTATCCTAGTAACATAGAGTCATCTAATATTTAGGGTGATTTTTTTAAAAATAGAAACAATTGCATAGGGCTTCATATCAAGTGACCAACATGGTATAGTTGAGAGGCTTCATTCCAATATAATGACAAAAGGAAATAAAACTATGGGCCTGATTTAGAGTTTTGAGGATGGAGTTAAGCTCCATCAGGTTGGTGGAGGACAATGCCTCCCTCCGCTGCCATCCTGAGGGACCTCCACCCGGCAAATTTAGAGTTCTCTGCTGGCCTTTGGACAATTCTCTATATTGACAGGAACTGCTGTCATGGCAGTTCCTGTCTATGAACCAAACGTTTGAAGAACAGTACAGTCAGACATGAGGGCCAGCCAGCAAATGTTTCACAAATGTTTTTCAATAACAAACTCCCAAAGTGAGGGTTTGTTTTTGAAAAACAAAACAACTAATGGTCCCACACGCTGAAAGTTTTCTCCCAGGGTGACTGGGGATGTTAGAAATTGTGTTTCTGGGTGGCAGAGGCATGCCCCCTTTCAAAGCAGGAACCACCACTCTAGTCAAGGTAAGCTAGAGACATACTAAAAGATAACCTGTGCTCACCCTCTAGGAGGGTGGCACAGAGCAGTCAGGCTTATCTAAAGAGGCAACGTGTAAAGTATGTGTGAGACACACACACACACAGTAACACAATGAAAACACCACAAACATACTCCACATAGATTATATTTATTTTTGGGAGTAAAACAATACCAAATTGACACAAATCCAATAAGTAGAACCAGTTTTATGATTTTTTAAAGATTAAATCAAAATATAGTACTTAGAGTCATGCAGCACCAACCAGAGACATCTCGTCACGTTGGACCGGGATAAATCCAAAGTTCAGGCCGACCGCGATGGAGGGCAGGCCGGCTACAGGACTCACGCAGGTCCCGCTGAAAAAGTACCTTGGATGGCGGAAGCATTGAGGACCTGATGTGAGGAGCAGAGAGGGTGATGCATCGTCTTGGATCCCGTGGAAGCAGGCTATGCGCAGTCAGTGAAGCCTCATTGACGGATCCCTTGGCAATGCAGGCGATGCCTCGTCCTCAAGTTGAGCAGTCTGTCGTCTTCGAGCCGTGCAGTCTGTTGAAGCAATGTCGTTTGCAGCAGCTGCGTCAGAGTAGAAGGGTGATGCACCAGTTCTGATTGGCGCAAAGTCATTGATTCGTGGATTGTGCTGGTTCTGCACAGAATAAGGCACTTCCAAGGGCCCAGCACTGGATTGGCACCACTTGGCAAAGCAGGACTACCAGATGGCAGAGTCCAGGTGCTGCTGCTGGGTTGTAGGAAGTCGTTGATGGCCCTGAGACTTCAGAACTAGAGGCAAGCCAGCAAGCTCCTGGAGTCACTCTGGGTTCAAGTGAGATGAGTCCAGTCTATTTCCTCAGCAGGGCAGAGGGTAGCAAGCAGCTGGCAACAGGAGGCACATCAGAGCAGAAGAGCAGTTTGTCCAGAGCAGCAGTCCAGCAGAGTGGTCAGTCCTTGTAGTAGCACAGCAGTCATTCTTACTGACAGGATTATTCACAGATCCATTAGTATGCTGTTTTGGTAGGGTCAGAGACCAAGTACTTATACCCAGCGGTGCCTTTGAAGTGAGTGACTTCAAAGAAGGATTTTTGAAGTACACACGGGTCCTTTCTTCCCAGCCCTGGCTTCAGACTATCAGTAGGGGGTAATCACCCTCTGTATGGGAAACAGGACACTGTCTATTCAGGTGTAAGTGCCAGCCCCCCCCCTCTCTTCCTGCCCAAGAAGAGCTATCAGAATGCCGATGAATGCAGATGAGTACTCTAACACACCTACCCTTACTGTGTTTGTGGCTGTCTGCAGGGAATGCACACAGTATAACCGTCACCCACCCCAGACGTGTATTAGAGAGGCTGCAAGCACACAGAGAATAAGAGCAGAGACATGCCCACTTTCTAAAAGTGGCAATTCTAAAATAGTAATGTTGAATCCAAGTTTACCAGTAAAGAGGATTTATCAGTACGATTCCAAAGATATAAAACATGATGCAGCTACTCCTTTCTTATCTGGAATTACAGCTTTAAAATGTTTTAAGAAATTAAGTGTTTTTATCGTGTGAGAAGAAGAGGCCTCACAGTAGTGGAAAACGAAGTTGGGTGTTTGGCACTACCAGTACATGTCTTACCTTTTACTTACACACCTTCCTGCACTATGGGCTACCTAGTGCCTACCTTAGGGGTGAATTAAGTGTAATCAAAGGGTAGTTTAAGACTTGGCAAAGGGTTTAAAATGTCAATGCAAAATGGAAATAAACTGCACACACAGGCCTTGCACTGGCAGGCCTGAGACAGGTTTGAAAGGCTCTGTGTGTGGATGGCATAATCAGTGCTGCAGGCCCATTAGTAGCATCTAATTTACAGGCCTTGGGTATATGGCATACCCCTTTACAAGGGACTTACAAGTAAACTAAATATGACAATTGTATATACACCAATGTTACCATGTTTAGCGGAGAAGTGCATGCACTTTAGCACTGGTCAGCAGTGGAAAAGTGCTCAGTGTCCTAAGGCCAACAACAAGAATCAGCAAAAAGCGGAGGTAGGACTGCAAAAAGTTTGAGGGAAGACCACCCTAAGGATGACAAGTCTAACAGGGGGTCATTATTTTTTCCTATCCCTTACAGCCAAGACTTATCCTAAATAAGTATATGGTATAAAGTCCTTCCTTTGACAGCTTATATTATATCGGGCCATCAGATGAAGTATTCCATCAAGGAGGTAAAGCGAAGGAATGCGACTGTATTTAATTGAACTGAATGACATTGGAATATTAATACATTTTCCCAGTAAATCAGAGAAAGACATTTAGGCATCAAAAACACAGAAAGAAAGAAATTCACAGATATTTTTATTCAGGGACTTTATTACAAATATTGTAAGAGGTAGGACACTGAATAAACAGAGCCATTTTGTTACCTTCATTCTTGTGGCCTATGTAACAATCATTTCACAGTTCCACTTTAACCATCGTTTTCCACACAGGGGATGTGGATCCACTATTGAGGTTTCAGAACTTATTCGGGGTGATTCCTTTCAAATATCATTTCCTGGCTGTAGCTCAGACACAGCGTCTGTGCTAGCTGATGGCTCTCACAGCAGTAACAATCGTGCTGACACTATGTCTAAGTATCCAAAACAAAGATACAGCAAAGCATGAGATCACAGCACCTGGTTGTCATCAGCCTTCCTGAGCAGTCATCAGGCACAGACAAAGGGAAGCCCTGCTTAGAAACTTTGACACCATTAACAACAGGAGAAACCTATGACCTCCCCCTTACTCCTACCATCTACCCTATGTCATCAATCAGGAAGAACTAATCAGCAGCCCTTTGTTAAAAAGGACTTCACAGAAATTTGTTGATTAGCCTTTTCTTCATTCTCCCTCTCCACTTCCAGGTCTCCGTGTTCCATCCACGGGGTTGCTGTAAATGCACGTCCACTGTGTTGGGAAGCTGTGTCAACTCGCAATGACGTCATGCAAATTGGATCATATTGGTCCATGCACTTAGACTTTCATCACACAAAAAGTCTTACTATGATGCACTTTCTTAATACCGACCACACATTCATGAACATGGAATGTCAGCGCAGAGACCTGGGTGTCACACAAAATCCCTCTTTGCTCCTGAGTCGTCTGAGACAATCTATCTGGTGACTCCATCACCCTTTCTTCTGCTCATCAGAGACTTCTTATGATCCTGAGCTCCCCTTCGCTGATTGTGATAGTCCTTTGACCCCTTTGTTAGCCATTAACCATTTTTATTGACTTTAACCATCTGAGTTTCTCAACCCTTTCTGCCATCCTTTACCGACCACACTCCTTTTCACCCACACTCCTGTAAACTCTTCTGCTAAGTCTCAGTCCCTAAACCCTCAGATCCACCCTCAGACTATTATGCCAGTGTCAGTCAGTGTCTTCTATCACTCGGAGGTCAGAGTGTAACTGTCCCGGCTTTTTATTCACTTTGCATGCTCTGATTTCTTCAGCAAATACTTATCCATTATATAAGTGAATGAAGAGGTGGGTGTTTCTAGGGGTTGGCAACATGTAAAGCACGAAAAAGATATATTCACAAAAGGGATTTCCTAATACATGAGACCAATAATCACATAGGTGTCCTCCTGCTTCTGGTCTTGTACCTTTTCTCCAAGCTCCTCTTGTGCTTTTAATCTTTGATCCTCCTCCTAGTCTTCCTTTTGTGGCCTATTGTTGTCCTCCTGATCCTCACCCTGACCCTGGTCTAACTAGTTCTGGTCACCCTGGTACTGGTTTCCTCAATCTGGTGCTCCTGGTTGTAGTCCTTTGTGACCCAGGTCTTCCTGGCCCTGCTCCTGGCTCATCCTTGTATTAGCCCTTCCTGGCCCTCCTCATCCTGGTACTACTGATTCTGTCCCTGATGGTCTGCTGGGTCCTCATTCAGGTAGTCCTGTTGTCCTGGTTCTCCTAGGGCTGGCACTCGAAGTCTTCCTGGTTTGTGTCATCCTGGTGCTCACTGCCCAGGTCCTTGTGGTCCACCTGGTACTGCGTCCACTAGTCAGTATGACTGAAAATTGGAAAGAAAAAGTGGGAAGTTCTTAGCGGTACTGTGGCCCTAACTTCCTCCTACATTTTGTATCATGGGGGAATTTAGGGCCACAGTACCCCTAAGAACCATTTTTAATCATACCAACTGGAGTATTGATTAAAGTAACACTTGCTCCTTAGGTTCTGCCCACTCCCCGGTTCTCCTCCCCCATCGTAGTCCCACTAGTCCTCAGATTTGCCTATTCTACCTTGTTCCTGTCAATTTAACCCTGGTCCCCTCTATCATGCTCCTCCTAGTAATGGTACTCCTGGGTCTGCTCTTCCTAGTTCCTCTGGCACTGGTCATCCTAATTCCCATGTTGTGGGTCACCCTGATCATATAGTCCTTGTCACTCTGATTTAGGATCCCCCTGAGTCTGGCCCTCATGGACTTTCTGATCCTTGTACCACTGGACCGAGATTTCCTGGTCCTTTACACCCCCCTTGGTCATAGTAATCTACAATCTCCAGCTCCTGCAAGCACAGGATCTTTCTGGTCTTGGTCTTCTCCACTTTCTCTGGCCCTTGGTCCTCTTTGATCTGATCTCTGTGGTCTTGACCCTCTTGTCTTTGGTCCTTACTTTCATTGGTCTCCTGGTATTTGTCCTCTGTGTTCTTTCTGCCTCAGTCTGCAACTCCTGGCCTTGGTCATACTTGTTCTTCTGATCCTGGTTTGTGCTCTCAGGCCCTCCTAGTCAATATTGTCCAGGGCTTTCAGTTCCTTCTACAAATGGTGATTCTGTTTCTTCAGGCCCTTGTTGAGTGGGTCCAGATCCTCCTGTTCTACAACCTCCTGGCCCTCCTGATCCTTTTTACCCTGATCTTGGTACCCCATGCCCTGTTTTTCTGTGTCCTGTTTCTCATCATCTATTTGTTCCTGGTCCCCCTGGCATTGGTAACCATAGTCCTCGAAGATTATGTCTCCCTGTGCCTGTTTTTTCTTTACCTGGTCCTCATGACTCTGGTTCTCCTAGCACTCCTGGTGGTCCACCATCTGACACTTATTCTTCTACTTGTCATTGAGTAAAAATGGGTTATTGGTGTACTGGGGTGATAACCCTGGTCAAGCAACAGCCACCATCCCTGTCAGGGTGAACTACAAAAGTTGCATGAGACTGGGTCATAGTCGAAAAATATGGCCGTTGGGGAGTGCAAAGAGTGGATTGTGGAGTGGATTGTGCCTGGTCCAGGCTTACCTTTGGACTTAGAAAAAATTCTGATGAAAATGTTTTGAGAAGGTAAAGTTCAGTGGGGCAAGGCTGCAGGTGGTGTCCAAAGAGGAAGTATTGCCATCAGGGAGCCACTGACTAAAGTCGCACTAAGGGACTGATTTAAATCTTGGTAGACGGGTTGCTCTTTCAAAACAGTGGCAGATATCCCGTCCACCGTAATATAAATCCCATAGGATATAATGGGATTTATATTACGGGACCTTTGTGACGGAGTTACCCATATGCCAAGATCTAAATTAAGTCTTTAGTCTCTTTTTTGGAAGTCAAAAATCTCCAGCGGGACGAGAAGGGTGGCTGTATCCGAGAGTTCACAGAGGCCCGGTACACCTTTGGTGAAGGACCGCTGAAATGGATTTGCTTCTGTGAAGAACACAGTAGCGGGAGCTGCCCTGAAGTCAGGCTGACTGGCGATGTATCTTGGGAGGCTAGACAAGCTGGTTGGTCTCGGTCTTTTCTCGGTTCTAAGAACAGTTTTTAGCCAAAAAATGTTTACGTCTGAAGTTTTGGCTTTTGGCCATTTGGGCACCTTTAGCACAACCACCAAGTGTCCAGGACAGGAGAAGCACCACTTGGGAGGTTAGGATTCACTCAGGCTGGGTCCAGGTGCAAGTTTAAGTTGGTTGGAGCCTTTTCTGTCCCTGAGGCTCTGATCAAGAAGCCAGCCAACTAACCCTTGGGTTCACTATGGTAGTCCTGAGTTCAAGTCATGAAACAGGGATCAGACAGCTGGGCAGGCTTCTGAGGTTTCAAGGCAGGCTCCAGGCAGCAAAACAGTCCTGCTAGGTGCAGCAAAGCAATCTAAAGAGGATTCCAAACCTCCGCTTTTCAAAACCCCTAGCGTGAACTCGATCCCTCACATGCCTCGTCGCTGCTTCATCTTGCTCCCCAACCCTTTCATCTCGTTTCACCACCCTTTCATCTCACTCCCCCTCTACCAACAGGACGCACATGATTATTTACTGTTTTTAAAGTGCCCAGCAGTGCTAAATGTTTGCAAAATCGTCCGCTTTAACTGGAGAGTTCTGTATTAATATTACCAAGTGCAAAGACATTATGACGGTGAGCTAATATATTTATTTACTAAGGCAAGGTGTTGGAGATGCGCCATGCGCGTCATATGAACAGAACTTACATTAAACCTTTTTTTTGCCTAAAATGACTAGCGCATGACCCGAAAATGGCTGCCTAGACCTTTTTTATTTTTCTTAAGATGTTATGTTGGAGAGCATGTCACGCGAGTTGGACTTTCTTTCGATTCACAAGATTTGCAGAGAGAGAGAGGTGTATTCAAAATTGACGGGCGATGTTGTCATAATCACGGAACCAGTGAAAGCTAGGAGAAAAGAAAACGGTAAGTATGAACTGCCATAATCAAGACATTTGTAGTGAATGAGAAAATTGAGTGTTCTAATGTCAGCGGCTATTTACAATAGACCACCGTGCAGGCATCAAATATTGGTGCGACAATAATAGTCGAAGCTCCCTGTGTTCATTTTGCCTCAGTCTCCATGGTTCAACTCTCTTCATCCACTTACTCCCTGTCAGCCAGTAAGTACCTCAGTCCAGGGGTCACTAGGGAAAAGGTCATACACATGTGAGGGCTAACCAGACAGAGCTGCAATCTTCAAGAAAAGTAGCGCTCTCACTGGCCCCTTCTCTGTGCTACCTCCTGACTGTTCATACCTATGCTATGTTGTTTGACGGAGGCCTTTGTCCTTCAGGTGGAGCCCCCTGTGCTACTTTCAGTTCTTGTATCTTCTCAAGTCTGCAGGTGGCAAACAGAATGGGAAGTGCCCTACGGTTTTCCTCTGTCACAAAATTGGGAAAGCAGCCCCGGAGTGCAAATCCAGCCAGTGGCACATAACAAATGGGATATCTTGTATCATTAAATGCTAAACATGCCACCTATGCCTAAAAATGTTTTCACCTAATAATATCCCCTTGGTACCTGCTGTGCCGTGCATAACAGTCGTCGTCCCGAGCCCCAGAAATGTAAGCAACACTGAAGGCAAAAGCCAGGAGAGCAGCTCCAGGTTGGCAGTTACTGCCAGTGGTGAACTGGGTCGGACAGGCATAAAGGGCAATGGGGCAGTACTTTTTGGGGCTGTCTGACAGTTCATTGCGAATGCTCCTTTTTGACCGTTTATGAGCCTGTTTAGGTCTCGCCTGGCGTTAGCAGCGCACATGCGCTGCCCTTGCCATGCGAGGGCCTTTTGGAATCAATACAGATTCCGAAGTAACTTAAAGCCACGCCCTTGTTTTCAATTGGCACGCGTCATCGTTTATGTTAAACGCTGGCTTGTGATTGAAAACCGGGCTTTGGGGTTACCGCTTTGTCCACTTTTAGGACTGCCCATCTGGACAGGCCGATGCCATCTTGTTGTAATTTGTTACAGTCCGACGCTGCAAGCAAGACATCTACATTCCGTGAAATAATACACGCCCCCCCTTCGGGTAGAGTTCGTGCTACGTAACACTTAAAAAAAAATCAAATACTGCATTACAGATGCATTTTTCGAAAAGACTTGAGCAGGGGCACTACAGTTTTAGCCGCCATCTATATTGCTTTAGTTTATGCTCACGGTCTTTCTGGTTGCCGGGCACTCGCTGTACTATTTTCAGCGTACTTTCAAAGCAGGAAGTAGATGCATTTTTACAACTCCAGTTTATGTGTGCACTGCAGGGTGAGGAGGAGGACCTCTCTGCTGAGCAAAAGGGTAGCTGCAGGAAGGGACAAGCCTTACACCGGCTCCCTTTCCCCCGTAGGTGCTGGGAAACCTGCTACTTCCATATGAATTACTATCTGGAACAAAAAGAATTAAAATATAAAGTGATCGTTTGGCTGTTGACCTGCCCGCATGGGAAGTGTTTATTTTTCTTTTCTAAAGGGGAAGCTGGTTTGAGGCCTACATAGACAGACGGAGGATAGGATCCCATGGCAGTTGCATTGCCCTTACCATTCCTATTAACAGCAGCAGCGGAAACATGGTTTGAAAACGTATTGCTTTTGTAAAAAAAAATTAAACTGGAAGGATGGACGAGAATCTGTGAGCGCTGTCAATCGGCACTTGGACTGGGCTCTACAGCAGCAGCTCGATGTTCTCCTCAGAGTTCCTGCTCATCTCGTGCACCGGAATGCCTATTGGATTTATTCAGTGTACTTTCAGCTGGAGGACACCCTCTTGAGCACCCCCACCATAGGATGCTGTGAAAATCAGGAAGGAAAGCGGCACTATCTTTTCTTTTTCAGAGCTGCACTAGGTCTTGGATGAAGAGTGCTACTTTACACAATCCTAACCCTTTCCACACTTGTCTTTTTTTCTGTTGTTGTATGCGTACTTTGAATGTTTCTCCGCCCTTTCATTCTTAGTTGTCAGCTATTTTCGTTGCTTCTTCTTTCCCCGCCCCGATATTTCTGTGTTGCTAGCTCCATTCATGTGTGTAATCTGTTTGGTTCCAGTGAGTGTTCTGTCTTTTAATGCCCTGTTAGTGTGTAGCTGACATGCTGATTGGAGCACGTGTGCACTGCTGCTATTACTTGGGCTGCTATTGCTTGGCACACGTGAAGTAGTTGTTTATTTTCCATGCATGTGGGTACTAGGTGTGTGTGCCCGTTTTTAACCATATGTGGCCGTTTGGCAATGTTTATAAGCTGGAAAAACTAGTAATTCAGTGGTGTGCGAACCTTTATCTCTCATGGGCATTTCCCTTTAAGTATGTGTACTCTTTCTAGCTAGGCCAGCGTTTTCTGTATGTAAACGTGACGTTGAGTACTTTGCCCATGTAACTAGGTGTTACTGGCCCCATTATAAATTGTGCCCCTCGCTTCCCTGTGAGGTTTATGTAGTCGATAATCTTGCATTGGGCGAAGCTACGATTATTTGGAATTTCGGTTGTGTACACAAATACTGTTGTTCCTTTCTCTATTTATTGGTTCTCCAAGTGTGTTTGTCTGCTTTAATCAATGACCGTAGTTACAACTTCGACAACTAGTGACACTGTGCTGCTGTTTTGACTGCAGACACTGTGTGTTTGAGTAGCTGGTGTGATTGGTGCCCTTTCCCCTGTGCAATTGTTAATGGAGAGCTTCTTCCGCTGTGTAGTTGTAAATAGTCGCTACAGTCACTTGTATTCAGGTGTAAGTAAAACCTGTCCAGCCCCCTGCGTTCAGCGTTTGGTGGTGGCACTGTGTGAGCAGCCGTTAATAGTGATCCCCTCGCGTGCGTGTGGTTGTTAAGTGACTCGTCTCCTGTGTTTAGCGGCTCTGTTTTCACCCCTCTCTCCCATGCTGGATGTGTCCAGGTCCCCGGAAGCAGCAGCTCCTTGTCCTCCCTGCGGCCGATGAACATGGGGGACTACTATGACACGGAGCACCCTATTGAGTAAGTATTTGCACTGGTGTGGCTGTTTATGTCCCTCCCTTGCTTGTTTTTTTAATCCTCCGCAGTCTAAACAAGCATTGAAAATGCAATAGGTCTCGCCTTTGATTAAGTTAAAGCCATTTGCTTTGCTAATGGTATTGTATTATAGCTTTGCATTATTTAGTGTATATTTGTGATATGTGCATATATTTGCTCTCCCCTCACCCCTTTCGTCTGCCTCATGCTATTGTAATCCTCACTATATGAAATTAACACATACTATTTTTCTATTCATTCACCTCCCAAATATGAAACACTGCTCTTTCCCTACTAACGCTATGCTTTAAACTACTACACAGCTAACAAAACAATTCTAACTACATACAACTACAACATATCATAAATATACACTAAATAATTCAAAGCTAGAATACAATACCATTAGCAAAGCAGATGGCTTTAACTTAATCAAAGGCGAGACCTATTGCATTTTCAATGCTTGTTTATGGTCTGCTGTGCCGTTTACATATCCTGCTTTGGCATTATCCTCACTCTTGTCATGCATTATCCCCAACTCCTTCCATATTTTTTTAATTCCTTTTTCCACTGGTGTGATTTATATTCCATCTTACCTCCCTCGTAACTGATTTTCCATTTTCTGACTCTCCAGCGCCGCGCGGCCATAGGAATGGCAACAGTGGTATAATCAGTCTGAAGCAAACAAAAAAATACATTGGGGCAGATTTACCAACCCCTTGCGCCACTTTTGCGTCACTTTTCCCATGTTAAAAATGACGCAAAAGTGGCGCAAGGGCCTTGTAAATAAGCCCATTGTCTTTTACAACGCCAATAGGTCCTACTTTCACAAATGGGAGACCGATTGCGTTGCAAATGCTTGATTTTATATACTGCTGTGTGACGTAGGGCCTATAAAAAGATCAAGCAGGCACTCCTGAGATGCACTTTTCCTGGCGTAAGTAATTTGACACAAATCCAATGGAAAATAGATCTCAGAACGGCCAGCTGGTCGAAGAGGCGCGGGAGCTTCTGCATAACTTCGAGATCCTGTCACTCTTGCTTTCGATTTACCGCCGGTCAACACATTTAAATATGATTCCAAGTGTCAGTCAAGGGCATTGCGTCAGAGCGTTCCGAAATGTCTTGGCCCTGCGCAGCACGCGCAATAATGATGGCGCCCAGAAATGAAATCTTAGGCTCTGAACCCAAATAAAGCCATTTCTCATCCAGGAGGGGCAAACTGATAGCAAACGGTATATTTATGGCCTGCCCTTCGGCAGATGATTTCAGGCTGGCTTCGATTTATGGCAAGGAGAAGGAACTAGGAAAGCGCGCAGCCCCTTCCAGGTTCCACGTCTCCATGTTGGCGAAACTGAGTGGCCGAACTAGTTGATGAAGGATGAACAAAGGTTTCGCCTCGCGCCATCTTTTACAGTCTGATATTTCATTCTTCTCTATGATGCAAATATATGAGGGGAGCCTTAAATTAATACAACCTGCCATTTTAAAGTTTTTATGCAACACACGCTAATTCAATCCTATTCTGATTTTGGAAGCTTAATTTTTTTTTTTTTGAAAACCTGACTCTTTTGAAGAGCTGTCTTACCTGTTGTCCACGCCTAGCGCCAAGATACCCCTTTGCAAGTTAATCGTTTTGCGCTGTACAAATGCCGTTAACATAACATAACAATTTCAGCGTAGTGCCAGTCCTACCAAGAGGTCCCTTCTTAATTCGCCTGATTTTAAAGCATCAAGTCATCTTTGTGTACTAAAAATGGTCAGCGGCGGTACATGCTCATAACTACACTAGAACAATCACCTCTTGAGGTATGACATGTCCATTTGTTTCATATATAGAGAAATTGACAAAGGGGCTTATTAGAGTCCGACACACTGTACTCTGGTCCGCCAGGGCAGTGGAAGGATGCCTTCTGCTCTCTGGTGCAAGATAGCCCACCACCTTTAGAGATCTTCCCTACCTTCAAAGGACCCGCCTGTTCCGAGGGAACTGTAGCCAAACACCCTGGGCACAACGGCTGGGTTTCTCCTCCTAGTGCAGTCTCTTCCTGCAGAGATTTAATAGAGTTATCAAAGAAAACGTGCAGGTTGAACGGCAAACTAGAACTCAAAAAAGCTGTTGTAGGTGGTGCGCACCACAGCCAATGCAGATACTGAAGTATAACCAGCCGCGGTCCGTGCAGGTAACAGTGGTGGAGGGATGGGGCAGCGTGGGGGGGATTTCAAGGGACGATGCAGAGGGAAAATTATTTATTTATTTAATTTTCCCCCAGCATCGTCCCTCGAAATTCTCCCGCCCCCATGCAGCCCCAACGCCCCACCGCTGTTACCTGCACAGACCGCAGCTGAGTATAACTAGGCTTTCCTGTTTTCAGTTTCTATTTTTGGTAAATTCTGGTGGTGTTTTTTCAGTGTTTTCCAGTCATTTCAATATCTCAAAAAAACAGTGCTTTTCAGTGGTTACTCATTTTCGCGCCATAAACAACAACTGAGACAGTGTTTTACCGGTGTTTATGGAATGCTTTGCTGTTATTATTGCTTGCTTTCTTTGTCAGGCCCCAGCCATGGTAAGGACCACACTGTATGACATTTAAAGTGGATAAGAGGGCGATCATGATGTGTGCTGAAGAGATGAATGCCAGAATGTCACCATCTGACCAGACCAAGCAGTGTATATAGGTACAAACTACAGAGAATCGTTTGTGGCAGCCAGCAACGTTCGGATCATTTTTCATATTTTACCCAACAATATCACTGGGAGCTTCGGACGACATAGTATCATCTGTCTTGGATTTGAAACCCAGGCTCCAACGTCCTGGCCACATAAAACGCGTGCTCCTCTTTAATCGCCTCATAAATAAATTATACAGACATTCAAAAATGTTGTTTTACGTAGCACAATTCACGTCGTGTTTTTCAAACATTTTTAGCTGCAGGAGTCCCGTGACAACTCTGCTTTTGCCTGAGCTACCGTCGAGTATTCCCTCGCTCGCCTAAGGTCGAACGTGGGGATGATAAAAGTGCGTTATGCACAAGGACCCAGGCCACCAAAAATGCTGTGCTCCAGGCCTGGGTCTTTTTTCTGCGTTCTGGTACGTTAGTTCCACGGACGTGAACGAGGACTACACGTCCCAGAATGCATTAGGTTGCTGAACTACATCCAAGCGAGGAGAACAATGTCCCCGGTGCCATGGGTACATCGGGTAACCTTACACTAATGTACTCTTTGCAGACTTTGCTTCCTGCGTGTAGCCTGTACCAAAATCTCATGTATTTGTCTGTCGTGCTGCATATCAATAAACAGTAAAACATCCCCCTTTTCTCCCCCCTCCCACTGAAGCATCCCAATCATGCCAGTCATAACAATCCCATCCCCCTGTTTGTTTTGTGTCAGTCTTCCCCATGTTCACAATTTTCCACGTCATGGAGCAGCAGTGGCAGAAGTCACTGGCGGGTATCCTCCCGCAGCTTTGTGAACATTGTATTTATATGATCATCCCAGCTTTATTTGACGATCTATTCTATGAGCGCATGTATTTCTCACCGTGATTTCCTCTTTTAACATGGCCCCCGTGTTTCGATCACTCTATCTAGCTCTTAGATCGCCAGTCCCCTTTCTATGCTTGGTTCTCCCCGCCCCACGTGGTTGCCTTTCCGGAGCGTGGGGAACCTAAGATACCTATATTAAGATCACTTGCGGCGTTTGCGGCAGCGAAGGTATTCCCGACGCCGTCTCCGCCGACACATCAGGACTGAGGACTTGAGGGATCTCTAGCATCGAACCAGCCAGTAAGTTTCACCGGGCTTTCTGCATTCCTTAGATTCCCCATTCAGATCGTGTTTTGATTTGTATTTAGATCACCCTTCTCCCGCATATTCTTATGATTCGAGGTTGCTCCAGTCCCACTTACAATCAGGCGTTTGACGCCGCAGTTACGCTCCATTGGTCTACTCATTCTCTCGTATATGTGTAGTTAATATACCCAGCACCCCTTTTTCAGTATGATAGGAGCAGCCTTTAGCGGCCGTTCACTGGGCATGTACTATCTTTCACTTTATATTTCCCTATTTACTTTTATCTGCAGATCTTTGCTGACACGCCCCCTAAGCATCCACGCCTCTGGCCTTCGGGCTCTCCATGTTCCTGAGCTCTATGAAACTTATTCTGAAGCCCCTGCGCTCTTTTCTACGGCGCCATCATTTACGGACAAGTATGTTGCCGTTCGCTTTCTCATATATCTTTTTTATTTTTTTTATTTTCTTGTGTAGATTATTATCTTCCCCATGATGTCGTAGGGTTTATCTGTTGACCCCTTCATGCATTTTGAGCTTTACTGATTCCGCATACGGTTTTCGCTAGATGTGTGGAGTACTTGATTACTACATACGCTGAACGCCCACACGCTGATTTTACCAGACTTACTTCCGTCCCCTGAATCCGTCTGGCAATTATCCATGACGCACTCCCGCGTCCCTTCTTATCTACCTTAGTATTGATATGCTGTTGCCACTTACTACTCTGACGATCCAATTTTAAGTATGTATATCTATCGGTCTCCTACCTCTCTTATACTTTGGCACTCTTACTGCTGCAAGTCCACGGGGACCTGGAAATGCGGTGGTGGTTTTCTTTCCCATCATTCCCTACGTGATTTATCATATGATGTGAGATGCATTTCTTTTTTGTTTTTGTTTTTGTATTTTATGTTATATATATTTTTTCTTTCACATATTTGATATTCTTACACTATGGGTGAGTGTTGGGTTTTAGCTACCTTGGTACCTATTGGACCATGTAAAAAATGTGATTGCTTTTTCATCATTACCCACTGGAACTGAATTTGACAGATTTGTGTAAATGTCTCTGCGATGAAGAATGAATTAGAATGCATTAGAATTTATGTTGTGGTTGATTTAATTAATCTTGATTGGATTGCTTACCTATGATTATTTGATTATTTCTAGGTTCCGTTCTTGTCCCTTCTACCCTTTGGTCTACGCCCTGATGAAGGTGGGGCCCCTTGTGGGTCCTATACCGAAACGCGCGTTGGCGCCTGAACTGTCGACCGCCTTTTTTTAGAGTATCTCCTCGATTGCCTTGGACGATACACTAATTATAACATCCATCTGAGCACCAATAGATAGTGTGTTCTATTTTTGATTCGAATTATTTGCATTGAATGTTGTCTGGAATGAATGAATGTGTGCATGAATTAGATTCTTGTGTGGGGAACCAGGTTCCTGATTTATACATATCCATATATATGTTTGTTAGGCTTGTTTTTGATTATTTGTATAACATTTATGTATGCATTATCCTCTTTGTCCTGTGTAAAATTTGAAAATAACTATTTAATATAAAAAATAAATAAATATTGGAAATGTATTTTTTATCCACAATTTCTGCTTGGAGCCTTTTGTGATTCTGATCTGTCTATTCTTTCCTTGTGCAGTTCTGCGAATTATCAGGGACCTAATTTTTAGGCCCTAATATATACCATATTGACCGGCATTGTGTCTCTTTCCTGGGTATCCTCCCGTGCCAAGGTTCACCTGCCCAGGTGTTCATTCCTGCCCTTAAATTACCCCTTTGCATAGAGTAGTGCCTTCTGAATTTCAAGGAAGCAGTGATTTATAGTTCCATGACCTTTTAATCATGACAGTGAAGCTTAAACTGGTCAGGGATTCACTGCACAGTCCGCTTGCACACTAAACTGTGTCCTGTTTATGCCTTCTGGGCAAAATGCGGCGTTCTTGCTAAAGTGTCCAGATCCAGCACCTACTGCGCTTTACTGTGGAAGGATAGTGTAGGTGCAGTGGGAGGATGAATAGAGGCCTCACAACCTCCATAACGACGTATTTGAGGTTAGTTCAACAGCAGTATGCTCAGCAGTGTCCATACTGCTTTGCCTCATCATCAGTGTGCCTTAAATATACTTTAATCCTGCTGGCAGTAATCTCTTGGCTGGGCTAATACAGTTGCTTTCTCTGTTACATCCGATCTGTATAGACGCGTGTTGCACGCTCCTGTGCCAGTTCACAGCGCACTCAGTAGCAGTCTGTGGTTTCTTCAGCGTGCCTCACGATCATACATGCCAACATTTCAGAAAAGCAAAGCGGGAGATTTAAAATAAAGTTTTTTAAAAAATCGGGAGAATGGGGCCTTCAATCGGGTTTCTGTCATGTATGGACTTTGGAAGTGTGCTGCTGCAGGATTGGACATTAGAAAGCAAATTCACGTGTTTTTTTTTTTTTTTTTTTAAACAATTTTTATTGAAACCACGAACAAAAGTACACCTTTCGTCATTACATGGTAGATCTGTGCGGTACAATGTGCTGTCATATCATTCAATTTCTGACATTGATTGCTATTGTCATACCGGTACATCCAAGCCCAGTTTTCCGCCACCCGCCACCTCCCTCCTCCTCCCTGACCCTCCCTCCGGTCAAGTCCCACTCGACAATACTGCCCTGAGTTTAGTCGCTTAGCTCGGACTCCGAGTTCGGTACAGGGGGTTCGCATAAGTTGCCTCTGTATGTGTTCCATTTTCCCCAACGTGTTTTTTTTTATCACCTTTCAGAAGCATGGAGCGCAATGGCAGGCAGAGAAAGAGGGGGATGCAAGAGTTTGCACTGGCCTGGCAGGTTGCGGTCAGTGCATACACCGCTCCCCCGTCAGCCCGGGCTGAAACAGCTTCGGGCACACACACAGCCGCCGCACCCTCCCCCCCAGTACTTCACAGACCATTCGCTTGTTAATGAGGCTTTGTTAGTTTTTCACCTCTTCTAGACCTCCTGCATCGCAATTCTGACTATTGCTGGAAGAATTAGCACGTTACACAATACCAAGCCCTGTCTGCAGAAACCCCGAGGAATCGGGTTTTTGCTTGCAGGAATCGGGAGGTGGGAGAATATCCATGAAATCGGTAGTCTCCCGCCTGATTCTGGAGTGTTGGCAAGTCTGCTCACGATATCCCGCTTTCCCAGCGCTTCGCTCTGATTAGGGCGGTCCAACAATAATACGGTTTTCTCGCACTGCCGCGGCCTCAGTGCCTGCAGTTATCTGCCGTCTCCCGGAGTGTTCTTTCTCCTCCCTGCGAGCGGGTGCTTATGTTCGCAGATCCGCTCTGTTTAGTGCAGAGTTGAAGGACTTGCGCTTGTATCAGCGAGTCATATTGCCGCCATCGCGCCGGAAAGTCTGTGGCCGATCCGCCAGCTGTTGTATCCTGCCCGAAAGCCATTAGGTGCCTCCGTAGAAGATAGTAGTTGACACTGTAGGGCTAACTAGGGCAAACCGGCATTCCCAAAGCGGGGATCTCGATATGTACTGCTTTGGCTCCCTCAAGTGGCCAAAAGGTGCAAATGGCCAAGTGGTGAATCCAATTTGGAAAATTCAGCAATACTCGGTTTAAACCCGGTCAGCTGATTTGCAATCGGTAGGGTAATCTCGGTCGGTTTTAACCGAAATCCGGGCAGCCTAAGTATAACCATTCATTTTATTGAGGGGAGGTCTCCCAAAATGTTGAGGAGGTGGATGGGTGAGTTTGGGTTGCCTGAAAAGAAAATAAGGGATGTGGGAACGGAAGCAAAACAAATATGATCACACTTATCTCAAGCAGGGGTCCGAAGAATTGAGAGCAAACGTAGGAGATCTTGTGAGAGTGAAGTGGTCTAGGATTATACCCAAGGGAGAGTCAAGTTTCAGCGATCTCAAGAAAGTTGTGAAAGTAAACAAAAGTGCTGTGAAACTGGATGATGGCAAATTGTGGAACAAGGGTAAGATTGCTGTGTCTCCATTGCGCCAAGGGGATGGGCCTGCGGAACATATGCCTGAAAAAGGTCATGGTGGCGACAATCTTGGGGGAAAAGGCCGTGACCTGTCTGCCAGGGCTATCAGATTGCCAACCCGATTCCGAGATTATGTTTTGCATTAATAACATGAAAACTGTACTGTGACTCTAACCTTTACTTTTCTCAATTTGCTATGTCATTGTTCATTTACGAATGCGCTTTGCAAAGCGCGACTTAGACCTGGTTAAGTATCACCTTTCTGAGTATTATCTACTTTTGTTTTGATACCTGTTCTTTATTTATTGCATAGGGGGAAGGTGTGTTCGGTCATATTCTTCTGGTGCCCGTGGTTACACGCTGCAGAAGAATGCATGAAATGTTGTGGGGCGGGCGTTAGGGAATGAACGATGGCAGGGAGGTTGGCAGTCGATCTCCGTGTGAGGAGGTCGCATTGTCTAGTCCTGCTGACAACTTAATAAATCAGGACTTCATACCTTCAATTTGAGTGACATTGTCTTTATACACCACTCACGTGAACACCTAGATTCTAAATCTAGATGATCACTTCTTCAATGTAGTAACAGTGGCTAACAAAAGTTGGGTCCTATTATTGCTATTTGAGGTCGAGCACCTCTTTGGGGTGGGGGACGCAGAAGTTGTTGGGTGTGGGTAGCAGGTGGACAGGTAATTTTTGTACATTTAGGAAAGGGAGAAGAGTCCTTTTTATGGAAGTCAACCTCATTCACTACTACCCATCTATTATTCTATATTTTAAGCCATCTAAAGCATGCACTTGATTGTGTGGAAAAATAACTAAAAGGGAATTCAAAAATAATGATTATGGGCCCGATTCACAGAACTAACTTAAGACAAAATCCTAAACTTACTACCATTTTGGTATTCACAGAAGGCACTTACTCATTTTGGTATTCACAGAAGACACTTACTCAATTCAATTCAATTCAATTCAATTCAGCTTTATTCGGAGCAAGTTAATGTCCATAAAAGCAATCACAGTCACATTCACAAATACAAAACATGAACACTTATAGCAGACATAATCACATTTCATATACAGTATTAATCATTAAAAAACATAATACACCTTAAAATTACATATCTACATCTAAAAAACACATACTTTTCCTCAGGTTGATGCATTTGTTTAAAAAGGAAGCGGTATAAAAACAAATATCAGCAGATTGTAAGTTAAAAATCAATTTCATAGCCTGCTCAACCGTCCGTGTACCATATTTAACAAACATGGGCTTTAGCAGAGTAACACGGAAGTTAGAGTACAGTTTACAAAATAATATAAAGTGCATTGTGCTCTACTTGGAAAAACCGTCACATCTACAAGGGCCTATAGGGTATTTTCTCATTACAGGATGTGCCACCAGATGATGCACTATTCCAAATCTCATTTCGGTATTCACAGAAGTTAGGAGTCCTAACTTTAGGACTCCTAAATGCCTTCTGTGAATACCGAAGTCTTAAAGTTAGGATTTTTCTCAGTTTAGGAGTAGTAAAGTTAGGACTCCTAACTTTAGGACTCCTAAATGCCTTCTTTTTTATTTATTTATTTATTTATTTTTTATTTGGAGAGAGTATATCAATAGGAAAAGACATTTACATTTCATGAGCATTATAATATATACATGTAGCTAAAATAATGTAGCGCAAGAGCAAATTCATATATATTTACAAAACAGAATGGTCAGAACGGGAAAAGAGGAATCAAAATAAATTTAAAAAAAGGGGGGGGCAAGAACAGAGAAAACTTAAATAGATATATGGGTATTATTTCATTTCAAAGGGTCTTTTGGCCAAGAGAAACAATACAACCTTGCTCTTTAAACAACATTTTGCTTTGTAATCCAGTTATTTATAGGGGCCCAAATTGCCCTCCCTTGCCTTTTTGCGCTATGGCCTTTGCACTTATATAGGGCTTCCTCAAGATGGTAGATAGCCAACAAACGACCCAGCCAGGCCTGAAATTGGGGGGGATCTGCATCCTTCCAGTGTGTGGCAATAAGGAGTCGAGTTACCGCTATTGAGACAAAGACAAACTTGTCCTTGTGACGATCACTTTGCGCCTTCTCGTCACATCCCAGCAATATTAGGGTTGGGGTTATAGTAACACTCGTGTCAATTGCAGTTGACAAGAATTCCCCTATCTGCTTAATCAATGGACCCAGTTTCTCACAGCCATAGAACATATGTACTATATCTGCTGGCCCTTGATCACACCGCGGGCAGTTATCATCCTCTCTTCTTCCCCACCGATGTAATTTTGCAGGGGTGAAATAAAGGTCATATACCGTATAGTAATGTTGAGCTTTCAGATTAGCTGCGAGGAACGTCCCTTTGGCTAAAGCTAATGAGTTATACACATCGACATCGGGATCTCCTACTTTAGTAACCCATTTGGTTTCTACTGCATCAAGGTCGTCTGAAAAGGTATCTGTCAAGATCTTATATATATTTTTGATTTTTGACTGCGGCAGGGACATGGTTTCTATTAGCAGATTCCTGCCTAGAAAAGTTCTCTCTTCATTAATTTTAATTTAAAAAGCAGGTAAGCTGCCTGTATTTAAGATATGTTCCAGCCGCAATGCCAAACCTTTGTTGTATTTATAGCATATTGACTGCTGCCCACACCAGGTGAAATCACTAGAGCCATTTGTTGTAGGAAAGTTAGTTGCATAATAATAATATCTAAGGTTAGGAACAGGCCATCCACCTCGATCTTGTGGTAGTGCTGGGAATTTGAGGGAACGTTGAATTTTTGAATACTTCCATACAAAGTTGCTAAATATACGATCTACTTTTTTTAAAAGCAAGTCTTCAACTACTAATGGGATCGATCTAAACATATAGAGGACCTTAGGGAGCATAACCATCTTAAGTATGTTACATCTTCCTATAAGGATTAGGTCTAGTCTATCTAAATTACGTACATCTGTGCTAATCTTAACAATCATAGGGATCATGTTTATATTCCAAATTGCTTCTACTTTACTACTGATTTTAATACCAAGATAGATTACCTCATCAAATCTTCGAGAGTCATTACACAAGGTTTTAGAATTGCATAGGATCTGGGTTTCCCTGCGTTTAATAGATAGCCAGATTTACGGCCATATTCGTAAGCTAAATTCTCAATTCGGCTAATTGCTTTTACTGGGTCAGTAGTGACCACTGCCAAGTCATCGGCATAAGCCATTATCTTTGTTTTAGATCCATTGCTCTTAACTGGTGTAATTACTTGATCTTGGAGTATTTGCTCTATAAAAATATCAATATAAAGAGCAAATAATATTGGGGAGCAGGGACAGCCCTGCCTTGTCCCTCTTGCAATGTCGATAGATTTTGATCCCAAACCCATTATATTTAACCTGGCGTATGGCCTATGATACATTGCTTTAATTGCTGTCAAAAGACCAGGCCCAAACCCTCTCTGTACCATAGTTGTCCACAGATATTGCCATGAAAAGCGATCAAATGCCTTCTCGGCATCTAAGAGGATCATAGCCATCCTTTCATTTGTTATCTCCGTTATGTCAAACAAGGCTATAGCGCGTCTAATATGGTCCGTGGTGCTTCTTGTAGGTATGAAGC
The DNA here is from genome assembly GCF_964204655.1 of Triturus cristatus. Lineage (NCBI taxonomy): Eukaryota > Metazoa > Chordata > Amphibia > Caudata > Salamandridae > Triturus > Triturus cristatus. The sequence goes on from NC_140591.1 coordinate 1,450,623,481, forward strand.
CATTCTGCCACGGTGAAACAAGGTCGGCTATGATCCCCCCTAATCGAGACGTGAGAATTTTTGAATAGAGCTTGGCATCCGCGTTCATGAGGGATATGGGCTTATATGATGCAGGGTTGTCAGCGGGTTTCCCCTTTTTTTTTAAAACCACTATGTCTGCCCCCTCCCAAGACTTCGGGGGGGTCCCACTATATTGTATTCCGAGAAATAAATCTAAGAGTATCGGAGTTATTTCCTCTTGAATTAACTTATATAGTTTGAGTGGAATTCTATCGGGAACTGCCGCTTTCCCTGAGGCCATTGATTTCAGAGCAACTAAGACTTCTTCCATCATAATTTCCTTATCGAGCTCTTGTCGCTGTGCTTCACTGAGCCTACGATAGTTTCATTAAAGTTCATAAGATCAAGGTTGTCCTGTTGATACAGATCTTGATAAAACTTTTCAAAAACCTTAATAATATCTTTTAGTTCGGTGCGATGTTTACCATCTTGGGATCTTATATCAGTTATATTATTTCTAGCTGTTCTTTGCTTGGTCCGTAAAGCAAGTATCTTACCAATGGTCTCACCTTATTCATATCTTTCAGTTTTATGTGTCTGATAACTGGCTGCCTCCTTCCTAATGTAATAGCTGCTTATTTCTGCTTTTATGATGATTATTTTTTGTCGCAGTGATAATCCTCCCTCCTCTTGCTTTTGTCTAATTGCTTTAGTATGTTCTTCTTCTAGTTGCCCCAGTGTAGTTATCAGATCAGCCATCTCTTTCTTCTCTTGCCTTATCCTCTTTCCCACAAAACTTATTGTCTCCCCCCGGAGGCCTGCCTTGAAACTATCCCAAACTATGCCCCTCGATGAGCTGAATCGATTCACTTCATAGTATTTTATAACCCATTGTTTGATATGTTTGATATATTGATTGTTGGATAATAAAGATCTATCAAACGTCTATTTTGCCTGTGGTTAGTCTTCTATCTGAAATGCTAAGTCTATGAGTAGGGGATTGTGATCTGACATTAATCTAGGCAATTTCTTTATCCCAGCGGTCGTAATCAAAGAAGGTGACTCCAAAAAATAATCCAGTCTGACATACTTTTTGTGGGGATTTGAAAAGTAGGTATATCCAGGATCAGTGGGATGTTTGACCCCCCACGCACCCTTCAGGTCGTAAGTAGCCCGCAGGGCCGAGAAGGCACGATGAACCTGGGGTTTCCTGACTTGGTGCTTCTGGATTCCCCCACATCCCGTGTCATAATGGATGTTTTCAGGTCACCACAAATTACTAAAGGGCCTGACCATGATGCTAACTCAACTTCTAAATCGTTAAGAATTTGCAGGTCATCCTCATTAGATCCATATATCGTACAAATAATCAATCCCATACGGAGCTGTATGATAGCCCATCTACCCCACATATCTTCCAATAACCGTTTGGCAGAGCCAATACAGTTCTTCGCATGAATCGTTACTCCCCTGATAGTTGAAGTTTGGGTGGAACAGGCAAGGAGATTATATCCCCTTATAGCTAGCGTGTCTCTTTTCTCCCAACGGATGTGTGTTTCTTGTTGGCATATTATATCGGTTTTTAGGCCTCTTAGTATTTCACCAACTCTAAAATGTTTTTGTTTATCGTTGAGACTGCCAACATTAACTGAACAAATAGTTATTCTACCCATCTGGATCGATTAATTTTCGCTGAATTAAATGCTCTTGCTTATTTAATGTTACTATCTGATTCCTTTTTAATATACCCTCTCCGTTTATTTATTTCTCCACCCTGTGCCCAACCCCCCAACCCCTCCTCCATCCCCCTCTTCTGCTCTCCCCCACCCCCGTGCCCTTGAACCATTCCCCCACACCTCCCCCTGTAGAAAGGCATCCAAACTAAGAAGTCTGTTGTGATGAGGGCTGCCCCCCAAACCAGCATAATTTTCCCGGCAGTTAGGTACCCCAGTTCTGAAGAAAGACAAAAACCAGAAAAAAAACAGAATCTTCTCTTCCTCTCCCCAAGCATATTGAAACCATCCTCCAAGTGAAATGTTCATTGGCTACTGTTATACTGGGAAGAAAGAGAGAGAGAGAAAAAACAAAAAGAGGAAGGGGAAAATTAAGAAGTTCGAGTATATAACCACTTGGTCTGAAGAATAGTCTAAGACTTATGGTCCCAGGCCTCCAAATACTCTTTGACTTTGATTTCAGAAGTGAAAAACCGAGTATGATCCCCCTTGATCACTTTCAGACGCGCAGGATGCAACAGGTATGCTTGTCGTCGTCCCCCGATCTTGTATCGGCTTAACCATCTGACGAAGGCGCCATCGTCTCTCCACTGTATAGTGGCAAAAGTCAGGTTGAACAAAAAAAAATAGTCCCCTCCATTGCGCTTCGATGTTGGCTTTGCTTTATCATATATTGCCTATTGCAATAAAAAATTGCCAAAATAAACTAATATAGCCTGGGGCTTTGTATCAGGTTTCACTGTGTGCTTGAGGTTAAACAGGACTCCATGAGCTCTCTGTATTTCTAGAGACCACTTCCAGCCCCCAAGATCCGGAAAAGCCTTGGATAGCATGTCGACCATATACGCCCGAGTATCAGACCCCTCCTTTCCCTCTGGTACACTTAGCACCCGCAGATTGTTTTGGCGCAGTCGATTTTCATAGTCCTCTAGTTTCCACTGTATATCGACTATTTGAGCATCATGAGCATCACTGCTAGTGCGTGCGGCTGCTAGATCCTTCTCTAAGGTCTCTGTTCGGGTTTCCAGAGTAGTCAGACGTTCTTTAATATCAATGCATGACTTCGCCACCTTTCTTACGGCCCCTTGAATCTTCGGCATAGCCGTCTGTGCGCGTTTACTGTCTTGGTGCGTTTCTTCCCGATGGGAAAGAATGCATTGAAGAACCATGTCTAATGTTGATGGTTCTGAGAGTACTGTATTATCGCCTTTAGGAAAAGATGTGATACAGGTACTGAGTAAATCTGCGCCTGAATGATCCCATCTTAAACTTTTCTTTTGAAAACTGGGATGGATTGTCTTCCTCGCTGCCATACGTATTGTAGCTGTAGTCTCTTTTTTACCATTGACAGAAACCTCCTCACTAGAATCATCCAATGAATCAGACCCTGATCCAGAGCCTGACACAGACCAAATCCCGTCTGAGAGCGAGAAAAAACAGTCCATATCCTGTTCACTATGATTCGACGAAGCAGCGTGGTTTGCCACCGTGGCCTCTACGAGCGGGGAATTAAATATGTTAGTGTTAATGTCCGATATTATAGTTGATGTTTGACCCCCAAATCCATCTAGGTTGCTTCCATCTATGCAGTTCTTCAGCTCCGATTGCGGGCAGGGAGTGGTGGCGGTAATGGGGTGAGCCAGGGGGGTTAATTTAACAAATTTGACACATTGGGCTGGTTGTTAATCAATAAGAACGGTTCTTGCATGACATCAGGGACCTCCCCATCAGCCTCCCCAATTTTCTCATTGCCGTCTTTACCTTTCCCCCCACTGTAGATGCTCACCTTCTTGTGACTGCAAATTCTTTGATCCGGGCGCTGCTCACAAAAGATCCAACACCGAAGGCTCATTAGTAGGTGGCAGCACCGTGCGATTTTTCTTCTCCTCCATCCTATTGGTCCTGGATACCGCGGTCCCCGCAGTTTGTTTTTTCCCCCCACCTTGTTGTGGGTGGGGGTCCGTGGACAATGTTGCTTTGGGAGACAAGCCAGCGGTTACACCCCCACCAGACCGCATTTTCCCCTTAACAGCGGTAGCCACAGGGATCTTTGGTGCCATGTTGGGTGAGGGGAGGGAAGGGGAAATTGATTATGTTTTTCATGTTGCTACGAAATGTCTGCTGTGTTCTGGTGCTACTTAATGGCAGGATACGTGGATGTATACATCGACCGCCCAAGCTCTATCACAGACCGCTACTTATAGATGATGCACAACCACGCTAGACGAGAGTATAACTTCCTAACATGGAACGTCCGAGGTCTGGGTAATCACCATAAACACAGGCACATCCTGGCTTATTTAGACAGGCACAACATATACATTGCTATGCTCCAGGAGACACACATGAATCCTTCACTCCGACCACCTTTGTTTCTCCCTGGACAGCCCACAGTAGCTTTGCAGCATATTCCACCTACTCCAGGGGCACAGCAATACTTATCAAGAATGGCGTCCCTTATGCAGAAATGGGGTCCATGTAGGACATGCTGGAATGATACAATATCATGTGTGGCAGGCTAGCTTCACAATCCACAACACTGATCTGCTCTTACGGACCCAACAGCGATGATCTGGAATTTTTTAACAATCTATGGGGGAAGGTCATTAATATAGGCTCTACGCACATCATATGGGGAGGAGACCTTAACATTACCATTGACCCGCAGCATGATAGGTTGCACCCGCAGTCCCACCACAACACCAATGCCCAGTGGCAGGTCAGGAATATAGAAGAGCCCAACCACTTGCTAGATGCCTGGAGATCTCTACATTCCTCGAGCACTGAGGGAACGGGCCACTCAGCAGTTCACTCATCGTGGTCACGACTGAACTACTAGCTGATCTCTCGAGGGCTGGGCCCTTGGTTAAGAGAGACTTCTCATTTGACGCGCACTTATTGAGGCCACTCCCTGGTCGTGATGAAATTGGCACCTCGTGACTCCCCGTCTCCTCACTTGGCTTGGCGCATCTCTCCCCTCCCCCTTCTAGATGTTGCGTTTCGACATGAGTTGGGGCAGGAGATACAAGACTTTTTCCAATTAAATGATGGGTATGTGTCACTACAGGCGACGGTATGGGAGGCCTTCAAGGTCACCATGCAAGGCCTGTGCATAGCAAAGGGAGGAGGTATACTATGAGACATTCGCACCACCCTTCATAACCTGGAGACAGATATCAAATGGATAGAAAGGGAGCTAGAAGAGGCTCCTTGCGGAGACCTCAAAGCGACACTTAGACATACACTGCCTGAATAGCAGAGCACAAATGTCTGTTCCGAGGGAAATATTGCTAGGCCTGTAGATACAGAGAGGGAGAGAGACCTGGGAGAGCACTCGCTGAACTACTTCGCAAACCCAGATTCTCATAGAGATCACCACCGTGGATGGGAAAGTATGTAGAGACACGCCAGACATACTTCAAGCATTTCACATCTTTTACACAATATTATACACTACACAGGGAGGAACCCCCAGATATCGATCAATATATGGAGGACGTGGCTCTAAGGTGGCTGGGGGATTCTCAAAGAGAGTTCTTATTGCCGATATTGAAGAGGATGAGGTCAGGGTAGCCATTATGCAACTTTGCTCGGGACGAGCCCCGGTTCCGGATGGCCTCCCAGCCGACTTCTACAAAACATATGTAGATTACTTAGTCCCTATTCTGAAAGGCCTATATGAAGAGGCCGGGAGTCCGGCATCCTTCCGCCGTCTATGCGGGAAACCCTAATCATCTCAATTTTGAAACCAGGAAATAGATGCGAGTCCTATAGAGACCGCTGTCCATGATAAACTGCGGTGCGAAAATACTGGCTAAGATACTCGCTAACCAATTGAGCTTACTTATGGAATCCCTGGTCCTACCTGACCAAGCGGGATTCATCCTTGGGCGCGCCACGTCACATAATCTTCAAACCCTCATCGCAGTAACACAAGACATTGACCCTGATCTCTCCGCTGTGGCAATTTTTCTCGACGCCACTAAGGCATTTGATTCCCTTGAATGAGACTATCTCCTAGGTGCCTTGTGTCGTATGGGATTCCCATCTGTTTTTCTAGCCTACATTAATTGCTATATAGCCAGCCACGAGCGCGAGTATCGGTCAATGGGGCACTCTCTCCTCTTCTTAGCATCACACGCGGCACGAGACAGGGCTGCCCATTGTGCCCTCTCTTGTTTGCGCTGGCTGTGGAGCCGCTAGCAGCCAAACTTTGGCAGCATCACCGGAAATACACGCTCCGATACCCCACACGGTACTTATTCATCTCCTCTGCAGACAACATCACACTATACCTTCGAGACCCCAAATTCAGTCTCAATCTGCTCCTGTGGGAATTCATTAAATTCGGCGTGTGCCCTGGAATACAGATCAACTAGGAGAAATCCCAAATTTTCCCTCTTACTGCAAAGACCCAGAAATTAGTCACGGACTACCCTCTGGCCTGGTGTCATTCGGAGGTTAAATACCTGGGGATAGTAGTCACAAGACACAAAAATGGAATTTATGCATGTGAATTATGGAAGAGCGATGGACGCATTGACGGGCTGCATTACTAGATGGATCTCCATGCCTATCTCTCTGCCAGACAGCATCTCATTAATTTAAATGGTAATATTGCCAAGACTTCTTTATCTCTTTATTAACATACCATTTCACCCAGGCAGACACTTTTTCAAAACCTTGAAAACCCAGTTGATCCACCTGACCTGGGGCGGGAAGCAACCTAGACTGCGCTGGGAAGTGATACCCAGCCCTTTTCTAGGGGCGTATTTGAGGCTCCAGACATGGAGCTTTATTTCCTATGTGCAGAGGCACTTTTTGCAACTACTGGTTTAAACCGCCACCATATATCCCCCACTTGGCAGTTGAACAGGGCTACATGGATCCGGTCCCACTGTCTGCTTTCTTCGGGGCGCCCACTCGCCCCAGAATTGGAGACCCAACAGTTGTTTGTACCGCAGCAGCTTGGTGGGGATTGCCTAAACGACTGCAAGCGCCCAAGCTGTACTCCCAATTGCTGAACATTTCTTGGCACCCAGACCTTCCGGTAACGCAAGAAACTGGGTGTCCCCAGATGCTTCAGAGAGTGGGGAGGAGGGAGAGGGGAGACCTGTATGAGGAGGGCATTTTCCAAGACGACGGGGCATTCTTTCAGGGAGCACAGCCTACCTCGATGGAGAGGTTTCTATATATGTGGCTGAGACAAGACGTTAAGAAAGCCACCCCAGACGTTCCCAGTGAACCTCCGGTGCTGCGTTCCTTGCATAGGCTACTCCAAATCGACAACCAGGCACATGTGTTCTCGCTACTCTACCATACTACTCAGGCTGAGAGCAATGAGTTAGATCGAGGCTCGTGATTACACTGGGATCGGGAATTGGATAGGCCACTCAAAGAGGGCCAATGCCGATACTGCTGCCAACAGACAGGACAGATATCGGCAAGTAGTAAGCTACAAATCGTACATTTAAATTGTTTGCATAGGCTGTACTGCACCTCTGCTAGACTCCATCGCTTTCACTTATGAGCCGATGACAATTGCAATAGATGTGGGGGAATGGGGGCAGACATCCTACACTTGGCGTGGGAGTGTGTGCCGGTTAAAGCATACTGGGCAAAGATGTTCAAAGCACTGGAGCAGATGCCGGGATCTGTAATTCCTGTTACCCCACTTACAGCATTGCTGGGTTACACTGAGGCGCTACCGCCCTTGATCTGAAAGTATGTCTCCCTGGGGTTACTACTGGCTAAACAAAGGGTGGCCTGCTAATGGCGGAGGGGCAAGCCCCTAAGTTTAAGGAATGGCTGCAAGATTTAATGTATTGCTGTCATGCTTGCCGGCTCCAATCCTGGAGAACTACAAAGAATGTCGGTCCCGCTACTGCGCATGCGCGGGACCGGCAACAGAGCTTAAATTCTCTATGATCCCGAGCTGAGACTACTGCAAAGGCAATAGAAAACGAGCATTGGCATAGCCAATAGGTCTCGCCTTTGGGACCTTATAAGTGTTTAGCCATGCAACAGTTGATGTACCAAGGATATTGTGCTGCATAACTAAATACTTACAAGGTCCCAAAGGCGAGACCTATTGGCAATGCCAATGCTTGTTCTGTTACCATGTGATCATATACATAGCAGGAATTTTAAGGAGAAGAAAAAGAAATACAATAATCATCTTCATCACATTTCCATGACATTCAAACAATCGTTATGCTTAGCACATCTGGCATATACCAATGTCACAGATAAAAAATCTATTTTGACAGTAACCCAAGTTAATAGTAAAAATGCATATCAGTGTTTGTACTGCAATGAGCCCTGGACAGTTATATAGTATAACGCAATGTGTCCTGGGGTACTTCCTAGTAAAGGTTTGATCATCCAACTTGCACAGACTTAAGTAATTAAATCCCAGATTTCATCTAAGTCATTCAACCCAGTCACTACTGTTTTAAGTTTTTCGATCAGCCCTGCTTCTTGCATGTTTTGAGTATTCTCTATCCGTTCTTTACTCAGTCCCTGCTTTACCACAAATCAAACAAACCACACTCGGTCATTTTCTGTACGGTTCATTGCAATACAGTGCTGCACCATAGGAGCCCCATGGGTGTGGCACCGAATTCTAGAACAATGTTGCAAAATGCGTGTTTTAACAAACTGCAGTTTGTCTAATGTATGTTTTATTGCACGGACAGGTAATACAGTATATGAAATTTCTGGTGTTGCAATTAGAGAATGACATTTATTTAATGTGCATACCATTCAGTATCAAGCTTTTGGTGTCCGAGGTAAACTTACGGGCAGTACAAGCACCCACCACGATGAACCCTTTACCCCTAAATACGGCCCTGTAGTTGTATGCAGAAATATGTTTTATCTGCTTGCTGGTTGGGAGGTGACACACTATTTGAGGTACCTTTGCTGGCCCCTGCCTTCCATTTCAGAGTTGGAATGCACTTGGCAGTCGCTTGCCGGCCTGAGATGCGAACTGCTCAGTACCCTGAACTACACTGACATACCTGGGCAGGGGAGAGCAGGTTGGGGACTGTTTGTCAGTGTATTCCTATTTATTCGGTTATACGGAAAATATTAGAAAGAACAATGCTAGAAAGTAACCGATGCCTTTTTCGGCTCGCTCAACGTTAGTTACATGTGAAGACTTTGCGCTGTACTCATACACAGTTTCTGAGACCTGTAATATGTTTGCACTTCTAATTAAAAAAAAATCCTCAGTAGAGAAATATAATGCTTTGATGTCGTTAACAAAATTACGTTGTTAATGTGAACGTACTAACAAAATGAGTTACTCTGTAAGCTATCCAACAAGAATTCCTACTCTTTGTACGCAAGTGGTCTTTCATTGCTTATAATCCTCTGCAAGGTTCTCTCATTGGCTTTGAAAGCACATGTCTAACTTAAATATCACTAGCCCCATAAAACGTTTCTGCACAATAACGTCAACCTCCCAAGTTTTCATTAGTTCACTGCATCGCGTCATCTGCCATGCGCCCATGTCACAATTCGGAATGAGGTATCCAAGGCATCGAAAGTGAAAAGGTCCACTAGAGACCAAAAGGAGGAAGGTTTAACTGGTTTCATTTACTTCGGATATATTGAAGGCACCCAAAAATGTCAACAACATAACTAGAGGCTTCACATGAATGGAGTGAAAGGCAAAGCAAAGCTGTCCACATCTCCCATTTGTCAAACAACTCCCAGTTTCACCTTATCCGCCCCCAGAACACACAGTTCTTCTATTCCAATGCCTTATAAGCCTGACTACCAATCGCTCTCCAAAACCCCTACTTTCCTAAATAAGAACCACAGGCAACGAACATTCACGATCACATAGAGAATGCTTACTCGAGGTCCACCAGCTCAGGCTCCTCGGCAGCCATTTTCAACTCCCGAATGTCCTCGATCGCAGACTGCGCATGCGTCACAGGTTAGTGTCACCAAGACACAAATCCGAAACAAGGACGACCACCTTTGAAAACAAAACTAAAACAAATTAAACTAATGCCGATTGAAGCCCATCACTAACACAGCCATCAAAATCCAAGAAAGTAACTTTAAAAGGAATGACGTTATCATTTTCTTTTGAATATGCTCCCAGTTGTTTATCATTCTAGTTATGCTGCGCTGTTGTGTTAAGTACTATTATCACGATTTGAATTGCATTTATGTGATGTCAACTTGCGTTATCAAAGTTACCTTTGACAGTAGAAACCAGAAACAAACAACATTTTAAAAAGTGCTGTACCCCACAGAGGACGTTTGTTCATGAGAGTAAACCTCCACGTTATAAGATGGCCGCCTCTTAAGAGTGCTTTGTGAGTTACAAGCTGATTCCACCCCTTCACATACATGCACGCATCCGTTTAAATGGCAACGAGCCTTGTTGGGTTGTTAGGTCGGTCGCCAACATATGCTGTCATCAGAGCAGATGAGGGGATTGGGCTGTAAACGCTGTGATATACAAGCCCAAATATTGCAACAAGCGTTTGAACAAATTTAGAAGTGGTGCTGAGTAAAACAAGCACGGTCCGCTTTCACTTTCGTCGTCGTGAAAGCTTTCTTGTCTTTATGGGGCCATGTGTTTTGAAACACATGGCCCCATAAAGATAAGAAAGCTTTCACGACAGAAGGAAGGCAGACGAGCCCGTCCAAATGGGATGGCTCAGAAAGCCGAACTAAAACATCACCAACACCTCTTTTCCAATGGCTGGCCACCATTTAGCATAAACGGTGACGCCGGCCAATGGAAAGAGGGGGGGGGGGCTTAATGCCCTTTACAGAAAATACCCCAAATCATTAAATCTCGTCAGCGAGACTGCGCATATGCGCAGACCACGCCAGGCGAGACCTAACAAGAAAGCTGCTTAAACTCTCTATGGTAAAGGCGCTTTCAGCACTAAGCATACTAATTATGTTTTATTTACGCTAATACTTATCTGATTTAGAACCCGTGTCCTTGAAGGTCTGTTTTTCCCTGCCTTTTGATTACGTATGAAACCATTCCTGAAAGTCAAGGAAGTCCAATTATATATATACATGACGTCAAGGTGGATTTAATTTTTGTATATTAACCTTACATTCGAATATAGAGTTTGGAGTAACGAACCCAGTCATCATGGACCCATAGGTGGGTTGCAGTGCTCTCTTCTTCCTTTTTTTGTTTTATGTTTTCCGAACCCTTTATTTACGCTCTTTTCTTTTTTCTGTCTTTCAGACCACAAGCGCACCCCCTCCCCCTTGAATAAATTATCAGAATTCATAGAAGAAGAAAGGCACTTTCCAGGTAGTTAGGATTCCATACATGTTCCTGTATAGGCTTATAGGACTAGTATTTCCCTACATGCTTACATTCTCTTTCTTTTACTCAACAGATGAATACCCTGGCTACTTAGTTCTATCCCAGAGTGATAGAACATCGTGGGACATCTTCTCTACCTCTTTTGTTTTCCCTTCTTCCCCTGGTCTCCGTTGACACTTTGACATTGTTGGGTGCGATACGTGAGCAGGAAAGGTTGGGACCTTTCATCTTTTGCATAGCTTTCCTGCGGAAACGTGAGGTCAGATCTTGACAGTTACCAGGAACAATAATTCATTTACGTAGAGCTCCTACCACCTTCCTCCCGCCCCCGGGACATATGGAACCCTTTACGGGGATACCCATTAGAGTCGTGAGGACCTGCAAGAGCACCTGATACCCAGCTCCAACCCGATGAACTGGAAAGTGACGTGGGAAGCAATGCTGTCACTGAGTATTAACCCCACCATAGGCGCGATGTAATGCCATAGCTAGCAATGATGCGTTAGCCAGATTTTGAATAAGACTTTATGTACAAGCTACTGAAGATGCACATGAATGTATTATTTGAGTACGTTGATGTATGATGTTATTATACTGCCTAAAATGTATAAAGAAAGTTTACCCAAAAAAAGAAAGTCAGTTATAGCTAGGGCCACTGGAATTATGCGATTGTGTGGCCTGGCGTGATTTTCGCATAGTTATAGATTTGATGCATTTTCTACATAATTCATCATCTGCTGCATAATCTGCAGATTTTAACCCCAAAAAATTGTTTCTAGGTTAAACGGTTCAAAGGTTACTCAAAATGCAGTGACACGTGTTGCCGCGCAGTGTAAGGGCATTTGCCTAGCAGGACTGGTCACCTTTCTGTTGCTTATTGCTATACTGGGGTGTTGTAATGTTACTAATGAAGTGCAACCACTGCCATTACAGTGTGACCAAGTTTAAAAATGGCAAAATAATGAAGTTATACTATTATAAAATGTGCCGCATTATGCCCCATAAGTTGCCTTTTCTCGCCGCATAATTTACTCAGCCCTGTCACATAATTTTGTCCTCTCCTGCTGCATAATTCCAGTGGCCCTGGTTATAGCTAGAGAAAAGCCGAACGAGTAGCCACTCGTGGCATAGTGCCACCCTTGTCACAGTGGATGACAACCTTTGCATAATGATGTCCCAGAACATTCATACTGATGCTATTCTTGATATAGTACCGACATGACTTGTACTGTGGTGCCCAGTCCTGGCGGAGAGGTGACCCTGATACAATTGTAGGCATCCTTTACATAATATGGACATCCTCAGCATTATGATGTTCATAATTAACATGCTGGTGGCCATAGTGAAATCGTTGCCCATATCTACATATTGTGGCCATCACTGATATTAAGGTGGCCATCCCTGGCATGTGAGGTGAATAATTGGGGATATAAGGCACCTATACATGTGAGCCCCTGATGAAAATCACAAGTTAGTGTTTGGGGTCCAGACAACTATTGACTAAAAATAAAGAGAACCGGTATTCCAAAGTTTTTTTTTTTTTAGTCGACGAAAAGCATTCATGGTAAATTAGTTTTTTTTTTTTTTACAAAAATGAAAAGCAATATTCTTGTATCTAAATCTGTGCCGAGAAATGAAAATCTGATATTGATATTTGAATGATAATTCCAGCACAGATCTTGATAGATCCCAGATTTGTGCAGGTCCTGAGAAACAGTTGAAAGTAACTCCCAATGACCCCCCACCCTCAAGTATTCTGGGGGCCTATGCATCAACAATGCCATTTGCGATTCCTTATTAGCGAAAAATAAGGAATCGCTAATAAGGAATAGCAAAAGGCTATGCATGTAGGAATCGCTATTCAAATAGCGATTCCTTAATATTCCTTATTACCGAATCGGTAATACCGAATCGGTAATAAGGAATACCTACCCATTCATTCCTATGGGCTTGGAGGCCCATAGGAATGAATGTAAAGCCAGTCTGTATTAGCGATTCGGTATTACCGAATCGCTAATAGCGGGAGCACTTTCAAGGGTGCCAGGGTGTCAAAAGGACACCCTGTTGCACCCCTGAAAATGATATGTGCACATATGTTGCACACACACATGCTCTAAGGGCATGTGTGTGCGCAACATGAAACTTTGAAAAATGCACAAAAGTGCATTTTTCAAAGTTTTTGCAAATTACCATGCAGTTCATCTTCATGGTAATTTGCTCCCCCTATTAGCGAAATCGCTAATTTTTTAACTTTGATGCATTGCATTTAAGGAATCTCACTTTGGGATTCCTTAAATGCAATCGCTATTTAAGGAATCGGTATTTAAGGAATCCCTATTTAAAGAATCGCTATTTAAGGATTCCTTAAATAGCGATTTCTGCTTTTGGGTTGATGCATTGGGATTGGGTATTTTTTACTTAATACCGGGAGCTATTACCGAATCGGTATTTTATCGACTGGATTTTGGGTTGATGCATGAGGCTGCATGTTTTTTTCTTGAGTAAATAAGACTGATGTGGGGAGGGGGTGGAATGAAAGGTAGAGATAAAGATAGAAGTCTTCATTATGTCTTTGCTCTACCTCCTGTGCTCCTTTTTTTATTTTCGGGTTTCTTTTGCAGTACTGAATAATAAAGTCTCTCATCATTTAGTTTAGCAACAACTAACATTTCAGGTGATAACTGCATAATTGAACAACTTGAGCAGCAGCTGTTCACCCCAAAGAGTTGGTGTCGTCCCTGTATTTTGGGTTTAGAATTAACAACTGATTGTCGAAGGTTTTTTGGTCGACATGTTCATAGTTTTTTAGGTCTTGCCTAGCGATGCGGCACGAATGTGCTGCCATCGCTTTGCGAGGCATGCAGTATACACTGTAGTGTGGAAGCTTCGAGGAAGCTCCGCCCACTCTCTGCCCATTGGCTTTTGTCCTAAATGCTGCCTACCGATTGGTTTGAGGTTTGTTAGTCCCTCCTCAGTCATCATTTGTATCCTTCCACGGCTGTCAGCCCCTTTACTGCACAGACTACTTTCTTCCAGTGTCTCCCCCTCCCTCCCACAGTTCGTGACTTCTTGGCAGCCCCGCCCCCCTCCAGGCACTCCCAGTCATGCTCATGCCACTACAGGGGCCCAGCCTTTGCCTTGTTTTCCCCTGCCTGCAGGAGAGAAGCAGGAGCCCACCCCGCTGTTGCGTGCCCGTCGGATTGCATTACAGTCCTCCTGAGCGTGTGCACGTTGTGCTGCTCCCAGCTGTGTGGAGCTGCTCGCAGCCGCTCTCCCTCTCCCTCCCGCAGTCCGTAACTTTTTGGCGGTCCCACCCCCTTCCATGTACTCCTAATCTGCGAGGGGGTCGGCGGCGACTACAAGAGCCATCGTGCTGTGACAGCCTCTGTGCGTAGCTGCTCGCAGTCGCTCTCCCCCTCCCTCCCGCAGTCCGTGATTTTTTGGCGGTCCCGCCCCCTTCCATGCACTCTTAATCTGCGAGGGGGTCAGCTGTGACTACAAGAGTCATCGTGCTGTGATAGCCTCTGTGCGGAGCTGCTCGCAGCCGCTCTCCCCCTCCCTCCCGCAGTTCGTGATTTTTTTGAGGTCCCGCCCCCTTCCATACAGTCTTAATCTGCGAACTAAGAGCTTTAGTAGTGCTCAGTTGTGTTTGCCAAAAATGCTACAAACTACATTTATATAGTGCCTGACACCACAACGTCTTTTGGCACACTCCCCATGGACATGACTCCCCCGGCCTCAGTGCTACAGTCACAGTGTCTTCGGTGAGTTTGAGGCTAGGGTTGTTGGACTGGTGCTCATGCTTCGTATCGACAAACGTACTGATCCATTTGTGGATAAGTGTAAAATGGTCGCTCTCCGCCTCCCTCCCGCAGTAAGTGACTTTTTGGCGGTCCCGCCCCTTTCCATGCACTCTTAATCTGCGAGGTGGTCGGCGGAGACTAGAAGAGCCATCGTGCTGTGACAGCCCCTCGCCAATCTTGTGTGCGCCGAGGGAGGAGAGCCATTCACAAAGACCAAACTATTGAATGCTGGCCATTGTCCCTGGCACACGCTTTCTTCCTGTAGCAGGAGCATGGCTGCGAGCTGAGGACAATCGTGTCTTATGTTTTATTTACTTGGAAAAGGTTCATCAGGAACACAGAAATCGCAACATCCTGTCTCTTGCGGACAATGCCTTCTCCATGATCAAAGGAACAAATGGACGGGGCACTCACCGTCAAGATCATGCTCACTCGGCAACGGATTTTATAAACAGATTAACACACGTAGCTTAAAAAAATTATCTGGCTTGTAACTTGGAATCTGCATTTCAGTGAGAAGGACTCTGCATTCTGTTAACCTTTGCTCGCTGTGTTATACTGCATACTTTTTTAGCATATTTTCTCTTCTCTTAATACACTCTTTTATTTATGGGTTCTCGTAACTTCAACTTTACAGAAATGTGCCTCGGTTTATTAAAGTAAGTACATTAGGCAAAATCACATAATTCATGTACACATTTTTAAGTACCCCTCATAATGTTTACCAAACTGCTGCTTTCATCAAAGAATTCCAATATTAATAAAAGTTCTAGAGGCCATTAACTTTGAGAAAACGCCCCTCCACGCTTGTTGTGTGTATCTCCATTAGCGCCTTGTAAAGGTATTTATCTCATGGCAATGCCCACTACAGCGGTCATTAATGCTAGATTGGAGATATGGTAATAGTTTAAGCGGACTTTGGTCTCCTCCACCAAGAGCACATAATGCCTTTCGATGTTTCCTTTCAGTGAAGCCACCTCTGACATGACAAAAAGCAACTAGAAGTCTGTTGTTCCTACGTTTTTTTTGTTATCTAACTGAAGAAAGCACACCCCGAGGAGGCGGGCACCAACATTGAAAGGCTGATGCTTTTTGTCACAACACTGACACAATGTGCTAATAAATATTATGCCATAATCAGCTAATATTTGAAACAATAGCTCTTTGTGCCCTTCCTTCTCTCCCAGATGCATAATATCAGTTTATTTTATTACATCCTGCTGCCTGGAAAGCAAAGAAAGTGAATTCCGCTTTCACCTCGGCTACTGTTTGTTGGCATTGAACAGACTGTATCGTCCATTGCAGAAGCTCAAAGTGCCTGTGGTTGGCCTGACCCAGCCGAATTAAGAAATGTTCACAGATCCGCATTGCGAGCTTGACCATTTGCCATAGGAGCAATAGATATAACCGAACCTCATAAATAAAATGTCTTTCAGTTCCGTATTCATCGATTGGCCGGTTCAACTGCCATTGACATTTAGTTTCCACTTGCCATGGATAGAGCATGGACAGTGTACCAGCCCTCTTTATCCATTGGCTGCCTTTCACTGCGAGTGAACGCTTTTTGACTTATCAGATGCGTACATGCCTGAAAAAGAGTGCACTTTAGTTTCAGGACTTGTGTATTTTTTTCAAATCTTGTATTTTCAGTGATATGACAACCGAAGGCCCTGATTTTATATTAAAAACAGAGCTTTGGACTATACCATTTCCGGCTGAAAGGTAATATTACTCTCCATGTGCTCCCATACCTGGCGTGTCACGCAGTTTGGTGCTTACTCTCCCTCCATGTTAAAGAAGAGTAGATGTTTCAGCACCCAGGCTAATGTGCTGCATTGCTAAACACGTATAAGGTCTCAAAGGTGAGACCGATTACATTGCAAATGCTTGTTTATTTTATTATTTTAACTTAAAGCCCCTGAAGTCGTTTTAAATCGTTCCTCAGATCTTGTTCTATGACATTATTACTTGTATTTCCTTACTGTTCCCAGTAGATGGCGCCATTGTAGCATTAAACGCGTTTGTCTTCTTGATTACTTCTAAAACAGCATAAAAGTTCTTCAGTGGCACGGGTTGTATTGTATTGCTTTGTAAGCATTTATATAGCGCTTAATTCCCCTGAGATGCGTTGAAGCACTCTATAGTAGGTTGTATGTTACTCCGCTACCCAAAATTACTTGGTTAACCTAGTGGTTATTAATTATTGTTGTAAAGTTGTTGGTTATTGTGTCTGTCTTGTGATCCGACGTAGTTGAAGTATTTCCCCTAGTTTCATGTGGTGTATTAAGTCAATAGGAGTTAGGTGTGATTATGAGGGTGACTTCATGCAAGTGGATACATTTGGTAGGTAAATAGGGTGGAGGACATTAGATATTGTCAAATTGCAAGTGGAGGTTGCACCGAAGGAGAATTTGTGATTTATAAGAGAGGGGTGAGTAGATACGTTAGAAAAGACTAGATTCGTTTTTTCCAAAGGCTTGATGTCTTTTTTTTTTGTAAAAGACAGCAAAATTAAAATACTTCTAAATGAATTGTTAAGGATGAAGGCACAAATTGTAAAGAATATGTTACTTTGGTAGTTTACAGCATTTTGAAAGCATGTCTACAATTCCATTAAAAAATACACCCCGGCCTCATGTTCGCTTAAGCTGGGTGGATAACGAAAGTTTTTTGTTCTAAAATATGGGTTGTGGTTTTAAAAAGCTTAGGAAGGGCTGGGTTGGATACTGCAAGAATGGTTACTCAGAAGGAGAGGCTATGATTTGTAAAGAGGGGTATGGCTAGTTTACCAAAGTATAGCAGAGAGTAACACAGACAGCATGGGATAGAGTATGGTACACACAGAGGCAGTAAGGCAGGTGAGTGGTGCAGTGTAATAGAATATTATTTAAATAGAAATGGTAGGAAACAGAATAATCCATACCTGTATATCTGGTTCATTTTCTTGCAGGGTGTTTTGGAATATTGTGATAGGCTGCAATCTGAGGAGGTAGAAAGAGTGGAAATATAGGTTGAAAGTGGATTACCTGTGAGCTGATGGTATCTGACGTTGCATCTTTGGTTGCTCAGTTTAGCTGTTGCTGATGTTGGTACAGTTTGTCTATTTTCTACATAGATATTGAACATCATTGTAATTGTTTGACTCTACTTGTTTTTTAATATGGGTACAGAGTTTTGCATTATTTCTGGATAGCGGGTTGTTTAGGTTTATCTGGTAATATTTTGAGGAGTGGAAATTCTCCTGGGTTTGCGTTGATCTTTATGTTATGTATTGTTCTGAGACAAAAGCATGGGTGATACATTTTAGGGGTGCGTGGTTGTCCCTGATATTAGGGGTTGTGTTTTTTAAAGAGATTCTGCTGATTTAGCTCTTTCCTGATTTTAAGTGGTTCTGAAGGATAGCTGTCTGAAAGGAGAACATTAGATTGTGTGGATTCTTTGAGCAAAGAAGCAAATAAAAGATCTTAAGATCTAAACTACCCCCTGCCATAAATTATAAGGATATTGCAAGTCTCAGAGGAATTCCATAACCGTATAGAGGAATGAGGCTGAAGTCCGAGTTCCTTTATAATATCATGGAACGCCAAGGTGATGTACAATATCCTTATAATGTATGGTAGGGGGTACTTTATCCCATATAATACATGGTCACACCACAAACCACTTAAAAACCACTTAAAAACTTGCTGTGTAGGTCTTTCAGAAAGAGAGTGCATGTGTGCAAACATGAAGAATAAAAATAGAACCTTTAATGCAAAATTAAACACATCAAAAACCTGTGAGATATTTGTTGCAAAAAGATATTCGAAACAGTTCAATACAAGACAGTTTTAAAAAAAATTAAAACTGGAGTAACTCAGAATGAGTACAAACATGCAGAAACATTCTAACTTTTCTATAATTATCTTAAGAAATGCAAGAAACAATCATATTCTTTGTGCTAGTCACTGTAAGCTAGAAAAATAGAGCAGAAAAAACAAAAGCAACATTTCCTTTTCATTGCTTTAAACAGCAGTTCCATTACCTGACCTGCCTTTCACCTCAGCTGCTGACTCTGGCAGTAAGAATTGTGACTGCAGAACTCAACTGCAAGAACTTTATTACAGTCGAGTTCTGAAGTCTTTTCTTTATAATAAGCGACTGGGTGTGTCACTAGTCGCTGATTATAAAGATTGCAGAACCCATGTACTATGATGATATGACAAGATAGATAGGTAAAGGAACGAGAAAAGTGGATAGAAACAGAGATGAGGCAGAGGAAGCAAGAGAGACATATGATGGGAAGAGAAAAGTGAGGTATCCAGAAGAAAGGTAAATATAGATAGAAAGAGGATAAGGTAAAAAGAGAAAGAGAAGTACAGCAATTGGTTGGATTATAGAATGAGTTACTGATATCTAGAGATAAAGGTAAAGGAAACAGGAAAAGAAAAACAGGATTCTGGTATACTGAGGGTTTAAGCGTAGAATGAAACAAGGTAAAAAGAGAGGTGAGTGTCACGCTTGGCCACAGAGGTGCTTCCTGGGAGACAACATATTGGTAAATGAGATACCAAGCCACTCTGCTCACTGAAGCATCCTGAAAACTGGCAGCATCAGTGAGTTGAAAGAGAACATATAACACAACAGCATGCTATACCATGGTGCAATCCTCAACAGGCTGGAAGTCTCCTAACTGAAATGACAGACGTGATAGGTCAAAGCAAAGCGCAACATGTGTTCCTTCCCAAACCCCCAGTACCATGCTAATTAAATGTGAAAGAGAAGAAAGGCAAAAAGAGAAAAACAAAACAACACAATTATAGTTGTCAATTCACCAAAATGCTAGGGGTAGCAGAAGTGACATGGTACGACAGTTGACCTTTACTTTGCCTCACAAATACATGCTTACACATACTAACACATTCACACACTCTTGCACACATAAACACACTCTCACTCACAAGCGTGCATACAACATACATTCAACAGCACTTTTTACTTATCTTAGCTTCCAGATATGGTCATATTCCAGCTAATATACTCAATTTTTTATTAAGCTGATAGAGAATAATTTAATTCCCTGTTTGTACATTAAAAACATTGACAGAAACCAGGCAAATGGAGCCCCAACCAGGGTCCATTAGGAAGAGCTGCCCTTGTGTTCCAGGCACTGGTTTTTCCATCACTGAGGCCAGGAGTTGCAAAAGCAGTGCCAGGGGCAGCAGGGGGCAAGCCAAAAGTCGCAGCTGCAACTCCTGGCGACCTCTAAATGACGTTGACGAATACAATTCAAGGGTAGAACTAAACTAGAGCAAGCTGTCCATTCTACCTATTCCTATGCATCTGACAACTAAGTATTGCTTAGCCTTAAGCGCAGTCTCTTACATCTTACTAAATAGGTTTAAAGGAAATAGTTAAAGTCTCTAACCAGGGATATTGGTAATATCACGTACAGAAACAGCAGAACAAAACCAGCAGGACCAGATTTCTGCTCACGGACAGTAAAGGGGAGCAGATACCACAATAGAAAATGAGGAATTCAACTAGGAGCAGCATAAAATGTTTGAGGCAAGGTCCAGGCTATTTTGTTCCTTATTGCAGGCTGCTAAAAATTAAGTTATATAAAGGGAGAGGAACTATTGTCACCAGGAAGAGGTGGGAGACTATCCCATATTTTTTTTATTTGTGTTTTATAGAGCGTGAACTTGACCCATTAGGGTATCAGATCGCTTTGTAGGATTAACAGGTTAAATACAAGAGACTTAGAAGGGGGGTGGAAAACATATGGGATATAAACAGGTAAAAACAATATACGAGAAAATAGAGGTCCCAGATCCTTGGGTGGGATGCCCGGAGGTTCCGGGTGGATAGCATCCAGATAGTCCAAGGTGTGGCAGTAAACGGAAGAGGATCAGAAACACTGAGGTGATTGCACCGCAAGAGATTAGGAGAGGATTTTGCCCATTAGGAAGGTTTTGGCCTCCTATTTAAAGCATGCCAGGGATGAAATTCTTCTAATGGCGGGCGGGAGTGAGTTCCATATTCTTGGTGCGGCTCCAGAGAAGGCCCGATTGTAAGGTTTTTTTTTCCGGCAAGCGTGCTGGTTGGAGCAAGAGGTCTTTAGCAGAACGGGAGTTTCTGGTTCCTCCAGATACCACAAGTTTTTGGGCAAGAAATTCAGGGGAATTTGAGCATAGAGCCTTGTGAGTGAAACAGGCCAGTTTAAGTTGGATTCTGGCCTCATAGGAAGCCAGTTCAGAGCTTTCAGGTGTGGTGAGATGTGGTCGAATTTCCTTGAACCTGTTAGTAGTCTGGCGGCCGTGTTGAGGCCAGGGAAATCTTGGGTAAACCCAAGAGGGTAGAGCATCCATATTCCAGACTAGAGATGACTAGTGCCTGGACAGCCATTTTTAGGTCCGGTGTGTCAAGGAAGGGTTTCAGTTTTCTTAGGTAATTCAGGTGAAATCTGGCTGATTTGGCCATTGAGTTGATGTGGTCATGCATGTTCAAACTGCAGTCTAGGGTTATTCCAAGGGATTTGGTGGAGTCCACTATGGTCAGTGGGCAGTTCAAAGCTGTGATCACCTGAATCTATTCCTGAATGTCAGGGTTGGTTTTGGGTGAGGAGAGTAGGAGAAATCCTGGTCTTTTTGCATTGAGTTTGAGCTAGTTAGCAGGTGAGCCAATGGACAGTCAACTTCAAGGTCTCATTCAAGGAAAAAATCTCCTCAGGAGAAGAGATTTTGATGTAGAGCTGGGTGTCGTCGGCATACATGTGGTAGGAGATATTTGCGTTGTGTACAACTTCAGCTGGCTAGAGGATAGGGGACAAGGTTGATCCTTGGGGGACTCCATCCGTGATTGGAGAGGGAGCAGACAGGTTACCGTTGATTAGGAATCTCTGTGAGCGGTTCTGGAGGAAGGACCTAAACCAATCCAGGGCAGTGCCATCCAGACCCATCCTGAGTTTGAGGCATTCTAGGAGTTTTTCATGGTTGACCGTATCGAAAGCTGAGGATAGAGCTAGAAGGATTAGGAGACAGGTTTTGTCTTGATCAAGGGCTTGGAGGTCATCATCTGCGATGTGGAGAAGGGTGGTTTCAGTGCTATGTCCTGGCCTGAAACCGGATAGGAAGTCGTCCAGTAGGTGGAAGCTGGTGATGTGTTGGCTCAACTGCTGTTGCACACATTTCTCTAGAACTTTAGCTAGGAGTGGGCTATTAGATATAGGTCTAAAGTTGTCAGGGGAATCAGGATCCAGCATAGGTTTTTTTAAGATGGGGAGGACTTGGCCGGCTTTCAGAGAGCCAGGTATCGACCCCTGTAAAAGGGAGGCGTTGATTATTGCAGTCCAACTAGGAATGATAGATTGAGAGGCAGGGGCTAAGCAGTTAGAGGGGAGTGGGTCATTAAAGTGGTTGTTCGGGTTAAGGGAAGAAAGAATTTTCGAGACGGCGTGTTAATCATAAACTTTGAAATTGGTCCAGTGCGCTTGATTTTTGGGTGAAGTTTGGGGGGGTAGCGCGAAGAGCGGAGGCAGATCCGGAAGGGGTTGGGAGCCGGTGGCCGATCTAAGTTCATTTCCTAGAGTGGTGATTTTGTTGGAGGAAAAGGAGGAGAATTCCTCGCCTCATATTAGGGATTTAGGGATTTCCTTAGAAGTTTTAACCAGTTTGTTGGATTGGTGTTTGACCATTTTGAAAAGCTTGCGAGGTCTGTTCTTGGCTTTCCCCAGTTCGTATCTGAAGAATTCTTTTTTTGAGTTGAGGATGTTCCTGTTATAGGGGTTTCTGGACTGGTAGAGAAGTTTTAAATGTGCGTCTGAGGGGCGCTGTCTCCAAATTATTTTTGCCTGCCGGAGGGCTCTCCTCTCGTCTTTGAGGGCTCTGTTGAACAAGGGGTTTCAGTCTTTAATTTGGGTTCTTTTTAGTTTTAGCAGAGCAAGATCATCAAGAATGTTAGATATAGTTGTGGAGTAATGATCATTGAGGTCATTGACTGTTGTGATATGAGGGAGGGAGGAGGTCAGACTTGCAGCGAGCAGCCAATTCCCCATAATCAAGGTTCTTGGTGTCTCTGAACCAACATTTCGGAATCACAGGTTGCGGTGCCCATGTCTTATGGGTGCCAGGTAGTAGGAAAGTGATAGCGTGGTGGTCAGACCAATCACATGGGTCTATAGAGATAAGCTTGACCATTGACTCCTTAGCGATGATCCAGTCTAGAGTGGCGCCTTTTGAGTGTGTTGGGAGTGAGCAGACTAGGGTAAGGGCTTGGTCGGCCAGAAGGTCTTTGATGGCGTTGACCTGAGGGTCCTTGAGGTCGTTCCAGTGCAGATTGAAATCACCAAGGAAAATGTCTTTGGAATTGGCGGACATCTTGGCTGTGATGATTTCCATGAGGTGGTCGATGAAGGTGCAGTTCATGCCTGGGGGTGGTAAAAGATGTGCATTCTACACAGTTGGATGGCATTGCTTCATATGGAGAGTGCAAGGTATACGCAGAAGTCTGTGGAATTTGCCAGAAGTTCAGTGACAAGGAGGTTAGAGCAGTAGATGCAGGCAATGCCTCCCCCTTTTTTATTAGATTGCCTGTCCAGTCTTGCAATGTTGTAGTTGGGAGGGACTAGGAGGTCTAGGCAGGGAGATGAGGATTCAGTGAGCCATGATTCGGTCAGGATTGCTAGGTTGAGATTTTGGCTCAGGATGAGATCAGCGATATCCGCGGCATGCTTAGCTGCTGAGCGGCAGTTAATTAGGAGGCCGGACAGAGGGGGGTCAGTAAGAGTGTTGTGAGTTGGGGTAGACAAAGGTACTAGCGTTAGGTTGCTATCAACCACTCCTCTTTTGGGGAGGGAAGCTGATCTGTTGGGGTTGATTGCAACCGTGCGGATAGTATGTTCATCACTCACGTCTGGTCGATTTGGGGTTACCGGAGCAGGGGTGTAAGTAAGGAGGATGGCTACAATTTCCTCTTCTGTGAGGTCTAGTGAGCTTGGGGTTATAGGGGCACAGTTGTAAGTAAGGAGGAGGGCTAGAATTTCCGCCTTCCGATAGATGGCAGGGCTGCTTGCGAGGGCAAAGGTGTCTCAAGGATAGCGGTAACGGGTGATGGGGTGCTCGGTGACGGGGGGGAGTAGAGTTCAGCGGGAGCTTGAAATTAGAGAAGGAGATTTCGGTGAGGTGAAGGAGGTTCTTTAGTTCCAGAATGGATGATCTGAGTTAGTTTAGCTGCTCTGTGATGCAGAGTTTCAATATCCATGTATGAAGGAAGAGCTTGCAGGCTGGAGGTCAATGGTTCGGGGGTGATTCTGTTGTAATGCGCTAGTAGTGTGGAAGTGGGGCTAGGTCGACCTGTGTCATAGGTCCTTGGATGGGTTTTAGTATCCAAGGTGGCGAGAGGAGCTGGCTGGCAGGAGGACCATGATTTGGGAACGAAACCACAATAGAAAATGAGGAATTCAACTAGGAGCAGCATAAAATGTTTGAGGCAAGGTCGAGACTATTTTGTTCCTTATTGCAGGCTGCTAAAAATTAAGTCATATAAAGGGAGGGGAACTAATGTCACAAGGAAGAGGTGGAAGACTATCCCATATCAGGCTTTTTCTTGTGTCCACTTACTGCTCTAGAGGGCCTTCTACACATAGTATGGGTCAGATGCTTACCACACACTTCTCTTCCCTGGTGCCGCACAGACCTTTTATTCCATGGAGTTCCGATTTGAAAGCCCAGGGCCGCTCCTAGTGCCTCTGTCAGTTTCCCCAGCTCCCTGAATCCCTACAGCAGGCACGTAGTGGTTTCAAGAAAGAGAGAGACTAAGAGAGTGAGAGAGAGATAAAGGTAGAGAGAAAACAATCAGAAAGTGAAGCAAGAAAAAGGATTGAGAGAGAACGGATGGATGGAAAGAGAGATTGCACAAGGAGAACAAGGGAGCAGAGTTAGTTTCCATGGCTGTACTGTCACTTTGCCTTCCAACAAGTGGGGTTGATGGGTATAGTAGGAGCCTCTCCAAGCACTGATGTCCACCACCACAAGATCTCAGGGTTGGCCTGTCAGTGCCTCTCAGACACAGAATTTGCCGCCTAGTTTGCTTTAGACAGCATACACACAAGAGAGGGGACAGAGAAGGGTATCTCATAAAGCCTTGAACCGTAAACACCAGTTTGTGCACCACAGCCAGTCTGGGCTCAGTCCTGGTAGTTGGAGCCAGAGACAAGTGCCAATGTGGGCATGTCTTGATCAGCATAACTCCTGAGGGTCAGGGGTCTATCATAGGTGCTTGCTAGCAGTGCTCCAAAACACACCGCAACACAAGGAGTCACAAGAGAACATTTTACTTTCACATTGGTGCAGTGGCAGGAAATCATGCCAGTTTATCCACTCTGGCCTAACTAGATGGAGTGTGGGCTGGGCTGACTGGGAGGGGATGCTCAAACGGATAATCTCAGAGTCAGCAGCACTTCTGATTGTACAGTGGGACTGTCAAGTGTGGTGCTAAGGGACAGGTCAGTGCTTAATTCGAGCCTGTGGTTTCTGGTACTCGGCACCGGAACTTAATTGTCAACACCGGCACTTATTACAGTTTGCCACACTTTTAGACTGATTCTCTAATTTTGAGCAGAGTACATCAACAGTTGTTTATTAATTCAATATACTCTACAAATGACTAATACCTGTCGCCAAGACCATTCTTATAGCTTTGCGCAGCCTGGAATAGTCTGAGTCACACTTTTTTGGGAATGTGATGGTTAGTAGTTGTATAGGTAATGTCGTTGGCATCTCTAGCAGGGGCAATGGGTGGCACAAGCCGGATGTTTTTTACAAATTAAGCACTGGGCCAGGTGCTGCACAATGTGTGCCTATTAGTGCCAGAGGCAGCTTGCTTGGGTGAGCCCGAGCCTCCAAGGCAGGCAACAGCAAGAAAGTATGCAATCCAAGGAACAGCACTGGAGCCCACATGACTGGTTATTTATTACCAGTGATACTGTACCCATGGCAGTGTCACCAGCTACTGGTAAATGGCTCCCGTGCTACACATGTCACTTTCTGGAGCTAGCCTGGCTCCACTGCAAGACACTGAGAGAATGTCATGCAATCAAAGCTAATTATAAGCAAAATGCCGACAATCTCTGAAGTCTGAGGTGTTGTGGTAAAGAATTACCAAATGCGTTAGTCTATCCCAAGATATGTGACACTTGGCAGGACTGATACTGCCTATGAAAAGGTTTAAGAAGATGTAAGGCATGCCCATTTTCAAAACCTGCAAACACTTTTCATGTGGGTCATAACCCTTCTCTTCGATAGGAGAATCCAGTATCCTCTTTTTTTTATTTCTCATGATCCTCCACTTGCAATGAAGATACAGCTTCTGTGATCTAATATCTGGTACATACATTTTTAATAATGATACATGAAAAACTGGAAAATACCTGAAAGAGGTAACATAGTTAAAAGTACTATTAAGGGATTGATATTTTTTTCAGGTAGATATGATACAAACAAATTTGGCCAAAATTAAATGAAAAAATAAATGATACCACTTTCCTTGCGCTCACCGCATCTCCTAGTCGGAGATGCGGCCAGCGCAAGGTAAGTCCCCCACCCCACTGCTCTTACCTGTGGCGGCCACCGGTGCTTATAAATTACTTTTATTACTCACATATGGATTTGGAAGTCTACCATAATTCAGATAGGGTGTCCAATAGGGGAAATAGTGTTTACAACACTGCTGTTACCACGCAGGTAGGTAACAACGCGGTTGTTACAATGACCGCATTGTTACCACGCGTGGCTTTACATCGCAAGATGTTTCTACGACTTGCGCTAGGTGGCGTGCAACACCAGGGAATGTTTTGGATTTTAAATCCAACACATTCCCTGCTGTTGCGCTAACTGGGGTAGGAATAGTAATTTATACTATTCCTAAGTCCAGCGCGCCACCTAGCGCAAGTCGTAGAAACGACTTAAGATGTAAACCCACGCGTGGTAACAACGCGGTCGTTGTAATGACCGCATTGTAACCTACTGCATGGTAATGGCACGCGTAGTAACGTGCTATATATTCGTCCAATACACATGATCTTTGCATTATAATGAGCGACATCTGCTGCCAACGGAAGCGCCGGCTATTTTCCTGTGTGGTCCACTACATACTAGTGTAAATATTGCTCATGATCCTAAGTTATTCATTGAGTCAGACTCAGACCAGCAGTCTCAGAGTGATAACTAGTGGAACTCCTTGCTTCAGTTTCCACTCCCCGCTCAAAGGCTTGCCAAAAATGGAATACAAATTGTGACACCTCCTATGAGTAATAACAACTGATTGAATCCCGTGTAAATGAACTATGCTTGAGAAAACATTCTTGCTAATTTCTGACTAGTTGGATTTCCTTTTAAATTCCCTTTAAAGGAACAAAATGAGTCATCTTAGTGTGAGTGTCCTCAAAAACTTGTACAGCATTATACCCCTGACTAGATGGAATATTTGTAATTGAATCCATAGTTACTGTTTGCCAGTAGCAGGGATCTCTTGGAAAATAATGCAAATATCCCTGAGAAAATCAACCTGATTTTTCACTTGCACATATCTCCCAAGTCTCTATATATTGTTTAACTTGTGCAGCTGAATTGGGCCACCAAAAACATCTTCTCACCAAAACCACAGCCTTCCAAATTCACTTAAGCCCTGCTAACCAGATATCATTAAACTCATGATTTTTGTTTAGTTTTTTTGTTTTTTTAAATATCTGGAGATGTTAAATAACAACCCACAGATGAAATGGCAGGTCATCCCTCAGCTCTGTCTGGATCTAACTTTACCCAGTCCCTCATTTGTTAGAATTCCATCACTTGTTGAATCTCACGCTTAAAATCTGTACTTATTGCAGAACAAACGTGTCCACTACATTGTAAATTTGCTCATTTCGTTATCCTAGCCACAGATCTAATAGGCCATTTATTTGTTGGCAGTCATTGATTAGCTCATATGCATTGATGTGGATTTTCATGTAACAGTGTGTTCTACTTTTATTATATATTCTGATTGGATGCTTCTAGTTCATATATAGCTATGCTCATCTGAATGTTTGAGGATTAGAGAGAGGTATGGTGGTTGTAACATTAATTTGGAGTGATATTCAACTTTCTGCCCATCTGATACATGTCTGCCTACTTTCCCTGTAGTACCTCATGTGAAACTCTGTGCCCACAGGTATATTCCTTTATGTGGTATTTAATTTCGGTATAATAAAGTACTTTTCTTTAACTTAAGATAACCACTGAATGTGACAATCATCACTGTATGAAGCTTGGTAACTGGTGAGGTCTGAGCCTCTACCTCCCCCCTCTTCTTTAGAAGCCTTGGACTACTCTCCCTGCTACCCTGAGAGTCAAGAGCTGAAATGGTGTACTTGGTGTTCAATGTGCAATGCCATAGTAGGCCCAGACCCAGGGCAGTAGTGGAAAAAAGGCATAACCACCCTGATTGTGGCCCAGTAAGCCCTGGCTGCCCCACGGCGCCCGAACGGCTTCTAACAGCCTCAATAACTAGGAACAAGAATTGTCTTTAGTGGGGTAATGCTAAAAAGAATTGCTTCAGTCATATTAGTGGGACAGCTCAATTTACTGCAGATTAATACGTAAAGTGCACAAGAACACTTTACTACGAAAAATCTGCAAGTATAAATACTGAATTGCAGCATGATAAAACCCCAGCATCAGTAGTACAAAGAACGTATCCTAACATTCCATCCCTTATTTCACAAGTTTTCCAATTGATAATGTACACTGTCATTCACTCTTGAGTCCCTAACATAAAGTGAAGTATTTTCAATCTATTTAGCAACAGTGATTGATTTCTCAAAGGAAAGGTTTTTTGAGACTTATTAGTTTTGCCTGGATTTTCAGAGGTGCAGTTAATCAATTGGTCCCATATTATCTCTTGTTGTAAGTCTTTAAATTTGCACAAGGCTGCTAATGTATGTAGAGCAGTTATATACTCATCGATTGACTCTGGGCATTTGCACCCTTGGAAAGAGTTTGTGCCGCTCTGCTACTTCCATAGTACTCTTCAAGCACCTTAATAGCAACAACATACGCATCCTCAAGCTTCTCCATACAATGCATGTTCTCATCCTCTCTGTTCTGGTCTGATGGTTCTCCAGATCATGTAGACTCAAACAGAGACTGACGAGAGGGCCAGCTGGTCATTCTGATTAGATGCCACCCCAACGATAAGTGTCACCAATTTCTGCTTTTGTTGCGACCTCTCACCCCTTTGTACAAAGGCCCCTCTGGGGGGCCAGGGGTTGGATTGCATGTATTGTATCTAAACTATGCAGGTATCATCTTGCTTGTTTGGGAAAATCAATACAATTGTGTTAAAAAAGAGTCTGGTGGATGGTAGAATACTTTTGTATATCAGTCAATGGGGCAAAAAATTGCAAATGAACATTTTCATTTTTAGGTCGAGCCTAGCGCAGCACGTTGCGCTGTTCTAGGGGATGACCTTTAGTAATCGGTCTGCACTTTTCAAGCACTCGTGCTTGTGGTGGCATCCACCTTGCGGGAGTGAGCAGCGGCGGGCAAGAGCCATCTGTTTCCAATTAGCGTTACCGTGTGCGCTTGTTGACATTGCTCTACTCTCGCTCCCCTGCCTGACTCACCCTCGCCCTCCCTTGTTTTTGTTTTTTGTTTTTTTAATGTGGTGGATTTCACTTTGACTCACTGCTATCTAGTGGTCACTGCCATGAAAAGACGCCTCTATTAACAATGTAATCGAATAAATAAGATTTTCGCTTTCCTCAATGATAAAGTTGTTGTACAGTTTTAACTGTAAAAACACTGTTTTCAAGTCGGCGGGCATTCTAGAAAACAATAAAGAATTCTCCACATGTTCTGGAAAGAGTACAGAAATATTACTTTAGGTGATGCAAAAAATAGATATATACAATATATTGATATACAGTTTAAACTTGTGTGCCAGCATTTTAAAGTGTGACATTTGGTCGATAAAAATATGTTGAACTTCGAGCGTTAAGCAATAACATTTACACCGGATACGGTTACTTTTTATTCAGTCATATGATCTATGTTGTCTTTCATGAAGGGTGCAAGGCTCAGCCATCGTTCAACACGGATGAAACCAAAGGCCCAAAACCAAAGCAGAATATAACGGGTCCCTCCTATTAGGTTTATTTCTTTAGAGCAATTAATCGCCCAAACAGCCGAGAAAAGTAGGCGATAAAAATGAAGGTTCTACCATGGTTTAGTTCCTCTCACAGGGTCTGTAGCTTCTAAGCACCAGGCAGGTAAGCGGGACTAAGTATGGCTCACCTTTAACATTGATTCTTTTGGGAGTTTGAGACTGTTTGGGGACTGATAGTGCCTGAGTATTTGGACTCCAACTTCCGCTTAACATGGATGTGCTAAAGAGTCGCATAGTCACGAGGTGTTGGTTCACGTACATAATTACACAGCACTCTCATGGCCTCTCCCACAGAGTTAGTTAAAGAAAGAGCTGTATATATCGGCTCATGCTGCAGCTCCAACTGACGGAGAGCAGCTGCTGCGGAAGGGAGGAGGGAGACGGCCTCAGCCTTTGCCAAGAGGTACAGTGGACGTGTTAGATCTTGTACCATGTAGTGCATTACACCGCTCCCTCTAGCAGTGCCTGTTGTCAGTGAACAGCAGCTGAGGCAGCAGTCGGCATGCATGGAGTCAGCATGCATGGCTCCTGCTTCAATGGCCACTCAGGGAAACAAGCATTGGCAAAACCAATAGGTCTCGGCCTTACGAAAATGAATTTGTGTACGGCCTGGAGCTGTTTTTATTAATATACATTAATACATTAATATTGCCAGCGCCTATAGCTCTCAGACTGCCGAGACCTTTTGGCTTTGCCAATGCTTTTTTTTTGTTTCTCAGCCTTGCTCTGCCAGCGCTGCTTCCTGTCAGGCTCTGACATGGCCCCTTCTGTACGGGCTCTCCACCCTCTCTTCCTTTTCAAACTAAGCCGGGAAGCTGATCCTGTGCAGAAAATATCCCTGACATTTGAGGCGCTCCAGGAATACAGCGCGCATGCGCACTTCGCCCCACCCACCCAAAAGGAAGTTGCCTGGCATAGGAGCCATACCTAGCATAGCCTGCATGTCAGAGCAGCTTAACTTGCAGTGGACTGCGAGGACAACTACCCTCTGCCTTTGTCCTCGTAAATCTTTGCTCGCTTTAAAAAAATAAAATGAAAACCCCAATTTAAGGCATTTAGCAACCTTGTAACTTGTATCGACGACATAAACAGAATTTGTTTTACAACCCCCTTAACCCCTTCTGTGCCACGCCCTTTCCCCCTCCTGTGCCGGGCGTTTTATTAGTGGGTGGGGTTCATGACGAGATAGTCTCGTCATGGGCACAGCGCGACCGTGCTCCATGACGAGACTATCTCGTCATGGGCACTGAAGAGGTTAACCTGAAACCCTTGAATGGTGTTTCATCGCCGTTGTTGGCTAAAGTTTATTTGCGCGTTACTTTTGTGCCTGCAGTCGGAGGCCGGGCCTCTCGCTGTTGGAGTGTATAACCGAGCCTGGAGCTCGTCGCTTGCCGCCTTCCGCTCTCCGCCTCCAGGTGAAAGTTCACAAGCTGGTCTTCTCTGCTCGCCCGATCAATGCTGTTTATGAAGATGGACCTATTGAACTACCAATACCTGGACAAGATGAACAACAACATCGGCATTCTGTGCTACGATGGTGAGTCTGGCGGGTGTTTAAAAATGGCAGGGACTGTCGGTTTATGTTTTTTCCCCCTCAGTTGTAGATGATCTGTCCGAGCAACATTATTCCTGGTGAATTATTTATAATTTTAAATCGACCGAACCGGCTGATGTTAATTGTAGTGAGCAGATTGCTTCATGTCTCAAACTGGCTTTTTGGAAAGCAAAGTTAGGTTCTGTTTATGCAAAGTTAGAAATAACCGGATAGTTGACTGCGGGCCACGGAGAGCGCCTCTAAATACGTCTGCATTCAGTGTAAGTGTCTGAACACTGGGCATAAAAGCGTTGGTTACGTGTAAAGTGTTTCTCCTTTATTTGCAATATATTTATCTTATGGTAGGTGCATGAAAATCGAGTTTACGTGTCATCATATATTTGTATAGGTTGTTGGTGGATTTTGAAACAAGCATTGGCATAGCCAATAGATCTCGCTTTTGGGACCTTATAAGTATTTAGTTATGCAGCACAATATCCTTGGTGCAACAACATCAACTGTTGCATGGCTAAACACTTATAAGGTCCCAAAGGCGATACCTATTGGCTATGCCAATGCTTGTTTTCAAATTTTCCAACCTATTGTCATTTTTTATTTCAACTATTAGTTTATTTGGGAAAATGAGGGACACTATAATCAAATGACCCCTTGTTGAATTCAGAATTTTGTGAACATTTGAGACAAGCACAAAAACAGGAAAAAATGACTAGCTCCTAGAAAAAAAGAAAAAGCTCCAGTAAACTATTTTTTTTTACAAACCTTACTGTTCCAAAATGCTGTGAAAAGGGTAATCTTAGCACAGGAAAGCTTTTGTTGGTGCCAATGTTTAGGAACAAAACATACTTCCTTACACAGCACCTCTTCCCATTTTCCCCCCAAAAATATGTTTGCTATATTTTGGCTGATTTCTGGTTTCTTTCCAATGGAATGCACAAACCTTCTATACCTCTAGAATCCCCAACATGTAGGAAAAATAATTTGACCTAGGTACATTTTGTGTAAAAAAGGTTATTAAGGCTTAAGAACAAACTGGCCAATCATCAGAAACAGGCCCAGGACAGCGGAGACAGAGAAGCCTCGGTATTTCAGGGGTTAATGGCCCGGTTATTTGCAGGTAATCTCCATTAGCCTTAGTCCATCTCGTCACAGTCATTACAAAATGAGTTGGTGTCAACTCATGACAGGATCCTTGAAAGCTAGCCCCACCCCCTCACCCCCCAATCTGGGTACAATAAAGGGGGGTAGCACAACCAGCTCCTCCTGTGTATATCCAAGCCCCCATCAAAGGTCTGATAGGAGGGAGGTTTGCCAGTATGTAATTACTTTAATTAGGACGGAATGGACAAAGGGTAGAGAAGATTACAGGTAAGTAAGCGGGGCATTACCCCTACGTCCCTTGTCCTCATCCCAGTCATTACAAAATGAGATATACCAAAGCCAAAGTCCTTTGAGGAACTGAATTTGGACTCCCTTGGAAAGATTCCTGATCTCCAACCACTAGAGAAGACTGAGCACGACTTCCTGTGACAGAGGCTTCAACTTGTCCAAAGAGTAAACCGATGAGGACCAATGACTGTTCAGATGCCAGAACAGAAGACGGAGATGAAAACCTGCCCATTAAACTGCATGCACTGTCGCTGCCAAGTACCCCTGAACTTCCAACCAAAGTTTTGTCTGAGCCTGATCCCTGGAGATAAAATCCTGCACTGCCATCTGCAAATATAAAATCCCTTTTTATGGCAAAAATACTAAAACCAGGTCTTTTGCACGAGACAACTGGCACTTGGGAAGATTTAGGAGGAGGCCTAAGCTGGAGAGCACCTCTGTCAGCCAGGGGCGACTGGTGTTCATGAGCAAAAGGAGCGCTGTCCTGCCACCCTCGGGTAAAAGGCAAGGACAGGGAAAATAAACACAGAGCAGCAGAAAAGAAATTACTGCTCTTAGGCAGTGTGCAATTAGCAGATGTCCGAGCCGGGCGCGGTTTTCTTCGACCTGTAGGCACGAGCTACAGCAGTGACATCACATGAGAGGGAGTGCTACATTAGAATGCCATGGATCTGGTTGCTTTTGGGACACATGAACAGTGGCCCTGGGAGAAGTTACAAAACCCCTGCACTTCAATGGCTGGGGGTGGGGCAGGCCAATGAGGAAAAGGAGGTAGTAGGTGGCAACAATCTATTGATTATCACAGAGGGGCAGGCTGTAGGAGGGGTGCAGGAGTCTGTTCTCCTGGCAGTAACATATTTAATACTGAATTTGGTTTCACTTTGAAAAAAATATTATGGAGTTGAGCACACAGAGTGCTCCTTATCTCGACTCCATAAAGACCCAAGAGAAGAAAGTAACCAGCTGCGGACAACAATTACACTAGTTAAATAAGAGGTAAGTGTGCAGTTAAGATTCTGCATCAGGGGCATCATCACCCCCATCCCACCCCCTCCCTACTTTAGCAGCTACAGAGGGAGTGGGGTTCTAACTGGGCCTCTTTGGTCTGTTGCTTGGCAGACAAAGGTTCAGAATGAATTTGGGAGGGTGAGTGAGTGAAAGGATGGATTGGTGGATGGATTGACGGATGGATGGATGGAAGGAAGGAAGGAAGGATGGGTGAAAGGTTGGATGTAAGAATGGAAGAGTGAAAGGGAGAGAGGATGTATGATTGACAGGGAAGATGGATGGATGAGTGAAAGGGTGAATGGATGGAGGAGTGAAAGGCTGGATGGATGATGAGAGAAAGGATGGATGGATGGAAGAATGAGTGAAAGGATGGATGGATGGATGGATGAGTGGAAGTGTAAAAGTATAGATGGATGTATGGATGAGTGGAAGTTTAAAAGTATGGGTGAGTGGATGAATGGATGGAGTGAAAATATGGATGGATGAGTGAAAGGGTATATGTAAAGATGGTTGAGTCAAACAATGGATGGATGAGTGAAAGGCAGGGTAGACTGATATCTGGATGAAAGGATGGATGGATGGATGAGTGAAAGGGTGAATTGATGGATGGATGAATAAATGGATGAGTGAGTGAAAGGATGGATGGCTAAGTGAAACGGTAAATGGAGGGATGTGTGAGCGAATGGATGGATAGATGGGATGAATGGTGGATAGATGAGTGTAAGGATGGATGGCTGAGTGAAAGGGTGGATAGATAGATGAGCCAAAGGGAGGAAGATGCATGGATGGAGTGAAATGATGGATAGATGAATGAATGAAAGGGGTGGATAAGTAAAAGGATGGATTCTTGGTTTGATTGATTGGTTTGATGGATGGGTGCCCCTGGACAAGTGGTGGCTCTCCTTTATGGGTTCTACAGCTACACCACACCCTCCATGTTTTGTGGTTCATTTTTATTGTACCAAGAGTGAATTATTAGTCAATCTTGCTACAATTAAAATAAAATGCAGACCCACTTCCAGTCATGCAACAAACTGAGAGAGCTAGTGACATTGTTTGATTGCTGACACAGGTGCATGAATGTGCCTGTGCCATTCCAGCACTGTGTGCATGTCTGTGTACTATGTGTGTGAGTTAAAGTGAGAGAGAGTCAGTGAAGGAATAAGTCAGAGTGAGTGAGAATGAGTGACAGTAAGGACACGTATGTGTGAGAAAGAATGTGAGTGACTGAGTGAGACATAGAGGGTTAGAGTGGAATGAGTGAGACTGTGTGAATTAGTGAGACTGAGTCAAGGTGAGACCGTAAACTTAGGAGGTTATTTACAAGAGGCCTGCGCCACCAGAGCATCACTTTTTTAGATGCTCCCATGGCGCAGACTTCTCAGTCATATCTATGAGGCGATGCAAAGCCATCCTGCATGGTTTTGCATGGCTACATAGATATGGAGTAAGACAAGGCAGCGCAAAGCGCTGCATGCCTTACTCTTTGTCAAGGAGGCATTCTATGGGCATTGCAGTGGGTATTGCCACGCAACACCCATGGATTGTGACACTGCCCAAGATTTACAAAGTTACTTAAATCTGGAGCAGCGCCAACACCTTACGCCTCCCCAGAGCAGGCGTAACGAGGAGAAATGTTTTAATTTAAACTAGTTTTTTCCTCTTTCAATATGTGCTGCATTCTGCCCACATAGAACGATAACAATGTCTCCATGGATTAGTTTTGAGCAGGAAGGTGCCCCTTCCTGCACAAAAACAATCCTGCCAGCAACGCAGAACAAGGGTGCCTGTGTTGGCTGGTGCTGTGGTGCTGGCTGAAAGGAAAGGAATGCACCGTAGCTCGTAGATATGGTGCATTCCTGCCCTTTCGATTTGGCGTAGGGCAGCACAGCAAAAAGGCTTGCAGCGCTTCTCTATGCCAAATCTTTGTAAATGAGGCCCTTAGTGCAAGAAAGTGTGAGAGAGCCATTCAAGAAGAAGCACATTGGAATTTGAACCAAGGATTATGCCTCACCACTTTTATAGGTCACCAGCCGCCACTGCTGTCATCTTCTCCCAAAAAAGATAAATCTGTTCTAGACTTGGTGCATGCAAGAGCCAATCATCCAAGTAGGGGAATGCCGTTATCCCAAAAAGATGCAAATGAGCCACCACTGGAGCCACCATCTGGGTGGAAAACCCTCGGGACTAGTTTCAGACCAAAGGGGAGAAATTTGTATTGCCAATGGTGATCCCCCACCGCAAACCTCAAGAACTTGTGATAACAGCTCACAATTGGAATGTCAGGATAAGCGCCCATAAGATGCAGAGTTATTAGAAAGTGGTTGAGCAGAATCAGAGGAAGAATCAGAGGAATCAGAGGAATCGATGATCAGATGAAAGTCCCCTTAAGCCTTTGGAAGAAGGAAGACAAGTGAATAGACTCCTTGACCCCACTCTTCCCTGGGGACAGGAACAATAGCACCCTTCTCCTGAAATGACCGAATTCCCTCTAACAAAGTCTTCCTCTTGATTGGATCTTGAGGCAGCAGAGTAAAAATGATCCCCATAGAGACTGCAGGTGACAAGAAGTCTATCCGATAACCTCTTATTAAAACCTGAAGCACCCAATGATCTGTTTTTAAAGACTTCCTCTGAGAAGCGAACTGCTGAATCCAACCACTAACCCTGAATAGAAATGCCTTCTTCTCTGCATAGTGAGGAGCATTCCAGCTTGCTTTTCTTAAAAGACTTGAAGGAGGATCTGGGTTGAAATTTAGCCGACTGATCCTGATTTTGCTGCTTTCTTGAGGGTTGCCATAAAGAGGAATCAAACTTTAAAGAGCTTGTCCCCTTCAAGGAATGGTGCTGAAAAGAGGTAGAATGTTTCCTCTTCTTATAGATATCCGTGACATACTCGCCTGCAGCCGGTGTTACCCCTGATGATCCGCCCGGATCAGTCGGGCTTTATACCGGGCCGCTCAACGTCCCATAACCTCCGCACCCTCTTCGGAGTACTGCACTATTTGGCCCCGCATGTTAAGGCTGCGGCTGTGCTGCTGGACGCCACCAAAGCGTTTGACTCCCTGGAATGGGGATTCCTGTTCCCTCTGCTGCAGCGCATGGGGGTAAGCGAGGCCTTTATCGGCTACATACGACTACTTTATAAAGACATTACTGCCAGGGTAAGGGTCAATGGGTTGATCTCTGAGTCTTTTGCCATTCGGAGAGGCACGAGACAGGGCTGCCCCCTGTCACCTCTGCTTTTTGCCATCGCCACTGAACCTCTGGCTGCCCGCATTAGACAACATCATGCGGCCAGGGGCATTGGCTTCTCCTCAAGGGCGCTGACCATATCGCTATATGCTGATGATGTTACACTGTATGTTTCTGATCCTCAGGTCAACCTCTCCCCTTTGACACAAGAACTACTGGACTATGGACGGTTGTCAGGTGTCAATATCAATTGGGAGAAATCAGTCATTCTGCCCTTGACCACCGGGACTCCCCGCTTTACCCCGGACTGCCCGCTGAAATGGGCGACTGGGCCGGTGCGATACCTGGGGATCTGGGTGAGCACAGATATGCAGCAGATGTGGACAGAAAACTATGGGCGGGTGACCGGCTGGGTGGAGGAGAGGGTTGGTCGCTGGAAGCATTTGCCCCTTTCGCTGGCTGGCAGGATTGCTGTGGCTAAAATGGTGATCCTGCCTAAACTCCTCTACTTATTTGTGAATATCCCGCTGCCCCTGACCGCACACTTTCTGCGACGACTGCGCTCATTGATGGTGGAGCTGGCCTGGGGGGGTAAGCAGCCGAGGGTGTCCTGGGAGACCCTCACTCTCCCACAGAGACAGGGTGGCCTGGCTGCGCCGGACTTCTCCTTATATGCATACTGTGCACAGGCACAGTTCTTGCACTACTGGGCACACCCCACACCGTTTCAACCGCACGTGGCGATCGAGACCGACAGGGCGGCACCGCTGCCGCTGACTGTTGCCCTATATGCGCCGCACGTCCGAAGGTGCACAGAAATCGACCCGGTACACGCGCTCAGGTGGGCCTGGAATGGTTTGAGAAGCAGGGCCGGATTAGATATGCTTTATACCCGCTCGGTGCCCCTGCGCGGGAACCCGATGTGGCCGTCGCTGCGGGCTATGCGAACCGGGAGGCGGGCCGCGGAGCTGGGCCTCCACACTGGAGGCGATCTATTTCCGGGTGACACCTTCCTAACGCTGGAGCAGATGTGTGGATCGGAGGCACCGACAATACTAGACACGCTTCTGTATTACCAGCTCCGCCATTCAAGCCGGAGGCTGTTCCCCACTTTCCCGGCGCCACCGCCGGATCTGCTTGCTTTGGAGAATGTGTTGTCTGTGGATTCTGGTCGCAAGCTGGTCTCCAGATTGTATGTGCGAATGCAGGCTAACCACCCCGTGATGCTTCCGGCGGCGCGGGGCATGTGGGCGGCGGAATTGGGAGCGGAAATTTCTGATATACACTGGGATCTGTGCTGTAGGCAGCTTGAGCTTCTATCCCCTAACTACAGGCTGCGCCTGATCCACTTCAAGTACATACACATGCTTTACCGCACACCAAGACGGTTGCACCGCATGGGACTAAGGGATACCGATGAATGATGGCGCTGTCATGCACCGGGGGCCACCTTTATACATATGGCGTGGGGCTGTACTGCAATAGCGTTGTTCTGGACAAGGGTGCTGGAGATAATATGTACTATCACGGGCCTACTGATCCCCTGCACACCCCAGGTTGCATTGCTGGGGATTTTGCACATGATTGAGCCCAAACACCGTAAACTGCCAGCAATGCTATTATTATTGGCTAAGAGACAGGTTGCTATGCATTGGGGGGCGGGCACGTCACCTAGCATTAAGGTATGGGTTCAAAGCGTTGTTTACTGCCAAACCCAGTTAGCCCTGTACTGGGAGCTTATGCCGATGCGGTCCAGGCCCGGGGACATCTGGTAGCCCTTCGTACACTGGCTGGAGCAAACCCCGCTACAAATGCTGTAACACGTTGCTCTCCCCTCGGATGGGAGGGGAACGTTAATATTTGCTGCTGCTCGTGGGGCGGGTTGGTGGCTGTCGAGGCGGGATACCTGGATGGGCAGATGTGGCGGATTGCCGGTTGGTTGAAGAGTAGATTGCCATGTAATACTGACTTGATGTCCTTTACATTCCGTACCCTGTGCCTTGTTGGGGGGGGAGCTTGTCGTCACTGTCTGCGATGCGTACATAGCAGTGTGAAGCAATGTTTTAAGTTTGTTATTGAAAATGTCAATAAAAAGAATTTAAAAAAAAAAAAAAAGATATCCGTGACATGGGCTAACAGATCCCCAAGCATCTCCTTAGAAATATATTTCTCCTTTATATCAGCAGGAACAAGGGCCTCAACTGAAGAGTTCGAACTACCAGAGAAAGACAATGCCTTTGTGCCCCTTTAGGACATGGCTGGAGGGAGTCTTCTGCTTAAAGGCAGAAAAAGTTTCAAGGAAAAATTCTGCAAATTAGTTTCTTCTCCTCCTCCTGCTTATGCTTTCTTCTGCGTTTGGGAGAAGGAAAATGGCCAGAGGAGGAAGAAGAAACGGATGGTGTAGTAGAAATTTGCCTTCTCTTAGCTAAATACGTGGCCATTATGCCTTCCAAAATATAGCAGATCGTCAGACAGAAACACTTAAGTATGAAGAAAATAGTTGCGTACCGTAAAAATAATGCAACTTATAAAGTGCGCTAGCTACTACAAAGAAGTGTCCCAGCGCTGCGGCCCAAGCTCCCCCAAGTTGCACACTCGCAAAAGGTGACAGAATCAGACTAAACATCCAGGTTTTTAGTTCTTTTCTAATAAGAAGTTCTGAGTGGGCCTGTTGGACAGAAAGAGGCAGTGAGTTTCACAGATTTGATGTCAGAAAGCTAAAGGAGCTGCTACCAAGGGGTACTTTTCTCACTTTCGGAATACAGACCCTACTAGTCCCCGATGATCTCCGATGATCTAAGATTCTGCAGAGGAGTGCAGGGCTTAATGAAAGGCCGTATGTACCGAGGTCCAGTGTTTGTCAGAGTTTTGTAGCAATAGCACATTGCCTCTGCTTCATAGGAAGCCAGTATAACTTTGTCAGTGAGGGTCCCAAGGAGACACGTTTTTGGAGACTGAGTAGCAAACACATTGGAGTCGCATCATACAGGACTGTGACACCCCCAGGTACAACACCTCCCAATAGTCCAGCCTTGAAATAATCAAAGCCTGGACCACCGCCTTCCTCACAGTTTCTGGGAGCAGAGCCAGGATTTTTTTCAGGGTCCTAAGGATTCCAAAACATTTCCCAGCCAACACTGTGATTTGACTGTCAAAGGACAGCTCCTGGTCAAACCAAATGCCCATATTTTTAACCTTGTACTTAGAGCTGGGTAGAGGTCCAAGAGTTTCAGGCCACCAAGAGGTTGACCTGATGTTGAGATGTTTGCCCAAGAATTGTATTAGAATAATATTTCCGGCGAACATACTTGATGTGCCCATGATACTGGTTAATCACAGCCAGGTAGTTGCTTTTGCTGTCTGGGTCGTATACCCTACACCAAAGGCATTCAAGGTGTTTTACAATTCTATTTTAGCCCTATAGGTTCCTCATTGAACCATTCCGCTAATGGTTTCTGTCTTTGAAAAGACCGGTTGGTCAGTGGGGTTATTTGATCTAGGGCACCGGAGATCCAATTTTCCAGTAGGAGAGTGTCTCCTTCCACACTGCTGGCCAAACTAGGACGACTATCATCAGTGGCCAGGTAAAGCTAGACATGGTGACTTTAGCCCACTGGCGTATTTGTGCTATCTGAGCAGGAGCGTGATTCACAGTTGGTTTCGAATAAGAAACCGAGACTGGTATAGCCAGGTAGTCTGACCAGATAAGAGAGATTTTGGAGCCGGGCACTGACTGGTCCAAGTTCGAAAAGACAGGTCTGAGATATGTCCCAGTCTGTGAGTGGGGGCAGAAACAAACTGTGTTGACCCTTAGTGATAAAAGGAAAGCATGCTTCCCCGGGCATCCAAACAGAAAGGACGCACATGCGCTGAATGAGGTTTCCTGTAACACACATGCGTGAGGCCCCACACATTGTGCATGTGCTGGGTAAAGAGCACTCCCTTCGTTTGCCATGTCACCGGAGGGAACATCAGAAACAGTAATGGCCCTGATCCTTGCCCATTCCAACGGATGCTTCTAAGGCTGATATAGGAGGAGGAACCACCAATCCTCCCTCCCACTGTAAGTAGCTCCCTCGCTGGAGGCCTCCAACCTCTCGAGCCTGGCAGGAAAGGCGAGTCAAAGCACTGCGGAAGCTGAAGCCCCAGTCCGGCAGGGTCCTCCTGGTCCAGTCACAGGAAACAACAAGCATTTGCAATGCAATAGGTCTCGCATTACTGAAAGTTTGAGCTATTGTCGTTGCTAATAATAATGCAATGCCAATAGCTCAAACTTTTAGTAATGCGAGACCTATTGTATTGCAAATGCTTGTTTTTCAATTTATTGACTTTATAAGCAATGACGGCACCTGCGCTTTATCCATTGCTACAAAAGAAAACAAATGGAAAAGAAATGGCAGGCGCACAATTTTTTTTCTATTTATTTATTTTTGTTACAATCGGGGCACCTGTACTTTAGCTTTAAACATCTTCAGCTAAAGCACGGGTGCCGCGATTGTAAAGAAAAAGAAAAAAAAGGCGTACAGATGCATTTTTTTTAATTTATTTACTTTGGAAACAATTGCGGGTTTCACGCTTTAGCTTAAGATGTTTAAAGCTAAAGTGCTGGTGCCGCGATTGTAACAAAAGTAAAGAAATAGGAAAAAAAAGGGCAACAAAAGGATTCCGTCACTCGCTTGAGGCAACACCTCCACTTCATGCTTTAAAGCTCTTGTGTGATTTTATCAACATGTAGGTAAAGCTTGGCCCCTCCAAAGGAAACCTGAATTCAATCTAGAGAGTATGTTATGCTAGCAGCAAATGTGTGGTGTGTATCTGCCGTTACTAGGGACTGCAAAGGCTGGGCAATGGTGTGTATTACGGGAGCATTATAGCCGCTGGACCAGTATTATTTCATAAATGTAGAGACTGGAAAAATGTGCGCCTCACTGTGGTAATTAAGCATATTGTATGTGTATATAGCACTTGGCTACTACTATAGATTATGGGACCTTCTGCAGACAAATACAAAGCACACATTTACCTCGCAGCCGCCATTGTTTAAGATTAAGGGCGTGCCATACTACTTAAAGCTGTGTAAGCCACCCAGAAGAAAAGCAACGCACGGCTGCCTATGTTGCTGTTTAGAAGGTGTGCCGTGCTGCTTAAAAAGTGAATACTGAAAAAATAGAAGCATGAGCTGCGTGGCCGCCATTGTTTAAGATTAAGGGCATGTTGCGCTACTTATAAAAAAAATATAAAAAAAATAGAGTTTGGTGATCCGCGCCCAAGAAAAGAAAGGCGCGGCTGCCTTTGTTAAAGATGATGGGTCATGTGCAGCGTTACCATGCAGTTAAACCGCAGGCTGGGTTGCAGAATCAGGAAAGCGCGTCCTGCCTGCAACGGCTAGAGTAACAACACATATAAGAGGGGCAGTCCTATTTGGAGGTTACAACAAGAGAAAAGGCAATACTAAGGAGGGACTACTAAGCAGCACGCACGCTATGACACGCTGCCACTCCACCAGCTTTGCGACAATTTCAGTAGGAATTGGAAATGAATAGCAGTCCTACCGTTAACAGACTGACCAGGCAATATCCTTATAATGCGTGACTTCGCATTTCAGTGCGGTGATGCGGACCACCACAATGAAATGCGTTAGTCTAATGCATGATGCGTGGTACTTGGCAGGACTAGATGAGACTCGTTTTAATAGATTACAGTGCCAGGGCTGCCGGCTCACATTGACTGCCTGTGAGGCTGAGGCTTGCCCAGTGTCTGCTGCAGCAGTGTCCACGAGTCAGCTGACTGTGCTACTTAATTTTTGGGTCAGTGTGTTGTTGAGGAGCGTCAGCTACGACTACAACTGAAGGTAGTAGGGAGAAGTGAGCGTAGAATTGTGCCTGTTACAGATCAAAAACTGGAGTTAATTGCCATGTTTTAGGTTATTTATGTGAAATACTCCTTGTGTGCAGTGTTCCGGTGTGTGACATTTCAATACTTGTGTTGTGGCACTTTCACAGTTAATAGAATAAAGCAGTTATGTACATGCAACAGAGTTTATTTAAGTTATGACTCACCTATATGCAATGTGATGTTCTAGAATGGATGTTGAATTACCTGTGATGTTTTATGCAAGATTTACAATGAATAATGCATACGAACAGTGTCATGCCATCCTCACAATCACTCTGTAAAGCCTGTGTCTGCCTTTTTAACCAGCTTGATACATACATGAGCGTGTTTAGATTCAAAAGTTTTGGCGATCTAATACTGCAGGGCCAGGGACCAGAAGAACCCGCATCGGGGTGACGTAGGCTGCCTGTAATCAGTTCTGTGCGTGCACCCTATGCTCATCTCTGCTACCTCTGACTGGCTGTGAGGGAAAGAGAACAAATGGAGCACAGGGAGATAGGGCTTGACAGTCTTACTTCTGG
The DNA here is from genome assembly GCF_964204655.1 of Triturus cristatus. NCBI lineage: Eukaryota > Metazoa > Chordata > Amphibia > Caudata > Salamandridae > Triturus > Triturus cristatus. The sequence goes on from NC_140591.1 coordinate 1,450,667,079, forward strand.
TACCATGGTCAAATAGAGCATAATCTGATGATTAGAGCCTGTCATCATGTTTAATTTTGCTCGCGAGAAAGTGTCACTCATAGTTGTTGAATGTCACTCATAATTACACTGAAATTATGAAAATGTCACACATAAGCAATCTGAAACCTTGGCAGCTATGCTCATCACACCTAATAACAAGCATTGGCATAGCCAATATGTCTCGCTTTTGGGACCTTATAAGTGTTTAGCCATGCAACAGTTGATGTTGTTGCACCAAGGATATTGTGCTGGATAACTTAACACTTATAAGGTCCCTAAGGTGAGACCTATTGGCTATGACAATGCTTGTTGTCATTTAGCTGTCTGTCCTCCAGTGGAGAGAGTGCGGGCAGCACTGTCCCCTTTCAAACAACTTTATTGAACTTTTATTCATTTTAACAATTGCATCCCAGCCAAAGCGTTTTGTCATTGCGGACCTCATCAGGGTTGGGTTATTGCTCAGTTCCTAATACTACAAGGAATGCAGAAATATCAAAAAAACAATGTCCGGTGCAAGATCTAGTTAGTAGGTTGGGTGGTATAGTATCCCCTATTCTATCTTAATCATTCCAGTCCAAGTTCCATGTCAGGAGAAAGACGGCCTGGCATGGAACTGACTGGAATGATTAAGATTGAACAGGGGGTACTATACTACCCGTAACTTGCACTGGACATTGTTTATTTTTTATATTTCTGCATTCCGAACAGTACTCTGAATTGAGCAATAACCCAACCTTGATGAAGTCTGCTAGGACGAAACGCGTTAGCTGGTCTAATGTGCAATTGTTATAATGAATAAAACTTCAATTAAGTGGATTGAAACTGATGCACAAGACTCCTAAGGAAATTGATTTGTTTTGATGTTGAATTACTAATGTTCGGGGACAGAACATCACATGGAATTTGTTGTAATGCAGCTAATTGATCTGACAATGTTATGCTCCTTTTCATTTTTGTGGGTCTTTGCATATTTGTGATCAATGAGCAGTGGGGTCACGTGAAGTTGAGCATAAACTAGATGTATATGAATACTACTATACAGTAGTGCGACGTCCTATGGCCCACACTGCTATTGTACCTTATTTGTAGATGCATTTGGTTAACAATTGACATAACAAGCAATTATTAATTGATTAACGAAGTTCTTGGTTTCTAAAAATAAATATAAAGATACAATTTTCTTTCCTAATTGGTCTTGGATTTATTCTAGTGTGTGTCTCATTTATTGCCTCTGGGTGTGACAACAAATGCTTAACACTACGCCTTTGATAAGCCTAACTGCTCGCCCACACTACCACAAACAGAACATTAGAATTAACTGCTTTTGACTATGCACGCCTATTGGGGATAAACTGGAATCTCTGCACAGTGTGCATAATTTTAGTGCACTATATAGAGAACCAGCGCTCTAGAAGTGTGTTTAGTTAATAACAATTTCTGAAAGTTAAAATTTACACAAACGTTAGAAACGTAATAACTTCCGTTTTTGCGATTTACAAGACAAAAATGTTCCAAATAATATTGCATGGTTTGAAAGAATAAAAAAAGACTAAATTCATAGTCTTCTGATATTTACGGAAACCGGTCGAGAGCAAACCATAAACCCCGATTACTATTGTGATATCATCGGAAAATAAAAAGGTATATACACATTTAATCTGCAGATGTGAAAGTACTGGCGCTTTAACTAGACTGGTACAAGCCCAATTAATAAATCAATAAAAAACAAAACTGAGCTCTGTGGGAGGAAAGCCCTCAGAATGACGAGGTTACAGCGGATATGTAGGCTCTTCACCATCTCACGTCTTCAGTGAGCTGTGAATCGAAGGATTTAACATCATTCATACGTCGATCTGCTCAAGAGTCGAGCTGATTATTCATGTTCGTTCATGGTAGATTAGGTGGTTGCCCGTGCTGGTTAATCTAAAATACTGTTTATAGACATCAATAATCTTCCCACTTTGTAATGTTTTTAAAAACGTGTCTCCGGTTGAAAACGAGACACTTCCGCTGGATCAAAAAAGGACGACTTGTAATTCACATCTTCGCAGATGGCTAAGATTACCGTGTAAAAATAAAACTTGCAGGCTAATAAACTATGTTGGGCCGTGTATTGTTTGTTTATCATACAGAGTGTTTCTTTACTTTTCTACGAGATGCTACTGCCAAGCACGCGCTGACTTACTAAATTGGAACACGTGCTAACCCCACTGCTATATAATGCCTGTCGCGTCATCATGACCTGTTGATACCACTATTAGAACGCAAACACTGCCGTGAAGAAACTCGTGCGTACTTTTCAGAAGTTGATGCAATAATAATAATTACAAACATTCACTGCGGATGGCAAGAAAACAAATGGAGATGTGCCATTATGCTAGCATTATTTACACGTATTCCCATGACACGTATCTCCATGACAACTGGGGAATGTTGATGTAAAAAAACAAAAAAAAGCTTAAGTCTCATTGGGATTTTCTATTCACTAATTAACAGCTTTTACGAAACTCAGAGGCTCTTGGGAGAACATGGTCTTGAAGTCAAATCAGTAATCACGCATAAAATGGGCTATGATGAGGGACAGTTTGTTTAAGGGGTGGACTGTATAAACTGCACAAAAATGCCCCATTCAAGACTAATAGTGCATTTATAGAAAAGTACATCATACAGTTAAGATCCAACTACTCAGTCACTTGAAAACATCAACCTGTTCTCACTGTAACTGGGAAGTCACAGAGAAACATCAAAGTCTCACTCATGAGAACACCAAGAAAAATAAAATGGGATGGGGACTGAATGAGTTAGAGCTGAAAACTAACTACATCAGCACAACAAGCGTTGGCCGCGCGCGAGCGGCCGGAGACGCAATAAGTGGTGGGGGAGGGGGAGAAGCGGGAGTTGTGTGTGCACGTGCATCATCGTGATCGCGATCGCTCTGAAAGCGAAAGTGATCGCGATGACGCACGAGTTTTCAAAGTGCTGCTGGCGGCCAGCTGCGCGCGTGCACGATCGCGTGAACGCAAGCGTTAGGCCAGCCAGCAGCACTTTGAAAATCGCACATACAAAATGTCTCTCCGAGCCAGCTGCGCTGGGCTCAGCGAGACCTAAAAATCATGATGAACCCGAAATTGGTCCGCGCTACCTACCCAGCCTTGTAGCCAGCGGCACAGATTAGGTGCCTAAATTTAAAATTAAGAGAGTCAACACAGCTGACTCGTGGACAATTAGCTGGGTACTAGGCAGCTGAGGCACACAGGTCACTTACAGCAAAGCTGCATTAATTCAACATTACTTCTCGACTCACTGACACCCAAAAATATTCATACCTTAGTCCGCCCGCTCACCCTTACCTTGGACCCGCAGATCACATCACAGCAGGGCTGTCACAGAGAGCTATCCAATGATACTCTGCTGAGAGACACCGCTGGCAGACTCCTGTCAAGTACTGTGTGTGAACTTCTGCTACAGGGGCACTGGCAGGCAGGTGATCGTGACAGCGCTACAACTGCTAATTTAAAACCAATACCATTGCCAACCAAATAGCAGAGAAATGATACACACTTCAGGGGGCACTGTGACACACACTTACTTTGCTAGGCTCATTGCAGCAATTCGGTTACGAGCCGCCTCGTGGTCTCAACGACAACTCCTGCTGCAAGCGTGCCGCGGTCTGTGCCGGGGGTTGGGACCGTCCGGGTCAGTCAGTCAGTCTTGTTGCGGGGCTTCACATTAATTTTAAAAGTATTACTGCGTGCCCGCCCTCCCTCCAATAGAATTGTAGCCACCGCTCGTGCAAATGTGGAGGCAGCAAAACACCCGACCCCGCCTATTAGTATTCACGTGGCCGCTGTCTGGACTTGTTACAAAGTAGCTAGCTGCTGCTCAGTCAGCCCCCATAAGCCGCCTGCTGTGAGCAGCGCACACGCTATGACACACTGCCACTCCACCAGCTTTGCGACGAATTCAGTAGGAATTGAAAATTAATAGCAGTCCTGCTGTTAACAGACAGGCCAGGCGCTATCCTTATAAGGCGTGACTTCGCATTTCAGTCTGGTGATGCGGACCACCACACTGAAACGCGTTAGTCGAACGCCTGATGCGTGGTACTTGGCAGGACTGTGCTGCAGCATGTTTCGAAGAGACAGTACAAGCGCTGCCTAGGCGAGACCTAACAAACAGGAAGAGTCAGGAGTGCCAGCCCCCGTTATGGCATCCAGGTTGGGGGGTAGCCTTCGAGGATCCTCCTGTATTATCCGGTCATGAGGTGACACCACCTTATTTTGTAATGACTGGGACGAGTATGGTAGAGGTAACTGTGGTGTAGCGGTCTAGTGTTGTGCGCGCCGCCCCGTGACGTCACAGGATGTCCGGTGGCGGCCATTTTGGCTGGTAGTACGAGCGCCGGATTCAAACGGTACGGAGCTCCGAGCCGGCGCTCCTGTGAAGGGAATGAAATACCTGACACCACACACACGTGTACGTGTGGTTATTGGCGCGAGCGGCAGCAGGGCACTACATTACAATGGCGACGAGCTGGTGATCAAAGGGGGGATATCACGAGTCACCCCGAGTCTAAACCCCGCAGCAACTGTAGCCCATCAGCAGCCATCTCACGACCCACAGGAGCGCGGCAGCGCAACGGAGTCAGCGTGCGCCGGCACCAGCGCAGAAGGACCCCAGGGGGCGCCAACCGACGCGCCGCGGCGGGAAAACCTCGCAAGGGAGAAGCCTAACAGGCAGTGGCACGGTGCATGTACCGCCCTCACCCGTGAAGAGTGCGGAGTACACCCTGGAGGAAGCAAGCAGCAGCCCCGTGGATGGGAGTAGTCCTAGCACGGAGGACAACGGTGGAAGCGGCGCCAGCGGAGAGGAAGAGACAGTGAGCACACCCACAACCGGAGGAGGTAGAGCTAGCAGCAGGAGAAAGATGGCCTCCCAGATGTACTCCCTAACGAACCCGGTACCGTTCTTAGCCAAGCCAGGAGCACCTGAGATGCCGTGGGAAGACTGGAGGATGTATTTTGTCAACTATCTGGAAGCACTTGAGGAGGAGAGTGACACACCATACACAAGTTCACGGCGGAAGAAGATCCTCCTGCACAACCTGGGCCCGGCAGGACAACGGGTATACCAGGACTTGGTGAAGGCAGATAGTCCAGCAGCTGATGACGACGTGTTTCGACACGCGTTAGAGGATCTGGACGCTCACTATCGGCCAGTGGTGTGTACGGCGATCGACAGATACAACTTCTACCACCAGAAACAAGGCAAGAGCGAAACAGTCGACGAATATGTAGCAGCCCTACAAAAACTAGCTCTAACATGCAAGTTCGGTAACCTCCAGGAAGATCTGATAAGGGACCAGATCATAATGCACACCGTGAACACGAGTATCCAAGAGAAACTATGGACCAATGGGGACGCGCCACTGAGAACGGTGGTGGCACTAGTAAAGAAGGCAGAACTTTCCAGAAGGTGCGGGGAGGCGGCCAAGCGCGAGAGTCCCCCAGGACAGACCGTGTGCAAGGTAGAGGACCGGAGGACGACAGACAACAAACAGCCGGTGGGACCACAGGGCACACGATCGAACAGAAGATTCAACCCTAGGACGCAAAGAATGCAAGGACAAAGACAGAGTAACAAGACAGCCTGCTACAGGTGCGGCAGCGACAACCACGCAGGCAGCGACAAAAGATGCCCAGCGTTTGGCGCCAAATGCCTGTATTGCGGACTCATGGGGCACTACGAAAAGGTGTGCAGGAGGAAATCCCAAAGGCAAGAAGTGAAGTTCGTAGCCCAGGGGGCGCGGGAAGAAGAAGACGACGAAGAAGGAGCGGAAGAGGATGAAATCCTGATCATAGAAGAGTAGGTGCTGGGCATAGAGGCCGTAACGGACAGAAAACCCCGGTGCGACATGAGAATTGGAGGAATACAAACCACCATGGTGGCCGACTCAGGGTCGCCCTACACCATAGTGCAAAGAAAGATATGGGAGGAAGACTTCGCACCGAAAACGACCTATTACTTGAGGCCCACGGACATCCATCCCGTGACCTTCACGGGAGAACCGATACCCATGGTAGGGTACTGTCCGCTCACCTTCGAATTCCGAGGACGCACATGCGAAGGAAAACTGTATGTGGCGGAGAAAGGACCATCGGTGTTGGGCTGGAGAGATCAAGGAGCGTTGGGCATAAAGTTGAACCCAGGTGGGCACATGCAAGTCCTCATGACGGACGACGGCCCAGACACGGAAGGAAGGCGTTGGAAAGAGGAGTTCCCGGAAGTATTCAAAGACACCATCGGCCGTATGGCGAAGTTTACGCACAAAATCCAACTGAAAGCAGGAGCGGTACCAGTGTCCCACAAGGTGCGCAACATACCTTTCCGCGTACGAAGTGCGGTACAGGAAGAACTACAGAGGTTAGAGGATAATGGCGTAATCGAGGCGATAGACAATGCAGAATGGCTGGCACCCTTAGTCGTAGCGCAGAAGCCCAATGGGAAGGTGAGACTGTGTGTCGACCTTAGAGAGCTGAATAAGAACATCGTCGTCGACAAGTTCCCCTTGCCTAGGATCAACGAGATGCTGGCAAAGACCCACGGAGCACAGTGGTTCTCCACGGTGGACCTTACATCCGCCTACCACCAGATCGCCCTGCATAAGTCATGCAACCATCTAACATCCTTCATAACACCGTTTGGGTGCTACAAGTTCCTGAGGATGCCGTTCGGACTTGCGTCCGCGGCAGCGGTCTTCCAGAAGCTGATGCACAAGCTATTCCACAGAAAGACAGGCATCCAATACTTTCAAGATGATATCTTGGTGATGGGAGCCACCCGAGAAGAACACGAGAAGAGACTGGCAGAAGTCTTAGCGGTGTTGCAGCAGAATGGGCTTACCGCCCAATGGGACAAATGCAAGTTCAGTGTGAACACCGTCACCTACCTGGGCCATGAAATAAGCAAGCACGGCATAGAACCCAAGTCATCAAATGTCGCCGCTATCAGGAATGCGCCTACACCATCAAGCAAAGAGGACGTACGGACCTTCCTGGGCATGGCGGAGTTTTATAGCAAGTTCGTAGCCCACTTCGCCTCCAAAACGCATCTCATGAGGTCACTCCTCAAGAACAAGTCCACCTTCGTATGGACGGGAGAGCATCAGCAGGAGTTCGAGGAGATGAAAAAGAATATCAGCGAGGCAGTGCCGATCCACGGATATGATCCGGAAGCCCCCACCATACTGACGACGGATGCCAGTGATCGAGGGCTGGGGGCAGTCCTCATGCAAAAGACAGCAGAGGGGGGCGTAACTACGATCAGTTTCGCATCACGGGCGCTAGCGCCGAACGAAAGCAAGTTCAGCGTCATCGAAAAGGAGATGCTAGCAGCTGTGTGGGCGATGGAGAGGTTCCGGCAATTCCTATGGGGAGGACGGTTCTTGCTGCGAACGGATCACAAGCCGCTAGTGAAGGTCCTCACGTCAGGGGGGCACGAGCACGCTACACCGCGGATCGCGAAAATGACGCTCAGGCTATTAGACTATGTCTACGACGTGGAATACCTACCAGGCCACCGCAACAGTGTGGCGGACTTCCTGAGCAGGGCAGCGGCCAAGGAGACCGCGGAAACTCAAGAGGAAGGTGGCTGGGAAGACTATGCGGTAGCTTTCACAGGCGACCATGAAAGAGCAATAAGCGCCCAAGAATGGGAAGAGGAGTACGGCAATGACGAGCAGTTGAATGCAATCAAAGCATACGTGACTAAAGGATGGCCAGAGAAGAGATTGTTGAGCGAGGAGCTAAAACAGTTTTGGGAGGTGAAGGAAGAACTGTCCCTAGGAGACAACCCAGGGTTCTTGCTGCGCGGCAGTAAAGTGATTCCTCCCAACTCGTTGAGACAACGCATACTATTTCTCACCCATGAAGGACATTTGGGCATCGTTAAGACCAAAGGAAGAGCCAAGGAGGACTACTGGTGGCCGGGGATCGATCTAGCAGTAGAACGGCATGTACGAGGGTGCGAACACTGCAGCAACGCAGACAAAACACAAAAGATGCTAAGACCGCCACTGGGCAAATTTGCGTGCCCGGATAACCAATGGGAGGAGATCTCCATCGACGTCCTCGGACCCAATACGGATGCGAACGAGATCCAGAAGTACATCACCGTAGTGGTAGACCGGTATTCCAAGTGGCCGGAAGTCCATGTGGCAGACAACGCGGAGACGGAGACGATTCTGGAATTCCTGACGGATATCTTCATAAGGGAAGGGATACCCAAAGGGATTCTGAGCGACAACGGCCCGCAATTCACCTCCAGCAAACGGGGTACATTCATGGACCGAAACGGAATTTCCATCAGGCACACTCCCATCTACCACCCAGCCGGGAACGGCGCGGCGGAGAGGTTCAACCGAGTGATCATGGGTTCTGTCCAAGCCGCCATAAGCCAAGGGAAGGACTGGGAAAAAGAGTTGAAAAGGCTGATGTGGGCGTATCGTATCACCCCCACGTCGACGGGGTACAGTCCCTTCCGGGTGCATAGGGGGCGAGAACCCTTCACGAAAGACAATGTGGCCTGGAAGTGACTCACCGTGCAGAGCCATTGGTCCCCAGTGGTGGTGCGGAAAAATTGGGAGAAGGCACAAGCAGTGTACACAGAACACTACGAGAGGGCACACAACACTAAGGAGGTGGCCCTGGGAAAAGGGGAGTGGGTGAGAGTCAGGCTACCCACCATGCAAAAGAAGGGAGACAGCAAGTTCACGCCGCCGTTCCAGGTGCTGGAACCATACTCACGATCGGCGCTTCTCAGCGACGGGAAGATATGGTCACAGGACCGCATGGCGAGGTGCTTACCCGCAGGAGAGAAAACAGTGGCTGAAGCGACACCTGCAGAGACACCTTGCAAGGTGATGAGTCCCGCAGAAGAGGGGGGGAGCCCTCCAAGAGACATGGGACGAAGTCCCCAGGCAGAGAGGAGACACAGTGTCGGTGAGAAGAAGGAGCAGGAAGGAGAAGCCCGAGAGGACAGAGCGGGCACTGCAAAAGGACAGGCAAGCCGGAAAGGTGAAGAGGGGACACCTGAGCTACGGAGCGTGACCACCACCCCGAAAACTGGTGAACCTGACAGGCAGACGCGACGGGGAAGAAGGATCATACTGCCCCGGAAGTTTGGAGAATATTGTATGGACAACAAGTAAGACTGTACAAGTTACAGGGGACTTTCCTTGGGATGTTGTGTTGATAAAGGGGGAGATGTGGTGTAGCGGTCTAGTGTTGTGCGCGCCGCCCCGTGACATCACAGGATGTCCGGTGGCGGCCATTTTGGCTGGTAGTATGAGCGCCGGATTCAAACGGTACGGAGCTCCGAGCCGGCGCTCCTGTGAAGGGAATAAAATACCTGACACCACACACACGTGTACGTGTGGTTATTGGCGCGAGCGGCAGCAGGGCACTACATTACAGTAACAAAGCTTTGTCTAACTTTTTGTTGCAAAACAACCAAAAAGTTTTCTTTCTTCTGCTCTTTTCTCTTTCCCCACCCTTCCTTGCCGTTTTTTTGCGACATTATTTTTCTCCCCTTCTGCTGCCTTTAAGTCCTCCGTTTGAGTTTATGTTACGCTTTCACTCCCCTTATGTTATTATTATTGTTGTGTGCTCGGGGGCCCAGGGAATGCAGCCACTAAGGTAGGCAGGCAGCACGGTCTCCAGACTCGGGGAGAGGAAATAACACAGACCTACGCAGTGTGTGTGCTTCGGTGCACTGACCCGGATCATCCGGTCCAGCCCCCATTTATTTACCTGACCGCTTCCGGGTCACAGGCTAGACCACCCACTCCCTAGGCAGGGGGGTGTTCCCCTCAAACATAACATTCCTCCTTTATCATGGCAAACAAAAAGCAAACACCAACACCGGGTAGAGAAGACCCTTCCAGTATGGAAGACGAGAGAGATGGAGGAAGAGAGAGAGAGAGAGAGAGCCAACAGAGAGAGAGAGAGATAGAGAGAGAGACAAAGAGAGAGAGAGAGAGAGAGAGAGAGAGAGAGAGAGAGAAGAAAATAAGAAAAACGAGGAAAAAAGAACGAGAAAATCCACTGCATTTCTTTTCCTCAGTCCATCACAAAACCTTTCAGTCGAGACGACACCGCCGGGTTGGCTCGGAGATGATATCGGTGACCACCTCGCCCTTCGCTCCCAGCTCCACTGCCTTCAGCTCCGGCTGCCCCCGGCAAATGTTCCACAGCTGCCTCGGGCATTGGGGAAGCAGATCCAGGTGAGTCATTCTCCTCATTGACGACGTCACCCATTGTTTCGCCATCCTCAAACTCTGGCCCCACCTCACTTTGTTGTGCAGGGCACTGGTACTTTTTGAACTGGGACACGTTCCTGGTGACTGTCTCACGACCCCTCTGGGCAGTGACCATCGTGCCCTTTACTGCCTGGACCACCCAGGGCTCGGGTTCAAAAGGAAGGGAGAACTTCCCTCGGGGATGTCGGTTCTTCACCAGCACCAAATCACCGGCCACCAACGCGCTGCTTCTGGCATGGCGCCTCTGGGACATTCGGTCATTCTTGGCCCGCCTCTGTCGGAGGCGTTTGGACACTTGACGATATGCAGGCGAGGATGTTGTCACCTGAGGAAACACATCATTCAGCATCCGTTGGTTACACAAGGACCCAGGGCTGGCCATGGTGGTCGAGTGAGGTGTCAGTCGGTATTCTTTTACGAAGTTGTACAGGGCACACTCCATGTTCTGTTCTCGAGATATTGCTATCCGGAGTACTTTGTTCAGGGTGCGCATGAAACGCTCCGCTTCACCATTAGCCTGGGGCCACCGGGGCGTGATTTTCACATGTCGGACACCTCTTGACCTGAGGTATTCAGAGAACTCATGGCTGGCGAAAGTTGGACCATTGTCTGTGCGTAGCTCCTTGATTAACCCATGGCTGGCCATGATTTTCTCGAACCGAGGTATGGTGTGGCTTGCAGTAATGGAGTCCATTATCTCAACCTCGGGGTATTTTGAAAAATCGTCAATGACGACAAGCATGTGTCGGCCATCCGGTAGGCTCCCAAAATCTGCACTCACCCGGTTCCACGGGTGAGGAGGTATATCCTCCGTCAGGATTGGGGCAGGCGGATCAGCGGGCCCCGCCGCTTGGCAGAGCGCACAGGACCGGACTGTTCTCTCCACCACACTGTCCAAGTCCGGGAACCACACTTTGCTCCTCAGGCGTGATTTGGTCTTAACCACCCCTTGGTGCGCGTTGTGAGCAAGATCCACCACCCGCTGCTGTAGTGACCTGGGGATGACTAGGCGCGTGCCTCTCATCAGGCATCCCTCGGGGGACACAGCCAATTCGGACCGGACGTTGTGAAGAGCTTTCAACGCCACTTGTGCATCAACTGTACGGTGTGCCAGGTTCTCCAGCAGGGAATGCCACCTTCCAGATCCAACCGCTGAGATCACCATCTCCCAGCAATCATCTCGTTTGGTCGCCTCCAGGATGTCCTCTAGCCTGATGGGCAGAGGGCGAGAGCGTTCCACCACCAACCTGACGTACTCCTCCGTCTCTTGAGCTTCAGACTCCTCTTCTCGGGTAACCGGCCGGGCATGTCTGGACAGGAAGTCCGCTGGGTTTTGTGCCCCGGGGCGGTAGATGACGGTGAATTGGTACTCTTGCAGCTGCAGGATCCACTTTTCAATCCTTGGAGGTGGTTTCGACGACACGCCCATGAAGAGAGGAATCAGCGGTTTGTGGTCAGTGTGAACTGTGAAAGGCTGTCCATACAAGTAGAGGTGGAAATGGCGACACCCCCAGTGTATTGCAATCGCCTCTTTTTCGATGTGGGAGTACCTTTGTTCTGTTTCCGTTAGAGCCCGGCTCGCGTAGGCTATCGGGGCCCACTCACCGTCCAGTTGCTTCTGGGACAAAACGGCACCCAAACCAATGGGACTGGCATCCACCGATAGTTCAGACTCCCGGGCGGGGTCAAAATACGCTAAGGTGGTTTCAGCAGACAAGGCGTGTTTGGTGGCCTGAAAAGCATCCTCTTGAGCGGGACCCCATTCCCATGTGGCAGCGCTCTTTGTGAGGTCCCGGAGGGGTGCCGTTAGGTTCGTGAGATTCCGGATGAACCGACCACAGTAGGTGACCATGCCCAGGAAGCTCCTCACTCCGGTAACTGTGGTCGGGGCAGGGGCCGTCTGGATGTCACGGACTTTCGCGGGGTCGGGCGATACCCCCTGTTGTGAGAAGTGATATCCAAAGAACGCTATCTCCTTTTTTAGGAATTCGCACTTTTCACGATGTAGCGTCAGGCCACTGTCCTGGAGCCTCCGGAATACGCATCGTAGACGGGTCATGTGTTCCTCCAGAGTCGGTGCATGTACCAGGATGTCATCGCTGACGTTTATAACCCCACTGAGGCCAGCCAATACACTCCTGATGGTGTCCTGAAACACTTCTGCCGCGCTGGACACCCCAAAACTGAGGCGCTTGTAGCGGCGCAGTCCCACATGGGTGGAGAAGGTGGTTATGGCCCTTGACTCGGGATCCAGCAGGAGTTGATGGTAGCCGGCCCGGAGGTCCATCTTCGAGAACCAGTGCGATCCGCTGACCTCCGCAACGATGTCGTCTACCGTGGGTGTCAGATGGCGTTCCCGCTTGATGGCACGATTCGGCAAACGCATGTCCACACATATTCGGACTTCACCTGGTTGTTTCGGTTTTCAAGCTATCACAATGGGGGAGACCCATGGTGTCGGGCCTTCCACTCGCTCAATGATGTCAGCGGCCTCCAACTTTCTTAGTTCTTCCTCGACCTTCGGCCGCAGATGGAACGCTACTCTCCGGTGCTTGAGAGCAACCGGTTGCACTGATTGGTCTACGTGTAGCCGTACCAGGTGGTTCTTTAAACATCCGATTCCGTCAAACAGGTTTCGAAACTCGTCCACCAGTGACTCAACATCTTCCAGGTGCACAGCGAAGGCAAACACCACTAGTTGCAAATGTTCCGCCGTACGACAACCCAGCAGCATTCCCGCACCCTCCTTGGTGACGTACACTTTTGTGCGAACGGAGTGAGCCTCATGGGCGATGTCGGTGGTGAAAACGCCTAGTACCGTGAGCGGTGTGCCGGAGCCATAGGCAAACACCTGTATGGACGTGGGCTTTAGGACAGGCTGTTCCGGGAAGGATCTCAGCATGGACTGGGCCATTATGTTTATGGACGCGCCTGTGTCAATCAGCACCGGCGTCAGATGTCCAGCAATCCTGACGTGACACTTTGGGGCCCTACGCCTCGGACATCCATCCGGTTGCAGGGCGTGAATGACATGGACCGTGCCTTCGTCCTCATCGTCGTCCATATCATCTTCCTCAGCCTCCTGTAGAGGGGCCTCCACCGCATTGATCTGCCGACTTTGACGTTGACGTCCCGCCGAGCGGCATACTTTGGCCAGATGGTTTAGACGACGACACGCCGTACACCTTTTCCCCTGAGCAGGGCATTGACCTTGGTGCGGGTACGGTCCTCCACACATGTAGCAGGAACGAGACGAGGATGGTGGTTTGCTTTGCTCCGCTCTCTTTGAATTTGCTTTCTTCGAGGTCATCGCCACCACCGCGTTCACTGGCTCCGTCTTCACTTGACGTTGAAGGGCTGTCTCCATATGTGCGGCACGCACTTTGGACAACTCCTTAGACCGGCCCATGGTAAGCATGTCAGCCATGGAGATGCCGGGCGTTTCGAGGATCCTTTCCCTCAACTTGACGGACGAACAGCCCTGGATAAACTGGGCCCGCAGCTCGTCGTCTGTGTCCGGGAGGGTACAGGTGCTCGCCAGCTCCTTCAACCGAGCATAGAAGGTGTCAACCGATTCCTCCGGTAGTTGCCTAGCTTGACGTAGGAGGAAACGTTCGTAATCTGGATTTGCTAGGGGTTCAAAATGCGCGGTCAGAGCTGCCTTGAGCGTAGCGTAGGTGTAGGGAGGGCCCACTTCCACCACGGATTTGGCCAGCCGGTGAATGGCCGAACCACCCAGATGCAGTAGCATGGGCCGATGTCGTTCGGGCTTGAGGCCGACTGCGGCATAATAGTTCTCCAGGCGCTCCAGCCACTCTTTCCACTTAGCCACCTGGGCGGATGGCGGGCCGTCCACTATGAACGCCTCAATCGGGGGCACCGTCGTCATCCTCCCACCGGCTGGGCGAGATGTCCGATGCAGCAGGCGCCGGCGCGGGACAGAGTACGTGCTACAGGGGCGGATGCAGTCCCACAAGAACCAAAACCCCTCACCTCCGGCACAGGTAGTGGAGAAATCGCGGCCTCCAGGTACTCAGCAAACAGGCCTCAGGGTCCGGGCGGTCAGCTTGGGACGGCGCGCCCCACGTGGCGATCAGAGGCCGCAGGATCGGCCCCCCGTGGCCAGATGCAGCAGTCAGAAACACCCCGCCGTCTTCCAGCAGCCCAGAATGCACACCACCACCTCCACGACAGCCACACGTACTGAACCTGGCCAGGAATCAGCAGGCTGCAACAGGCGTCCGTCTCTCCGGCAAATCAGCACCACCGGGACCCGATGTTCTGCAAGGAAACAGCAGGCAGCAGGCCGGTCGAGGAGAGCTCCTTCACACGCGCTGTTCGCGCGGCGCCAGGCCTCTGCGCGTGCGCCGTCACCGTGACGACATCGGCCCCGATGCGGGCCGTGGAGGAAGAGCGGGAGCAGCGAGGCGGCAGACACAGGCCGCGGAGGCGCACGCACGTGCGAGAATCTGCGCTCCGGGAGGCAGCCACCACCAGAGCGGGTCAGGCAGCGCTTCGGCGCTCAGGAGCACACCCGGGCCCAGGAAGGAAGCAGGCAGCGAGGAAAAGCAGCCCGCGTGGGTCAGGAGGTCATCATCCCATCCTCGTCGCCAGTTGTTGTGTGCTCGGGGGCCCAGGGAATGCAGCCACTAAGGTAGGCAGGCAGCACGGTCTCCAGACTCGGGGAGAGGAAATAACACAGACCTACGCAGTGTGTGTGCTTCGGTGCACTGACCCGGATCATCCGGTCCAGCCCCCATTTATTTACCTGACCGCTTCCGGGTCACAGGCTAGACCACCCACTCCCTAGGCAGGGGGGTGTTCCCCTCAAACATAACAATTATACTTGCTAGTCCTTTATTTAGTTTCAGTTTATATTTCCTTGTTCATTTTATGTTCCACTTTCTGTATTTTGCTCGCTAGTTTCCGTTTATTTTTTCTTGTTCATTTTATGTTCCACTTTCTGTATTTTGCTCGCTAGTTTCCGTTTATTTTTTCTTGTTCATTTTATGTTTCACTTTCTGTATTTTGCTCGCTAGTTTCCGTTTATTTTTCCTTGTTCATTTTAGTTTCCCTTTCTGTGTTTTGCTCGCTTCTCTTCTAGCCAGCGTTGAAAATGCAGAAATAGACAAGGCTAAAATACTCTTGACATCATTTTGGTGAGTAGACTGTAGTATTAAGGAACATAGGCGTCTAGAAACGGGAACTGCTTAACACAGGAGGGAGATAGGGAGGGGGAGAGAGATACACTCACTCGTGAGAGAATATACAAGCTGCGTCGTCCAATGAGGGACGTGATGGGCGTGTTCGCGAGGCTGCTCTTATTTATAGCTAGCTCGCTGCCAATCCGATCCTACGCTGCGTGCAGCGCACAATTCAGGGCAACAACTGGACCGCGCATGTGAGTTCCGCCATGTGTTCAGTTGTTATGCGACCCGGAAGTGCTGAAATTCTGGACATATGACATTCATTGAAAGACCAAGTATGTCGAGCGGGCATTAGGTTTTATTCACACATGGCCCGTGTAAGTAGCGGGCAAGTGGTCACCTTAATGCTGGGTCTCAGGATTTTGCCCCGGACTTTAAGAAGCTGTTCCCTCCGTAACTCTAGGAGACATATGAGTGGAGCACTGAAGCTGAGTGTCCGTCAGGCTCTAGCTACCCAGGCAGGTCATGGAGAACCGCAGCAGGAGGTTCTTGTGCAGGTGAGTCGTTTCTCATGTCCACTGCTCTGGCGTGTGTATTTACACATCACCCGTAATAATAGGTGCATACAAAAATGTGTTAAATATGTGCAGTTTGATTCTCCTTTTTGTAGGGGCACCTGAGTTATCAAATTGAATGGCATATGTGTACAATGTCCCCTTGTCAATATGACACTGCACCTGGGTTATATATTGAATGGACATATGTGTATATTGTCCCCTTGTAACGTATGACACTTTCAGCCAGTCCAGCACGTTGCATTTTGGGACTAGAAGTTTGACACCACTCATGCACCCTAGAGGCAGTAGTGCTGGAACAATTATCAGAGTGAGTTGTGCTGCCATCAATGCTACATCACTGAAGCCATAGGGATTGTGAGAAATCAAGGTATAGCAAATGCGTCACGTCCATTCAGCAGCAAAGTGGTAAAGATGTAGGGGCAGATTTACAAGCCCCTTGCGCCACTTTTGCGTCATTTTTAACATGGGAAAAGTGACACAACAGTGGCGCAAGGGGCTTGTAAATCTGCCCCGTAGTATGTAACCAGTGGCGCATGTTGGAGCACACTATCACAAATATATTGCTAAACCATGGTGTGGTAGTACACTGTAATTTACAGACCACATTTTCCCTTGAAATGGCCACAACATTCTCACAGACATGCAGTTTTACTGATTAAAACGATATAGCATACAAACTGTAATGTGTGGAAATCGAGATTCAGCAAATATTTATCATTTACACATCACCAAGTAAAGTGTCTTGATTTGTTTGATGCTATTAAAATCTTTGTTTTCAAAATTACAAGAAAAATATACTTCATTTGTGCTTCTCAAACTGCTCATGTATTTTGAAATATTTGTACAGTTAATTTAGAGGAATTTAAATGTTCTAAGTTAGAAAAAAATGTCACCCTACAGCCTTTTCTTTACAACTCCCAGTACCCCACCAACATTGTCTAATAATTCACTTTAGAAAATCTTTTAAGTTTGCCGTCGCAGAATGAAAAGCAAACACTAATCTCCATATTAAAAGAATAACCAGAATTTGTCAGAAAACATAGCATGACATTTGACCTCTGTTTTTGAACGCACAGCAAATGTGGCACAATAAAAAGTAAATTTAAAGTCATCTTCATTGCTCATTCACCCTTGGAGATCAAGCACGGTCATTTTGGGAGTTGTGCAGCACCCCCTCCAGACGCTTACTTGCAGCACGTAGGCCTATAGTGACTAGTTGTAGTCTGACTCTGAAAAGATAGTACTAACTGAAGGCGACGTACGTTAAAGTGAGCGTCTTTGCAGTACAGGTTGTACATTCTAGAAGGTGGAATTTGCAAAGTACATACTTGGAATTACTTTTTCACCCAATGGGGGCATTATGGCACTCATAACACGTTTATTGTTATCGAATTCAATGATGCTCATTTTATTGACACCGGGAGGATAAAAGAGTAAGTGGATCTGCCAGAATTGGAGCCAGAGACTGAAACAGATATCTGTAGTGATGCATTATTTTACTGACCCGTTGGACCCAGCTAAATCTATATATTTTTTTATTTATGAGCAGGCCTCCTGTGTTTGACAAATTGCTGCTAAATGTGATATTAACACAAATTCAGGGAATTTCCCTGTCAAATCCTTAAGTATGCAACCAACCCCTGCTGGCCTATCTCTGGGGTCTTGCAATGCTTTCATTTTCACATCTTATGTTCCTGTATGGTGAAGGAGTGCTTGCCTATCCACAGAGTGGCTGATAGCCATACCTTTCAGTTCTCCTTCAGTTGGAGGGTGTCACCTGCCTTTGAATCATTTATATCCAGCTAAAATAACTAATTCTTGCTATAGACGGAATAGGGGTCATCCACCGCAAATACCTGACGTCACCCTTCTTCTAAACTCATTAGGATGCAATATATAAGCATGTTTTGAGGCTCACCATTAAACCTGAAAAATGCTGCTTGGCCGTATAG
Organism: Triturus cristatus; assembly: GCF_964204655.1. Classification (NCBI taxonomy): domain Eukaryota; kingdom Metazoa; phylum Chordata; class Amphibia; order Caudata; family Salamandridae; genus Triturus; species Triturus cristatus. The sequence continues at coordinate 1,450,685,095 of NC_140591.1, forward strand.
TCTGACTTTAGACTTCCCTCTACTCCTCTCCACTAAGTCTAAGCTTCAGGCTGTGTCGAGCACAATGTGCAAGGGGTTTCAGATAGTGAATAGGAATGTCAAATGGGTGGTTGACAGCCAATTCATAGGTTTTTATTTGAACTCCAGAACTTATAATATTACTTTGACGTTCTCATTACCGCCATGTCGTTCTTCTTTGCCTCAATCTTTAAGAAACGAGGTCCGCCCGCCGACTGACAAGCACATAACAATAATAACATTTGACAAATAAGCACATCATTACTTGCCTGCTGCACTTCCTGTTTCTAAGGTGCTGAGATTTGCAGGCATTGCCATTGACTGTTAGGCTGTGCCAGTCTCTTTGTTTTTTTCCCCTCTCGTTTTAGGTTCCTGTTACTACTGTTGCTTTCACTCTGTGCAGTCATTTGGGCAACTACTGATATTATTTGACCTCTGGCTGCCGTTTAAGCTCTTTAAAGCCATCTCACTGTGTAGCTGCCAGGTTTTATTGCACACCTATTTCCTCAAGCCCCCTTCACTTTGGTTCCATTGTGGTTTTCGAGTGTACGGTGCCCAGCCCTTCATTTGTTGATATGTAGACTGTTTCCTGGCCAGTGTAAAGACCTAAGGTAGTGGAGAGGGGTGTTTGTGTCATATTAAATGGATGCTCTTTGTGGTTGGGGTAACAGATTGGTGTTTTATTCTTTTTCACTGCATGATTGTTATGTTTACTCCATCATTATTGTGAAATACTTTTTCTCCATGAGGTGTTCGTCAACAAAATGAGGCTTGCTGGTTTAGTTCGCAGGAGTGTTGTAAACCAAATGCTGTTTCCTAGTCAATGATGGGCTCTTCTTCTTCGAACACTCCTGATGAGAGGAAGTCCCACTATCATAGAAGAAAGTCTAAGAAGCTCCACAGGGAGCCTTCTTCTTGTGCTTTTTCCCTACAGCCCCTTTTTAGTTCTTGCTTAAAAGATTGCACGTATGCACTGGCTCTTGCAAGACATTTTGTTTACTAAAAGGGGCTTGGAGCCTACCCACTGCTTACCATTTGTTGGCTTCATTGTCACTCTTATTCGCTGCCTACTAATTGGCCAGAGCATGCCGATGTCACTTCCTCTTCTTTTGTTTCTCCCTTCTGTGAAGCATGGACCAAGTACTGATTGCTTCAGTTTTATTAGTGTCCTTCCACTGCTCATGCTGTGATTGAGGTACTATTTATTTTATTTTCTTCTTCCTCTGTCGTAGTTGTTGTTCCCCACTGCTGTTTGTGTTGCTTTTTCTCTCCCACTTCCCATGCTCCCTTTGTTTGTGTTGCTCGTTCCCTCCCCTTGTCTGTGTTGGCCCACCACCTGCCCCTTTGGTCATTGCTGTTGCTTGTTCCCTCTCACACTCTTGTTGTCCATGTTGCTTGCATTTATGGAGGATGTTTATTTGCATGTTTCAAAAGTTCTTCCTCATCACATATCCATCAGATTTTCAGTCCACTCAAGCCACTGCCAGTTTCAGGTTTCACCTTTTGGCTTGAAATCTGCCCCAAATGTATTTTCCAAGGTTCTGGTTCCCTCTTGTATAAAGAGTACAGAGAGGAATCTTCTCCAAACTTATCTGGATGATTGCATGATCCATGCTTCATCTATGAAGTTTGTTCAGTCTTACACAACTTTAGTGCATTCTTTGCTTCAGGGATCTGGTGCATATCAATCAGAAGTAGCCTCACCTGACACCGTCTCAAGTCTGGATAGCATACACCAGCTTGGGAGTATGTCTCCCTCCGGACAGGGCACTCAGTTTGAGGTGTTGACCCACATATCTTTTTGGAAGGACAAAATCTCTGCTTATGTGTGGTTGAGGTTAGAAGTTGGCGGTATATGTCTTTGTGGTTCCCTAGGCAATCTGAAGCCTTGTCCAGTTTGTATCCCATCGGTGGAACCCGCTATCCAAGCATTATGGTGCTGATTCCTATCACAGTGGGTATTTGTGTTGGTCTTTAGTCGGGATTGAATGAATCTCATCTGCCAACGGGTGTGTCCCCTTCTATTCTTAACCACTCATTCTATTGGGAAGCAAAATTCAATATTTTGAATTGCGCAGACGGGGGTCCATGCTCTTACACATGCTGCATTTATTTGTTGGTTTCAAAATAAAGGAATCAGACTATCAAAGAATCAGAGAGTGGGATGTTATACAGCATAAACCAACGCAAAGTCTTTGCGGGCATTACACTGACACCTTAAGGGGCCCCCAAAAATAAGAATATTAGTGAAGGATACACCTATTTAGAGATCTGCCAGTTGGGCAGGAGGGGCACTGTGATAAATAGGTCCTAACAGTAAGGTGTGAAAATGTCACAATTGGGTGATATTTTAAGTGTATGAGGGTCTAAAGTACCCAACAACATGTATTTGGTGGATTGATTGGATTGATTTTCTTTCTATTTTTAATCAGAAGTATGTGGAATAAGGTGGGGTTGACCTGTGATTCCCTCGAAATAACACTTTCATCTATTTGAAAAGAAATATTGTATGAGCTGTAATGAATTTCATGTGAGATGTGAATTCGAATCAATTTGTAATGCTTTTAGCCTGTATTTTATATATAAGGTGATTGGAAACTATTTTTTAGAAAGTTTTGAATTATATTGTATTGAAAATACATATTAAATGTTCGTAAAAAAATTACAGAATTCTTATCTGTATGCAAGTATAAGATGTGGTTCAAGAAATTAATTTATGCCAGATTGCAAGGCTTTTAGAGGTCGACGGGGAATTATATTTATGGATAGAATCTGGCAAGTAGTCCAGTTTTTTGCTCCTCCACTCCAGGATCAAGCACTTCTACCCCAGGATCAAGCATTTCCAACCCGAACAGGCAATCAAGTGTCCACATGTTATATTAACTGGTTTGGGGGAGAAAAAAACTTGGAGCTCCTGGGCACTTTCTGCTGTCATGGGTAAACCCCCCCCCCTTAATTTGATCAGTGTCTTGCATTCTAGAGGTGAAGAACATTCAAGCAAATGCTTTCAGCACAGTGTTCTTGTCCAAGGACTTCCTGCTTCATCCTCAGATATGCAAAACACTGGTAAAATAGGGAGGTCTTCTGTAGATGGACCTCTTTGCGTCCAACAGACCTCCTAACTTTATATTTCACTCCACAGGCAGGTCAAATGGCACTTAGCACACTGCCCTGTCTAGTATAGAAGTGTGGGTTTTACATCTTCCCTCCTTTTCCTCTACTCTTCTTTTGAAAGGGGTCTCAGTAATTATTTGGATTTACCCTTTAGTCTGTGTGTAGGATGTGGTTTCCATTGTCCAACAATTGGCTGTACCAGTGCGGCATCTTCCTCTGTTTTGGTCTCCTCTGAGACCGCCTCTGCTGCCATCAGATAGCCAGACTGCATAGAAGCTAAAAGGTTTCCAGATTTCCTAGAAACCTAATCTAGACCCCGACAACCCAGCAAATTATCGCCCTATCTCTAGGTTGCCCTTTCCAGCAAAGAGAGTGGAAAAACGTATCAATTTACAACTGACTCAGTTCATTCGTGGCAATCAATTATTGGACCCCGCCCAATTCGGTTTTAGGGCCGAACATAGCACAGAAACGGCCTTAATAAAAACTACTGATGAACTGAAAATCATTCTCGATAAAGGAGGTTCTGCAGCTTTTGTCCTCCTCGACTTGTCAGCGGCGTTCGACACAGTCGATCATGCTACTCTTGCTGATTGCCTTAAACTGGGCATCACCGACAAAGCTCTTGACTTATTTCAGTCTTTTTTAACTGACAGGGAGCCGTTGGTTATGATGGAGAATTTTACATCCAAGTCTTTCTCCCTTCCCTTCGAAGTCCCTCAGGGATCTTCCCTGAGTCCCCTACTTTTTGATATCTAAGTGGTCGAACTCTCCTCCCTGATCAGTTCCTTTGGGTTCTTCCCACTTCATATGCGGACGACACGCAGATTGTCGTGTCAGCCTCCAATAATGTGGAAGCTACCATTTTCCAATTTTACGACTGTACTAGAGCTGTCAGCAACTGGATGGGTAAGCATTGCCTTGGACTGAACTCGGAAAAAAACGTGGCATTCTTTTTGGCAACAAACCTCATTTTTGGAACCCAGCGTGCTGGCCTAAGGAGTTACAAACTCCCCCCATCCTGGTCCAGAAAGCGAAAATTCTGGATGTAACCATTTATGGCAAACTGAACTTTAACAAGCATATCTGTTCCGTCGTCTTCTCCAGCTTCAATATGCTGAGAATTATCAAGAAGATTCTCCCTTTCATCCTTCTGACCTCCAGAAAAGCAGTAATTTCTTTACTAATTCCTTCAAAATTGGACTACTGTAACAGACTGTATGTCAAACTCCAGAAACAGTGCAGAAGGAAATTACAGAGCATTCAAAACGCGGCAGCAAGACTTATTCTTGATCTGCCCAAGTTCCATCCTGTCTCAGTATCTATCAAGAAGCTCCATTGGATCTCAGACAACCGTATCAAGTTCAAAGCACTGTGCCTTGCCTACAAGGCCTTAAATGACTCAGGCTCCAGCTATCTGAGACATTCCTTCTCCTTGTATACCCCCAATCGAGATTTACGATCTAAAAATAAGTTGATGATCTCTCGCCTCAAATTTAAGATACTTAAATGGGGGAGGGGGGGGGTGCAGTTGCTTCTCTTCCGAAACCCCGGCACTCTGGAACACTCTGCCTATACATATCAAAGCGGCTCCCACACTATGGAGTTTTAGGAAACTGTTAAAAACCTGGCTTTTTAATGCCTATCCTTTTTCCTGTTACTGCCTCACTGCAATGCCCAACCTAGCACCAAGACACCCACAGGGATTTGTGTGCTTTAGAAGTTTTACAACCTAACTTCTAACCAAACATTTCCAGATGCTTGTTCCTTAATTAGTAGCCTAGACATTGAGAGGCTTTATGTAAATTGTGAAGGACCCATTCATTTGCTTCATTGTTTTGTGCCCCTTTCGCATTCCTTGATCATTTTAGAATAATAGTTTTGAACAGGGTTTAGCAGTTTCCTTCTCAAGTGCAAAATTTGCTGCTTTTAAGGTGTTTAAGGAATCCTGTGCAGTGTGGAGTAAGCAAATGGCTTTGCATTGTAGTGTCTTTTTAGTATTGAATTATCTAAACCTAGAATTCACCAAGTGTTTCTCTCCTGGGATCTGCCGCTTGTCCTTAGGACATCTGTTTTTTGGGCCACTAGAATCGGTGAGGTTGACATTTTTGACCTTCTAAGGTGGCATTCCTGGTAGCTATGGCAGAAATTACCCTTCACGGTAGGCTCACCAAGAGTTGATCAAAGTTTCTATTTATGCTTTAGAATTTAAAAATAGATAGTGGAACTGTATTTCCTGAGCTAGAGGATGTAGTCTGAGACAATGAAGTAATGTAATGAGACATTTGTAAAGCGTGACCGTCACTCCGGGGAGCATCCTGGCGCTGATAGGGTTACTAGATAGGAACTAAGGATAGCTGAGGGCGAGAAAAATGTTAAATGAATGTTTTGCACAGTTTATCTGAGGCTGAGAAAATTCAAGTTTTCAGGGCCTTCCTAAGAAGAGTTTCAGATTGGATGTGACGGAGATGGTTGGGAAGTTGGTTCCACGCTTTGGAGCCAAGCACCCCAAGCGATTTCCCTCCTTTTGAGGCATATCTGAATGCAGGGGGTTTTAACAGATTAGCGTTGGATGATCTGAGGTTCCGGGTAGGCATATAGCGCATGAATCTGGTCCTAAGATATTGAGGTCCTGAGGAGTGGAATATTCCGAAGTGTGGAAAGCTAGAGATAGGGGTGTCTCAATTATTCATTTATAAATGGATATGAATACGCGCTACTACCTTGTTTATTTTGTTATCGTAGTTATTGATCTTTCTGAACTTTTTATGCGTGCTCCTGGGACGGCGTTTTCATTCAAAGCGTCGTCGATACAATTGGTTGCTGCACCTCATTCATAGATGTGTCCCCCTGGGCACAGCGTTAATCAAATCGAAGTTTTGAAATATTTGAGGCGACTCGTGGTTGATTGGATTTCGATTCATGTATTTATTCATACATTGTGAATTTCCGCAATACATGATTAATCTTTGTTATTGTATATTGTGGACTTTCTTATCCAATGCATTTCGGGTATAAATACCCTTCGTCAGGGATTAGTCCTATGGTAAGAATGTAAGTATCATGAACAACTGTGCACAATGGTATTCTATTGGTTCTTTCGCATTAAACAAGTATGCGTTGGTAATCAGATTTAGACAAAAGCATAAACATAACATTGTCTATCAGTTACATTGAGGGTTACATGTGAAGTGGAAACTGAAGCGTACCATTGAAGTCGTCAACTTCAGCTTAGATTTAAATGGAACGCATATTGGTGCTTGGTGTTGTTAGTATTTTATGCAAATTGTACTGAAAAGAGTGCACCGGTTAAGAAGCATGGTGCGCGGTGAAAAAATATATCGTGCCGATATGGTTTTCTCAACGTGTATAATTCAATTAGGTGAACGGTGTTTTGTAACAACGAGTGTGTGCCGGTTAAAATTTTTTGGGGGTTTAGTGCTGTGTGATTTAAAAATGAAAAGGTGAAGTGTTTCAGTCCGTAATAAATGCGGCAAGATATAAACGACGATTAATGTGAGCGACAGTTAAAATCGTTTCATACTGAATTGTCACTCATTATGTTATAAAGTGAGATAGGTGACGGCGGATATAATGCCGGGAGGTTTATCGCGCTGTGCCGTTTAAAAGCGGAGGAGTGTTAAAGTTAATGCCCGTGCGATGTGCAAAGGTGAATGGGGATAGGGTTCATACCATTACATACCTTGTGTAGATTAATCCATTGGGTGCTTCGTTTTTGGGAATGTTAGTTGCCGGTATGTGCGATTAGGTTCAGTGGCCATCTTATGTTGTGAATCGTTTGTGTAGGTGACATGGTTAAAGGACTAAGATGTGATGACTTTGGGGGCCATCTTGGAGTGTGTTTGTGGAACGCTGTGAGATTTGAGTATGGTGTTTGAATGAGAATATTAATAAATAAGAGGAAAAAGAGGGGAAAAAAAGAAAAAAAAAGAGAAACAAAATTTATAATTAATAATGAAATTAATAAGGATAAAATTGAAATAACAAATGAGAAAAATATACAACCAGTTCAAAGATAACAGGCAAATTCAATGCGTTCGTTTATCCCATGTGGGTGTACGCTGTCCAGTTTTTTGATCCAGAAACTTTCTCGCTGTAATAACAAAAAATTCTTGTTGCGTCCTTCTGTTTTTTTGTACCACTTCGAGGATCAGGAATCTGAGTTGGCAAATGTTGTGTTGATTTTAGTGAAAGTGTTGAGCCACTGTTGATTTTAGTTGTTTAGTGCGAATGTTAGATTTATATTCATTGATTTTTATCTTGATCTTTCTTTCTGTTTTTCCAACATAAATCTTGCCACAAGGGCATTTTAACAGGTACACTGCGTTGGTGGTATCGCAGGTGGCTGTAACCTTAAGTTTTATTGTGTTTCCTTTTCTTGGGTGCGTTATGGTTGTGCCTGGTATGATGTTATTGCAGTTGTGGCATGCCATCGTTCCTTAGTAGGTGTTTGTGTCAGCTTTATAGGTTTGTTTGAGTGTTTCTCCCAAGTTTTTATTCCTAGTATATGCGAAGGTGGGTAATTCTTTGAATACGTTTTTGAAATCGGGTTCCATAGTGAGCATTGGCCAATGGCGTTTAATTATACGTTTCATGTCTTGGCTGACTGTAGAGAATTTAGACACCATCACTAAGGAGTTTGTTTTTTCTTGTATTGGTTTAGATAATAGGTCATTCCTGTTTGTCGATTGGCATCTATTAAGTGCTTCATCTAATAGTTTCGGTGGGTAACCTCTTTGTAAAAAACGTTCTATGGTTTCTTGCAAGTGTAAGTTGATTGTTTGTGGATTAGATACTATACGTTTTACTCGTAACATTTGTGAGTAAGGTAAGTGCTGTTTCAGCGGCTCTTGATGGAAACTGGCATAATGCAGCGTGTTGTTTCGATCGGTTGGTTTCCTGTATAAGTCTGTTTCGAATTTGCGATTGATAGGAGATACTTGAACATCCAAGAAGTTAATATGTTCACTTTGTATGTCATGTGTGAATTGTATTCGTTCGTTGATTTGGTTGAGATTTTGAAGTGCTTCAGTTAGTGTAGGTAGTTTTCCATTCCATACAACGAATATATCATCGATATAGCGTAAAAATAGTTTACTGTGTTTCTTCCATGAATCTTTCATGAGTATATGTTCTTGTTCGAATTTGTCCATGAACAGATTAGCGTATGCTGGTGCGGCGCAATTGCCTATGGAAGTTCCGGTGGTTTGTATATACCATTCATTTTTCCATTTGAAATCGCTATGAAACAATGTGAATTGTAGAAGCTCCATTAAAAAGACTTGGGTGTCCAAATTTAGATCTGAGTGTAATAATGCTTGTTCAATTGCTTCTATCCCTAAGTTGTGTGGTATTGACGTGTATAGAGATTTCCGCTTTTTGGCAAGTGATATTCGGGTTGTTAGCTATGCTGTATTTCTGTAGATCGTGTTTGACTAGGTTTTCAAAAGTGTCCAATGTTTTATGGCTGATGGGTGCCATATATGTACTTGGTGTAGATAATCCCTTGAGTCACTTGCCAAAAAACGCATAAGGGAGGAGCATTGGTTATCCTCAATACAACAAATTATGAAGCGGCAGTAACCAGTCATTTAGCGGATGAAACAACATACATAAAAATGGACATCAACCCGACGGATACCTATCACAACATACTGAAAAACCTCATCAACCAAGCCCATGACAAAGGAATCATCAACAACAGAACCAAAAAATTCCTAATCCAAGAATTTCCGAGGAGTCCTACCATCTACATGGTACCAAAAATACATCAAGATCCATCAAACCCACCATTCAGACAAATCGTATCTACGAAAGGAAGCATACATGAACCCATTGGACAATTCATCGACCGATATCTCCAACCCATGGTCCTCAAAATGAAAACATACGTAAAAGAGACCACAGACTTCCTCAAAAAATAAAAAATAAATTGTAATAGGTCCAGAAGAAACCATTTTAATGTGCACCATCGACGTGAATTCTCTATACACGTCAATACCACACAACTTGGGGATAGAAGCAATCGAACAAGCATTATTACACTCCAATCTAAAATTGGACACCCAAGTCTTTTTAATGGAGCTTCTACAATTCACATTGTTTCATAGCTATTTCAAATGGAAAAATGAATGGTATATACAAACCACCGGAACTTCCGTTGTATGGAATGGACAACTACCTACACTAACTGAAGCACTTCAAAATCTCAACCAAATCAACGAACGAATACAATTCACACATGACATACAAAGTGAACATATTAACTTCTTGGATGTTCAAGTATCTCTTATCAATCGCAAATTCGAAACAGACTTATACAGGAAACCAACCGATCGAAACAACACGCTGCATTATGCCAGTTTCCATCAAGAGCCGCTGAAACAGCACTTACCTTACTCACAAATGTTACGAGTAAAACGTATAGTATCTAATCCACAAACAACCAACATACGCTTGCAAGAAACCATAGAACGTTTTCTACAAAGAGGTTACCCACCGTAACTATTAGATGAAGCACTTAATAGATGCCAATCAAACAACAGGAATGACCTATTATCTAAACCAACACAAGAAAAAATAAACTCCTTAGTGATGGTGTCTAAATTCTCTACAGTCAGCCAAGACATGAAACGTATAATTAAACGCCATTGGCCAATGCTCACTATGGAACCTGATTTCAAAAATGTATTCAAAGAATTACCCACCTTTGCATATACTAGGAATAAAAACTTGGGAGAAACACTCAAACAAACCTATAAAGCTGACACAAACACCTACAAAGGAACGATGGCATACCACAACTGCAATAACCTCATACCAGGCACAACCATAACGCACCCAAGATAAGGAAACACAATAAAACTTAAGGTTACAGCCACCTGCGATACCACCAACACAGTGTACCTGTTAAAATGCCCTTGTGGCAAGATTTATGTTGGAAAAACAGAAAGAAAGATTAAGATAAGAATCAATGAACATAAATCTAACATTCGCACTAAACAACTCAAATCAACAGTGGCTCAACATTTTCACGTAAATCAACACAACATTTTGCCAACTCCGATTACTGATCCTCGAAGTGGTACAAAAAAAAAGGACGTGACAACAAAAAATTCTTATTACAGTGAGAATTTCTGGATCAAAAAACTGGACAGCGTACGCCCACATGGGATAAATGAACGCATTGAATTTGCCTGTTATCTTTGAAATGGCTGTATATTTTTCTCATTTATTATTTCAATTTTATCCTTATTAATTTAATTAATTTCATTATTAATTTCAATTTCTTTTCTCTTTTTTCTTTTTTTTCTTTTTTCCCCCTCTTTTTCCTCTTATTTATTAATATTCTCATTCAAACACCATACTCAAATCTCACAGCGTTCCACAAACACACTCCAAGATGGCCCCCAAAGTCATCACATCTTAGTCTTTTTACCATGTCACCTACACAAACGATTCACAACATAAGATGGCCACTGAACCTAATCGCACATACCGGCAACTAACATTCCCAAAAACGGAGCACCCAATGGATTATTCTACACAAGGTATGTAATGGTATGAACCCTATCCCCGTTCACCTTGGCACATCGCACGGGCATTAACTTTAACACTCCTCCGCTTTTAAACGGCACAGCGCGATAAACCTCCCGGCATTATATCCGCCGTCACCTATCTCACTTTATAACATAATGAGTGACCATTCAGTATGAAACGATTTTAACTGTCGCTCACATTAATCGTCGTTTATATCTTCCCACATTTATTACGGACTGAAACACGTCACCTTTTCATTTTTAAATCACACAGCGCTAAACAATTATTTTTTTTTTAACCGGCACACACTCGTTGTTACAAAACACCGTTCACATAATTGAATTATACACGTTGATAAAACCATATCGGTACGATATATTTTTTCACCGCGCACCATGCTTCTTAACCGGTGCACACTTTTCAGTACAATTTGCATAAAATACTAACACCAAGCACCAATATGTGTTCCATTTAAATCTAAGTTGAAGTTGACGACTTCAATGGTACGCTTCAGTTTCCACTTCACATGTAACCCTCAATGTAACTGATAGACAATGTTATGTTTATGCTTTTGTCTAAATCTGATTACCAACGCATACTTGTTTAATACGAAAGAACCAATAGAATACCATTGTGCACAGTTGTTCATGATACTTACATTCTTACCATAGGACTAATCCCTGACGAAGGGTATATTTATACCCGAAATGCATTGGATAAAAAGTCCACAAAATACAATAACAAAGATTAATCATTTATTGCGGAAATTCACAATGTATGAATAAATACATGAATCGAAATCCAATCAACCACGAGTCGCCTCAAATATTTCAAAACTTCGATTTGATTAACGCTGTGCCCAGGGGGACAAATCTATGAACGAAGTGCAGCAATCAATTATTCATTTGTCACTTGCTAGCCGTGGTCTGATACAGATCCCTTCCAGAACAGTGTCATTTATGTTTATACCGGGGAAATAGAAGCAAGTCATCAGATTCTGTTGTTAAAGAGAGGGGCTCTTCTTAGCAGGTTCTGGCCTCCTTGTTTCTTTACTGAGTGTTGCTACAAAAGGCAGAAGACAGCCAAGTGCAGAGTCTCCACACTTCATTGCGCTTCTGTTTTGGGTGCTTTAATTGGAGTACGCGCTGTCAAAACCTGCTATGAAAACCACCATCTTTGACAAAGAATGTGTCTGCTCCGCAGGAGGAAAGATGAACTATGAAAAGGAACTGCCCCAGACTGGTTCCTGGATCTTGACCGTGAGATAAACCTCTCCTGTCTGGAAAATGTGTATAAACGTGGGGCCCAAACTATCCCACTTGGATGAAGTTCTTCACTGACAATCTGAGGGAGTGCTCCACACAGAACTTGAAGGACAGCTGAAATCTATGGATAATATATTAGTTAGCAGATATCCCAGAAATGTGGGGGCATGACCCGAAATATGTACATATTGCTGCAAAGCTGTGGATCTGTCTGTGCCCTGGCTGCTAAGAGAGGAGAAGGAGCCCATGAATCTGCAGGAAGAGACTGCACTAGGAGGAAAAACACAGCCGTTCTGCCCAGTGTCTTTGGCTACCTAGAAGAAGCCGACTGATCTGGGAAGTGTAACCGGTGCCGATCTGAGTCTGGAAATGGTCACTCATTCCAGATCCCAGTGTAAGTTAGCCAGCAAGATCATGACCTGTTTGTCTAACAGAAGCTGGAGAACTGCTGCTAACTGCCTGTGTGTTCCAAAAGCGTCCAATCCACCTGTAACTTGAGTTGCAGGAATTTCAACATTGACTGTCTCCATCAAAATGACAGATGCTGGAAGAAGGATCAAAATCTTGGATTCTAAGGTGGGGACCCTCCAGACAAAATGCAGAGACTTACAAAATAGGGCAAGAAGGGACAATATTAGGATTCAGAATGCAATAGAGAACGTGGAGAGCTCAGACATCCAGGCTTACATCCAATCGCTGTTCAGCTATCTGTTTAAACTCAAAGAAGCTGACTTGTTGGAGTGGATAGGGCCCACAGACTGGGTCTGAAGAAGAGAGGGATGCCAATCGCCTTAGAAGCATAGTGGTGAAACGTTTACTCTATCCTCAGAAAGCAGAGATCTTGCATAACTTGAGGGAGGCAGCTGTCCCACCTTCTGTTTGCTGACGAGAAATGTATCCTTTACAGGATTTAACTCGATACACCATGGAGAAATACAAAGCCCTCCAGCCACTCATAGAGGTGGATAAACAGGAACCTTGATTTAGATGGACTTTGTCATGTGGGGAAAAGTTTCAAATAGGTGCAGCTTATTGTGTTAACATTGTTCAGAAGGGTTTTCAAGCACTTGGGGTGTCGTGGAATAATGGTGAGAGCGCAAACTGTGATGCCTGACCTGCAGAGGGCTGTATTCCTGCTAAAGAGCCAAGGCAAAAATGCATAACATGATGTTGCACCAGAGACTGAGAGAAATGGAGCTACAGAACCATAGACCCCATACGATAGGAGTAACCCCATGATGGTGAGCAAAAGTGGAAGCTGCCTCTTTAACTGTAGTAGATGGACTTAGGGAGAAGAAATGATGTTTGAGGACCCAGGTTAAGCTCGGGAAGGGAGAACGAGTAATCCACAAATGACGACTCTGATAGTCAAGCCTGATAGAGGGCTAATTACTATTTTTCAAGAACCGCTGAAAGGATTTTTAGATAACCGATGAGAAGTGGCACTCCTCTTACTCAAGAGGAATTTTTACCCGGGCTGGAAATGAAGCCAAGTTCACTGCTGAAAGTAGGTAAAGGTTAGGGAATGATGAGAGGGTCAATAATTTTTGACACAATAGGAAGACGGCCTAGGTTTGCTCCACCCTGCTGAAGAAGATGCTAGCATAGTGTGGATCCCATTACTATAAACCTCTATACAAGATGATGAAGAGAATGTGAATCCGAGCATCTATTTTTTGGATAATGGGATGTTTCCTAAACTGTCTCCACTAGAACTAAAAGAGCTGACAGTCCTGATGGAGAAGGAGAAAATTTGCAAATCTGTTAGATACCCAAAGTCACACAAAACGCAGGTTCCTGGTGAGTTTAGTGGGCATTTTTCTAAGGTATTTGTGCCCAGATTGACATGCATTATCCAAAACTGTCCAGGGACTCCCACAATGGAAGATGTGAACATTGTCTGTACCAGAACCTGGAATTTATCACAAGAAGTGCTCAGCTTATAGGTACAATATGCTTCTTAACATAGATGTCAAGATCTACATGAAAGTCCTGACGAACCGACTATCCGGACTCCTCCAGTCTCTCATACACGCAGATGAGCGTGCTGTCGTACTAGGAAAAAATTGCTTTCAACAGCCATTTCCAAAAGAGCCAACTGTTGGCGCTGTTAATGCTGAACGCAGCAAAGGTTTTTGAGATGGTGAGTTGGCCCCGTTTGACGGTTATTATATGGTTTAGCTTGAGAATTATATTTGTTAATATTGCCCAGGCAAACTACCAGAACCCGGAGAGTGGAGTAGTGTTGGACAGGGGGATTGAGATCCTTTGATTTAGGAAAAGGTACGTGGCAAGGGTTCCCTTTGTTCCCTTTACTTTTTGTAATGGTGATTAAACCCCTAGCCGTGCACCCAAACTGAGGAAAAGAGGGTTTTTGATGTTGGAGCTGAAGAACACAAAATATCTATTTGCTGATGCTGTTTTGATCTGGTTAAGGGAACCACACTGCTGATGAAGATGCTTGCATAGTGTGGATCTTATTAACATCACAGGAGACAATATCCTAGATTTAAAAAGCAGGAGAGCTTTTACGATGTCAGCGAAAGAAATCCAATAACTGGGAATCAATTGAACTCATCGCTAAGTCTGTGTGTTGAAAACATAATCTCTATCTCACAATATTAACAATCATTGGCATAGCCAATAGGTCTCGCTTTTGGGACCTTATAAGTAATTAGTTATGCAGAAGAATATCCTTGGTGCAACAGCACCAACTGTTGCATGGTTAAACACTTACAAGTGTTCACTTATAACACAGGAAGGAGAATAATGCTGGGGAAGGCGGAGGTGGTTTGTGGGGGTGAGTCGGATGCTCAGCGCGGAGCGGCATAATGGTGCTCCACCCCCGGTTTCGCCCGGATGCCACCTTGCATTCGATTACGACAAATGCATTCGTAAACGGTGATTGGAACAGACGTGGTGTCTTGCTGAACAATGGTGCGGCTGAGCGCAATACACAAATAGCGTCCTCATTCCATTAGCGGTTGGTAGCGGCTTTTGCAAGATTTGGTATTACCAATGAATAATGAACGAATAAACGGCTCCTAGCGACAATGTGGTTTACTCTCTGATGGGTTGCATCCGCGGCCGCCTCTGCCGGTCGGAGGATTCGGGTGTGGAGTGTGCTCATCTGGTTCTGGGGGCCGTGGGTGTGGGTGGTCGTGGTGCTTGGATGTGGCATATGAATGCAATCGTTCAGGGATGAAGTGCGACAGAGGGATGAGGAGGACCACAGTGAGGTTGGGGGCGAAGTTTTGGATGGTTGGGCTCTGGGTTGCACACGGGAATGCTTGGGTGCAGGAAAGGGCGCACGAGAAATGGGGTGGATCTCGGGCTGTGGGATGCTCAGTTGAGTGTTGCGGAGGCGTAGATGGTGGGGCTCGGGAGCACAGGGTGGCGTAATAAGACAGTGGGGATGGCGGGGTTTCCGGGGCGGGTGGGGGCTTATGCTCGGAGCTGCCGATCTTGGAGGAGGGGTGGGGGCTGGGTTTGGGTCTTGGCGTGGTTCAACGTCCTGGATTCCAGGGCAGGGTGATTGGTCTCGTCGGCGGGCTCAGCTGGAAGGGGGCAAGGAGGGGACACCGTGATTGAGCAGCCTGGGGAAGGGGCAGCGAGGGGTTTCATTGCGAAGTTAAGGAGAACGCTGGGAATGCCGGGTGGGAAAGCGACGAAGCGCAGGAGCAACGGGGGGGCTTGCAGGAGGCGACGTATGCATGAGTTGGGTAGTCTTCATGCCATAGCCTTTCATACTTCTGAGCCCGGTGTGGTTGGTTACAGTTTCTGCGGGCGCTCGGGAGACATAGCGGGGGGCCGGGCACGGTCATGGGAGGGGTGAAGGGGTGTATTGCAAGGAGGGAGGATGCTGGGTAGGCCGAGGGTGATGCAGACTGTCACTTTCAAAGGTGGGAGGTAATAGAGCCTGGTTGGGGGGGAACTTGGGGGCAGAGGGTGTGCAGTTTCCATGGGGAGGTTGGGTGCGGCTGCACCCGAGGCTGGGCCCAGGGCCACCTGATGGACCTTGCAGCGGCGCGCAAGGAGGATGGTGGTACGGTTTGGTTGCCATTTGGATGGAGGTGTTGCCGGGCTCGATCTGCTAGCGGGGGGGGGCAAGTTGTGGAGAGTTGGGAAGGAAGCGGAGGTTTCAGTGAGTGGGGGAGGGGGGATTGGGGGGGCAAATTAGGGATGGGTGACTCGTATGTCTCGGGAGGGGGCGGAAGGGGGGATTGGTACAGGGGGGCGCCCAATAGGGGGGATTGTGTCCCGGACTGCGGGAGGTTTCAATGGAGGGAAGGAATGCTGGGAGGGGGGGGTCGGGAGCAAGAGGTGGTGGAAGCAGGTAACAGTGGGCAGGGTCGCTGTCTCGGGAGGAGATGAGTTTGTGGGCAAGGCTGGGTAATCCAAACATTTAAAAACACATACATGCTGACTAGGGTTATAAGGCGATAAAAGCGCGCCAGGGGCACTGATTTAAGTGGCTAGGGAAGAGGCGGCAACGGGTCGGATTACAGGGTAAAGGAGGGAGGGACCAGATTGGGGGGATGAGGCCGTCCAAGAGGAGGAATTTCTCGATTAAGGAGATCAGGGTGGGCGTGGTATGACCAGTTGGGCGGTCCGTTAAAGCTGGGAAGTAACGAACGCTATGTTTTCCTTCCATGGGGGAGGCGGACGGTCTTGCATTTTAGCTATTGTGGCAGAGCATGGCGGCTTTTATAACCACTTCAAGCTCAATTTGTGTTTAATGCTAGACTCGCATTTGCATACTGCGGTATGGCTGCATTAAAAATACATGCAGTTACGGTTGGAAGGCCTCGAGCACGGCAAGGGGGAAGGCCATGTAGGGTAATTAGGAAGCCACACCTGTCCGCGTCTGGAATGGTTGGATCCCACATGTGAATGGTTGCAATGAATGAGCTTGTCCTCTTAGGCAGGGCCAGGCTTTGTCAGGACAGTGCTGCCAAGTGTTAATGCTGCCGTGTTTGGAAGCCCCTCTAGCAATCCCTCTTATGAGAAAAATTAAGGATGTTGCGCATGTGTAGCTAGGGGGTCATGTCTGGTCAGCGGTTGTGTTTAAGCGTGCGCTTGGGAGAGCAAGCCCGCGAGCGATGCGAGGAATGCGCGTGCGGCCGTGAAAGTAAAGACAAGACCAGCCCGGCCACAAAAGTGGTGCACACACGAGCGCCCGCCGCGTCGAAAGTTGAAGCACGCACTTGGGAGAGCAAGCCAGCGAGCGATGCAAGAAATGCGCGTGCGGCCGTAAAAGACCAGACAAACCCGGCCTCAAAAGTGGTGCACGCGCGAGTGCCGGCCGCGGCGAAAGTGAGAGCACCGTGTTTTAATGACCCATGACGGAGGAAAGACAGATGGCGGCTGCGTGCGTAACCGTAAGCTTGAGACCACCAAAAGCCTGTGGTAGCACTTTCAAACCCCGCTTACTAAATGTCTCGCAGAGCAATACATGCGCTGGCTCAGGCGAGACCTAAAAATGAACTAACTATGCTTCCTGACTGGTCCAAACACATACAATTCAAATGACAATTGTGTCTAGTTTTGTGTACATATCCCATATACTCCAATTACATAGAGACTGTTATTTAGGAGACCCTTCGTATAAGTCTGCTGGACTTTGTGCAACAAGTGAAGTCCACACTATACCCATATTACAGAGCATCCCAACTCAGGATTGTCGGGGAGTGATTGAGGAGTGAGTCTGATAAACACTGGGTTCTTATGGCTAGATCATCAGCTTGAGATTCCTTTAGATCAAATTAGGCTGTCGATGAAATATGTATGCCAAAATGTTCACTGCAGTCGGATCACAAGCACCCTCTTTGACTTATGTGACAGAATAGCAAATAAAATATAGGATAACTGTATTCCCATCACCATTCATGACAACTCTAAATTTCACCTGGCCACTGTGGTTTCGACATTCCAAAGATGGTGAGAAGTTTACCGAAGAATGATGGTCGTTAGTCATTATTTCTCATGTAATTACATAGAGCGTCTTTATATCATGGCCACAACTTTGGGAGTCACTACATCCAGAGTACCTTTATCTAGCAATGTTGCTAGTAAGTTTATAATTAACTTATTGATGGAATTGCACAATGATCACGTCTGTCTCAGCCCTCCAAAATGCATTATGGTAAATGCAGTTCAAGTTAGTCCATAACCTAGTTTTTCTTGTGTTCACATGAGAACGGCAAAGAGTATGTTGGGGGGAAGCATGACCTGTTGCTTGTTGTCTGTGGATCCTTGCCAGAAAGCTTCCAGGTGCAGAGTCTAGGCTCTGGAAACCAATCGCCCGCTCCCCCAGGGGATAGGAGCTCATATGTGCATTGTTTGGTGGTGGAGTTGAAAAATGGTTACAGGTCTGTCCTAGTTCTCCCAAGTGAATTATGGTCATATTCCTCAACAAGATACTCTTTGCTCTGTGTTAAGGGCTAACATCAGTGGCTGCACGTCAACACTCAAGAGACCACCAGTAAAATTGCAGGTCATAGACTTCTTTGAACTGCATTTACCATAATGCACTGGGGAGTATTGAAACAGAGCTGTGCGACTCCACATCCTAGCAATGTATATAACAAACTTGTATTTTCTACACAGGGCTTTCACCACAGTATTATTATAGCCCAGCCTGACTTCCCATTAACTCCTACAACCTCTAACCCCCGTGGATATTCTTGCACCACATTTTGTAGTCACTTGGAGGTGTGGGCTGAGGACTGGGATGGCAAATTTGGTTCAGAGTCGTGCAGGCGAAATAAAGTTAAGGGAGGGTGGAAAAAAGGTCTAATAGGAAATGTTGCTCGGGCCTACAGCCCAAACTGCTAAACGAATTTAAACAAAATTGTGCATGACAGTAGAGCTTTAGTTTGCTGTGAGATATAAGCATTTTAAAAAGTTGTTGAGTGGGATTTAAAGAGTTAACCGTTTCGAAAATTTTGACCATTTGGGATCCACTGGTCTTTCAGGAATCTGAACAGTCAGAAATTAAGGGAGTACAGTCACCATGTCCAGATTAAATAAAATTAAAGGTCCATATAAGTGGGCAGGATAGTTACACCCTGACCCTGGAGCCACTGGAGATCCTGGGGATGCACAAATCCACGACTGTGAAGCAAAACAGTTAAGAGAGAAAGCAATGAAGGGTCCATGGTTTATCAAAAAATAGCAGAACTGTATAAACTAGCTAGTATATTTTATTGCGTGTTCCTTTCAGAAGCGGCTTTGTGTTGTATGTACCTTCTTTATGCGGTCACTCCAATATTCTGTGCTGTGGCAATTGGATGTTTCTGTTGAAGAGTGTCCTGTGCAGCGTTATTTCTCAATAATAATTCCATTCTTATTAAATTACTTCAATACTTCCATAGTTATAACAGCAAAGAGCGACTGAACGCTCATCTTGATGTTTCCTCTCAGTTTTGACCACTAGCAACAGATCAGTGCCTGCTTGAATCCCTGCTCCAGCATCAACGCCTCCTCCTCTTTTCCCCCTGTGTTTCCGCTCCTCCCAGCCTTAAGGCAACAGTCAATGGAGGTACTGGTCGCATCTGGAAAATATCCTCAGCGGAAAGCTATTGTCGTCTCCTGGCTGGGCTATTAAGCTGATTTGCTCATTCTCCGTGCTATGCTGAGGTGCATCCGTGGTTCGCGGACCTCGCAGCATTGAGCTGCCTTGGCCATTTTGCATGTGTGCAGAGCTTCTTGTAGCCGACCATGCCACAGAGCACTCAAGCGCCATGCATAGGTACAACACACATTTGCTCTTGCAGTCCAGTTACTCAGTCTTCAAGGAACCATACTGTGTTATAAAGGTCAGTGTGGCATAGCTGTGGACAGTATGCAACAATGTGAAGGCTAGAGGAGGGTAATTTATATTTTCTGTGGTACATTCAGCTCGACTTTCCATCCTTTAAGTCGGATTGTGTTGTATAGCCATGCAGTGTACAAATCCTCCACCACCCTTTCTGCAGTAACATGGAGAACAATCTTTGAAGTGGGACATGTGGGTCAGATTGTTTAACAATTGTGTGCTGACCATAAACGGCAAACCTCTATACCCGGCTCTCAATTAGTATTACTACCTCTGCTGATTGTGGTAGGGCCTAGTTTATAGAAATATTTGCTGCCAATTGCAGCTCCATGGTACGATTACTAACTTTGCTGATTGTGGCAGGACATGTAATGTTTGTGGTAGGACATGGTTTATTTGAACATTTGCTGCCAATAGCAGCTCTACGGGGTACCAAGAAACTATAGAAAGGATGACGTTACACTTAATTAAGGAACCATACAGTATTATGTAACACCATCCACATGTTAGTGGATGAACACATTGATTCCTACATTGCAGCATTGAGGATTGTGGAAGCAAAAAAGGATTTTGAAGACATAACTGACAAATACATTGGTGATCAACTAATTGTCAGATGTTCAGGTACAAAAATACAAGTACAGTTATTAATCCCACTTTGGCCAAGACTGTTGACACTGCAAAGTGTGTTGAGGGTTCCATAAAATTGTTCAAAACCCTAAATGAAGAAAAGAGCTTAACAATGTCGGTGGCCAGGTATCCTTTAAAAGTACTGACAGGGCTACTGGTTTTGAAAGTTACAAAGACAAGTTATTTTACAAAAACAAGCTCATTTGCAATAAGTGTGTTCCCGAAATCGCACTTCTCTCAAGAATATTTTCTTCTGGAAAGTAATGCTTCTGGTCTAGGATGGTTGGACACTTACCAACGTGTGCTTAATAGAAATTGCGCCAAATTTGTTCAGCAGGGTGTACAAGTTAAGAAATTAAGGTTCACTCAAAGTTTTTTTTATTTTTTTTTTTATTGTGGTTCAAGGTTAAAGTGAGGTACGTGAGTCTGAGGAATGTGAAAAGAATGTTGAGATCATCGACCCAGAATCTTACCACCCGCCAGTCTGCAAATGTACTATTGATGGATGTTGAGGTTTTAGTGGACACTGGTTCTTCTTTCACAATCATTTCTGATCAGTATTTGTTCAGACACTAGTGAAAACCAAAACCTGATACCAATGATATCAAGACTATTGCATTCGGTGGTAGTGTTATAGACCGAAGTTGTTTTGTATTTGTCATAAAATGACAGGTTTTGAAAGTAATAAAGACAAATTCTGAGCAAAGAAAGCTAGGAACTGGACATGAAGCAGGGTTTACAACTGCAGTCTATTGCCTGAGTTACTGTGCTTTGTACCTGGCCAAGCAACAATACAAATAGTTGATCTATAGTCCGCACTTCTGTGTTTCTTTTGTTGTTGTGAGATTTAATAAGTATCTGCAGTGGGTTTGATGTTAGAAAATATGTTACTTTATGTTATGTTATGGTATTACAATTTATAGAGTGCACATTTAACCTAAGGTGTCTTGGTGCTAACTGAAACGCCCTTCGTTTTGGAAAAGCCCGGTTTTATGTTTTTCCCTAAAGATACGTAAGGTAGGGATGGCTCTGATGTGAGGGGGCAGACTGTTCCAGAGTTTAGTTGCACCTGTGAAAAAGCTTCTTCCACCACGGTTCGATTTCCTGAATCTGGGGTTTGTGAGTTTTGTCACCCAGGGAACGCAGAGATCTGCTTGGGGTGTACCATTGAAAGCTCTGTCTAAGAAAATCTGGGTCAGAATTATGTAGTGCCTTATGGGCAATGCAAAGAGCTTTGAATTTAATACGACTCCTTAATGGGAACCAGTGAAGCCTACGTGTTCCAAGGAAGATTGAGTGGAATTTAGGCAAATCTAGGGTCATTGTGGCTGCAGCGTTTTGTACTAACTGAAGTTTGTTGGTATATTGGTATGTAAATGCACCTTCTTAAACTGAATATGGTCTGTTCAGCCGAGACAGTCGAAGTTGTCGCTATTCACCCAATGACATCATGTTCCAAAATGGTTCTATTTTGTCAGCTAAACGATGGTCAGATGATCTGGGAGTTAAAAACTCAGCTATTGAAGCTTGCACCAACTATACCTTTACATTGAGGAAAAGCAAGACCGTTACAGCTGTGTTAATCACATACCTGACAATGCATGTATATTCTTCCATACCCATTCATGTTACCAGGGATCACATATACGACCATTTCCTTTTGTGACTCGCAATGTGCGAATTTTAGCAACTCGCAATTTGCGAGTCGCAAAAAGAAATGCACTAATGTGCCTCAGACAAATTTTGTGATTCCAAATGTGGTCACAAATGACCTGCCTCATCAATATTTATGAGGCAGGTCGCAATTTGTGACCCATTGGGAATGGATAATAACACAGGGATAGTGGCCTGCTAGGGACAGCATAGCCCTTGGCATGCCCCTTCCTAATAGCGACTTGCAAACTCTATTTTGAGAGTCAATAACAGGTTACCAACTCGCAAAATCGGGTTGGTACATGCTACAACCCTTTTTAACGGTCTCAAACATCCCGGATCTCTGTTTGCGACCGCTAAAAAAACAGTTGTACATGTGCCCCCAAATACCATAAGAAACAAATACTTACATTCTCTCTCACTCTCTCTTTCACTCTCTTCCCCCCAATCATGGTCCTAAAATCTCTCTAGAATTTTCTTATAATTTACTCATTGACATTATGAGTTCTCTTAGAAGGGCAGTCGCAAGATCAAGATTGCAGATGTTACACTTTCATATGTATGTCTCTAAATATTTCTCAGTAAACAAAAATATTGGCTTTCAGGTTCTGCATTCTTCTCCTTCATTATAAACAGGCTTTTTCAAAGTCACCCGAAGAGTCCGTAGTATATGCACAGGAACGACTGATGAACAGCATGCGTGTGGCAGAAGCAATGCATCTCAAAACTTGCAAAACCCTGCCTCTTGTATACATTGGCTTTTCCAGTATAGAACCTTCTGTAAATTATCTGCTGGGATATGCTTTTTTATTCTCTTCATCATTAGCTAATACATCACCTGCTGTCTGTTAAAGTAAGAATACTGCTGCATTACATTAAAGCATGAATTGGCACTAGAATCATTAAATGCAATTGTTTAATAAAGACCTTTTACTTTTTCCTCCAGGGCTGGGTTCGATCTGTTCGTGCGCAAAAGGAAGTTCTGTTTCTGCACATAAATGATGGCACATCGCTGCAAAGCCTACAGATCGTTGCTGATCCAAGCATGGAAAGCAGGTTATCTTTTTATGTTTGCTTATTTATTTTAATATATTTATTTTCATTGCCTGAGGTGGTGAAACAAGCAGTCTCGCGTGAACTCCTGGAGTAGGTGAATAATCGCAGAGCTAACACGTCGCTGCAATCAGTCTAGAAGTGAATTGTCAGAACCCCTTTTAGAGGGCCACGGGCTCGCAGGGGCTGCTGGACACAACCATGGTGTTTGAGGCCTTTTACTCCTAATGTCCCGGGGCCCAATCCTGAGGATACTGAGCAACTGGACCAAATACCCCTTTTGCACTTGACTCTCCCCGTGGTAGCTGTGGTTGGGCATTTAAGACATGGTCGGAGGGATGTAGATACAGGTTGGTGAAAACGACTCATAACTCAAAGTGCTAACAGTACGATTAATAGATCAATGTCCAGTCCAACACTTGCTTCTATAGAAAAAAGATGTTTTTTTTATTTCTAACTCTACACATGCAAAGGTATACGACATTCAAAAGCAATAACCCAGTCCCCCTTGAGGTCTGGGCTCTAGCATTTATCAGGCACATCCCTGTCCCACCCTCCTTGGTGTAAAGTATTTAGGGTTATTTCCTATTCAAGGGTGGCCTCATCCAAGGAATGCAAAGTATTTGCCATACTCAAGAGTTTTCCCTTTTACTCCTTAGGAATTAGTCCAAAGTGTTTATTATGCTGCAGCGCCATTAGCAGCAAGTCCCCCAGGGGCCCAAAGGGTCGCTTTCATTCTTACCAAGGCAGTGTGGGGGATGAGATGCTGGTGTGATCCTCTGTCTCCCGAGTGGAGCTCCGAGTTTAGGCAGACTTTGGTGAACCTCAGGGACTTTGTCATGACCCAATAACAGCATGTGGGCTCGATCCGCTGGTCACAGCAGTCTTCTTCCAGTCCGGGTGACAACGCGAACCTTAGGCCAAAGGGATACTGGCAACCCTCCTAGCATATGGGATTACTGCCGTAATCACGATCCAGGTGCAGACTCTCCTGAAGCGATCACTTCACTAAGGTGGCACCTACTGGCATGTAGGATTGCTTGTATCCGAAGTCACAAGTCCCACATTTTTGGCCCAAAATCATTTCACTGGTGACCCCCTCTGGCATACAAGGTTACCACGGTGCTGCCTGGTGCTTCCAGCCCAGTGCCTCCAATATGGCTCAGAACCAGCATACAAAGGTCACAGAGCCGATACTGCACACCACAACGGCCCAATCAGTGCACAGCCTCACACCTCGCTCGGGAATAGAGGAATTCTCATGCAGGGTTCCCCACTGGACCTCACTCCCTCCAACACTCTTTTCTCCTTCACAGGGCACACTGGTCTTGCAGGCCGGCTCCTGGGCAGGTGATCTTGGTGCCCTAGGTGATGTCACTTGTCTCAGCAGGGTGGCATGCAGGCCTTGGCCCCTAATCCTGGTCACAGGCAGAAGTCTTGCAGAGCTTCGTCCTTCTCACACAGCCTGTCTGACTGCTTGGCTGATAACACATTTTTGGAGACTCTATCTCCCCTTCTTATTGTCCATATGTTATTTAGGGTCTGAATCTTTGACATTTTATGTTGGGGTTCTACTTCTTTTGAAATGAGCACTTCAATCTTTCTTCTTTTTCTCATGAAAGATGTCTGTCACAGCAGGCAAAGCTCCTCTAATCGGCATGTCTTCACCAGGCAGACCTGGGCTTCCCAAAGTGGAACCCAGGATCCTCCATATAATGTACCATTGCAGGCACACTGACCTGGTGTACATTCACAGCACACTTACTGTTCGGCAATAATAACTCTATGCTTTGTACCCTTACATGTACACATGCATTCAGTAAACACACTCTGTCTGCTCGCACTGTTCAGCACTGAGGTGTTTGTTCATTTAGCCAGGGTGTGTTATTTACAACACTCCCATATTGCCAGCACATACACTCGCTCACCATGTGCGCTGCACAACACTTAACCCTTCATGAATTGTACTTCACACAAGCACACATACACCCAACACATGCTTTCATTGTGCACGCACAGCACTACATCTGTCATGTCATGTATTCCTTACAGACAGACATACATACACTCACCCTACACATGCACTACACAGTATTTCTCTGCCACTGTACTGTACCCTTCCCAGGCACATATGCAACCACGCAGAATTGCTACTCCAGTTCTATGCAGCACTCCACATCTACCTGATGTTGGTCAAGTGTGAGTTAAGCACACAGCAGCGGAACTTTTGAAAGGTGAGATCCTCTAGGCCTCACTCTAGTGAAACATGGTAAAAAGGTCCTGTTCACTACTAATGATTACTACACGGTATGCTGCCACCACTGTGCTTGTGCAGCTTAACTCCTGTTGAAGAACTTGGTATACTTCCACCACTATGAGGGTGGGACTTTGGGTACCCGTCCCTGTCTAACAAGACCGCAATCCTGAGACAGGCCTATGTCATGGCGCACACGCATGATCTGTGTTGGCCGATGAAAAAAAGTCAGAATTAGAGATCCAGACAACAGTACAGTTGGACACTTGGGGAAGGAGTACATGTCTTTACCATGAAGAGGGCTTTTCTGTCCCAACATGGATGATTATACATGTTGTGGCTGCTGGGAAAATAAGTGGCATCCTGCAGTAAGTTGAGAAAGTACATTTTTAGCACATCAATAAATGATATGACAAGATATTGCTAGAATTGTAAGTTTTACATTTTTGTAGATTTGTCCACCTAATGTCTGTCCATAGTTCACAGGGGATATACACAAGCTGTAAATAATAGCTAAAGTGAGAACCAAAGGTAGGTATTTAATCTCAGTCTGTTCTTAAAATGATAGTCCAGTTGGAGATTCAGTGTAAAGCAATGACTCCATTGCAAATTAAGTAAATATACAAATCCAAAAACCTTCCTGCTAATTTAAGATTTAAAAAAACTTGGAGACACACCTTCAAATATTTGATATTTAAATATGTGCAAACCCACATCTAAGTTTATCCTGCCATCGCCACGCTTCTCACACAAAGTTCAGATATGCCATATGGTTGTCTATGACCAAACTCCCTTCATTACTTACCCCTCAACAATATATATCATTCAGTATTCTTCTGATAGGCTCTTACTCCCTCCAATCCAGTAAAACACATTATGCAGCTATTGGCAAATGTAGGCATACAAACACTTCAAAGCCACATGGTTGGCATGTGCTACCAACTCAGCAACCTGTCTCACTCTTCACACCAAAATAGATCGTATACCATTCAGTGCAAGTTAGCACAATCTTTTCCACATAACATTCTGCTTCTGCTGGACATTCACCCTATTAAAGCTAAAGAAGTGACACAGCCATGTGGTACATGCATCCATGCACATAGCACAACATCAGGATCCCCAGCAGGATCATGTATGTCTTAGATTTCACATTAAACCAATATGAACCGTTACAAGATAATATTTTGGACAAATCTCTGTTAACTAACCAAACGCCATTAAACCTGGAACCAAACAATCAAAACATAGTGGGTCGATGAAATCTGAGAACTTTATGGAAGGAGTGTCCACATGCTGAACCATCACAGGTGGAAGTGTGCTAAGAACAGAAGATCCTGCAGTCCCTCCATTGCCACTTGTTCAAGATTGGTTCAATTAGAAATAGACTTTTATCACTACAAAATCAAATCTATATACAACAACTTCGATCCCCTAGCACCCTGCCGAAGATATAATCGGCCAACTACCTACCGCCACTAAAGAGGACCGTCACTTGATGGACTGGAACACCCTCACAATGGAGCATACCACAGAGATCATGAAATCAGTCCACTCTGAGGTCCCCACTGACCCCCTCCCCCCCACCATCTCTACAACCTAGGAGGAACCCTGATCAGCTTGAAGCTGACCACCCACATCAATTCTTCCATTCAAAGCGCAACCTTCCTAGAAAACTGGAAACACACAGAGGTCAAGGCTCTCCTGAAAAACAATTCAGCAGACCCTAAAGAACCTAGTAACTACTGGCCCATCTCGCATCTACCCTTCCCAATCAAAATCATAGAGCACGCCATCAACAGACAACTCTTCTACCATCTAGAGAATCACGAGCTCCAGGATAGTCCTCAGTCAGAATTCCGCAGCAACCACAGCACCAAAACCTCCTTCATCACAGACACGATCCAGACCATTATGGACCGAGGGAAGACAGCAGCACTCATCCTATTCGACCTCTCCACAGCTTCCGACAGTGTCTCCCAATAGACCCTTGGCCCTGAGATGCATAGTCTTTTTCCTCTTCAACAGAACTCAATGAGTCAAACTCCCAATGTACACCTCTGGACCCAAAGAACCTCATCTACGGAGTCCCACAAGGACCATCGTTTATCCCTACCCTCTTCATCATATACATGGCACCGCTCACCCACACTCCACGGAATCAACATTGTCTATTATGCAGATGACACACCGCTCATCCTTTCCCTCTTGGACTATGCCAACACCACCAGGACCAACTTCGCCACCTTCACGTCCAGTATGGCGACCTGGATGAAACAGAACTGCCTAAAGCGCAACACTGACAAAACTGAAGTTCTGACTTTCACTACAATAGCTTTCTGTGGGACTCCTCCTGGTGGCCAGCTGAACTGGGACCCACTCCACTCCACCCCTACAGACCACGGCAGAAACCTCGTAGTCATACTGGACAGCAAACATACGATGACCCAACAGGTGAACTCCGTAACTTCTCCTTGCTCCTACATTTTACTTAGGCTCCGCAAGTTCTTCAAATGGCTTCTCCAAAACAACTGACACCCCGTCTCCCAAGCCCTCATCACCAGCAGACTGGACTATGGCAACATACTCTACGCTGCTATCCCACCTCATACAAAGATTTCAGAATACCCACAACGCCGCCACCAGGCTCCTTCTCAACATCACCCGCAGCACCCACATCATGCCTCTCTTCAAAGTCTACATTGGCCTCCCATCCAGAAATGCTGCCAATTCAAGCTGCTCATCCACGCTTACAACCTTTCCATAACGCCAGACCTGCCTACCTCAACCGCCACCCACACTTTGACAATCCAGAAAGACAACTGCGCTCAGCCACACTCCCTTGCACAGATCTCACACATTCGCAGAAGCAGGAAAGGAGGCCGCTTGTTCTCCTACATCACTGCTTAAACCTGGAACAACCTTCCCCAGCATATCAGGACCTCTCCTTTCCTTATCAATCTCCTCAAAAACTTAGCTCCTGATTGGCCTATACAACTGCTCTAGCACCTGTATACCCTCATGGGTGATATGTTATGTAGATTTGTAGAGTGCACATAACACAACATTACAATATCACCCCGCTGGCTGTCTACACTTTTGCCGTATCACACAGGAAAGAAGGCAATCAAAAACCTTGCATTGATGCAAACATCAAACCTAAATTCAGTGCGAAGCTTTCGTTCGTCCTGTACATGGTTTGTAACAGTTAAGGGGTTTCTTCATCAGTATTTCTCCATGTCTAACTGGTTGGTCTGACTACCTCGAGCTTTCCTTCTAGATACTGATTTCTGTGAGGTTTAAACACTCATCAAATTGCAAATGATACATCAACAGGCCTCGGAATCTTAGACACTTGATGGGAGTTCTCTTTTAGCCCACGGTAGAGCTCTATCCTCCTACTCTTTTAGAAATGGCTGGCAGTCGCCCTTCAGACAGGAGCAGTGAAGAAAGGAAGCTTCAAAGGGTTTGATGCATCACTGTGATCTTGGTGCCCAAGCGAACACTTGAAGAATGATAATACAATATAAAATGTATAATATGCAAATCCATCACCCAGAAGTACTCTGTATTAATTGAAGACTTGTTAATCTTTATTCCCCTTTGTAGTAGAGTCCGGTTCGGGTGTTCTAGGGAAAAACCCAGATTATGGCGTTGGGAGAGCCCTGATTCTTTTTGACCCACATGCTACTTTTGACACACGGTACCATAACACACTGCGATAAATACTCAAGCAGGTTGGGATACAACATCTTCCACTAGCATGGATTCAATTGTTTATGTCTGGTAGAGAACAGTCTATGACAATTACACATTTCAAGACTTGCATCTAGAAGTGTGTTGCTCTGCAGGCCTCTGTGCTACCCCCTATCTTTACAGGTTGTCACCTCAATCAGTAGAATTGATTGGATGTTTTGATGGCCATCGTTTTAAGGATCATCAAAGTGGTCCACATGTGTTGAAGCACAGACCATGATACCCAAGTGCAGAGTGAGTGGGAATGGATGTATACATGCAAGAAAGTGAGAGCGTGAGAGACTATGCAAACATACGTACGTTCATGCTGTCCGACCATCCTCAAGGTTAGGATGAAGAGATGTATGTGCAATTTGCTTGGGAGCCTTTAGATTTGATAAGACCATGACTTCTAGAAGATTGCATTACTAGCATAGGACTATTTGCTGTGTTCACAGAAGGTCAAAGTTGTGCAAATGTTATGGCATGATAGTTTTCTAAATGGGTGGAAATGTGCTCTTGGCTTCTGTAAGTAAGGTTGTTACTGATTTCTTGTCGGATGTTTTTCTTGGAGGAGGGCCTTTCCCTAAACATAGTGTTGGGTAAAAGGATTTTATTAGCAGTTTCTTACAAATTAGTCGTTTTAAACAGTGGCACTGTATGATCCACAGAGTCAAACTTGATAAGAAGACTGCTCTAAGGTGTCATTATTCATGCATGAAATCTCTCTTTTCAGTTTAATTGAGGAAGTTTTGTAGCAAGTGTTAGCTAGAATGTGTAACAGAACTTAGTTCTAATAACAAACCGCCAATCGATACATGTGCTCTTCAAAGACAAAATATTGGTCTTGTTAAGCCATTGATTAACTGGTAGATGTAAAAACTACAACAGTTCAATAGTTTCAATTAAGACAATGTTTTTGCTTCAGAACCAACTAGTGCAGAAATCTATGTATGTTTAATGAGTTGTAATGTCTTACATTGGTTGTTCTTTGGCTGATAACCCCCACTTAAGTTCTCCTGCCAATAGGTAAAGGAGATATAGGTGGTGATTCTGATATCGCAGATGAATTGTCTATTGCCGCGGTCAGTGGCTGTTGGGACAATCTGAAAGCTGTCGCCTGAAGAATACCAGTAAATAAACGAGGTGGCAGTGTGTGTGGCCAGAATGCTGCATCGCGTTTACCCTTGGTTTCCAGCTACTTGAATCCTTCATCCGTATAGTTCAGAGACATTAAAGCTATTGTCTAATTAAACCTTGCATTGTCAATCCATTGGACCAGGTGAATATTTTGGAAATTCATATATGAAATGTTTTTGTGGGATAATTAGCATTCAGAGTTGTTTGTTCATTTCAAAAGGATAACAATAGTGTTTCAGTCATCTTATATTTGAAGCACTAAAGTTTGGTTGTGTGTGTGTGTGCATAGTGGGAAGTGCCTTTTCCCCTCTTGTTTTCCCCCGAAAAGTGAATAAGTGGGGTAGCTTTGAGGAAAAATATGTTTATTTTTATATTTCCTGTGCTGTAGAGATCTGAGTTTTGGAAGTTCAGTGGAAGTGAAAGGGACACTGCTGAAAAGTCTTCACAAAAAGCAAAGCATTGAGCTGAAGGCTGGAGAGATTAGAGTCATCGGCCCCTGTGACACTCTGGTATGTATTGTTTGTTCTTTGTGCTGTTCCTGCTGAAATAAAAGA
This sequence comes from Triturus cristatus, assembly GCF_964204655.1. Lineage (NCBI taxonomy): Eukaryota > Metazoa > Chordata > Amphibia > Caudata > Salamandridae > Triturus > Triturus cristatus. The sequence continues at coordinate 1,450,715,887 of NC_140591.1, forward strand.
TTCTTTATTCAAGTTTATGGTGAGGGTTAACACCCAGAGAGGGGTTCTAGGTAAGAAAAGGAGGTGCTTTCTTTTTATGTCTCTCTTCATGGAGGAAGTTTAGAAACCATTGAATGGTTTGGTGGAGATCAGCATGTGGTTGTTCCCAAGACTTGTCTTTCTTTCCAGTCTCTAATTGTTTTGAAATGCTCTAAGTTGATAATGGGTTTGGTAGACCAAACCCATTAGTAGGCTGGGGTGCACCCAGGAGAGCCACTTAGAGGTAGTTGGAGAGCTATCAGTAGCTCACGAGCTACTCGTCCGAGAACCCTGGTTTAGGATTTTAGTCTCTGGGGACGTCAGGATATGTCCCCCATGTATTTTGTTGCTCTTTTCAGTCTTTGAGATTGGAGTAAATGGTGAGCTGGAATTTCAGACGCCATCCTGGTGACTTTAAATGCCCAAAAATGCCCTTCTGAAGAAGGTCACTACTCACTTTGGAGTTCCCTGTAAACCATGTCGACATGTCCGTATGACGTGTTGCCCTTCAGAAATGCAGGAGGCTGCTATATGTTGCATGTGCTACAAATTGTACCATGTTTAATCTCTTAGTTTCAACCCATGTTCACCAGGTCCTATCTGTCCATACAAATTGTGGCTGTGGTTGATCCTTTGTGGTGCATATCACTGTTACTTTGTCCTACGTGCCCTTTTAATAATTGCCACTTGTAGGCCCCTCCTCTATCCAATCCAACTGTTAGAATTGGGAATCTCTAGTTGGCACAGGTATGCACTTGTGACAAGCAGGGACTCTTACTTCTAAGTCAGAGTAAGTGGATCACCCTTTCAAATAACCCCTGCTCACCCTTCAGGTAGTGTGGCGCAAGCAGTCAAGACTATTCTCAGGGCGTCATAGGCTAAGCATTTGTGAACACATACAGTAATACAATGACACACCACAAATGGACACCAGTCAAGGTTGTATCAAAAATAGTTTTCTTTATATAAGGCTTAGCACAAGACCAGAATAACGAATAAAATGACCACAGTATTATTTTAAAGTTCAATGTTCTTGTAAAAAGGCTTAAAATACAAAAATAGGCTTCTTTTAGTCAATTCTGCTTCTTTTCAGGCTCTGTACGGTTCGTTCCTGGATGTGCGACTCGTAGGCATTAAAAACAAGGAAAGTACGAGTCAAACAATCGTTGCGGGCTCCGGGGTCCGTGACGTGCACGCTGCGGTGCGAACAGAACAAAGTACCTTGGTTTGGTGGGGTCCGCGACGGACCGTGTGGGACAAATTGATGGGTCCGGGTCGTAGTTCGGCAGCGTATTCAGATGCTGGTCGGGTCGCGGCGTCGGGACGCGGCATTGGTACGGGACCTTCAGGGATACGTGCGGATGGCCCGGATCGGCTTGCAGAGTCCGTGGCGGTCGGCGTTTGAGCCGTACCTTCGGTGCGGATAGGCGGCGACACTTCTCTGCGCCGTACAGCGTACGGGGAGGATCGGTGCGATGCGGCGTCTCAGCTCTGAGCACGGCACAGTACAGTACGTCTAGCAGCGTACGGACCGTACCTGTGGGACAATGAAGCTTGGGTCTGGCGTACAGGGTTCGGCAGCCAGGGCTGTACGACTCGAATCGGCGGGGAAGGTTAGGTGCGATGCGGCCGGGAGGGATATGGTGCGTACTAACGCTTTTGGATCAGCGTAGACACACGGTGCCAGGCGGCAAAGACACGGCTTCGCGGCGGATGGAGTACGAGTCGTACTGGGGCCAAATCCAGCGGGAAACAAGCAAGAATTGTCCAGGCAACTCAGTTTTGGAAGGCAGATGAGTCCAATGGTCCTGGGACTCAGTTCAGGGGGCAAGCTCTTCTTCCAAGCCCTTGGAGATTTGTTGAAAACAAAGTGTAAAGTCTCTCTTAGTCTTTTCCTCTCCTTTCTCAGCAAGGCACCAACTGCAGGCCAATCCCCCAGGTTAGGGAAAGTTACTCCTCCTTCAGCTTCTTCCAGGTCCTTCTAGTCAGGCAGAGTTCCTTCGTGGTTCAAGCAGGATCTGATTTCTTAGGAGCATGGCTCCTACATTTATACCAAGTTTCTTTTGTCTTTACAGGCCAGGGGGGCCTTTGCATAATCCCAGTCCAGTTCTTTTCAGTGAGGAGCACTTTGTTGTTGGGACTCTGGCTTCTTCTTTCAGCTGGCAGGGCAGAGACATCAGACGCTCCCCAGGGGGTGGAGCCAGCATTGTGGTGGCAGAGCACTGCCCTATTCAGAGTCAAGGTGCACTCCTCCCACCCATCCTGGTGTAATCTCTCTATTCACCACCTGGCAGCCCCAGCCTGTCTCCTGGAACTTCCCAGCCCTGTCACTCAAGCTACACACAAAGAAGATAGCCCTCCCCTCCAGAGGCGGGCTGAAATGGTTAGGCACGCAAAGGCTAACTTTCTAAAAGTAGCATTTGCAAACCCAGGATATTAAAATAACCTTTACTAAAAGATGTATGTTATTATTCTGAGTTCAGGCATACTAAACATGAATTTCTACCATGCTTCTTGAGCCTGCTAGGATTATAGAGTGTTATAATCTAGCAGCCCATTCTGGCCTATGGAGAGCAGGTAGCCTTACAATAGTGAAAAACAAAAATGGCTGTAATTCACTATTAGGACATGCCACACACCTCAGGGCATGTCCTACCTTATCCTTACAATGCACCCTGCCCTAGGGCCTACCATAGGGGTGACTAACATGAAGGTAAGGGAAGGTTTAGGGACTGGCAAGTGGGGACACTTGCCCAGTCAGCATGACAGTACCTGACTGCATGCAGGTTCTGCAATGGCAGACCTTAGATACATTTTACCAGGCTGCTTCTGTGGGTGGCACAACCAGTGCTGCAAGCCCACTAGCAGCATTTGTATATACAAGCCCTTGGCACCCCTGGTGCACTCTACTAGGGACTGATAGTAAACCAAATAGCCAAACATGGAAGTCCATTCACATAATACATTTTCCCATAGGGAGCACTTGCCCTGTGGCACTGGATGGCAGTGTCACAGGGCCCTGAGCAGCTAACACCAGCACAAAAATACATTGAGGCACAGACAAAAATGGAAGGGTGACCCACGCCAATGGTGCCAGGTCTAACACGTGTCCCCTCCAGCTGAAATGTGGGGAGAACTACCCTACCCCAGGGAGTTCTCATCACTAAGGCGGTAAAATCTGGAAAGACCATCAGCGTTGGCGTGGTCTGTACCAGGGCGATGTTCCACCGTGAAATCCATCCCCTGCAGGGAAATGGACCACCTCAACAACTTAGGATTCTCACCCCTCATCTGCATCAACCATCTGAGGGGCCTGTGGTCTGTTTGAATCCGGAAGTGAGACCCAAACAAGTAGGGTCTTAGCTTCTTCAATGCCCAGACCACAGCAAATGCTTCTCGCTCAATCGCACTCCACTTTTGTTCCCGGGGAAGTAACCTCCTACTTATGAAGGCTACAGGTTGGTCCCAGCCCTCCTCAGTCATCTGTGAGAGAACAGCCCCTACACCATGCTCTGATGCATCTATCTGCTCAAGGAATTCTTTGGAGAAGTCAGGAGCCAAGAGCATGGGCGCCGTGCACATGGCAGTCTTCAGGGTGTCAAAAGCCTTCTGACAGGTGTCAGTCCATATCACTTTTCTGGGCTGCTTCTTCGAAGTCAGCTCTGTCAAGGGGGCAACAATGCTGCCATATCCCTTGACAATCCTCCTGTAGTACCCTGTGAGTCCTAAAAAGGCCCTCACCTCTGTCTGGGTCTTTGTGGGCTCCCAAGCCAGGATGGTTTCGATCTTGGGTTGGAGGGGCGCCACCTGGCCGCTCCCCACTTGGTGTCCCAAGTACACCACTGATCCCTGCCCGATCTGACACTTGCTTGCCTTGATCGTGAGGCCTGCCTTGCGCAGTGCCATCAACACTTCCCAGAGATGTTGCAGGTGTTCTTTCCATGTGCCACTGAACACTGTGATTTCATCCAGGTAGGCGGCGCTGAACTCGGTCAGCCCAGCCAACACCTGGTTGACCAACCACTGGAAGGTGGCAGGGGCATTCTTCATCCCAAATGGCATAACCCGGAACTGGAAATGCCCATCTGGTGTGGAGAATGCGGACCTCTCTTTGGCCCCATCAGTCAAGGCGATCTGCCAGTACCCAGACGTTAAATCAAACGTGCTGAGGTACCGTGCAGCCCCTAACCGATCGATGAGCTCGTCCGCTCTGGGGATGGGGTGCGCGTCAGTCTTCGTGACTGAGTTGAGTCCTCTGTAGTCCACACAGAACCGGAGTTCGGGTGAGGCACCCGGCGCGGTAGCCTTTGGGACCAAGACCACTGGGCTGGCCCAAGGACTGCTGGAGGACTCAACCACCCCTAGAGCAAGCATCGTTGAGACCTCCTCTTTGATGCAGGCTCTGACCCTGTCAGTTACCATGTAAGCTTTGTGTTTCACAGGTAAGCTGTCTCCTGTATCCACATCATGGACGCACCAATCTGTGATACCAGGAACCAGGGAGAACAGGTCAGGAAACTGCCCCAGCAGCTGGCGGCAGTCATCCTGTTGCTCAGGGGTCAGGGTGGGTGAGAGGTTAACTCCATCCACTGACCCGTCTCGCTCTGAGGCTACCAGGAGGTCAGGAAGAGGCTCAGACTCCTCCTCCATCCCATCATCTGTGGCCAAGAGCATGCCCACTTCGGACCTCTCCAAGTGGGGCTTTAGTCGATTGACATGTAGGACCCTTAAGGGGTTCCTAGGAGACTGCAAGTCCACCAAGTAGGTGACAGAACTCTTGCGCTCCACAATCTCAAAGGGTCCTGTCCACTTGTCCTGGAGTGCACAGGGCTCCACAGGGGCCAGGACCCATACCTTTTGACCAGGTTGAAGCTCCACCAGAGTGGCATTCTGGTCGTACCACCGCTTCATTTCCTCCTGGCTGGCTTCCAGATTTGCCTCAGCAAGTTGCCTGAAACGCCTAGTCTGGTTCCGAAAGGCCAGCATGTAACTATATACATTCTGGGGAGGTTTCCTGGGAGATTGCTCCCAGCCTTCCTTGACCAGACTAAGAGGTCCTCGTACTGGGTGGCCACTCAGGAGCTCAAAGGGACTGAACCCCAGAGACTTCTGTGGCACCTCACGGTATGCGAAGAGAAGGCATGGTAAGAGGACGTCCCACTTACGCCTCATGGGCTCCTCAAGGCCCATAATCATGCCCTTTAGGGTTCGGTTGAATCTCTCAACCAACCCGTTTCCTTGGGGATGGTAAGGGGTGGTGAACTTGTATGTCACACCACACTCTTGCCAAAGGGATTTCATATATTTCGATATGAAATTGGTCCCCCTGTCAGACACCACCTCTAGAGGGAATCCTACTTGTGAGAAAATTCCCATCAGTGCCCGTCCCACCACGGGGGCAGTCACTGTCCTTGGATGGATGGCTTCAGGGTACCGGGTGGCATGGTCCACCAAAACCAGGATAAACCTGTTACCCATGGCTGTCTTGGGGTCCAGTGGCCCCACAATGTCAATCCCCACTCGCTGGAATGGGGTACTGACCACAGGGAAAGGTTGGAGTGGGGCCCTCAGCTTCCTTCCACTCTTACCACTTGTCTGGCATGTCCTGCAGTGAGTGTCAGAACTCCTGCGCATTTGAGGCCAATAAAAGTAGGTGACAAGCCTTTCGAAGGTCTTGTCCTGCCCCAAATGCCCTGCTAACGGAACGTCGTGAGCCAGCCCCAGTAGGAAGGCTCTGAACTTCTGGGGTACCACCAGCGCATGGGCTGACCCAGGTTCAGCAACCTTAGGCTCGGAGTACAGGAGGTCGTTCTCCCAGTAGATTAAGTGAGTACCGGACTGATCACCATTGGCCTGGGCTGCAGCCTGCTGCCGCATACCCAGTAGAGAGGGGCACTCTTTCTGCTCCCTGCAGAATTCCTCCCTGGTGGGGCCTCCTTCTTGCTGCCAATGGGTCAGCTCAGGCAGGTCCCCCAGTTCGGCTATCTGTTCCCCGGTAGGCTCCAGGGCATCCCCCTCAAGGTCTGCTTCCTCCTGGGCCGTGGGAACGTTAGGAGCCGTTTTCTGTGCCTCCTGCGCCCTCTCCCTAAGGCCGGTTCCTGGGCCTCTCCCTCAGGCTCCAGGGTCCCTTCAACACCCCTACTGGCTGCCATTGACCGGGTGGTCACGCACGCCCAATCAGGTAAACCCACCATCCGCAGGTGAGTTGTCTTCTCCACCTTTTCCCAAGGGGAGCTCTCCAAATCATTCCCTAGGAGACAATCAACAGGCATGGCAGTTCTCACAGCGACTTGCAGAGTACCAGAGACCCCCCCCCCCCCCCACTCAAAGGGAACTTGAGCCATTGGACGATGACTCTCTGTGTTGTCAGTGTTAACAACACGGCAGAATGCGTGTGGGACCACCTGCTCTTGAGACACCAGGTGTTGCTTGACAGCAGTCACACTGGCTCCTGTATCTCTAAGAGCCCCCACCCTCTTGCCATTTATGGTCACCCACTGCCCGTACTTTTGAGTATTGGGGGGCAGTTGGGCCTCAGCGACCATCTCACTGTCTCCTAATGAGACTAGGGTCATCTGTACGGGGACCCCCTCCCCTTGGACATCTACCTCCCTCCCAAAGGCTACACTAGCCACCTGCTTGGGGGGTGGAGCACCAGGGGGTGCTGGTTTACCAAACATGGGGCACTTGGGATCCATGGAATAGTGCCCCAGGTTGTTAGACTTGTAACATCTGGGGGGCCCTCTTTGAACAGCGTTACCTGTCGGGGCACCGGTCTGCTTCGGGGGTGGGGGTGGCTGAGAACCTTTCCCTTGGTTCCCCTGGTAATTACTTTGGGGCCCTCTGTAGAACTCCCTCTGTTTACCCTTGTCCCCCCCCACTTTTCTGCTGGGGACCCTGACCACCTTTGGCGGGGCCTCCCACGGGACCCTTGTGGACCCTGGTGCTGATCCAGCGGTCCGCTTCCTCAGCAAGCTTCCTAGGGTTAGTCAGCTTGCTATCGATCAGGTGCTGGCGTAGCTCAGGAAAACAATTATCAGACAAGTGCTCCCATGCAATTAGATCAAACAGCCCTTGGTAATCATTCACTTTGCTACCCTTCACCCAACCATCTAGCGCTCTGGAAAAAAAAAGTCACATATTCTACATAAGTGGTGCCAGGTTTCTTGGTGCAATCCCTAAATCTCTGCCTGTACAATTCAGGAGTTAACCCATATCTTGTCATCAGAGCTTCCTTCATGTGCGGATAGGATGTGGTGACATCAGAGGGGAGATCCAGCCGTGTGTCCCGCCCCTCACTCAGGAACCTTCCCCACAACCCCGCTCCCCAATCTCTCTCAGGGACCCAGTGGGAGGACATGGCTACTTCATAGGCCCTGAACCACTGCCCAATATCATCCTGCTTGTAATACTCTTTCACCACATCTTTAGGAATGTGCACCCTTGACTCTGTTAAATTGCTGCCACCAGAGGGAGAGCGGTCTAAACTCTTGGCCTTGAGATCCAACTCCCTCATTTTTACCTCATGCTCCATGGCCAGCCTTTGTCTTTCCATTTCCATTTGAAGTTTTGCCATCTCCACTTTATGTGCTCTAGCAGCCATCCTGTCAGCCATCTCCTCTGGCGACAGGCCTCTGCCAGGCTCAGAAGCACCTTCTGGGGGTATCACCTCCAGCACATTCTCTGGGAACTTGGATTCGTACCAGGCCCTCACCGCCTTGGTATACTGCTCCTTGTTTTTCAATCCAGTGTGGTTAATTCTGTACTTGGAGAGGTATCCTTTCAAGACTCCACTTGTGCACCTCAGCAGTGCCCTCTCCTCCCAATCTATGTCATCAACCCCAGAGAATATAGAGGACGCCCTGCCTCCATTGACTGAGCTAGGCATGGTTTCTTAAAGTGGAGATTCTTCAGCAAAAACTAAAATCAATACTGTGTGGCTGCGTTATTGGTCTGAACTCACTACGTGGTGTTCACTCAATCACTGTACTTGAATCACAAATGCAAATTCAAATCCTCACCGCTGACCACCAATGTTAGAATTGGGAATCTCTAGTTGGCACAGGTATGCACTTGTGACAAGCAGGGACTCTTACTTCTAAGTCCGAGTAAGGGGATCACCCTTTCAAATAACCCCTGCTCACCCTTTAGGTAGTGTGGCGCAAGCAGTCAAGACTATGCTCAGGGCGTCATAGGCTAAGCATTTGTGAACACATACAGTAATACAATGACACATCACAAATGGACACCAGTCAAGGTTGTATCAAAAATAGTTTTCTTTATATAAGGCTTAGCACAAGACCAGAATAACGAATAAAATGACCACAGTATTATTTTAAAGTTCAATGTTCTTGTAAAAAGGCTTAAAATACAAAAATAGGCTTCTTTTAGTCAATTCTGCTTCTTTTCAGGCTCTGTACGGTTCGTACCTGGATGTGCGACTCGTAGGCATTAAAAACAAGGAAAGTACGAGTCAAACAATCGTTGCGGACTCCGGGTCCGTGACGTACACGCTGCGGTGCGAACAGAACAAAGTACCTTGGTTTGGTGGGGTCCGCGACGGACAGTGCGAGACAAGTTGATGGGTCCGGGTCGTAGTTCGGCAGCGTATTCAGATGCTGGTCAGGTCGCGGCGTCGGTACGGAACCTTCAGGGATACGTGCGGATGGCCCGGATCGGCTTACAGAGTCCGTGGCGTTAGGCGTTCGAGCCGTGCCTTCGGTGCGGATAGGCGGCGACACTTCTCTGTGCCGTACAGCGTACGGGGAGGATCGGTGCGATGCGGCGTCTCAGCTCTGAGCACGGCACAGTACTGTACGTCTAGCAGCGTACGGACCGTACCTGCGGGACAATGAAGCTTGGGTCCGGCGTACAGGGTTCGGCAGCCAGGGCTGTACGACTCGAATCGGCGGGGAAGGTTAGGTGCGATGCGGCCGGGAGGGATATGGTGCGTACTAACGCTTTTGGATCAGCATAGACACACGGTGCCGGGCGGCAAAGACACGGCTTCGCGGCGGATGGAGTACGAGTCGTACTGGGGCCAAATCCAGCGGGAATCAAGCAAGAATTGTCCAGGCAACTCAGTTTTGGAAGGCAGATGAGTCCAATGGTCCTGGGACTCAGTTCAGGGGGCAAGCTCTTCTTTCAAGCCCTTGGAGATTTGTTGAAAACAAAGTGTAAAGTCTCTCTTAGTCTTTTCCTCTCCTTTCTCAGCAAGGCACCAACTGCAGGCCAATCCCCCAGGTTAGGGAAAGTTACTCCTCCTTCAGCTTCTTCCAGGTCCTTCTAGTCAGGCAGAGTTCCTTCGTGGTTCAAGCAGGATCTGATTTCTTAGGAGCAGGGCTCCTACATTTATACCAAGTTTCTTTTGTCTTTACAGGCCAGGGGGGCCTTTGCATAATCCCAGTCCAGTTCTTTTCAGTGAGGAGCACTTTGTTGTTGGGACTCTGGCTTCTTCTTTCAGCAGGCAGGGCAGAGACATCAGACGCTCCCCAGGGGGTGGAGCCAGCATTGTGGTGGCAGAGCACTGCCCTATTCAGAGTCAAGGTGCACTCCTCCCACCCATCCTGGTGTAATCTCTCTATTCCCCACCTGGCAGCCCCAGCCTGTCTCCTGGAACTTCCCGGCCCTGTCACTCAAGCTACACACAAAGAAGATAGCCCTCCCCTCCAGAGGCGGACTGAAATGGTTAGGCACGCAAAGGCTAACTTTCTAAAAGTAGCATTTGCAAACCCAGGATATTAAAATAACCTTTACTAAAAGATGTATGTTATTATTCTGAGTTCAGGCATACTAAACATGAATTTCTACCATGCTTCTTGAGCCTGCTAGGATTATAGAGTGTTATAATCTAGCAGCCCATTCTGGCCTATGGAGAGCAGGTAGCCTTACAATAGTGAAAAACAAAAATGGCTGTAATTCACTATTAGGACATGCCACACACCTCAGGGCATGTCCTACCTTATCCTTACAATGCACCCTGCCCTAGGGCCTACCATAGGAGTGACTAACATGAAGGTAAGGGAAGGTTTAGGGACTGGCAAGTGGGGACACTTGCCCAGTCAGCATGACAGTACCTGACTGCATGCAGGTTCTGCAATGGCAGACCTTAGATACATTTTACCAGGCTGCTTCTGTCGGTGGCACAACCAGTGCTGCAAGCCCACTAGCAGCATTTGGATATACAAGCCCTTGGCACCCCTGGTGCACTCTACTAGGGACTGATAGTAAACCAAATAGCCAAACATGGAAGTCAATTCACATAATACATTTTCCCATAGGGAGCACTTGCCCTGTGGCACTGGATGGCAGTGTCACAGGGCCCTGAGCAGCTAACACCAGCACAAAAATACATTGAGGCACAGACAAAAATGGAAGGGTGACCCACGCCAATGGTGCCAGGTCTAACACCAACCCACAATGGAGTTCTGCTGTCAAGTAGTAACATTCCCCCAGACCTTCCTCCTTGTTGCTTAGCACTCAACTCAAGGACCCATCCCAAACCGGTCAGTTCAGCCAACAGCACAGTCTTTTAATTGTTCCCTTGGGCTATGTACACATCCAGCTGTAAAATATGTGTAGTCAAAGAGGCAACATAATCCTTTTTGGCCAATGCCAGTTGGCTGTACATAAATAATCTCTCATTCTGAAGAGGAACGCCGGACTGACTAAGGATTCATTTATACAAATTACTTGTGATTACCCTCACCACATTACCGATGGCTTGACCACGGTTATCCAAGCAGCATTTACACTGCGTTGAAGGATCTTTTGGAATTCATGTTCCTCTTTAAGTGTCCATCCCTCTTACCCACGCCATTTGGAGCCTTGGAGCCCCATCGTCCTTAACGATACGTCTGTACCTACTAGGTTTTCTATCTGAATACGGTGCCCCTCTCTCCCACCTTCACTTTTGTCCTGAGGAAGACCCCGTCAGTAAGGACCAAAACCAACCTACATGGTTTAAGGGGTCGAAACGTCAACATATCATAGATGCCAGTATCATCAATAGTGCACTGTGTTTTTTTCTATTGTACATGGCTTTGTAAATGAATGTAAACTATTTGAAAAATGTCATTGTGATTATGTGGCATTGAGAACATGCCTAACAATTTGATTGTGATGTTTCTGAATATTATATGTCACTCGCCTCACTACCTCACTCAAGTCACCCTCCTCCCCTCCCCTCACCCAGTTAGGCACTCCAACCATTTTTTATTCTAACATTGTTTATAAATTGTTGCCTTAAATCAAAAGCTATCGGGTGCTTTGTGTGATTAAACAACACTTTAGCACAAATTAATTTTTCTCTGTTATTGTTTTTTGATACTGTTTTCAATACTGTATTTAAATATAACTGTGCTGGGACCACTTCATTATACAGTACATATATAAAGACAGAATTCCCCTGAGACTCCCAAGCCCAATCCAACCATTTTAATAGTTAGGTCACGTGCCTTCTTTGCCATGCGGCGTACCATAATGGCAAGATCTGGGCAAGAGGATTGTCTGATGGGTTAGAAAAATGCCACTTTGGCTGATAAAATCATCCTGAAAGACAGTCTTTTAAAGAAGTAGAGATACTCCAAACCTTTTTTGTTTTGTTTTCCAAACTGTGTATTGTCCGTGTGATAGGGTTGCATGTTATGAGAGTAGTAAAGATAAAGAATTGACTTGTACCAAATAATGTCTTTATTTTAAGTATATTAAAACCATCTTCATGATAATATGCTCACTGCACAGGTTTACAGCTCCCTTTTCATGTAATTTCAGCCCATGATCAAGGTGCAGGTTGGTCTTTCATTATGTTCTGACATAAGTAATAATGTGACTTGTATGGAAGAGATGTCCATGGTACCATGTGCAGTGGAAGTGTTCAATATTAATGTCCGTGTTCTCCCCAATGCAGGCTTTTCCTTTCAAACCAAAAGAGTGGCCTTCTGTGGATTATGTCAGACAATTCCCACACTTCCGTTGTAGAACAAACACCTTTGGCTCTCTCTTGAGGATCCGTAGTGAAGCGACTGCTGCCATCCATTCTTTTTTTAAGGTACTGAACAATGGTTTAGTTTCTTTAAGTATACGTTTTGCTCTAAATCTTCCTTTGGAGATTATCTTCACCACTGATGTGCAGATGTGGTCCACACTCCTCTTAATTGGCTTTGGGCAGGTGTTTGCTTGAGTATCTTCAACTTTTTATGTTTGTTTCTTTTTTATGAATTCTGTTTTCCCATAAATGGTTTGCATACAAGCAAATATTCCATTACAATAAACTCGAAGCGGATAAAGTCAGCAGATGTGATAGGTGTACAGTGGAGCGGTTCAAGAGCAGCCACCATCAGAAGCCACCTTTCCTGGGGAGCAGCTTGTGCTTTGAGAAAGAAAGGCACAACAATGGGAAACAAAAGGAGTAAATCTCTTGTTCTTTATGGGGGAGGGTCGGGTTAATAATTGGCATTAACTCCTGTAATGCCAGATTTAAACTAACGCACTTTAACTTCTTGCATCGCACCTACCTAACCCCGGTATCCCTAAAACGCATTTCATGTGACAGAGGGGATAGATGCCCGAGATGTAACATGGAGAAAGCGGGCTTTTTACATTTGGCCTGGGATTGTTCCGTGGTCAGGCAGTTTTGGGCGGAGGTGGTGGGCAGGATTGTTGCGGTCACGGGCCTTCAGGTGAAGCTGGAACCCTTGAGTTGTCTACTTGCATCTGTCCGGAAGCCCAAGAAAAGGAAACTCCCATATAAGCTACTACAATTAATGCTAGTGCTAGCTAGGTGCAGGGCAGCTATAACATGGATGGGGCAGAGTGGTCTGGAAGTGCCAATCTGGCAAAAAGATGTTTGAGAGTGGTCTCTAGCCGAAGAAGCCCATATGAAACTCACCCGTAGGGACGAGAAGCTACAAGTGGACCTACTGGTTTGGTGTGTAATGTGTACTTCTGGGTTGACAGAGGGGGAGCCCTCCACTCAGGATGCAACCGACAGCGGGGAGAGTGAGTTAGATGTAGACGACAGCCCTAACCATGATGAGGAGCGAGAGAATCGATCCCAGTAGTATACACCCTGAAAGTCAGTGGCATGTCCCATGCTTCCTCTTCACTGTATTATGCTACCAACTGGATATGTGTCCCCATTGTGCCTTTCACCCCTGATGCTTCCGCCTGTACCATGTACCATTAATATTATCAATGGTATGCCTCTATATGCTGTAGTGATGTCAATTTGTATTTGTAAAATGAAAAATAAAGTTAAAAAAATATTTGGCATTAAAAAATGTGTAGAATGGGGTGCCTCAACGCAAGGCCCCTGCCTGGGTGGTAGGTGGTCTGATCAGCAAAAGGGGCATGACAATTCAGAGAATCAAACAATATCTTGAGAACTCTAGGTGAGAAAGTGATTGAGTACCCGAGGGGAGGTAATCCTTGGCATAACCTGGGTGTCCTGGAAATCCTGGGTGAAAAGAGGGGTCTTCTGCTTCTCCAACTCAGGGAATCTTCAGGGATTCTACCACAACTTGGGGCTGGGAATCTCTGGGGATTTTGTGAGCGGAGACCATGTAGAGGAGAGACGAGGGCTACTACAAGCTCCGAGATGGTAAAGCTAGTGTCAAGGCCATCAATTCGACAGCCCGGCCATATAAAAATCACCAGGATGATCACACACCTGATCCTTAGATTCTATGTTTTGGCAGGCTGCTGGTGGTAGTATTAGGGCAATATAGCCATTCGCTTGGCCCTATTGCCAGCTCCCCCTCTGCCTTGTCCCTGGCAGTCGGGAGGTGAGAAGCTAGCGGGGAGAGGAGACTGCCCACCGCCACCAAAATCTGAACTGAAGTGATGTTCTGATGGGGAGAAGCTCTGATAAACTGAGTGGCATGATTACTCGGGGATACAAATGGGATGCTAAGATGAGGTCTTTTATGGGAAGAAGCTCATGTCTGTGCTATGTCCCTGTGCAGTGTTTTTTTCTGGCCCACACCCACCTCCTCCACCCAGCCTTGGCGATGCCACTGGAGCAAGGGAAAGAAGTTCATGATAACTGAGAAAACAGATGCTTGATGATTACTGGCACAGCTGTTGCCTTTGTGAGAAAAGTACTTTGTGATTGTTGAGTCACATAAAACACAAACAACTTGGTAAAAAATGGTTTACGAGGCCATGTTACATTTGAAATAATTCATTCGAGTAGTCAATCAAAAATGTTTTGAAAGAATTTAGATCGATACTTTCATGGTGGCCGTTTCTGTTACTTCTAATAACAACCATTTGTTACCAGATTTTAGACTAGTGTGAAGAAAGAAATTATTTGTTGAATTATAAAGTGTTACTATAACTGTAACACATTATAAACAACATTAAATACCCCGCTATTCCAGACTAGGATAGAGCAGTCACGTGCTGGGTATAGATCCATCTGTTGCAGGGATTTGAGAGGAGACTGTCAACAGCATAACATGAAAAGTAGCTTTTCTGTGCCTTTTTCACAGTAGAAAAAATGCAGTGTTTTTTTAAGATCAGTGGTTCATAGCTTGGGGTCCACAACACCTATTCTAGTAGTCTGTAACTTTTTAGAAAATGTACTCCTTTTAGCAGCTTCTCTGAGTGGGTGTGTATATAACTAAAAAAGCAAAACTGGAAATTGAAAATGTTCAAAGGCTCTGTAAATGTAAAGGAATATGCAATCGGTGGCTAAAAACATAAATTGGTAGCCTTAGCTTGGTTCCCAGGAGCAGGGCAAGTGCATCAAACGAATTTAGTGTGGATGGTTGGTGGCCTCACGTAAAATACAGGTTTTTGCCAACAAATGGAGAGCATTAATAGTAAAAAAGACAAAGCAATGTATCCAAGCTGAAGATAAGACCTCACAGTGAGTAACAATTAGGAGTCTATTTTATGAAGATGTGCCTGTCCATCTGAACCAATGAGTGTTGGCAGACACAGAAAAGCAGAACAAAGAACGGAGGCGGGTTTACACAGAGCTCCTAGCCCCCACACCTCATCAGAGCCCAGTCCACCTTACAACTGCCCTAAAACATTCTACTTTGAAATGGCGTATTTCTAGAAATTCAACTCAATTTTCTTTAAAAGTAAATGTATTCTACATAAGTAAACCGTACTAAACAAAGGCAAACCTTTGACACGTCACAAAACAGAACACGACCTGACACTGTGATTCTGGGGCTGTACATTTGTGGGCCTGCCCACCTCCTAGCTTTGTGTGTCAGCATTGGAAGCTGCAGAGAATTGCACAGCAGACTCAAGAACAGAGCCAGGAGTTAGTTCTTGATCCATCCCAGTGTTCTGCACTAGCACTTCTCCTGGGGTTTACAATTGGAAAGATGAAATGCGCCTTATGGAGGCAAGAATGTTGTCATATTTGGAAACAACACATCTGGATGCACTGGTGAGAGGGCTGATCCACTCAATGCTAAACTCATTCCATCTATGAGGTTCTGGGAGGCTACACCCCGCCTCATACCAAGTACTAGCTAGCGGCAGGACTGCCTCAAACCCACCTCCTCCATAAAACAATGTTTGCCGAGTCTGGTTCCGATGTGTTGGGATGTTTTCACCAGGGTCGGACTGGCCTATATGACAACCTGGCAGTGCCAGACGGGCTGGACTGGAAGGTCATTATGGGGGCGATTTTTGTTCGCTGCTTGTGGGCCTGTTTTATGGTTTGGTGGGCATTTTCTTTTACTGTTGATATAGCCTCCAGTGTTTCCTGCAGCAAGCATAAATGCCCGCAGTCTTCCATCCCGTGCAACACACATTACAGCTTGTCTTTACAAGTTCAAAAGAGTCGTTTTGCAAACGTGGGTGACTTTATTAGCTATCTGATTCACTAATTGTTGCCACTTTATTTTGCTGTCCGGGCCTATTTTATTTCCCAGTCTGGCCCTGGTTTTCATACTCCTTAGTGGACATCGGCTCTTCAACGCTCCTAAGCTGGAATCCACTCTTTGCAGTGGTTCCCAGCTCGTTTCCCCCGCCACTGTGTGATATCTGGACTTCAACGAAAGATCCACCAGGCAGACGACATGGTTACCGGTTTGTTTTTGTAACTCTGCATGAAGGGAGACGAGATCGTGTCATACACGGTGGCACATGTGAGTTTGCAGGTCTGAGACTTCCTGGTTTCTGAAGTTCGCACGAGGCACTGCTGTTTCTGGAAAAAAAGAATTTGTATTTTGTTCAGGGGTTCTTTTAGCTTCACTGACATGATCTTACTTCGCTCCCTCACTACTCTTCGTCTCTCTTTCTCGCTCTCTCTCACTCGTCATTTTAATTTTCCGTGGTCCCTTCTCTCTTCCATGCATCATTTATTTCCCTAATGCTATTTTAAAAAAACACCTTACTGTTTAAAATTCTACAACGTAATCATATCAGGAGACGTTGGATATGGTTAAAGTGCTCCTTCTTTGCGTAAACGAATGAACTACAGCATGATCCGTTTGTATAAACAAACCTCAGAAATACTAATATTATTAGGAAATCGTTTTTTCTGTTATTTCTGTGTGTGTATTTGGACTCGTATCCGATAGGGGTCTCTTACATTCTAATCTCGAGGAGCCGGCCGACGCGGCAGCACATTCACTTGACGTTTTCACCTTAGGACCGCTTGATGGCGCTACTAGCATGCAAATATCAAAACAACCGCTTGAAATTAACTGATGTGCATAAAGCACCCCATAGACTCCGAGCCGCTAATGACATCCGGCTTCTTGTACAAAACCGATGTAATCAAATGATAACGGAGTCCATTATTAATGACCCTTTCGGTGCGATGCTCCCCCTGTAGTTTAGACATCATGGTCTATTCCGTGTGTGTTATAAACACTGTTGTGATTCATGACATCACAGCCCTCATCGGTGACCTCTTCATTTATATTTCTGATCGGGCTAAATACGTACTTCCTACCTTGGATATATCTTGATTAGGGCAGGGGTGTATGACGGTTACAAATTATACATCTTTGCCGTATCCTGTATAAATCATGAAATGTGTGACAATTTATATCACAAATGCCCTTATTTAATACTAAAAGAATAGTTCTGCATAAACTATACTTTGCAGACAACGTATCTTGTTCTTCTTCCACGTAACGCTAATGCACGTAGAAAAGTAGTGCAAAATGTGCACTTACAGAGAAAAATACTGCACATGTTTTGCTTTTGCACGTAGAAGGGCTCTGCAGGGGGCAAGCTTGCTGGGAAACGTCTGTGCACGTATCCTGTGTTCGCCTTCTATTCCATCTTGGGCTGGCTGTGTCCGACTAGAGCGAAGCGGTTCTCCCTATACAGTGAAAACTACCTCTTGCAGTGTGGAGACAGCCTTTGCAAAGGTAAAGCACGAATAATGGCACATTTAACAAAGGTTAACAAAAAGAAAGATTGCAAAACTGTGCTGCAGAAAAATAAGCACACAGAATAAACACTCCTTACGTTGAAGTACATTGCATAAGGGCCCTGCATCTCTTCTGAACCTGCAGTACTGGGGAAACAACCAAAAAGGTCACATAACGTCATTCGAGGAACTTGAAAAAAAATACTCCTTAAGCGACTGGCTGCCGGCCTTTAATATGCAAATGGAGGCCCTTAAAGGAAGAGCCTCCACAGTGGGAGGAAGCATCTAAGGTAAAGGAATAGAATAATCCAGTGTGTGGATGACCGCCCCAGAAGAGAGGTACCAGGCATTCCAGCAGGCAGTGGCAGCTCTAAAGTGAAGCAGGCGAGAATCCTTAGATGCTGGAAATGTCCCGCATGCAGAAGAGTGAAGATGGGAATGGTAACCGAGGGAACAGCGAAGGCGCATCCTTCCTTCCAAAGGGATGCAGGACGCATTGTGGTGATGCAGGACCAGTGCTGAGCATCCTGCAAGAGGATATCTTGGCAGAATCCTGCAAGGGAAAGGCTTATACACAAGGAATGCAGGGCACTGCTCTTTCCTGACATGTGCTACAACGACTGGTGGGAAGTAGGTCCAGGAGCTGCACAAGCAAGGCAAGGTTAACCCAATGTAGGTTCAAAATTATTTACTTAGAAGAGGCCAATCTCGCTGCTTACACATTGCAGATAGTTGATATACTGTGGGAAATATGTTAATTTGAAGTTTAACGTTATCGAGCGCAGTGGCTTGGCCGCCATTTTGTAATATAAGGACCCACTTCACCCAGCACCTGAAAGACCTCCACTGGCTCCCTGTCCTGACGAGGTGCCAGTTCAAGCTTCTGACCCACGCCTACAAAGCCCTCCACAAGCAAGGACCCACCTACGTGAACCGTCGCCTGAATATCCACCGACCTCCCAAGAATATCTGCTCCGCTCACCTCGCCCTCACACAGTTACCACGCATTCGCCGCTACCGCACTGAAGGATGCGCCTTCTCCCATCTTGCTGCCAAGTCCTGGAACTTCCTTCCCCTACACCTCCGTACATCACCCTCGTTGACTCACTTCAGGAAGGGACTCAAGACCTGGCTCTTCGACTGATAACCACAGCGCCTGCATACCCTCTCGGGTGATAAGCCGCGCTATATAAATGCCACTTGATTGATGATATAAGGTGGATTTATAGAGCGCTGCTTGTAAAGGTATCCAGACGCTGATTGCCCATTTCTGCAAAAGGTCATCACATTTGGATGTCTGAAGAGTATATCATGCAGAACTTTTAATTGTTAAACTGCTCCGCCCCCATACTCCCATGGCTTAAACCGCCAACGTGCTTTCACACATTCTGTATCCAGAAGGGTTGCCGTGAAGATGCAAGAGGTATTGGGATGGCATAGGCTAAAATCGATGAAGAGCTTCAAGGGATCTACTGTTTGACATACAGAAAATATGTTAAGTTGTGAGCAAGTCCAGTAAGATAGCCATGCACCCTTCTTAAAGTTGTGTCTAATTGACACTGGGTTTCCTTAGCAGAATCTTTTATTTGTTGAAACGCCCCACTGTGTCTTGCCAGAGTTTGTGCCCTTTGGGTGTCTTTTGCTTTGGGCAGTGGTAGGCACAGCGGCATTGCCTCATCCCAGTCCCAGTGCTTTGTGGGTATTCCTTGCAGGAGTATTGAACACAAACCAGTTTCTCAGACTATGCGTTGTGCCTATTGGTATGTAATGGGTACAGGACATGGCTGAAGTGCATAAGCAGTGAATTTTGGGGGTGGGTTATTGAGGCTGGTTAGCTAACTGCAACTAATGCAATACAGTTGTGGACCTTAAAAATAACACCTCTTCCATTGAAGTTTGTTTACCAGCTTCTTTATATGTAATGCTTTACTATTCTTAATTGGACAAACATCAGGGGTTTTAAATCCCATAGTTCACACAAATGTCAACTCCTGTATTATTTTTCACAATTTGCAGAAATGATATTCTTTCCTCTGCAGGAAAATCAAATTGTTAATCTAGTGGTTAGAGAGGTCATTCTTTCATCAGCGAATTAAACTTGCAACTTATTTTGACACCTGACCAAAATAACAATACAACAAGCATTTGCAATGCAATAGGTCTCGCATTTGTTGAAGTTGGAACTATTGCCAAAGTAAATGGCAATGTTTTTAATTATGTTTTTTTGTTTGCAGTGGAGTGATTAATTAAAGAAAGAAAGTGCACACAAGAACATATTATTTTAAGCTTTTACAACAATTGAACGGTAAAACTATGTCTATGTTAACCTGTGAATTTCAGGAAAGTGGCTGGCACCAACGAGGGGATGGGCACATTGGGGTTTATGTTTCAGTACATGCAAATGCACCATGACAGGGTGTGTATTTTATTTTAATTGACATTTAGGTGCAATGCAGATGACACACTTGAACAAATTAATAATAAATGCCTGGCGCTTAATATTGCTCTTAGACTGATTCAGACAACTATACACTTAGGGCGTCGAAAGAATGAGTCAAGAGCGGTCATGTACGTGTGTCAAGCAAGTAGCTAAACAACTAAGCTACCCAAGGGCAGCATATATCATACACAAGAGGCCTGCCTATCTTGTTTGCTCACATGCAAAAATGGTTGCCCATTCCTTATTATAGAAGCAGTAAAAATGATGAGAATAGGTGTATGGTGTGTTTTTTCTTTTTTATTCCACCAGCGTAAAGTTTCTGTAGTCTGACCCCTGTTGCTGGTGGCACAGCTCACGTGATGCGCGAGTGCTGATATGGCCCTTTGGTGAAAGACCTGTAACTGATCCCTCAGTCATTGTGTGTTAACAGTATTATAGATGTGCACAACACAAGTATGCGTACTATTAGCTAACAAGTGTGAACACTCACCCCACGCAGTACTACTGAAGCAACATTTGGTCTTTTGAACAATACAGGCGCATTGCTTATATGTTTGCAATCTTTCCAGTTTTACACTAAAGGATGTGCTGTGTGTAGTTGCCTTTCTACAAGGAAATTCGCGTATTTTTCAACAGAAAGGGTATGCCAAATCAATAAGATGTGATCAAAGAAATCTTTCTAGATGTGGAAAAAAATTATTCAGTTGCACAAGAGGCAAAGGGTACAAAAGTAAACGCACATTTTAACCTTCAAAGCAATGCAGACTACACTTCATATTTTAATAGCAAAAGCCCCCTGAAGTAAAGTGTTTTTGATAACGTACTTCCAACCAAAAGCGAGCTTAAGGCTAATGATCTCATGACAAACTTCCCTACATTTCCTTGCTTACAAGATTGCATGTCAGATTTACTCCCTGCACTCTGTCATAATCATTTGTGTTCAACACGGCTCCAGAGGCATCTTCACAACCATGAAAATAAACAGTTTAAGGTCCAGAATTCACTGACAAGAGGTTACATTGGCCTCACGGTGCATTCTACACCGGATGGATTGTAAACAAAGCAATGCAAACTGGGCGAACAGTCCATCTGAAAACCCATCAGTCCGAGGCGGACCGAAATCTTGTGTACTAGGCTGTCCTGCCCACAACATCGATGCCGGCCCAAGTTTCTCAGGGCTGTTATAAGCCCCCTCACCCCCTCAACAACTTTATGTAAACTTACTGCTGTTCCAAGAGACGGCCCATGCCCTCTGACATCTGCTGATAAAAGCCCTGACACCACCCCACCTCCCCCCGCTCCGTAACTCATACGAAACAGGCCAAAAAACACAGCTGTTCGTAATTTGGATAACTACATACCTGAGAGGAGTATTGCATGGATCCATGCTTGGCAGCACCAGGGATGCCACAAACAGTAAATATTCCCGGATGCACTACCCCGGCTTTTAAGGGCCGTGGGCCTCCGCGACTGTCGAAACAGAGACACACACTGCATTTGTAGGGAATGAAGGTGGCCGCAAGAGAGCAGGCAGATTGGACCGGAAAGGGGTGGAATAGCGCAATCGTCACCCCCTCCTGCTTTGCCACTATCTTGCCCAGACACCGCTGATACCGGGCAGAGCTTGTTGCCCGCGAGCGTGTAAAAAAGTTGTGCACGTACAGCGCAGTATCTTCTGATTTTAAAGTTAATTCTGCAAAGAAAACACGTCGCTTAACACACATTCAGTGATGTCGGCTTGCCTGAGTTACAGACGGAGGCGCTTCACGGTTAATCAGCAGGAGTGCGCGCCGTGAGGTCGCCTCTGTTCTCAAGCTACCCAGATGTTAGAAGGTAGATGTTAGAAGGTAGCGAATGCGAAAAGGGGGGACATGGGGAGGGCAGGAACAGGGAAACTTGGACAACACAAGCCCGGCGGAGCGTGGTGCGCGCGCTTGGCGGGGGAGCGCATTCCAGGTGGGGTGAGCGGACCCTTTGAAGTTTGATGCCGAGGGCGCCAGTGGGCTGAAGCGCTTCCCCAAAAGTGGATTGCATGGCGGCACGATGCACGTGATTGTGCGCGTACTCGCTATGCAATCCACTTTTGGGAGCACTTTGAAATGCCCCTTTACTAAAGTCTCGCATAGCTATTGCGATAGCAATTGCTAGGCGAGACCTAATTATAAAAATAAACGGAGAAGTTTAAATCATGTTATTTACAAAATAGGATTCAGCTAGCAAAATGCCACAAAAATAAAAGATTTCTTTTGTGGGAACATCAAAAAACTCTTTCTAGCACAAAATAGAGAACATTACCTTATGGAAGGGGAAGAAATGAAAACCAGCATTTGCAATGCAATAGGTCTCGCATTTTTGAGAGTTAGAGCCATTGGCTTTGTAAACGACAATGTCTTTTACCTATGTGTTTTGGTTTGCAGTGCAGTGGATGTATGAACAGCACTGCCTAGAGGACTTAGAATGGGGGAGTTACTGACGGGACCAGAGAAGCAGCTAACAGCATTGTCTAGAGGACTAAGAATGAGGAATTACCACTGTAAACAGAGACAAAGCTGCAGCACTGCCTGGAACATTTAGAAAGGGAGAGTTACCGACGGGACCAGAGAAGCAGCTGGCAGCATTGCCTAGAGGACTTAGAATGAAGAATTACCGACGTGACCAGAGAAGCAGCTAGTAGCATTGTCTAGAGGACTAAGAATGAGGAATTACCACTGTGACCTGAGACACGGCTGCAGCACTGCCCAGAGGACCTAGAATGGGGGAGTTACTGATGGACCAGAGAAGCAGGTGCAGCACTGTGTGGAGGGCTTAGAATGAAGAATTACCGATGGGACCAGAGAAGCAGCTAGCAGCACTGTCTAGAGACAAAGAATGAGGAATTACTGACCGGATCAGAGATGTAGCTAGCAGCACTGCCTAGAGGGCTTTGAATGAGGAATTACCGACGGGACCAGCCTAGCAGCTACATCACTGTCTAGAGCGCTTAGAATGAAGAATTTCCATTGGGAAGAGAGACACAGTGGCAGCACTGCCTAGAGGACTTAAAATGTGAGAATTAACGATGGGACCAGAGAAGCAGCTGCAGGACTCTGTAGAGTAATTTGAATGAGGAATTGCAGATGAGACCAGCCTAGCAGCTACCAGCACTGTCTAGAAGACTTAGAATGAGGGATTACCATTGGGAACAGACACACAGCCGCAATACTGCCCAGAGGACTTAGAATGGAGGAATTACCGACAGAAATAGAGAAGCAGCTGCAGCACTGTGCAGAGGACTTAGAATGAGAAATTACAGATGAGACCAGAGAAGCAGCTAGTAGCATTGTCTAGAGGACTCCGAACAAGGAATTACTGACGGGGCCATACTAGCAGCTAGCAGCACTGATTAAGACTTAGAATGAGGAATTGCATACAGAACCAGAGAAGCAGTTAGCAGCACTGTCTAGAGGACTGAGAATTGGGAGTTACTACTGTGATCAGAGACACAATGCAGCACTGCCTAGAGGACTTGGAATGAGGAATTTTCGATGAGACCAGAGTAGCAGTTAACAGCGCTGCCTAGAGAACTTAGAATGAGGGATTCTGATGGGACCAGAGAAGCAGCTGCAGCACTGCAGAAAAAGGCACCTTAACGAAGGGAGCAGCCGTTGGAGTCTGGACTGGGAACAGTCCGCTATGGCAGGCATTGAGATCCAGGTCCAGCAAGAAGACGTAGTTGAACTGGAAAAGCTATGATCGGGACAGCCAGCAACAGAGGCCGACATTACACAGGCCCAGGACCCGACCAAGAATAAACTTCTAGGAGGCAGAAGCGGCAGGGACCAGCAGCTGGCTGCTGACGTCATTTGAGTCCTGTGTGTAGAGACGATAGAGGCTTCCCCTGTCCCAGCAGCTGCGACGTACCGAGCGCCCGGGATAAGATTAAGGATAGGGGAGCTTTGTGAACAGAAAGGAACATCTGCGGCTTGCCCTATGCGGCACCAATAGGATTCCGACTGGAATGTGGTGGGTCCTTCGCATTTGGCATTTGCTGTGGATGGAAAGGTTATCTTAGACATTGAGAGAACAAAGGGACACCTATCGGGAGGTCTGGCGCCCATTTATAATCCTTCTATCCCAGGACTTCACAGAGCTTACCTGTCCTAAGTATCTAAAATTATTGTGACTGACTGGAGATTAGAACTGTCTCCTTTGATGAACATTGTGGTCAATCCGGATATCTGCCAATCGCTTTGTATTACTTTATGGCCACCCCGGGGGAGGTGGTTGGGAAGGGGGTTGGGGGCATGCTTTCACATTTTCTTTCCTCTTTTGTCATAAGTTGCATAGATGGCTGCCAAAGGCGGAATGTTGACGATATGTCGATTAATGTGTGAACTTCAATATCCTGTGCATTGCAACAATATAAACAAATTAAAAGAGAAAATTGAGCCTTTTATTCAGAACTTCGGTTTAGTTTCATCTGGTTCTCTGGATTTCTCTGCGGCAGCACCAGCTTTCTTGTGTCCAGAGTCCCTTCTGCACCTCCCAGGCATTCTAAATGCACAGGCAGCTGAAATTGCTTTTCAGGTTCACAACCTGCCCTTTTCCATGTCGTTCTGCGTTTTCCAGAGCGAAGGCCCACAGGGGAGAGCCTGGTGTGCACTGGCGCGACCTGCACCCCTATATTCCCTGGGGTCAGCAAGAGTTGAGTACTGTTACACCTCAAAAAAAGTTCTGGTTCCAGAGATTCAAGGTCCCAGCCCTGAGACATTCTATCCAATACTCAGGCAGCGAATCAGGAATTTCTTCTTATCCTTACTTATACCGGAGTATAAGTATCAGAGTTCTCCTCTGATTTTGGGATCCTGCAGGGGAAAAAAAAGATTTGTGACAAACCTTGAATAAATCAAAACTAAAGTTCTGCCGCTTTCTCTACCCAATATTTATGGTGAAGTGAAGAAATGTAATGTGGCTAAAGCTGTCTTCAAGTGAAGTCCCTTACTCAACAGCAACAAACATGGCAGAAGTCTGCCTTCTTCCTGCTCATAGTGCCCTCTCTCCAAACTCCTCCCAAGGCCTGCCCAGTTCCCCTCAAATACATGCTCCCCCCTTCTATGGGTCATTTGTTCTCCCTCCCATGGTGTGAGTGGCCCCTCTTGTCTGAGGACAGGCTCTGGTCATATTGTTCAGTCTCATTCCTTCCCTTCTCAGGTGGATGTGAGCGCGGTCTGGGTGGGAGCTGCTCTCCCTCTCTCCCTCTCTTCCTGCATTCTTTGTTTAAGTTGGCCCTGGCCCCAGGCAGTCATCCAACAGAGCTATAGGGATGCAGGTGTGAATAAAGGACTGTGAGGTGTGAACTTTCGGGGGTGAGCCAGAAAAGAGAAATAGCCTTATGCAATAAATACACCATTGTTGACTTTTAGGTGGACCGTATGACAGGTTTTAAAACATAGATAAATATTATATATAATGAAAACAAATGATTCTGTTGATTTTGTTCTGCTTAATTGCCTATGCACTGCAAAAGTTAGGTTTACACAGGTATTTTTTGCCCAAACATAAGTTCACAGCTGAAAATACTTCATTTACGCCTGCCAAAAATTGACAATCTTGGATTAAAAGACAAAAATGCATTTCTACAATTTGAGAGGTCATGGGTCACGCAGGGGCTACTGGGCCTAACCGCAGGCGGTTGAGGCAGTTTACTTTATGACCCGGGGCCCGGCCTAGAATGGATTCTGAGCTACTGGGCCAGCTACCCCTTCTGCACTTGACTCGCAGTGGTAGGCGTGGTGGAGCAGTCCAAGGCTCCCCGGAGGGGTGCGGAGGGAGGGGCTCACAAATCAAAATGTATCCTGCAGCAGCAATAAATCATTGTCCAGTTAAATACTCCCTTTGATGAGAAAAGAGAAGTATTTTATTTCTCCTGTTACCCACACAAAGGAAGAATGCGACATTCAAAGGCAAGTACACAGTCCTCCCCTGAGGTCGGGGCTCTAGTGTCTCATTACCTGTTCCCTGTCCGACTTAATCCTTGCATTAGCAATCATGGTTCTTCCCCATTTACTATAGGTAACATCCAGGGTATTGACGAGTTTCAAGCGTTCACTGTGAATCTGACTTAGACAATAGTGTTTCAGCACAAATGCGCTCAAATTAGCAGCAAGTTCCTCCAGGGATATTAGGCCCAAAACAAGTCTTACCCACACAAGCAGGTATGGCGTGTCCTGAGATCCATAGTGCCCCCCCATCCGTGGCCGCTCACAGCGGCTAAAGCCAAGTTCGGGTAAGTCTGCCGCACGCGGCCCAGGTGGCTGGACTCAACGGGTGCGGATTCTCTCACTTGCGGTTGCCATCCTGAAGAGACCGGCTGCCTCCTTCAGCTCCTCCTGTCTGGTAAATGTTCTCTCATCTCGCAAAGGGGATGGCTATGAATATTATGTCTTGGGTCTCTCTCCTCACTTCTCCGACAGGGGGGAAAGAACAAGTCAGTCCTTGGTGCTCTCGGTGACCCCCTTCAACATACGGAGTCAACGCAACTTACTGTCCACGGGCTCCAGCCCAATTTGCATAGTGAAGTGAACCACAGTGGCCCCTCCTGGCATCCTGGGTCACTGCACCACTACCAAACAAAGCATCCGCCCTTATCGCACGGCAGTCTTTCACACGGCTATCTTTACGGCAGCCCCCTCTTGGCATACGGGGGTTGTTGACTCCAACATGTACTCTGGCCACAGCCTGATCAGTGCAGAAGCTGTTTGCAAACACCTTGCACAGAGAGTCCTCGCAACAAGGCTCCCCACTGGACCTTGGTCCCTCCAACGCTCTCCTCTTCCTTACAGGGTGCACTGGTCTTGGAAAGCAGGCACAAGCTGTTGCTCCACGGCAGGTGGTTGTGTCCCCCCAGCTTAGAGGACTGTGGCAATGCACAAATCTGTCTGGGGGGGGATCTCTCTACCTCCGTTCCATGTTTCACCATGCAGACCTGGGTCTCCAAAATGGAACCCAGTGCACTCCTTTTATTGTACGATTCACAGCCACATATACACGCAGTGGATGTATACAGCATGTATGCACTGCACAGTACTGTATCCTCCATGTAGTGTACCATTCAGAGGCATACATACATCCAGCACTTGATTCTACATACACACACTGCCCAGCATTGTACCCTTTATGTGATGTACCACTCATATGCACACATACAACAAGCATATGCATTTAATGTGCGCACACTGTACCCTTCATATATTATACCACTCACAGGCATGCATACATCCAGCACATGCATGTATCCTGCACGCACCGTACAGCACTACATCCATGCACTCACTGCGTAATTCTGGATTATTATTGTATTTCGCCCTTCCCAAGCACACATCTACACAGCGCAGTTACACCATCTCTGTCCTGCACAGCACTTCACAGCGATCGGATGTAGGCCCAGGGTGAGTTAAGCACGCAGCAGCAGAACTTTAAAAGGTGATTGTGAGCATGTAGGCCTCACTCCAGTGACGCAGGTTAAAAGTGACCTGTTCACTCCTATCGATCACTACACAGTATGCTGGCACCACTGCACTTGTGCTGCTGGTGAAGGCGGTTCAGCAACACCGCAGTCCGTGAGACAGGCCAATGTCATGGCACACATGCATGATCCATGTTCGCCTATAACAACAAAAATCATCATTCGGGATCCTTACATCCATACAGTTGCACAGGGATGCACGTCTATTACTATGTAGAGAGCTTTTTCGTTCCAACAGATCCATTCCCCTTGTTGGGTAATGTTGCTGAACTGCAAAAATGCCTTGGAAAACATTCTAACAATATTTGGTTTAATATTTCCCAGGCAAGATTTAAAAAACCTTTGATGGTTAGGGAAATTATTTATCACACCATCCTAATAAAACGACAAGTTTCAGCTACTTTCGTTAACATCCACAAGGTTTTCTTCAGGGCTGTGAGATCCCCTATTTGTTTATATGTTACTGTCAGATATTGCCTTGATTGGCACATACAACACTTAAGACAAGATAGGCGTAATGAGAAGCATGCCTAATTCTCGCTTTGTATCTACTGATCTAGGTAATCCCTGTTTGTAGAGCTCGCTGGCCTCATCATGAAAAGGAGAGAGGATACCTCCTTGTAGTCATACATTCGTCAAGGTACTGGTATCACTGCTGCACATCCTATCCTCACTGTATGTGCTAATCAAACAAACTTTTGAGAGCAACATTTAAACAAAAGGGGCATCTCACAGTCCTGAAGAAAGGCTTGTGGCCCTGTGGGTTTTAGCAAAAGAGGCTGAAACATGTCAACTCATCAGGATGGAGGAATACATTATTTCTCTAACCATCCAAATTTTTCATTTTAATCTTGCCTGAGAAAAATGAAACTCAATTTATTTTTATTTTTTTACTTAAGGCATTTTTACATTCAAAAACATAGCTCATTCTCAGATCCCATACAAAATGAAAGAAACCAAGAGCGCCCACTAGTGTTATAGGGCCTACACTGACACACGCTTTGTCGTGATGAAAACCCCTAATGAGGAAGCACGCCACAAATTGTGGGTGAGAGCCAGTTTTACAAAGTAGTGAATATTCTTTTTGTAAAGAGTATCATAAAACTCACACACTATGAAGTAAATCATAGCTTACTATACTTTTTGTGTGATGCGTATTTATTAGGGAGGATGTAAAACTAGGCTTTAAGCCAACTCTCCTTCCTTTTCTGAGTGTAGGTACAATGGGCCCAGCAGCAAAATAAATACTGAATATAACTAACTAATTCAAGCATCTTGATGTACACTGATTATTTTTACTAATTCTGTTGTTCTAAATTCAAAGATATGTAAATGTAAAGCGCTCCGATACCCTCCTTTATGGTTATATTCTCGCTATATAAAACACCAGATAAATAAAATCATCACATTTGCGTAGATTGATGTAAAGGAGAGTTTTTGGGAGAGGCCGGGCGGTATCCATCCACAAGTTTTTATAGCTCCAAACTTTCCATGTTATAGTAACTTTGGTGTAGTAGAGTAACGTGTATATGGATTGGCATAGCAAGCGTGGTCGGAAAGGTACAGAGGTTCCAGCCTGGTACAGAGTGGGCTTGCAGATATTCTAGTACTGGGACCTGTTGGCGTGTTGTTGATCGGGTGGTGTAGAACCAGAAGGGCTGGTGGTAGGTGACTGCATTTATGGGCATGTACTGGTGTACAGTATTGCTACATGAACAAACCTAAAGCTATTGCCCATGAATGGAGTACACAGGGAATGACAGGAAAAGACTGATTTTAGTTATCGCCCATGAAATGATTCTGTATTATGTGAATGTGCATTGCTCTTAGTGCTATAGCCGAGTGACCCTGTATCACCTTACAAGAAGACATTGTTGAACCTCACCTATAGAGTTCTCACTTGCCCAAAATTTTTTATAAAATATTGGATTCCATAGTCTTTCACATGTATCCACTATGTACCCTTTGTAAATTCATGTTTCTTTCTTCATTTTTGTAGGATAATGATTATGTACACATTCATACTCCTATAATTACATCCAACGACTGTGAAGGCGCTGGAGAACTCTTTCAGATAGAGGTGGGTTATGCTGTTTAATTCCTTTGTCACTGATAAGTGAAGCGTCTGCATGTTTATGGTCTACCCGAGACTAAGCGTAGACTTCATGGAAGAGATGAACTAAATGATACTCCGTTAGTCGGTGCTTTTTTCAGTTTGTTTGTGTTTTTGTTTCATAATGGTGTTAGGATTCTGAAATAAATTCCCCATCTGCTTAAGGCCATGTTATGACTTGGGGCTTGTTTAGGTGTTAAAGTATGTGGTTTTAGATTTGATTTGGGGAATCTTGGTAATATCTGGAACAAACTTTATTTGCTCTCAATATTTGTCTGGTTTATGCCGTATTCCACTAAACGCTTAGAGCCGATGCGCATTAGGAATATAATGCAAATTGCACTTTGGTTTGGATTTTGTGAGCCGTCTTTCCTCCAGCTACTAGCTGGGGGTGAAGTTCAGTGCACACCAGGTGGATTATGGGTGTGCATTTATTTCCTTTGTGCAATTAGAACCCAGCAGAATTTGAGCACGATTGTGTTTACAATTTATTATGTTGCCTAATCCTTGTGGCTCATACAGTAAATGCTCTTTCTCTTTTCTCAGTGTATTATCCATGTGTCCACTGTCAGGATTGCATTCTTTTTGTCATACCTGCATTCTCATAATTGATTTAACCTCCTACATTCTAGCCCTGCATTTATTTTGTTTTGTTTCTTTATCGCCTTTGTATTGTGCACCATTTCAAACTGAAATGTCTCGGGCAAAAATCTTCCGGCTCCCTGGGACCCCACAAGCTCCAGGATTGTTTCACAATAATATTATTAACAATATGTCCTATCTGGGATATCACTAAGAAAATCAGTTGGTTTCTTACAAAAGGCCAAATGGATCCGTCTGGGCTGGTCCACTCCAAGACAGGCAGATGTAGTCCTTCCTCTCCTTAAATCACAAACTTATGGATGTTAGACTGTATAGAGGACTGATAACGCTTATAAGTTGAGTTCTATTGGGTCATGTGTTTGTGTGTTGTTTTTGTGCAGACATTTGTTGTGGCATCCCTGTGTGTGTGTGTGATGTTTGCGGCTACCCCCAGGGTGTGTGATTGTGTGTGTGTGTGTTGACTGGCAAGTATTATAACAACATGAGCAACTATGAGTCTCGCCTATATGAAAAACTTGACACAATCGTAAGGGTAAAGCTAATGTTGTGAGAACATGTGTACATGTGTGCGTGTACGCATGCGTGTAAGATTCCCATCATCCACCCGAAGTGGTTTGCTTCATCATCTGGGAATTGAGGACTAATTTAGAGAACCATCTTCTACTGAGCAGGTCGTAGATATTGGTCTCTTATTTGTCCCAAAGTGGTGGAAACTAGTTTTGCTCGATGATGGTAGGGTGTGATGGTCGCAGTGCTGGTGTGTGGTGATGGTGTATAAGTGCTGGTTAAAAATGTCTAACAAGGTTCTAAAACAACTTTATTAGTAGCTACCTTGTTGACAAACTCTAAAAACAGTGCTCTAACAGTTTCAAATATAATAACTGTGTTGAAAAACGGTCAACATGTTTCTGCTAACGGATTTAAATCATCCTAGCTTTCGTCAGGACCTGGAAGCTACTGCGAAAAAACTGTGTAAAATAATAAAGTGATTGATACAACCTGGACCCTGATAGGTGTCCAAGAAACTCCGTGGGCGGTAGTTAATATTCACTGACCTGCATAAATGGAGAGAAAGATAAAAAAACACAACATAGCAAAATACCCTTCACATAGTGTGATTCTCAAGATTTTACAAATAGCATCCGGCACAATGTCCGATAAACCAAATACTCTTGGATGTATTAAGACTGTGCTAAGTCTAAGAACTCAAATCGAAATTAGACGATTTAAAGGCACTTACCCTATCTGTAATGGGTGTGCGCCTCACCTCACCTGGCTACTGCTCAGGTATAAGGAGGCCCCGCTCTGTAGAGAAAATCAGAGGGTTCAACAATGTTAAAACCTAGTGATTGGTTAAAATTTAAACGCTTAAGCCCAGCCGCGTAATGTCAAGAGACGCCTAATGTCACCGGGAATCATCCGACCGCTACAACAATGGTCTTTAGAAAGCGCTCGATCTCGGTGACGTTTTTAAGGATAATGGTTACGGCCTCAGCAGAAGGCCGACTTATGCCACTAATATAGTGCGTGTCACGTAGCATCAACTTATAGTAGAATGACAGCTCACCTGTCCGTCGGTACCTCTTGACAGTACTGAGCTCGTAGGGGAGGCAACCTACGAGGTGTCCAAACACGGCAGAAATAGAGAATGCCGATCTAAGTTGTCATGGCAACTAGGGGAAACCGAGGCTGACGTGCGTGCGCAAAGGTTGCGTCATCGCGTTCCGTGTTAGAGCCTGGGAAATGTAGTATTTGATCAGATGATTGTCAGGGGCTGCCGTAGTTAGAATGCAGGCTCCAAAACATCGCTCGTATAGGATAAAGATAATGAATGTTTGTGGGTAATGTACCAGGGAGATGTTACGCCCGTGTATCCTAACAAACAGATAAATTGATAAGAAAAGCGAAACACCTGGTGTCATGGTATTAAAAGCATATGGTAGACAAGAAGGCCATTCCTTTGTAGAGCGGAAATTTCCTAAAGAATTCAGCACCTCCTAATACATCATTGCCATACATTTGAAGGGTACTAATAGATGTCTGCTCTTAGAGTGAGGCCCAAGGAATATCATCATTCAGCCCATTGCGATCACTCTGGAGTTTGAAGACCCATTTCTGTTCCTTGTGGAACAGAAAGTTAGTGATGTCTGTTATATGTGATGGAATGAATGGTTGTTCGAGGACTAACCACCTGATGTCTTCTGGTTTATGATTAAGTGAGAGAAAGTGGTTAGACATTTTTGTCGCTTGTTTCTTGCGTCTAATAGTACTCTTGTGCTCACTTATTCTTACTTTGATTTTTCGGGTGGTCATCCCTACATATTTCAATGAGCAGGGACATGTAATCAGATAGATGACTTTCTCTGAATTACAGTTAGTGTGTTTGTTGAGAATCCAAGGTTTTGAGGTGCCAATGTCAACCGATTTAGTGGGTTCTGTTTGAGGACAAACCGAGCAAGAACCACAAGGGTAGTGGCCTTGAACCGGTGGAAGGTGCCAGAGTGTAGATATGGCAGGATCCTTCTTTGTTTTGGGTCGTGTGTGTACCAAATTGTCTCTGAGGTTAGTACCTCTTTTGAACGAAAAAAGTGGAGGAGGGATTTCTTCATTGTTCAAATTGAGAATCCGCCAATGTTTGCGTACCACTTTTTGCACGTCATTTGACAGTGTGCTGAAGGTGTTTACAAATGTAAGTCTCTTAAGTGGTGGTTTGGGTGTAGCTGGTGCAATGAGAGCGTCCCTATTATTGTTAGCTGCTCTTTTTTTGGCTTGTCTGACCAAGTGTCTGGGGTATTGCCTGACCTGCAATTGCTGTGACAGATCGGCTGCATGCCTGTCAAAAGTCTCCCTCGTGGAACAGTTTCTGCGTATACGCAGGAACTGTCCGACAGGCAAGTTGTTCCTAAGGGACTTAGGATGGTGGCTCTGGAAATTCAACAGAGAATTCTTCGCTTGGGGTTTCTTGTATAGTTCACTCCCCAAAGTCCCTTGTGAGGGATAAATGACGATGTCTAAGAAGGGCAATCTGCATTTGTCGTGTGTTACAGTAAATCTCAAGAAATTGTTTTGTGTGTTTAACCAAGCATGGAAGTCAAGTAAGGTGGTCACACTGCCACGCCAAACCACAAGAATATCATCGATATACCTCTTCCATATGACAATTTTGTCACGGAAGGGATTCGTATTGGTCAACACGTTGTTCTGTTCAAACAAATGGACGTAGAGATTTGCTAGGCTGGGAGCAAAAATGCTCCCCATCGATGTGCCTGAGGTTTGGAGGTAGATGGTTTCCTCGTACCTGAAGAAATTTTCTTTCATCGCCAGCCTGGCACATTCCATGATGAAATTGATTGGGGTAATCGTGACCAGATCTTTGGTGTCAAGTAAACCCCTGATGGCCTCTAATGTTTCATCCTGGGGGATGCAGGTATATAGTGACTCGACATCGAAACTAACCAGTAGGTCTGTTTCGATGTCAAAGGTGGTTTCGGGTAGCAGTCTGAGGACATCTTTGGTGTCCTGAAGAAATGTTGGCATTTCCTTGACCAGAGGCCGGAGGAAAAAGTCTACAAAAGTGGACAAGGGTTCCAGGAGAGACCCGATCCCTGAGATGATGGGACGTCCTGGTGGTGGTCTAGTGGCTTTATGTATCTTAGGAAGGACATAAAAGTAAGGCATGACAGGATGTGTCGTGATTAAGAAATCAGACTCATGTTGAGTGATCCATCCGGATTCTCTGGCTTCATATACCATGTCTTTTATCTCCTTAGATAATCTTGTTGTAGGGTCCTCGTGCAAAACCCGGTAGGAATTGGTATCGTTTAGATGTCTTAGACATTCATTACGATAGATGGATGAGTCTAAGATAACGATAGCTCCCCCCTTGTCAGCGGGCTTGATGGTTATAGTGTCATCATTAGATAGTGTAGTCATGGCTTGTTTTTCCACAAAAGGTAGGTTACAGTAGCCTTTTCTGCTTCTAGAGCAGAGAGAGTCAACATCATTGGTCACAGCTTGTTCGAAGACTTTGACATTATCCGGCACTAAGTGTGCAGGTGGTGAGAAATTAGAAGGTGGTCTAAGACCTGTATTGGTTTCTACTGATAGATCATCTTGATCTATCCTATCGCCTCCTTTTTCTTTATTCTTGAAAAAGAAATGTAGACGTAGTTTGCGAAAGAATTTGCCCATTTCACATCTCAATTGGAAGGGGTCACCTATGATGACACTATAACCATCAAGCCCGCTGACAAGGGGGGAGCTATCGTTATCTTAGACTCATCCATCTATCGTAATGAATGTCTAAGACATCTAAACGATACCAATTCCTACCGGGTTTTGCACGAGGACCCTACAACAAGATTATCTAAGGAGATAAAAGACATGGTATATGAAGCCAGAGAATCCGGATGGATCACTCAACATGAGTCTGATTTCTTAATCACGACACATCCTGTCATGCCTTACTTTTATGTCCTTCCTAAGATACATAAAGCCACTAGACCACCACCAGGACGTCCCATCATCTCAGGGATCGGGTCTCTCCTGGAACCCTTGTCCACTTTTGTAGACTTTTTCCTCCGGCCTCTGGTCAAGGAAATGCCAACATTTCTTCAGGACACCAAAGATGTCCTCAGACTGCTACCCGAAACCACCTTTGACATCGAAACAGACCTACTGGTTAGTTTCGATGTCGAGTCACTATATACCTGCATCCCCCAGGATGAAACATTAGAGGCCATCAGGGGTTTACTTGACACCAAAGATCTGGTCACGATTACCCCAATCAATTTCATCATGGAATGTGCCAGGCTGGCGATGAAAGAAAATTTCTTCAGGTACGAGGAAACCATCTACCTCCAAACCTCAGGCACATCGATGGGGAGCATTTTTGCTCCCAGCCTAGCAAATCTCTACGTCCATTTGTTTGAACAGAACAACGTGTTGACCAATACGAATCCCTTCCGTGACAAAATTGTCATATGGAAGAGGTATATCGATGATATTCTTGTGGTTTGGCGTGGCAGTGTGACCACCTTACTTGACTTCCATGCTTGGTTAAACACACAAAACAATTTCTTGAGATTTACTGTAACACACGACAAATGCAGATTGCCCTTCTTAGACATCGTCATTTATCCCTCACAAGGGACTTTGGGGAGTGAACTATACAAGAAACCCCAAGCGAAGAATTCTCTGTTGAATTTCCAGAGCCACCATCCTAAGTCCCTTAGGAACAACTTGCCTGTCGGACAGTTCCTGCGTATACGCAGAAACTGTTCCACGAGGGAGACTTTTGACAGGCATGCAGCCGATCTGTCACAGCAATTGCAGGTCAGGCAATACCCCAGACACTTGGTCAGACAAGCCAAAAAAAGAGCAGCTAACAATAATAGGGACGCTCTCATTGCACCAGCTACACCCAAACCACCACTTAAGAGACTTACATTTGTAAACACCTTCAGCACACTGTCAAATGACGTGCAAAAAGTGGTACGCAAACATTGGCGGATTCTCAATTTGAACAATGAAGAAATCCCTCCTCCACTTTTTTCGTTCAAAAGAGGTACTAACCTCAGAGACAATTTGGTACACACACGACCCAAAACAAAGAAGGATCCTGCCATATCTACACTCTGGCACCTTCCACCGGTTCAAGGCCACTACCCTTGTGGTTCTTGCTCGGTTTGTCCTCAAACAGAACCCACTAAATCGGTTGACATTGGCACCTCAAAACCTTGGATTCTCAACAAACACACTAACTGTAATTCAGAGAAAGTCATCTATCTGATTACATGTCCCTGCTCATTGAAATATGTAGGGATGACCACCCGAAAAATCAAAGTAAGAATAAGTGAGCACAAGAGTACTATTAGACGCAAGAAACAAGCGACAAAAATGTCTAACCACTTTCTCTCACTTAATCATAAACCAGAAGACATCAGGTGGTTAGTCCTCGAACAACCATTCATTCCATCACATATAACAGACATCACTAACTTTCTGTTCCACAAGGAACAGAAATGGGTCTTCAAACTCCAGAGTGATCGCAATGGGCTGAATGATGATATTCCTTGGGCCTCACTCTAAGAGCAGACATCTATTAGTACCCTTCAAATGTATGGCAATGATGTATTAGGAGGTGCTGAATTCTTTAGGAAATTTCCGCTCTACAAAGGAATGGCCTTCTTGTCTACCATATGCTTTTAATACCATGACACCAGGTGTTTCGCTTTTCTTATCAATTTATCTGTTTGTTAGGATACACGGGCGTAACATCTCCCTGGTACATTACCCACAAACATTCATTATCTTTATCCTATACGAGCGATGTTTTGGAGCCTGCATTCTAACTACGGCAGCCCCTGACAATCATCTGATCAAATACTACATTTCCCAGGCTCTAACACGGAACGCGATGACGCAACCTTTGCGCACGCACGTCAGCCTCGGTTTCCCCTAGTTGCCATGACAACTTAGATCGGCATTCTCTATTTCTGCCGTGTTTGGACACCTCGTAGGTTGCCTCCCCTACGAGCTCAGTACTGTCAAGAGGTACCGACGGACAGGTGAGCTGTCATTCTACTATAAGTTGATGCTACGTGACACGCACTATATTAGTGGCATAAGTCGGCCTTCTGCTGAGGCCGTAACCATTATCCTTAAAAACGTCACCGAGATCGAGCGCTTTCTAAAGACCATTGTTGTAGCGGTCGGATGATTCCCGGTGACATTAGGCGTCTCTTGACATTACGCGGCTGGGCTTAAGCGTTTAAATTTTAACCAATCACTAGGTTTTAACATTGTTGAACCCTCTGATTTTCTCTACAGAGCGGGGCCTCCTTATACCTGAGCAGTAGCCAGGTGAGGTGAGGCGCACACCCATTACAGATAGGGTAAGTGCCTTTAAATCGTCTAATTTCGATTTGAGTTCTTAGACTTAGCACAGTCTTAATACATCCAAGAGTATTTGGTTTATCGGACATTGTGCCGGATGCTATTTGTAAAATCTTGAGAATCACACTATGTGAAGGGTATTTTGCTATGTTGTGTTTTTTTATCTTTCTCTCCATTTATGCAGGTCAGTGAATATTAACTACCGCCCACGGAGTTTCTTGGACACCTATCAGGGTCCAGGTTGTATCAATCACTTTATTATTTTACACAGTTTTTTCGCAGTAGCTTCCAGGTCCTGACGAAAGCTAGGATGATTTAAATCCGTTAGCAGAAACATGTTGACCGTTTTTCAACACAGTTATTATATTTGAAACTGTTAGAGCACTGTTTTTAGAGTTTGTCAACAAGGTAGCTACTAATAAAGTTGTTTTAGAACCTTGTTAGACATTTTTAACCAGCACTTATACACCATCACCACACACCAGCACTGCGACCATCACACCCTACCATCATCGAGCAAAACTAGTTTCCACCACTTTGGGACAAATAAGAGACCAATATCTACGACCTGCTCAGTAGAAGATGGTTCTCTAAATTAGTCCTCAATTCCCAGATGATGAAGCAAACCACTTCGGGTGGATGATGGGAATCTTACACGCATGCGTACACGCACACATGTACACATGTTCTCACAACATTAGCTTTACCCTTACGATTGTGTCAAGTTTTTCATATAGGCGAGACTCATAGTTGCTCATGTTGTTATAGTTTGTGGATCTGGGGATTGCAACTATTTGAGTCTTTAAACTTTATCCCTAGGACCCCCACTCTTTTTCAGAGATATCTTTATTATAGACTGGCAAGTATTGCCAGCCTTCATCAGTGTGTTTGGCACTGGTGTTGTGTGCTGCTGGTGTGAGGGGGTGTGTGTGTGGATTCCTACTGGTGTTTGGCAGTCATGGCTTGTGTCAATGATCCCTGTGTGTAGTGCTGCTGGTGTATGTTGGAAGGCGTCCCCCGGGGAGGCTGCGGAATGTGTTCCTGACCACCCTGAGGCCCACCTTTCCCAGAGCTAGGCCGAGCAAGAGCAGGGAGGCCCTTCCTGGAAGGGTCTCGTACCTAGGATCGCACACGCTGCGCTTACTCTCTTCTTCGGATAGAGGGACACCACAGAGTAATTCGTTGTAAGAGAATATACTTTTATCGATGGTTATCAGGGATCTTTATGATCCGGCAGGCAGGTGCAGAATTAATGCCACAAGCGGCAGCGATCTGGTGATGAGGGGTAAGGGGTAGCGGGACAGTCTTTCAATCAGTGTCTCTGCGAGGTATCCGGCGCCCAGCTCTCAATCCTCGAGCTGAGGGGATGTTGCTTCTCTCGGCGATCTCTGCCGATTCTCTTGGAGGAGCGGGCCGCGAGTCACTCAGCAGGCACCGGAGGTTCTTAGTTCAGGGAGCCGCGACGGCGTCAGCAGGGCTCAGATGGTTCAGAGTTCGGGGAGCCGCGACCGCATCAGCAGGGCTCAGATGGTTCAGAGTTCGGGGAGCTGCGACAGCGTCAGCAAGGCTCAGATGGTTCAGAGTTCGGGGAGCCGCGACAGCGTCAGCAGGGCTCAGATGGTTCAGAGTTCGGGGAGCCGCGACAGCGTCAGCAGGGCTCAGATGGTTCAGAGTTCGGGGAGCCGCGACAGCGTCAGCAGGGCTCAGATGGTTCGGGGTTCGGGTAGCGTTCTTCTGTTCGGGGAGCGATCGAGCCGCGACCAAGTCCGCAGGCTCTCGTCAGTCCAGGTCTTCTCTGCCTCCCGTCCCTTCAGCACCCCTTGTTATACTCCCCCTCCTCTTTGAAGTCCGGAGTCCTCGCAGAGAGGGGTCTGGTGCCTGGGGCGGTGTGTGGGGGTTTTCCCGTCGCTCGGCCCTTTGATCTGTTCAGGTGTGTCCGGGAGGGACTCCAGACGCCCAGCAGGCGAGGCGCCGCTCACCGGGGGCCTGGTGGTCGATCGAAACCTCCCTCGGGGAAGAGACCAGAGGTGTGACAGGGTCGGCGCCTCTCGGTCTGGTCTGGGTTGGGGGGTTTCGCTCTCCCTCGGCCAGGCATGTGTGTTGGGGATCTGGTCGGCCCTCGGGATGTTGGTCCACGGGAGCCGGAAGGCCGTGTCCACGAGGTTCGGCGTGGTTGTAGTGTAACTTGCTGGTCGGGAGGGCCCACGCCACGAGGCCGGTCTCACACGTGCCCCCCCCCAGCTGAAAGGCGGGGAGAACTACCCATCCACTTGGGAGTTCTCCTCGCTGAAGCGGAAGAATCGGGACAGGGCGTCCGCGTTGGCGTGGTCAGTCCCGGGGCGATGTTCCACAGTGAAATCCATCCCCTGGAGAGAGATGGACCAGCGTAGCAGCTTGGGGTTTTCCCCTCGCATCTGCATCAACCACCGCAGGGGTCGATGATCTGTTTGCACTCGGAAGTGGGTTCCGAACAGGTAGGGCCGTAGCTTTTTGAGGGCCCAGACCACTGCGAACGTCTCTCGTTCAATTGTGCTCCACCGCTGTTCCCGGGGCAGTAACCTTCGGCTGATGAAGGCTATGGGTCGATCTATGCCTTTGTCGTCGAACTGAGAGAGGACTGCCCCGATGCCGTGTTCCGAGGCGTCCGTCTGGACTACAAACTCCCGGGCGTAGTCGGGTGCCTTGAGTACTGGCGCCGCGCACATTGCGGCCTTTAGGGTGTCGAACGCCTTCTGGCAGGAGGGAGTCCAGTGTACCTTCTTGGGGTGTTTTTTGGAGGTTAGTTCTGTGAGAGGGCCTGCGATGCTGCCATAGTTCTTAATAAACCTTCGGTAGTAGCCGGTGAGGCCCAGGAAGGCTCGGACTTCCGTTTGGGTTGCAGGGGGTTCCCAGGACAAGATGGCGTCGATCTTCGGCTGGAGGGGGGCGACCTGCCCACTTCCCACCTGGTGCCCCAGATATGTTACGGAGCCGTGCCCAATTTGACATTTGCTAGCTTTGATGGTGAGGCCGGCCCGGCGCAGAGCCAGCAGGACTTGACGGAGGTGCTGGAGGTGCTCGGCCCATTGGGAGCTGAAGACCGCTATGTCGTCGAGGTATGCTGCGCTGAACCCCTCTAGTCCGGACAGGACCCTGTTCACCAGCCACTGGAAGGTGGCCGGGGCATTCTTCATTCCGAACGGCATCACCCTAAAGCGGTAGTGCCCATCCGGGGTGGAGAAGGCGGAGCGCTCCTTGGCTCCCTCGGTGAGGGCAATCTGCCAGTACCCACTGGTCAGGTCGAAGGTGCTGAGGTAGCGAGCGGCCCCAAGGCGGTCAATGAGTTCGTCGGCACGGGGGATAGGGTGAGCGTCCGCTCGGGTGACCGCATTGAGGCCTCGGTAGTCCACGCAAAACCTCAGCTCGGGGGCAACACCCGGGGTCGTCGCTTTCGGAACCAGGACTACCGGGCTGGCCCAGGGGCTGTCGGAGGGTTCGATCACCCCGAGGTCTAACATCTTTGCCACCTCGGTCTGGATGCAGGTTCGGACCCGATCAGGGACCCGGTAGGCCCGATGTCTCACTGGCGGGCTGTCTCCGGTGTTCACGTCGTGGACACACCAGTTGGTGACCCCGGGGGTCAGGGAGAAGAGATCCGCAAACTGCCCTAGTAGCCGGCGGCAGTCGTCGGTCTGTTGGGCTGTGAGGGCGGTTGACAGTCTCACTCCCTCCACGGATCCATCGGTTTCTTTCGCCCCCAGGGGGTCTGGAAGGGGCTCAGTGTCTTCTTCGGCCTCATCGTCGGTGGCCAGGAGTAAACTTAATTCGGTCCGTACAAAGTGAGGTTTGAGGCAGTTCATGTGGAGAACCCGGAGGGGGTTCCGCGGGGACTGCATATCGATGAGATATGTGACTTGGCTCTTCCTCTCGACCACCTTGAAGGGCCCAGTCCATTTATCTTGGAGAGCGCAGGGTCTCACCGGGGCCATGACCCAGACTTGTTGGCCCGGCTGGAACTCGACCAGCGTGGCATTCTGGTCATACCAGCGCTTCATTTCTTCCTGACTGGCCTCGAGGTTTGCTTCTGCGAGTTCTCTGAATTTTCGGGTCTGGTTGCGGAGCGCCAAGATGTATCGGAACACATCCGGGGGGGTCCCCCGGGGGGGTTGTTTCCCACCCCTCCTTGACCAGGCTCAGGGGTCCTCGGACGGGGTGCCCATATAGTAGTTCGAATGGGCTGAATCCCAGGGATTTTTGGGGAACCTCCCGGTAGGCGAACAGGAGACATGGGAGGAGGACGTCCCACCTCCGGCGTAGGGGTTCCTCGAGGCCCATGATCATTCCTTTCAGCGTTTTGTTAAAGCGCTCGACTAGTCCGTTTCCTTGGGGGTGGTACGGGGTGGTGAATTTGTACGATACTCCGCACTGCTGCCAGAGGGACTTCATATATCGGGAGATAAAGTTTGTGCCCCGGTCACTCACGACTTCGCGGGGGAACCCCATGCGGGGGAAGATCCCCATCAAGGCCCGGCCTACCACGGGGGCCGTCACGGTGCGGAGAGGGATGGCTTCGGGGTAACGGGTGGCATGATCCACTAGGACGAGGATGAACCGGTGGCCCTGGGCGGTCTTCGGGTCCAGCGGTCCCACAATGTCTATTCCTACCCGCTCAAAAGGGGTACTGACGACGGGGAAGGGCTGTAGCGGAGCCTTGCGCTTGCCCCCACTCTTTCCGCTGGCCTGGCACGTGAGGCAGGACTTGCAGTGGGCCTCCACATTTGCTCGCATCTTGGGCCAATAGAAGTGGGTGACGAGTCGTTGGTAGGTCTTATCTTGGCCTAAGTGTCCGGCCAAAGGTACATCATGGGCCAGGCCTAGGAGGAGGCTTCGGAAGCGTAGGGGTACCACCAGTACCCGGGCCGATCCCAACTCGGCCGACTTCTGTTCGCTGTACAGGAGGCCGTCCTCCCAGTATATCCAGTGGGTGCCAGTCTGGTCGCCTGCTGCTTGGGCCTCGGCCTGTTGTCGGGGTCCGATGAGGGACGGGCAGGTGGATTGTTCTTGGCAGAACTCTTCACGGGAGGGGCCCCCTTCGCAGGGCCACTGGGCCAGTTCTGGCAAGCCCTCGAGGTGGGTCAGGGTTTTGGGGTCGGAAGGCACTGACCCTTCGTCGGGAGCGGTCGGCTCGTCCAGAGGGGGGTCATTGGCCTCTGGTGGTGTATTCTGGATCTCGGGGGTGGTGGCGGTGTCCAGCGGCCGGGCCTCTTCCCCCTCGGAGGGAGGCGCCCTGAGAGTCATTGAGCGCGTGGTGGCGCATACCCATTCGGGTAGGCCCATCATCTCGAGATGGGCTCTCCGTTCCACTTGTCCCCACGGGGAGTTCTCGAGGTCGTTGCCCAGGAGGCAGTCCACGGGCTGGGAGGTTCGGACCGCCACCTTTAACTTGCCGGTGACTCCCCCCCATTCGAAGGGGACTAGGGCCATCCGGCAGAGGCTCTCGGAATTGTCTGAGGATATAACGGGGCAAAATGCGCCAGGCAGGATCTGATCTTCGGAGATCAGGTGACAATGAACCGCCGTGACACTCGCCCCTGTGTCCCGGAGGCCCTCAATGCGGTGACCGTTGACCGTCACCTGCTGTCGGTACTTCTTCGTATTGGCGGGCAGGGACGTTCCGGGGACCATCTCCCGGTCCCCTAGGGAGACCAATGCCATGGCGGCTGGTTCCCATTCCTCGTGGTCTTCTATCTCTTCACCCAGGGCTACGGAGGCCATCTGTCGAGCCGGCGGGGCTGTTGTGGTGGACCGCTGGTACAGGGGACACTGAGGGTCGCTGGCATAGTGTCCGGTCTGTT
The DNA here is from genome assembly GCF_964204655.1 of Triturus cristatus. Taxonomy (NCBI): domain Eukaryota; kingdom Metazoa; phylum Chordata; class Amphibia; order Caudata; family Salamandridae; genus Triturus; species Triturus cristatus. Next base: position 1,450,758,649 of record NC_140591.1, read on the forward strand.
GGCAGCGAAAACAGGTGATCCTCACTCGGGGCCCCGGCCTCCCTGGTGGCCCGGTGCTGGCCGGAGGTGGAGCCGGAAAGGGCGGAGATGGTCCTCTGGGCGGGCTGAGTGGGGGTCCCCCCGGGAGCTCCCGTTGCCGGCCTTGATTCCCTCCGCCCCTCTGGCGGGGGGTCCCTGACTGTGGCGACCGTAGTCTCCCACGGGGCCCCGGGAGGCCCGGGTGTTCACCCATCGGTCAGCCTCGACGGCCAGTTTTCGAGGGTCTGTGAGCTTGCTGTCCAGGAGGTGCTGGCGTAGCTCTACGAAGCAATTAGCGGACAAGTGTTCCCATGCGATTAGGTCGAACAGCTCCTCAAAGGTGGAGACCTTGCTGCCCTTGATCCACCCGTCCAAGGCCCGGCTGTAGAAGTTCACGTACTCCACCCAGGTGGTACCGGGTATCTTTTTACAGTCTCGAAACCGTTGCCGGTACATTTCAGGGGTGAGCCCATATCTGGCTACTAGAGCCTCTTTCGTGTGACTATAGGAGTTCATCACGGTGGAGGGCAGGTCCAGCAGGGTATCTCTCCCCTCGCTCAGGAACCGGCCCCACAGCCCAGCCCCCCAGTCTTTCTGCGGGACTCGGTGGGAGGTCATGGCGACTTCATAGGCCTTGAACCATTGCTGAATATCGTCGTTCTTATAGTATTCTTTTACCACATCCTTGGGGATGTGGACCTTTGGTTCCACGATGGAGGAGATGGGTTGTGTTCCCGAGGGTTGGGCCCCCTCCTTCCTAGCCTTGAGCTTGATTTCTTTTAGGCTACGTTCGTGCTCTAGTTGGAGTTTTTTTTCGTCGTGCTCTCTCTGTCGTTTCTTTTCCTCTAGTTCTCCTTGTAGGCGTAACTGTTCCACCGCCAGTTTTTTCTCAGCCAGTTTTAGCTCTCCTTCGATTTTCAATTTTGCTAGTTCTAGTTCGTGGTGGCGATCTCTTTCTCGGTCCGCTAGTTCCTCTGGGGATAAGCCCCTCTCGGGGGCGCCGTTCCTCCCCGGGTTGCTTCGTGGTTCGTTGGGAGGCTCTCCTTCCGTTTGTGTCCGGGGAGTTTCCGCCTCGACCCATGTTTTTAATGCCCCCTGGAAGTCCTCTTTCGTGCTTAGTCCGGTGGTAGCGATTCCAAAGTCTTTGCAAAATTGTTTCAGTTCTCGGTGCGTATAATATTCTAACTGGTCCTTTTGGAATGCCGTGCTCGGGTTGGTGCCTGCGGCACCTAGGGAAGTTTCTCCTTCCATTCTTCTTGGTAGTGCGTACGCCGTCTACTGTACGATCTCTAGGTGTTGGCTCGGATCCCGTCGCCTGCCACCAAATGTTGGAAGGCGTCCCCCGGGGAGGCTGCGGAATGTGTTCCTGACCACCCTGAGGCCCACCTTTCCCAGAGCTAGGCCGAGCAAGAGCAGGGAGGCCCTTCCTGGAAGGGTCTCGTACCTAGGATCGCACACGCTGCGCTTACTCTCTTCTTCGGATAGAGGGACACCACACAGTAATTCGTTGTAAGAGAATATACTTTTATCAATGGTTATCAGGGATCTTTATGATCCGGCAGGCAGGTGCAGAATTAATGCCACAAGCGGCAGCGATCTGGTGATGAGGGGTAAGGGGTAGCGGGACAGTCTTTCAATCAGTGTCTCTGCGAGGTATCCGGCGCCCAGCTCTCAATCCTCGAGCTGAGGGGATGTTGCTTCTCTCGGCGATCTCTGTCGATTCTCTTGGAGGAGCGGGCCGCGAGTCACTCAGCAGGCACCGGAGGTTCTTAGTTCAGGGAGCCGCGACGGCGTCCGCAGGGCTCAGATGGTTCAGAGTTCGGGGAGCCGCGACCGCATCAGCAGGGCTCAGATGGTTCAGAGTTCGGGGAGCCGCGACAGCGTCAGCAGGGCTCAGATGGTTCAGAGTTCGGGGAGCCGCGACAGCGTCAGCAGGGCTCAGATGGTTCAGAGTTCGGGGAGCCGCGACAGCGTCAGCAGGGCTCAGATGGTTCAGAGTTCGGGGAGCCGCAACAGCGTCAGCAGGGCTCAGATGGTTCGTGGTTCGGGTAGCGTTCTTCTGTTCGGGGAGCGATCGAGCCGCGACCAAGTCCGCAGGCTCTCGTCAGTCCAGGTCTTCTCTGCCTCCCGTCCCTTCAGCACCCCTTGTTATACTCCCCCTCCTCTTTGAAGTCCGAAGTCCTCGCAGAGAGGGGTCTGGTGCCTGGGGGCGGTGTGTGGGGGTTTTCCCGTCGCTCGGCCCTTTGATCTGTTCAGGTGTGTCCGGGAGGGACTCCAGACGCCCAGCAGGCGAGGCACCGCTCACCGGGGGCCTGGTGGTCGATCGAAACCTCCCTCGGGGAAGAGACCAGAGGTGTGATAGGGTCGGCGCCTCTCGGTCTGGTCTGGGTTGGGGGGTTTCGCTCTCCCTCGGCCAGGCATGCGTGTTGGGGATCTGGTCGGCCCTCGGGATGTTGGTCCACGGGAGCCGGAAGGCCGTGTCCACGAGGTTCGGCGTGGTTGTAGTGTAACTTGCTGGTCGGGAGGGCCCACGCCACGAGGCCGGTCTCACAGTGTACTCCTGTGAAGTAGGTGTATAGATGTGTGGCTGTTCACAGTTTGACTTCGGGGCCTTCCTTTCATCCTTGTGCCTCTACATGCCTCTACATGGTTTGCCTTGCTGTCTCCCTGTGTTGTTGCACTGTGATGTCTGTGGTTTTTCCTCACTGACTGTACCAGCCATGTGTGCTTTGATGGTGTGAGGGTGTTGTTCTCTGTTCCTTGTCTTGCATGTGATGTACACATGCTTGTTGTGTGTCTCCTTGGCCTTCCATTTGTGTGCATCCCACTTTAGTTTTACTATTTGTTGTGCTCCATTGCTGTTGACATGTGGGGTGTGTATGTGTCTGGGTGTCAATCTGTGGTATGTATGTGTGACTATGCAGGCTGTGTGTCCATTTGGATGTTTGTTCCTTGTATGTGTTCATTTGGTGCTTGTCCTTGGACCGTTGTTGCCCTGATGAATTCCGGTTTAATTAAATATAGGTAGAAACATGTTGGCACAATACCAGGGGACTGCATTATACAGCCTCTTCAGGTCTTTTGTTGGTTTTTAATCATGTGATAAGGAGTGAGCAATTAAATACATGCAACTGTCACACTTTCTACACATTTTTACGTTTCTTTATTTGCAGGTCCCCGGGGGACGTCTAGCAATATAAAAAACAAAGTCTGACATATTGACCTACTCCTCCACTTTCTGCGTTTTTCCCTTTGTAGAATCTGATCTTATGGGACTCCAAGTAACACATTTATAAGTGTGTGTTGAGTACTTTTGTGACTGAGTTTTTTCTGGACGATGTACTCTGACAATGCTAGCTTTTCACCTTCTTCCTCCATCTCTTGTGATATGAAATAAATGTAAGCATTCCGCCCATCACTTTTGTTTTTCTCTGTGGGACATCTGAGTGCAATAACTATGTCTAGATATTGGTCAAGTGCATGCTTTGCCGTGAGGTTTGGGATGCCCCTCCCTGGTGATCCCGCACTAGGGAAAAACTGGTCTAGGGTTGTTTTAGTTCCCTTTCCGAAGGAATGAGGTTTGGGTATTCAATCTTAACCAGTCTTATTGGCGCAGTACCAATGCTGATGTGCATAAGGTTGATTCTTGTGTCTAGTGGTAAAGTGAGGGAAAAAGATGGACTGGAATGTGACACAGTAGTTACAAGTGGTGGAGATTAGTTCAGGCGTTCGAACAATCACCTTTATTTACTTTTCTTTAGGGGATCAGTCAATCATAATCATAATAGTAGGACTGGTTTATGAAGATAAAATAGATCAATAAAAGGAGAGCTGGGCAATAACTGGTATCTGGTGTACATTTTTGCTCCTAGCATCCACAAAGAAGTGAAAGGATTTTCTCAAAAAGTGGGAGAAAGATACAGCCTACGGAGCAAGAAGTCAGAATTGATGGATGAAAAGGCATCCTTTCAGTACTCCTTTTTTTTTTTTCTTCTTTTAAAGAAAGAAAGGGAGAGGACGTTGTGAAGAGTGGATGGAATCAAGTTCTTTACCCAGAGGTTTAGGTTACCAGCAAAAGACTATCCACACTTCAGGGGCGGTGAGACCCACTAGATATTTGAAGGCTGTGTGTGTCTCTTATAGTGAGGGGTTTTAGAGGGAAGACTTAAACAAGCCTCTTAGTTTAAGCCTCTTACTGCAACAGAAAGACATTTCAAAGTTTGGAGCATGGTCAGAAATTCTGCTTCGTGAGATGGGGTGTTTTAGGATTCCCTGCAAAGATAGTCACCTATTATATTAGATCATATTAAGAATTTTTGGCAACAATCTTTATGTATTTTGAGGGTTGCTATGTTGGTCTATTATGGAACTGAGGGATTTCATGCTTTCAATAACATTAGCTTGGCAGTCTATACATTTAGTTTCATCCAGCCATGCTTGCATAGGCATATTTGAAGAAGAGGGATGATGAGTAGAAACTCTGTGTGTTACTAGCATTACATTTTAAGTCATGCAATGTCATTCTTGCCTACGTATCTGCTAGTGATTTAGCAAAATGACCAATATCCTTAAGGGTGGAGTATTTCAGGTAAGTGTAGTCCCATTTGCAGCGCCTTGAGACCCTCATGGGTATGTAGTGCGCTCTACAAATGTTTGATTGATTGATAATAGTGAAACACGCTATAATTTCTCAGTATATCACCCACAACTTCAAGATGCAAATTGAAGAGAGAGGGTGCTAATCTAGAGCGCTATGGGACACTTTGTTGAAGAGGATCTTTCTGTCATTACTTATTAATTTTTTTTTTTTTAAAGATTTTTTTGGGAAGGTAAGATGTAAATCTGTCATCTGAGCCCATACTTTATTTGAGAATTTTCAGAAATATTTCCTGATAAAATTGTCAAAAGGTGCTGCTGGAAGATCTAGCAGCCTGAGCAGGCAAGATTCATTGGTGTCCGAAAACCGAAGTGTCGTCGGTAATTCTTAGGATGGTGGTTGAAATACGGCATCCTGTCCTTACACCCAAAAAAACTCCTCTAGAATGTTGTTGTTTATGAACTGTTTAGGAAGATTAGTCACACAGTGCTTGAAAATTTCCGCAAAGCGAGGAAGATCTGAGATGCAGCGATATTTTAAGGGAAGTGGTTGATGGGTTTGAGGTTAGTCATTCCATTTGTAAATTCAATCTAAGATTTTTTTTTGAATTGTAAGCAAGTGTTGGATGTTATCTTGCACAGAGATATGAAGGGGAAAGTCGTTGCACAATCAGTAATAAAGAGTTTAGAAGATCTTTTTTATGCAGCCATATAGGGGGCGTAAGTAATTGTGTAACTGTTTTATTTTATAGGTATGAGAGAGTATCAATTATTTAGTAGCATGTGTATCGATCTCAGATTCTACGAATGTGCCCTAAAAAGATCTTCTGAAAAAGTAATTGAACTACTGTGCATTTGCAGCCAAGGAACCTGGTCTAACAGGGATTTCATTCTCTTTATTCAAGGGTCATGAAGTTGGAACATGTAGTTTGTGGATTTGGGAACCCCACCCACAGACCGATAGTAGACATATTCTGCTCACCTCTTCCAGATCGATTCAGCATGTAATAGAATTTCATGATAAGACAATAGTAGTTGCCCTGACTGAATGAAACTTGAAGGCAGCAGCCTTACTTGACTGGTCTTCTGCGGTCAATATTCTGTCCCTAACATTCCTAAATTTACCAAATCCTAGGTTAGTGAAATCTTTTTTTTTCTGCCCTTCTTGCTTTTTTCTGATCCTTTTGGAAATTCACCTACATTTATTCTAAATTCACCACCGCTCCTCACTAGGAAACTCATTGACCTCAGCAAATTATTTTTTCGTGTTTCCTCAAATCGGATGCAACAGCTTTTCAGATGAACTAAGAGTCCTAAAACTGGGCAATAGGATAGGCAGCTGCGCCTCTGTACCACCATGCCTTCCACCCCAGCAACACCAACAATTTAAAGGAACAGCTTCTACCTCCTCCACTGCGAAGGGGAATTCGCCCGGCCTCCTTGTTCATCACGCCACAGAGAGAGAAAACAAAGGATCATATCATGTGTACAGCGATGCACATGCAAGCAAGCCTCATTCTCTGGGACACTGACTGCCTCTAGAGGATCTCTCACAGGCTTTCGTGGTCCAGAGTTATGTATTTTGTTTCATATTGCAAATCTGGCTAAAAAAAAACTAAATTCTATACTCACTGATTTCATGGCTATTTTCTTCTAATGCTACCCTTCCACTGTGAGGTCAAAAAGCAAACGTCCTCATCCAGAAGGCAGTCATTTGCACCTCCTCATTGCCAATAGTTGATGTGCATTTTATACCCCAAAGTCTTGTTTCCACTGTGTCTTAACTCAACCCAAGTCTCTCTTCTGCTTTCTGCTGTACTCTCCATTTGCCACATCCTGTCTTTTATTTCCATTGAAGCCTCCAGTAAACCTTCTATGCTTGATACTCCTTTGCCGATTGCTGTATGTCTTGTTCAGCCTGCTGTGACTATTTTATTCTTGGACAGAAAGCAACGATGATGAGTGCAGATGAGTTCCCTCTGCTCAAGGACCAAGCGGTCCGTTCCAACTCCCTTTGGTTAACTCCTTCCAAACATTTTATTCCGCTCTTACTCCGCAGGCGGTCCGCACACACCAACTACAGCTCCCGCAAAACCTCTAGTTTGAATGAGCATGCCATGCATAATCTGTAAACATGGTTTGAACAAGTGCACAACAATTGCATTGCATAAGTCTGAAGATTTCTAATGGGTCGGTCCTTAGAGATGCATTCTTGTCCATCACTTCCCTCCTTCATACACCTACCTGTTACCATAACGGCAGGGACACTATATGTAAACAAAGTGTCACCGTTCATCTTCAAAAGACTTGTGGTGTTTTAAAGGGCATGTGATCACCATCACCCTGTATCTCACAATGTGTTAACGGTACAGTAGAAGAACTACCTCTCCATCCATTGTGCTTTTGTTGTGATACACACGTTTTAACGAATTCTTGTGTCCTGAATAAGCTTGTCAAGCAGTGGGTTTTCTCTTTGGTCACTGGTCTTTGAACTGGTGTCATCGTACTCTCTTTCCTCAGAAGCCATAACTCCTTCTTTCTACATACTCTGGAACAAGAGTCCTGGACAATGTGTCCTTCTCACCCTTGTCCCTTGGCCCATAACATATGAAGCGCCTGTTGTGACCATGTCAGGCTCCTGGCAAATGGCCCTAGATGATGACTGCGAGATACCGCCAGCGGCACTGGTATTTCTCTGTACGCATCCAGAGTGTAGCAGTTGAGTACCGCAGCCGCTGCTTCACGGGTTCCCTGCATGGCTTCATCTGGACGCCATGACGGGACTTGTGAAGTTCTATCTTATTTTGGGCCATATGTTGTGGCAATGGGTCTTTTCAAGATCTTTCTGAACCTGGGCTCACAGACCTTATCCTGTGGTGACTGTATGAGGAGATCTTCCTCCTCTGTCTCCAAGTCCGTCTTGTTTGATTTTTTTTTTTCGTAGTAGCTTATGATAGTTGATTTACTGTTTATTTGAGGCGTAATATCAACGGCTGGAATAAAGTTGTTTCCTTGTAATGTGTTTCCCCTGAACACAGATAAAGGAGTCGTATTGGAAATTTTTGTATTTTATATTGGTATTGGAGCTTTTTTACAATGTCTCCACGGGTCCATCGTTACAAAAATACAATTGACAGTATAAGGCCCAGATTATAAATCTGTACATCTCCACAGTAATAAATCAACTGAAGAGAATCTAACTTTTAAGAAATCATCATTGATTTTCTTTTTTACCACTGGCAAATGCATTTTGAAACTCGGCTGTCATGGAAACAGAAGAAAATAAATGACTATTATTTGTAGGATAGACAGTCCGCCATCCTCCATGAAAGATGTTCGGAGCAGCGGGCCTGGCCTGGGCGGATGGGCTGCCATCTTTGCTTGAAGGCACGGTGTTGTTTCCAAGCTGGGCCTGGGCGCGCGCTGGTGATTGCTGGTGCGTGTCGTGGAGCTGGCAATGGAATAATAGAAGACTGGCAGCTTATGATTGTTAATGGAGTGTGAAGGTGTTATTATCTGTGCATTGGATGCTGCTGATCCATCAAGAGCAGAAGTAGAATGCAAACTGCTGAAGTGGAAACTCATCCACCCACATGTACATGAGAAGGGAGGCCTTCTAAGAAGAAACTGCTGGGATTCTGCAGGCATAGTAAAGGTGTAGGGGGATGGTAAACATGTAATCCTGACGTCAATTCTCAATCGCTCACTCCCTCCATACCCAACCCCACACCCTGCCTGATAGATGATGGAGTCACTAGTGTAAATGATGCCTTGCACCACATTGACGTTAGCCCATTCCGCGTACACAACGCACTTCCTGGTCATTGGATTCAGAGACCTAAAACCTACGTGTGAACAGTGACTTGCACCGAGCGCTTGATTTAATTCCAGGAGAATTAATATGAATTAGCTAAAAAAACAGGTCTTTCATACACTCCTGTAGAAGCATGTGTGAAGAATTCCAATGCTTTCACTGCACCCCGCCCCCTTTGAGGAAGGATTAAGAGAAATGTCCTACTAAAAGATCTTTGGGTTCAATTTCTCTAAATATTTGTTCGAAAAGCTATTTGTCTAGGTTTTACAGGAAGTTGAAATAATACTATACTGCGGTAGTCACCATTAAGTTCCTCAACTGCCTATTACGTGCCCTCTCCCCACTCTTCACCAACTGACAGCCTCATCTCCATCATGTTCTCTTATAAGCAAAACAGAGCAGAATACAATAGCAACAGACCACTTTGACTTTAATCAACAGTAATCCTGGAACTGTAAACTCTGAATCTACACAGAGAGAGGGGCGCAGGCCCACATCAATGTGCGCCCACTCACAAATGCTCATTCACACAAACAAAACAACTCTTCCTCCTACCATATACCAGCACACCGCTGTGCAGTCATTCCGTGGTCATGTAAGCACTTCCATGCATTGTCCATTCACAGGCTACAGGATGCTGGCTTCACAGCCAATAGCAGCCGGCAGGACCCCTGGCAGAGTTAATCACCCGAGCTAGCTACGGGCTAATGCTGTCTGTGCTGTGTGAGTCACATTACATGTTACATGTGCAGTTCAGTGGCTCTCTCAGAACACTAACCAGCCATTCCCATAAAATGCCAGTTTTAGCCTTATTCTGCAGTGCCAGTGAACTAGACCATTGAGACTGTGGAACTGACTTTGACTTTACCCTTTACCCTATCCTCACTGGCTGGGTCGTGGTCAGTGAGGCTTGCTGTACCCTCCCCCAGCTTGTGGAAGCATTTCATTATCTTGAAGAGCCCTGAGAGTGGGCTGTATGGAAGTATGCTGTGGTGATCATATTTTGAGAATTGCTGCCTTGGAAAGATAAGGGTGCAACACACACAAACACACACACACACCACCTTCCCCACCCGCATCACCCCAAAATGACTATCATGACTTGCGTTTGGTTGGGTTCAAACTGGAATGGCATGGTGGGCAAAAAAACGATGAATTAAGCCCAGATCTCTGTACTGTGGGTAAATGTTTGACATTGTTCAGCATTCCATCCATCAATTGTTCTTTTTGCATTTGTCACCCCGAGTGGGACGGGTATGCCCAGACGTGGATCCTTTGCTCTCCATGCCCCTGGAGTCCGGCTAGCCTGGCTGATGAGAGGTGAAACCTCTAAACCAGTCCCAGGATGCTAGTTTCAGGTCCAGGGAGGACCTGGCCTGGCCTGGCAGTTTGGGCTGGACTGTTCCCATGGAGAGCAGGGTCAAGACTGATTTGCATATGACTGGGTTCAAACTGGAATGGCATGGTAAGCAAAAAAACCATGGATTTTGGTACAGATCTCTGTACTGGTGGGTATGTTTGACATTGTTCAGCATTCCGTACATCAATTCTTTTTGCATTTCTCTTATTCTGAGCACCGCCTGGGAGGCGGTGGCTGGAAGCAGGAATGATTTGGGTCTGCCACACACAATAAATGTAATAATTGACTAACATTCATGGCCCACAGTTCGGTGGCAAAAACAGAACTTGATTCGAAGTTTTGGTGCCATTCATTAACTATGATTAGATTTGTCGCTCTGTTGAAGTAACTTCTTCCACCCCAATTCCACCATCATAGTGGGACTTGTAACACTTCTTGAGGGTGATCCTTGATTCCATGAGAAGCTACATAACAGGGAGTCGATACGCCCAAACTCGAAGTGCGGGATCACATATGGGAAGTTCTGGAGCAGATGTAGTAATTGTGGCAGCTCTATCATTTTGACTGTGGTCATACGACCCATAAATGATAAAGGAAGGTGGGACCAGAATGTAAAATCACTTCGTAATTTATCTATTCTCCTTTTAATGTTTCATTACCAAGCAATATTGTCATCCAAGGACACACAAACTCACAAATGCGTAAACCCCTCCTTCACCATCACTCAGGTCTAGTGTCCCAACTGAGGTCTTATGGTTGTGAGCCAGTTGGGAACACTGTTGGTTTTGCATTGTTAATCTTTAGGCCCTTTAAACTGCTGAAAAATAGGAGGATCTGGAGGGCTCGTGGGATGGACCATTCAGGCTTCTGCAAAAACACCAAAACGTCAACAGGATATAAAGATGCCCTATCAGCAATGCTGTGGTCCGTTTGAAACCCCTGAGCATGTTATCTGTACTAATGTATTCCACCAGGTGTTTTATTGCAATGGCCAACAACATGATTGGCAGCAGACAGTCGTACTTGCTTTACCTTTTTATAGGAAAGGGGATCGTTCCATGTCCCCCACTTTGACCCTTGCCGATAAGACAGTCTATACTAACATAACCTAACTGATAAATCCAGGGCACAGATTTGTATTCGCTATAAAGACAAAGTGGTAGTCCCACCCCACCGAATCAAATGCCTTCTCGAAGTTTGCCAAGATGAGCACCAGGGTTCATTCGAGGCAATTCTCCAGTGGTAGGATATTCTATAGTTGTCTTATGCTTTGCCTGGTGGCCCTCCACAGCATAAAGCCAGACTTGTCAGGGCAGATGAGAGCCAATCATTTTTGGCAAACGGTTAACCGGAACTTTAGCTAAGATTTTGGTCTCTGCATTCAGAAAGGATAACCAGCAGTATGAGTACTATCATTTCGGGAGCCGACAGGTCTTTTGGGTCACTATTATTCCAGCCATCCTCCAGTCAGTAGGAGGTTCACATGCCATGATCACTTCATCGACCAGATTTTTTAGCCGGTTTGTTCTTAAAGAATTTAAGCCGGAACCCCTAAGGCTGCACCCCTTTCTTCCCTAGTAATATCCTCCTCAAGGTGGTCACCTGCTACATTTTGCCTTTTTTTTTTTTTTGCAGTTTTATATAGGAAGAACTTGTCCTAAAGGTATTGGAGTGCTTTACATGAACACCAGTTACCTTACATAAGGACACATTCATTTTTGGTAGGCATGGGGAGATTAAGGGATTTGCCCAGAATCACAGGACGTCCAGCCGACGCTGAGACTGGAACCTGGTTCCCCGGTTCCAAAGTCAGCAGCTCTTGCCGTTACGCTACAGTTGCCTCATTGGAAAGTCTTACATAAAGTGCTCAGTCACGGCTTGTGTGGTATCTTCAAATTCTTGCATATTGCATTCCTGTCCTGTGTGTTTATGATGTGAAACCTTCCTGTCTTTTTATTAGTTGTCATACATTCTTTAGCAGAATGTATACTTGTGATGTAAATCCCAGAAACAGTTAGTGCTGTCATCTGGGCCCTTTGTGCAACATTCCAATTCTTATCTGCTCCTGAATATAGGTTACTTGTACAAGAAATTCTCCTCAGTGCTTACCACATTTTTGACGATGAGTTGCTTCACCAAAATTTAAGGTAGAGTATATTTGTATCAATACTTAGAAGGTTGCAATCTGATTGATTGGACTAAGGGCCCAGGGTTCCTATTTGGATGTTTAGGATTTCTGTATTTGACTCTTGAGCTGGCTGGCCCATACATTGATTTTTTTTGGCATATTTTTAAGTGCTGGGCAAGTTTTGTATGCTGTTTGCAAGAAGCGACCGTAATTCAAATTTCAGGCTGCATGCATATGTTCCTTGTGCACGCCTCTGTCAGAGTGCAGAGGAATCTCTAAGCCATTGGCACTCTGGAGACGAGTTGCTAAGGTCTAGTCTCCAGGCCTCTTCACAATGTTTGAGGCCTTCAAAGTGGAATCCACTCAAGTGCTAAGCCAACCGCAGTGGGTGATTTCCAACTCACTTCTCCAGAGACCGCTTTACATCATGTTACACTACTCACGTGTTCGTCATTGTTCTGTGCTAAAGTCTTCGATTATCAGTAAACCTTATCAGTTGTGCACAGCCAAACGTGTCTGCCTTCCTTCATCACTGTAAGGATTGTTTTGTCACTTTCTCATCTTGGAAATTATTACTCACTGCTGTCTAGTGGACATTGGCTGTATTTATTTTGTGCTAATATTGACATGCTTTTACCAGTAGTGTTAACAATTATACCAACTATTGGCATGTTCATTATGAATAGGCTTTCCTGTTTTATGTTTTAACCTATAATAACTGACAAAATCCCATTGAAAGGGGAATAGCCCTTATTAATGTAAAAATGTAAACCCTGATAAACACCTGCACAACCACCAACTAAAGTGGCATTAAAAAAAATCAAGTGACAGAAAAAGTGTAATTTTGTATTTCTTCCTGAAGAAGCCCACACATTGTGACTTTGATGTACAATGCAGCGGCGTGAAAGACTGTTCTAAGATTCGATGCTTGCATTTTGTTGTTTAGAAATGTCGTTAAATTGTTTTTTCTTTTTCTGTTTTTCCCAGTTTTGTGTTCATGGGTTAAACATGTGGATTTTGAAGCATGTTTTCAGACTCGGTCTAAATATTTTATACACTGAATATAATCTGGCATATAAAATCACATTTGATATTTTGACACTTTAAATCTGTCACTGACTTGTGAAATGGCTGGCTCACAGGAATCGTATCTAGTATGTACGGTTACATTTTCCCATAGACACAAAATAGGTGAATTCCTTTGATACACCCCCCTCCCCCCCCCCCCCTCTCTCTTTGCTCACAAGTGAGTATAGGTTGCTGGTCAAATGCTTTAAATATTCATTGCAAGTTGACAGGTGCCTGTGGTAAGTGTGTGGAAACCATATACCAGGGAAGAGGTGTGGCGCCAGGGCGACTGACTCTGAAATCTGGGGATCATGGTTCGATCCCCGGCGGCAGATTAGCCCAGCACCATGTGACTCTGGGCAATAGCTTGCTTAATCTTCCCGACGGCCCCCAGCGCCTAGAGACCCTTACGGGTGATTGTTTGCGCTTTACAAATGTGGATTATTATTATTATGTACGTGGGACAGTGGCGACCGCATGAATGAATGAAAACATTTATAAAGCGCAACTCTTGCCGAGGTGTCTTTGCACATACTTAAGAAGCAAACAACTAAAATTCATAGTTTCAAGTTGTCCCTTTGTCATGTGACATGTTCAGCTGATCCTGGCTTTTTAGCCAGCTGCACTTTACTGCTGGGTTTTTTGAGGCCATACTTAAAATGTTGACAGTAAAATTGTAAGCCCCAGAATACCATGTAAGGTCAGTTAAAAAGTCAGGACTGTCTTAAAATATGATACTTGACATGGGGACACTTGTCAGCTATGAGCCTCCATGCAACAACAGCAGCACCACTTCTATGTAGTCAGGCAAAGAACACAGGGCTACAAATTATTATTGTATAATTTAAAATGTTAACATTCTGGAAAGTGCTATTATTAAAAATAAAACAAAATCCATTAGGAACCTAAAGTCTAACTTGCGTTTAATGCAAAATACCAAGCAACACAGCAAATAGTTAAAAGGCAATTGGAGCCTAATGCTAAAAATACATACAGTTTAAGACCAGTTATAAAATATAGGTTTTCTCTTAATACAAGTCTACGGAACCTAATCACATGACAGAAACTTATCTAATGAGTAGGTTGCAGGATCTTCTCCAAGAGGAACTACCAGGCATCCTTAAGGAGAAGATATAATTCATGAATACAGTACTGGACTCATTCTCCAAAAATCCTCCTTCCAGTTGTCAAATCTGGAAACAAGGGCACGCCTTGCAAAAAAGTGCACATGTACAACTCTGAATAAAATGCCTTCCAAGTGACTCCCTCCAACCACATTCGGATGCCATTGGGGCTTAGGTCTGTGTATCTCACATAGTTTTCTGATGCTCTCCTTCTAAGGGAAGTGTTGGGAAGATGGATATAACATTAGGTAGCTACAATTGCGGAGGCCCCCCCCACTCCACCCCCCTTTTAGCTGCCAAGAGGTAATCTATTGCCATTCTGTTTTGAATTTACTATTTTTTATAGGTGTGTATTTATCCAATACTAATCCCAAAGCTATTGCGATAGAATTAGATATTTCTTCGAAGCCATTTGTGTTTCTTTTCATTTCATCTAAAGCATCAGTCTCTCATCCATGGGAATTAAAGCTGAAAAGAATCTAGTGGTGGATGAATTTACCTGCCTACCCATTCTCTGTTCCAAAGCATGATCTTCACGTTATCTTATAGAAGGAACAGAATATCCTGGAAAACAACAAGTCCCAGTCCAGTCTGTGGGCAGCCAAGGGCAGTCATGTGACCTGCAAAATAAAAATGCCAGACCTCCATGCAGGGCGCTCCGATGAAACAACAGTTCATGTGGAAGATGACACTCAAAAGAAGGTAATGTTAGATGAATGTTCTTCACTGTCATCAGACTTCCTATGTCCAACAAAAACACTGGAGACGTTTGCTTCTCGGTGCTGGCAAGTAAATCCTTGCTCCATCTTTGCAAGCTCAGTTGCATCTGGTAAGTTACGTTGGAAAGGATTGTTACACTTTTCAAGGCCTGGGTGGAAAGTGAGTTAGATGTCCGCACACTCTGGCAGTCTGTGACCATAGTGAAAAAGATGAGGGCAAGTGTTATAACTGATGGAAACTCTTATGAAAGGAATGCTATCTCCCACATCAACAGGCATGTGCGTGTAAATCCAGCAAGAGGAAGAATGAATTGTCCAAATGTACTTTTCCAACACAGACATATTGGGAGTTCTTACTATAGGCAGAGTGGCAGCTCCGTGCAACGGAAGATTTAGTACAATTTCATCTAGAATAATTCCCCGTTGTGCTGCTAGAATGTGATCCACCAACATCCAGACTCTTTAAGCAGTAACAAAGATAGCAGGCTGGACCCACAGAAGGATCTGGTATACAGAAGGGGAGGCGGCTTTCCTCAGATGGAGGTATTCGCGAAGAGAGGCTGCAGGAGTAATACAAATGGTGGAATAGGCAAAGAAGGTGGACGCAAAGAACTGAGCCACTGGCAGAAAACAAGGCTTTTGAAGGAACAGATTTGGGACACCGGCCCAGTAGCCGATGATAGAGCAACCGTATCTCTAGAAGGAGCAAATTACTTCTAATGAGAAGAGTGGATGCAAGTCACCAGATCTTGGCATTTGATGAGTTTAGTGTGTCCGGGCAAGAATCTGGATTTTTTATGGTTGATTATGATAAAATATCCAATTGATGCAAGTATATCAAGCGATACTGGTGAGAAGTTTGTGCTTTTATTTGTTTATCAGAAAAGAGCAAGGATGGCACAGCCAACACGTGTTTCGCCCTCTAACCGGCCATCAGGCCTAGGGCTTCTTCAGGGCTGAGCAGAGATAGAGTAGCCATAAGAGTTCATAGCACCCAGTCAAGTGGATCATATAGTTAGTATATGAGGGTGTGTTAGGTGGGAATAGAGGTGGAGGGGTGAGGAAGTAAACAAGTTGTTAAAGGAGACCAGTGAAAACGGAAGGAAGGAGGGAAGAGAACAGAGTTAGAATATGAGAGAAGGGCAAGGGTTGTTTCCGAAAAAGAAGGTGTAGTTGCAAGGAGAAGTATATGTGTGGGTTAATACAGGATAGATATTATGTGGGGGTCAACGTTAGTGATTGGGGTGGTCGAGCAAGGAGCGGTTAGGTTGTGCGGAAAGAGGGGGAATGTGATAACGGTATTTGGATCACTTAGATGGTGAGGGAGAGAGATAGAATAGAAAGTAAGAAAAGCGGTAGGTTGGCATTAGTGGAGGAACATTACATACATTTAGGACATTTGCATGATTATTTATGTTTAGTCAAATGCAAACAGAATGACAAGTGTGATAATGGAAGGTAAATAAATTACGAGGTTTTGGATAACAACAAGTAACGGTGGCGCGCGTATGCAAAAGGACATTCAGAGCAAATAGCGATTGACAATGTACATGTTTGTAAAGATTTCATAATAACAATAATTATGACAGCGTTTGTGTCCAGGACAGGAGTGGGATAGAGATCCGTTCGTAACATGCATGTTTGTAACACCATCAAGGTCACGAAGGCATTATTTCAATTTACAGATTCAAGCGGACATTCAAGATCACAAATGAGGAGAGAGCATGTCATACAAGAAGTCGGGTATTAATAGTTAATAGTTAAGGTACAATTCGTGATGGTAAAGCAATGACATGGTCGAGAGACGTCAAAAACAGGATATGTAAAATCAGATGTAAGATGGTAGAAACACAGTATATAATTACAGAATTATTTGGAGTTCAGCGTCAAGGCGGTCCGGTCAGGTATGAAGGGAAGAGAGAGAGGTTGACTTTAGTCACATTATTAGGAGGTGGCGTCAATAAAAGTGAGGCGGTGACAAGGGCGGGCCGCGGGTCGAATGTGTCCTTCGTTTAAGAACAAGGTGATTTGAAAGATGCAGTATCATGCAGGTATTAATCATTAATGATCTTGTGATATCTTTAGAAATAATCGAGACAGTAGTCATGGGCATTGTGGCAATATTGTGGAGTGTGGCTAGTTCAAGGTGTCAAGAGGTGCTCATACGCGCTAGACTCAGGTAAAAGTGTAGGAATCGTTCGTGAATGCCAACCGTAGCGTGATACTGGTGTTTCATTTAAAAGTGTGTCGAAATTGTGAAACGTACAGATGCGCTCGGCGTATTGGGTGAGCAAGGCCATGTGAGGTGCTCAAGAAGATCGAGGTTCCCTTACCGGGAGGTCAGGTAATGGGATATCAGAATGATTGTAAGGGTTTGTCAACCCGAAGATTCTAGAGGGAAATCAAAACAAAGCAGAACAATTGAAGTGCGGGTAAAAAGGCCGACGTCAATTGGGACAATACGGGGGTGGTCTGGTAGCTCTTACCTATTGTCTTGGCTAATGCCAGGTGCCGAAGGGTTTCTCAGATCGTGGCGCGATGTGAAGCCGGTAGGATTGTGCGCAGATAAGGTGATCGTGTGTAAAGACTTCCGGGTGAACTGGAAGTGACGGTGAACTAACGATTGGCGCCATATTGGAGCGGGGTGTTTGGAGAGGAGCAATTGGCCAATTAGCAAGTAGGACGAGAAGGGCGGTTGCCATTTTGGATTGGGGAGAGGAAATAGGTAAAAAAACATAACGAATGAACATTTGCATGAAAGCCAATCGTTAGTTCACCGTCACTTCCAGTTCACCCGGAAGTCTTTACACACGATCACCTTATCTGCGCACAATCCTACCGGCTTCACATCGCGCCACGATCTGAGAAACCCTTCGGCACCTGGCATTAGCCAAGACAATAGGTAAGAGCTACCAGACCACCCCCGTATTGTCCCAATTGACGTCGGCCTTTTTACCCGCACTTCAATTGTTCTGCTTTGTTTTGATTTCCCTCTAGAATCTTCGGGTTGACAAACCCTTACAATCATTCTGATATCCCATTACCTGACCTCCCGGTAAGGGAACCTCGATCTTTTTGAGCACCTCACATGGCCTTGCTCACCCAATACGCCGAGCGCATCTGTACGTTTCACAATTTCGACACACTTTTAAATGAAACACCAGTATCACGCTACGGTTGGCATTCACGAACGATTCCTACACTTTTACCTGAGTCTAGCGCGTATGAGCACCTCTTGACACCTTGAACTAGCCACACTCCACAATATTGCCACAATGCCCATGACTACTGTCTCGATTATTTCTAAAGATATCACAAGATCATTAATGATTAATACCTGCATGATACTGCATCTTTCAAATCACCTTGTTCTTAAACGAAGGACACATTCGACCCGCGGCCCGCCCTTGTCACCGCCTCACTTTTATTGACGCCACCTCCTAATAATGTGACTAAAGTCAACCTCTCTCTCTTCCCTTCATACCTGACCGGACCGCCTTGACGCTGAACTCCAAATAATTCTGTAATTATATACTGTGTTTCTACCATCTTACATCTGATTTTACATATCCTGTTTTTGACGTCTCTCGACCATGTCATTGCTTTACCATCACGAATTGTACCTTAACTATTAACTATTAATACCCGACTTCTTGTATGACATGCTCTCTCCTCATTTGTGATCTTGAATGTCCGCTTGAATCTGTAAATTGAAATAATGCCTTCGTGACCTTGATGGTGTTACAAACATGCATGTTACGAACGGATCTCTATCCCACTCCTGTCCTGGACACAAACGCTGTCATAATTATTGTTATTATGAAATCTTTACAAACATGTACATTGTCAATCGCTATTTGCTCTGAATGTCCTTTTGCATACGCGCGCCACCGTTACTTGTTGTTATCCAAAACCTCGTAATTTATTTACCTTCCATTATCACACTTGTCATTCTGTTTGCATTTGACTAAACATAAATAATCATGCAAATGTCCTAAATGTATGTAATGTTCCTCCACTAATGCCAACCTACCGCTTTTCTTACTTTCTATTCTATCTCTCTCCCTCACCATCTAAGTGATCCAAATACCGTTATCACATTCCCCCTCTTTCCGCACAACCTAACCGCTCCTTGCTCGACCACCCCAATCACTAACGTTGACCCCCACATAATATCTATCCTGTATTAACCCACACATATACTTCTCCTTGCAACTACACCTTCTTTTTCGGAAACAACCCTTGCCCTTCTCTCATATTCTAACTCTGTTCTCTTCCCTCCTTCCTTCCGTTTTCACTGGTCTCCTTTAACAACTTGTTTACTTCCTCACCCCTCCACCTCTATTCCCACCTAACACACCCTCATATACTAACTATATGATCCACTTGACTGGGTGCTATGAACTCTTATGGCTACTCTATCTCTGCTCAGCCCTGAAGAAGCCCTAGGCCTGATGGCCGGTTAGAGGGCGAAACACGTGTTGGCTGTGCCATCCTTGCTCTTTTCTGATAAACAAATAAAAGCACAAACTTCTCACCAGTATCGCTTGATATACTTGCATCAATTGGATATTTTATCATAATCAACCATAAAAAATCCAGATTCTTGCCCGGACACACTAAACTCATCCTACTTCATTTTAGGGGGATAGGGGTTTCTCCCCCTGTCTCTGGGCCAGAAAAACAAGAAGAAAATACACGCTTATTATATGATGAGTAAGGGATGTGGATCTTTTTCCCCTCACCTTGGCATTTGATAACTGTTTGTGATGATCATGTTCCTAAGCGAGGCTGCAGTGCCGTCTTCCTCTGTTGTACACGGATATAAACCCACTCGCTGGGCTGTAGGGAGTGGCTGGTGTCCGTTGGACACTCGGGTAAGTTTGCTTGCACCTGAGAACGGAAATTGTAGGGTTCTCCAAACTTGTAGTAAGAACTAATGATTTCAGTGAAAATAATCTGTAGCTACTGATATTATTAGTGTTGTATAAGGGATTATATCAGAGACAATTACGTTAGCGGCCACCCCATGCAAGATTGTCAGCAGTGATCGTCTCAGTGCATCGGGCAGGGTTTCTATCAGATATGTAAAAAAGGCTTTGTCAATTTGGAGTGCCTCTACATGGGTAATGCATAAGAGCCATAGCTACATGCCCCTGGGACCAAGGTAATAATATGAGTAATAAGTCTCACCGACACTACTTTATATAATCTTTAAATATATTTTGTAAGTTGATCCATTTTCCTCCAAACATCAGTGTCTGAAAAATGTTCTGAAAAAACACACATTTTCATCTTAAATATATGCTTTTCAATTTTGGTCGACATCTATTTATTAAACCAAGTACAAGCTTGTAATGTAATAGGCTTGGCTGCACACAGGGGAGCTACTTACAAGTATCTGAGCTACCAGAAGCTCACTACCTACTTGTTGGAGAAACCTGGTATAGACCTTTTATAAACATTCTGCAATATTGTAAACTGCATCCTCATTTAATTATAAATCCAACTTGGTAATAGAAACTGGGAGATTTAAGGGTATTAATGGGTCTGTCAATGATTATTTAATGCGTGCTCAATTTTGTCTTCTGCGAAGGAATTTCTGTACGGAACTATAATAGTAGTGGTGAGGCAACAGGCCATTTTAATTGTGTTTTTTTTTTTTTGTCTTTGCTTTCTTTTTCTTAAGGGTTCCGTAGCTCCTTTCTTCTTTGCCCGTGGACTCTGGGTGATAGGCACAGTGGAAATGCTGATCTATTCCTACACCCTTGCAACTAGTACTGACTCAAAGTGTGTTCCGCGGTCACGGCTGTTTCTGTTTGTTACCCTGAACCGAGGGATAAAGTCTCTTAGTAATCGCCTATCTACTGTAGTGGCATTGGCACCAGCTCAGGGGTATGCCGCCACTGATCCTGAGGACATACGCACAATAACCTGGGTAATTGAATAATTTTCACATTTAGACATCTGGATAAAATCCGTCTGAATTTGCATGAAAGGATGCCAAGTGAGAGTGTGAGCAGCGAGGTGGCCTTAATTCCTTTTACGGCACTGGGTGCTAGGCAGATCTCACAGGACTGGCAATAACTGCGGGCTATGGAAGAAAAGGCAGCATACCAATGGGTTGCTGCTGCACCAACCATGCCATCCCTACTGGCAAGGGCTGCCCTACTATTCATCCTGGCGAGGTTTCGGAGTAGAAATGTCGTTGCAACCACACACCCAGTGCTGTCTTTCCATACCCCCTCAGGGTCTCTTATATTGCTGTTTGTTCTAAAAGTGTTTTTCATTCTCAGAGGCTTGCTCATGTATTGAGACAGGTCTTCTAATGTTATCATGGAAAACAAATCAGTTATCATAACATACATAGCAACGTTAGAAGTTCTAGACAATGCATCAGTTTTGGCAGCTTAATGACCCGGGCATTGCCCTTTGAGACTTCATCTTGAGGATGGTGGTGCACAGTCCACTTGACCACTGCCACCTTCTCTGGTAATTGTAAAGCATTCAAAAGATTTTGGGCTTATAGTTTGTTATTAATAGGGGTTCCAGACCCAAGAGTCCAAAATTGTGCATCCCTCCAAACGTGTTCTTAGAGTCTGTGTATACAGCTACAATCTTTTCTTTGGCTTGGATGCTGGCTCAGGGGAGAGTATTAAACTCTGCAACTTAAGCGATTTCAGAGTTGGTAGTTGGCAGCTCTCTATAATTAGATACACACAGCATATTTATTTATTTTTTATTTATAGAGTTTTATATAGCGCGAACGTGACCCTTGGGTATCAGAGCGCTTCACAGTTACATGGGTTACATTTGGAATATAGCGGGTGTAGCTAAATACAGTTATATACAGTATACAATGTATACTGAGGTACATTTGGAATATAGCGGGTATAGCAGCATTGTTGGACTTGGCCCTTCTGGCAAGTTCACCCCTAGAACTTTTTGCATTATCCTAGCCTTTTTCCTGTGTTGTACAAGTGGTTTTAGGCCTCTAGGCGCTTTCACACTGTGTCCCAGTGGAAAGCGCGTGCACTCTGTATATGGTTTAGTGAGACTGACCTGCCCTCCCATAGGAATGCATGGGGGATCTGAGTGACTGTGTTAAGTCCTGATGTGAGAGGAGTGCAGGGCCGAGTTTGGTATGTGCGAACTCGTGAGAGTGAATGCTGCGCGATGATGTGTGCGGCGTTACTGTGGCTAGGGTAGAAGTGCCACTTCTAGACGCTGGCATAAATGTGCAGTGACTGTCTGGCTTGTGATTGGCTGGTGTGTCTGTCTCCAGGAGTCAGGATGGGTCTGCCCCGGTGGTGGGTGGAGAGATCTACATGTTGGTGGCAGGGAGGAGTACACCTGGGACCCTGAATAGGGCTGGGCTTTCCCCACACAATGCTGGCTCCACCCCCTGTGGTGCGTCTAATGTCCTTGGCCTGTCCTGTGAATAGGGAGAGGGGCTGAGCAAAACAAAGTGCTCAGGAACCAGTTGCATCTGGTTCGCCCCTTCCCTGCACCTTTGGAAACAAAGGATTTGGTGTATAAAAGAGGGGCTGTGACCCCATGAAAATGTTCTCGTTCTGACTTGAATCTACCGGGGTGTGTTGCTGCTGGGGCCCAGGGGAAGGCTTGCCTCCCTGGGCCCTACCCAGCCCCTGGATGCCTGGTGGACTGCCGGGACCTTTTTGGAGTTACTTCCCTTGCCCCAGGACCTTTGCTGACTTCTAGCGCCTGGGAGCGCTTTATCTTACTTGGCTCCCCTTTGATTCAGGAGGGATCCTGTGCCGTGTCTTTGCAGCGCTGGGCTGCGATCTTCTGAGGGAATCCCGACGTAGGGATTCCCCCGCATCGTGGTGCCTCTCGTGGGTGTCCACCCCGCACTCATGGCGCTTGTTCTCATCGTAATAGCGGCGGGTGCCCACCCCGCCTTATGGGAGTAATGTCACCTCAGCGGGAGCCTACCCCGCTTTATACTTCTGCCGAAGCGTGTGCCCACCCCGCAGTGCATTATTATGACGGAGGGAGCCCACCCCTCATTTTGCCAGAGTCAAAAATCGCCGCCGCGGCCGCCCGGAGGTCAGGCAAGTCTGCCTGTGACGTGGGTGGGGCCAGCGGCTGGGGCGGAAGCGGCGCGAGAGGTGCAGGCCCCAGAAAAGGAGTCATGGTAGGAGCCGCGAGGGCTCCATCCTTTAAGTCCCGGTCCCAGGAGGGGGCCCGGGTGAAGACTGCAGCGCGGGGCTCCCAGGAGTGAGGGAAGCCCCGCACCGCGAGAGGAGTAGAGTCCTACCTTCGCCCCAGCCAGTGAGTGACGAGGGCTGGGGGGGGGAAGAGGGGACCAAGCCACCAGTGCCGGTGCCTACTGCTTGAGCGTTCCCACATTGCAGAGGGCTGCTCCATCGGGGGTATGTGTATTTTAAGAGCCCCGTGGCTCCAACGTGAACATAATGATTTCCAGAGCCTGCATGGCTCCAAAGGGGCATTCCTGATTTTCAGAGCCTGCGTGGCTCCAAAGGGGCATAGTTGTTTTCAGAGCCCCGGTGGCTTCAGCATTTTGGCAGGTTTGTACAGAGCCTTGGTGGCTCCAACACGGGGGCCAAGTTGTTAGTGATCTCAGAGCCTGAGTGGCTCCAACACGTGGGCAAGTTGGTTCTTAGAGCCTAGGTGGCTCCAACGTTTTGGACATTACTTCAAGGGCCATTGAGAGCCCATGCCTCATTTTACTTCCCCAGCTGCGCAGCACTTAGTGCCAGCTGCAGCGTTTAGGCCCTGTTCTTGTCCCCAGCTGCCCAGCAAGTAGTGGGCAGCTGCTACGTTTAGGTTCTGGCGCAACCTGGACCCTAATGTGATTTAGCGATTTATATACTAATGCGTTGGGTGTTAGGAAATGTACTGTGTGTAGTATGTTTTGCGCACCCTGTGTTTTATACCTCTAAATATGGTCTTTTCTGATTATGAGGTTGTTTTTGCTAGTGAGATTATGTCTCCCTGTGTGATGTACGCCCCTAGTGTAGTTATACTTAGGCGGTTAGGTCTAATGCGTTAGACTAATGAGAAATTGCATAATGTGATTATGCCCCTGTGATGGATGCAGGATAAGTTTTATACCTGATGCTAGTGTGATGACGCTGAGGTCATTATTGCGCCAGTAGTTACTGGTTGTGCTCTACAGTGATAATTTGTGTTACAGTTAGTATATGTTCTACATGTACAATTGGTGATTTGTGCTGATTCTGACAGTGGTCCAATGTGGCCCTGTCCCGTGTAAATAGTCCCTTGTAAAATTCTGCCCAGTGCCAGTTGGCACAGTGTAAATTATGTGATTATCATCTAATGTGTTTATTATAATACAAAGGCTATTTTTATATATAACCTTGTGTGGAGTTTCGTTTGTGGTGGGCCTAGGGTGTTGTTGCTGTGTGCGCGCGCAAACGCTTTACACATTGCCTCCGGGATAAGCCTGACTGCTCGTGCCAAGCTACCAAGGGGGTGAGCAGGGGTTATCTTTGGCGTGTAAATCCCCAGCCCTGACTTAGAGTGGTGGTTTCTGCCTGGCTTTGGCGCAAGCTCTAGCCAACCAGAAATCCCATTTCTAACAAGCATTAATATATATAATAATCCGGTACATAATTCTCCTAGCAGTTTTGGCAATACAATTATATACAACATAACCAGCAAGTAGGACACCACCATCATTTTTAAGACCTGATCCATCAACAAAATATGTTAATTTACAGTCACTAATTTGCACATCAGTTACAGAAGTACAGGTTTGGTAATGTGGACAGTAACAAGGATACAATTGCAAGGCTCCCCATCCTTACTTGTAGACAGTGTCCCCATCCAGGTCGGATCCACTGTCCGGCAGGTGGCCACAAATGCAGCACAGAGCCAGACACAGAATCGTGTCCCTCTGTATCTCCACCGTGCCCAGCTAGGCCGCAGCACCATGGCAGAGGAACTGTCCACCGCACTTCACAAGTGCGGCTCCCCAGCTGGGCAGGTTCACTATAGCCGGTGAGCGGGTTACGAGCATTC
Source organism: Triturus cristatus (assembly GCF_964204655.1). Classification (NCBI taxonomy): domain Eukaryota; kingdom Metazoa; phylum Chordata; class Amphibia; order Caudata; family Salamandridae; genus Triturus; species Triturus cristatus. The sequence goes on from NC_140591.1 coordinate 1,450,783,505, forward strand.
CAGCAAAGGGGTTCTGTTGTATTACTTACGCGGCCGGCAACGCCACATGAAGTAGCAGCTATTTTATAGCGCAACTCTCCACAGCACCCGCCCCCACCTGGGCAGATCAGCTTTACCCACTTCACTTAGGCAACGTAAGATCTCACATAATGGTGGGAGTACCTTTTTTTTGTGCTTCTGAGTTATATTTGAGAACACCCCCTTTGGGGTACAAAATTGTGCAGTTGATCGTACTCCATATGTCCCTGCCTAAAATATTTATTGGGGACGTTAGGCTAAGGACAAGGAATGCTTATCACTAATGGGTGCCACAGACCTGGATATGGGATCGGCAATATAATGGGGAACTTGCTTATTAGAAATACCAACTATGACTATGGACATACCTGGGAGTGGTGAAGAAGGAAAGTCGGAGGTTTTTAGAGCCGAGCGCCTAGCACCCGTGTCACTGATGCAAGCAGAACCCTTACCATCGATGACAAAATTTAAATACAGAACCTCCACTAGGATTAGGATTTACATATCATAGTCCGAACCTCTCGGGCTGTCCTACAATTCAGGGTAAAGGGTTTCAGCAACTTGATGAAAACCTGGTTGGTCGGGGAGACCCAGGCACGTTAGACGCGAAATTGGGACCGGTTTGTTACCAATACCCAAGCTGTCCACAAATGTAAATGTCCAGTATTTGTATTTGTAAAGCGCAAACAATTACCCAAAGGCGTCAAGGCAAGTCCACAAGCATTAAGAACTTACCTCTCCCCAGGCCTTTCTCTGGCCCCTGCCATTCCCTCTCCCTGTCCTCTCATTCCCTCTCTCGTTTGTGGAGCTGTATGTCCCATCCCCTTGACTTTTTCCGCATATTTTGCAGTTTTAATGACCTTAATTTTGGCTCCAGGTTCTCTTTCGTTCTCGATTCTGAGGCCATATAATGATTTGTGAAAGTGACCAACTATGCCAACTTCTTGCTCTAGTTTACGTTTAATGTTTAGTTAATTAAAACCTTAACAATAATGACATAAAATAAACAGATCACAATGACATTTATCAACTAAGACAATTAAATTTACATTAAGCAAAAATTAATTGTGAGGCAAATGAACCAATGCAAGAATGTATTGTCAAAGAACAAATACATGAAGCTGACAAAGCTAAAATGACAAGCTTCTACCACCATATGTCCCTATTGTTCCTTCCTTTTGAGGCGTGTTAATCCATGTGCAAAGGTTCAAATTTATCAATTCACGTGAAAGGATCAGGGATAACCTAGGTTGCAGTAATTGTAAAGTGCATTTTTTGCCACTAGGAATCAACTCTCCTTACTTAACATAACATACTTAAATTGCGGCCTTTTCTTTATCACGCGACATAACTTAAGTGCATTTGTACATTATATAGTTATTTAGTTACTAGTCCCTTGCAGAACCTGATAAAACTTTTTGGTCTTTAAGACCTATAAAACTTTGTTTATACCTTAAAAACTGTTTGTGCCTCTTATTCTGCTCGGGGATGGCCTGGGTTTCAGTGATTTTAAAGTGCATCTGAGATTGCCACAAGGAATCAACCCTCCTTTCTTAACAAAGCATTATGGCCTTTTATTTATCTTCTATTTATCTCCTGGGGAAGTCTGAAGTGCCTCAGTGCATTATTTCGAAGATTTAGTTACTAATCCCTTGCAGAACCTGATAAAACTTCAAGGTCAATTGTAAGACCCGTAAAATCTACTTTAGACCTTAAAAGCTGTCTGTGCCTCTGTTTCTGTTCAGGAGGCAAAGAAAATTTGCAATACGAGACATAGTGGACACCTACCTATTGCATGAGAGCAGTCTAAGGTTATTCTAAAGTGCCTTGTGCGTTAAATAACTAATCGTGCTGTACCAATGATCTTGATTGTTTAGTTTCAAGCCCCTTTCAAAGCATGTTAAAAATTCACACTTGGTTCTAAAATCCTATTTAGGCAGTTAAAAACTGTCTGTGAGCTCTTGGGCTAATCTAGTAACAAAAAAAATTACAGTACTAGCTATTATGCCCACCTAGTTTTTACATAGGGGCAGGGCAAAGGACGCAATTAAAGTCTGTCTTTGTTCCCACTGAGGCACTGTAGCTTTTGGTTGATAGAGCAGATATTTCAATGTATTCACATATTTGGCGCATCTTCCCTGTACCCTAGGTGAACTACTATTAAAGCAAAAAAAACGATGCCTGCGTGCAAGTCCGTACTCCCTCGGCCAGAAAAACTGTTTTTAGGTCTCGCCTGACCCAGCGTATGGGCAGGTCTGGCGAGACATATTGAGAGGGCTCCAAAAAGTGCTACCAGGCCAGCCTAGAGCTACTGTGCATTTGCGCGGGCCCGCGCGCCGCGCTTGACCGCGATTACTTTCACTTTTGCGGCCGCACGGCCGCTTTGATGTTTGATCGCGATCACTTTCACTTTCGCGGCCAATAGGTCTCGCTTTTGGGACCTTATAAGTATTTAGTTTTGCAACTGTTGCATGGCTAAACACTTATAAGGTCCCAAAGGTGAGACCTATTGGCTATGCCAATGCTTGTTAGCAAATGTCTTCTTTGCAGCTCCAAAGTGGGGCAGTAGCACAACAAGTGAGCCCATGTTTCTTGGCTTTTGTGGCATAACTTGCAAGCTTTGTTGATACCCAGTCCAGGCCACCTTGGATTAAAGTCCCACATAGGAAGAGCAAGTAATTTCAAATAGAGTATCTGAGCCCGAATCACTGCATTAATTGAGTCCAAGAAATAGGGTTGTGGTTTCCCAATTGGTAAGAGTCCTGTAAAGACTGCGCCACCATGGAACTTCCCACCGCTTAAACATCTTGCTCCCATGATATAAGTTTCACTTGTCTGTTAATTGCTGTCTTCCAAACAGAACATGGAATCTAATCCTTCCCAATAGCAGCTTCTTCAATATTAAGTAATAGGATCGCTTTATTGCGCGAACCATGGATTACCAGGGCTTTCATAAATATTTTTTTCAAGACTTTTAATGGTATTCTTAGGCGCCTTCCAACATTAATGTAGTATTTTAGCAAGGATGCCTTACACTCAAGAGATTGGTTTGCTAGTCCCAACTCTAATCTCAATCTTTAATGATGGGTGTATCGGGACTGCTGTTATATTTTCTTATATGCTCTACTGCAGCATAGTTCCAGGGTGGCCTAGAGTACCCCAGGATAGGCATGATGGCCCTACCGTAAGGTTGGGGTTAATGTTTACTTCATTCCTCCTAAATTAGGGGCCGTTGAGGTGCTGCTTAGTAGACGGTTTAGTTGGCCAATCCCGTATGTGATGGCAGCCGCCTTCTTTTTAAGGATGTTTATTTGGGCTGTGGCTGAACCATTTTTGCTAGACCAAACCCCTAAGTACCTGTAATGTCTTTCTATGGAGATACTCTTTCCACCCAGACGCCACGTCGTGGTCTTCTTGCGCCTGTACTGCCGAATATTAAAACTTTAGTTTTGGCCTGGTTCACCAGTAGGTGATTGGCCTTGTTGAATCCGCGCAATGCATAGAAGGCCCTTTGTAAGCCAGATTTAGTATGATCCATGACAACTTTGTCGTCTGCATATTGAATAATTTGCAAGGTGACTGAGCTTAATTTTGAAGGAACCAAGCAACTGGCCTCTAGTACCTCCCTAGATCTGCAATATACAGATTAAAAAGCATGGGGGCCAAAAGGCAGCCCTGTTTTAGCCCCGGTTAGAATCAATTTTCCGTTTGACTGTGAAAGGACCTGTTTTTACCCGTACCCACATCTCTAGTGTAAGGAAATTATTTCATTTAAAAGGTTTGAAGGTCTTCCCCCCCATCCATCCAAATTTCTCCAAAGGCTGGCCCTGTCCACTCTATCGAAGGCTGCTATATAGTCTATAAAACACAGCAGGGGTAGGCTGTTCTTCTGGAGCGCACGGTACCTGAGAATTGATAGTGCTTGGATGTTGTCTATAGTAGATGATCCCGCCCTATAGCCTGACTGAAGAAAAAAAAAGAGACCCTCCTCAGCTACCCCACCTTCAAGATGATCTATAAGGGTTCGGGCGTAAGCTTTTGCCTCGATATCCAATAAAGCAACCAGTCTATAATTTGCAGCTAGGAACCGATCCCCATTTTTAAATATGGGGTATAAGATGGATCCTCTCCAGCCATCAGGAATATTAGTGCCTTTGAAGGAATGGTTGTACAGCGCTGACAACATCGTGACACAAATTGTGTGTGCTACCTTGAAAAGGCCAGCTGGAAGGCCATTCAGTCTGGGGGCTCTGTCTGATTTTAGCTGTTTTTGTATTTTTTCTACCTTCCAGAATTTTGCTAGACGTCCTGTGTCTAATAGGCTGTCCTCCCAGTGGTGGTCCACCACGTAAGTCTGGTCATCTTGCTGGTGTGGCTCGAGCTTGCTAACAGCCAAATTGCCATCGAGAGGTACTTTTAGGGCTGTGGATTCAGTCTTACTAGTGCTGGTTGTAATGGCAGACTGATCCATGTACAGCTCAACATATGCCGTACCCATGCTGCTCCTGAGACTCCATTTTCCCTGGACAGATTGCTGTTTTTTGATTTGCTGATTTGGGCAAAGAAGCGTGCGTGGTTAGAGCCTTTCAACAACTGAAATACGGTGGCCCATTCCTTGTTCTGCCTTTCTGTCTGGTGCTCCCATACAGGTTTTTTTTGTGTGCCGATCAGGCTAGTTTTACTGCTTTACTGTGGAAAGCTGGCTTGGCCTGCTTCAGATTCCCCTGTGTCAATCTGGGCTTGTGGACTTGGCCCAGTAAATACTTTCTTAAGTCCTCCATGTGTTTCCCCCACTCTTTTCGGACACATTCCGGTTGCTTAGCTAGTAAAGTGCAGTCCAGTGACTCTAACCAGTGTGTACCTTGTGACAATTTTCGAACCACCACTTGGCTCTCCCTGCTAGCTTCACAGTCTCTTCACCCGTTGAAGTGTCTATCTCATATCTGCGGGTTGTGCTACAAGATTTAAAATGCACTTCAGTGGGTTAAAGTCACTCTCTGACCTTGCTGGTTTGTCAAAGAGGACCAGGCAGGTAGTTAACGCCTCTGATAAAAAAAACGGTAATCAATGGTTGATATGCCTTTACATGTTGGGGGAGTGCCTTGGCCTAGTTTGTATATTCGATTACCGTCTGAGCTGATACAAACTTGTAAAGCTTTAAAAAGTCATTAATTACTGACCCTATTCTTGACTTGTGTGCTCTTCCACTTGTCTCCCCCAAGCCTCTAATGTTAAAGTCCCCTGTGATTGTAAATTCATGTTGGGGGGTAATCTGAAAGAATGTTGTCGCGACGTTCAAGGAGGTGTTTAACCAGCTCTGACCCTGCTTTCCTTGGAGCATTAAGATAGCAGTTGACCAAGATCAGACCCGTATGTTTGTGATTAATTTCCAGACCATGCATTTGGATGATTTGCACTGCCTTCCTTTATTATTAAGAACCTTAGCTTCCAGATTGCAAGAAGTTTAACTTCCAGATTGAGCTTCCTGCTCTACCACCTAGGCATTAGCTGGCTCTGTCATTTGTTAAAAATCCCTGCACAAATCATCACCTACAGCTTCCTGTCATACATTTAGTCAAATAATCGGCTCCTACTCTCACCTTTATTTTATTTACATTTCTAGAACTTAATCCTGTTTCTTTTCACTGGGCACACATCTGCAATCATATTCATTCATGAATCCTTCACTACGCCCAACTCTCCATCATTTGCAATGGCACTCTCCGCCACGGAACATTCTCCACTAGTCTTTCTCTCGCTTCATTTGGCACCACCAGTCGGAATAACTGATTCATATTCGCCCAATTGGGTTTCTACCCCTCAAAAACACTTAGTAGTTCTTCTCCGAACTGAGCGGGATTCTCCAGAATATTAGGAAAGTGTTTATTAATGTTTATTAAATTGGACCAGCTCCACGGAACGTGGATCATAATTGTGCCCTATCTGTCTCAAGCTTTCTATGATAATAGTGGGAGTTTGTTCTTGTTGGTCTTTGTGTCCCAGGATGGAACGTGGGCACGCACTGGACCGATCCACCCAAGTTGAATCGGCCTCTTGACTTCTTACTGGCACTCCTCTACTGCGCAATTTACTGTCAGTCAATCATTTTGCCATGCTTGCCTATGCATTACCTCCTTGTGCTCCAATCACGCATCAACCCGCATCAACAGCTACACCCCCAGCCTCATCGGCCAGCATGGGAAACCTTTTCAACAGATCCTCATAGTTTGTCTCCTTGCACTCTTTCTGTTTCTCCTATGATTCAGTGATCTGGTTGAAAAGATATGGAGGAGGTGGCGCAGTTGCAACACAGGCCCTTATTCTTAAGGTACTGCAGTTTCTCCTAGATATCTCTAACTCCTCGAACTTGAGATTCATGGTAAAGTTTGCGTGCTTCTTCATGACATTGTAAGAAGGGAGGCCATTGTACAGCATCTATCTTATTTTTAAGATCATTCCGTTTCTTCTATAATTTAGCTGATCTTTCTGTATTGAACGTACCAGGCTCAGAAAATAACTTCTTCCCGTCTTTAGTGAGTACCACCCACTCTCGTGAATATTTGCACATGCGTTTACTGTATTGTTGGTTAAAAGTATGGGCAAGAGTCCCTTTCTGTTGGGGCTTGCTACGATTAGATTGTCCTGCCTTTATCACTGTACCTTACTGTTTGCTAACATCGGAGTGACAGAGAAGGGGTCCGCAGGTCTTGTGCCTGCAGCTCATCCCTTGGAGGGAGGTAGGGAAGGAAACTGACAAAAGGTTGGGGGTTCCCTTCATTATATTTCTTCTAACTGATCTCGTGGAGGTAGGGAGGGAGATATCATACACTCGCTCAAAGATCTCCTTGTGTTGGACGGACCTTCGCTCCACACCTGCTTCGATTCTTGGTCCTCCTACTCATCTTTCCTGTTACCACTTTATTTCTAGAGTCCACCCTATACCAAGGGTTCACATTCATACTAATATTTCTACTCCCTCTACTCCGCTCAGCCCTTCCTACCCAACCTATTTCATATTCTCCGTCATATCCTATCAGGATGACATGTGTGCACCCTTTTTGACAATACATCAACAACAGGACAATATAAGCAGTGCAAATTGCACAAACAAAATGCATGGTAAACACATTTAGACTTTACACTTAAGTTTGGTTACATTCACGCGCCCTCCTTTAGCCAATTCATCAGGTCCAGTGCTGGGCCATTCTCTACCCCATTCCCATGGAGAAGGCTCTCTTACCTATAGCGCCTGGAGTCCTCATGTGGAGCCTGGTCCAGCACTCCCCATCTTCTTTCTGGTGGGGCGATTCTGCTGCCACATTCACATCTGTTCAAAACAAAATGCAACTCATCGGGAAGTCCACCGGTCTAACGTGTTTAATGCAAAAATAGCAAGTTATATAGCAAATAATCAAAACTCAATTGCCAATTCAACTGACCGGAGCTCTCACTAGAAAAAAGTCAGCTGGAGCATAATTCTAAAATACTTGAAATGAAGGACAGTTTATATATGTTTCAGTACAAGTCTATGGAACCTAATCATATGACAGAAACGTGTTACTTTCAGCAGAAATGTACCTAATGAGCAGGTAGCAGGATCTTCTCCTGGAGGAAATGCAAGACCTCCTTGAAGAGATGATATAATTCGTGAATACAATGCAAATTTTTATTTTCTCTTAAAAATCCCAATTCTGCTTGCCAATACTAAGAGCGAGGTTATGCTTTGCATTAATGCGCGAATGCACTAGCCTATACAGCGTGGCTTCTAGGGCTACCAAGACTTACGAAACGTAACAAACATAGATGAAGGTAATCTTTACTTCAGATCATTAAGAAAGAAACCTCCATATTTGATAATAAAATGTATCTCGGTACACTCGCATATATGTGGGAGATATAAAGCAACATGCTTTGTAAACACTGGAAAAACAGTTTTGATCTATTTTGCGGGTTTAACAGCCAAAAATACCAATAAACACTGAATTTTAAAACTTTTGGAAGACACCCCTGATATCCACAAAATGTAGACACTGAAAACCGGAAACCCTAATTTTAAACTTTTTTTATCTACAGCAATTGGCCTTTTTCTTTTGCAAATGTATTCAACACCTTTAAACAATGAGTGGCACACTTTAAAATGAATAATGAAGACCATGGTTGTATAACTATACTTGCTCTGCATTATTTTTGTATGCTGTATAATTGTTACGGTTGAGCCCTGAGCCAGCACGCAAGCGCTGCTCTGGGGTTGATCTGTGGTTGTTCACTGCACGAGAGAAGCCCCGCCCATCTTTTTCATTGGCTTGTGGCTTTGTCCTTCCTAAATGCTGCCTTCCGATTGGTTTATAGGCTTGTTAGTCGCTGCATATGACGGCCATGTCATTATTTGTATTCTTCCATAGACACTGGCTTCTTTTCATCGAGTGTTGCACGGTATGTGCTATTTAGATTGTGAGCACTATTTTCTTTAAAGAGGTTTTCTTACTGCCCGTGCCTTCTCCCCCCCCCCCCCTCCTGCAGTCCGTGCCTTCTCGTCCCCGCCCGCCCTCCCATTGTTCGTGCCTTCTCACCCACCTGCCCCCGCCCGCCCTCCAGTTTGAAATGCAATCGGTCTTGCGTAAATCCGAGTCCTATCGCATTGTAAATGCTTGTTTTTTTATTGTCTCTTTATTTGTTGATAAGCAATCTGTAATTCCACCAGCACCATTCTTTCAGGATGCTGGCACCAGCCTCTGAAATGGCATTTATGGGTTCATTCTTTCAATGCTCTTTTAGGAGCCATAGAGGGACAAAAATGTAAACCAGATAGAAAATTAAACTTATTATATTATTATTCAGTTGTGAAGGGTGAAAATGATTTTGATCATCTACCTGAATATACACCAGTGCAAGAAAAAGCTCTAGATGAGTACCAGGCCACTGTTAAACAGTTAGAAATGCACTTTGAAGGGAAAGTTAAGCTAGCTTTACACGGTCAAAAGCCCAAGATCAAGCCCAAGATCCTAATGAATCTCTTGACTCCTATATTACGGCTAAGAAAGTAATAGGCACATATTATGATTTTGAGAGTTTTACTTCTCGATTGATTCAAGATCAACTAGTATCTAGGTCCTAATCGAAGAAGGTTCAAGTAAGGCTTTTTGCTTGATTTGATAAAGCTGTAGGCATAGCCAAAAGCACAGTGAGTTCAGAAGAAGGTGCTAAACTATCAGAAACACTGTATGCTGCCATGCATGAATCTAAAGTGCTATCTACTAACAAATCTCAGAATTTCATACTGAATAACAACAGTAAAAGAGGAAGAAACTATACATGTTTTCAAACAACAACTGTTATAGGAATGGTTTACGACTCATTCGTACAATGTTTTAAAAATTGTCCCGCTCGAGGTCATGAATGCTGGAAATGTAATATAATTGCCCATTTTGGGATGGTGAGCACCAATATTCTCAAGAGTGGTGAGTAGGATCTCATGACTCGCAGTATAAAATGCCACTGTTAAATCTAGCAATGTTAAAGCTGTTGGTGTTCATATCTGTCATCAACCTTAGTTCATCTAAGATTGACACTACTGTTAGTTCAGTGCGATATTCCTCTCTAAACTCCTTTTGTGCGAGGTTCGGGAAGTTGTTTGTCGCCATATAAGTTGATAGTTGCTGGAATTTTTTTTTTGCAGGATGTTACTGATGGTAATAGTGAGAATGGTCTGTAATTTGCAAAATACTTCAGAATCCAAACTTGCCTTTTTAGCAAAGGGTTTAAAGAGGCAGTTTTTAATGTGTCTGGGACCTACCCTTCAAGCAATCAGGATTTATAAAGCTCAGCTAATCACCACCGATAGGGTATCCAGACGCTTGCAGTTCCCCCAGGCTTATTCGAACACCCAGGTTTTGAGGGTCATTCAGAATTCTGGAAGTAATGTGATGGTCCGGAGGTGCGTGGGGCTGTCCCAGGTCTTTGCGATGTGGGAGAAGGAGCGTTCTCCACTTCTGCTTCAGTAGATGCGGGTAGTATATGCAAGTGAAAGGGAGGGGCAGCGTAGTCTTCTTAATGGTTGATGGAAGTTCAGGTGGTGGTTAATGTAGGCGGGTCCTTGGTTGTGTAGAGCCTTGTGTGCATGGGTCAGAGCTTGAATTTGCATCTCTTCTGTACGGGGAACCAGTGGAGCATCATGAGGTGGGGTGTGATGTGGGTTCATCGGAGAAGGCCTAGTAAGACTCTGGTGGCGGTGTTCTGTATGGTCTCTTTTGAAGGTGTGCATAGATTCCTACGTAGAGGGCATTGCCGTAGTCCAGTCTCCTGGTGATGAGGGCTTGTTTCACGGTGCGTCTTGTGTGTAGGGATAGCCACTTGAAGATCTTCCTTTAGAGATTAATGTGTAATCACTTTTATCTATATATGATCCTTTTGCAGATATTCCTCGTATAGCTTAGCTGGTAGTGGATCTGCCAGAGAGCACGACAGTCTCAGAATCCATATTTGATTCCTGTACTGTAGGTCTACATACTTCCTTAATTACTGAGAATATGGCCCGGGACAGGTTAGGTTCCCTGTAGTAGTCTCTCCAAGTAAATATTAGCTTTTGATTGTTTAATTGCTTTCTAATAGCCTCTGTTAACAATCACCCATTCCATTTTATAATTTGGATCATATCCCTTTGTCCAATTCCTCTCTAAATGGATTAAAACATTGTTCATTGTTCTAAGTTCAGCTATATACCACCTTTTTGTATGTCTATTCCCTTTCTTATTTTGTCTAATTTGGGCTAATTCGTATACTGCTGGTTGAAGCAGCTCATAGTATTGGGCTGTTCTGTTTCCTACACTGTCCCTCTTTGGAACCCTTTGCTGCAGGTCATTTGATGAAATGGGACTCCAGTTTCTATTTGTAACTTTTACCCTTGCAGATAAGCTCCATATTGTAAGGTGGTCTCTCTTACAGAAAAAGGGCATTCCGTAGTGATCAGTCAATGGAAATGGTGTCAATGCCGGACAATTTGATGAAGTGCAGCCCATTATGTCCGACAGTGTCCATGTAAATGAGTTGTCAAATGCAATTCCAAATTCAATTTCATACATGTCCAATAAATCAAAGTAAATATTTAAATCCCCTATTACCAACAATTTTGTCCTGGCATTCCTTGCTACATTAAACCATTTCTGATAGATCGTTCAAGGATTCTATGGAGGCTTCAGGGTGAAGGAATGCAACTACAAAGCTCTAATCAATGCTGGTTGAGTCTGTAAATCATATAACTAAGATTTCAAATTGTGGCTCATAAAATGAGAAAATTAGTCTATCTCTCTTAATATCTACTAATACCCCCTTTTCTTATTACCACAGGGCATTTAAAATCTAGTATAAGATGCTGATGTAAAATCATTTAATAGGTTGCCCGTTGTATCTCTAAATCAGGTTTCTGTTATTGTTACTATATCCATATCACAATTCAAAATTAGGTCTCTGATTATCAGTGCATTTTTGACTGCAGACCGCACATTTATTAATTTGCATGTGGTAGAAGTTTCCCCCCTTTAGCTCCTGCAGGGGAGGAAATTGGCTTTCTTGACAAAATGTTGACAATTTTACAAGAATTTACAAGAACATGGCATTACATTGAAGGGGGAGGGGGGCAAATGTATCTTTAACATAAATGAAATAGAATATTTGGGCCATAAGTTAGTCGAATGAAGGAGTCCTATCCAAGCCCGATTTAGTAGATGGCATCCCAGAAGGCACCTTGTCCCACAAACAAATGTCAACTACATTCATTCCCAGCTTTATGCGCGTTTTACTTGAACTTTATAAAAACCTTTTCTGATGTCACTGAATGTAACAGGAATGTGAGAAAATAGGACAATGATATTTATATAGTGTCATGTATGTCAACAACATTTTGATTTAATTAAACGAATTATAGCATTTTCTCTGGCTCTACACCGAATGTTGAAGTCCATATAACAATTAAAACTGTTGATGCTTGTGCTTATGGGATGGGTCAAAATAAGTCATGATTGGTTTTACGTCTCGGAGTTTGAGAGATGATGGTAGCTTGCTTTTGAGGAATTGACAAGTTCAAACCATATTTGTGGAGAACAGTACTTAACTTGAGGACAGATCACCGACCATTAGTTGATATTTTGTCAGGTGAGAAAGGTTAGTAGGACTAGCTAAAAGTGCTTGATTATTATTTCCGGGTCAAACACATTGCAATAGGAAAAAAATTTACAACCTGATTTTTGTTTTTAAAATCTTGATTACCTCAGTTTTATGGTATTTATGTTTTTTTAACATTTTTCTCTGTATTTATCCATGTTTATTTTTTGGACATTTTATTGGTATTTTGTCCATATTTATTTTATGTTTTGAAAATAAATTAGGTCGTAAAATGGTGTATTTCCACATTTTGTTTAACTGATAAACATACACTTATACTTTGATGCCTGTCGCATTTTAGCAAATAAGGCAGACAAATATAATAAAACACTACTCCGATAGTAAATATTAGCATTCTATACAAATATATGTTAACATATGCCTGTGTTTAGGAGAACCTCCGCCTGTTTTTAAATCCCCATGGTGTCTATCTGCTTAGCAGTTGGTCTGGAATTCATGAAGCACAAGAAGGATAGTCACTCACAAGAAGCGCAATTTTTTTTGTATTTTTCCGTTTTTAAAAATAAATACAGACAGGACATAGATCTTTTTCTGTCTGTATTTATCTGTAAAAATGGAAAACTGGAAGCCTTACCTGTAAATGGCTCAGTGCAAATTGATCCCCTTGATTGTGGTGTTGAGGATTGTATAATTGCCAAAGTAGTTGAAGAGCTTATGATTTGTCATATATACATGGATGAAAAGAAAAGTTGGATAAAGATTTGGTTTTAAATGAGGTGATGAAATTTGTTGAAAAAATATGGGTAAAAGAGTGATTTCTGAATGTTGATCTGCAATCATTTCATAAGGTTGCTGATTAATTATCCTTGGAAGGGGACCTATTAGGTGAGAGAGAAATGTATTCTACCTAGCTGCGTGACACAAAGATATAGCCCATTATTTGATTTGACTGGATTTAATTTTTGGTTTTGTAGAGCGGTGGAATGCTCTGACATGTTTCGGGCTGCATCTGTCTATAGGAGGAGGGGCTGCTAACTTGTTTCCAGAAAAGCAAGATTTTAAGTGATTTTCGAAAAGACCAGAGATCTGGACTGTTCTTCCGCGACATGGGGAGGGTCACTTAGGGCCTGATTACGAGTTCACCGCTGAACCCGTGGTGGAGGTGTGGTGACGGTCAGGTACCACCGCACCACCTGTCCGACCACCGTATTGAGAGTACAGGGTTTGAGCATTTCAGGACCGTCACAACTGCCAGGGATCCATGATCCCTGGCGGTGGCGCGGCAGTCTGAGGAAAGCAATATGCATGATGGTGCTTCTGCCACACTGCCATGCATATTACGGGTTTCCCCACCGCCAGGCTTTTCATGGAGGTGAGCCTGCCATGAAAAGGCTGGCGGTGGGGAAACAGAGGGCCCTACAGGGTCCACTGCTGACCCTGTGCATGGGGGTGCATGCAGGTGGCATATGTGTGCCCCCCTTTGTGAATGCACCCCTGTTCCTGCACAGCATGGACTGTTCAGTCCATGCCGTGCAGGAACGTCCATTGGCAGTCTTGCTGTGGTTCAGTTATAATATTCACTATGAGCCTTTAAACTTCACATCCACTGGACCGCCACACCGCCCACCCGCCCGGCAGACAACGAAATTACTTGTAATCTGGCGGGCAGCAGGGCGCTGGAGCAACGGACCGCTCCAGGGCCGCAAGACTCGTAATCAGGCCCTTTGTGAGGAATGCCACTAAGCAAACAGTTAAATAGTTTTGGTGGTCTGGGATTGACAGAGAAGTTGAAACTGTGGTTAAAAAGTGTGTGCAATCTTATCGATAAAGGTTTGGTCATAATGAGTCCCACACCACACTGTATCCTAAAGAATGTCTTGACAAAGCATGGGTTGGAGTATATTTGAGTTAGAGTTGGTTTTCTGGGTCCTTTTAATGTTCTGCCAAATAGCAGGAGATATTTAATTGTGTTGGTGGATCATTTTTCTAGGTGGGTTGAAGTTAGAGGTGCTTCACTTATGTCATAAATTCTTGTAAAGATATTTTTGTGAGGTAAGGTGTTCCAGTGAAGTCATAACTAATAGTATGGTCCAGTTTACTCCCTCCGTTAGGAAAAAAAGAATGGACAAATGTCGAATCAAGCATGTAGGTACTTCATTGTATAATTCACAATATAATGTAAAAGTGGAAAGTTTCCACAAGATTATGGTGGAGTGCCTTTGTCTTGATCGGACTGTGTGGATGCCAAACGAGACTTATGGTCTTACCACACTACTTCACGTTCAGTCTTTTGAATTAATGAAAGAAAAAAGGTGGTTTTTGCATTGTCTGTTTTGTATGGTTATAATCTTTGAATCAAAAATGTTAAGCTGCCTGCTTCCAATAAAGCCAAGCTTACAAACAGTGTCTTTAATGCAGAACGTAAACATGAAACAAAATTTGATTACAAGAGCATTTCGCATGATTATTGTGAATGGTTGCATTTGCAAAAAGGACTCTTTATTGTTAAGAAAAGGGATGTCCAAGTTTAGACCTCAAGTGCAGGTTGTGGTGGTTAGGCTAGTGGTGGAAATGTGCCATGTGTGGCCAAAATGTGTTATGGTATGTGATATGATAGAGCGACTATAAGGAATAATCTGATGGTACAACGTATTGAACTTGCTAATGACAATAACATTTTAAGCTCAATTTTGTCACCTAAGTCTCCTGAAGTGTTGGCTCAGAGATGTCTTAATAAGCAAAGGTTTCCTCCAACCATAAATTATGCTGTTGGTTGTCCATAACATGCTCATGATGGGTTGCCTCATGTCAAAAGGATTCCCCAAATGCTTTTGGACTGATATTATGCTGAATTTTGCTATTGTTATTTTTATGGTTTCAATTCTTGTTGGTATAAGAGATATGTGCTATCTGCTTATGCTTGCATATTGTATTACTGTTTGCGTGTTTATGATGTGAAATATTTCTTTTTACTGGTTTCTACACATTATTTATTAGAATGTACACTTGAGATATAAATCCTACTGGCCTTTACTGTTGTCACCTGGACCTTTTGTGCTGCAGTCTTATTCATCTTTGCTTCTGAATAAAGGTTTTTCTACAGGAACTTCCCAGACATATTGATACCATATTTCAAAGGTCTACTCTATCTCATGTGTCCAATCGCAGAACTATCTTGTTCCAATATTGAGGCAATATAGCCACTAGCTTCTCTGTTACAACACCGCCAATACAGAGCCTTACTGGCCTTATTTCCTTACTGGTACATGCGGTTCTGAGTTCCAAGTTATGCCACCTGACTTCATTCAGCATGGTTTGCTGAGGTACAGTTTTGTTATGTTCAATGTTGTGGAGCACAAGCAGGAATGGAAATCTCTAAATCGGTTATCTCCTGTTGCTTGGTTTTGGTTTTCTACCTGTGATATAACTAATAATATGTGCTCTGATCATGGCTTTAAATTTCTCCCAAAGCAACCTCGGAATTTCCAATGTAGCAGTTTCTCTCAAAGAATTTGTTTGCAACTTCCACAATGTGTTTTGGACTGAGCATCAGTTAGCCACCATTCCCATATAAACACCTCGGCCTCCTCACCCTTGGCCCCATGTGTACTATCAGTTCCACCGGGGAATGATCTGAGATGTCCATCTCAAGAATGTGGGAGCCTACCGAGTTATTTAATACTACATTTGGAACAAGGATGTTGTCCAGTCTGGAGAGTACCTATGGGCCCAAGAATAAAATGATTACTAAAGTACTGTGGGATGAAACCAACGTCCGATATCCGTGATTACTAAGGCATCAATGAAATTTGCCAATACTGTTTACCCTTGACAGATGGGCGGCATTGGCTCATTCGGTCAAGCAATAAGCCGCCACCCCTTTTAAATCCCTGCCCAGGATGCAGCCAACTGTCGGAAGTTGTGGCAACAGATTGCCAATTATGTCTAGAGTGGTTGGATTGAGCGAAGGCGAAGTTTATATATACAGTATGGATGGGGGCTTACCATTCAGTGTGCCTGATACAACACATATCTTCCCAACCTAATGTGCCATGTCTGTGTTGCGTGAAAGGGTACATGATTTCTAATCAGAAAGCTGTGCCATGAGACCCTCTAAGAAACCCCACATGGAACACTTGTGAGAAGCCATAATGAGCCAGAAAGGGGCACCTACCACCTATCATGAGTCTTCTATAAAAGAGGTATGTCAGGGTTTTTTCACGCAGGTTTCTTACGAGCAGCACCCCTTTTTATTTATTTATTATTTAGACCATTCCAGTTCCAGCTGAGGCCTCAGAGGTAGCCCGGCAAGAGCATTTCCCGTCTGTTGGCCATAAATGAGTGTAATAGTTGGTGAGGTGCCTGCACGGCAATGGGGTATTATGTCATAGAAGTAGTAATGTAGTTTGCCTGAGTAATCAGAAAACCAAACCCACCCATCACTTCTAAAAAATGAAATATCTGTTGTAAGATGGCACTGCAGAGTGTCCAACATGGTACAGGAATCAATCACCCTCCCTCGAAGATATCTAAACCAGAGCCTTCTATAACTCTAAACATAACAGGAATGTGACTAACCCATAAAGGCACCCAGGGGTTTATTATTGGGTTGTTATAGGATTACCATTGAGCCACTGTACCTCCTCATTCTCACTATAGGCAATCCCAGGACGCCAAGTTTCTTGTAATGAAGAAATCTGTATGGTCCAAGCATTTAGGTTGCCGAGCAAAAAAATAATCAAAACTTTGTATCGGATTGCATGGTCATTACAACTAGAGGGCTAACATTTGAGACTTCACCACATAGTGGCGAGATAGTAGAGGCTTCTCTGATTCTGAAGCTGTGTCTATTTTGGCAGTGAGGACACTGTTCTCGAGGTCGAGGGACATTCCTCGATGTCAAGGGTTCTCAAGAAGGGGTTTGAGTTGTGTTTGTTCTGACCACATGCCACTTCACAGGCTGCTTCAGGTGTATCAAAAAATATTGTGCACGCCTGGAAATTGACTTTCAGTTTTGCGAGGTTGAGGGGATAGGGAGGGTATAAAGAAATCAGCAGACGTTTATCTTTCTGTAGCGTGTGTAGCCAGTTTTCCAGAGAGTGCTCTGGGCAAGATCTTTCCATACCCATGGGAGACCACAAATTGTAAATTATTTCTGAATGTACAACTTCAGTGTCCTCCAATAGCTCCTCCAAAATCTTAATAACCTTTGACAAGCTAGTCACCGTGAGCTACAAGGACTTCACTGTCACAGTAACAAGACACGTAAGCCAACTTCGTCAATTTTGGCCCTTAATGCCACGTAGACAACTGTATGGCCTGCAAGATTGCGGCTGTCTCTTGTGAGAACCCATGGGGAGTCTCCCACCGCAGGGCCAGTGTATTAACATATGGTGTTATGCCGCAGTGTTGGGCTGTGAATATTCACCCATAATAGATAATGTGGTTGACTGGTGGAGTTTATCCTTCACGTTGGTTAGGTTCGACAGTCACTTGCAGATTGATGGAACTGTGCCTCTAGTTCTAATTTGCAGCCTTTTTCAGGCCCACCAGCCTTCAACGATCACTCGCTCCACGAGGCAGCACAAACAATCAGACACTGAGACCAAAGGATGGGTCTTATAATTGAATCCCAGACATATTTGAGTGACCATCTATCGGGTAGTGTTATTCAGATTTAAAATATTTACTCCAGTCTGAGTCAGTCACTATTGCTGACTATTATGTCAGTCAGATGGCCTTCAATCAGGCATGTTCATGTGTTGTAGGAAGGTAGGGGCACGGACAATGCAAGGCTCACCGGGGCAACAGCTTTGCGACTCTCAATCAATCAATCAATCAGAACATTTGGAAAGCGCACTGCTCACCCGTGAGGGTCTCAAGGTGCTGGGGGGGGGGGGGGGTGTAGGGGGGATGCTGCTACTGCTCGAATAGCCAGGTCTTGAGTAGCCTCCTGAAGGTTAGTAGGTCCGGTGTCTGCCGTAGGGGGATGGGAGGGTGTTCCGGGTCTTGGCAGCGAGGTAGGAGAACGATCTGCCGCCGGTGGTCGCTCTTCGGATGCGGGGGACGGTGGTGAGGTCGGCGGAGCGGAGCTGGCGGTTCAAGGTGTAGAAGGTGAGGAGTCTGAGGTATGCCGGTCCGGTGTTTTGGAGTGCCATGTGTGCGTGGGTGAGGAGCTTGAAGGTGATCCTCTTGTTGACGGGAAGCCAGTGCAGGTCTCTCAGGTGGGGTGTGATGTGGCTGCGGCGAGGGATGTCGAGGACCAGGCGTGCAGAGGCATTCTGTATGCGTTGTAGTCATTTCAGGAGTTTGGCCAAGACTCCTTCGTAGAGGACGTTTCCGTAGTCTAGCCTGCACTGACGAGGGCCTGGGTGACCGTTCTTCTTGTTTTGGTGGGGATCCACCTGTAGATCCTGTCGAGCATGCGGAGGGTGTTGAAGCCGGAGGACGAGACGGCGTTGACCTGCTTGGCCATGGAGAGTGTTGCGTGCGTGGTCGGTGGGTGTTGGTGCTGCTCCCAGTGCAGTCGGCCACCAGGAGTCGTCCCAGGCCGAGGGGGCGGAGCCGAGGATGAGGACTTCCGTCTTGTCCGAGTTCAGCTTCAGACAGCTGTTCTTCATCCACTGGGCGACGGCTTTCATTCCTTCGTGGAGGTTGGTTTTGGCGGTGAGGGGGTCCTTGGTGAGGGAGAGGATCAGCTGGGTGTCATCAGCGTAGGAGATGATGTAGAGGTCGTGCAGTCGGGCGACGTGGGTGAGCGGTGCCAAGTAGATGTTGAACAGTGTCGGGCTGAGGGATGAACCTTGGGGTACGCCGCAGATGATCTCAGTGGCTTCGGATCGGAAAGGGGGAGGCGGACGCTCTGGGTTCTGCCGGAGAGGAAGGAGGTGGTCCATTCCAGTGCCTTGTCTCGGATCCCTGCGTTGTGGAGGTGTGTGTGTAGGGTGCGGTGGCAGACAGTGTCCAAGGCGGCTGACAAGTCCAGGAGGATGAGGGCCGTGGTTTCGCCGTTGTTCAGCAGGGCCCCGATGTCATCGGTGGTGGCAATGAGGGCAGTTTCGGTGCTGTGGTTGCTGCGGAACCCAGACTGGGACGGTTCCAGGATACTGTTCTCCTCGAGGTAGCGGGTCAGTTGTCTGTTGACGGTCTTCTCGATGACCGTCGCTGGGAACAGGAGCAAGTAGATGGGTCAGAAGTTCTTGAGGTCTTTGATCTCGGTGTGCTTCCAGATCTCCGGGAAGGTCGCGGTCTCGAAGGAGATGTTGATGGCCTTGCGGAGGTGGGGTGCGATGGTGGCGCTTGCTTTGTTGAAGATGTGGTGTGGGCATGGGTCTGACGGAGAGCCGGAGTGGATGGTGTTCATGATTTTGATGGTGTTGTCGTAGTTTATGTTGGTCCAGGTGAGCAGGAGGTTGGTGTGGATGATGGCCGTGAGGTCGAAGGTCTCGGTGGCTGTCGGGGCGGACAGGGTGTTGAAGCTGTTGTGGATGTCTGCGATGTTACGATGGAAGAAGGTGGCAAGGGAGTCACACAGGTCTTGCGAAGGTGGGATGTCGTTTATGTCTGAGCTGGGGTTGGAGAGTTCCTTCACGATGTTGAAGAGCTCTTTGCTGTTGTGTGTGTTGTTGTCTAGGCGGTTTTTGAAGGAGGCGCTTTTTGCAGATCTGATGAGGTGATGGTGTCTGCGGATGGCATTCTTGTGGGCTGCGTAGCTGTCCAGTGTCTGGTCGAGGTGCCATTTCTTCTCTAGTTTCTGGCAGGTTTGCTTGGAGGCCTGGAGGTCTGCGGTGAACCAGCTGGCTTTCTTGTCGGTGTGTCTGTTGGAGGGTTTCTTGATCGGGCGGGAGTGTTGGCGGAATCGTCGATCCACTGTCTGAGGTTGCGGGCGGCGGTGTCAGGGTCGGTGGGGCCGACGGGTGGGCTTCGGGCTAGGGTGGTGTTTAGCTGGTCTTCAGTGACTTTGCTCCAGCAGCGGCAGGGGATCTGTTGAGTGCGGTGGTGTGTGGTGGGTTTCCGGAAGGTGAAGTGGATGCACCGATGGTCGGTCCAGTGGAGTTCTGTGGTTTGGCTGAAGGAGTCGTGGGAGTTTACGGAGAAGATGGGGTCGAGTGTGTGGCCGGCAGAGTGGGTGGGTGTTGTGACGAGCTGTCTGAGTCTGAGGTTGGCGAGGTTGTCAGTCAAGGTGGTGGAGTTGGTGTTGTTGTTGTTCTCGAGGTGGAAGTTCAGGTCCCCGAGGAGGATGTAGTCTGTGGAGGCAAGGGCGTTCGTAATGACAAAGTCGGCGATGGAGTCGCTGAACTGTGGCCGGGGGTCTGTAGACGATGCTTCCTCTGAGGGTGGTGTTGGGATCAGTGTGGATCTGGAAGTGCAGGTGTTTGGCGGTGCTGAGGGTGTCGTCGGTGCTGGTTGAGACTTTGAGAGTGTTCCTGTGGACGATGGCGATTCCTCCTCCTGTTCCTTTGGTATGGTCCCTGCGGGTGGTCTTGTAGCCGTCAGGGATGGCTAGGGCGATGTTGTGTGCCGAGGAGGGGTTCATCCAGGTCTCTGTCAGGAAGGCAACGTCCGGGGAGGTGGAGTCGAGCAGGTCCCAGAGTTCGACGGCGTGCTTGCGGGCAGAGCGGGTGTTGAGTAGAATGTATCTGAGGTGGTTGCGTCCGTTCTCGGTGGGTGGTTTGGCGGATCGGATGATGGTGAAGCTGCAGCTCAAGCAGGAGAAGGGTCCTTGGGTGCGCTTCGGGGTGGCCAGGACGCAGGTGTGTGATTGTCCGGTGTTGAGGGTGCTGGCGTCGTAGCGGTGACGGGCGTCGTGGTGTTCGCTGGGGCCAGGGGGTCTGGCGCTGGGCACGGTCCAGGCGTGGACGAGAGCAGACGGGCTTGCCTTATAAGGGGAGGTGGGAGGGAGGAGCAGCTGGGATGCGGGAGCAGGGCGGCATATGGGTGAGCAGGGGGGCTGGGACGCATCGGCGGGAAAATCGGGAGGGAGAGCGGGCGGGAGGATACAGAAGACAAAAGGGAGCAGAAACAATATAACAGTGCAAAAGGAAAGGAATAAAAACGAAATACAATTAAACACAATACTGGGCAGGAGCACAGTTGCAGCAGTGCTGGCAGAGAGAAGGGGGCATATCGAGCACAGAGAGCTGCGGTCTTGAACCTACAAGCAAGCGGCAGCAGCAGGCTCTCGGGGACACGGACACACAGGTGGTGTTGTGCACCGTGGGGAGCGACCTGCCTGACAAAACAGGGTCAAGGGTCGCTCTGGTGGATGTAGCACCACATCATCTAGTTATATTCATTACTGTCTGTTATGGCAGGGGAGACAAGTTGGGGGGAAGATGTCACCCTCCAGACAGCGACAACATTCAATGATCCTTCACCACACAACCTCTAGATCATGGGAGACCTGGGGGGTGCCTGCAATGATGCTTTTACAATCACTGGGAAAGCATGCTATGGAGGGCACAGCCCCTCCGAACAGACATGGGATCCAGGCCACACCGTGTGTTTATCTCTTCTGGCACGGAGCCAACTTCAAAGTACGTCCCAGAACTGCAGCTGCCCCAGGCTGATCAGGCAGAGTAGAGACTCCGATAGAGACTCCGAGAGGAGACTGGTTGGGGCAACATTACCCACACCCGAAATATCCATGGGGTGGTACATCCAGGCCACCTCCAGCCCCCACACTCCCAAATAAACTTGGAGCCCTTACCTCACGGGGCTGTAGCAGCATCCATACCCTTCATGTCACTGCTTCTGTCTGCGTCTCATGCCAGCCCCAAGGCCTGGCAGGCAAAGAAGCTTGCAGATCCCCAGCTGTGCTGCGGCTATACCGTCTCGGGACCTGAAGTCTTTGTTGACTGACACTTCAGTGCAGCAGCAGACATGCAGGAGGAAGGAGCCCCCAAGGATCCAACAGCACCAGCTGGAAATCAAGGTATATGTTCCTGCAGCAACACCAGATAATGAGAGTGTACCGCTGCATATGGAGAGATAATGAAAAGCCAAAGAATTTTCCTTGGTGCCTTGCAGAGTACTACAAGCTCACATTTGCCATCCTAAATAGCCAATCACCACCCCCTCCCCCAATTCTTATGTCTGATTTTGTATTTTTTTTTATTTAGAAAAATGCTACAAAATGTAAACTTTTCTTGGAAGTCTTAAATACCTGGCCAAGATAGCATGAGGATATGTGTTTTAGAAATAACATTTTATTTTGATGGCTTCTTCCATTTGAGCTTTGATGCAGACCAAACGACTTATGACTATGCTGCTTTCTTACGGTTTCCTTATTCTTCTCAGAGTGCTTACACATTTGTCCTTTGGCATTTAGTGTCAAGGATTTTCTGTTTAGGTTACCTCATCTATCTTAGTTGATGGCAGCAGCAAAGCTTTGTGGCTTTCTTTATTGTTTTCCTTGTTACTCTTAGGTAGGCATGTTTTCTTATAAAGAGTGTGGTTGTCTTGTGGTATTGGGTCATTGACTGCATTGACGTCATTGCCTTCTTCAAAGGGGTTAAAGTGTATTGTGTTTATAATTTGTCATCGTGTAGTCCCAGATCTGCTCCACTAAGCCAGCAAAGAGAAGAGGGATGGACAGAACCCCAGGGATGTCACGGCCATCTTGGCCTTCGGCTGGCCGCATCTGTGACTTTTTACCTTAATTATGACCAAACTTCATGTCATTGATCTACGTTAATTGATTTCACCGCACAATGTTTCTGAAAAACCACCAGTGCGTTTTCAGTGATATTCCTTAGGATCTTTGGCATTTGTTTGTCTGCTGTGATTATAAAATGGACTTACCCAAAACCTCAGATTTTTTTTTCATCTGTCGCTATGTTTGTTTAGTGTACTCTTTCTCTTCCCCTTTCCACACCACAGATAATAATTATTTTATCATATCCTTTCTTTATATCCAGCCAACAAGCAAAGTGAAAGAAAGTGGGGACAATCCAAACTTTTTCGATGTTCCTACATTTCTAACAGTCTCTGGGCAGCTGCATTTGGAAGTAATGACCGGGTAAGAGCTTCTGATGTTTGTTTGTGTTTTTTTCTGTGTGTCTGCGGTTGGTGAAGTCCTGCGTGGCTGCAATAACTATTTATTATGACCAATAATTAAGAATATACCACTTACTGCTATAACAGACTTCATTGCCAGTATCTTCAGACAGGAGGCAGACATATAGCTGAGGCTGGTTGCACAAATTAAAAAATCACCAATGCAGAATGACCTTTCAGCAAGTACCCCAATAAATTGGTTTCCAGAGATGCAGCTCTTCAACCTCCAGTCTTAAACAGTTTATTTATTTGTGTTTTATATGAAGTCTAGACTGGCCATTTTAAGTGTCAGGCTTCTGTACACCCTATTATGTTTGACAATAGTGTCATTTGTACCAATATTTTAGGCATATGTGTGTGTTCTTTGGATGGGCACAGTAAGGTATTTGATACTCCAAAAAAGATTTGAAAATTATAGCACTATAGTGCATAATATTTGAAACATCTTATTGAGATATGGTTTTAATGCTCGTTATGCCAAATGTCGTAGAAACCTGTTGCTGCAGAAGAGGCAGTTCATCACAATCTTTGAAATATTGCTTTGACATTTGTAAGATTGGAGATAGTAAATTTGTGCAATGAGAGAAATTCTGAGACATTCAATTGAATTAGATTTTATATTTGCTGTTGAAACATTCAGGTGAAAGTATGCAATACACATCTTAAGCATATAGCGCTATCTAATTTACCATACTGGATATGGTTCTTGAGCAGATAAGCAACACTTTGGATCTTATACTTTTGTGATTTGAAATTTAAAATGGTTTATAGGGGCCTTTGCTAAGAAAACTGGAATAATGGAGTTCTTTAAATCATGCACACACATGCTTTAGATGACATCGTTCATCTTTGACACATACGGAGGATCAAATATTAGGTTTGGTTAGTGATGGTACATATGCTATAGGACAACATGGGGAAAGCATAACATCTTAAAACATATAGCCTTGACCAGTATCATGGGTGTATCTAATGAACGGGATTCTGTGCTTATTCCTTTACTAAGATATATATTAGTTCTGAAATAGAACTTTGCAGTCTAGTTTAGTAAACAACTGTTTAATTTCTGAATGTGTAGACCTTGGATTGAGGAGTGAAGCAATCGGACAAAAGCAGTGAAATATATATGTTCTAACAGAAAATTAGAGATTGGTGAATGAGAGGCATACCATTGTACACACATATGCCCTAATAGGTGATCCTAAAACCATATCTGTAGGAGATTACCATCTCTTGCATGGTGCACCCCCAGATTTTTGCCCTATCTGTTTTTGATGGCTGTAGAACTCTCTGCACTTAACCACTGCTAACCAAAAGTAAAGTGCCTGTGCTTTCCTTTTTAACATGGTGTAAGCCTCACTGTTAACCCCACCCTACCCTGCCCTGTGACCAATCAAACTAGGCGGGCTAAAGTTAAAAGAAAGAAGCTGCTCCATGATTCCTCGCACCTCCAGTAAGGGAAATGAAAACCGTGTTTACCTTTGTTTGTGCCCTCCCATTATTAGGTCTCGCTGGCGTTGCAGCGCGAACTATTGTTGCCGTGTTTACTCCCAAGGGAGACAGACCTGGGCACGAGCCGATTCTGGTCTGTGAACGCGCTTCACAGTGGAACAGCTTGTGCGCGTTAATTCCAGTTGAGTGCTCGTCTCCGGAAGACGTGCTGCGCCGATTCTGGTCTGGGCACGAGCCGATTCTGGTCTGTGAAACGCGTTCACAGTGGAACAGCTTGTGCGCGTTAATTCCAGTTGAGTGCTCGTCTCCAGAAGACGTGCTGCGCATTAATTATAGTTGAGTGCTCCAGCAGCCTGGGGCGCCTGTCGACATGCTGTGCTAATGATTACTGTGGGGTCTCATGCTGTGATAATTCTCACTTTCTGTGTTGTGATCGGGAGCAGGCGTATTACTGGCGCCACCGCCACGCCTTCATTAGTCATAAAAGCTACATGGCAAGCGATAATTAGGGCGGCATGTTTTAGGACATTTTTAGCAATTACTTTGTTTACTTAGTGCTATTAGTGATATCTTTCGTGCATCCAATGCTCTATTTAAACGTGCAGCACTGAACATTTTCAAAGAAGGCGAATCAGCGACATTCATTGGAGACACGACCTATTTGAAGACGCTTGTTTTACTGGGGTAAGTTCTGTGAACTGTTTAGTTTGTTTACTTTATTATAGTATAACTGGCAGGGTTGGCTAAATTATGCGAGAAAAGGAAAAATATGCAGGAGATGATGGTATGAGGCAAGTGTGGCAAATGTATAATTATGCGTACACCATATAAAAGCAAGTTGCAAAATGTCCGGTGTTGGGCGGATGGGTTCACTGTGCTGTTGCGTCGCCTGTAGGTGTGGTTATGAGTGCATGTGACTAGCTGGCGACATGTTCTTGTACTGTTACTTGCCTTTGCACTTGTTTTTTTTTGCATATATATATATATATATATATAGCACGAACTCGACCCGAAGTTTATTGGAGCGCTTTAGACGAGCACCGTATTTACATTACACATTCAGGCACGGGGAGATTAATTGATTTGCCCAGAATCACAGGATGTTGATGCGACCTCGGGGCTCAAACTCTGGTTTCCAACACCAAAGTCGGCAGTTTAGCCGACGGACCACATCCTCGCCCTTGCCCTGCTGATTTTCAGGGACGGTTGCTCTGTCTTCACAAGGGTCAGGCGAACTATGACTCCACTGCCTGACCTGGAACAGATCTGTTAGGTGTTTGTATTTATTTTTTAGTTTTTTTTATTTAGCGCAAACTCAATCCGTAGGTATTGGAGCACTTTACATGTATACCACATCCATTATAGAAGGACACATTCATGTTTGGTAGGTACGTGGATATTAAGTTATTCATAACCGGCGGAGCTAAGGCTGGTCTCTCTACCTCTGTGACTCCGGTTGCTGCTCGCGCCTCGTGTATAGCTGGTTTTCCTAGTTATCTGGCGAATACAAAAGCGGGCTTTGCTGTGTTTCTGTTTAAAGGCTACACATAAGGGGCTCAACTGATCGAATTGTAACCAGCTGTCCAACACAATACTGGCAGAAGGGCTCAGTGAGACGTACACTTGTAAGGGGCAGAGGTTACACTCCCGGCAAGTCTGCCTCAGCCTTCATTCTTCCGAGGTGGATCAATTGAATACCATTGATTGGGTAGTAGTTATATCTGTTAACCGAGCGTAGAAATGGAGCAAATTTAATACGGAGGGCTATTTGAAAAGTATAATTTTTTTCCAATGTGCCAGATGAATTTGTCTTTATGTTCTTGGGACTTATAAGAATCTTGTAGTGTGTACATCAGGCGGGTCATGTGTCTTTGGAAAACTAGCACCTTTTTGTGATATTGTAGTTGCATGATAGTTTCACATTATAATAGTGGGGGCTCGGATGTCAAACCTCCTTTCCGGGTGTTGGTCCTTGCCAGCAGTCATCACCTACTGCCAAAGACCTGCTTTTTAAAATGTATATCACCTGTCCACCTCCTTCCCCTTCCGGTACCCCCCTCACTAGTGCCCTCTCTCCCTTTCGTTTTCACCCTTCCAGCCTCTCTTCTCCCGTTCTCTCTCGGTCCGCCATTTCTCTCCATGCCCCCATTTCTCTCTCCCTGTGCCCCCTTTCTCTCTCTCCCTGTACCCCCCTTACTCTCCATCCCATTTTCCCGTGACCCACAGCTTTGGCTGCAGGTGAGTTGGCACAACGCCTGTGAGAGAAGTGTCTCTAGATTAGGTGCACGTGCCCCTGCTGGGACCATGGTCTGGCGTTTGTCTGTTACACAGTGTTGGAAACCGGGCAACCGGGTTAGCAGTCACCAGGTTCCCAACACGGTGGTAGCTTGGCTCGAGCGGTCGGGGTCAGGCACCGTGTGAAGCGTACGTCACACCCTCACAATAACCATGCGTTCATCCGTTCCAAAAACGACACTACACCGTAAAAAAATTATGAAAGAAAGAAGTTTGTCTTTATCTTATTTTCTCTTAGTTGCAGGTTTCAAAACATACATACAATACCATAAGACTTTTCTTGAAAATAGCAGGTCAAATAAATAATACCACAGTGGGGTTTCAATAAATAGGATCAGGTCATAAATAAACACGGAATAAATATAGGTGCAATAAATACAGATGGCAAATAAATACAGTCAGGAATAAATACAGTGGAAGTCAATAAATAAAGCACCCTCAATAACTTAAATACCACAATCAATGACAATTACAGTTCACAACCCTTTCATGAGGTAGTTTGGTTTCACTTTGCCCAAGTACAGCTTGTGGTCATTTGGATGACATGGGGGGGTGACCCACCTAGATTGGTCAAGGCTGGGCCTGAACTGAGGTAGAATAAGGGTAACCTAAAGATCTGGCTCTCCCAAAATACACAACCCCTCACAGAGGTCACTGTACCAGTCTCAGTTCACCCCTGGCACTCCCAGGCTGGTTCTAACACCCCTCTAGCCCCTAGAATGGTCTTTTAGGGCTCCACGGGGCCTCAGACGCCCCCTCTACCACTTACTGCCCTTTTCACGCTGATCGGCTACGCTCGGCGCCGGTTCGACGTCACTGGACGGCTCCGGTTCGACGTCGCTGGGCGGCTTCGGATCGGTGTCGCTGGGCGGCTTCGGATCGATGTCGCTGGGCGGCCTCGGCTCGATGTCGCTGGGCTGCTCCGGCTCGATGTCGCCTTCCGGCGTCGCAGGGTCACGGCCTCCCCGCTTCCGGGTGTCTCCGGAGTGCGACCTCCACTCCCGAACTCCGGCGCGCTTCACCTCAGATTCCGGCGTCTCCGGAGTGCGATCTCCACTCCCGACCTCCGGCGCGCTTCACCTCGATCTCCGGCGACTCCGGAGTGCGATCTCCACTCCCGACCTCCGGCGCGCTTCACCTCGACCTCAGGTGACTCCGGAGTGCGATCTCCACTCCCGACCTCCGGCGCGCTTCACCTCGACCTCAGGTGACTCCTTACTCGACCTCCGGTGCCTCTCCACGACCTCCGTCGGCGCCCTCTCTCGACCTCTGACGGCTCCGGGTACGACGTCTGCTTCCTGTCAGCGCCGCTTCTCCACCTCAGGCCTCAGGTCTCCAGGCTTCTCGACGTCAGGACTCCAGGAGGACACCGCTAAACAGGTCAGGAGCTTGCTGGTCTTCTTCTTTAAGGCCTCTTCACAATATGTAGGTCCTTAAGATGGTTTTTCTGGTCTTGGTCCCACACAGGGCTCTAGGCTGGGCTTGGTCAGTAGGGACTAGCATCAAGGGTGGGTTTCTGGACCCCACTCCAAGCACTGGTTTCCACCCCTGCTGCCTTACTCCGACCTCCTTCTGAACTGGTCCTCTCTCCTCTCTAGTCAGATGCCAACTGCCACTCTGAGATGGCCTCCCAACATTCTAAACTGCCTCTCACTGTCACAGGGTTCTAGAATGTTACGGAAGGTTCTAGAAATCTCCAGTGGGTTCTGATGATGTCACAGGTTGCCGCCATTTTGTGTCTCAGGCCCTCAGACAGAAGTTCCAGGGGTAGGGAAAATGGCTCCCTGACCCTGCATCAACACTAAAAAGTCTGGTGGTTCCCAAAAAGGAAAAATTATAACAGGGTTTGAGGCAAAAGTGGGACAAAATAAATAATGATGAGGAGGGACCACCCAAAGGGCTGACAGGTCTAACACACAGAAAACCACGTCTCCGTTAAACTGCAGTTTGAGAGTATTTTTGGTTATTGTGTTTATTTACTGTACCAAATGAATCATGGTGGAACCGGGAATCTTATGCCAGAGCATCCCAGGAATCCAAAAAGTAAAACTGAAAAAACACATTTTGGAGAAAAATCATGTGATGTTGCAGAAATCGCTTCATCTCTTAGTGGTGTTTAATGTAGGTTCATTTACAAACCCCAGCCATCCTATAAGGTCTCTGGAATGCCTTAGACCTGGCAGAGTCTCTTGATGCCCATGAGCAACAGTAAAGAGCATGTTCACCGCTGAAGAGAGTGACCACTTCATCATTCATCCCTTTGTGCCTGCAAACAGAGCTGAATACTTCACCTTTCACCACTTTGCTTCTGCTAACAGAGCTGACCACTTCACCAGCCGAACAACATTTGCACAAGCGTCGCTGACACCCCGTACTACCGATTTTTTTTATTTTTTTTTTTATTTTTTTTTATTGCATATGATGCCCCAATCACTTCAAGTACATTTGTTGTGATCGGTAGTCCCTGTCCCCTGCTATACATTCCATCGTAAATTTTTAGATTGTTTTTTGTATTTTTATTCATCCATTCACACTCCTTTACGTTCAAATAGCCATAGCTTTACTGTACAGTTGCTAGAATAGCTTATAATATGGTATAGTGTGTAATTTTTAAATAATCACTCCACTGCAAACAAAAACATTGATAAAAAACACTGCCATTTACAATGCCAGTAGCTCCAACTGCAACAAATGCGAGACCTATTGCATTGCAAATGCTACGTTTGCAGTTTGTGGCTGGAATCCCGAAGTGCTTGATAGCTCCGCTCGACCTTAAGGGGCCGTAACCTGTAGCGTTTAGTTGCCATATTGACAGCCCACGTGAAATCCTTTATTAAAAAGCGCATGTTGTTTGTAATTAATATGTCATCAAAGCACATTGTGCCAGTTACAGGTGGAAAGCATGAAATCAGTTTGTAAATACCTTTCCACCTAACTGAGCCCAATAACCTGAATGTCATAATAGCACAAAGATTTCTCTGCACTGCTATGAGGCACACTTCGCATAGGAGCAAACACTACTTAAACACTGGTTAAATATGCCAAAAACGATGAGTCACAGCAGATGCACCTCGATTTGCTTTTCAGCACTCTTTATTTTCACACGTGGAAGGGCTAATGTACAGCTGTGGCTTCATATGGTGACAGAATGCTGCTTCTGCTTGGCTGCAAATGTGGCCCCTTATAAAATGTATTGTGTTGTGCTTGAGTCCCAGAAAATCCTATCTGACAGCAGAAATGTGATGCAGAAATGTGATGCTTGATGCTTATTTGTTAAATTGTAAATTTAGTGCTGGATGTCAATAGGGCAGGTACAGCATGAGGCAGGCTCCAGGGATGCCCAGGCTGCTGACCATTGTGGAATAGGAAGAGGAGGGTGTGGTGATGAGAGAGTAAGGGCAGTCTGAACTAAACAGCGAGGAGCTACCTTGGGAGAGTTCTAGTTCATATCCACCAATGATGTGTAAACAAAACGTAGGGTAAAATGCCTTTTTTATTTGGGGTTAGGCTACGTAAACCTGAAGTGGGGCCACAGCTAACATCAATCAACATTATGTGTAGAGCACGGACCCAAACTAGAAAAGTGGTAAACAATACGTGCACGCATCAGGATGTTGAGGTTAGGGTGTGTGCAAACCACTGAAGGCCTTACTTGTACATTCATTAAGACTTTGCAATGTAGGTAACTGAGCTTCAAAGGTAAGCTTGAGATGGACGATCGGGAACTCCTGTTTTAAACCATCGACCACTATTTAATTTGTATTAATCATTTTTTTAATGAGCACTAGGGCTTGAATAGTATGTTGCTGCAGGCCAGCAGCCCCCGCTGCCAACAACAATACTAACCTATTTTATGACCCTTTTTTCAAGTATAGATTCTGTCTCAATGCCATTGCAATGTACGGTGCTCCCCATATGGGCTATTGATGAAGCCATGTCTAAATATCAGTGTGTGTGTTATATTTCAGTGATGAATTTACCGAGTTGTACCATGTTCGGTTTAAATAGCTTGTCCTATGCCGATTTTTAATTGCATTCCGGTATTTGGAGGCTTGCATTTATAGTAAAATAACAATGTACCAGAATTGAATGTAAATACAACTGGACAGTTCATATTAATTTTTGAAAGGTTTCTAAATGTGGCCACCTCAATTCTAAACCAACCTGCGGGTCACCTACTTGCCACTGAAAATGAATGATTGTGCAGGAGGTTGCAGGGGAGGGCTGGCACTGGCCTCTCTGGATCAAATCAGCCAACGCGAGGTAAAATGTAGGGCAAGCCAGAAGCTCTCTCTGCGTGTAGGTGAGGTGGAGGCTTAGAGATGCCTCTTGTGATTTGCTGAGGTTTTTGAGAGGTCTGTCTGTTGTGTTTGCCAAAGTATTACCGTCCTCGTTGGCATAAAGTGTGCATGTCACTCACATTTAGCAGTGATGGGAACTGAGCCACTTATGCAGAGATATGAAAGGGCTGCACAAAAGTGGGCATAATGTGAAAGCCTGATTGCTTCACCTTAATTTTCAGCTTTATGAAATATATATGAAATGCCTAACATTTGTTAAAGTAATTACGAGAGTTACATGTTTTTATAAACATTTTCTAAAACATATAATTGAGATGAAAGCACTGCCACTCTGGACATAGCCAGCATGGGCAGGAAGCACTTGAGAGCCCTGCCCAGTGCAGGAGAGAACCAGTTTTGGGGGAAAGTCAATGGGTGCTTCACTGTGCTTTTATGAGTTAACTGACTGACTGCTTCTGTGGAAGTTGTTTAGCTGTAACAGGATACAATGTCTTTGTACAAGTAAGTTTAATAATAATGGCATGGGATGTGTGGTATCATATGAGTTACATACCTCCTCAGCGCATATGCTAGTTTTGCTTTCCATGATCAGAAATGTGCTAGTTTTAAGCCACTGATTTTCATGATGGTGACAAGCGAAATTACATCGCTCACTATTTTGTCTGATTATGACATAACAGTAAAACTTAGTGCACCCTCCCCCTTCACCAGTTACCTCTTTCACTTCTCTGAGCCAAAATTCATTTAGCCCGCCACGCCAAAAATGCATATGTGCTGGTGTGAAATCAAATAGAAAAACATATTGTTTTCTCTCGTCCGCTTGAATCGGTATCCTAGATTTTGGGGGTGATGCTTTGTCAACCGTCTCAGGGAGACTGAAGTCACAGAAATGTGTTTTAGGAATACTTATGAGATCTGCTGCAGTCCTTTAAAATAACATCTGAGACATATAGATGCATCTTTTGGGCATTTTTTAAACAAAATTCCCTGTAGTAGAATCCTCTGTGCCCCCTTGGGACAGTTGTGCTTGCTCGCCACACTCACACCTGCAAATTCATGATTTAGTCTTATGCCTACCATTTTGAAAGTTCACCAGCCGTCACTGTGGGTAAATGAGTGTGTTGTGTATAGTTGTGGCACAGGACATACCTTTCGCTAAATGTGGCACTGTTAAATGTATAACACAAACATAAACCAGTTTTTTTTTTAATGGGAAACATTTAAAGTGCAGAAAAATGTTATGCAAAAAAGATTTTTTATTATGGGTACAATGCTGTTTGTTAATGAAACACTTTGAAATGGGATAAAATTAAAATGAAGAGTTACCTTAATCATTAAGTTAACTCTTCTTTTTTTATTTAAAGGTATTCAGAAACATCATTTTGTTCTCATGCTCCAAGATTGAGTTGAGAAGGACTTTTATTTAAGATGCAAATACCTCAGTGCTTCACATCTGTGCCCTCGGTCATAAGCCTGACTCCAGCACTTCTCATTATCAGGCCCTGCTATCTGCAGCCTGAAGATAATAATTTAAAATAAGTTAGCCTTC
The DNA here is from genome assembly GCF_964204655.1 of Triturus cristatus. Lineage (NCBI taxonomy): Eukaryota > Metazoa > Chordata > Amphibia > Caudata > Salamandridae > Triturus > Triturus cristatus. Next base: position 1,450,816,295 of record NC_140591.1, read on the forward strand.
CCTTAACTGTAAAACTAAAATGTGAGCCTGTGCTTAAAAATGTACTCAAGGCTGTGAGCTACTGGTAGCTTACGCTCGACTGGCTGGATATGCATGCTATAGGAGGACTTTCCTGAAAATTCCCAGCTGACAAGTTGCAGCTGGTCCTGGCCTAGATCCTGCTGGTGGCATCTGCTGAGGTGAGCTGTGGCCCCCCACACCCCAAGTGAAATTACTGAGTTCCTGGAACATGTGGCTGTGTCTAGCTGGAATTCTCCTACCACCCCTGAAAACCTGGTACTAAGAAGGTTTTGGCTCCAAATACCTCATCAGGACTGGAACAAACCTACCAAGTCCAAGGTGTGTCACTGCCCGTCTGAGCTTTTTTGTTATTGGACCTTGTGGTGCCGTCCTCCGCTTCAGCCTGCAGCATTGCCCCCTGAAGACTTTGGACTTCCATTTTTTGAGGCTACATCCCAAGGCAAACCCTCTGACCGGGTAAGGCCTGGCCTCTGCATCTGACCCACCCTTGAGGTTGGCCTCAAATTCCATAGGTCCCCATCTACAGTGGCCAGTGGTTGGCACGTAAAGCTTTTTGGCTCTATTTGTATGTAAATCTTTACATATGCATATTTCCTGTTCCCCTTATTGGCTTTTTGACGGTTTGGAGTCATTTTATTTATTAGAATTCACTCCATTTTTCTAATTCATCTTGGGATTTATGTTGTGTTGTGTTTTTACTTTATTACTGTTTTTGGTACTGCATAACTGCTTTACACATTGTCGTAAATTAAGCCTGTCTGCTCTGTACTATAGCTACAAGGATGTTGAGCTCAGGTTAAGTTAGTGGCTTTAGTCGTTTACCTTGACAAGGATTGTGTTTGTTTCTTGAGGTGGGTAGTCTCTGCCCTCAACTAAGAACCCAATTTCTCCAGTCTCCAAATGAACGAATATCCTAACTCATACACTGCCTCTCAGGATATGATTGTTATTGAATATGTTTCATTTGTAAAGCATTTTCAGAGGGGTAGTGTACTACAGTAGGTCTGAACCTGCAGTCCAATGACTCCTAGAGGGGCAGCGATGCAGACTCAGGGTGACCACAATTAAAATTAAATATTAGCAGATTAATAAATTATGTATGCATAAAAACCTAACTTGAACATTTTAAAGACCTGATTTTGGAATTGGAGGTGTGGCATTAGCTATGTTTCCATTCTCAACAAGTTTAATTTGTTAGTTAAGGAAGTGGTTTTAAGTAATACACACTGGACTAGAATATGCCACTAAAGGTAGTGGACAAAAGAGGGCACTCTCGGGTCACGGACCCACTCCAAATGTATGCAGAATTGGAAGGCATTACTCAGAAGCAAACTAAGCTTGTTTCAGTGTGGGTGACGTTGAGATCTCACTCAGTGGGCCCCAAAGCTAACAGGTGGTGGTGAGGGGGGTGGCGGGGGGGCGGGGGAGAGTTAAGGGCTTGTAAATTCCGAAATTCCTCACATGTACCCATGTATCACTCACACTATTGGCGTTTGCGCCCCATTATTGGAGGCACCTCAGAAAGATGAAGATGGCTGGCTTTGGTAAAAGGGTTAGCATGAATAAACATGCAATTTTGGGCCCATGAATGAATAATCTCTTTTCTAGAGCTGGATTTTATTTAGAAAAATGTGAAGGTTTGGCAAATCATTGAAGGACAGTAAGTTTTAGAGGGAGGAGTATGAACGAGGAGGCAGAAGGTGCGATAGTAGAATAATGCTTATAGAAACTGTTTACAGTAGTCCGACAAACCTAAGATGTAGAACAACTCAATGTTGAGAAAATTGAGTTGGCTTTCTTCGGAAAGCCGATGTAACACCGCTCAGAGATTGTTGTGAAAACTCAGCCCTGGAAGTTGAAAGAAGAATTTCTCATGAAACCCATGTTAATGATGAAAAAATTTAGGATCTGCAGAACACATTTTAATTGGTACTCATTCCCATTGGCTCCTCAACTTAAACCCTTGTGGGATCCGGAAGATTTTTCTGCTTTTTCCTGGCTTCAGGTGGCACTGTCAGACCATAAGTAGAAGTGGCAAAACCGGTCAACGAAAGCACCACCTGCTGCTGGTGACACCAGTTCTTTCTTTCTGCATGCCAAAGATGAGGAATTTGGAGCCGTTGAGGTTTTTCTTGCATCAAATTGGGAGTTTTGTATTTTCCAAAGCAATCCGGCTTTTAGCCTTTTCTCAGTTTCAGATGCCAAATGTCCAGTACTGACCTACCTGCATGTTTCCTGGTGGTGGTGCCTTGGGTCCAAAAAAGGTGTGGCCCAAGTTTCGTTTATTCCCTCATGTAAACAAAGGCTATTTCATGTCCGCCATAAGGAGTCTGCTTTGAAATCAAAATCTTGCTCTCCCATGTGATGCCGCTCTCTGAAATCTCTCTATAAAAATGCTTGCAGTGCCATAGGAAGTACAGGTGTTTGTTGTCCATTTCACTTCACAGAAAATGTAAAGTAATGCAGGGATGAGCACATTCATTTGTACTCCTCTGAATTGACGCATTTTGCAGAAATTGGCCTCCACCTCAGGAATGTTTCATCTCCTCTGGTATTACTGTTTTTTTCACGAAGTTGTGCTGGTTATTTTTGTCAAAAATAGGAATGCCTCTGGTGTTCCCATGGGAGTTGCTTCAGGGCCTGCTGTTGCCTCTGTGCTTTAGGGCCCACCTCGAAGTTGGTGGCTTCAGTCAGGAGCACATCCCACCCTGAGACACATCCTCCATCACCTTCTTCAATTTCGTTTAAATGTTTCTTTCCCTTGTGTAAGAATTCTTTGGTCACTTCAACATATGCAGCTCCTGTTCAAAGCCTTTAAAGTCCAATTTGGCACCAGAGCCCTTAGGCAGAGACTAGAATCAATCATTCTGCCTACTCCAGTGGACCAACTTATCGGATAGACTACAAATGAAAGATCTGAAGACTGACTTGGAGAAGAGCAGTCTGCGATAAAGAATGTCACCAGACCAGAGGCCCTTACAAAATTATATGACTTTTTTGTGTTTGACTGAGATGCTCTTTGATAGCCGACGGGTATCCTGCAGAAGATGACAAAAGCCAGGCATTCTGACAGTTCTGACATAGAGCTTCTTTTTGATTGGCAAAAAGCCAGAGCCTGCATAATTCTCCAGAATGCTATTTCTGTCCCTCAATGCCTGTTATTAGCTCAGCAGTCCGCAAATGACACACCTGTATGTAAGACAGCCAAGATTCTGTAATTGCTATTCCACACAACTCCAGCCATATCCAACTTACTTATACATATTTTTTATAACTAAGCAGGACTTCATGTTGCTCTTCAGTGGGGCTCTTCCAAATACCATTTATGTGGCATGGGTCAAGCCACAATATACACAGGGGTGACCGGACAAGCTTTGAGGAAATTAAAGCAGGCATCATTTGATCAATGTTTTTCCTCCTTTTAGCCTAAGTTGAAGAGCCACAGGATTTTCAGGAGATGCCCAGTTGATGCGAATCATTACGATTTGTGATGGGCTCCACCTTTTTGGGGTAGAAGTGGGCATCTCCGTAGACTGATTTTAAGAGAGCAAAGCCACAACTTGGGCTGCTGGTTTAACCTCATCAGCTAGACACTTTCATAAGCAGTCTTGAAAACTTAGTAAACAGTAAGCAGCACCTATCCCAGCCAGCCAATATTTCCAGCAAATTATTTGACCTCAAGGGGTCTGGCCATGGCTGTTAGCAGCAATAGCACTTCTCCTCCTCCTTTTCCAACCAATCCACCTTTATGCCACTTTGAATCCTTAATAAAGAAATGCTTCAACATCCCTGTTGGTGGATGGGTGGTAGAATAATCAGAAAAATTAAAAACTACCTAAAATCAGTGGCTTCTCCTGAGCTTATGTGCAAGATATTCTCTTGTGTTACTCGGGAAACCACCACTTCACCCTTCTCAGCTGATGAAAAAGGGTTAAATGTGTATAAAAAAATTGAATATTGGAGAGAGTTTCCCTTACATTAAGAGAGAACAAGTTCTAATCCAGATACCTTCTATTCCTGAAGTAGAACGAAGGTCTCAGACCCATTTTTGACAGTCTGTTAGTACACAAGTGCCTGCAAAAGCAGTAATTCAAGATGATGACCATATAACAAATCATTCAACCATTTCAGGATCAGGACTAGATTTTCTCCTTGAATCTCCTACCATGTGTCCCTCAATTGTACGCTTCACAAAGCGGCATGGGCATTTCCATCTTCATTGTCTACACTCCAGACTTGTTTTCTACCCAAAAGTGTTCACCATCATGACAAAGGTAGTGGTGGCTCACCTTTTCAGTGAATGAATTTATATTTGATACATGGGCGCTTGAGTGATCATAATGTCTTCTCTAAGATAACCTTCCGCCATTTGTAAATTGTTATGAATCACCTACACAGCTTGGATTTCTCCAGCAAAGTCCTTCCTAGTGCAAACACAGAGGACAAATTTCCTTGCAGCCCCTTTGGACTCTTTTGGATTTGAAAGTCCATCAACAAGAAATGCCATCTCTTCTACTTAGTACAATGCCCTCTGTTGATGCTTTAGGGGATACCTTCATTAAAACCTTATTTTACGGCAGCACTTTATCTTTGTATCTTTTGTCGCGTTCCAAAGGTGTGTGGAAATATACCTTTTTAGAGGTACACTGGTTCAGGGTCACCCTTTTGTCCACGGGTTCAAAAACCAACTAAGTACAGATCAGCACTGGAGTAGGAATAAATAACAAGTTTATTAATCACTCATGAGTGGGACCACGTCCACACAGCACTCTCAAGTGCTGGAGGAGGTAGTACACTGAAGTCACGGAACACAGGGCTTTTATACAGTTTTTCTGCAATGTAAGCATGTGAACAAAGATGGGGAGAACAATTTTAGAAATAGTTTTCAGCAAACAAGGGCAGCTGAATAACCACTTGGTCAGCAAAGTGGGAGGGGGAGCAGGAGTGCTTATGGCAGCAGTAAATGATTTACAGTTAACAGGTGTACTGACAGCTACAAACTCTCAGCACGTACATTGCTTTTAGCTGAGTCAGGAAGTCAACAAAAATAGATCGCACAAGCAGAGTGAAAAGCCTAAAGAATTACGAAGGAAACTTAAATGGACACCACAGCCAAACTGGCTGCAGCTTATGCCAAGTAAAATATTACACGTTTTCCACAGGTGAGTCAAAGAATTCTTGGGGTAGGCCACTATAGTTGTCCCAGTTAGTTCAATGAGATCTTGTTATCCTGACAATCTTGAGTCCAGCTTGTAGCCCTCCTGGCCCCTACCATTGACAGAGGATTTTCTGTCTCGATAGTCAGACTCATTCCTGCATCCAGTTGTGAAAGTCCTGAATCTACATAGTTGGAACTTGAATGGAAACCACTGTTTGATTATTCTCTTCCTTCTTATGAGGTGAAATTAATGTTTGCATCGAGTTAGCCTTCAACCAAGGCTGCTTACTCCAGCAAGTGGATAATCCGCTCTTGTTGGTGTTCTTTTAGATACATTAATCAGTGGTCTGCTAGTGTTCCGTTGGTGTTGTAATCTAAACTGTCCCTAGCACTGAAAGTTTTCAATGTGGGGTACAATGAAGAGTTACCTTTCTTTTTATTTATTTATTTATTATATATTTATTGAATTTTCAAACCTAGAAAATACAAAGGCATCAGTAATTGCATCATAATGTGAGATGGCATATTGCATGTCTCTAATCTTCATGTATACGCCTATTTAACAGATTACATACATCTAGTAAACAGTTCCCATTTCCATTCCTCCCCACAGATCTTCAGAGCATCCTAAAATTGCTGGTCACATCGATATCTCACAGCACTTATGCAAGGTTTATTATCTTAATACATGCAGTACCTGTTGTGAGTGGGACTCATGTATTCCCTACCGCTGAGTTTTGGGAATTCCGTACAGACATCTAGCTAGGTATTCAGGTCTTCAATCATCTTGTTCGCATAAATATGCTAACCGGGGCTCCCAGATATCTCTGGAGCGAGAGGCAGCTGGTAGTAATTCTGCATATATCGTGAGCTGATCTTTAGCATATATTAAATCAGTGAGCCAGTCTTTGAACTTGGGGGCACGTCCCCTACCCCATCTGCAGGCCACCCTACGCTTCGCCAGCAACAACCCCAGAGCAATAAATTTCCGATGAATTTTGGGAATATCCACCGTGTATCCCAGCAGCGCAGACAGGGGGGACCACGAGAGTTGGGCCCCAGTCATTTTGGATAGTGCCTCCATCACCTCACGACAGTACACCTGGACTTGCCCACGCCAAGTGCAGTAAGTCTGCACCCTCCTGCCGACATCTCATGCATCTATCATCATTTCTCAGCTTATATTTACATAGCAATGCCGGCATATAATAGATTCTATGCAAGAACTTAAAATGTATAATTTGCAGCCGGGTACTGACAGTGATGTCTTCAGTCTGCGCACAGCAGTGAGTCCATTGTGCATCTGACAAGGGAGTTCCCAGATCTTGGTCCCATGCTTCCCTGGCCCCAGATGGTGAGTGCGGCCTCTCTTGCAGCGCAGCGCGATATATTTGAGACACAGCATGTGTTGGACTGGTCATCTTGAACACTGTGTGTAATACCTCTAAGGTGGGAGGTTCACAGGGGAATCCCAGGATATTGGCCCCGATTTCATGTCTCAGTTGTATATATAAAAAGATCTCCAGTGGGGTGACTCCCTCCCTGGTCAACAGCTCCGTGCGATACTTGAACTTGCCCTCCTGGTGCATATTCACCCCCACACATGTGGTTAGCTTCTTTTACGAAGCCTTTCCCAGCATATAGCTTCCTGGGTGACAGGGGCATGTGGGAGGTGAGACAGTGGCACTAGTGGGGAATAGAGTACAGGTCTGTCTATTGCTCTAGACAAGCGCTGCCATGCATTGTTAGTACAGTATGATGTGTCACTCCCTCTCCGGGGACATGTGATCCCAAGAAGGAATGCAAGGGCGTGGGTGCCATGTATCCCTGTTCAATGGTCAAGTACGGCATGAATGACGGACGATGTAGCCAATAAACTGTGTAATGGGCTTGGGCACTAAGATAGTACAGCTCCATATCCGGAGCTCCAAACCCCCCTCTGGAGAATAGCTGTGTCATGAGTTTCCAACCTATCCGGGGCTGCTTCCCACCCCACGCCAGTTTGATAAGCAAAGATCTGAGAGTGTTAAAATGGTACGTCCTCGATTATATGGGATGTGAATGAAGAGGTATAAAGCTTAGGAAGAATGTTCATCTTCATCAGGGCCACCCTGCCAGCCAATGAGAGCAGCAGTATGATCCAGCGTTCCACCCAGTTCCTAATCGTTTCAATCGCTACTCCATTGTTTGCCCTGAGAGTATCTTCCAGGTTCCTGGTTATGTTCACGCCCAAATATCTTACTTCAGTCTCACACCAGCATAGTGGGAAATCAGGAGAGAATTTTGCTGTGTTGGGGGTGAGTGGAAAAATGTGTGACTTGCTCCAGTTCAATCTAATCCCGGAAAGATTGCCATATTTAATGAAGTCTCTTAAGGATTGGATTGAGGCTAACGTTAGGATCGTTTAGATATAGGGTAATGTCCTCGGCGTATAACAATATTATTATTTGCCGGGAAGGGTAAATTATAGCATAGTCCCTGTGATGTTGTCTTATTTTAGCCGCAGGGGTTCTATAGCCAAGGCAAATAATAATGGGGATAACGGACATCCCTGGTGAGTGCCCCTTCTGATAGGGACAGGGTTGGAATACAAGCCATTGATCTGAACTACAGCCTCAAGTTGGGCATAAACTAGTTTAATCCACGCAAGGAATAGCTGGGGGAAGTCTCATTCTGCCCAGTATGGTGAACATGTAGTCCCATTCAAGGGAACCAAAAGCCTTTGTGGCGTCTAAAAAAATCCCAGCAGCCGAACACGCAGGGTCTATATCATGGAGGAGCGCAAATGTGGTGCGCAGATTGTGTGAGGTGGCTGTGCCAGATATGAAACCTGCCTGATCCGACAAGACCAGCCCATCCATTAGCAAAGTCAGACGATTAGCTATAACTTTAGAAAGGATCTTTGTGTCACAGGTAATTAGCGACAGAGGTCTGTATGCCTCGCATCTGGTTGCCTCCTTGCCTGGTTTGAGCAGAGACATGATTAGGGCTTGTCCCATGGACAGTGGGAGAGTCCCGGAGTCCCTTGCCTCCTCAAAGACTTGCTGAAGAATGGGAGTCAATTGATCAATGTAGCATTTGCAAAAGTCATCTGGTAGGCCGTCGGGTCCCGGGGCTATGCCCAACGAAGCCCTATTATTGCTGCCAAATTTAGTCTTCCTCAAAGTCCGTGGCTAGGAATTCTCTGCGAGAGTCACTGATCCATCCAAGAGCTGTGTCCTCAAAGTAAGAGGCTATATCCGGGGGTTCTCGACTAGAGGTGTGATATAACGCGGTATAGTATTTGGAAAAGGCGGTAAGTATTTGCCGTGAGTCAGTGTGCCTGTTGCCCTCCTCGTCAGAGATTTCAAGTATCTGTGTAGAGAACCTGGGGATTCTACTGACTTCAACCAGAGCTCTGCCAGGGCGTTCTCCCTCCCCCCATAAGATCTGGCAATGTAGTATTTCGAGCGAAATTTGGCCTCGCGTTCCGCCTCGTCTGCATATTCAGTTAACAGCTCTTTGAGCCGTGCTTGCGAGTGGGAGTGAGGTGAGGCAGCTATTTGCTCCTTAGGTTGCTTAATATCTGCTTCTAGTTTGCTCAGAGTCCCCCTGATGGAATACAATAGCTATACAGGGACCTCTCATAGTGACTTTAAAACTTTCCCAGACACAGGCGATTGTTGAGACACTATATCACGTGGGAAAAATTCCACAATTTCCTGGCGCAGTCCCTCCCGAAAGGCACTATCCAGCAAAGCCGTGGGCTGCAGCCTCCAGGACCGATATGGGGACTCATCACCCGGCAGTGTTATCTTCAGCAGTACAGTGGAGTGGTCCGACAGAGTGCGCGCCAAATGCGTCACCTCGCGGAGCCCAGCAGAGCGTCTAAACGGGGCCAGCTGGAGTGGACGCTGGAATATAAAGTGCCCTCCCTCTGGGTTGGATGAAGGGACCTCCATGCATCGAAAAGGTGATGATCGGTAATGATGGCCGTGAGATGCCTGATAGCATGTGGATGCAAGAGTAAATGTGGGTATGAGCGATCCGTGTTCGGATCCATTGCCGAATTAAAGTCCCCCCCCCATACTATATAGCCAGATCCTATTTCTAAAATGTGCCCCCATAAAATATTGAAGTATTCAGCGTCATCTGTGTTGGGCGCATAGCAGCTCACCAATGTTATTGTGTGCCCTTCCAATCTACCCCATATTAGTCTGAATCTGTCCTGAGAATCTTGCAATGTCACTAACGGACAGTACCCTAGGCCTGTTTTAACTTGAATGGCTGTACCTCTTGTGTATGTGGAATAGGAGGAGAAGCAACTGTGCGCAGCCCACTTCCTGCCAAATATAGGCAACACCTTGGGAGCCAAATGCGTCTCCTGCAACATTGCCACTTGGATCTGGTGTCTGTCTAAATAGTGCAAAACCTGTCTGCGCTTACGAGGGTTGCGGAGCCCAGGCACATTCCACATTAGGCAAATAATGGTAGGGGTTTTGCTCAACTCTAAGTTAGCCATAGATTTTTATGTGGACCCTGGGAACATAAAAGCACATGTGGGTAACCATACAAAAACTGTTTTACATAAAGAACATGCAATCTCATCTGTGCGGATAGTGAGTGATGCCATACATTGCAAACGTATATGTCCTCAACTGAACTTAACCCCCCCGCCTACCCCTGCGGCCCAAACCCTTAGGGGAAATCTATCCCTCCCAACCCGTGTAAACATCAGTACAGTCAATATACTTTGCACATATTGGTAGGTGCACCTTTCTATTCTGACTTTTCCAAGAGGAGGCCGTGAGTCCTCAAGGAGGCGTAATTTGCCAGTAATTGCAACCTGAGAATGCATTAGCAATGACTGAAAAGTGGCAAAAAACAACATAACATTACAAAAGATCCTTTGGGGGAATTTCTCTCTGGGGATATGCTCCAAAGAGACCGTCTGCGAACCTCGCATAGTGCGAGGGGCCTGGGAAATCGTTATTGTGTGACTAATATATCAAGGTAATGTATAACGTTGTAAGAGCACTTCGGTGCAAGCGTTGGGCCAGAGCGTTCAGTGTGGTATGCTCTTAATGCCAGTTTAAGTTTGATCAGGGATCAGAGCCTTACCGGATCTAGGCAGAGTGTCCAATCTAATTTAGTCTGTCTTTAGTCTTCCTCATGAGTCGTGATCCATGGTAATCCTCTTGAATGAGGATAAGCGCCCTGTGCAGGATTTCAGAAAGTCTTGCTGCGGGTTATTGAAAATATGCATCTTTCCACGGTGCTCGAACCGCAGACGCGCAGGGTAGAGCATGGCGCACTAGATATTGGCCTGCTGGAGTTTACGCTAGACAGGGCATACATTTTTTCCTCTCTTCCTGTACCGCTAATGTAAAGTCTGGGTATATCGCAATTTTAATACCGTCATAAATCAAATCCTGATTTCCCCTGGCCAGTCGTAGCACAGTATCGCGATCCTTGTAGTTGGTGATACACGGCAGTATAGGACGTGGTGGTGCACCCGGTGGCGGTCTCGCCCCAAGTGACCTGTGGGCCCTCTCCACCACCATTACTTTGGAGAAAGCCTCCGCCCCAAAAAGGCCCAGCAGCAATTGCTCCACGTACTCCTCCATGCGGCCTGTGGCAGTGGACTCCGGGACACCTACTATGCGCAGATTATTTCTGCGTGAGCGCGCTTCTAAGTCTTCATTTTTGGCAGCTATAATTTTCAAAAGCTTCTCCATGCCCTGTATCTCTGCACAGTTAGTAGTAGAACCATCTTCAAGTGAGGAGATGCGCTGCTCTGTCTTCAATATGCGCACGTCATGCTTTTTGAGTTTTTGCGCAATAAAATCCATTCGCAGGTTCATGGTGTCCATTTTAGACTCAACAGATGACAAGCTGTGGCGCATATTCAGGAGTAAAGTTTTGATGTCCTCTTCCTGTTCTTTGGTGGGGGGAGGATGTTCTTCCTCCCATTGTGATTCTGCGTCGTCATTAGGGATTTGTTTCCGTGCAGAGAACTGTAGCTTTGCTTGTTTGCTGTCCATGCGGCCCATTTTGCTCTCTGTCTTTGGAGATTGTCACTTATCCCGCACAAAGAGCAGCAAAAGTCACTGTAGTGAGAGGAGCAGGATATGTGAGATGTTTCAGTGGGTTTACGTTCCTCCACGTTTCTGACAGCAGCTGTGTCTAAGCTCAGACCCACAGCTCCACGTGAGGTCCCCCACCGGCTTTCCACAGGCATGTTGTATGCGTCCGCAGGTCCTTGCATACTGCAGGGCGGCTGAGCCTATCACCACCCTCACTGTGTGATCGCTAATGGTCAATCACCTGCTGATGGTAGCGCGGAGCTTGCCGCCTGTCCCCGCTGTCCTCTAATCTCGAGGCGCTGTAATATGGAGCGCGGGTGGTCAGCTCAGCCCCCAAGAAGCAGTCACTCTTAGTGTGCCCAGTACAACAACACTGAAACCGGGAGGCAGCACGGGCACAGCCCCCACAGTCCCGCGACTGTGGCCTATGTAGTCTGCACCAGCCCCTGGCCTAGCTCCCTGTGAGGCACCCAAGGAGACTCGGGCAAATCTCACCAGCCATGTGGGCTAAAGGAAGGTAGGAGCACAGGCAATCAGGCCCTCTTACCCACCACGTTGGGCACCTGTGGCAGATGTGACAAATTAGTCCCATGACCTTCTCAAGACCGCAGCACCCCCGCGGTCCCCCGGTGCAGTGCCTCCGAATCGAGTCGGAAAACGTGGCCGCGCCTGTCCAGCAGCCCCAAGGCTGTGGCCTATCTGGCTGTGCGGCTTGCTCCTCCCCCCCCCACTCAGCGAGCCCCCGACCAGGAGACCCGCTAGGTGCCCAGAGGCCCAAGCTGCTCTCACCTTCCTGCCAGGCAGAAGGAGGATGTCGATGTACACCTGAAGGGTCGCTCGTCCACGACTCCTCGGTCAGCCGCCACTCTGTCTCGACTGGTCCTTCTATACAGTGCCCGTCTCAGCCATCCAATCAAGCAGTATCCAGCTGAGCGCTATCGCAAAATGGCAGCTCCGTGCCTCAGCGGTCCCACCTCACATCAGCAAGTGGCACAACCAGAGCCCACAGCGGTCGCCGTCTTCATAGGTTTCCACACAAGATGATGGACGGAATGTTGCACATTGGCAAAACATTCACCCCCAATCACAGATCTGGTTTTAATCCATCGTTCTTTTGCTCACCACGCCACCCCAGTTCAGACATGGCCATATGCAAATCAATCTTGACCCTGTGCCTCATGGGAACAGTCCAGCCCGAACTGCCAAGCCATGTCTTATCTTGACCGGATTCAAGCATCCTAGGACCGGTTTCGGGGTTTCACCCCTCTTCAGCCAGGATAGCTTGACTCCAGTGGCATAGTGAGCATGGGACCCACGTCTGAGCATACTCTTCCCACATAGGGCGAACAGCAAAACACACAAGATGATGGACGGAATGTTGCACATTGTGGAGAAGTGTGGCTCAATGATTGGAGCGGCAGACCCTGATGCAGAGGTCTAGCCCGGGACCAGGGTTCAATTCCCCGCCTTGGCGGGTCTTGGGCTCAAAAATTCCACGGACCTGATAATTCTCGCCTCGGTGCCATTCCAATCATTGAGTCCCACTCTGCAACTTCAGGCAATAGCTTGCTTAATCTCCACAACGGCCCCCACAACGCTAAGGATGCCTGGCCTCCACCTTGGGGGTGACCAGGAGTGGACGCCTCACAGGGAAAGCCAGGATGGGTTCCACAGCGGTATTCGTACAAGCGCCTTGAGACCCTTGTGGGTGAGTAGTGCGCTATACAAGTATCAATTTACCTCCAGTCACAGATCTGGGTTTAATCCATCGTTATTTTGCTCACCACGCCACCCCAGTTCAGACATGGCCATATGCAAATCAGTCTTGACCCTGTGCCTAATGGGAACAGTCTAGCCCGAACTGCCATGCCATGTCTTCCCTGGACCGGAATCAAGCACCTAGGACCGGTTTCGGGGTTTCACCCCTCTTCAGCCAGGATAGCTTGATTCCAGTGGCGTAGTGAGCACAGGACCCACGTCTGAGCATACTCTTCCCACATAGGGCGAACAGCAAAACACACAAGATGATGGACGGAATGTTGCACATTGGCAAAACATTCACGCCCAGTCACAGATCTGGGTTTAACAGGGTCAAGACTGATTTGCATATGGCTGGGTTCAAACTGGAATGGTGAGCAAAAAAACGATGGATTTAGGGCCAGATCTCTGTACTGGGGGGAATGTGTAGGACATTGTTCTGCATTCTATCCATCAACTGTCATTTTTGCATTTGTCACCCCGAGTGGGACGGGTATGTTCAGATGTGAGTCCCGTGCTCTCCATGCCACTGGAATCCAGCTATTCCGGCTGATGAGGGGTGAAACCCTGAAACCGGTCCTAGGATGCTTGGTTCCAGTCCAGGGAGGACCTGGCTTGGCAGTTAGGCCTGGACTGTTCCCATGAGGCACAGAGTCCAGACTGATTTGCATATGGCTGGGTTCAAACTGGAATGGCACGGTGAGCAAAACAACGATGGATTTAGGCCCAGATCTCTGTACTGGGGTGAATGTATGACATTGTTCTGCATTCTGTCCATCAACTGTTGTTTTTGCAGTCTTCATAGGTTTGGCTCCTCCATCTTGTTTTCTGCCGTGCGGGCCTTGGCCGTAAATATGGAGAGGTAGCCCCGGGGGTCCCGGCAATCAGCCAGCAGCTTTTAGCTAATCCGAAGCTTCCTGTTGCCTCTGCGAGAACACGCCGCTGGTTTTCAGGCGTTAATAGCTCTCTGCCATATAGGATTATGTAGGATAATGTTCCCGGGCCGACAGAGCCTCCCTAGGGTGTAGCCATCTTGTTCGCCGGCTCTCTAGCGCCCCAGGAGTTACCTTTCAGCATTCCGTCCATCATTTGTTTTTTGTAACGCTTTTGGCCCTAAGTGGGATGGGTATTCCCAGACGTGGGACCCGTGCTCACTACGCCACTGGAGTCAAGCTATCCTGGCTGATGACGGCTGATAGCCAGAAACCGGTCCTAGGATGCTTGATTCCGGTCCAGGGAAGACATGGCTTGGCAGTTCGGGCTGGACTGTTCCCATGAGGCACAGGGTCAAGACTGATTTGCATATGGCCATGTCTAAACTGGGGTGGTGTAGTGGGCAAAAGAACGATGGATTTAACCCAGATCTCTTGACTGGGGGAGAATGTATGCATTGTCAGCATTCCGTCCATCATTTGTTTTTTGTAACGCTTTTGGCCCTAAGTGGGATGGGTATTCCCAGACGTGGGACCCGTGCTCACTACGCCACTGGAGTCAAGCTATCCTGGCTGATGACGGCTGATAGCCAGAAACCGGTCCTAGGATGCTTGATTCCGGTCCAGGGAAGACATGGCTTGGCAGTTCGGGCTGGACTGTTCCCATGAGGCACAGGGTCAAGACTGATTTGCATATGGCCATGTCTAAACTGGGGTGGTGTAGTGGGCAAAAGAACGATGGATTTAACCCAGATCTCTTGACTGGGGGAGAATGTATGCATTGTCAGCATTCCGTCCATCATTTGTTTTTTGTAACGCTTTTGGCCCTAAGTGGGATGGGTATTCCCAGACGTGGGACCCGTGCTCACTACGCCACTGGAGTCAAGCTATCCTGGCTGATGACGGCTGATAGCCAGAAACCGGTCCTAGGATGCTTGATTCCGGTCCAGGGAAGACATGGCTTGGCAGTTCGGGCTGGACTGTTCCCATGAGGCACAGGGTCAAGACTGATTTGCATATGGCCATGTCTAAACTGGGGTGGTGTAGTGGGCAAAAGAACGATGGATTTAACCCAGATCTCTTGACTGGGGGAGAATGTATGCATTGTCAGCATTCCGTCCATCATTTGTTTTTTGTAACGCTTTTGGCCCTAAGTGGGATGGGTATTCCCAGACGTGGGACCCGTGCTCACTACGCCACTGGAGTCAAGCTATCCTGGCTGATGACGGCTGATAGCCAGAAACCGGTCCTAGGATGCTTGATTCCGGTCCAGGGAAGACATGGCTTGGCAGTTCGGGCTGGACTGTTCCCATGAGGCACAGGGTCAAGACTGATTTGCATATGGCCATGTCTAAACTGGGGTGGTGTAGTGGGCAAAAGAACGATGGATTTAACCCAGATCTCTTGACTGGGGGAGAATGTATGCATTGTCAGCATTCCGTCCATCATTTGTTTTTTGTAACGCTTTTGGCCCTAAGTGGGATGGGTATTCCCAGACGTGGGACCCGTGCTCACTACGCCACTGGAGTCAAGCTATCCTGGCTGATGACGGCTGATAGCCAGAAACCGGTCCTAGGATGCTTGATTCCGGTCCAGGGAAGACATGGCTTGGCAGTTCGGGCTGGACTGTTCCCATGAGGCACAGGGTCAAGACTGATTTGCATATGGCCATGTCTAAACTGGGGTGGTGTAGTGGGCAAAAGAACGATGGATTTAACCCAGATCTCTTGACTGGGGGAGAATGTATGCATTGTCAGCATTCCGTCCATCATTTGTTTTTTGTAACGCTTTTGGCCCTAAGTGGGATGGGTATTCCCAGACGTGGGACCCGTGCTCACTACGCCACTGGAGTCAAGCTATCCTGGCTGATGACGGCTGATAGCCAGAAACCGGTCCTAGGATGCTTGATTCCGGTCCAGGGAAGACATGGCTTGGCAGTTCGGGCTGGACTGTTCCCATGAGGCACAGGGTCAAGACTGATTTGCATATGGCCATGTCTAAACTGGGGTGGTGTAGTGGGCAAAAGAACGATGGATTTAACCCAGATCTCTTGACTGGGGGAGAATGTATGCATTGTCAGCATTCCGTCCATCATTTGTTTTTTGTAACGCTTTTGGCCCCAAGTGGGATGGGTATTCCCAGACGTGGGACCCGTGCTCACTACGCCACTGGAGTCAAGCTATCCTGGCTGATGACGGCTGATAGCCAGAAACCGGTCCTAGGATGCTTGATTCCGGTCCAGGGAAGACATGGCTTGGCAGTTCGGGCTGGACTGTTCCCATGAGGCACAGGGTCAAGACTGATTTGCATATGGCCATGTCTAAACTGGGGTGGTGTAGTGGGCAAAAGAACGATGGATTTAACCCAGATCTCTTGACTGGGGGAGAATGTATGCATTGTCAGCATTCCGTCCATCATTTGTTTTTTGTAACGCTTTTGGCCCTAAGTGGGATGGGTATTCCCAGACGTGGGACCCGTGCTCACTACGCCACTGGAGTCAAGCTATCCTGGCTGATGACGGCTGATAGCCAGAAACCGGTCCTAGGATGCTTGATTCCGGTCCAGGGAAGACATGGCTTGGCAGTTCGGGCTGGACTGTTCCCATGAGGCACAGGGTCAAGACTGATTTGCATATGGCCATGTCTAAACTGGGGTGGTGTAGTGGGCAAAAGAACGATGGATTTAACCCAGATCTCTTGACTGGGGGAGAATGTATGCATTGTCAGCATTCCGTCCATCATTTGTTTTTTGTAACGCTTTTGGCCCTAAGTGGGATGGGTATTCCCAGACGTGGGACCCGTGCTCACTACGCCACTGGAGTCAAGCTATCCTGGCTGATGACGGCTGATAGCCAGAAACCGGTCCTAGGATGCTTGATTCCGGTCCAGGGAAGACATGGCTTGGCAGTTCGGGCTGGACTGTTCCCATGAGGCACAGGGTCAAGACTGATTTGCATATGGCCATGTCTAAACTGGGGTGGTGTAGTGGGCAAAAGAACGATGGATTTAACCCAGATCTCTTGACTGGGGGAGAATGTATGCATTGTCAGCATTCCGTCCATCATTTGTTTTTTGTAACGCTTTTGGCCCTAAGTGGGATGGGTATTCCCAGACGTGGGACCCGTGCTCACTACGCCACTGGAGTCAAGCTATCCTGGCTGATGACGGCTGATAGCCAGAAACCGGTCCTAGGATGCTTGATTCCGGTCCAGGGAAGACATGGCTTGGCAGTTCGGGCTGGACTGTTCCCATGAGGCACAGGGTCAAGACTGATTTGCATATGGCCATGTCTAAACTGGGGTGGTGTAGTGGGCAAAAGAACGATGGATTTAACCCAGATCTCTTGACTGGGGGAGAATGTATGCATTGTCAGCATTCCGTCCATCATTTGTTTTTTGTAACGCTTTTGGCCCTAAGTGGGATGGGTATTCCCAGACGTGGGACCCGTGCTCACTACGCCACTGGAGTCAAGCTATCCTGGCTGATGACGGCTGATAGCCAGAAACCGGTCCTAGGATGCTTGATTCCGGTCCAGGGAAGACATGGCTTGGCAGTTCGGGCTGGACTGTTCCCATGAGGCACAGGGTCAAGACTGATTTGCATATGGCCATGTCTAAACTGGGGTGGTGTAGTGGGCAAAAGAACGATGGATTTAACCCAGATCTCTTGACTGGGGGAGAATGTATGCATTGTCAGCATTCCGTCCATCATTTGTTTTTTGTAACGCAGGAGTTACCTTTCGGCCATTTTGATGTGTATTTTTTGATAGTTCTGCTTCAAATTGGGTTGAAACTTTTTAAGCGTTTTAAAGAATCTGTACCCTTCTCCATCTTTTGAAATTCTATTATGAGACTTGGACTTTGTTCTGCCATATTCACTCTTGGCAACACTGCATTTCTGTCCTGTGGACATCTCACCGTTATAGGCAATAAGGCCTACTTTATGGTGACTTGTTAATATTTAACAGGAAGATTTAGGCCTATTAAAAGGGCAGGTTGAATTTGCAGTTTACAGCTGCACAGCCAGGCTACAATGGTAGGCCTTGAGGCTTGCCTTATAGTGCCACTGAGGGGGATGGCACAATGAATGCTGCAGTTCACTGGTAGCATTTAATTTACAGGCCCTGTGTACATCTTGATACCTCATACTAGGGACTTATAGGCAAATTAAATAAACCAGGTGTACACAAATTTGATCATGTTTAAAAGGGGAGCACAGGCCTTTTGCCCCGGGTTAGAAGTTGTAAGGTGCACAGAGTTCTAAAGCTAACAAAACAGTTGAGGCACAAATCTGGCAGAATACCTTATTAGTAGTAATTTCTAACACATCACATAACTGCTAGAGGCCAGAATAGGGTCTCAGTAATCTGGGTTTAATGGAAATAACCCAGATTCCTCATTAAGAAATGTTGAACATGCAGATGTAGACTAGCCTTCGAAGCAGAGGACCCCGAAAACAACTGGAAGAATGTGTGGGAGGTATTTTGATAACCAAATAATGTTTGCTTAGCTATCCTGAATGTTTTGAATAAAAAAAAGATAACACTGAACTTTACAGAACTGTGCTTTTCTGGTATTGGCTAAACTCGGCCTATGCTAGGCTCAGACACCATCTTAAATTTCAGGCGCCGCCATGTTTTTTTTTTTTTAACAAATCTTTTTATTAAAAGAAAACAAACCAAATTATAAGACACAAACCAATACAAATAATAAATAAAGCAGTCATCAAGATAAGCAATATTCATAAAATAAGAGAGTGGTCAAACACAAATCATAACATTGGAGCGTACCGAAGGTTATATCATGGTCTCATGCAAGCAAGCGATTCGAGTGATCAGGAGATTACAGTGACTAATTATCGACAACAAATGACGAAGCATCGTCAAAGAGGGCACACAACCAACATCTACTTTCATTCCAGGGGGCTCATATTTTTGTCCATTTACCCTGGCAACCTCTGCTTTCATACACCACCCTCTCTGCTTGCAAACACCAATCCATGTCGGACACCCAATCAGTGCATTTCAAATCAACCCCTCCCTTCCATGCTCTAGCAATGTTTCGTTTAGCCACCATGCATAACAGCGATACCCACAATCTTTCAGTTTGAGATAAATCAGTGGCTTCCCAAATATTCAAAAGACATAACCTCGGAGTAGCCTCAATGGCTTTACGACAAATCTGGGACATAATAGGGATGACCTTGTCCCAATACTTCTGAAGGGATGGACAATCCCACGTCCCCATATTTTTATCCCTCACTGATTCCGCATGCAGCAAAATGTGCACTAATGCTTAGAGATGACATGCCTTTTCTGGTGAGCCACAGAGGAAGCTAGCTGTATTGCAAAATTGTAACTGGTCAAGGTCCTTCCTGCTTTGCTTGCGGACCTGTAGGGCCCCTTATTGTATGGGGCTGGTATTGTTTTGTATGTAACTACATTTGTACTGTCACATTCAATAACATTATCTCAGGGAGGATACTTTAGTGAATGAAGGTTGGAATGGTGTTAGATTATGATGTATTTAATTCTGTATTGTGATTTGTTTAACCTTTGTAACAATTTGCTCAACAGTTTGCGAGCTGTGTGATTTTCACTGTCAATTGTGTTATTAAATAAGGGTTTCTTTGGAGGAGACCTATGAGTTGCCTGTCCGACTTTTAGGTAGCAGACCCTTGCTGCTTTGTTGCTTACTCTGGATTTACAATACTTTTTTGATTATATTTGAAAGATACCCTAAGTCGCATGCTGCATTTATTAGCTTTGGCAATAGATTTCTGAAATTTATTGGCCTAATGCTAATTCGCTACAAATGATTTATATTGCATTTTGATTCTTTTTTTTAAACGAACCATATTTTTGCCTTTTGATTTGAACATTATTCATGTAATAAACCTTTATAGTTTTCATCTTCTCCCCACCTCAAGGAGGCTTAGTTAATTTATCATGTGCTTGATTTGTTGACTAAAATATAATCTACGTTGGAGAATGTTTCCTCATATGTTCTTGAGGACAACACCGCCCGATCCTGCGTAACGCCCCCGATTCTGCGTAGGCGCTTTATCTTAGATTATCAGATAAGACCGTGTCAACAAATGTCTAGTTGCTTCTCTGAGAGAGGCATTGGAATGATCCAGAAGATGAAGCTGAGAAGTTAGATGAAGAAAGTGAAGTCTGTAAGGGTTGAAGACAAAGGGCTTTTCAAAGCATACAAATATATTTCCACATAGTTTCCATGCTTAGGGGCATATTACACGCCACAGCAGCATATCTCATCCATGCCCTGAGCATGATCACATCGCCCCCATTGTGATGGAACTCCATTGGCTCCCGTTTCCAGCATGCAACAGCTTCAAATTCAGCTGCATCATTTACTAAGCCATCACAACCAGCACCACCCTTATCTTGCAGACAAGCTCACCATCTCTGGTGGTTCTCGGCACACTCACAGCCAGAACACAATCAGACTGCAGACTAATAAGTGTAAAAAGGAAAAAACAAGACAGCAGGCCTTGTCCATCTATGCACCCAGGTTCAGGAACAACATATTTGTATCCATCAGGGCCACACCCAACACTGCTCCAATTTATGAAACAGTTGAATACTCACCAATTTAAAGAACACTCCATAACAATGCATTAACCATCCAGAACCCAGCATCCGCTCCTATTACTCGTTGACTTTGCTTGTCTTTGACAATGTACAGTGCTCCCCTGCCTTTTGACTAGGTTTCTGCTTTAGAAATACCACATGCATGGATACATACATACATAAATACATGTTTTGAGGAGAGTTATGGGGTTAAACTATTCTATTCACACGTGTAAAATATGGGCCAAAAACAGATAGATTTTCCTGCTAGTCAAGGAAGCGGTCACGGATCCACCTAATTTGACTAAGTGATTTATAGTTGAAGGATTGGTCCTTTTTACTTAGCATTTGAGACTCTATAGGATCTGAAGGCAGTCGCGGTCATGCAGGTAACAGCGGTGGGGCGGTGGGACCGGTTAAGGCGGATTTCGAGGGACGATGCAGAGGGAAAGTTAATTATTTATTTAATTTCCCCTCAGCATCGTCCCTCGAAATCCTCTCTTACCCAGCCCCTCCGCCCCACCACTGTTACCTGCACGGACCGCAGCTGTCTGAAGGTAAGACACTGGGAGGCGGGACCATATACACTCTGGGAAGTAGAATACATAAAAATGTGTACTTCTGGTGAGAATATATGGGCTGTAAATGATAACCAGTGTGGTTTATTGTTGTGTTTACGCTGTTTCAAGGGTTTCAAGGGCCACCATCGTAGCAGAGAAGATGCGTTTATTTTTGTTGGTTATAAATGAATTGTGTAGGGGAATAATGAAGTGGGGAATGTGAGTTATGAGATTGTCAGGCAATTTGTATTTATTTATAGACCAAAATTATGAATGGAATGAATGCCAACCAAATGTAGTTCTTTCTTCTATCATTAACATAGATTGTACACTCAGACCAACAGTGGTGAGGTAGCCCCTTGTTTGATACACTTGAATCTGCATAAGTGTTTAGTTGTATGGTTTTTTACCTTGGCTCCCGTGCAAGTAGGAATATATCTACCCACATAGTAGAAGCTGGCCTTGAACAAATGAGAGAGAGAGAGAGAAAAAAAAATGTTTGTGCAGAAGTC
Organism: Triturus cristatus; assembly: GCF_964204655.1. Classification (NCBI taxonomy): domain Eukaryota; kingdom Metazoa; phylum Chordata; class Amphibia; order Caudata; family Salamandridae; genus Triturus; species Triturus cristatus. The sequence continues at coordinate 1,450,837,892 of NC_140591.1, forward strand.
CCAATATGCAATGCTTGTGTCTCTCAGTGGTGGCCACTTAACAGTTGATTTTGGTTTTGAAGGAGGCGATGCAGGAAGCTGACCCTGGTGGGTTGTCCCTCATTTTTCATTTAACGTGGCTGTAAGTAAAGAAGACTCCCTCTTTTATAATTACTGGTGCCATGTGCGCTCATTCTACTATGGTGTGCTGCATAGAACTTTCCAAATAAATTAATTCAATTATAAAGCTCTCCAGGCTTACCAGACTGGGCGTCGGAGCGTCTTGTAGAGGCAGGTTTTGTTTGCACTTTTTAGAACTGGCTCGACAGCGCAGCTAGTTTACAAGATGACATTTAGTTACTAATTCTTTAAAAATGTACATGAAGTGGGCTTTGGCTGCCCCTGGGATGTATTTCTCTCTCTTCTCAGGCTGTTGGTTGCTTGGTGTATCATTGCCCCTTCAACGGTAAGCTTGCATTTCAGTGCATAAGGCACTATTTCATGTCCGAACAATGCACTCAATTACAAGGCATTCAGTGCAGCATCTCATACATGTATTGCACTGAAATCACAACTTTTATGTATTTCACTTTTTTATTGCAGTATCTTTTTTTTTGTTTGTTTTAATTGTCGGGTCTAGTGCATGCCATTACCTTTACCATCATCTCCACAACCACCACACCAGTACTACCATTATCACTACTATGACCCTCATAATGGCAATTACAAGGACTATTGCCACAACCTCTGCCACCGCCGCCAATACCACCACCAGCATTACCAACACTGCTGCATTTGTGCATACCTGTGTTTCCATGCGTTGCCATAGCTTTGCTTAGCTTAGCAGGGCCCGTTCAGTTTGTAATATTAGCTTGATTTTGGGTTGAAATGAATTGATTATGGATTCAAGAACACTGTGATCCGCCTCCCTTTCAGTTGCCCATACTCACTGCATCTACCGAGGCAGAAGGGGAGGACCTTCCTTCTCCCACATCCCAGAAAAGACCAGGAACAGCCTCCCCACGCACCTCCGGAGCATCACCTCACTTCGGAATTCCGAATTATCCTCAAGACCTGGCTGTTCGAATAAGCCTCTGGGGCCTACAAGCGCCTGGATACCTCATCGGGTGATTAGCCGCGCTTTATAAATCCTGATTGGTTTATTGATTGAAGGGGACTCTGTGTTACATTAATGAATAGAGGTAATGTTTCTTATATGAGCATGTACAACAGCTGCGTTCCTCACACGGATAACATTTCAAAGTGCTACTCTCTAGCTTAACTTGAACATGTTGGGAGGAGTCAAATGACTGGTCGCCCCACCCACCTTCCCATGGGGAATATCGTCTAAACAAAAGTCCACTAGGAGGATTAGCAAGGGGTCCTCTCGTCGTACAATGAAATTTTAACCATTGTTAAATATTGTACTTTTGGCACATTTTCTCGACATGAATAAGTGTCCTTTATTTTGAGCATCATTTCCAGCAACTGTGTGTGGTTCCCCCGGAAGCTGAGCCCACTCCTTGGGCACTAGCAGAATGGTGGCAAGAAGACCATTTCATTTCTTTTGTTTTGAGGGCTTGGCACCTTGGTACATATCCGTGGCTGCTGCTCCCAGGCAGTAGTGGGGGAGGGGTTAAAAAAAGAAAGAAATGAAAAGATCACTTACCTGTCAGGAGCCTCTCCTCCATCCTCCCCTTCTGTGAACCGGAAGCACACAGACTCCTAGACTCCCCTAGCCAATCATGATGCTGCTGTCACCAGCATGACAGCAGTGTTGTGATTGGTCTGAGCGCTGTGGGAAGGCACTCAGACAGGGAGTGGAAGCTTGTGCCTGTTCTCCATCCAGGCTGTGCAGTACAGTCAGGTGGAGAACATGCAAAGTGCGCATGACTGTTGGGCCAGCCCAAGACGGCCGGCCAAATTGTCAGGCGTACTTAAGAGCACTCACCACTCCTGCAACTGCTGGCTGTGACGACAGCCATGCCCCACCATAAAAAAACTGGCTTCAGAAGGAAAAAATAAAATGATAAAAACATTGTGTTATCATTATTTTGTTTTTCTATTTTGGCACTTCTGAACAGCAGTGATGCGATGCTCCACTGCCTTAGCGGAGGAGCCGCCCCTGGTATGATGCTCCAAGATAAATCTGGAATCCCTCATTCAGTGGCGGCCGCCATGGTTTGTGGGTAGCGGGGGGGGGGGGGGGGGTAAATAAAAAATGAAAATTTACTTACCTCCTCGCCGTGCCCTCTTCGCCGTGTCTCTCCTTCTCGTCCCTCCGGCCAGAACAGGAAGCACACAGGCTTCCCTGAGTCAATCACAATGATGCAATGCAGCGTTGTGATTGGTCTGAGCACCGTGGTTCGCCACTCAGACGGGGACTGGAAGCCTGGACATGTTCTCCACCCAGGCTGTAATGCAGCCTCGGTAAAGAACATGCTAAGTGCGTATGTTACGTTTGGCCGGCCAGTGAGGGCCGGCCAAACATTCATGCGCCCTTAGGTAGTGAAAACCACTCCTCCCCGCCCTGCCCTGCCTCGCAAAGCTGCCGTGCCTGCAACAGGAAAAAATAAAATGATAATAACATTGAGGTATTATCATTTTATTTTTCCTTACACTGCCAAAAAGCGGTTGGGCGATACTCCTCCACCTTAGCGGAGGAGCCGCCACTTGTCTCATTTACTTCCACTTTCCATCTCGTTGTGCGTTTTTTTTTTTTTTTGGTTTTTTTTTCCCACACCCTCGGCTTTTGTTGCAGTAAGCATCAAAATCTGCATGTTATTCCCTCAAAAGTCACAAGAGGCCTGGCGGCGTGGATACGTAAAGATGTACAGATCCGTGGCCTACGGTGGTCAGCGGACTGGGAGGACCGTATATCTTTATACGCGGACGATATTCTCCTGTATCTCGCGTCCCCGAAGAGATCATTAGTCGTAGTCTTTGACATACTGGATATCTTTGGCAGGTACTCTGGGTTTCGCGTCAACTGGCAAAAATCGCATCTCTATGTCCTATGGGGGAACTCCCCTCCACTATCCCACACCTGCCCCATATCTGTAGTCACAGAAGGCTTTAAATACCTAGGAATATTTGTCTCTCTTGATTCCGCAGTCCGATATGCCCGTAACCTGCTCCCCCCAATGCAGAGGCTGAAAAGCGACTTACTAAACTTGAAGTCGCTCCCGCTCTCGCTTCTGGGCAAAGCTGCGCTATTTAAAATGATGTCGCTGCCCCGTTTCCTGTACGCACTGCAGAATTCAATAGACCCTGTCCCAGATTCATATTTTAAAGATCACGAGGGGCTCCTACGTGACCTACTTTGGGGAGGACGACCACGTATTGCTCTTAAAAAGCTTACACTCAGTTGGTATGATGGTGGAATTGGCCTACCAGATATTAGGTAATATTATTGGGCCGCGCATCTTACAGCTATAAATCATTGCACATATGGGCGCCCTGATAACCCGGTTGTTCTTATGGATCGATGGCTTTTATTTAATGGTACCTTCTCCCGGGCGCTATACTCCACGCCTAGTAAATTCCCACTCACTGGCCCCACGGACCACACAGTCAAAATATGGCATTCTGCACATAGGTCACTCGGCTGGCACAACAAGCTGACTCCTGCAACGCCTCTATGGGACTCACAGAAACTGGAATATATGGGAAACTCAAAAGGGTTTGACAGATGGGACCGAATAGGCATCTCCCAAGCCAAGGACCTTTGGTGCGCCGAGGGTGTGAAGTCCTTTCACACTCTCCAAACTCAGTTCGCTCTTGCGGATTCTGAGCACTACAGATACTTACAAATCAGACACTCGCTGCAAGCGGCATTCCCTGCAGGCGCTACACCACCAGATGCCTCTCCACTGGAGGATAGGCTGTTGGATGGCTACCTACCTGACAGAGCCATTTCGCTGACCTATCGAAAACTCATTAATAATATGGAAAACCCCCTGTCGAAACTACGAGACAAATGGACCGAGGATGGAATAGAGTTGGATGACGAAACATGGCAGGAAGCCGTCTCCTCTCCCAGAACGGTTGCTATCCCAGCGCAACTTAGACTGGTGCAACTAAAGATCCTCCATCGAATTTACATGACCGGGCCCCAGATGGTACACATGGGTGGAGTGACAGATGGCACTTGTAGGAGGGGTTGCACACAACTGGGTAGATTTTTGCATATATTATGGCACTGTGAGCAGATTCACGAATATTGGCGTAATATACATATAATCATGAGTGAAGTGTTGGGGGTAGAAATTAAGCCAGAAGCGCCCAGGTGTCTCCTTAATATCTGGGAACCTACCGATCTAAACGCTTATGCTGAGAAATGGGTCACACTTGGTTGCATGATCGCTAAGAGAAATATTGCACAACTCTGTGGAGCTCTGAAACCTCCTTCGATCACTGATTGGGAGCGGGACCTTGATTGGAGTATGTTAAGAGAAAAATCTGTTTATGTGGCCCGTGTCTGCCCCCGAAAATGGTCCAGGATGTGGGCACCCTGGAATGCATACCGGGGCAACATATGAACCCCTCCTCGTGATGTAGAAGATGCTGACCCCCCATCCCCGTGAATTCCAATCATTTATGCTGATATATTCGTACTTATCTTGATTGCACTGTGACCCAAATATTGATGTTGTGCATATTTGCATGCATGTCGAGATTGTTTAATAAAAAGATTTATAAAAAAAAAAAGTCACAAGAGGCAGTAATTGTTGCATAGCATAAATCCCGAACACGTGGGTGTCGAGTTTTTTGGGGTGCGATAATAGTCATATCCAGCAGGGCCACTTGTTATCGCGCTCTTGGTGAAAAAACATTGTATTTAAGACCTAATCCGCGTGTCTGTTGTTTCCGATGGCTTTCTGGGATGTGTAGGCGGAATCTTTTGGAGACTGCCATATGGGTGAGATGGCTTCATGTTTGAAGTACTTTATAATAAAGTGCTCAAATTGGTTTATTTTTTCATTTTCATTCGCCAGCAGGCCTGTGAGTGACCTTAGCTGTACTCCCAAGCCACGATGGATCCTTAGTTGTGATAAAAGACTAAGTGGGTTTTCTGTGATTAGGTCTGCGCTTAATTAGATCACTGAGTCTATGAAAAGAAACCGGCGTGCCTGTTTTTATTAAAACTAATACTGAAAGGATTCCTACTCGGTGATTGGCCGCTGTTTTGGATGCTAATTGTTTTACAGGACGCTGACTGGCAGATGGCAGTCTCATCAAGTACAATTAAAGAAGTAAAAGAATTTTCGTCTTGGAAAAAGCACTTTGTTGATTAGTTTGTTGCTGATAACACCGCATTTCCGCCTTCAGGCCAACATACTGGAGGCTGCTATCCATCTCTCCTTGGCTTGATTTTCAAATGCAAAATTTGACATCTACGTCAGTGCTTACGTGTGCTGCCTCGTAGCACGAGGCCACGTGCGATGGTCACGTGTTACGAAGCACTGACTTTTAGATGTCAAATCTCGACAAGGATTGGCTACCAGCGTGATGATACAATCAGTAGATTCTCTGTAGGACACTTAAGCAGCAAATAAATAGGAAATAAAAAATAGAACATTTGTAAGAATTTCCTTCAGGCATAGGAGGTGTCATTAACATCACCATTTAGTATTTTCTTAATAAGTTTTTGAATAGTAACAACACACTATATATTGATTTATTTTTTAGGTCTTGTTAGAGAACGCGTATGAACTCTCACAGGTAACTGTTTTAAAGATTCCTGAAACATCTTAGTGAAACATGCAGGTCTTTCATTGACATGCTGTACCTGACTTCTCTGATTGGTATGTTTGAATGCTGCAGGGTGTGTGCGTCCACCAAACCGATCAGTGCAAAAGACTGCATTCACAAAGTCCCTGTTTGCAAAGCGCAAAAATGCCTTGCGTTGTGAAATGGCCATTATGAATAGCAGGGTGCACATTGCCACCCTTGATGAGTGTCAAAGGAAGGAAGTGGCCAAGAAGTATTCCTTTACCGTTTATGCGTGTTGTAGCACACACAGAAGCTTTTTAGGACTCACCTACTAGAAAGCGCATGTGCTGTCTATTGCGAGATGTATTGTTAGTTTACAATGGGCTTAGAGTTTGCCCCTTGTTTGCATTGATTGGCTTTATTGTAGCTCATTAGCTTATTTCTTATTTGCTAGCTTGTTTGGGCTTCCCTTTTTCTGTATTTGTCCCTCCTCTTGCAGCATTGACGCATTACTAGGGAGACAGCTGAAAAACACAAGCACTCTTGTGTAGCGCTTAAACCAAACGAAAAGATGGTTCTGCTCTTTTCGTTTGGTTTAAGTGCTACACGAGTGCTTGTGTTTTCCAGCTGTCTCCCTAGTGTGATTGTCACCCACCTCCACACTTTGTATTGTTGTCTCTTGCACGTGTGCTTCTCCAGTGCCCACTACTGTTCCTTCCGCACCCATTTACTTTCCCCCCCCCCCGCACTTCACATTGCTCTCTCTCTGTTAGTTTACTTCCCTCTCCTCAGAGAAGCAAAGAGACTGCTTCTTCTTTCTGCTCCACACGTTTTAGATTTGACTCCCGAGGACCCCACAGTTTTACAGCATCACAACTTTTAGGTCTTGCCTCGGAGACATCTTTTAGCTATCTGTAGGCAAAAGCCTAGTGTGGACCACTGTGCTTAAGTCAAATAAAAAAGATGGGGAGTGGCCTCTAAAAGGGGTGTGGCCTAAGTAACTAAGGGCATGGCTTACATTTTGTGAATTGAAAATCTGTGCTTTATGCAGCATGCTGCCTTACCAGCATTTAGGCGCCTCTTAATGAGTTTTCTCCTATTGCATGCAGACAAATCACACAGCAACAAAGATGTGCCTAAAACAAGCCTCACCTATTGGGTTTGGGAGTGCTTGTTAGCAGTTTGACATCCATGAGGCACACATGCCAACATTTTACAAATGGCAAGTGGTAGATTTTGAAACGAAAATTGGGAGAGTGCATTTTATCCTTTGACATTCATTGCTACTAAGGCAATGATAGGTGGGAGATAGGTGAAAGAAAGCTATTTTATTTGCTTAAAAAATCTGGAGTCTCCCGCCTGGAGAAGAGGGCATGCATTGGATGATCATGTAATCTCAACACTGCTCTGGCCCTTGGTTCACACTGCCTTCAGCCTCAGTTGTTCCCATTATAAACACCATTTCCATAAACAGAACTCTCCTGGGCACCAAAATGCAACTCTATTCACTTGTACCATACAAGCATTAGAAAACCCTTGGTTTAGCCTTTCGGAGGCAAGACCTCTTGGCTTTGCCAAGACTTAGTAGAGCAAATTCACAAGTTACCACACAAAATTACACTAAAGCAAAGAGAGCTTACAAATGAGAAAAAAAAACGGAGTCTTTACTTACGTAAAATATGTCATGTAAAGGCAATATCATATTGCTCAAACCATTGGCAAAGCCAGTCGGTCCGAAGGGGAGACCTATAGGCTTTGCCAATGCTTCTTGACTGTTTTGCAGTCCCAAAGCACTGAATTTTTAGTGCCAGCTGATAGCACTCACAGAGTGTCAGTATTTACATTCTGCCTGTGCAGGTTGCTCACATCATGTCAGACAGCGGTTTCATAGGTCACTACACGCATTTCCTGTAGGATGTGGCTCTTTATGCAGTATATCAAAACGAGATATACCGTGCAAAGAGTCCAGGTATTATCTTACAAGTGGACAGAGGCATGCTGTAGCAATCCCAAGGTGCTCTTATAGGGGGTAGTGTGGTCGAGCAGCCTTAGGCGTATCAGAGAGGAGTGTTCGACATATTCCTGTACACACAATATTTAATAAATGATGCACACAACTCAATAAGGAGGTCCACACTAATTCATAAAAATAACACACATCTTTGTAAATGTTTATGCACCATAATCAATATGATGAGGTAAGTACGTTTTCCATGAGAAATACTTTTCCGTTTAAACAGTTGACAGTGCATTTTTCCGAAGCTGCTATGCTATGCTATACGTGACCAATCTCCGGGACTTAAGGTGAGTATGGGGCAAGGTCCAAGCCAGCTCCTGTAGGTCACCTCCAGCGGCATTAGGGCAGCTGGGTGCAGTGATGCAAAATAGAATCGGGTGCCCAATCTTAGTCAATAAAGATCGGTCTGCAAGACGAGAGGCTGCAGGTTTGGTCTAGAAGGCCAGTCGGGCTGAACCAACCAGCAGGTTTGAGTCTTGAACTGCTAGGGGACATCGATGGTCCTCTTCTCCTCTGGCCGGGGTGGCCGAGTGCAGAGGGTCTTTAAGGTGTCTGGTTTCTTCTCCCGGGATCACTCGCAGATAAGGGGGCCTGCACTCAGAGGCTGTAGGTGGATTCAGAGGATTTACGAGGGGTAAAACCAAAGTGGACTCTGTCTCTTGAGGGCTTAGAAACCACACTAACACCATTGGCCCACTTCGACTCTGGCTGGAGGCTCGGGTGCAGGGGTGCTTGGTGGCGTCTGGTGTTTGTGGGGCTGAAGTCCTTACAGTTCCTCTTTGGGTGCCTGCAGGATGCAGGAGAGCAGCTCCGATACTCCACCAGAGTTCCTTGAGTTTTAATTGAAGGCAGGCCATCCTCCCAGGCTTTGGAGGCACGACAGCTTGCAGTACGAGTCGTCTTTGGCACAATTAGTCATGGGAAAAGCAGAAAGGCCGGCAGGGCTAGGGCCAAGTCAGTTGCTCTTCTTTGGTCTTTGCTTTTGCAGCACTTCAGTGTCCTTCTTCGTAGGTCGTTCGGATCTGATTCTCTGGCGCCAAGACTCCCCTAAATTCGGAATTTAGGGGCATTTGGCTACTATCCGACACTCCCTTAAGGGCTACCTACCCTTGGGGTCACTACGTCCCTTTTATGACCACTTACTGGGGGAGGTGGTCATAACCCCGTTGCGAAATTACTGATTTTGCCATCTCCAAGATGGCTAACTTTGAAAAGTCACCTCCACTTCAAGTAGCCCATCTTAGGGGTGGTTCTAGCCCAAGGGTGAACTCGCCTGTCTGACTAGCAGATTTACCCGCCTGTTTAGGGTGCCAAAGGGCTTTGGACAGGGGGCCGGCTTCTTCTCCTGTGAGAGAAACCAGATTTGCATACCAAAGGCAGTAGGCCCTTTGAAGCTCCACTGCCTTGGAATGCTAATCTGCAGTTCATCCTGTGGCACGAGGTATACCATACCCCCTGCCCAAGCAAGCTAGGTGTATTGCCCCTGGAGAGCAAAGGCCATCAACCTGGGGGCTCAGAAACTCGTCTTTGGTGGCAGGCTGGTAAAAATCTGTCCGCACACCAGTGGCTGGTAGGTTTTCAGGGTGCACCACTTAAGTGCCCGCTGTATGCATGTTTTGCTGAATCAGACACTGGCATCAGTGCCGTTTATCACTACGAGATATTTAATACCAAACAACCTTGTTTTCATTGAAGCCATCATGTAGCTGGGGAACTCGTTTCTACCAGTGTCCAGCCCACGCTTGTAAAATGGCTTCCTTGCACACTTGTACTGGCAGCAATGGAACTGGCCGGCACAGGGGCATACCTACTAATGCGTTGATGCCCTTACATGTAGTATATTACACCCTGCCTTAGGGCTGTCAGTCTTGCTGTAGGGGTGGCTTACCTATACTGCATGCACAGTCGGTACGCATTGGCATACAGGCTGTGTGCCATGTCATGTTTTCATTTTGTCTGCACCAAGACATGCAGCCTGCAGTGGCAGTTTGGATGAGCTTGGCGAGGGATCCCGTAGGATGGCACAATTTGTGCTGCCGTCTTTGAGGACCCTCTTCAGTACCTCAGGGCCTAGGTACCAGCGGTACCATTTAATAGGGACTTTCGGAGGGCACTAAAAGTATAGCCAATTGGGTATGCAAGTGCACAGTTTTAGGAAAGAGCTCTGAGAATGGGGGCCTGGTTAGCAGGAACACAGTGCGCTTTCAGTCAAAATTACATCCAATGCCAGGCAAGAAGTGGGGGGTGACCATGTCGAAAAGGACACTTTCCTACACTACCCAATAACAAAATCACATTGTGCCTGTAAGAAACAAGAGCCACAGCACAGACACATTACAAATGTGAATGCTGGAATGAAAGTAAGCTATCCCAAGCAGACCTCCATCGCAGCATCCACTGTTTTTCACAATCATTTGCGTTCTCACCACATTTATATTAATGCAGAGGAAGACATGCAACATATTTAGAAGTTCATTTACGTGTCAAGGCATTTGAGAATCTCTTGTACCGCAAATGTTGAGCTGATCAAAATATAGTAGAAAATGTGTGTATGAGGTCTAAAAAGTGTGCCTCAAGTGCCAGATGTATTAAAACATTAACAGACAGCAGTGCTGTTGAATAGAGATTTCTCAGTTCTGCACTAGCCTTTCTATCACTTTTGCAACCTTTCCACAGCAGCCACTGACGTAAGCTTCTCCACCTCCTTAAACCTTAAGCACTCCGCTCCTCACTCCTTTTTTAAAACTTAGGTTTGATCCCCTTCTAATGTAAACTTTTGCTGAACTTGCCCTCACTCAAACACCACTTTGACATCTTCTGCACTCACCCCTCACTTTGACATACCAGAACCATAAATCTGATCAGTAGTACCAGCAAACAAAATGAAAAAATGCTGTTCATCTCTCATCCCAAATGTCATACACATCCATCAGCAGTTAGGCAAGTTTGATTGCTTCAGAGAACATAATCTATCTTTTTCTCAAAACAGCTGTGTCCTGAACTAATCACTGACAATCACTGGAGTTTTTTTTTCACTTCTTTCTTGCAATAATGCGCTTTCTTAAACATTTCTTTCCCCGCAAATGGTCTTTTAATAATAAATGTAACTGTACTTTTCAAATAAGGACACAGTGTAGAATTGGTTTTCATTTACCTTAAGATTTAGAAAGGGATCAACCCTGTCGTAGAAGATGGAGACCTCTTTTATGCATACTACGTATTCCTCACTGCCTTCTTCACATTTATATCCCCCACCCTGCACCACCCTCCCCGCTACACCACTCATTCAACGTCTTAACAAACCTCTCAAATTTGCCATTACTTTGAGAGAGATGCAAAGAAGATGGTTTGGTACCCATCTTTTTTAAATAATTCTTCCATGTTTCTCAATATTAGTTCTCCCCATTGTCAGTGAGGCATATGTTAAGGAATTTTTCTCAGAAAATTCTCTTACATCAACCAAGTCACCTTTATGTTTGTCACGTTTGACACCATCATCACGACAGGCCATTTAGATAATCGATCCATCAATCAAAGTAGTTTGGCTTGGCAGTTTAATAAATGCTGTCTGTTGATTTTCCAATGGTGATGTTTGAATCCCTTCTTTCTCAAACTATATGAATGAATGAATGAAATAAAATTTATATTGCGCAACTAAAACCCGAAGGCATCAAGGCGCCTACAAAACAAATCAAAATCAGAAGGCAGAACACAACTACAAGTATGACCTCGCAAAAAGACGGGTTTTCAAAGCATTTCTAAATAGCTGTAGAGTGGGAAGGGACCTAAGTTCCAGTGGGAGATCATTCCACCACTTAGGTGCCAGAATGGAGAAGGCTTTGCCCCCCCATTTAGTTTTCCGGATACGGGGGACTAATAAGAGAAGTCTGTTGGAGAAGCGCAAGTTCCTGGAGGGGCTATAGAGAGAAAATAGATCCAACTCCGGAGGAGCTACCATTAGCTAAAGCCCTATAGGTCATGCACATGGTCTTAAACAGTATCCGGTCCTCTATAGGAAGCCAGTGTAACAGTTTTCTGGCAGAGGTAGCCGAGGCACGCCTGGGCAAATCCAGGACAAACCTAGCTGCTGCGTTCTGGGCCATTTGCAGGCGCTGCAGCAGACTTCTATTCAGTCCCGCATATAGCGCATTGCAATAGTCCAGCCGGGAGCCAATGAGAGCAACAGCAACTTGTTTCCTTGCCTGCTGCGAGAGGTAGTGCCTAATTTTCCTCAGTATGTGTATAATGCCCCAACAGGTAGAGACAGTTCTATTAACTTGTTGACACATGTTGAGGGTGGAGTCGATCAAAACTCCTAGGTTCTTGACCGACGACGCGGGAACAGGACACGCTCCCAATGAGTCCGGCCACCAATCGGATGACCATACCTCTTCCTTTCCTCCAAACACCATCACCTCCGTCTTCTCCCCATTCAGTTTCTTTTTTTTTTTTTTTTTTTTTTTTTTTTGTTGAAACCGTTTATTTCAATCTCAAGTATATACAAGTATGGGCCTACAACCTTCCGGCCGGCCGCTAGAGTGACAGGAGCACCTGACAAACTTACGAAAGGGCACTTGGCGTTACAAAGAAGCAAATCAGGAGACATCAACGACGTAAGCCACATGACTCTAAGCCCACAATACGGTTTCATTTTATACACACGCAACAACATAGAAAAACACACCCGCAAGGCAACCCGCAATCGAAGGTAACCACACGTGCTCCTCGAATAAGGGACCCCGACCATCCACAGGAATCTGAAGAGGGGGAAGGGAAACAAGTCCAGGACTGGGGGAACTCTGTGCCCGGGGCTGGGGGAGGGGGTCAACTAGGGGGACGGAGCCGGTGAGGCAGCAGGGAGCAGTGGTGGCTCGCAAATACCCCCGCGGTAGGCGTTCCAGGGGCCCCATATTTTCACCCACGCCCCAGGCTTGCCCCTCGCCACATACACCACCTTTTCTCGGAACATGCACCAATCCATATGTTCTTTCCAGGCCGACACCGCCGGGGGCCGCTGGGATCCCCACAGTTGAGCGATGTCACGCTTAGCTATCATATATCCCAGAGTCACCCATCGCGTCTGCGGAACCGAGTAATCAGTTGGTTCCCACACATTCAGCAAGCATCTCCTCGCTTCAGGCAACAGTGCGACGTGCGTAACCAGACGCAGGACCTCATGCACACCACGCCAGAATCGCTCCACCTTCGGGCATTCCCACAAAATATGCAAAAAAGTCGCCAAAGCACCACACCCACGCTTACACAACCCATCCTCAGCATAACCCATACGCAGAAGCCTTGGCCCCGTCATGTAAACCCGGTGGAGTATCTTAAGCTGGACGAAGCGAAGGCGAGCCGGTATGGCCACCTCCTTCGGAGAGGCCACCGCGGAAATCCAGTCTTCGTCGTCCAACTCCAGCCCGTCGGCAACCCAAGCCCCACGGAGGCCGGTCAGCAGGCCCGAGCGGTCATTAATCAATTTTTTGTAAATGAGGGAGATCGTGCTATCCGGAACGTGGCCATCCAGCACTCTATCCTCCAGGGGGGAAGACTCCGGGATGGAGGCGGCGTCTGGGAAGACGGAGCCCAGCGCATGACGGACCTGCAAGTACCGAAAGTATTCACTGCCCTGCAGCTGAAACTCCGTCTGCAGCGTCTCGAATGTTTTAAATCCCCCTCTCGTCCAGAGATCCCCCACTTTACTGATGCCAATCGTGTCCCACTTCTCGAAGCCCTTCGAGGTCCACAGGGAGCCCAACCGCTGAGGCGCATACAACGGCGACGCCCGGGTCAAACGGTCCTTCCACCCCATAGCTGCATTGGCCGCGTGCCACACCCGCACCATGACACGCGTGGGCCCCGTCAAGCGGGGATCCGGCGCGCCAGAGTAGAGTGCTCGATTGTAGTCGCCACCGGGCAGGAGCATCTTGTCCATTTCAAATGCCGGGTTCAAGGCGGGCCCATAGAGGCCGTGATTAATTGCAGCTAGCTGGGAGGCCCAGTAATACCGCTTAATGTCCGGGAGGGCAATCCCCCCGTCATACCACGGGAGCGTCAACTTCGCCAGGGCTATACGCGGCCTCCCGTCCCAGAACAGGCGGCGCTGCAGACTCTCCACCTCACGGAAGTAGCGCGCCGGGACTAGGTCCATAGTGTTCTGGAGAGCGTACAGGAAGCGCGGCAACGACATCATCTTAAACAATGCCGCCCGGCCGAGCGGCGAAAGCGGCAGGTGCCGCCAGCGCGCGACGTCCTCCTTCAAGCGTTGGAGGGGGGGAAGCAAGTTTCGCTCGTAGCGGGCCGCCGGGTCCAGCGTGATATAGACACCCAGGTACCGAAACCCCTGCGAGGCAATCTGGATCGGACATCCCCGCGGGAGGACGGGAGCCTCCCCGGAAAGCACATAGACACATGATTTAGCCCAGTTGATGACAAGGCCTGAGTTACGGCCAAAGGAGCGCAGGACATCAACCAGGACAATCAGTGATTTGCGCGGGGAGGCTAGGTACAAAAGGATATCGTCCGTGTAGAGGGACACGCGGTCCTCATACTCGGGGGTCCAACGGAGACCACGGATGGAAGGGTGCCACCGCAGCCACTCCGCCAGGGGTTCCAAGGCCAATGCAAACAGGAGCGGCGACAAGGGGCAACCCTGTCGCGTGCCCCGTCCCAGCGCGAACGGGGCCGAGACTCGCCCATTCACTACCACCTGCGCTAACGGGCCCGAGTACAACAATTTGACCCAGCTGATGAATCCCGGTCCAAAACCAAATTTCGCCAGCATCGCCCAAATGTATGGCCATTCGAGCGTGTCAAACGCCATGGTGGCGTCTAAGGACGCCAAGATGGCCGGCTCCCGCACAAACGGAACACGCGCGAGCACCCCGTGCAAGCGCCGCAGATTGAAGGCCGTGTTGCGTTGGGGGATAAGGCCAGACTGGTCTTGGTGGACCAAATCGCCCACCACGCCGACCAGCCGGTTGGCAAGCACCTTGGCAAGGATTTTGGGCTCCGCATTCAAGAGCAAGATAGGCCGATAGGAGGTAACCCGGTCTCGGGGTTTCCCCTCCTTGTGGATCACCACGATTGTAGCCAGACGTTGGTCCGGCGGGAGGGAGCCCCGCGAGTGGGCCGCAAGGAACATCGCGCGGAGGTGGGGTGCCAGTACGTCCGGTCGCAGCTTATACAACTCGATAGGGATGCCGTTCGGGCCCATGGCCTTGCCAGATGCAACCGAGCGTATAGCGAGGCCATTTCGTCCGAGGTAGGAGCAGCATCCAACGACTCCCTGTCCTCCACCGAAAGGGAGGGCAGCGCGATATCTCGAAGCAGGGCATGAGAATCCGCCTCCGAGCAGGGAGAGACCGGGGAATACACCTCGCGGAAATAATCCGCGAAGCAAGAGACAATGTCTTCTGGCTCGGTGACACGTACACCATCCATCCTCTCAATCAGCGGAACCACACGACTCGCTCTCTCCTTTTTATCCAACCACGCAATCAATTTACCAGCCTTATCACCCACATCATACAGTCGCCCCTGTTGCTCTCTACTGAGGCCCCTGGCTGCCTCCGTGACGAGGGCCCTATAGGCCGCTTGCTTAAGGTGTAGAACATGCAGTGCAGCATCCGTCACCCCACTCCCCAAATCACCCTCTAGTTCAGTAATTTCGGCCTCCACTCGGGTCACCTCCTCCTGCTCGCGCCTCCGGGCATGGGATATGAAGGAGAGGGCCTCCCCCCTAATAACTGTCTTGAAGGCCTCCCAAAGGGAGATAGCCGAAGGGACAGACCCCACATTCTCCTCGAAATACCGCTGCAAGGATTTAATCAGGTCAGCGCGAATAGTGGGGTCGCGCAGATACCAGGCATTGATTGGAGCTACCCTGCCCTCCCCCCTCGGGAGGACACCAAAGTGCAACAGGAGCGGGGAGTGATCTGAAATACCCCGCGCCAGATGGCGCACCTCTCCCACCCTCCCAGCATAGGCCGCAGGGACAAGGATATGATCAAGCCGCGAGAGGCTACCATGGGCACCCGAATGGAAGGTGTATTGCAGCTGCGTGGGATGTTTTAAGCGCCAGCAGTCCACCAATCCCAATGTATCTAAAAGGCCGGACAGCCACGCCTGCGCCCGGGGGAGGTCCCTAGGGGGGTGACGATCCATAGTCCCAGAAACCACCGCATTGAAATCCCCCCCAACCACCAGAAGCCCCCCCGGAAGGTCAAGGAGGAGGCGCCCCAGGTCCGCAAAAGTAGTAGACTGTAGCCCCGGTGGGACATACACTGAAACAAAGACAACCACTTTGCCCTCCATTCTCCCCACCAAGGCAGTGTAGCGTCCCCTCTCATCATGGCGCACCTCATCTATTTCCAGCGGGAGCGAGTTCTTAACCATGATGCCCACCCCCCGCGTCCCCATTCAGTTTCAATGAATTGTGAATCATCCATTGGCCGACTGCCTCCATACAAGATCTAAAATTGGAGGCAGTCGAACTAACTGACTGGGAGAGAGAGACGAGGATCTGTGTGTCATCTGCATAGGAAACTACCTCCATCCCAAAAGATCTAATTAGTCTGGCAAGGTGGGTCACGTATATGTTAAAAAGGGTCGGACTTAATGCCGACCCCTGAGGGACCCCACATTGCACAGACATGGATGGAGATAGGAACTCCCCCAACTTCACTCTTTGCTCTCTTTGGTCGAGGAAAGAGGTCAATAGACACAGGGCTGCTCCCTCAACCCCAATCTCCCTCAGACGAGATGATAAAACTGAGGGAGAGAGGGTATCAAAGGCTGCCGTGAGGTCCAGCAGGATCAGAAGGGCGGTCTGACCCCCGTCCACACGTGTGCGGATATTATCCAGCGCTATGGTGAGGGCCGACTCGGTGCTATGTTCCCTCCTGAAACCATGCTGGGAATAATCAAGGCAGCCTGAACTTTCTACAAAAGCTGCAAGATGTTTATTCAGATGAGTTTCTAACATCTTCGCAGGGGCAGGGAGCAGTGAATTGGGCGAAAGTTCTTTAGAACCCCAGGATCAAGAGATGGTTTCTTGAGTAAAGGCTTCACTACCGCCCTTTTCCATTGAGGGGGGAAAATACCATCCCTCATGGCCCTATTCATGATGTCAACGAGAGGGGGCAAGAGGGTTTCCCT
This sequence comes from Triturus cristatus, assembly GCF_964204655.1. Classification (NCBI taxonomy): domain Eukaryota; kingdom Metazoa; phylum Chordata; class Amphibia; order Caudata; family Salamandridae; genus Triturus; species Triturus cristatus. Next base: position 1,450,854,762 of record NC_140591.1, read on the forward strand.
GCATTGCTTAAGGATCTTAAGAGGACATGTATCCAGTGGTGAGCCTGACTTGGTATTATTCAGGAGGATCTCTAAATCTTGCAAGGAAAGGGGAGGGAAGGACTCCAAACGTCCCAGAGAGGAATTCTCAGTAAAAGCAATGGGAACAGGAGCCACATCCCCAAGTACAAGGGGCTCAGTTGTTAAAGTCCTCTGCAGCTCTAAAGCGGAATAAATGTCAGAGATCTTCGTCTGGAAAAAGACAGCTATGCTGTTACAGAGCTGCTGCGAAGCAGTAACAGGGTCCGGGGTTTGAAGGGACATAAGAGAGTCCACTATCCTGAAAAGCTCCTTAGGGGAGGAGAGTGAGGAAGTAAGGGCCGTGAAATATTCCTGTTTAGCCCTTGTCACTTCCATCTTATATTTCCTCATCAGGGTTTTGTGGGCCTCCTTGTCCACCCGATCCCAGCTAGTATGCCATAGCCGCTCCCGTCTCCTAACTTCCTGTCTGAGAGATCTTAAATGCTCCGAAAACCAAGGGGCAGAAGGCTTTTTTCTCGCTGTGTAACGCGCCCGGATAGGAGCCAACTCATCCAGCGCCTCAGTGACAGCCTTTTCAAATTGCGCGACCGCCACCTGGACATTCTCCTCATGAGGAATGGACAGGCTAGAAGCCCAAGGAGCAAAGGAACTATTAGTGATTTTCTTAAAATCCCTACGTAGTTCCATTTTGCTCAGAACTTTTTCGTACCTGTCGATGGTCGAGCAAGACACCTCAAACGGGACGGCCAGATGATCGGACCATGAGAGGAAAAAGGGGTCCTTTACCACCAACCTCCCATCATTCGAAAAAATCCCATCTAGCGTATGACCCGCTCGATGGGTAGCACCTCTGACCAGTTGAGTCAGTCCACAGGCTGACATAACATCCACCAGGGAAAGAGTATCAGTGGCCTCCAACAACTCTAGGTGATAGTTTAGGTCTCCCAGAACAATTAAATTTTCGCGGCCAAAATAGGGTTCTAAAATATGGAGCAGCTGTTGTCCAAAGTCCCCTCTAGGACCAGGGGGACGATAAATCAGAATCCCATTAAAAGTGGTCTCATGAACACCTTTTAAAGAGAAATACAAGGCTTGAAAGTTATCCTTGGGGTCTGATAGAGGTAGGGTATGGCAATAGAAGCTGTCTTTGTACAAAATCGCTAAGCCTCCTCCCACACGACCCATTCTATCCTGCCGGGACAGGCAGTAGCCCACAGGGACCGCTTCAACAAGATCTGGGCCAGAGGAGTCCTTTGCCCACGAAGGGAAGGGTAGTGTGGAGACCTGCCAGGAATTCTACCAATGGATAAACAACTTGAACCCCCATCTACGCTTTACCAAAACAGAGAGTGAAAAAGAAATCCCCTTCCTGGATTTATTGATCACTCTTGAGGAGGGAAAACTCAACACTACCATCTACAGAAAAACGACTGATCGCAACAGTCTTCTGGATTTTCACAGCCATCACCCCAAAGCACTGAGGGAAAATTTGCCCTTCTGACAATTCCTGCGGATTCGCAGGAATTGTAGTGACACTCATGAATATGACATTCAAGCGAATTCCCTCACGTCAAATCTAAAACAAAGACACTACCCAGAGAGGATTGTACAACGAGCATGCAAACGAGCCAGGAACAACAACCGCCAGGCATTACTGGAAGACAGAACTAAGGAAACCGGTAATATCATCACATGTGTCACAACCTTTACCCCTCTGTCAAACCAAATCAAAAACATTGTGAACCGGAACTGGAAAATTCTAAACACGGGGAACCTCATGATGGAGCGCCCCAGGTTTGCGTTCAAGAGGACCACCAACTTACGGGACCAACTGATCAACACGAGACCCCGCGCTAAGACCAATCGTCAGGAGTCCACGCTATGGTCCCTCCCCGCTGTGAAAGGCCATTACCCATGTGGCAGTTGCAGTACATGTCCCTTTACCAAACACACTACACACTTGGTGCTGGACAAGATCACGTGGGACCAACGGAGCCACACGAACTGCAACACAAAAAACTGTGTGTACCTCATTACCTGCCCCTGTGATCTTCGCTACGTGGGGATGACCACAAGACAGGTTAAACTGAGGATCAGTGAACATAGGAGTACGATCCGACGGGGCAGAACAGCAACCAGACTAACTAATCATTACATTGAGAAAGGGCATACATGTGATGATATCAAGTGGACAGTATTGGAAAACAACCAGCTCTGGAATAACAACACCCTACTGCGCAGAGAACAACGCTGGGTACATCGTCTCCGGACCAATGAAGTGGGCCTCAACGATGAGATACCATGGACTGAATTATAACCCAGCCTGCTGGGATGAGAGTTAAACGATCAGCACACACCCTCACCAGCATTATAGCAAGCACATACCGAGCCACTACATGCCTAAGGCCCCTTTTGTCTCTGTAGTATCTCTACTTTAGTAATTCTGATTGAACAAGGCACATTGCTGTAGTAACTGCCTTCCTGAGTCATCTTTCGGACAGTTACATTGACACTGAGGCACCATCCGTCCATCTCTGTGGGTGTCGTTCACAGCTAGGAGCACTTAACACACGTAACTCCACCATCTCTTCCGACATTCTGGTCAATCGGGCAGGCAGCTACCTTTGAAAACATTAGGGGTTGGGCATTTGGGTATGATTCTCTCCCCCCTCTCCCCGTTGCCCCCGAGACTCACCCAGCACTAAGCACGTGGATCTATACGAGTCTGTGATTGATTGAACATATACGGGCACCACGTTAATTCAAAAAAATATACTGTCTTCCTATAATAGAGCGCCGCATTTTACCATGGGAGATTAGCCTCTTCATAAACTTCGAACTGTTAAGATACACTGATCACATAACTGTTCCTTAGCGAAACGTAAGAACTATTGACTGCGCAGGCACATTACCATGACAACAGCAGAACGCTAGCCGTAGTCAATATCCGATACACGCAGGCGCGGAGACCGCTTGTCTATCTCCTGCACATGCGCACCATTACACACAACGCTGTAAACACACCTGCTCCTCGTAGATGACCGGACACGGGTATTGCCCCAATTAGTCCACGCGGGAACTACAAATGAGACCCGGAGAAGTCCTCGTTTCCATTCCAGATAGGAGGACGATTGGGGTAGGTGGTTAAGAGGCCACGCCGGAGCTAAACTGTAAGTAAACGTATGTAAAGGTGCCGAGGAGAGTGGTTGTTTGCTTAAAAAAGTTTATACGAGAGCTCAGACCTGATTTTGAATCATTACTATTTAGGCTTTACTAGTAGTTGCCTGTTATTTATTCCTTCTTCACAGTACTTGAAGGTGTGTACGCTCGTCCCCTAATCTATGGAGCATTATTCTCCCCGTTTTTAGGTGAGTGTTGTAACATACTGTTGTATTGGCCCAAACGCTATGGGCTTACTCACTGTATACCGTATGAGGACTTATACACCTGTCATGATCTCTTCCACGGTTAGTGTCTGGACTAATGGGTGACTCCGATCGGCGACGGGTAGTCTTTATTCCAGGTCACTTTCCCTGGTCTAGGCGCCCAGTAGCTTATCGTTGAGACCCCATCACGCCACCACCCGTGAGTGGAGGTGATATCCCTATTGAATGAAAGTGGTCTCATGAACACCTTTTAAAGAGAAATACAAGGCTTGAAAGTTATCCTTGGGGTCTGATAGAGGTAGGGTATGGCAATAGAAGCTGTCTTTGTACAAAATCGCTAAGCCTCCTCCCACACGACCCATTCTATCCTGCCGGGACAGGCAGTAGCCCACAGGGACCGCTTCAACAAGATCTGGGCCAGAGGAGTCCTTTGCCCACGTCTCCGTGACAAAGACCCACGAGGGTTTCCTGTCCAGTACAAGCTCCTTAAAAGCAGTATTATTCTTTATCAGCGAGCGGGCATTAATAAGAATACAGTCTTCACTCACCAGACTGATTCCTATATCAATATTATGTCTTGCCGAATGGGAGGATGGGGGAAGGATCGGATCCCCAGAACCTACCAATGAGCATCCACAGCCTAGAGGAAGTAGAAGATCATCCGGAGCGGTCTTGTGGGAACATGAGAGTCCGAATGGTTTCAGCCTGAGAAGGTCGTGCCTAGAATATCTAAAGGACATAGGATTCCCCCTGCAATGATCAGACGTCCAGCCGGCCAGCCCGTCCTCAGCGCGGACGGGCGCAGACGGGCTGGACTCTGGCGTGACTCCGGCGTCACTGTGGCGCACACGCTGCGCGCAAACGCTGCGCGCCATATTGTCCAGTTAAAATAGGGCTCTATCCAGTCCACCTGACTGCTAGAGCGCAGAGTGAGGAGAGAGCTTCCCTAGAACCCACCCAAGATGGCGCCCAGTACTTGCAGAACGCGAAGGTCAGAGCCGCCAAATAGCGGTGAGGGGCACGATATATATCAATGCTTACAGTACAGTCAGGTTCAAGTTATCAGCTCAGTATTTTGGTCACAGTTACTTCCATTAATATGCAAGAACTTAGTGGGTGTTTCTAAACTATAAAAAGAACAGTGTATTACTACCTCTGTCAATCTCGCCATTCATGACTTCCTAAACTTTACACTGAATGTAAATTTGTCTGTCTAGCCCAGTTTTCGAAGTTATTTCTTTTGTACAATGTGTATAACTTAATTATACAGCATGTTCTCTAAATAGTTGTCCTTCGTCACAAACCATACAACACTCAATGTTGCATTTACACTGCACATTAATTCATTGTGCAACGTAGGACGCAGTATTGTTGTCTATAATAATATCTCGTTATGAAGCGGAGTAGATCATTTTCACAAATCAAAGCAATACTTCTCCGGAGGATACACACAGACACTCAACTTAGTATTTGCATTCTTTAGATTCCATACCCAATATTTTTCCCTTACTTTTTTAATGTAATTTTATTTAGCGCAAACTCAGCTTGAAGGTATTGGAGTGCTTTACATAAGCCCCAGTTACAATACACAAGGACACGTTCATTTGTATGTGGCACAGGTAGATTCAGTGATTTGCCAAGAATCGCAGGATGTTGAGGAGACTCAAACCTGGTTCCACAGTTACAAAGTCTGCAGCTCTGGGCGTTCCGCCATATCTTCTGCCTTACTAGTCTAATGGTGTACACATCTCCTCTGCTACGGGTTGAATAAAAGTTTTCGTGACCCAACATTTCAGTTCATTGTGGACATGTACAGTGCAGTGTAGTACCATGGGACCATTCAGTTGTTTGCCTTTGATGCAGTGTGATATTCATTAATTCATAGCCACAACTCTCCCTTTGTTTCTCTTACATAAATCTTGCTGCATAGGAATTTTACGACATATACTACATTACATGTCCTGCAGTTAGTAGATGTTTTATATCAGCATTTTCTGTCATACTCCAGACAAGCTTCCTTAACAGTAGAGTGACATAATTTATGTGTACCACATTTGTGATGTTTAGAGACTCCGTTGTTACTCCGTAATACAGCCTGAGTTTCCTTCACAATTGTTTTCATATAAGCAAGGATTAGAAGATTTCTCAAATTATTACATTTCCGGTCAAACAGTGGTTTTTCAATGCTTTCTCCGCCAATAGAATACAAGATGTGCCATCTGGTCTTCAGTTGAGATTCTTTAACACAGTTGTCTTAGAATTGAACATAGTTGCACATCCCATTTTGTCATTGACCTGTTTATAGACTTTTGGTTGAAATATCTTTTCCCTGTTATATTAGCCGGTTGTCTTTATAGCTTTTCTTATCACCGAGGATTTCCTCTCTAAAAGAGTTTGGAGCACAGATTCTTTGCATAGAAGGGATAATCTCTTATATATGTACAGTTTTGCCAAAGTTTAAGAAATTGGCCCAAACAGCAGATGATATCCTCACTTCCTTGGTGTCTACTTTTTGATAGTGTCATCAGGTATTTTTGTCTGTTGTTTTGACAAATAATTCTGCAATCTCTTTGCCCTAATCTTCCTTTATTCCAGTCTCCAAAATGAAACATGCAATTGTGCCTTATTTGCTGTAAATCTTAAGTTTCATCGCACACATTAACCCATTCATTTAATCTCTTCTATCCCACGACATCACAATCACAAATGAAGATGTTGTTAGTATATCTTGATCAATGGCTCACATTCTTGAAGAATGTGCCACTTCTCTGAATATATTCATTTTCTCAAATTATGTCATGTAATGGTTCTCTAAACTTCGGCAAAGAGTGGCCCCAAAGATGCCTCCTTTGTAAGAAGAGCTTGTTGGAAATCAAGGAAAATATTATTGAACAATACAGTTTCAAGTAGATGAATTAGAAAAAAAGCTTGGTTTAGGGAAGTTCTAGTGTTTCTCTCATAAGCTCTTAGATATAACCTTATTTCTGTATTTTTGAGGAATATTTGTATAAAGCGCTTCCATGTCCAGTGCTTTTAACAATTGTTTCTCCAAAATGAATGGAAGGCTTTCCAGTTTTTGACTCATGTTGGTAGTGTTTCATATGCATGATGGGGGCTTACTCACAATGGGTTTTAGGAAGATGTATACAAATTTAGAGAGGGGTTCATTTATGGAACCTTTATGTGCTTCAGTTGGTCCTAGAGAAAGGTCTTCAAGTTCTTATGGATTTTGAGCAATCCATATATAATAGGCATCATAGGAGATTAGTTATTCAAAAACCGATACTCCATTCTGCTATCCAACCTTCAGATACCACCTTGTCTCTTAACTGATCAATTTAGTCTTTAATTTTTTTTAAAATTTACTTTTTAATAAACATTTATTTAAGTCATGCGCAGTTAGAGCAACAGTACAACAGCATATCACAGTTATCCCTCTCATGATTTTATATCTCTGAATCAGTGAACCCCACTAATCGTCTGTCTGCCGCCTCGCGCACCTGTGGGTGCAGCGCCCAGTGGCGAACCTGTAGGTACCGTAACCTCTCTGTTTCTGGCGATGCATAATCTTGTCTGAGGTCCGTGAAGGAGATAATCCCTTCCGCATTGTATAGATGGCATAGAGCTCTGCATCCTGCCTCTCGCCAGTGCCCGAACGCGCCCCTCTCCGTCCCCGGAGGGAAGTCTGGGTTGTCCGTCAAGGGCGTCAACGGGGAGGGGAACGTAGTCAGCCCGTGCGTGAGATTTGTGGCGTCCCAGACCTGGAGCTGCACTCTGGTGATAAGGGAGGCATATAAATTAGCGGGTCGGTGAGCTCTGCGCAAAAATGGGACCTCCTGTAGAGGCCTCCCCGCCACCGCCTGATCCTGGAAGAGCCAATGCTTGTCCGACTCCCACCTGCTCCACTCCACCAGGTAACGCAACTGTGCTGCGTAAAAGTATTTGCGGAGGTCCGGGACGCCAAGCCCCCCGGCTCCGGTGCTAGCAATGAAAGTGCTCTCCTCATTCTGGGTTTCTTGCCCTGCCAAATGAAGCGTCCCAGCTCCGACTGCATCTGCCGGAGCCAGCCCGCTGGTGGGCGCAACGGGAGTGCCCGAAACAGATATAGGATCTGAGGCAGGATTGTCATCTTGACTGCTGCCACTCTGCCCAGCAACGAAAGGGTGCCTCGGTCCCAGCGCGTCAGTTCTTCCCGTATTTTCCGGCCCAAGGCGGTGTAGTTGGCCAGCACCATTGCTGGTAGGGTCGGAGCCAGAAGGACCCCCAAATAGAGCACTGGTTCCCGAGACCAGACTATTGGGACCCGATGTTGTAAGAGGGTCCTGGTCACTGGTGCTAGGGAGAGATCTAAGGCCACTGATTTCCCCATGTTCATCTTAAATCCTGCCACCTCTGCAAAGCAGGTTAATTCGTCCATGCAGGCCGGTAGAGCCGAGAGCGGGTCGTCTAAGGAGAGTATCACATCGTCCGCGTATAGGCTGATGGCATGACTAAAGCCACCGAATTTCACCCCTCTTACCACCGGGTTATCCCGGATTCGCTGTGCAAACGCGAAGAGTAAGGGTGACAGCGGGCATCCCTGTCTCGTGCCTCTTTCAATGTTGAAGCTCTGCGAGCTGTACCCGTTGACTCTTACTACGGCCGTTGGGGATCTGTAGCAGTTAAAAATCATGTGGCGAAATTTGTCCCTCACCCCCATCTTCTCCAGCACCTGTTCTAGGTACGGCCAGTGTACGCGGTCAAACGCTTTTTCGGCGTCCACCAATAATAACATCCTCTCCCCTCGGATTCGTGACGCCTTCCCAATGAGGTGTGCGATTCTCTTGGTGTTATCGACCGTTTGCCGTCCGGGAACGAATCCCGCTTGGTCCGCGTCGATGAGACCCGGCAAGAGGGGGGCCAGACGTGCCGCCAAGATTCCCGTGTATAGTTTAAGATCGATATTTAGGAGCGATATCGGCCGGTAGGAGCCACAGTGCGATCTGTCCTTTTCCGGCTTGGGGATGACCGCAAGGGACGCCCGCAGCAGATCTGGAGGGATTGCACCCGGTGTTGCGAAGGTGTTGAACAGGCGCGTGAGGGTCGGTGCCAGTAATGTGCAAAACTTTTTATAGAAGAGGGACGTGAAGCCGTCCGGCCCCGGGGATTTACCATGTTTGAGACGGGCTATAGCCGATATCACTTCTTCGGTCCTAATGTCCCCCTCCAGTGCCTCTGCCTGTGAGGGCATTAAGGACGGTAGGGAGACTGGGGCCAGATATCGCTGCGCTGCGAGGGCGTTCGGAGGATCTCCAGCGTACAGGTCCGCATAGTACCTGCGAAAACGTTCCGCTATGTGAGCATCCTCCGTAACCGTGGACCCCGTGGGATCGGTGATCGCCTTCACCGTGTGTTTCTGTCGTGTGGTTCTGAGCTTGCTCGCTAACAACCTACCGCACTTGTCCCCTCCGGTGTAATAGATATGTTTAAGGCGCAGCACGATCCATATCCAGGGCCGTCAGGAGCTTTCTCGCCCCTTGGAGTTGCCGCCAGATCCGGGGCGCACCCGTCCGGCCATGCATGTGTTCCAATTCGCGGACCCTCTGCGTGAGCTCCTCCCGTTTCTCCCGTCTGTTAGCGTTATCTGCCGATGCAATCGCGATAAATTCCCCAGGAAGTACCGCTTTCAGACCCGCCCATTGGGTCGCCCGAGACGTGTCAGGGGTCTCATTATGGGCCAGATATTCCTGTATCGCCTTCGTCACCTGCTGGACTACATCTCGTCTACTGAGCAGTGTGTCCCGCAAACGCCAGACCCGAGGAGGGTATGAGGCCGGCGGTAAACTGAAGGCGGCTGTCACAGGGGCGTGGTCCGACACAGAAATCACCCCCATGTCTGCCTCCGTGGCTAAAGCGCGTACCGGTCCCGAGACCAAAAAGTGGTCCAGCCGTGCATACGTCTTGTGCGCATGCGAGTAGTACGAATAGGACCGTTCCGCAGGGTGCATGTGCCGCCAGAGGTCCCCCAAACCCATTTCTGCTAGGTGTGCCTTACTCTCCTTCGAGAACTCCCCTGTCTGTGGAGAGCGCTGGGCAGATCTATCGGCAGCGCCGTCGAAGACCATATTGAGGTCGCCCCCTATGATAATGTGCCTATCCTGCGTAACCGCGATCTCCTCCAGTGCCGAGCTGAGGAAGCGTTCTTGCCGTTCGTTCGGGCTATAAATGGACCCAATCGTGAATGTGAGACCAGCCACGCGGACTCTATAGGCCAGGAATCTACCTTTCAGTTCTGTTTGTTTGTGAAGTATTTCCCCTCTAAAGCGCCGGGCCACTAGTATCGCCACCCCCGCTGTTTTAGTGTTGCAGGATGAGTAAAATTGTGTAGGGAAAGCGGAGGATCGCAGTCTGGGACAGTCCCGGGGCAGGAGGTGTGTCTCCTGTAGGAGGCAGATATCTGCCTGGGTGTTCTCTAGCAGGGATAGTACGGCCCATCGTTTGATCGGGTTATTAAGGCCCCTGACATTGAGCGTGACAATTTTAAATGTTGTAGGTGTCATGTTGTAGACTCGACCAGACCGCCCCTGCCTCCTGAGAATCTACGGACTATGGTGCGTTCGCCACTACGGCGGTTGCGTCCCCGGACACGCACTGGACTGCCTCCCCTCCTCCCCTGGTTCCTCCCCCCCCCCCCCCCATTCCCTTCCCAGCGTCAACAAGTACACCTCCCTCCCCACACCACCCACCAGCTCCCCCTTTGACAACGAACCTACAACCCTGAACCCCTTTTCCCCTGTACATCCCTCCCCAACCCCAGACCCTGAGTCTTGATGAAACCCCAACAACCTTTGAACCCCTTCCGTCCTCTCTCCCACCCCCAGCCCCAAAGACCCACAAACCATAGTCCAAGTCAAGTCCCAGGGGGACTAGTCCGTGGAAAGTTACCTGAGTGGACGTCCAGCCACTGTCCCCTCTCAGCGGCCCTTCTCCCCCCCCGGCCCCCAAACCTGCAATATGAAGTATGCTGCGATGATCTCCCCCCGGAGTGTTCTTACGCCGTCACCGCAGTGTCACTGGCGGCAGTGTCCCGGGCCACCTCGAGCACCGCGTTTTCCATGCCGGCTCTGACGGTAGAAGAGTCCGGCCTCCCGGCACGTCCACGGGAGCGTCTCCTCGACACCCTCTGCCAGCCATCCCTAGTCGGGCGCTCCCGGCGCGGGGTAGTCCCCTCTTCCTCCGTTGCGGTAATGCCAAGGACCCCACAAGTCTCCTGCAAGGAGCGCAGTTGGTGCATGGCGCCGTTCCACCGGAAGATAAGGCGGAAAGGGTGACCCCAGGCGTAGGGCGTCTCGTGCTCCCTCAAAAAATCTGTGACGATCCTGAAGGCTTTGCGTTTCTGGAGCGTGATTGCTGATAAGTCCTGGTATAAAGCAACAGGGTGGCCGCGAAAGGTCAGAGATCGTTGCTTCCGAGCTTCAGCCAAAATGCGCTCCTTGAGCGGGAAGTCCGGGAGGAAGGCCAGAAGGTCCGGTGGCGGGGCCGACGCCCGCCGTGGCGGCCCCACTCTGTGCGCTCTGTCTATCCGAATGGGGAAGTCCACCGGTTCTCCCAAGATCTCCCTAAACAGGGCCTGCAGGTAGCCCGACGCATCGGCGCCCTCCTCCGAGGATGGCACTCCCCGGACCCGAATGTTGTTCCGCCGGGATCTGTTTTCAAGGTCCTCGTTGTGCGCCTGGAGATCTAGCTGTTGGTCCCGAAGGCGCAGCACCTCCTGCTGCAGCTGTTCGATTTCGTTGTCTCTCTGTTGGCTTGCGCTTTCCACAGTGGCCACCCGTCCCCCCAGGTCATCCACCTCTCTCCGTACCTCTCGTACCTCGCTGGCCACTTCCTGTTTCAGCGTTTGAAAGTCATCTCTGAGGGAGCTGAAAAGGGACTCCAGGAAAGATCTCGTGACCGGCGGCTCCTCGTCGTGCGCGGTCCGCGGGCTCCCGGAGGGGCCTGGCGATGGCTGCCCCCTCTCTGTCCGCTGGTGGTGCTTGCTTAGCATCTCTGGGAGAGTACGGTCTCCCTTCTTACCGCCTCTGTTGCCCGCCATTGTGGTGAGAACAGAGATCCGCCAACTGCCACTGTGCCTCGCACCAGTCCCTGGCACTTTACCCTGGGAGGTCTCCTCGCACCCCTCTGGGCACTCGTCATCGGCCTGTGCCGTGTAATTAGTCACAATCCACTCTCATGCACCAGGGTTCTACCAGTCTGTGCCACGTTGCTCAGGCCTGTGCCCGCCCGCCCCGCAGACGGGCCCGTTAGGCCGCACCGACCCAGGGACGTGAACCGCTCGTCACCACTCCCTCATACCTCAGGGGGCAGCGCTGGGCTGCGAGGCCCACTCCGCCTCTGGGGTCACACTCCGCAAGCCGTCCGCGGCGCAATCGCCAATGAGAGGAGTGACCGCTCTCCACACTCCAGGGGCTTCGCCAGGCTCGTCTGCCCCCTGCTCCTGCTGCCAGGCCCTCGGTCAGCGGCTCCGCCTGAACCGGGCACGATCGCCAGGGAGACTAATCCCTTCCGTTGCTGGGCAAGTGGTCCCCTCCTCAAGGTCGGGCTACGCAGTTCTACTGCACAGCCTTCACCACGCGGGACTTTGGGGGCTCCCTCCGTCCTTCTCTACTACCCCCGCCGTGCCTCCTCACCAGTGGCCTCGGCGCGCTGCCTCATCGGCGTCGCTCCACACCATCGGCGGCGTCGTCGTTTCTCGATGGCCTGTGTGTCCCCGGGGGTCTTCCTCTCCACGATTCCGCCGACACACCGTCCACGTTGCGCGATGGGCCCCGACCGGGTGCTTCTCGGCCGCCGGCCGCCCCCTGCTCCGTGACCGCTGCCCGGCTCCTCTCCGCGGCCCCTCGCGCTCGGGCTCCGGGGTGCTCTGTCTCCGGCTGCACTCCCAGCCAAGCTCAGGGAGGCGGCGCCGGTCCCGGGGGTCCTGTCCCGTCCCCAGCCGCTACCGCAATCCCCCGCCCAGCGTGGCTTCTCCGATGGCTCTCCTCCAGGCAGTATCACCAAGCGGGGTTACGCCTCGCGGCGCGATCTCCGCCAGCACCCCGGCCACACTTCAGCAGGCGCTCCGGTAGGCCGCAGGGCCCGGCCCCGCCTCCGCGCTGCTCTCGGCCGCGGCCGTGTCTCTGGGTCCCGGCTGGACTCGGCTGGCCTTCACAAGCTGTAGAGGTGTCGCCGTCAAGCCTCCGCCGCCACCATACCCGTTTCCAGCAGAACGGGGGGAGATGCTGCCAAAACGAGCGGTTCAGGGGCCAAAGGGCTCAGGAGCTCGCGGAGAGTGCGACCGCTCACCCCGCCATCTTGGCCACGCCTTTAGTTCTTTTCTAAACACCTGTTCATGTATAGCTCTGCCTGCTGTGATAAATGTCGTGAATGGGTGAGCCCTGGAGTGGACACCCTAATCCTCCTTCTCATGTATGCTCTAGTGAAACACCTAAGTAACCTTATGACTTAAGCTTGTAGTAGAATTCAACTATACCAATGGATATTCCAGGGTCAGGTGTTTCTTGTTGTGTATTCTCAACCAGTCCAGCTAGTAGTCATCTAGTCACAGCCAGATGTTTGATGACATAATTTCCCTGTTTTATAGGTAGTCCCTGAAGTCTTGCTTAGTCTGTAGTAGTGGGCCCCGGGGGCTCATTGTTCCTCCTCCTGCACAGCATCTTCAGTTTGGAGCTCTCCTCCTATATCTAGGTCTATGTGCTTAGCAGATTTTCTCTCTCCATTTTCTTTATTTGAGGTCGGACTGGAGTACCCCTTCTGTCACCATCCATCCAGCCATGGAGTATTTCACCTCCCTTTCCTGCAACGCTTTTTTGACTTCCATGAAGCTTCTTTGCCACTGTACCTTGATGGTTAAGTCCGAAAAAAGGTGATTGAGCTATTTTCATATTTCACCGATGGGGCACTTCGGGCTGTTTGCAGTATAGCGTCTCTGTCTTGAAAATTGAAAATGCGTGCCAGGATAGGTCGCAGCAGGACTCCAGACTTTAGTCTGCCACCAGGGACTCGGTGAGCCCTTTCTACAGAAAAATATTTAGATGGTTGCAAGTGTTTAAGGATTAAGTCCTCCACAAAGATCTATCGCGAGCCCTTCCACCCGCTCCGGGACTCCTATGATTTTAACATTATTGCGGCGGGACCTTCCCTCAGAATCATCCAGTTGGGCTTCAAAGAGCTTATTTGCTTACCTGAGTTCCGTTACCCGCTTCTTAAGGCCCGCAATGTCTGATTGTGAACTTGCCGTCTTCTCCTCCATTTCTGTAACTCTCACACCCATTTTCCGAAGGTCAGCCCTGAGGAGGGAAACCTCTGTTGCCACTGTGTCGATGCTTGCTTCCAAAGAGGTGCGCATTCCGTTGACTGCAGCCAAAACGTCACGCAGTGTAGGGTCTTCTTTGTCTGTTGTTGGTTGTGTAAGTGATTGTGTCGGGTTCTGGGAGCTCCTCGCTGTATCTTGATACTTGCACCATGAAAATGTATCTAGTTTGGCTTTAATGGTGTTCAGTGGGTAAGATGGTGTACAAGTGGATTTTTGAGGCAGTCTGTGTGCCAAGGTACCCACCGCTGCCAGCCTATGGCTGTTAAAAGCTCCCAGCGGCCTGTTGGATTTCCCCCAGCAACAACAGCCCGCCTCCGATTTCGCATCAGTCCCACACAGGCTCCACTCCATATATTGTCGTTGTGCGGAGTACTGCAAGGTCCACACCGCCTTGCAAACAGACCTTGTGAGGGTGCGGGCTGGACTTGCCCCCAGCAGTGTGGCGCTGTGGGCCCTACTTCTATAATTCGCAGTGGATCGCTCTAGTTATTGTGGTAGAGTCTGGAGCAGCACTGCCCTGCCTGGATTTCAAGGGCGTTTGGTTTGTGCTTATCTCAGTAAGCTGGGGCCCGCGTGGGCGAGTCAGATGGGCTGTGTCGCTCAGATTAGCATTCCCAGTCCATGCTGAGCACCCAGGACCAGGCACAAAGTATGATCCAGTAAGGTAGGTAAGGGTTGCCTCTCCGCGATTGTATGTTTGGAGGGGTGTATCCGCATTTCTTGCAGCTCTGCTGCCAGTTCCGCAGCTCCAGATTTCATGCCTCTCACTCCGACACTCCCCGGCGGCCTCCACCGGTCCACTCCAGCTCTCTCGGTTGGCAGCACCAGGTCCAGTCCACACTGCCGCCGAGGCTACACCGCCTCTACGTCTTGCGAGCCCCTGCTGCGCCGCTTCCACTCCGGATCGTAGCCCTGCTTCTTTCGGACGGATACATAAGTCTCGGTCCGTCTCCTTAATGTGGGTTGCTCTCTCGGCTCATTGAGCATAGCAACTTCGGGTGGTTGAAGTGTCGAGCCCTGCCTACGTGAGCTCCCGGTCGTCGCCTCTAGGTAGGCCGCTCCCCCGGCCTCCCTAGCTCCACCATCTATCTGGGTGTCTCTAGTGGTTGTTGTGCACTGCACACGATTCGTTTGGTACCACTAAGCCAGATTTATGGACGGGTATTAAGGGATTTTAGCGGTTGACTGCTGGAGCTCCCTTTGCGTGCGGCCATCTTCTTCTCTGACCGGACACGCCGCAGTCATTCAAATTTTTGAATACATATGATCTTTTTTCCAATAGTGAACGGTAAAATTAAGAATGGACTTAATATTCCCACTGTTCTGGTTTATTTTAATCCATCCCTCCACCTTTTATCCTCTGGCTTTACAATCCAGCTATTTTGTGCTTGCAAAATCTTAATGGCCTGACTGACATAATCTCTCTTTACAGATGGTATTCCTTGTGTTCTATTGCTTTAGGATTTTTTTCCAACTCCCTCCAAAATAGGTTTTACCGTTTCTTTTCCAACACATCTGTGGTAGAGGTAAAACAAGACCGAGGACAAAATAATAGAGTCTGCATCTATCCATTCTGTCTTCTGAAAAAAATATTTTAATCTTACTTCCTGGAACAATATATAAATGTCGGAACTTATCTAACTGTTCAGGTGGTACAAACGATAGACCCTTTTTTAAGTTTCTGTTCTCTGGTGGGGTAAGATACTATTTCAACAGGTTGATTACAGTAGACACCATTACCAGTTCTGCCAATACTTCTGCTGTTTTGTCTGGATATACTCTCTTAGAGGTTCCAGTGATAGGTTCTGGTTTTATTCATAACTTGGCACTCAGCATCTCCTTCACTATCCAAATCCTTAAAGCACCTGTTTTATACTCTGCCCTCATTCCTCTGACAAACCTCTTTGTAACTTCATTCTTTGTGTCTAACCACTCATGATTTGATGTGACCAACAATGCAACACTTTTTTTACAATCTCTTCATATTTGCAGAATAAATTATCTTTTGCAGAAAGATGTGACAATCTGATGCCAAATTCCCCCCAAAAAGGAGCCTCTTTCATTATGAACACATGCCTGAAGCAGGGTTACTTACACAACAATAAATGCTGCTGGATACACTATCCCGACCCTTGGGCATCAAAATGTGACTCAAAGGTTTCTTGTCTGTCCCGATTGTAGGACTACAGAAAAATATTTATACAATGCTAACAAAGTTGTGCAATATGCCTGTTGTGCAGTGTCAAAGCAAAATGTCCAGCTGTGAATCTAGCCTTGTCTGCACCCAAGCTTCAATTTTGGAGTGTTATCTACTACCTGTTTCTTTGATTACATTTTAGGTCGAGCCTATAGCGGCAGCAGGCATGCGCTGCTCGCTCTGCAAGGCATGCAGTAATGGAGCATGGAGTGGAAGCTCCGCCCATGTTTTTAATTGACTCGTGTCATTGTCTTTCGTAAATGCTGCCCTCTGATTGATAATGAGGCTTGTTAGTCCCTCTTTATTAGGGCCATATTGTCATTTGTACCCTCCCATGGCTACTGGCCCCTTTACTTCGAGTGTTACATTGTAGGGTACGTGCTATTTAGACTTTGAGCACAACTTTGTCCGTGCTCCCCCCCCCCCCTGTTGTCCGTGATGCAATGCAATAGGTCTCGTGTAAATGCGAGTCCTATTGCATTGCAAATGCTTGTTGTTAAAAGATGCAGAGCCCCTGTGTTGACGTTTAGTGTCTTGATGCGTAGACAGCTGTCGCCGCTGAGTTTTAGTATGCACCTTGTCCCTTCTTTTCTCCCTCCGTGGCGACAGGCGCTATGCAAAGCTGGGGCCCTAGATTTGCACCATGCCATGGCGCTTACATTTACATTTACTGGCGTTGCTGCGGCTCAGGCTGCACTGGTTGCTATGCCTGGGCATTGGACAGTAGTGGGGTGCCTGGGCTGGAATGCCTATCTCCCCAGCCGTTCCACAGCTCCCCTCTTGTTCCCCGCCCTCATACGGACGCTACCTTTTACCCACCGAGGACAAGTATGGGCAGCGGTACAGCACCTTCTCTCCGGGACTGCGCTACCGGATGCGGGAGCAATCCCGTGGCATGTTCAGCTTCGGCTATGACAATTATATGCAGCATGGCTTCCCACAAGACGAGCTCAACCCACTGTTGTGCGGGGGACGTGGCCCCGACACCAAGAACCCGTAAGTATTCGAGGGGCTGAGGGCCTTTGTACTGCCAGGGTGTGTGCAATATATTGGCTTGTACTGTTATGTTGTAGACGAGCAGTGTGTGTGCGTGTGTGAACTTTGTTTTTATTTTTTTTACAATTGTGTTTTGTTTTGTGGAGGAGAGAAGCGGTTAACCCCATGATTCTAGTGGGGCAGATGCCGGGTGATGACATGCATACAGGTTACTGAAGCATTGATTTGTAAAATTTGCGGACCAAAATTGGAAAGTTACACATTTACGTTTTGGGCACAATTCTTACGGCCAAATCGGCGATTAAATTCTAGTAGTTTTCATTTAAATATATGTTTTTGATGTGACTAAGTGAGATAATTCTTGAATGTGTATTGCTGTGTTTTTTAAGCAGCACAGCCGGCCCATAACACGGGTGCTCGCTTTCCTTTTAACCCGGCATTATCTCGTGTCTGTTTCAACCCCCCCCAAGTAAACTGGATTTAGAAATTATTCGCGAATTAAGTCATGTAAATTCCAGGTAGCACATAATGCTAATGGGCTGGAGCTAACAACAGCACATCTGTGTTACATGTCATCTGTGCTAAAGCCACCTGACGGGTTGTTTTCAAAAGCCTATTTTATGAACACTACCACCACCACCACCAATACCACCACCACCAATAATACCATTACCAGCACGAATGCCACCTCCACCATTACCACCACCACCACCACCACCACCACCAATACCACCACCTTAGCTCCTCTCGCTCACTAGTAATAGCACGGGCACTGTATGAGGCCGGAGCTGCAGCCAAGACCATCCCTCCCTCCATGCCTGCCATAAAGCACAGCACGCCTGCACCAGGAGAGGAAGCCAGGGCCCTACTACAGCTGGAGTGTTTTTTATTAGGCCAAAGTTAGCAATGACATTACGCAATGCCACACTGCACACTCAAATCATGGAGAGGGCAGGAAATAGACCCCCACCCGATCGTCCTCCTGGGCTGCGACAGTGTAATCACAGAGCGAAAGGTGTTGGAGTGCTTGGTTAGTGTTTATAGCTCGGATCATATGTAACTCCCACTTCACACTTTGTGTCTGTGTAATTTACAACACTTACACATCTTCTTCACTGCACTATTTATCACTACTTTGAAGACTTTGCAGGCCGGTCTCTTCCTCTGATATTTACAATCTGACAAGCGGTAGAGAAGGCCCTTTAATGCACTGCAATACGTCTCGCATTTGCGAGAGTTTAAGCTATTAGTATTTTAGAATGACAATGCCATTTATTTGTTTTAAAACCCAAAACCTAAATAAAAGCCATTGTCATTTACAATGCCAATAGCTCAAACTCGCGTGAATGCGAGACTTATTGCATTGCAAATGCTTGTTTGAGAAGTAAGAAAGGCTATCTGTACAACTGCCTTGAAAAAAAATACCCAGCCGGCTACAGATCTGACACGAACTGCTCAGTATTCTAAAACCTATTGCCAATTGTGACAACCACTCCATTACCATCCTGTGTCCTTCCTCACTTACTGCTCAAAAGCTATCAAGTGTGGTCTTCTCTAATTTTCCACTGTCTACCTCTCAGTCTGTGTTTGGGGCTGGGTGAACCACATATTCAATCTTCATGCGTGTCTCCAATGTCTGTATGTCTTCTCGCAACAGCCACCTCTCCTCTTTTCACATGCTACTTGACCTTTCTGCAGCCGGCTTCTTGGCCTCCCTTCTGCTCCGACCAACCACTTTTAGATCCCTAGTACTGTTAGCTACCCTGCAATGCAGTGCTCTTCATTTGTAAATTAGGACCATCATCACCCAACGCATCTTCAAGGAAACCCTCAGGACGATGTGATGAACGAGTCCTGCACCCTTTATAGCATTCCCTGAGTTTGGTCTGATGCTGCAAGTGATACCGCTCTCACCGCGAAATCCACATAATCCACCCCCTACTCAAAGTATTTATGATGTTTCTTCCATCATCTTCAAATAAATGCAACTCTCTTTCTGCCAAAAGTCCGCTTTCCTTACCGTGATCTTCACTTCTCCCATATCAGCATATATTTGTTTCTTCCAAGTCTTTCCCTCTCCTCTCCACATAAACCGCTTCGCTCCCACAAACTTTGTCCTTCTCACCAGCACAAATTGCTCTTGGTTGTTCATGAATCATCTCATCCCCCATTGCGGCTCCCCTTCTACTCGCTGTTCTTAGGCAAAGATAGGTGCTAGGGCCCAGTGAAAAGGAATAACTAAGGAATTGATCCTGGAGTGATTGAGTAGGTCACTGCCTGTGCCCTTAGTCTGGTCACGGGAACTACCAAACTGTCCCTGTGACGGTCTAACTTGCCAGTCAACCCTGCACGTAACCTTTTTCTGCGGTTTCTACAAGTCTCCGCGGAAACGATGGCTGGTTCCTTTGCTTCGACATTTAGGGCTGAGAAGATGCAGACCGGCTCTTTTGGCACTTCAATACCTAGATACCCCGCATATAGCCAAAACCGTAGCCTGCTTTCTTAAAGCCTGCTTGAAAACTCATTCTCAATTATTGGCAACTGTTTCTTAAGATTTTACTGATTGTTCGGCTATTATTCCTGTATATAGAGTGTTAGCGTTTACTCCTAATTGTCTGCTTTCCTCAACAGCCATCGAACAAACTGATTTTTACTGATTACTGTGTTATTATTTTTGTACTTAGAGTGTCAGTGCTTATATGTAAAATGCGTCACTTTTTAAGCAGCCAATGAGCAAACTGATTTTTATAATGTTGTAATCCTTTAAATGTACTTTTTATGATTGTAAACTCAATCGAAATAAAGTATTTATTGATTGAGTAGGTCTTCATATGCAAGTATACCCATCCTACGTCCAACACTCAACACTGCCCCATCAACCCCTTTTGATCCACCATATACCCTGTCCTTATCAGCCACTTCTGTCTTCTAAAAATTGCATTAGGACTCTGTGTAGGGAAATATAGGCCTAAAATTTGACAGCATAACCAGAACATCTAGTCTGCTTATAGCCCTGCCTTCTGCAAAACGAAGGATCTTTGGCAATCTTACTCTTTCCTAAGAAAATTCAGTAGAAGATTAAGATTACCTCCTAACTATCCATAACCTGTCTAGCATGACCTAGATAGCTATTCTCATAGGCTGGTCCATAGAGGGCTTGATTAGCTACAGGTGATAGGTTATGCTTTGTTTCTATGTACTACTGTATGCAGTTTCCTACTGTTGTCATGGCATTGGGTAGCTTGAAGTCTGCTGTGGTTTGTATCAGATTGTCCCATTTTAAATAGTGTGCCTTTCACTAGCTGATCTACCCTCGGTAGCGTCTTCTCTTCATATTTTCTGTAGCCGGGAGTCACGCATTATGCTTGTTGTCCTGATACGTACTTCCCAAACACACTCTCTTGTGTCATTAAGACTCAATGGAAGCTTGGAATTTGACTGATCAGTCCATCCACTACTCCAAATGGTCTTCCTAACCTGAAGACCCTACTTGGTCTTTAGCGTTCATATTTATTTTTCAATATGATTTTGTCATTACCCATCAGTTTGAAGGTGCAAAGGAAAAATAGTGATGCAAATGTTTCTGGATGTGTGCAC
Source organism: Triturus cristatus (assembly GCF_964204655.1). Classification (NCBI taxonomy): domain Eukaryota; kingdom Metazoa; phylum Chordata; class Amphibia; order Caudata; family Salamandridae; genus Triturus; species Triturus cristatus. Next base: position 1,450,875,313 of record NC_140591.1, read on the forward strand.
GAAGTTGTTGTGACTTAATGCATCCTTCCCAGCGTTCCAAGTCCCTGCTGCTCAGCCAGTGTGTGAGGTCGTGTAGAATGTATAGAGTGTCTGTGGGATTGGAGGGTCAGTTGGAGCTGTTGGCTGAGCAGCAAGGATGCTGCTGCTGGTGGGGCTTAGCTATCTACTTACCTACTTGTAACTAAGATCCAATAAACCTTTCTTCTTATAATCTTCACTTTGGCTACTGGAACTCCTACTAAAGGTCTTACATAAATCTTTTTTTTTTTTGTTTAAAGGCTATTTGTTTGAAAACAAAAATACTTACACCGGATACGTCTTGAGCCATCATAGCTCACAGCAAACTACTAAATTCAAGTTAGGAGGTTGCTGTCGATTTCCGGGGATCATGGTCTTTGTGAGTCAGATTGTTTAGTAATGGTTTCCTTCCTGAAACTAAGGGCGTTGTCTGGAATTACTACCTTGTATCACCCTAATATCTATTTTTGGACTAGTCTGTTCTAGTTTTTAATGAAGAACACCAGACAGAAAATGACTAGCTCGTCAGGACACTGATCACACCCAATTCTTGGAATAACCTTGGGGCATATGTTTCTTTAATGAAACAAAATATGAATTATGGAGGCGAGTGGAACATTGGAATCTTGTTTGACTGTATACTTTAAGCATCCTATCCGGCAAACTCACCACTGATAGTAATGTTCTCCTGGAAGTTCTAAATGGTGTGTTGTGTAATTACTGTTTTAAGATTTTCTTTTGTAAATACTTTGAGTAACTCTTTTTTTAGCTCATAAAACTTAGGGCTTGATTTAGAGTTTGGCAGATGGAATACTCCATCACAAACGGGACGTATATCGCGTCCACCATATTACAAGCGCCATTGACTATAAATGCACATGTAATACGGCAAACTCGATATTTGTCAGTTTTGTGATGGATTGGCCATTAATTTTTCACCTTGCTTTGAAAGTGGTTTTCTTGTGTAATTACAGGTCATATACCTATATAACAAAGTGAGTTCACTCAAAAGCCCTTTTAAATGCAAAAGAAAATGTATTAATTCCCATATGCACACGGTCGCTGCCATCCTCGGAATAGCTAAATTAGGCACACGTGTTGATGCACTAGCAGAGGTAGAGAAGCGTTTACAAGTGCTTGCAAGTTGTGACTTTGAAAAGTAAGTGAGTTCCTATTTTGCAATCCACTGCTCCCCCCTGCGTTAAGAGAAGAGATGGCAGCCAGCAGTGGATGGAGCGTTTGGCAATAAGCTGTGGTGCTGCTTGGTGGGATGGTGCCTGTTCCGGGGCGCTAACCAGCTTGGCTCGCTGGAGATGGATGTGGGTCATCTGCAGGATTAAGTTGGCCTTTTGCGTTGCTCTCCTTCTGTTGCAGATGAGCATCACAAAGGATTGCTCCCTGCAAGAGACTGCAATATGGCCAAGACGATAGAGAAAGTGCCAGACACAGCATCAGGGTTGCCCATGTTGTGACTTCCGTGAGATGTTCAGACGCACAGGCTAATACGTTGGCTATGGGGAATTGGAAGGATGCCCATCCCATCGCTCCAGCAGGCATAAGCACCAATGCCCTAATGGAAGGACAGGAAAAAGATGAGTGAGCTTGAGTTCTCTCCAACAGGGTCAGCGCAAGTTCAGCACCTGTGAAGAAACAGCTGCAACTGGTACTTGTACGTATTTGGGGGTGAGGGACAGAGGAGTGTTGGAGCCAACCAGAAAAGGGAGTGTTATACCCTACTTATTTGTATAACATGTATCCCAGCCCTGCTGCCTCTAGCTGTTCAGCCAGAGTGTGAGTTGGTCATGGAATGTTGGTGTGCCTGTGACGCGTGGAATGTCTGGGTGTCTGAGTGGATGAGTGTTGGCAGTTGGAGATGGGCTGAGCAGCTAGGCAGGCTGCTCCTGGTGGGGCTGGTACCACGCGGTACAAAAGGGGGTGGTGATGGACGGAGCATCAGAACCAATCAAACACTCACACCCAGTCAACAGATCTGGGTTTGATCCATCACCGTTCTTTAGCCCACTCTGCCACCCCAGTTCAGACATGGCCATATGCAAATCAGTCTGACCCTGTGCCTCATGGGAACAGTCCAGCCCGAACTGCCAAGCCATGCCTTCCCTGGACCGGAAACAAGCTTCCTAGGACCGGTTTCTGGCATTTCAGCCGTCTTCAGCCAGGCTTGCTTGAATCCAGTGGCAAAATGAGCAAGGGACTCGCGTCTGAGCATACCCTGCCAACTTATGGCGAACAAAGCGGTAAAAAAAGGGGGTGGTGATGGACGGAGCATCAGAACCAATCAAACACTCACACCCGGTCAACAGATCTGGGTTTGATCCATCACCGTTCTTTAGCCCACTCTGCCACCCCAGTTCAGACATGGCCATGTACCACACCAGTGCTGGCTGGAGTCAAGACTGATGTAACTTGGACTGAAGACTGAATAAAGAAGACTTGAAATTACATCCTGACTCCTGGTGTCTACCTTCATAGGACACAACAGAGAGAGAATTAAACTTATCATAAATTGCTGCATGTAAGAGAGGGGGGACTAGGAAGCACTCCCTGAAATGCTTCAGGCTCTCAGAATGACATGCAGTTTGCCAGATCCAAAGAGAGGAAGCATGTCAGCACAAGGATAACATTGCCGAAGTCAACAAGACAAACCTGCTGAAACTAAAAGATGGTAAAGACAAGGGATATAACCACTCGTCTCATAGGGGGAAAGGCTGGGCCGATTGAAGCAACTCCATATACTGACTCTAGTTGGTGGTCTTGATTCCTGGGGAATGGGAGCACTGCCCACAGCTCTGCTGAACTCTAGGGCCTGGATTACATCAGTTGGTTGCTTTATACCCTCTACCCCTGCCCTTTTCCTAATATTGCAAGTGGCACTCCTGCATTAGGCCCCCTGGGTCCTTCTACAGGGTACCCCTTGTTTTCTACTAAACCAAAGGGCTTAGTTTAGCGAGGTCTGCCCGCCCCACAGAGATCTCTCTACATTGACAGGAAGCGCTGCCGTGGCGAATTTGTTGTTCATGTCAATGTAGGAAAGGTTTGACAGCTAGTACTGTCAACATTGACACTTGGTTGTCAAACTTCCCAAAACTTTTTTGTTTTTCAAAATAAACTCTATTTGTCCAGGTTCTTCTTGGTGGTGACTGACAGGGAAAAAGGCATTACACCGTCCACCCTAAATAGTGTTGATGGTATAAGACCCTTTCTCTGGTAACCCCCTTACTCTGTCGGGAAGTATTCTGTTGACTGAGCCAATAGTGGCTTTATCGACTGAATACTTAAGGTCTGCTCATCCGAAGGTTTGGCAGGCAGGGTACTCTTTGCATTTCTGACCGAATACCCTTTACGCCAAACTCTAAATTCGGCCCAGTGTGCTTTATCATAAAGAACATGCTACACTATGGTTACCATTGTTTGACAGCATGGTTTTCAAGGCTTAAATATTAAATTTTTGTACTTTGTCTTTGCTGTGCAAATATCTTATTAGTTGTATTCAAAAGCGAGGTAAATAAGATGGCTGGCTTGAAACATGTTTCAGAGGGATTCTTGCCCGTCAATAATGAGTGATTTCTGTAATGTTTACAGGCATTGTGAACATCTTATGCATGTGCACTGGCCACTTACATTTCAGCTAATAACTTCCAAATGTCTGAACGAAAATGCACCAAACACAGGCAATAAATAGCAAGTACCACTAAATGTCTGTCAGTCAAAATATTGTTTGAGTGACAAGTTCACTAAACATCAATACAAATACTTTATGCCAGTTACGAATACAAATCAAGTTACCTTATACATTCACATATCACATAAAATACAAAATAAACAATAGCACCTCAACAGATGATCAAAACTCAGACTCTTTAAAAGAACCTTAAAACATGCTGCCAATCAATGTGCACAAATAAGGTACAAATTATTTTAAAACTTTTAGAAAAACAAAGGACTGCATTTGAAATGGAAAGTTCCATACAGCCAGTCTTGATCTTAAATTTTCCTTTAAAAAAATTGGCGTTAAAAATGTCCTAAGTGCCACTAAAAAATGTGGTCAGTCCAGTAAAACATATATTCATGTGCAATGCTTCAGCAGTCCACAACCGTACATCTCTTCCGGATTCTTAAAGGAAAATATTCCTAAGGGGTGAGTGGCAAGGGGGTGGAGTCCTGTTGTAAATTGTTTAATTGCATTGCGCATTTGTAAGTTTGCAAGTTCATGCAGATATGAAAAGGAAGCATTTAAATCCTGAGATTCATATTAATCAAAAGCAGAGGTCTTAGAGCGTAAGTAATACAGGCCCCTTTCACATGAAACTGTCTGTCCCAGTTCTCTCAATTCTTTTTTTGTGTTAGGAAGGGCTAAAGCCACTTCAAAGTTATTGATTCTGAGAACAGCAGCTACGGCACATAACCACATCCTCACCTTTTTTTGCCTAACTAAGCTCACTTTTGTACTTTTAATAATTTCGTCTTTGCAAAAATTGGCAATTTTCGGCTGCTCAGATGTTATCAACTTACTCCAAAAGGCATGGGAGTGTACCAGTGAGATGGAAAAGCAGGACTGAAGACCGGTTTCCAATCTTATGACTTAAACCATGGTACATTTTGGCAAGGATAGTACGTTTTTTTTGTTTTTTTAAAACAAACCCCTTGTACTTTTCTCAGTGTCTAAAATTACTCAAATCCAATAGTTCCAATCCATAAAGGATTTGCATTGGAACCAATGCTTTATATGTCGCCAACACTGGGAGAAGGTAAGGGCCCTCATAATCGCTCTTAATTTTTTTTAATCTACCTATTGTTGAAAGTGCTTTAGCACTTAAGGTAGATAATAGGGATGACCAAGTAAGGAACTTATTAAAAAAAATATATATCCCTGAATAATCATATTCAGAAGTTTCTTCAATCCTAGTTTGCCCTATTGTCCAGACACAACCATATTGCTTCGTGCCAAAAGTCGTAACTATGGTTTTATTAAAACTTATTAACTTTCTCCTTTGGCTGCGTTTATTAAAGTCCTCCAGTTTCTATCCAAGAGCCTCCCATTTGGGTGAAAAGGAGCGTTTTTGGTAGATCTGCTAATAAGAGAGCAAATAGCGTGGGTGTCAGTAAACATCCCTGGCGCAACCCAGTATTAATAAAGATTACCCTGGAGTCCAGCTCTGTGGAGCTGGACTCCAGGGGTAGTCTTTCATGATGGATAAAGCATCATGAAAGACTACCCCTGGAGTCCAGCTCCACAGAGGTCCAGTTCTCCTTGTGGAGATCTATTAATATTCCTAGGATATTACCCGGGATTCCCTGCAATTTTAATTTAAACCACAACATTTCCCAATTCACTAGATCGAACACGGCCCGAAAATCCATGTAAAATATATAAAATACTCCCCATCCTCTATGGAATTCTGCGCTATAGCCCAATGTAGTAGTGGTCTAAAGTGGTGTGTCCTGCCTTAAAACCACCCTGTTCCATAGTGATCAAATCAGTCTCCTTACACCATTGCTTAAGAGCTTTTAATATTATCTTTGCATAGAACGTAGCACCATCATTGATCAAACTAATTAATCAATAGTTCTTTGGGTCCCCTGGCTCACCCTTTTAATGAATAGGTTTTATTATTGCACTTTTCCAGTTTAATGGGTATGCCCTAGCTGAGGTATACTATTTAAGCATTTCAGAAAATAATTTGGCCCACCTGTCAATGTTAGATTTTATTATTACAGCTGGGAGATCATCCGGGCCAGCTGGCCAAGTTAATTTGATCAATGAAATTTTGTCTTTCACTGCTGATATAGAAAATAAGGTGGAAATGTCATTAACTGCTGGCGCTCCCAAAAGTATGTCAACCCCACCTTCCCAATTATACATCAAAAACAGGTAACCACCCATGCCTCTTTTGTATCTGTACTTCCAGCTCTGATCTCCTTGCCGTGTAGATCTAGTCTCACTAATTTACAGAATTTCCAAGATTCTTGGTTTGAATTATGGCCAACATTTCCTCCCAGTTATCCATAAAGTATTGCACTTTATTCTGCATTTTCCTTGCTTTGTATACATTTAAAACTTCATGGTAAGAGTTACCTCCAATGGATAGATGATTTGCCGTTTCAATTTCCTCAACTTCTTTCAGGTTCTGACAATGGAAATTGAATCAAGGCGACCTAATTGTCCTTTGTAGATGGAGAACTGTAGTTCCTAGAGGACCCTTTTTCCAATTCGCTTTCAAACAGTTGACCAGTTCATTTATCAAAGTATCATAGTTGGAAACAGTGTTCTTACCTAGGGAGATAAACCATTCAAATTAAACTTTTCTTACAAATCATACAACAACTGAATATGGAAAGGACAGATTATTGTCCTAGTTTGATGGGGAAAATCCACCTCCAAGGGGAAAATTGTGACTTTAGCCACTGTTCCCAAATTGATTGTGGATTTTAAAGGTATATGATCACTACCAGGCAATGCAAGAGGTCTGAACTCCAAAATTAGAGGCAAGTGGCATGCCTGAATTAAAATTTAATCAATCGGGCCCATTAGATTCTCCTGTTTACACACGTTTGGGCTGTCAGGGAATCGGTCCAGAAGCGACCATTCATCGAAAACAAAACTATTTGTTTCCAAGTATTTTTGCAATTTCCCCACTAACTTTGATTTGTGGCATCTTGGAAAATTTGCCGCCGGTATCGAATAGGCTGTCATGAGACCCCATAGGGCCTCTTCCTGAAGGGGTTTCAAGCGCATGTTAATATTGCCCAGAATTACGAGAGCCTTAGAATATAATACACAGATAAGATCTAAATCACGTTGGAACAAAGAGAATTTGTCCTTATTCTGAGAACTTTCTTTCGGGTTTATTTACACATTTGCAATTATCAGATCCCCTAAAGCTTCCCTATTGTTACACAAATCAGTTTTCACGGTGTGCAACCACTCATACATTGTAGGGAACTGCGAAACCCCTTTAGCAATTTTAGCGGAGACTAGTGCGATAAGGCCACCTGAATTACATCTGGAATTATTCTGTACTGCATCACAGTAAATTAAACTAAAACCCGAAACTTCAGATTTGTCCACAGTAGCCTAGCTTCTTGGCCACTTATTACATCATTCTTTTCTAATATTCTCCTAAATGCCTCCAAATTAAGCATACTGCTTAACCTAGGCACCTTCTATACAAGCAGCAAAAGATAATCTCGGGGAGACGTGCCCGAATCTAAATAACTAAAATCACTGTAATCCTGCCAACCTATGACTTCCGGGTGCAAGCAATCCTATTGATTTGCATCGCTCACTGCAACAGTCATTAATAAACCATGCTTGCCCTGCCTCACTGTCTGATTGAAGTGATTAGTATATCTTTCTTCTGCAAAGAGGACTAATTGTCTAGGTCCAAGCCCTACATGACAATTAAGGAAGGCTCTAGTGGAATGAGAACAGACATTGTGATTTAGAACCACTTGAATCCCTTTGTTATTTAATTATTTTTCTGCTACCAGTATCATACTCTTTATTGCCTTGGAGAACAGTGTAACCTTTATTTCCTTTAATGACTTCCAATCAAGAACCACACGTGCTTTAAATCGCTGGTTATGTCTTTTAACGGGGGACAGTACTTGAATGTACCCAGCAGATTCAGTCAATTTAAGGGTTTTACCTTCTTTCCTTTCTCCCCCAACTTTAACATGTTATAATAAAGAAATAATTGTTTCATCTGCTCTTTCAGGATCTGTACATGCTTGTCCTTATTCTTTCCAAGGTCTGTTTGAATTGAGATCGTCTCCCCCTTTGATGGACCTTATCGAGACTGTTTATTTAACATTAAACACAGCCTTGGTGGTCTGGCTAAAACCTGCTTGGACCCCTTCGAATAGGGCGGGGTCTCTATGGCTTCCTCGACAGCTTACACTGGTTGTACTGGTGCACATGAGATTGCCAGGCCGTTAAGCTGGATCTTCAACAATAAAAGCCTACCTGGGAAAACAGATAATCATTCCTTACCCGTACAGTGGGGAGAAACACCGGTGCTCTTAACGCAGGTTCTCGTATTTTTCCCCTTTGGTTCTAGGGGGTTTTGGGTCAATTTTTTAGAATATTTTTCTTGATTTTCTTTATAATACCCCTTCGTGGAAGACTGACTCTTTTGTAGAATACAAAATCCTCTCTCTTAAATGTCTATAAAATAGGGTGTATTTCTATTAATTCTTCATTTCGTGCATAACATTTTCTGTGGGAATTCCCATGTTAAATCATCCAAGAACCACCTTGCTTGGAGCTTTCCTCGTAACTTTGTCCCTTCCCCAACATAGACCAACCTACACCACATTTGTTGGGACTTAAGTCCGAATTTCATACTGTGTTTTCCTAAAGTATGCCACAAATGATCTAAAGGAATTCACAATTCAAAGGACTTTCATATGGAGTGTTCTGTCAACATAAACTACAGAGGCAAATTTATTTTTTATTCTCTGTGGTTCTAAGTTACTCCTATTCTGTTTTTGAAACATTACACTTGTTTTTACTATCTACCACTCTAAGGTAATTCTATCTCACCATTATGCCCAGCCTTTTTTCCTTTGATAAGTATCTTTTTTGATCGCCTTATTTCCTAAACTTCATTTAATTCGCTGATTCATCAGTACACCACCCTCCCTACTAACCCTGGGCGTAGTTCGCGAAGTAGCGCTACGTGTAGCTACGCAAACTGCACTTCACACTACGCGAGCTACGCGTAGCACTTCGCGAACTGCGTAGTACCCTGTGCGCACTGTGCAAGATGCCGTTTTCAATGATTGCACAGTGCGGACTGTGCAATCATTGAAAACGGCATCTTGCACAGTGCGAGCTGTAGTTTTCTGCCGCTCGAGTAGATTTTCACTCGAGCGGCAGCTTTCTCAACACGGACTGGTAGTTTCTCATCGCGAGCGCTCGTGAGCATGCGCGACCACAAGCAATGAGAAACCTGACCTCCCCGCGTTGAGAATCTCGCCAGGAGGTTTATTTTCCACGCTCGCGATAGCCAACTTGATGTTGCTGATCGCGAACGAGGAAAAAGTCTTGCCGGGATGTCATTTTGCTTGCTCGCGGTCGCCAACTTGAAGTTGAGGACCGCGAGCAAGCAAAAAATGACCGCTGCACTACGCAACGCTACGCTATGCGTGATTGCACTATGCTACGTGCAATTCGCGTAGTGCGAAGTAGCGCAAACTTCGCAAACTACGCAAGCATAGCGTAGTGCTTGCCCAGGCTTACTCCCTACCAGGCTGTTGGATTCCTAATACATGGCTGACTTTGTAAAAGATGGCATAGTGAAGAACCGAGAGTTAGCTGTAGCAAGGCATCTCCAGAGTGTGCATCTTTTATACTGTCAAAGCATCCATACACCATGAATCCCCTCTCATCTCAGAATTAGTGATTCTTTTGCCTGAACATTGTAGTGTAATTATTATCCAGAATTTATTAACTTTATGTAGATACCCATGATACAGCTTCTTCACATGACAAAGCGAGTCGAACTATGTGAGGAAGAAACTGTATCATGGGCAGCTTAATAAAAAAGACTCTGTTTGCAAAAAAGTATTATCGAAAGAAAAATCTGAATATAAGGAAGTATCGGGAAATGGAACAGGTGATTTGCATCAAGCATTTCTGAAGAATTGATTGTGAGATACGGAGTAAAGTAAATACGCTGATAAAGCAGAGTACCGCCAAACATGTAGCTGGCAGAAGAAAGTTGAAATTTGGTGATCTAGTAAAGATAGTAAAGGTTGAGAAGAAAACACATTGATCATATTAAGGACTATGAACAGTCGTAATGAATGTTGCATGTCTGAAGTCTTTCTTGAAAATTTGTTTAAATACATAAAAAAGTTATTGTTTAGACAGTTACGATTTATCGGTGTTTGATGATTTAAGGCAACTCGTAGGTCAAGTAATTGTTGAAGTTGTAGTACTAGTGGCTAACTAGTTGAGTGTGTGCACCCTGATTTTCAGCACCGAGCTCACCACATGAGGTTGATGGTAAAAATTAATCGAGTGCTGAGGTGCCCCTTGGTCTGCAACGATGGTATTGAAGTGTTGTCTATTTGAATCTATTGGACTTCATTGGAGAGTAGGAGAAGAACTATTGGAGAATGCCACTCTTTGAGTACGTAGCCAATGTTTGTATTCTTCGAAGAAACCAACACTTGATAACTAATAAAAGGCTAGTGATATTTTCTGTTATACCTGGTTACTCCTTCAGCCTCATCAGTGATTATTTTTTTTAAGGTTTTCCCCTTGCTTTGCAGGGCGTTCACCAAAGTCTTTACATTTGGCCCGACATTCAGAGCTGAGAACTCACAAAGTCGGAGGCATCTTGCGGAGTTTTACATGGTGGAAGCAGAGATAGCCTTCACAGAGACCCTCCAGGACATCATGCAGGTACTGTGTTTGAGGCAAGAAGGCTATTTTATTCAACTTAGTGTCCTTCACACTTATTTAAATCCTAATAGCCAATTTTAATAGTTTCTGTTATTTTTAATAATTTATGTGCATTCAGTTCTCTCTAGGTACCTTTAAGGCCAGTGAAATGGTTATTGTCTCTCTGGGCAAAGTAAAGTTTTGCTGCCCTCTGGCAAGAGATGAAGTAGGAAGGCTATTAGACGGGCATGTGTTGCTTTGAGAAGTGATGCGACTAGCTAGGCATGCACCTCCCAATCAGAATCCTATTAGAACATCCAAATATCTCTTGCATTAACATCTCCCTTATCCCTTCCTTCTAATATTCCTGTCACTCTAATACATTTGGATATGTAACACCCCCAAAATCTCTCACAATAATACTTCCCTCACTATCTCCGACAGTAATACCTCAAAACCTCAGCAGTACGTCTCCAAATACCGCTCAAAAAAATACCATCCGTGATATTTTTTATCAAAAGCTGCGAATAAACCTCACAGTAACTTGTCTCCCGCTTGCCTTTCTTGGTGACACTTCCACATAATTCACAAATTAATGCTTTAAAATAAAATCCTCCCAAATATCATAGTAATGGCAACCAAACCCACAATCTCAAACACCTTAAACAATTCCCTTACAGTACAATTCATCAAGTCAAATTTCACCCAATCAATTCTCCAGCAATATCACTAGTACTTTTCAAAGTAAGGCCTTATCTAGGGTGTGGAGATGAGCACCATTGAGGCCACCATGGTCTTATTCTCTGAGGCAGTTTACTTTTCCAGCCTGAGGGCAGAGGTGTCATGAGAAGCACCCCTTGCAGCTCTCTCATCGCTTCTCTCCTGTTACTAAATCTTTCCTATTTTTTCTCTTACACCCTCAATCTACAGCTAACCTCCCTCTCTCAGAAGGCTTCAGTAGACGCTCCTTTTTTCATCCTGCAGCTTTTCCTTCTCTTGACATTTCTCCCTTTTTCCATCTCTACTCTCCCCACTGTCCTTTGCCCCATCACTTATTTTTTCAGCAGCATACTGTTCTCACATCCCTCCTTGTAGCTCCCCCTTGTTCCTCTTACCTCTTCACTGAAACTCTCTTCCCTTAATCTCACCTCCCCTTTGCAGCTCCTGTTCCTCAACCTGACATATTCTCCATCCCTTTGCCTCTCCTACTGAAGGTCTTCTAAAATATGAATTACAAATTTTGTGAGCACAATATGAATTTTACCAGCCTCTTGCAGCTCTGTGTCCTGTTGCATTGTAGACAAGAGAAAAACCAACCGACACATGTTTCGTCGCATTTGGAACAATATTTCCGCAACTTCCTCAGGGCTGTATATAGAAGATTGATAGCTTTGGACGTCGCTCAGCCGGTGATAATTCCAACCCAGCTGGGCAAAGACAATCAGGTGAACTCCGGTCGTCCTAGGGAGTCCTAGGGAGTCGGGGTAAAAGTAGTAAGTATTGCTTGGCGCCGTGGGGGGGCGGGCTTTCAAAAAAAGGAACGGATAATTCTTCGGACGTCGATGATCTGAAACAAAGATCCTCTGGACGAGTGTGCCTGGAGACCCTCCCGAACGGACCACTGTGTTCCGGGTTATGGTCCATAACCCGGAACCCAGCCCTGAGGAAGTCGCAGAAATATTGTTCCACATGCGACGAAACACGTGGCTTCTATATTGTAGTTCATGTTTATACTGACATACTGCTTACTTACTATTATGTGTGCCTAGGTTAGTGTCAAATGTTATATTGTGAGGGTCTTTACCCACACTCAGTTGGGGGGTTATAGGGCTTATCCCCTCGCCTAAGTGCACCATACTGATCTCATATCCCTTCAGACTTCCGCAGAGCGCCTAGAAATTTCCCTGACCACTAAAAACCCTTCTTTTGAGTGTGTCACGTCATGATCAATATCCTTGATTCCGGGGGGAATGCCGGCGGGAGCGCCCCGCCATATAGGAGGTGGAGTATGATCATGTCTCCAAGAGCCCATTTTTCAGTAGCGTAAGTTTGGTATCCCTGAGTGTCTGACTACCACTCATTGACGATTACAAGGTGAGATGCCCTATAGTAACTTTCTACATCTGCAGCTGCAATACCACCGTCATAGGTGGCCCAAAGCATTTAGTAATCGCTAAGCTGGGGTTCTTATAATACCACAGGAAGCCACTGAGTAAAGAGTGAAGGCGAGAAAAAAAAGTATTTAGGTAGGTCATGGGGATAATTCTGCAGTTGATATAAAAGACGGGGAGAGGCACCCTCTTGAAGATGGTGGACCGCCCCAGGAGGGTCAACAGGAGGGTCAACAGGAGGGCGGCCCAAATCTTCTCCTCCGCCTGTCCAACAAATGCTGGATATTCATCGCCCAGGCCCGTGTGGCATCTGGTGTCACACACAGCCCTAAGTATTTAAATCCCCGGGCAACCACAGGTATACCAGCCACCCAGCGTAAATCTGGCAACGGGGTACTGACCAGAAAAATAGCAGATTTGAATGAGTTAAGTATCAGGCCACATGTTTTCCCAAGCACCATTTGAAATATCTGTGGGCATGAAGTCTCAATACACAGCCACTCCACAAGTGGCACTATTACTATTACAAATAGCAGGGTGATAGCCAGTAGGGAACTGGTCGGACACCGCCACACCGACCTGAATATGCGCAGTCAAGTCCGTATAAAGAAGGCAGACTTAAGTGATGAATCTGGGACCAAAGTTAGGCCGCCACAGGAGGGAAAATAAGTAAATCCAACTAACAGAATTTAACTCCCTTTCTACGTCTGCCAGACGTATGGCCGCAGGGCGACCAAGCAGGGCTGCCAGGGCTATAGCGTTGTGAACCTTGCGAATGTTGTGTTGAGTGGCCTGTCTGGGCATGAACCCCGCCTGGTCTGGGTGCACCAAGGAAGGGATGACCCCAGTCAAACGATCCGCCAGGCCCTTGGCTAAGATATTCACTCCCACATTAAGCAGGGAAATGAGCTTATACGAGGCATACTGGTCCGGAGGTTTCCTGGTCTTTGCAATCACCACTGTTTCAGCCCAGCGGAAGGCAGGAGGCAGCCTGCTGCAGTAAACCGCCTCCCTGATCACTCCCTCAAAGTCCTTGTCAGCTTGTGCACAAAGGGTTTGTAAAACTCGCTGGGCAAACCTGTGGGGTCTGGCATTGTACTGGAGCAGAGCCAAGCCAGGGCCGTTTTAAGCTCCTTGCCAGTCAGCTCTCCCTCCAATTACTCCTGCAAGATCACCGTGAGCGCCTGAAGGGGCAAATCAACACCAAATCGAGAGATCAGCGGCTCTAATAGGGTGTCACCACACTTGTAGAGTGCTGCGTAGTATTGCGCAAATTGTTGAGCTATCACCTTCTCTCTGATAATTTTGTTCCCACGTCCATCACAAATACATTAGTCTGGGCCATGGTAAGTGACAGTGGAACAAAAGTTGTTCAGGAGTTTGAAAGCCTTGTCACTCCATTGTTAAAGGCAAGTCACACCAATTTAGCATCGTTTATTAGGATGGCTCACAGCCCACTCCCGCATCTAGTTTACATCCCCCTGTCGTGAGCGTTGAGAGCTGGCCATGTACTGCCGCTCTAGATGACAGATTTGCGCCTCAAGTTCCTATCGCTTATGCAGTTTTCTGCGTTTTTTGGCTGGTCAAATAACTGGTGATCTCCCCCCCCCCCCCCCCCCCCCCCCCGAAGGGTTGTCGGCATCGCGTCCAAGAGGATGCCCAGGGAAGGCACTGTAGCTCTATTGTCTTCGAGGTAGTGTCCCAGGGAATCATGCACATGGTAGATGAGCTTGGCATCTCCTAGAGACCATGCCAGTAAGCGCCAGCGCAAGAGGGTCAAGCGGTTGCCAGATCGCAGTGTGAGCGAGATAGGCGACTGGTCGGAGAGGCATCCAGGAAGAAGCTGCGCATCTATGACGTTGCGGATGACTGTCTTAGTAACAAAGATATAGTCCAGACGGAAGGAAGCGTTGTGGGTCCTGGAATGAAACGGGTACCCCTGCATCCCCGGGTGAAGCATCTACCAGGGGTCGACAAGGCCCAACGCTAATAGAAAGGGCTGCAGCAGCGAATGGGCGACTCTCCCATCCCGCACCCCACGAAAACGGTCAAGAGTCACATCCATCACCCCATCCCAGTCACCTTCCAGCACCAACAGGCTCGCAGGAGGTCTCAGAGGAGTTGTGTGATCACCTCTAGCAAGGAGGAAGACAGTGGGGGCGGGGCACATACATTATTAAGTGTCAGTGGGTGATCATGCAGGTGTCCTGTGAGTGCCACATATCTGCCCCACTGATCCAACTACGTCTTAGTGATGGCTTAATAAAGATGTTCCTACAGCAGTATTGCCAGCCCACGAGAGCCCCATGTGAACCCCGAATTAAATACCTGTGAATAACCATGGTTCACCAAAAAAGGGGTTTCCCAGAAGATGATTTTTCTGAAGGAAAAGAACAGCCGCATATAGCCGTTTTGCTGCCCAAAGCACGGCAGTCCGTTTAATCTTATCCAGGAGGCCATTAGTGTTCCATGATACTAGCCCAGTCTGTGCAGCAGGGTCCGCGCTGCCTGCTAAGGCCATCTAAGGGTGATAGGCACTCAGGGGAGGAATCTGCAGCTGCCCAGCACCCCCCCCCCCCCCCCCCCCGCAGCAGCACACAACAGAAACAAGGACAAAAACAAAATTATCCCGGAGTCCCCAACCCACCCCACCCTTCAAAGATCATGAAGCATCTGTTGCAGGGTCAAGATGTCTCGCTGCGTGCGCCATTGGAGCACAGGTGACAGCAAGCCCCAATAAAACCCGTCCTAACATTCAAACTTAATTAACCCACTTCACCCCAGGTGCCGGCCGCACCAGAAACCTGACTCGCCAGAAATCAAGAGAGCAGTTGCAGCCGGCATTGCTCGTGGGTGGGAGGGCGGGCACTAGGAGTCGCAGGGGGGGGGGATTTGAAGGGGGTGTCACAGGGGGATCACGGGGAACTTTAAAAACAAAAATAACTTTAAATTAAACTTACCTTTCCTCCGCGCCGGGTCCCGCGTCTTCTCGACTCCTGCTCTCCTGCCTCCGACAGGAAGCAGACAGCCAGGCTCCCTCCCCTAAGCCAATCACAACACTGCAAGCAGCGTTGTGATTGGTCGGGACGCCGCCCAGCCAGGGGCTAAAGGAGTCACCCTGTTCTCTATGCAGCCTGCATGGAGAAGGGCAGAGTGCGCATTACTGGCTTGAGCGGCCCAAGAGGGCTGACCAAACAGTCTTTGCGCACTCCGGAGTGGGCAAACCACTCCTCCCCTGCCCTCCTCAAAGAGCAGAGTACCCCTGCCCGCCCGCAATGCGCAAAGGAAATATATAATGGTAATAACTTTTAGTTATTACCATTTTATGTTTTGGCTTTCTCGTACTGAGAGAAAGCAGTGGGGTGACGCTACGCCCTAGTGGAGGAGCTGCCCCTGCAAGAGAGACGTGCCGAACCATCAAGAAAACTATACATTCCACCACCTGAGCAAAAGAAGAACAATGTTGCAGCTCCAGAGTCACCCCACGCGAATCACTCGCCCCAACACCCTCTATAGTGGCCAAAGGAAACAATTCTTTGGTTCATCACTGGGTTGAGGCAGACTCCCCCACCTCCTCTCCAGGCAACTTCACCACAGGCCCCCAACCGCCATCCCCCGGTGGATCAGCAGTGTCAGTTGGTTGGTCCCTCCAGGATGATTCAGAGCTGTTCCTGCCTCTGCCATGAGCCCTAGGAGACTCCGGAGGGTACCGCCCCACCCTCTGACTCGGGAGGCCATGTCTCTGGGTGGCACAGTATGGGGAAGAAGAGTGACTTTTTTTTCATCGGACCATTGGAACAATTTCTCCGGGGTATCAAAGAAATGGGTCTTTCCTTGGTAGATCACCTAAGTTTTGCCGGATAGAGCAGCACGTAGCGTAGTCCCTGAGTCTTTGTTTGGCTGCAAGAAAAGATTGCCGCTGATCCTGAACAAGCTTGGTGTAGTCGGAAAAGATTAGGATTTTCTGGGACTTGTACATGACAGTGTCACAAGTACAAATATGTCTTCGGATCGCATCCCGATCCACATAATTTAGGATCCGGGCATTTGGGGGTCATCTAGCAAGGGTCCGATGTGCTCCTTCGATGACAAAGCAAGATGTCTGGAATTTTTCGGGGGAGGGCTCCTCACAGCCATTAGGAAATCCCTCAAAACGGGGTCTGTTTCTCCTCGCTCATCCCTCAACATCTTCCACCCATGCTGCCAGCTCTTGTGACCAGTCTTGTGATTGTTCCCTGCATGTCAGTGACATTGCCCTCCACGTCGGAGACATGCACGGCGGCTTCCTTTATCCTGTCAACCACACAAAATCATGAACCCAAAATACAACACCAGTGCATTAAATCAACTTAAACTCAACAACAATAAAATGCTCCCGCTACGAAAACCTCGAGTTTGTCAGAGAAAGTCCATAAAGTGTGTGATGCGTCCATCAAGTGTTCAATTTCACCATCCTTCCAATCTGGCATGATGTTCTGATCCGTTTATGTAGTCCATGCACAATGAGTTGATGTTCTACTGTCTCCGGGGTGATACTTTTAGCCATTTAAATCCAATATTTACTTATCTTCCTCAAACCAATGGGGTGCAACCACATGTTGGGGCGATAAAAAAATTGCTCAGCAAGTCCTCCATCCTGCGTGGGTTCCGCTTGCCAAGGCTTGTTGGGTCCTAGCTCGACATCGACGCCGCCGACAGCAAGAGCCTTCGTGGGACAGCTCATCTCCTGGTCCTGGTCATCCTCGACGCCTCCTGGTACCCGTGGCTGCTGCGACAAGCTTCACCTCTTCACCTGCATCTTCACGACATCACCTGGTTCCTTCCTGGTTCCTTCCTGGCTCCTGGCTGGTGACCTAGACTCTGTCCCTTCTGCTTGCAGGTATCCTTCCTTCTTGATTCCATCCTTGGGATCCACCGGACACTCTTCACTGACTGCCTGTCAGCAACTTTCCTTCAGGCATCCATAGGAGTCAACGACGAAACCCGACGCAAGTTCACACCTATGCACCCGCAGCCCGTGGGCTAGGTAACTTGAGAAATCCGGTGCTCACAAGGGTATTGACTATCCTAGAGTCTAGTTTGAGTCTCGACTTCCTAGTTACTCCAGAAGTGTCCTAAAACTCTTCATTTCTAATTGTTACTATTTCTATCGACTTTTACGCATTAGGCGTGAGAGTTTCCACTCTGCACCTGAATCCCGTGGGCCTCCCACTTCCTAACCTTTGGTAGTATAGTGTAGCCCCAGCGATTCCCTAGGCCTAGGCCTAACCTGTGTTTGTGACAGTGGTTCTTATACCACTTACTTAGTATATGGTTTGCGTGGCCCCTAGGGCCTAACTGTATTACTTACCTGTGTGACTTAATGTATGCTTAAATAAGACTGTGTTGTACTTACCTCGAATCTCATAAAGAGTGCTGAGGGTTTGACTAGAATAAATGCATTCTATTTTTATATATATCTGTTGTGGTGTCCTTTCATTTGGTATTCAAGGGATTACAAATGGTATAACAGCTGGCTTCACATGCCATACAGAGTTTAGCCTAAGACTGCTCTTGTCCATGCTACCACTAGGATAGCTGGTCTATAAGGTTGACTTTACAACCAATCACCATAAGGGTTGTTTGGACTGATACAAGGTGTACACTAGAATTAGTGACATCATATATCCGGCCAACTTCTCACATCGGTGAGCAGCGGTTGGGATCTGAGCTTGCTGTTGTTAATACCATTGTAATCTTGAGATACTAAATTGAAAGATCGCACAGATATTGTTAGGTACATATAACATAGATTATAAATACTTAAGTCCTACTGGACCTAGCTGTTGTAGGTTGAAGGGCCTAGCACACCCTGACTACAACTACTAGAGAGGTTCAGTAGATACAACTAGTGTAGGTAGGTGCACACACCACACCCTCACTAGATCATGTCTCTGTGAGATCAAGTTGATTCTCTCTCTGGAGGGGTAGATCCTAGAAAGATCCCCTCTAGATATGACACCCTAACTTTTCAGGAGATGAGACAATTGTGTACCTCCAGAAAGTTAAAACAGGGTTCAAACCCTACCCTCATTCAACTAGTGGAGATCCTAGAGGAGTATGATGCTCAGAGGGCCTCCCAGGTTAGTACCCTAGGTACAGGTGAGGGTCTACCCGCTACAGATGAGTCAGATAGGACTTCAGAAGATGAGGTAGACAGCCAGGTCAAAGTTGGGAGACTTAGCGCCAGGCTAACTTAAGCCTACATGGGAGTCTGAATGGGGTCTCCCCATTCAGATCCTCAAGTAGACTTAACCAGAGAAGCAGGAGAGGAAGATCCCCTTCAAGGGAATCTATCCACTCTCATGTCTCTAATAGCTCCAATGCCTCTTCTCACAGGGGAATGACTTCTCCAGAGAGAAAAGAGCATGAGGCCAGAATGAGGGAAGCCAATCTGAGGATTGAAAGGGAAGAACTTGCCCTTGCCAAGATGAAGCTTGCTCTGGCCAGAGAGCAAAAGTTAAGTGGGCTAGGACCCACTGGTGGCAGCAACATTCCTAAAGATAGTGATAGGTCTTATGACCATAGAAACCTAAGCAATATACAGCCTCATGCATCAACCGAAAATCCAGTCGGTAAAATACCGATTCGGTAATAGCTCCCGGTATTAAGTTAAAAATACCCAATCCCAATGCATCAACCCAAAAGCAGAAATCGCTATTTAAGGAATCCTTAAATAGCGATTCTTTAAATAGGGATTCCTTAAATACCGATTCCTTAAATAGCGATTGCATTGAAGGAATCCCAAAGTGAGATTCCTTAAATGCAATGCATCAAAGTTAAAAAATTAGCGATTTCGCTAATAGGGGGAGCAAATTACCATGAAGATGAACTGCATGGTAATTTGCAAAAACTTTGAAAAATGCACTTTTGTGCATTTTTCAAAGTTTCATGTTGCGCACACACATGCCCTTAGAGCATGTGTGTGTGCAACATATGTGCACATATCATTTTCAGGGGTGCAACAGGGTGTCCTTTTGACACCCTGGCACCCTTGTAAGTGCTCCCGCTATTAGCGATTCGGTAATACCGAATCGCTAATACAGACTGGCTTTACATTCATTCCTATGGGCCTCCAAGCCCATAGGAATGAATGGGTAGGTATTCCTTATTACCGATTCGGTATTACCGATTCGGTAATAAGGAATATTAAGGAATCGCTATTTGAATAGCGATTCCTACATGCATAGCCTTTTGCTATTCCTTATTAGCGATTCCTTATTTTTCGCTAATAAGGAATCGCAAATGGCATTGTTGATGCATAGGCCCCATAGTCCCCCCATATCCGAATGGGGATGACATCCACAAGTGGATGACTGCTTTGGAGAGGGCCTGCAAAGTACAGCAGGTACCCCAGAGTCAGTGGACAGCTATCTTGTGGCTCTCCTTTTCTGACAAAGGTAGAGACAAGCTCCTCACAGTTAGTGATGAGTATGCTGACAATTACAAAGTCCTGAAGAGTGCTCTGATAGATGGGTTTGGCTTAACCACTGAGCAATATAGGTTGATGTTCAGAGACACCCAGAAGACACAGACACAGGACTGTTCTGATTTTGTGAATTGTGCCACTAAGGCTTTGGAAGGTTGGTTAAATGGCAGCAAGGTGCAGGACTATACAGGATTGTACAACTTGATTATGAGGGAGCAGATCCTTAATAATTGTCAAAACCAGCTTCTCCATCAACACCTGGTAGACTCCAATTTGACCTCTCCCCAAGAATTGGGAAAGAGGGCAGATAAATGGGTCAGGACCAGGATTAGGCCTAAAAATCAGGGTGGGGACCAAAAGAAAGATACCACCAAGCCTCAAGAGAAGGGTGGGGATAAAACAAAAGAGAAATCTTCCTCAGGGCCCCAAATCTCCACACAGGGTGGTGGGTCCCAAGCTCCCTCCTCTACCACAGTTAAAAAGCCTTACTGCCATGAATGTAAAGTTCCTGGGCATTGGAAAACTGACAGCAGTTGCCCAAAGGCTAAAAACAAAACTGTTCCTCCAATTACTCCTGTAACACCACCTATTACTGTCAGCAGTAATCCCCCAGGTGGTGGGAGTGCCCCCAAACATTTGGTTGGGTTTTCTTGGGGAACACAGGTGGACCCTGGCTTAGCCAAGTCCCCTACAGCAGATACTCTTGTCTGTATTGGTGGCATGGGGTTTGCCAACTTCACTGCCTGTCCCAACACTTTGGGTAGGTACAGACAGGAACCCTACATCAATGGTAGAAAAGCTGAGGCCTACAGAGACACTGGAGCTAGCATCACTATGGTGGCCCATAGGCTAGTTCCCTCTGAGCAGCTTTTGCCTGGTTTCTCATACCAGGTAACTAACATTGATGGCAAACAGAACAGTCATCCCATGGCAGAAGTATGTCTCGGCTGGGGAGGTGTCATTGGCCCTAAAAGGGTGGCAGTGTCCCCAACCTTGCCTGTAGACTGCTTACTGGGGAATGACTTAGAACTCTCAGCTTGGGCTGGAGTTGAACAAGACACCCATTCTAAAATGGTAGGCCTTTCACAAAAGGGTAGTGGGGTTGTGCCAGCCACAACCCCTGTCCAAGTAGATTTCCTCCCTGAAAAGGTTGGAAGGGCAGTGGTAGCCACAGCCCAGGCAAAGACAGACTTCCCTGTAGAGATTGGCAGAGCTGTGACAGTCACAGCTCAAACCCAAACTGAGTGCCCCCCTGAAAAGGTTGGCAAGGCTGTAATGGTCTCAGCCCATACTCAGACTGACATAGGTGTAGTGAAACCTGAAACTATGGATCACTCCACACAAACAGAGAGTAGTGGAGAGGAAGAAAAGTCTCCCTCTCGACAGACATTAGGAAAAGGTCAGCCTCCTCAGGGATCTGACCTCACCCCTTGTGAAGAAACTGCCCCAGAGGTAGCCAGGCCTGGCCTGGCAGAGCCTCTGATGTCAGTGGACCCTTCCAAGGTGGGACCCAGTCTGGTGCAGGTAGCCTGCTCTCTCTACCCTGCCTCAGTCAGCCCAGGGCTGCAGAGGGCAGGGAGGCCAGTGGACCCCAAGAGGGCCCCTGTCCACAAGAACCCCCCCATCAAAAGGATGAGGATTGCCTGGCTAGTAGCCCTAGCCAGGTGATGGTTAAAAACATTCCTGATGTGTTGCAAAACACTCCCTTGTCCTTTCCGAGGCCTTGGTTTCGCGAGCTGGACGGGATGGCGACCAGATTTCTCTGGGGGGGTGGGAGACCGCGGTTGGCCCTGTCGGTATGTCGCCTGCCCACCTTTGATGGGGGTCTGGGCATGACCAATCTCTACCTCTACTACCTGGCCACCCGCCTCCTGGTCGTCCATGATTGGTTTGGGGGTGGATGGTCCGACCCGGCCTACAGAGTGGAATTAGAGGACCTGGGTTTCTCACGTATTCAGGACCGCTTGTACGGCGCCCCCGCCTCCTGCCAAGACATCACCAAAGCGATCTTCCTGGCCTGGCGAGCGGCCCTTCGCCACACCCGGTGGACCGGGAAGCTGACTCGCGCCACCCCCCTCTGGCGCGGGACATGGTTGCGGGATGTTGCGGAACTGGAGGGCTTTAAATCATGGGATCTACTCGGCATTTCCCAGCTGGGAGATGTCTGGCGGGGGGGACGCATGTGCTCATACTCAGAATTGCAGGCGCGCTTCTCCCTCCACTCATCCCAATTTTATAGATACCTCCAACTGCGACACGCCATACGCACTTACACCCCACTGGACATTAGGCTGCTGGACCACAGCCCCCCGGAGGCTCAGGTCATGCTGGGTAACCTGGGGAGGGGGGGTATTTCCAGGATATACCGCTCTCTTATTAACAATACCCCCATGTCCCGGGAAGGCCTAAAGGAACGATGGGAGGGGTGGGTGGGTCCCCTGGACGAGGCCGACTGGCGGGATGCCCTTATGGCCCCCAGGCTGGTGACGGCCTCCGCCAAACTGAGGCTTATTCAAATTTATTACCTCCACACTGCCTACCTCACACCGGCTCGCCTGCACCGTGCGGGCCTCTCCGCTGATGCAGCTTGCCCCCGTTGTGGCTTTGAGCCGGCCGACTTCATCCACGTGGTGTGGTCTTGTCCAGATCTGGGGGGGTACTGGAGGGGCATAGAAGCCGAACTCACGGAGGTCTTGGGGTGGGAGGTGCCACATGACCCTAGACACACCCTACTGGGCATCACTGAGGGCCTGGATGGCACACGCCCAGAGAAGTTATTCCTCACGACAGCGTTAATGGTAGCGAAACGTGACATTGCAGCAGCATGGAAGCTACCGCAGCCTCCTAGCTTGGCCAAATGGAGCACCGGGGTGGACTGGTGTGCGACACAGGAACAGACTCTCTACCAGGCAAGGGGCTGCCAAAAGAAATACTGAAGGGTCTGGGGGAAATGGTTGGGCAATGTACCATGAGCGTGCTGTTCGGGGGGGAGGGGACGGGGGGTTTCGGGGGGGGGCGGGAATGTGGCGTGTTCTCATGCTATGTTGTTGTATGATGGTAGTTCGACAGGCTCAACGTTTTTTATGTTGTATCACTCAAAACAATAAAAACTTGTTTATCAAAAAAAAAAAACATTCCTGAGGGATCTCCTTTACAGGTAGTTGGGGACCTCCCCCAGAGGGATTCTGTTGGGCACAGGCAAGCATGGGACCTTAGGGCCCCAAACCTGACCTGTCCCTCCAGTAAGCCCACCAAAGGGACCCAGCCTCCAGCTTTAGGTAGCCAGAGGCTGACCCTGAGAGCACAGTGCAACTCAGTTAAAGAAAGAAAGGCATCCATGGTGGAGGATGATTGGAGGAAGCTGAGGCCTCACCTTGAGGACACTCACTTCAGTACTCCATCTCAACACCAGCCTTTTACTTTGCAAAGACACACCAAAGGTAGAGATTCCCTATGGTGGAGACCCTATGATACCTTTAGGATGAGGGATTGCTTAGTGGACCATGAGACAGGGGGTCACCATGCCAGTGCTGGTTCTTCCTTATATGGCCACTTAGGCAATATAGGCTTACCTGGTCAAGGACAGCCTTATCTCCTTTCGTTTGGGGGGGGGGGGTTGTGTAGGAAGGTGGATATCTGACTATGGTTACCCCCAACTTTTCGCCTAGTGTTTAGCTTGTTTTTCGACTTAGTTGGCCTGAGATCCTGCCATTCAGGGTCTCAGGCTGTCTGCTCTCTCTTTAAAATGGACTCCATGTACCCTAGGTACATACCCAATTGGTAAGGGTCACCTTATTGGACCCTGTACAGTGTACCCTAGGTACCCAGGGCATAGGTGTACCCTAGGCCTCCCAGGGGCTGCAGCATGTATTATGCCATCCCTGGCGTGGCCTTCCAATCAGACACAACTGGCTGATCACTCAGTTGGGGAAAGGTCGTGTAATCACCCCTTGCTTAGGTGTAGTATTCCTATACCTACCTTATATATAGACACATGTGTACCTATCAGCCACGACGAGGGACGTGGGACCGGCGACTTGGGAAAGTGGCTAGTAACTGACTAGCGCGACTTCTGAGGCTTCCTCGAGGCTGTGCTTGGGGAATTGAGAAGCCCCAATCCCGAGCACAATCTGCAAAGAAGATCAGCTCCCCACACTTCACGTGTTCTGCGTGGGGCCCTTCTGCACCCGAGTTGCTCGACGTGTTGTCCGGTTGCTGGCCCGTTGGCTAGTAGCCTCTGCGACGATGAACCTTTGATTCTAACTTGCTCTAACTCCTCCAGACTGGCACCCGCTCCTCTGTGAAAGAGAAGCACCCCAGACCTTCCTGGTCTGCACCAGAAGCAAGTCCTCCATCCTGCGTGGGTTCCGCTTGCCAAGGTTTGTTGGGTCCTAGCTCGACATAGACGCCGCCGACAGCAAGAGCCTTCGTGGGACAGCTCATCTCCTGGTCCTGGTCGTCCTCGACGCCTCCTGGTACCCGTGGCTGCTGCGACAAGCTTCACCTCTTCACCTGCATCTTCACGACATCGCCTGGTTCCTTCCTGGTTCCTTCCTGGCTCCTGGCTGGTGACCTAGACTCTGTCCCTTCTGCTTGCAGGTATCCTTCCTTCTTGATTCCATCCTTGGGATCCACCAGACACTCTTCACTGACTGCCTGTCAGCAACTTTCCTTCAGGCATCCATAGGAGTCAACGACGAAACCCGACGCAAGTTCACACCTATGCACCCGCAGCCCGTGGGCTAGGTAACTTGAGTACTCCGGTGCTCACAAGGGTATTGACTATCCTAGGGTCTAGTTTCCGAGTCTCGACTTCCTAGTTACT
Source organism: Triturus cristatus (assembly GCF_964204655.1). Lineage (NCBI taxonomy): Eukaryota > Metazoa > Chordata > Amphibia > Caudata > Salamandridae > Triturus > Triturus cristatus. The sequence goes on from NC_140591.1 coordinate 1,450,900,146, forward strand.
CCAGAAGTGTCCTAAAACTCTTAATTTCTAATTGTTACTATTTCTATCGACTTTTGCGCATTACGCGTGAGTTTTTCCACTCTGCACCTGAATCCTGTGGGCCCCCACTTCCTAACCTTTGGTAGTATAGTGTAGCCCCAGCGATTCCCTAGGCCTAGGCCTATCCTGTGTTTGTGACAGTGGTTCTTATACCACTTACTTATTATATGGTTTGCGTGGCCCCTAGGTCCTAACTGTATTACTTACCTGTGTGACTTAATGTATGCTTAAATAAGACTGTGTTGTACTAACCTCGAATCTCATAAAGAGTGCTGAGGGTTTGACTAGAATAAATACATTCTATTTTTATATATATCTGTTGTGGTGTCCTTTCATTTGGTATTCAAGGGATTACAAATGGTATAACAGCTGGCTTCACATGCCATACAGAGTTTAGCCTAAGACTGCTCTTGTCCATGCTACCACTAGGATAGCTGTTATATAAGGTTGACTTTACAACCAATCACCATAAGGGTTGTTTGGACTGATACAAGGTGTACACTAGAACTAGTGACATCATATATCAGGCCAACTTCTCACAACAGCATTCTGCTCTTTCACAAGGAGCATATCGGCACACAAAGTAGTTTTGTTCATTGCCAGTAACTTCTGTGGCAGTGTGTGCTTTTTCAGATCAAAAACAATTTTTGCTTTTGCCAATGTTGGTTATAATGGTGAGGGCCCAGCAGCTCCCACACCAATAAGGTGTTACCAAAACCATGCCAAAACAAGTCACACATTGACAAAACTAAAAAGTTAATCAACAATTTCAGACCTACGGGCTCTCTCAATGGTTGTTTATTTTGATTTCCCATAATCTTATTGAAACTGGTTACACTGAGTTTTCCATTATGAATATTTTAGGGAAATACTAGCATGCATCAATACATTACTACATGGTGCTGCAAATTAATGGTACCTGAAATTTTACTGTAGTTTAGCAAATTGTTTTTTTTCCTGCTTTATTTTTTTTATGAAAATGTTATTTTCAAAGCAATGAGTCATCAATCTTGCTTTCAGATTTCTGCAAATATTTGCATCAAATTAGAGCATTTTGGGAGCATTATACATAGCCTCATATTGCAAAACTTTGAAAATGTGTACCAATTTTTATACTGGAACTACTGTAAGTAGTGCAGTCAGAATTTACATCATTTACCTGGAGCGCTCACCCTAATAATAAAGGCTTTCAATTAATGAACCATAAGTACAAATTTGAACAGCAGTAACATATGGACAAAAGTATTACCTTAACTGCAGACAGTGCCCTTCCCTGATCCTTAATGGGGTACTGCAAACTGGCAGCCAAAGGATTTGTGCTGCAGGGGTTTGGGCCTACTTGTCCCAAGGACAAAATACACATGAAAACCTGTTGCTCTTGACCCCAAACAATATGTCCTGGGCGTCGGGCTATGGGAATTCCACATCCCTGTTTAGGGGATGGGCTGAGTTGTTTCATACAAAGTCAACGACAAGGGTTAGAACGGTGCAAACTATTGGCCTGTAGGAGTAGTATCAATAACCGGGTATAACAAGGTCATGTAAGGAGCATTGTACATCTCTTTATGTGAACAACATGTTGATTCTGAAATACCAACGTACTGACGCAGAGGTAACTGTGAAAGCGCTGAACAGTATCCGTACTCTGTCTGGCTTGCGGATACATTTGTATAAATCTAGCGGATACTCAGTGCATTCGCTTGTAGAAGCGGGAGTTGTCCCAGTCACCTTAGGGAAATTTAATTGGGATCTCATCACTATACACTACTTGGGAGCGCAGATCTCTCGCGATGAAAAATACTTCCTTGGTGGCATCATCAGGCCTGCAGTGCCAGCTCTAGGGAGAAGTGCACAATTCTGGAAAGCACTACACCTGTTAGTAGCAGGCAGGATAATTGCTGAGCTGATTTGAAAGCTAGTAGACTTAGAGTGGGCTGACTAAATTTTAACTCCCCATCCAGGTGGGAGGACTGCTCCAAACATGGAAGCCTACTACCTGGAGGCACAACTGCAATCGCAGATGAGGTGGGTGGCTGAAAGAACATGGAATATCACAGGTGCGAACCACCAACCCCCAATGCTGATCAAGCTGACCAAGGCCTTGCTCTGGCCTAGGAGAAGAGATGCAGTGATGCGAGAGTCTCTGAGTGCTTAACCACTGCTGTAGCAGATGTCTCCAAAACACATACATCTATACCATTGGCTACTTCAGGAGCTTCACTGTGAGGGTAGTTGGAGGAGGCTCCAAGAATGGTCAGATAAGGGAATTACTGAGTTGGTGCAGATGTACAGGGGGGTTGAAGCATTATTAGAGTTCAGAGAACTAGTGGTGGAATGCTCCTCAAGGCTTTATTTTACTATACCTCACTTTGATACCAACGTTGAAGCAGTTGTGGAACATGTGGGGAATAACAAACCTCAAACACATCAGGGGCTACAAATAATATTCGCCTCCACAGGCAAGTGCAAAGTAGTCACTTTACCATGCTATCATCTCTCAATCCACAATGTTGTTACACTGAATAAAGGAGAGATATGCCGGTGATTTCCAGTAGCCTCTTACCTAGGGCTGTGAGTGTATAGTTTGAAAGGCCTATCCCTAATACATGTTTAGATAAATTTCTACCATTTACTTAGGGTATACATAAACCCAAGCAAAATTAATACTGGCATTGATACTAGCTGAAAACTGGATAAAAATTCAGTGGAAAGCGACAGAGGGCCCTAGCGCGAAGATACACCTTGGGGGGGGGTTGGAGGGGAGGAGGGGGGGAGGGGGGTGGGATGATTCGGGCGCTTTATAAACTAATAAATATCAAATATCAAAAGGGAATGTTCTCAAGTGGATCAAATCTGAGAGCATGGCACGTCATTGGGCGGTAAGAGTGAAATTGGGGTGGTAGATGAAGCACGGGCCTAGGGCGGAATGATACCCACATTAGCAATACTAGAAAGTGAATAAATGAGAGTAGCGGACCTGGAGCGGCACCAGAGTACGGCCTACGCAGCTAGGAAATGCATCATGACTAGAGCAGGGATGGCGGAAGAAGGGTAGAACCGTAAATGGGGGCACATTCTGGAGGCGAACTGGTGGGGTGTTATCTGGGCAGATAGGTATGCCGGGAAATCAAGTTTGTTAGTTAAATTAGTAGCATTGCTAAGTTTGCTGATTAATAGGTGAAATGGCAATTGGAGACGTAAGTTCAAGTACGAAAGGAGGGGCACTAGGGGTTGATAGTAAGACCATGTTCCAGACTCATGCCAACTGCACTTAAAGAGCCAGAAGAAGGTCTGAATGTAAAATCAAGGTACATGAACTGGAAGCAAGGCTAGAAATGTGCTAGGGTCTAGTGGGGAAGAGAGTGATGGACCATTCTGTGGATGGAATTAATGATATGTCAACGGTTACAAAATCATTAGAATGTGTTTGAAAAAACTATTTAGTGCATGTAGCGCGTGCTGGGTCATAACCAGCATATAACTGGATCAGCTCGATTAGCCCACAAGCAAGAGTGCAGAGGGACAGCAGCTGGAGATACGGAGGCAAGAAAGTGGTGCTGTCCGTGGAAGGGGGCACTGAAGTTACCTGCGCTGACTGCGTCATAGCGCTTTGTTTTTATTTACTTTAAGACCTGTTGCACAGCAGCCCGTGCCACTGTGCAGTATGCCTTAAAACAGGGCGAGGGTTTGGGGGGGGTGGTTGGTAAGCAGCCCTCTCCCGTGGGGAGAGGATGTGGCATTACAGCCAGAGCTGCTCACTGGGGGATCAGGTTAGAGTCTCTGCATTGGCTCAACATCCTGTCATTCTGGGCTCATCACTTAATCTCCCAGTGCCTCGTCTAAGCAAGAGCTATTGGCTTTGCCAATGTGTTTAAGCCATGTTATTCATCAGTGTCGCTGCTGGTCAGCATGACTAAACGTTAGTGGTGTGGTGTTGAGTGGAGGAGCATACAGTGGCATACAGTGGCAGAGTAGAGTGTTATAGAGTACTGTATAGTAAAGTGGCATGGAGTATTGTAGAGGGAGTTGTGTACAGTGGAGTAGACTGTAGTGGCGTAGAGTAGTTTGTCATAGAGTGGTGTGGCATTGAGTGAAGTAGTGTCATAAAGTGGAGTGTCGTGGAGTGGTGTAGAGTGTTATGGAGTGACGTAAAGTTGAGTGGCTTAGTGTGTCATGGAGGGAGTAGAGTGGAAGGGCGTAAAGTGGACAGTGGTAGAGTGGAGTGGAGTAGAGTATCGTACATTGGAGTGGCACAGAGTGTCGTAGAGTGGTGTACAGCGGAGTGGTGTAGAGGGAGTTGTGTACAGTGGTGCTGAGTGAGTAGACTGTCCTGGAGTAGTGTCATAGAATGGAGTGACAGTGTTGTGGAGGGACATGGAGTGGAGTGTCGTGGAGTGGCATAGGGTAGAGTATAGTGTAGTAGAGCTAGATTTAATGTCCCTCTTACAGAAAGCGAGCGCTCGTGGAAGAATTATTTAAATGGGCTTTGCTGCAACGGAGGGACGAACTCCAGCTGGGCAGCCTTAAACAAATCACGCCAACAAATAGAAAGCAAACAAATGTGAGTTACAAACCATAAAGTCAATGATAAGCAATGGGCAGGATACATTCCGGGGAAAGTTTTCAGAATGAGGGGGTGCTGAAAAGTAAAAGTGGTACCTGAAGGAGCCTGTGGCTAGGAAGCACACTGGTCACAGGATTGGTCCATTCTCCATGCAGAGACGAAGACTGAAGCCCAGGAGGAAGAGGCTCCTACCAATAGTAAGGAAAGAAGAGTGACGTGGAAGCCAACCAATGGTAAGTAAAGGTAAGTAATGGGTGGGCTCTAAGCCCCTTTAAATCTTTTATTTTTTATACAGAACAATAGCTTTTTCTGAGTGTGCATGCACGCTGTAGGCGAAACCCCATTAACTGCTGCCCAAAGACTAATTTGTACCCTCTTTGTGTGTATTCATTCATCCAATTCATGCATGTAGTCATTGTATGTCAATGGACAGACAGTACAAAGGACTGGAAGTTATAGTAAGTCTGCAGCTTATTTTCTGCCTCTTTTAAATAGGGTTGCATTGCTAAAATTCATGCCGCAGTGCCCTCTACAGCTGCCTGCTGCGTCTGTTCGCCGTGAAACATGGAGAAGGCTGGCAGGAGAAGCAAATGTTTGGTGCAGTCATACTAAGCAGAAGTTGCACACCGTACTGGACCCGGTGGCAAGAGTGGGAACCTCTTACACCTCACACTAACAGATACACACTATCACCACCTAGGCAACGCCTACAGCACAATGCACAGCCTAAATCCCAATCTACAGCCCTGCGGTAATTGTTCACGATCACCAAAACCTTACACCACCATGTACACCATTCACAACCTATACCCTACCCGCTACTCCACTGCAACTCTAACACCACCCACAGGGTGCAACTAAGACATTCCAGATTACACCATGCACATTCACCTACCCCCTTTCCCGTACATATGTGGATACGCGTTACTCCAGCTACACTCTAAACCTAGCAATGCCACCTATACTGTCCACCCTCGCCTTCTGCTGCTCACCTCCACTTGTGCCTTTACGGCTCCACTTCCATCCACACCCCATACACCACCAGATGCACCCTTCCCATCAAAGACCTTAGCATAGGGCATTGGTGTCGTAGGTAGGGTGAAAGGTGCAAGTGTCCGTCTATCAACTAACATCCTACAGCATGCACACCACCAGTTGTGCATTTACAATGCACCCCAGATGCTAACAACTTCACCACTTTGACTTTACGATTTATGGTGTCGCCTGTACCCTAAATCCTCTGTCATCTGTACACTACACCATCTAACTCCTACCTACCTGTCACCATACCCCACTAACTACACCACCCCCATCCACCAATCAACAAAACACATCCCTTTATTGAAACCACTGCCACCTACATCTTGCACCTACACCCTCCTAGAGCCTCCATTAAATGTTGCCCATGTAGATGACCTGCTCATTCACCGCTCCCATCCTTCCCAAAACACGAGTCTGACATAACTATTTCTGAAAGTCAGGGACAAAAAGTGAGTATTCGTTTTATGGAATGGTGATGAAAACAAATCAGAAAAAAATTATTTCGACTAATTCCTATATCAAATCGTTTTCCCATCACAGCAGATGTGTGAGCTATTTGTAAGTTCGATGTGGTGTAAATACAATGCGCACCTTTTATCTGGTCGTTAAATTCCACTTTTTCACCTTAACAGAGGGTTAAATTAGCCCCCTTTCCTTTATTTTCTTGTTCATGTGACACACTGCACTTTGCTGTCGCTGCGGACACCTGGGAGCAGTGAATCTCTCGAGCGCTTCCGGTTTGTCAGATGTTGGTGAGTTTCTTCTCAGAGTGGAAACCCACAGCCCAGTGCAGGAGATATCACGCCAGCATGCCGTGGCTGTGCCATCTAACAGGAAAGTGAGAGAAAGCCATACATCTAATCTGTCATCTACATGAATGTGCGAGCGAGGTAAAAACCTGACCAAATATGGCTGCATCTTGGTTCAGATCAGCCATGGTTAGCATCTCAAGGGGAACAGCCAGGGCGACCGCGCGCCTGTGGATGTTGAGGGTATGACCACCTCCTCAATATGGAGGGCACGTACGTCATTTCCGCTTCAGCCAGGCACTTCCTGATCCTATACCTATGCTGGGGCCAGATAAGGACAGACCACCAGCAAACGTATTCTGGCTTCCTCGATAGTGATCAAGAAGAGCAAAGTTAGAGAAAGCAGAAGACAAATAGAGCTGGATACATAAACAAGGGAATAAAGAACAGATATTGTGAGTGACTGAGGAGATATGCCCTTCAGTTGGAGTCAAGAAGATGCAGCCACATGGGCACCATGATATACTCATTTACATCCCCTGGTGCTCCATGGGAGCAGGATTTACCCCCACATAAAGGTATCTTCGCATTTTGTGAATTACAAGTGTGCATTTACACTCGTTAATCATCGCATTTACAATTTGGCCTGTGAACTGTGTCCAGCATTCCTGTCCTGTTTTATGGGTTGATTTCTCCAACCCCCCCCCCCCCCCCCCCGCCCCCCGCGCTCAATGAATGTTATGACTGGTCAAACTTGGCCACACCTTCACCTCCAGGGCCAACTTTAGCGTTGGTACCGCCCAGTGCAGCAAGGCCTGTTGCCCCCCCTCATCCATGGTGGAGTTGTTGACCAACTCGGATTCCCTCGCTACCACCTTTTAACAGTGCCCCTCATGTCTCCATAACCACTGTTTCAGATGCATTTAATTAGTTATATAGCACCACTAATACCAGTGTAGGGTATCCGAGCATTTTGCATGGCACACACATTACATCTGTAAATCAGTGTATAGGGAATGTTACATAAGCCAGAGGACTACAAGGTGTAGGAGTCACATGACAACCATACTGGTACGCAGTATAGTTTAAGAGTGCTTGGTCTGGAGAAGCACAAACACAGAATTGAAAACGGAATACCATAGTTTGGGGGGGGGGGTTGTTCTCTTTAGTAATAAGAATCGATTTCTGCCCAAATGAACCCTTTTTACAACATTCATTTATGCTCTAATCCATACTTTGCAGTTTGCATTCAGTTATTTGGTGATGGTTAATAAGTCACTGTTATATATTAGGATTTTAACTTATGAACTGCAATTAACAAAAGTATCTCTTCGACAAAAGCAGTAACCAACTGAACTATTTACATTAAATGCACTTTGTGATCTGAAGGGTACACTTTCTTTGCAGCAGGCATATTAACCCTCTGCGCTACCTAATGAGGAGACAAAACTTCCACTAGACCAATCTCTCTCCAGGAAGAACATAAATCACCGAAGTTACCTTGACATTTTTATTGTTGCCTGGAAATTGCTGAAGGCAAGGAACATGGCAGCAGGTGCTTTTAAAGCCAAACTAAACTAGGAAGCAGGGCGCCCCCTCACATCAGCGCCTGGTGCGGTGGCACCGGTCTCACCGCCCTAGAGCCAGCCTCGTCCATGGACAGAAAAGCTGCCTACTTCTCTGCCTCTAAGACCTAGAACTTCTACCACTGGCGTTCTCCTCTTCCAGTTTTTAAAGGCTACGCCTCAGAAACAAGGGCCGGGTACCGTGGGGACTCAGTGCTTCACCAGGAGATGTTTAACTGATTACAAACGCATGGCGGAATAAAATGTCTGTTTCAAGAATCTATGGCTCGTATTTTCTCTGATTCTCCATATTTCAGACAGTCTCCTATAACGGAAGATCAACCCGCAGCCCTCGGGCCTCACCTGCTAGCTCTTTACAAAACACCTAATTACAACATTTTTCATTTTGGAGCCGAGTAATCCAGGGCGGAGCTATATCCGTAAATGTCTGGTTAGTTTTCCTCTTTATTACTGTTTTGTCTCTGCCTTAATTGCTCGTCGCCCTGTTTAGTAGTCGCTTCCTCTTTGAAACACATTAAACCTCCTGTCAGCGTTGTCGCTTATGTGTAATGCTGGCCACCAGAACCGGAGGTGAGCAGGACTGTGTGTAGGGCTGAGAGTTGGGTCTCGCAGGCGAGTCCTCCTCTTCCTGTGGGATTAATCACTGGTGCTCGTTTCCTCCCTCGCTGGTGTTTATTACATCCTTTTCTAACACCTCTGCCGTGCAGCCCCTCCGTCGTGTGTTTGTGTGTAATTATATTCTACCATGAAGAGTTGACACTTTGCCAGCCTGTTATTACGGAAGCGCACCTACACATGTAGGAAACCTCCTAGCTGCATCATCTAGTGTTAGTCTTTGCTAAGTCTTGCTGAGTGCCAGGCAAACTCTCAATTTTAGATGTGTGATGTGCTAAAAAGCAGAGTACGTGTGAAAGACTATGTTATCCACCTTTTATAATTTCATTCAAGTTATTTACATAAAATACATTAGTTTGGCATCTATTACACAAGTATATTTTACTCCTATTTCCACTGCGAGAGAAGCTGCCCGCATGTTTCTGCACTGGCTGCTCACCCCACTGATGTAACTCAAAGGCAGCTATGAGTACGAAAAATATTATTTTTAGATCTAAAACAGCCGAGAAATAGACCGATCATAAATCCTGCTTAACGACCTGTCTTGGACCATGGTAAATACATCTCACATTTCTTCAATCGTACACAGTAGAGGGCGGGGGCTCTGGGAGAACAGGGTGGGCTGGCATGGCTAGGCCTTGCACACAGGCGAGGCAGCAGGGTCTTTGGGCTGGAATGGAAAGCGAGAGGGGGCAGGTTAACCATTCAGCCCACTCCAAGTGCTCGGAGGTACCTATAAGCAATGTCATTGGAATTATGCAATTCTGCGGCCCTGGCGATTTTCGCATAGTTATGGATTTGACACATAATCCATCATTTGCCACATAATCTGCTGATTTTAGCAAAAAAAATGTTTCTAGCTCAAACAGATCAAAAGTTACAAAACATAAGGCGACTTGTGTTCCTGCGCTCCGGAAGGCTTTTTTGCAAAGGCTAAATGGTCATCTTTCATTTGCTTAATGTCGGGTGTTATATTGGCACTAATTAGGGTGAACACTTTTCTCAGACACTGTTATCAGGTATAAAATAAAAATTACAATAGCAGCGCTCGCACTTCCATAGATTCCAGTCTCCACGAATGAGGATTTAAGCAGACCTATTTCCAGTGAGGAAGTACACAGGACAATAGACTCACTTAGACAAAAAGCACCTGGCCCTGATGGCTTAAATGCCCACTTCTATTGTACGTTTTCCCCCAAGCTGGTGCCTCGCTTAGTATCTTTATTTAACGATATTGCAACCACACAACATGTGATCCCATCCATGGGGAAAGCGCTTATCTCGGTCATCCCCAAACCAGGAAAGGACCCCACAAATTGCACCTCTTACAGGCCTATTGCGCTTCTGAACTAGATGCCAAATTCTACTCTAAAATTCTGGCCATGTGCTTAGAGAATGTCAAGCCATATCTCATTATGCCGGATCAAGCAGGGTTGATTAAGGGGAGGCAAATGCACAACAACCTAAGGCGTGTGGTACACATAATCGAAAAAAGTGCAGAAAAAGAACATCCCAGCAGCCATTCTCTCGCTAGACGCGGAGAAGGCCTTTGATCAGGTCGATTGGGCCTTTTTGTCGCAAACAATGAGGAAATTCAGCTTTAACGAGTCCTTCATAGGTATGGTGCCGGCTAACTACTCCGCTCCCCGATCGCTGGTTCTAGTAAATGTAGTGGCATCGGAGCCCTTTGGTATCTCGTGGGGGACCAGACAAGGTTGTCAGCTTTCTTCCCCTACTCTTTGCCCTTAGTATTGAACCCTTCGCAGAACGAATCCGGGATAACCCAGACATAGGGTGCCTCTTGGGACAGAATAACACAAAATCTCCCTCTTCGCGGATGACATATTGCTCTCAATCACGAAACCGATGTCCTCTCTCCCAGCCATCCAGAACGAGCTCGCTTCCTTCGAAAAGGCCTCGGGGTTTAAAGTTAATTTATCGCAGTCATATCTCCTTAATCTCACACTGCCCAGGGAATCCATCAGAGCTGAGGAGGGACTGTCCTCTTTTCAAAACATGCATAAAGACATTACGTACTTGGGAGTCAAACTTACCCTGAGATGCGCATGCAGGAAGGAGCCGCCACCTCTGCTCTCAGTGGATAGACAGACACAGCACAGCATCTTCTCGCATGTCCAGTTTAACAAGGGTATCTATGGTAAGATTATGTGCGCATAATGAGTCGCATCGTCACAGAAGGCCCTATGGGAGGGACAGTGAACAAACTGCTTCCAGTCAGAATGCACATCAGTTCATCTCAGAAAGTATTAAAAATCCCCCAGAGACCAGGAGACTACTAGAAGACTCCTGAGAGCACGAAGGGCCATTAGAACTCCCTGTGTGTAGTGCAGGCTACTGGGGGGAAGTGGGTGCCCTGGGTTCCATCAATGGCTAGATGTCCTCTCGGAACACAGTAGATTTCAAGATTCAGGCATTTACATTAGCCAGGACCCTGGAACATGCCTTCCTGATGAGAAGGACATCAGGCGCTCTTCGAGAATGTCTCTTTGGAGGGATTGTCTCCTTGCATCGACGGCATCTATGCTGACTTCACCAACGCACCATATGTTACTTTACAAAGGGCGGTTTCCACTGATATATTTTTTTCTTTTTTTAATTGTTACACCAACCTCTTAGTGGCCTGTTCCAAGGTTAGTGCAGGGACCTTTTTATAATCCATTATGAAAAACTGGCCAGCAGCAACAGCGTCTCTGGCTTTTGTAGGACGTATCCACATGCGAGAAACTGTGCATGAGACATAGCATGATTTTAAGGAAAATACGTCCTTTTATTTTCACACTGTAAAGCTCTGTGACCCAATGCACATTAAGAGCACTACTTTCGTCACCCATACATAACGTCAATGCGCTTCCTCAATCTGTTCACAGCAAATACGGAGCAATTTTTTTTTTTAAACAATTTTTATTGAATAAATAGGAAAGTACAAGGTTACAAACAGCATATGGAAGAGAAATAAAGAAAACAAGAGATATAAAGAAGAGATAATATGATACTATAAATGGTGGAAAAGGACTGTAAAATATAACCTTATACTATAGATCAAAAGAAAAGAGATTAGGGTACCTATTAATTATTAGCTATTCATATATTTTTAGGATACAGAAAAGGAAGAAAGAAAAGAAAAAGAAGAAAAAAGGGAAAGGAATAGAAGAAGGGAAGGGAAGGGAAAGGGGTAATGGAATAGTTATTAGCGTAAAGATGAGTGTGAAGATAAGAAAGTAGTAAAAGTTAACCAAAGTAAATCAGACTTGAATTTTTGAGATAACAATGAAGTTGCAACAGTAGAAATTCTGTGTTTGTCACAAATAAGATTCCACCTTGTTGGCGTACATATTTTAGAATTATCTTTCCAGCAAGTAAGAATAACTAAGTGCAAGAGCAATAAAAAGGTCAAATAATTTCAACTTCGACAAAGTGTCATGAAACTCAACAGACATGGATCCAAGAAAAACATTTTGAATTGATAATGGAATAAAAAAGTGAAATATCTTAGAACATTTAGACAAATGGATTTCCAAAACTTAAAAACATTAGGGCAATGATATATCAAATGAAGTAGTGTGCCAGTAGAGTAAAGACATGACCAGCAGAGAGGAGTGGAAGAGGGGTTGATTTTATGTTTAAAGACGGGTGTCCGAACTACTCTATTGTATAAGGAAAATAGCGATTGAGTGATATTGGCAGCTCTAGAGGTGGTAAAAACTTTGTGCCATAATTTGTCCCATTTTTGAGTTGAAAGGGCCATCAAGAGGTCTAGTTTCCAAGCTAGTTCAATTGGGGATTTTGGTCTTTCAGAAATAGGAGTAGATAAAAGTTTATAAAAGAAGCTTTAGAATTAGAATCGGAAGAAATATTATGCAAAGGAGTCAAGGGAGTAAGTGGAATAGCGTTGGCAGGAACATTGATTGATGAAAATTATTGAAGTTCCTGTGGGAATAAGTGGGATTATTGGGATAAGCAAGAGGAGGGTAAATCATAACGTTCTTGTAGTGTAGGGTATAACTGAGTTATGAGATACAAGTTGGTGAAATTATAGAATATTCTTCTCTTTCCAATGATTGAAGTAGAAAGATTTATGGCGAAACATAATACATGTATTATACCAAATAGAGGAGGCAAGAAAAGATTGATAAAATTAGAGCTGTCTGTGAACAGTGAATGTATTAAGCGTTGGGAATATTTTAAGATAGGATGTTTGGAAATAAAAGTGCAATTGGACCTAAAACAAATGTCATAAAAAGAGAATTCATGTAATAAAGGATGTTCAAAATTGATCCGGCTAGGTATTGATACGTCATGATATTGTCTGTTCAATGCATAAACTTGTCTGATTAAAAAAGCAGTGTGATATAATTCAAAATTAGGGAATCGTACACCCCCATCATTTTTTGGTTTGATTAATTTAGATAAAGCAACACGGGCACGTTTATTATTCCAGAGAAATTGAGTACAGAAAGAATTAATTTGGTTAAATTAATAATTGGAGATTTTAAAAGGTAACATAGAAAGCAAGAATAGAATGAGTGGTACAATCATCATTTTGATGGTATCCAGTCTACCCTACCAGGATAAATGGAGGGTAGACCAGGAAGAAAGTGAGTTTTGAAACTTCAGCTTTAATGCACAAAAATTGTGGGTAAAAGTTTGAGGGATGGTAGGAGATAACCAGACACCTAGGTATTTAATTTTAGATGGACACAATTTAAAGTTGGTGTTAGAAAACATGAATTGGTGGCATAAGGAATTTAATGGCAAAATCCCAGTTTTAGAGAAATTCAATTTATAGCCAGATATTTTAGAATATAAATTGATTTCCTCTAAGAAGGGAGGCAGGGAGGTAGCAAGTTTCGAAAGGTAGATCAGAATATTGACTGCATAAGCAGATAGTTTAATTTCATGGGTGGGAGTTGTGTTGGAAGCCAGTTATCAAAGAATCAAAGAATTACGGCGAATGCGTTCAAAAAAGGGTTCGAGACATAAAAGAAATAAAAGAATGAGGGGGAACAACCTTGCCTGGTGCCTCTGTGTAAGTTAAAGTAAGGGGATAAAAAACCATTAACAGAAACACAATAGCTTGACTAAGGAAATGAATTTGGGGTCGAAACCAAACCAGTGAAGGGTTTTGAACATGAATTGCCAATTTATACGGTCAAATGCTTTTGCAGCGTTAAGGGATAATGCAGCCAGAGGATCAGGATATCCTCTCCCCAGAGCAAGAATATAAAAGAACATCCTAGCATTATCTGAAGTGAGCCTACCTTTAATGAAACCATATTGATCAGATTTAATAAGTAGGGGTATAACATCTTGCCTAGAGGCAAGGATGTTTGCAAAAAATTTGCTATCATAGTTAATTAATGAGATTGGCCGATAATTTTGACAAAGGGAATGATCTTTATCAGGTTTGGGAATAATTACAATGAGAGCATGAAGGAAGGGGCCTTCCGGTTTAGATTGCAATAGAAAAGAGATGAAGAGCTCAAGTAAGTGTGGTGCAAAAATAGACGAAAAAGAAGAGATAACTTCAGTCCATCAGGACCAGGAGCTTTAGCTCTTTTTAAAGGTTTAATGGCATCCAAAATCTCCTGAAGAGTTATATCTTTTTCAAGGAGAGCCTAGCATCCGATATAGAAAGAGGAGAGGGGAGACCATCAAAGAATGACTGAATGTCATGTTCGGGAGGATGGGTGTCTTCTGTATATTATGAGTGATGATAGGACTGGAATGCTTTAAAAGTATCTGAGTCAGAGTGTAGTAAATTGTTAGTAAGGGCATTACAAATAGGTCCAATGGTTTTCCTTTCTGATTTCACTTGTAAATAATTGGCCAGCATTCTACCCGCTTTGTTCTGACCCCCATGATATATTTATTTTATTTTAAGTAGAATGTTACAAGCATCAGTTGTTCAAATCAGATTTAGCCTTGATTGGGTCCCGGAGGTGGACCGGGTATTTAGAAGTATAGTAAGTGTGTTCAAGAGCCTTAATATGTTTGAGGTTGGAAAGGTATTGGGAATTTAATAACCTTTTCTTTCTGGCAGTATAGGCGATGGTAAAGGCTCTCAAAGAGGCTTTAGAGACATCCCAGTTATTGTGAACAGAGGTATCCCTTGATTTATTAAGCTGAAAGAATTCTCTTATAAAGGAGGTAACCTCTAAAATATAAGTTTGGTCTGATGGTAAGGAGTTGTTAAATCTCCATCTAGTATGTCTGGGGGTAGCGAGGGACAACTCAAAAGAGGCTGAAACAGGGGCATGATCAGAAACAAATAGAGCTAATCTCAGAAGATTGAAGAGAAGAGAGTTAAGGTTTTGAGACCAAAATGTAATCCATGCGATACATGGTGTGATGAACATTTGAAAAGAATGTGAACCCATGTTTGTCAGGGTTACTATTTTTCCATGTGTCAAAGACTGGACGAGAGGCAATAGCAGTTTGAAATGCTTTATGTGATTTATCTGGTCTAAATTTACAGTTTGAATTCCTTTCAGGAAAAAGGGTCTAACCAATTGATGAAATCTCCAACAATAATATTAGGGTTAGTAATGGAAGATAATTTTAGTTTAATAATGTGCCAAAAATCCGGATCAGACTTAACCGGCCCATAAATATTGAAGAAGGTGACCTGTTTATAAAAGACCGTAGCATTAAGTATTACCCATCATCCACTCGTATAATTTTTTATTTGATGCAAATTGTATTTTCAGAGATTTATGACATAGAATGGCCACACCACCCTTGCGGTTGACAGCTGTAGAGAAAACAACCCAACCTACCCAATTTCAGTTTGTGTGATTCAACATCATTACAGTGGGTTTCTTGCAAAAAAGCAATCTGACAATTACGTTTCGATAAATGAGAAAGTACCTTTTGACGTTTAACAGGATGACCCAGACCACGGACGTTCCTTGATAGAACATTAAACATGTTGATGCTTAAAAAACAGGGGTACATGCACTATGCAAAGACAACAATGGAAACAAAAAGATACCAGTCGTCAAAAATCGGGTAACATGATGGAATTAATAGGAACAGAAATAAGTAAAACAAATAAGCACTCATATAATTATAGAGAAAGGAAAGGGAGAGTAGGAGAAGAAGAGGAAAGTGTAAAGGAGGGTATAGGGATAGAGAGAATGAGAAACGAATAAAGGAGGTAAAGAAAAAAAGGGATAGATAAAGGACATAAATCCAGATCTGAAGTAAAAAGAGAAAGAAACGTGAACCGGGCACGTCAGCACCCAGAAACAAGAACAACAACGGAGAGAAAGGAAACTGAGAGGTGAAATAATAGAGATATTCAGGCTTCATATCCCATATTTGAAAAGCAGAAATTGGAGATTACAACCAGAAACGAGAAGCCTGGAAGCATTAATAATTTAACAGTTTAAGGACATTGAGCATTTGTTTCCATAGGTGTCTTAGTGATGGTTTGCTAAAACAGTCTTAGCTTAAACGGATCTTCGAACGAGAGAGAGACACCTTCATGGGCAATAGACAAAGATGTAATATGCCATAACGGATGTTAATGGATCTTACTTGTGGTCGAAGTGCTAGGAATTCTTTATGTCTGGCATTGGTTGCATTGGAAAGATCCTGTGAGATAAAGATGTTATGACCAGACCAGACAAGACTATGTTTTTCTCTGGCAGCTTTTAATACTTGCATCAGGTCGGTGAATTCTAAGAAGAGCATTATGATACTACGTGGTCTGTTAGGTTGAGGGCGACCAAGATGATGTGCCCGCTGGATTTTAAGAGGAGTAGAAGAATGAAGGTTGAAAAGGTCAGAAAAACTTTTCTTTAAGAAGGAAAGAAGATCAGGACCTTCAACATTTTCAGGTAAACCATTAAGTCGAAGATTGTTCCTTCTGTTGTGATTTTCGAGATCTTCGGTATGTAGTTTAAGCTTATGAATTTCTTGTTCCAGCAAGGGTATTTTAGTAGCCATGTCCTGAAGATGGCTTAGACGTTGTTCAATTTCGAGCATTTTACCTTCCATGTTGATCCATCGGTCTTCAATCCATTGTAATTTTTCATTGGTGGTATTCATGAATGGTTTTAGTGCACATAGTTAATCTAAAATTGAGTCCAAGACAGTGTTAGAAGAGGACTGGACGGAGGATGGAGGATCATTTTTGGCTCTTTTAGGTTTAGTGCCAGGTAAAGATGCTTTTGTGAGGTTAAAGGAGTCACTAGCCATCTTGACGATATGTACCTGTCGATGAGGTAGTTTTTTAATAGTAGAGAGCCTGCCCATAAAATAAGTGAACAGTAAGCGAAAGTTCAATGAAGTTATATGATGGTTCACTCACTGTATAAATGAACGCCACAACCAATTCTCTTGTGACTGGCTTGTAAGCATGCAAGGAAACAGGGTGTGAAATGATTTCTGAGGTATCGCCTCACAAATTGTGTGCTCTTATTCACATCCCCTCAGGCTCAAACTCATGAAGGAAAAAGTGGGACCAAATCAGTAGTGCCGTTATGACACATATACACAGTAATAAAATATATATACCACATGGTAATTATTCAACTCACCTGTGAGCAAGGCGTGGTGACGCCGAAACCGGTCAGGACTTGAGTTATATATATGCTGCTTCAGATGAATAAAGTTTTGTGTTTGCACAGAAGTCGGAGTGGGGCTTTACTTTTGAAGCATATATATATATATATATATATATATATATATATATATATATATATATATATATATATATATATACTCTTAACACAAGGATGACGACGCCTTGTTCTGGCCAAGAAAACTTTATTCAGGTCGATTGCTACCAGTCGACCTGAATAAAGTTTTCTTGGCCAGAACACGGCGTCGTCATCCTTGTGTTACGAGGAATTCTGCAATTTCATACGGACCGTGCTGGGGTGGTCCGCTTCGACGACACACCCTCTGTTTAGGAGTGCGGTGGCAGTTACCCGAGCCGGGAGGAAAAAATATATATTTATATATATATTCCATATGCAAGAACCCAACACTTGGAGGCCCACTCACAGCGTGTATGAAAGCTTTATTCTGCAAGGCGGCATTAATCAGCAGTACGGTAGGACACAGCAGGGATTGAGCCATTACTTTCCCAATGCGTTTCGGGCTTCATCACGCCCTTGTTCACGGGATGGCAATGAGGAAGAGCAGCTAGCAAGTTATTACTTATAACATGAAGTCCCGCCCGGTGGGCGTGTGCACTCGCTGCACTCTGGTAGTTATAGTTAGGAATTAGCATTTAAAAAACCTTGCAAATTCACTGAAAAAACCATAGGTTTCACACATGTTATAGTTAGCGGAAATTTTACTGATAAAAAACCAATGAAATTCCCCCGTTATAGTTAGTGCAGGCAACTATAACTCACGCGACCGCAATCTTCTGCTGATGACATATGTGTCTTTATGAAAAAAAAATATTTGTAATATATGTATAGCTAAAAATGTATGGAAGAAGACATGGGCAAATAAGTGTCTAAATACAGTATTAGCATCAGCAGAGGATTGCGGTCGCGTGAGTTATAGTTGCCTGCACTAACTATAACGGGGGAATTTCATTGGTTTTTTATCAGTAAAATTTCCGCTAACTATAACATGTGTGAAACCTATGGTTTTTTCAGTGAATATATATATGCGATACACTTGGTGGAACTGGATATATATATATATATATATATATATATATATATATACACATACATACATACATACATACTGGCGACCGCCAGTAGGTAGTTATAGTTAGGACCTATTTTCCATAGGAAATCCGCAACATTCTATTCCCAATAAGTCTGGCGCCGGTTGATGAATCTTCGAGAAATCTTTCAAACTTTTGGCCAGATCCGGTCCGCTCCTATCCTGAAAGTTTCGTGGTGATTCGTCAAGCGGGGGCTGAGAAAAAAGGGGGTTCCCAAAACGTGTTTTCCCCATGCAATTTCCCATAGGATCTGTTGACGCAGCTACAGCCCGAACTGCTGAACGGAATTGCACCAAATTTGGCAAAGAGGTAGTCCTCAGTTCAGACTTGTGCCTTTTGCATAAATGGTGTAAATCTGTTCTGTAGTTCCTGAGAAAATGAGGGTAAAAAAGATAGTGATATCTATGGCCTCGAAGGATCCGCGCACCCTACCCGCACCGTAAGCGCATCCTCCCCGAACCCAGCATGCACCCTCCCGATCACGAGCTGAATGCTAATTGGCTATCGAGTGTCTCTCTACATTCGAAACCAGGAACTGTTGCCAGCCATTTTGTGCCTCGGTAGAAGCGAGGCTGAAGAAGTAAGGGGAATAAGTGTGTAAAATATATAAAGGGGGCAGAGTGGAAATACTCTGACCCTTTAAAGCTGCTTAGGGGGTCCCAGATGGATCCCCTGGGGCCCCCTTTTTTTTTTTTTTTTTTTTAAACGGCAAAATGCGCGCATGGTGCGCGCATTGTATCGTGTTGGGTGCACGGTTCCTAACGCGTTGGGTGCGCGGATCCAAGGAAAAAAAATTGAAATTGATTTTTAAACATCAAGCCTAGGTGTTTTGTTGTTGAGTGGCTCTAAAAAGAGCTGTTGTGTTCATTGAGAGTTTTTGGTACTTATAAGTACTTACCTATACAGAGTCTAAAGTTGTTGAGGAAGACTCTGTTTCCTTCATCAGTAAAGTGTACTCCATTTCTCCTATACATCTCTTGCATATGAAAGCGCAGATTGTTATTGAAAATGGACCACATTCTATAGTCTCGGAGAAAAGCAGAAACAGATTTATTCACATGTTTCCTAGCTTTCTCCATTTGTGGACAAAAATTATTGGACCAGTTCCATTTCTGCCTTTGGCTTATGTTAGAATACACAAACGCAGTTTTGGGGAAAAGTGAAATCAGTTCTGCAAAGGTGTCCTTCATAAGCATTTCCAGACCTACCCCAGTCAAAGTGCCTAGGTCATTGCCACCACAGTGCACTATTATGAGGTCAGGGTGTTGGATATGCATGAAGGATTTGACCAATGGCATCAATTGGTGCCACTTTAACCCTCTCTGTCCAATCCATTTAATGTCTACAGTTGGCAAACCTAGGTCTTTGTGAATGCCTTTGTTTTCTGCATACCTTTGGCTCCAGAAAATATAGCTGTGTCCCACAATCCACACTGTAAGCATCTTGAAGGGAGGTCTGGATGCACTCAGATGGTCTCTGTAAATGAAATGGCAGTTTGGGAAGTAAGATTTTTCTAAAATTGGTGGCTAAGATGCAGTTTTGAAAAAAGAAAAGAAATCATTGGTTGTTTGACAACCTTCTACACTGAAAGGTAGGGTGCATGTTTCTGTTTCTTAAACGCATGATTCTTATTGGTTAACAAAAACTGATTGAAAGGAACATTATATATGATAAGCTGATATGTTGAAAAGTCAAGCACACTTGCTGTTTTGATTAGCAACATAGTGTGCTGAACTTGTGACCTGTGTGCTCAGTACAGTGTTCCATGACCTGTTTCTATGGTAACAGGCAGAAGGCAGATTGGGGGGAGGGTTCAAATTTATGTCATTTGGAAAGGGTTGAAATGTTTAACCAATAGAAATGTGTGTTTGCTTTTGAATTTATGTGGGAAGGAATGTGAGTTGATGTTTACATGTATATGTGTGGAAAATGAGAGGGAAACTTTGCCATTCTTTGGTTTTGCTGACAGGTGCATAGTGCAGAGATTCTGTATAAGAAAATCTGGTGTGTGACTGATATACTTCTTAATCTTCAAAACAACTTGAAAGGTGAGTTATTTAATTGAGAGGAGGTGTATGTGGTCTATTATGATTTTAAACATACTAATGTATTTCAGCTGCTAAAGTGCAGGGAGTATTTTCTTTTGTCTACAATCTTATTGACAGTGTGTGTGTGCATGTAGAAATCATTTTGTGATAATCATTTGTGTTTTTCATGTGTTTGCAGGGAGATAACTGTGGTGTTTTTATATTTTGGTACAATTAGAAATCAGTGATTCTTTATGAATTTGCAAAATGAGTCATGTTTCTACACTAAAATGTAGTACTCCTTCTAGATGAAGAAATGTGTTTTGGTATAGTGGAAGGGATAGTGTTGTTTGTCTAGAATCACACAGTGAGTCTGTGTGCATTTGGGAACCACTGTGAGAGAAGCATTTGGTAACATCATGTATTTGCTGACAGATAACTCTTTTGAAACCTGTCATGTTGTCAAGTTTTAGTAACATTAGAAGCCAGTCTTTGCTTATGCATTGATAAAATTAGTCCTGCTTTGACACTAATGTGCAGTGCTTTAATATGTACATTGTGCGCAGTCCCCTTACCCCTTCCACAGTAGTGAATGAGTTTTGGTAAACTGCTAGGGATAGTGTTGCTTGTCTAGAATCTGTGTGCATTCGGGTAAGGATTGTGAGAGAAGCATTCGGTAACATCGTGTATTTGCTGACAGATAACTGTTTTAAAACCTGTCTTGTTGTCAAGTTTCAGTAGCATTAGAAGGCAGTTTTTGCTTATGCTTTGATTAAATGAGTCAGGCTTTGACACTAAAGTGCAGTACTGAAATATGTAGATTGTGTGCAGTCCCCTTACCCCTTCCACAGTAGTGAATGAGTTTTGGTAAACTGCTAGGGATAGTGTTGCTTGCCTAGAATCACACTGTGAGTCTGTGTGGATTTGGGTAACCATTGTGAGAGAAGCATTTGAACCAGGCACTCTCCTTGCAGTACTCTAATCATTCAGTCAGTACGCAAGTACTCATGCACTGTGCCAGGCCTTAGCACATGGACTGCTTCAAACGCCTATATACTATGCATGCAGTCCTCTAACCACCTACACACTTGTCTTTCACAACTTCAATGCCCCAGTCAGTATCCATACACTTCCAGCAAACACCCTGTCACTCCCCTTGCACTCCTCTAGTGACCCATTCAGCACCATGTACTAATCCATTCACTGCGCCAAAACCCAAACACTTATAAATTCACCCAGGCACTCTCTTTGCAGTACTTTAATCATTCAGTCAGTATCCAAGTACTCGTGGTGCGAGCCAGGCCTAACAACATGGACTGCTTTAAACCCCCTTTACAGTATGCATACAGGCTTCTAGTCACCTACACACTTGTCTTTCAGTTTTTTAATTAACTAGTCAGTATCTATATATTTGAATAAACATCCTGTCACTCATCTTTCACTCATCCAGTGACTGATTCAGTACCATGTACCATTCTCTTCACTGCGCCAAAACTGAAAATTTGAATTTTTTCCCAGGCACTCTCCTAGCAGTAGTCTAATGATTTAGTTTCCAGGTACTCATGTTGTGAACCATGCATTACCACATAGACTGCTTCAAATGTCTGTGAAGTATGCATGCAGTCTTCTAACATAGTATACACTTTTCTTTAACAGCTTCAATTCCCCAGTCAGTATCCATGTACTTCCAGCAAACATTCTGTCACTCCCCTTGCACTGTTCCAGTGACTTATTCAGCACCATGTAGTAATGCATTCACTGTGCCAAAACTGAAACACCTATAAATGTATCCAGGTACGCCTCTTGCAATAGTCTAATCATTCAATCAGTACCTATGTAGTAATGGAGTGACGCAGGCCTTAGCACATGGACTGTTTCAAATCCTTATGCACTATGCATGCAGTTCTCTAACCACCTACACACTTGTCTTTCACACCTTCAATTCCCTAGTCAGTATAGATACACTCTAGCAAACACCTTATCACTCCCCTTGCACTACTCCAGTGACTCATTCAGCACCATGTACTAATGTATTTCCTGCACCAAAAGCCAACCACTTATAAATTCACCCAGGCACTCTCCTTGCAGTACTCTAATCATTCAGTCAGTACCCAGGTACTCATGCAGTGAGTCAGGCCTTAGCACATGGAGTGCTTCAAACGCCTATTCACAATGCATGCAGTCCTCTAACCACCTACACACTTGTTTTTCACACCTTCAATTCCCCAGTCAGTATTCATGCACTTCCACGTAGTTTTGGAGTGATACAAGTGTTACTCTATGGACTGTTTCAAATGTCTATCCAATATGCATGTAGGTCGCTAGCCACCTACACACTTGCCTTTCAAAGCTTCAAAAACCCAGATAGTATTCATACAGTTCCTGCAAACACCCGGTCAGTTCCCTTATACTTCTCCAGTGACTTATTCACCACTATGTACTAATGTATTTACTGCACAAAAATAAAAATACTTATAAATTCATCCTGGTACTCTCCTTGCAATACTCAAAACATTCAGTCAGTATCCAAGTACTATTGAACTGAGACATGCCTTAACATATGGATGGATTCAAACACATGTCCAGTATGCATGTAGGTCTCTAATCACCTACACACTTGTGTTTCACACCATCAATATCCATGTCAGTATTCATACACTTCTAGCAAACACCCTGTCACTTACCCAGTGTGTCTCCTTATAGTACTGTAATCATTCAGTCAGTTAGCATGTAGTCTTTTAGTGAGGTAGGATTTAGGGCATGAACTGCTTCAAAGTAGTATGCACTTTGCATGTAGTGTCTTACCCATTGTTACAATTGTGCTTCAGGGCTATAGTTTCTTAGTCATTTTTAATACAAAATGTGTTTCTACAGTAATAGAGTAGTATAAATTTGTAAGTTATTAATATACATTTTTGTGTGATCTGTTTTTTTTACAGATACTGTTTTTCAACGTTAAAGTAGAGAAATCATGCCAGAAAAAAAAGAAAAAGAAAAGAACAGAGACAGGAGGATTAATTGAAGAAACATCAACCACAAGTATTGAATGAACAAAATAATGTGGCTAAAAAGAAAAAATCTTCTGGTAAGATCACAAAGCAATTTATTAAAAATGTTTGTAGGACCAAACAGAATGTACAGAACGCTGGAACTACTGAGAATGCTACAACTAAGAAAAAAATTCAAAATAAGAGGAAAAGCAAAAAAGCAAATGGTCAGTCAAAGGAGACAAAGTATGGTAAAAGAAGGCAAAATCAGTATAAGGAATTACGCAAAAAAATATTTTACAAGAGAGTAGTGCATTATTTGCTGAAAGATGTGAAGAAATATAAAAAGAGAGCTCTATTTTATAAAAAGAAGAAGCATATTGAAAACATTGTTGAAAAGGCTTTTGAAGTAAAAAGGAAACTATTCATTTTAGTATTAAACAGAATTCGATCACTAGATAAACCAATCCATGTAATGAAGGCCAAAAGTAGAAGGAAAAGAGTAATTAATAAAAAACAATTGTGTGATTTTTTTTGGGAGAATGGAAACACAGTTCCCGTTCAGAGCCTTTTTTTTAATGAAGAGAGTTATTTACAGAGTGAAAAGTTATTGTATGCGGTTGACACTAGTGGTAGAGGTTATGAGGTTAGAGATGGTTGTCCAATTGAGAAAGAGAAAATGGTTGAAAGAAATGCAGAAGAAGTGATAGCTGATGAAGTTTTAGGGAGACGTCCTAAACACCCTGTGTACACTTGGGATTGCAGTAGTATTTGCAGTGTTTGACAGGAATCTATTGAAAAATTATGTAGTTTTTTACGAGCATATACTAAAAAAAGTGTTAAACAAAAGATTAAGGTGTTGCAAGGACTAGACCCTTGCAGAGTGAGAAAAAATACTGGTTTGCAAAGTCACTCTCTGGCTTGTCTTTCTAGGAAAGTTTGGCAAAGTGTTTTTCACCATTTCAGGATGCTGGCAGTACATCATACTCAAATGCGGAAGTTAGTGAGAAGATTGTATTATGCAAAAAGTCCAGCACTAAAGTTAAATGAGTTGAACAGTGCTCTTTTGCGTGGGTCAGTATCAGATGTGAAGAAGGTTTGTGGTGATATTGAGTTTTGTTACTTTGGTCCTCAGCAAGAGAGTGCAGAAACTGACACATTAGTAGAACAAAATGTTGAAGACAATATAGAACCCGTAATTACCAAAACATTTGAGGATGAAATCACAAAGTTTAAGGTAATTTCAGGTGAAAGATCAAATGTTTCTTGTATTTGTTGTCGGCGAAGTCACTATAAAAATCAGACTAGGGGTCTCAATCTGTATTTAAAAAGTGAAATAGAAGATAATGATAAGTGGATGGAATTTACAACTTATTTGTTGGTAGAGGATTGTTTTGATTTGGGATCTGAGCAGCGTATTTGCAAATATTCTTATAACAAATTAGATGAGAATAAAATGCCTGCAAAGCTGTTCATAATAATCTAGAGTTGGTTGCTATTCCTCCAGAGCTGATAGATTTAAATACGTATGAGTCTATTCTCATTCAGTGTGTTCATCCGTTTCAGGCTATTGTTCGTATGGAGCCTAAAACAGGTAAATTACCTCCATCAGAGTTGCAAAGAGGATTGAAAGGAAGAGTTGTGTATTTACCGTTAGATTTAAGGAAAAATATTGAAACGATTGGTGTAGACCATGAAGAAAATGAGCCACTAGTCATTCTAGTTAATGGTGTTCCTACTAAGAATACGAAAATCTGGCAAGAGTTAGTGGATGTTAGAAAAGTGCAAAAGGCGTCATTGTATCTGTTAAAAAATGAGTACTATAGAAATGTGTTTGTTGGAGAAGAAGAAATAGATTTAGCAGAAGATACTGAAACATTAAGTGGACAAATAGAAAAAAGTGGACATGTCCAGATGTGAAGAAATCTATGAACATTACAGTGTACATCAACTTCATTCCAAAGAGGTGATGGGGAATACGATTGAGTTGTTTCAAATGAAAAAAGCAAGAGGAAGTCCCATGAGTGTATGGGAAGAGAGCTTGGAAGCTCGTTGTTTCCCGCAGTTGTTTCCAACAGGAAAAGGTGGACGATATGATGAACGTCCTGTGCAGATTCCTGCATCTGAATATCAGACAACAAGATTATATGCAGAAGATCCAAGATTTCGACACTGTATCCCTTATATGTTTCATCTTCTGTTTGAAAGTGACTTGTCTGGACTTTCATATGCGGTAAATCACATTTTAAAAACTGGAATGCATCTTCAAAATGTAACTGCAAAGGATTTTATGGATAAAGTGCATCAGAGAGATGATCATTTCGAATCTCACTTGATTAATCTGATGGCATGTCAGCGTGGGACTAATGAATATTGGTACCGTCGACATGGAGAACTGAAATGTATGCTACGGAACTTGGGAACTCCTACATGGTTTGTTACACTAAGCTGTGCTGAGTATGCGTGGGATGATTTACTTGAATTTCTCCGAGAGGCAAATTCCAATATAAAAAATATTGAATACAAGACACCTGGGGAATTGTGCTCTTTGGATCCTGTCAATGTATGCAGATATTTCAATCATAGATTTGAAGCTATGATGTCTTTCATCTGCAATAAAAAGAATCCTCCTCTTGGCGAAGTTGTGGATTTCTTTTGGAGAAAGGAGTATCAAGCAAGATGTGCTCCTCATATACATATGTTGTTATGGATCAAGGACGCCCCCAAATTTGGAACAGATTCAGATGAAACTGTATTGTCTTTCATTGAAGATTATGCTACATGTGCTGTACCCAATAGCAGAGAAGATAAAAACTTAAAACAACAAGTCTTACGATTCCAAAGCCACAGGTGTGGAAAATACTGTCGACGAAAGTACAAGTCAAAGGATAAGTTCTATACTAAATGTCGTTTTGGATTTCCACGTCCTGTATTATCCAAAGGAAGAGTGAACAGTTTTATGTCAGCTATGCGACATACCATCACAAGAAAGTCTCCGAAAAATACCTACAACTTAAGAAGAAGCGAAGAATCGAAATACATAAATGACTACAATCCAGTTATTTTATCCATGTGGAACGCTAACATGGATATTCAGTATGTTGCAGACAATTCCATTGCTGTTGCTCGATATGTAACGTCCTACATTACTAAATCAGAAAAGACTGAATTGAAAGAAATGTGGGAAGAGATTTCTCATGAGAAGACTCTAAGTAAGAAATTATACAGTTTCAGTTTGAGGATGTTATCGCATCGTGAAATTGGAGCATATGAATGTTCAGATCGGTTATCATCTGCAAGTCTATATTCCAAAAGTAGAAGAATCATTTGTGTGAGTCTAGGTCTTGCAGGAATGCGAAATCGGGTACTGAAATCTGTTCCAGAAATTGAATATTTAGCAGAAAAAGAACCAGAAAGTACAGATATTTTGAAAACGAATATGTTGGACACATACTACCCAAATAGAAGTCATCATCTTGAGAACATGTGTCTCTATGAAGTGCTGCAAAACTACACTTTTAAACAGAATACTACAGAGAACATCAACGATGGAAAATATGCAGTGATTAGTTCCGAAGGATGTCTGGTGAAACAAAGGAAAGGAAATTTAATTAATCACAGGAAACTGAGTTGCGACACTGCTGACAAAAGGGAATTTTACTATTTAGCCCTTTTGCAAATGTTCAAACCATGGCGTTCAGAACTGGAATTACTTGGAGATTTTCACAGCTATGAAGATTCATTTAATGCTTCTAAAGATAGCATACAATGCAGTGCTTTTGCAAATTATGTGAAAATGTTGAATGATGAAATTGATCAAGAAGCTACAATTGCAGCTGAGATTGCTAGAGACAGTTCTCAAGACAGTCAAAGTTCTGCTGCACTGAGTCAAGATCCACTAGGACAACAAATTGTTGAAAATGAAGCAGCAATTGCAATGAATGAGGTGGAAACAGCAATGTATCAAGCTCAAGAAGATGTAATACAGTTAGGAAACTTGGAAGAACAACTAAATGTTACAGAAACAAATATATCAGCAAGTGAAAGAGCAGGTTGACAATGGATTACTTCATGAAAAGAGAGGGTGCTCATGTACATCATTTCAACCTATCCGAATGTATGTGAGTGGTCAAGCTGGAACAGGAAAAAGTTTCTTAATTAAAGTAATTACAAGTTATCTGCAGAAAACAACTGAGTCGCATTTGTCTTGTGTTGTCACTGCTCGAACTGGGTTGGCAGCACATAACATTAAAGGAATTACTTTACATCGTTTACTAATGCTGCCAGTAGAGCATGAGAACAAATTGGAATACCACAAGCTATCTGGCGAAGCTTGTTGTGGAGTTTCAAGAGTCCTGAAGAAAATTAAACTTCTCATTATTGATGAGGTGAGCATGGTTTCAAACTTGATGCTTGCCTTTGTGCATTTAATAATGCAGCAAATTCTTAAAACAGAGTATGACGTGTTATTTGGAGGAAAACACGTCATAGTTTTTGGAGATCTAATGCAGCTGACTCCGGTAAAAGGACAACCGGTATTTAAAACACTTGCCCATGAAGATACCAGAAAGTCTCTTGGCAGTGTTGGTAATGTTAACATTTGGAGTAATTTTGAATACGAAGAACTGACAACAAAATGCGACAGGCAAATGATGCTGAATATGGAAGTATTCTTCAAGATATAAGAATTGGAATTCTTACAAAACATGGCAAACAAGCTTTGGAGAGTCGATTACTTTGCAATGTGTTTCCAAATGAAAATGCAGTTCCTGCAAAAGTGTACATGAAAATTGCTCAAAATAAATCAGTGATTTGCTTAATGCCAACACTGCGCGAGTGTACCATATTCAACTAAGAACTATTGAAACTGTAAAATGAAGAAATTGTAAAAATGGAAGCCATCGATAAAATACGGCATGAAGGAATCACTATTATTTTGACGGAAAAGTTGAAAAAAAACCTGGATTGTTTAGAGAAAAAAAATATCTAAAACAGCTGGTTTAGACACTATATGCGTGTGTAAACTGTCGGGTAATTTTAAGGCGTAATTTGGATGTAGAGAAAGGTTTAGTTAATGGTGCAATGGGTAAAGTGGTGGATTTTGTTAATTATCAGAAAAAAGGAATTGAATTTTTAAAAATTAAATTTGATCAGATTGAAGAAGTTAAAGAAATTGGTCGTTGTTCCGTTCGTTTTTTGCTTGATAAAGATTTATATGTCCGTAGGAAACAATTTCCATTTTCTCTGGCATATGCAGTGACTATTCATAAATCTCAAGGATTAAGTGTGGACAGTGCTTTGGTGAACATTGGATCTACCGTATTTAAAGAGGGTATGGCATATGTTGCTTTGTCGCGAGTCAGAACATTATCTGGTTTGTTTTTGATTGATTTTGATGAGACAAAGGTTACTGCAGATGCAAACTGTGTAAAAGAGTATAATAGGTTAAGAAGGGTGTATGCTCCAAATTTATTTCAATATCCTGTATTTGAAAAGCGTGTGGTTGGTCGAAAAAGAAGGTTTGAGAATATCTGTTCTGAAGGTGTCGAGAAGGGAAAAGAACAAGATAATGTTGTGATTGCAAGTAAAAAGAAATTGAACACTGTTGAAGAGATTGTTGGTTATCAGTTTGAAAATAGTTTAGGTGTCAACTGCTACGCTAATGTAGTGGTCAATGTTGTTTTTTATCTTGAAGGTTTGCAAGAATAAATTATGCAGAATTAGCAAAAAAGATGTTGTTCTCTGTTGCATTCTGTTTATGAAAAGTTGACAACAGATACAAGTAAAATACAATCTGTTTCAGATGTTCGTAATCTTTTGGATGTGTGGTCTGGTTCTACACAATTTTCACAAAATATCCAACAAGATGCTCAGGAATTTTTTATGTATATGCTTACCATTTCTGAAAATGAAGGTGTAGAAATAGAAAATATTTATGGCCTTACTTACAAATGGGAACATTATTGTGAAAATTGCGTGTATACATGTAGCACCAATGTAGACACTGAGAGATTTCTGTATTAACATTACCAGACTGTAAATCAGTGCCTTTCAATAAATTAGTGAAAGGTGCAATTCAAAACATGGAGTGTAGCCAATGTAAATCAGAAATGTTATCCACATTATTTTTAACAAAATATGGCAAATACATAATTTTAATGATGCAACGTTGTATAGCTGACGGAAGAAAATTGGATACTTTAATAAAGCAATTTGTAGCAGCACAACTATCAATATCAGGAAGGACTTTTGTAGCAATTGCTATAATTTTCCATGATGGTCCTTCCACCACATCTGGACATTACACTGCCTATCTAAAATGTGACAAAGGCTGGACACTTTGTAATGATTCCCAGTTGGTTTTCAAACAACGTTTGCCTAGGGAATTACAAAATTCCTACCTAATATTTTTAAAGTCAAAGTTTTAGGAAGATAATTCATTCTCTGAGGAATTTATTATTGTAATTTAATAGGACTACCATTGGACAATTTACATAAAAAAGGAGTGCAAATTACCATTTGGCCTCAAGGAAAGGTATATGTTTTGTTTGAATTATGGACTTTTTGTTGGCCATTGATTCGGTGAATATTATAAAGCGGCAACATTTACAGTTTTTATAAGTTAAAGTTATAAAATTTTGTTAGTTGTAAGCATTTCATATATGTGTGATTTGTATTTTCTGGTATTTTACTGAGAATAGCATGTTGGTTTATTTTAACAATCTTTCTGATTGTTTTTTTTTGCCCGCAGTTAAGTGATGAGTACGATTGAAATCACTATTTCTAGTGAAATTCAATATATTCTGAGAACATCAAAAAAGGCAAACAAATTACTTTGTGGAAATTATGCTGTGTTGTAAAAAATGTATTATTACATGTGATAACTATTTCTTTCTTTTCTTTCACAGATACTAATTTTAAAATAAGCAATTTACATCAATTTAGATTGCAAAGAAAATCTGAAAAAAATGTATACCATTTTATATTTCTATTACTGTGAAGGTAAGTTTAACTAAGTATCAATATGCAGACTGGAGAGATCTGCAAGAAGCAACAAAGTATAAACACGTTTTTAAAAACACCCTGTTTATACCTATGTAGTTTTGAAATCTGACCGTAATCGGATATCATGTGACCTGCAAAAAAAGAGATTTGAGGGGTTCATAATATTTCCCGTTGTACCTATTGAAGGACCGCAATCATTCTTGTTTGAACATCTTTGCAGACACAACTCTGTGCTTACCTTCTATCATTCGCAAGCAATTTTAAAAACAGAAATATGTCACTTTTTGTAACATAGTTATTGCGCAAGACACTCTTTCATATTTACAAAGAGAGGAAAAGGCACTCTTTGCACTTTTTCTACTCCATGTAAATACAACCTCATCATACACACCACTTTGCGTTGAAAGGGTGTTCTATAAGTGTTGTTGTGCATGATTGCACTGAATACTCATAGAACAAGACACATGTCTAGATTTATCAGAAATCATAAATCTCGATATGTGTGTGAATGCTGCACCATTCTAAAATTGGTGTAGGAAAGCACAACAAGGAGAATTGTTTTCATTTCTCCACATTTTTATATCTTCAATGCATGCTAAAATGTTCAGCATACATTGAAGGAGAAAAATGTGTTTTCTCATTGTTTTTGTGCAGGAAGGTGTGTCTTCCTGCACAAAAACAAACAGCACATGACACAGATATCCTTGCACCATGGTGCAAGGGTGCCTGTGTCACCAAATGGCTGCAGTTTAAGCAGCCGTGCAGAGAGAAGCATAGATTTGCAACATATTTATGTACATACGTTGCATCCCTGTGCTTCGGAAGTACTACAGCACACTGCAGTTCAAGAGGTTACTGTGTGATGCTGCAGCACTTCCTCATAGTTCTGCACTTATACATTCACCATACGCTACTAATGCATTCATTCAGTCAATTACATACTACACATACATTCATCTAAACTTTCACACACTAACAAAGAAATATAGCTCTTTTTTAAACTAGGAAAGTTAGTTCTTAGAAGAACTTTTTTTTTTCTTCTTTCTTCTTTTATATTTTTTTTTTGTTTTCTGAACAATTTTTAATTTTTGGGGGTTTTTCTGGAAAAAAAAAGGAAAAAACAGAACAGGAGGAACAAAACAATGAACTTCAGGGGGAAAAAAAAATACCAATGGTGACTTTCTTGTCTACGGCAGATCAGATCGATAGACTGCTCCCCGTAGCATAAAGTCGCATTGCATTTAACGCAGAGCACTTTCAAAAATTGGAATTGTGGATGGATGTCCAAATTTTGAGCTGAAGGATGCACTCTTGAAGTGCTCGGCTGCGATGAGTCGGAAGGAGCAGGAGCGACTCTCATCCTTCGGCATTCCTCCCGAGCAAGATTTACCGGGTGAAGGGTCCTTAGATGTTTCATCATGCTAGCTGTTCCGCATGAGTATTTTTTGTTAGGATCCCCTCGAGACAGCACTCTCTGGCAGATCTTGCACGTCACCAAGGTGGCATTGGTCTTTGTTTGCCCCTCAGGATAGGTAAAATATTTCCACACCACAGATGAAAAACGTGGTGGGCGTGATGGCTCTTCCAAAAAATCATCCTCAGATGTATGAGGAGATGCAGGAGATGCCTGCTGCCCTGAAGCCATTATTTCCGATCTTCACTAACATCCAAGAGGCAGTCACTGATATCCCCTCCCCAATGGGATGGACAGATCACTACCTCGTTAAACTTATGGTTCCTGCACCACATCGGCAGTTCAAAACTGAATCCAACAAACGCCTTAAAAGACCTTGGCATAAGCTCTCCACATCCGCCTTACACAAAACCTTAGGTGACTTCCACTGTGAAACTCATCAGGAGATTGAAGCGGCTTACGCCTCGTTCACTACCTGGATTACCAATGGCCTTGACACTCTCATCCCAGCTAAACTGACTAAAGGACGCAACACGCCCTCCAATCCATGGTACGACGATACCCTCAAAGCGCTACGCAAGGATTGTAAAAAAGCCGAGCGCCAATGGAGGAAAAACTTTGATAATCAGGATAAAACAAACTATTTATCCAAACTTAAAATCTACCATAAAGCCATCAGATCCTCCCGCGCTTCATTTTATGCTAACAAAATCAGCTCTAACTCAAACCCAGCTAAAGCCATTTTTAAACTAGTCAAAGAACTCCAAAACCCTAGGGCACCATTTCCTAAAATTTCCTCCAACGAACAATGTGAGCAGCTTGCCATATACTTCGTTGAAAAAGTTCAAAAAATATATGCCACCTTTCTACAGAACTCCCCTCATTCCAGACAGCCTGCAACTTTAGCCCCCAGCCGTATCCCTCTTACCCAAATTCCTGCCATTTCGGCTGCCGAACTGAACAAACTTTGCAGGAAGGTGAAGTCTGGTTCCCCCGCTGACCCTATGAGCCCCTCTCACTTCCTGGACTCACTGGATCTTTTTTTATCTCCCATGTTGGACATCCTCAACCTTTCCTTTTCCTCGGGCTCTGTACCCATTACCTGGAAACAAGCGTGGGTATCACCAATAATTAAAAAACCCTTCCAAACCAGAAAGCTACCGTCCAATATCCCTTCTACCCTGGCTATCCAAGATAGCAGAGGCCCATGTCAACGGCATTCTCTCGAAACATGTGGACCGTCACGGTATTCTGGATCCTTCCCAAAATGGCTTTCGAGCGGGCCATAGCACTGAGTCTGCCTTATTGGCCACCACCGAACATCTCAGGACGATCCTGGACTCCGGACAAAGTGCTGCGCTGATTCTATTAGACCTCAGCGCAGCCTTTGACACGGTGTCCCACGACATCCTTTTGGAACGTCTAGAGGAGGCCGGTGTGACAGGCCTTGCTCTTTCATGGTTCCAATCCTTCCTAAAAGACAGATCCTTCAAGGTGTCAGCCCCCCCATTTCTTTCTAAATCTCATCCCATAGCCCAAGGAGTCCCCCAGGGTTCAGCGCTGAGCCCCTCCCTCTTTAACTTATACGTCCAGCCGCTTGCTGATGTGGCCAAAGAGTGGGGGCTCACGCTGGTCTCATACGCCGACGACACCCAGCTTGTCGTCACCCTCTCTGAAAGCCCGTCCACCGCGGCATCCAAGTTTAAAGAGGGCATGGCATCAGTGGCTCAATGGATGACGGACAACTACCTCCAGCTTAATGCCGGGAAAACCGAGGTGCTACTCCTCGGCCGAAACACCTGCCTATGGAATGAGCACTGGTGGCCGTCATCCCTTGGCACCATTCCATCCCCTAAAAACTGTGTAAAAAATTTGGGAGTTTGGATGGATGCCAACCTCAGCTTCCAGTCACATACTAAAAAGGTGGCTGCCACCTGTATAGGGCTCCTAAGAAACCTCCGGCCTATACTCGGGCTATTTGACTCTAAAGCTCGCCAGCTAATTATCCAGGCAACCATCTTGTCTCGCCTGGACTATGCCAACGTCCTTCTATTGGGAGCAAATAAAGCTGAAACGGCCAGGTTCCAACGTATCCAGAACACGGCGGCCAGAACTCTGGTCGGTCTCCCACGTAGATGCTCAGCCAGAGCCACCATCCGCAAACTGCACTGGCTGCCCGTAGAACAGAGAGTGAAATTCAAAGCTCTTATCACGATCTTCAAGATCGTCAAACAGGGAAATCCCCCTCTGTTGCGAAAGCTGGCCCGACTCTATGTCCCTGGCCGTGACCTTCGCTCCTCTAATCAACTTCTTCTGACAGTTCCCAGAGTCAGACTTAGTCGCATTGGTGGCCGTTCCTTTAGTGTCCTAGGGCCCAAACTATGGAACGATCTCCCCCCCAGCATCCGCTCCATAGACTGTCTCCCAGTCTTTCGCAAAGCTATCAAGACCCACCTCTTCCCCGCTCTCTAGGGTTCTTGGCCTTCCCTCCCCCGTTCAGTAGGAGTTTGCTTGTTGCTAGCGCCGGGACACCCCATTGCTGGGGTAGCTGTTGCGCTCTACCAAATCTAGAAATAGAAAATTTGTTCTGAAAAAAGTTTGAGCTAAGTAAAAATTTAGTCAAAAAAGCTTCTTCTCTGCAAAGAGATGCTCTTCCAAAGAAGGACAAAGAAGAATGATTGAAATGGGTGGGGTCTTTCAATAGTTAGAAAAGGAAGTGTAATGAACCAATCAAATCTCTTTTTTTGCAGGTCACATGGGATCCGCGCACCCTGCACTTACGCTGCACGCACTCAGCGCGCATCGGCGAAATTGAATTTAAAAGGAATATAGGATTAGATGTAAAAATATATTACTTTTAAGAGTAGTTTAGAGTTTGTCTTCAATTAATATTCACATGAAATACATATATATATGTTTTTTTAAATGTTAAATATTTCGCGGGATCCGCGCACCCACCGCGTCATACACGCATAGGACGCATCGCGGAAGCGTCGCGTAACGTAATCATACGTTTTGCGTATAGACTTGGAGTCGCGTACCGGTCGCATTGGAATCGCTCATCAAACACGTACCCAACGCATACCGTGCGCAGATGCTTTCTCTCAGGGATCGTGAACGGTGCGCATAGGGTGCACGGATCCCAAAAAAATGGGGAAAAAAATAAAAAATAAAGTTTAGAAAATATAGTTTAAAAAATATTTTTAAAAATATACAATTTTCTTTTAACAAAACCCAATAAAAACAAATATTTTTTAATTTTTAAAAGAATTAATTGAAAAAATAAGTTAAAAAAATGGTGATAAAGTATTTTACAAAAAGATAATTTATGAAATTGACACACTGAAATTGTAAAATATAGAAATCCAATGAAAATCATTAAACGTGGTGATATCTTTAGCGATAAGTTATAGATAGGAATTAGCATTTACAAAACCTTTGAAATTTACTAAAAAAACTATAGGTTTCATGCACGGTATAGTTAGGAATTGGCATTTAAAAAACGTCTACACACACATCCACTCACTCACCTGTACAGTCACTCATACTTGCAGTCACTCAGTACAGGACTATCATATGCATTTATACACCTATATAGAGACTCACACACCACCAATCATCCATAGAGGTACTCACACACCTAGTCAGTCATGCAAATAATTAATCACACTCCCATTTACTCATCTATCCAGTTATACTCACACAAGTTCACTTACTCATAAAAATACTACCACATTCTTACGCTCTTATACAATTACTGATACAAGCACACACTCATCCATACAGCCACTCTCACAATCACATACTCACACATATAGCCAGTTATATACTCTTACACACATATATACTGCCTTTCATATATGTAGTTAATCACACATGTACCACTGAGATATACATTCAATCACTAACACACCAATACATACACTCACCCAACCATACAGTCCATCACAGATGCACTCTTAAAATCATGCACCCATAGAATCACCCACTCACACATCTATGCACAGAGTCACACACACCCCACCCACACAAACACTCGGGCACCCATACAGATACTCAGACAACCAATCAATAACCCATATAGACACTCATATAGCTATTCACAAAACCATGCAGGCACTTATACACCACCAGACAGACAGATACAGTCATTCACACAGTTTAGTCACAAGTCTGCAGTAAGATACATTTAATGACTCACTTATAGAGTCAGTCACGCACCTACTAAATCATCCATTCACACACTTATACACCCACTCATTCTTCCATAGGCCTTTCCCTATATATATTAAACATATTTAAACTTTACAGAAACACAAACTCACTGGATGACGTCATCAGTGATGTCATTTGAGATGTCATCAGTGATGTCACTGACCATGTCATGAGTGATGTAATATGTGACGTCATCAGCAGTGCATTGCGGGGGTGTGAGTTATAGTTAGCTGAACTAACTATAACGGGGGAATTTCTAGGGTTTTGTACAAGGGAAATGTCCAGCTAACTATAACGCCCCTGAAACCTATGGTTTTTTCAGTGAATTTCTAAGGTTTTTTTAAATGCCAATTCCTAACTATAACGCCCCTGAAACCTATGGTTTTTTCAGTGAATATATAAGGGTCATTAGGCATAAAGGTTAAAGTAAACTGGAAGCGATGTTTCATTTGCAGGGGACCCAGGCGTTGTTTGCCATATTAGATACCAGAGGAGAAACAAAATGAGCGGTGCGCTAACAAGATTCGGCGCCTCAGTCCGTGAAGATCTATGACATTTTAGTTAATATCTTAAGCAAATGAAGGGTGGGAACAATGACTTCCCTTGTTCTTCTACACCAGTTGTTTCATCTGTCCACAAAAGGCGCCTTCTAGAGCATCTACTGAAATGTGCTCATATTTCTAATCATCTGTGTGCTGGTAATGCTTGGCACAGATTGAAATAATCTCTGGAGAAGTCAACCTGCCTGTTTTTTCTTGTAAGCACATCCAAGTCTGGACTTTTTATAATTTCATGTTAATTCCCCTCACACAGAGTTCTGGTTAAGTAAGGTTGAAAGAAGCTTACCCAAGTGTAGACTGCTGCATTAGAAATCTGAGGGGAGATATTGTGAACGGCGTGCTAACAAAATGGCGGTCGCTGGCATCTGTGAAACAGCATTGTCGCGGCAAAGTCAGTCAAAAGGCGAGTTGCAAGCTCACCCGTTAGCTCATGTGTGTGCCGCCACACACCGAGGCAAAGGACCAGCCTAGATAGTGCAGAACAAGGTCTCGATGCGGCTGAAAATCACCTTGTGCGCACCGTGAGGAGACGGAGCTCAGCAGTTCACTGCCATCTTGTTCAGGCGCACAAGCCACGTCCCATATAGAACTATTCTAACCAAGTGCTCCCCGCAGTGTAGCGTGCTCCCTGACCAATAATGCACTTTGCTGTCCCAAAGTGGGATATAAAGTGCTATACAAATGCAATATTTCCAATGAGCTTTAGTGCCAAATATTACTATGCCTGCTTCTAATGCAACAACCTGGTTCATTCCTGTCATCAAATGTGTGGAAAACCTGAACCAGAATGAGTATCTTTGCTTTATTCCCCACATTTAGCAACTGGAAAGCACAATTTTGACAGAATGACTTGAAGTCAATATTAGTTTTGCATAACATGTGCTTGCATCAAAACCCTAATTAATCACAACTCATAAATCGAGGGGCACTGAGATTGTAAATTTCCAAACTTCCTACCAGTTGACACCTGACAATTTCTCTTTTATCTATCCTTCTGGCCCCTTGATCCAAAACCTGAATTAAGGACCTTGCAAATCAAAGAGATTGCACAGAGCCCAAAAATATATAAAAAAGGAAAACTAATAAAAAAAAAAACCAACTTTCAACAAGAGAGGTGTTGTATCTCTTCCTTTTATATGTGTCCCTGCTTGGTTTGGTGGGCCAGTCGAATGTGACTTTAGATAATAGGTTGATGACGTCATAGCGGCAGAGACAGAAGAAGCTGCTCTCCTCCTGTTGGGGCGCCATTACTTGCTTGGTGCCTTTAACTAACAAACAAGAAGATATCTATTTCTATCTACTAAGTATGGACCTGCTGCTTGCTTGCACACAGGGATGCATTTCTGTGTTTACAACAAGTGTTTACACCATGTATTGTTGGTACTGTGTAGGAACGTTAACCTGGTGTGTGAATTAATAGAAATGATTTAACAGCTGCATGGTAAAGATGGTTTGTTGAAAGGGGTGCAATGATCTATTACAGAGGCAAATGTTACGGCCAGAGCCTTTCAGATCTAACTTTCCTTTCTCAGTAGGATTGATCCTCCTTTTTCTCTTCAGGGTTTTTTGATTTTTCTTTTTCAAAACAAAAAAATATTATTGGCTTTTTCTGTAACATCCATGCACATTCTGGCCTACAGATAAAGATAAGACATCCTAAATCAAATGTCTAAACTCAATGAAACTATTATGATATGCACAGAACAACCCCACCTCCCGCCCACGCCCCACAATTCGACAATGACGACATCATGCCGTACAGACCAGAAGCACCCCAAAGAAATCTCAGGAACGGGCCCCATATTGTTGTACTTCCGCATCAAATAGGGTCTCCATAGTGGAGATCAGGCCAGGACAAGACTCCTATAATCCACTCATTGCTGTCAAATCTTTGTGTGTTTTTGTGGGCACCCTCGCACCAGATTCATTGCAACTTTCAACCTCATGCAGTGATTCATTCCCCTAGTCTAGCAATATCCCATTTCGCAAGTGTCAGCCCCAGGAATAGTAAATGGTGTTTGTATCGATTACCTCCTATCCCCTCAGTGCTGTGGAGCAAGAGTAGCCTCTGATCCCATGGGACCACCCAAGAAAGAACCTCCTCGAGGCAAGACACCACACCAGAAGTCGCTATCGCCACCCATTCCCAAACTGTGTGAAGGAAAGGGTTTTTGGAAATTTGGGCTCCTACTTCTGTCAGGAGTCTGTTCTCTGTATTCAGCATTCACCGCAATATCACTCAAGCGGCGTTTGTCTTTTCACCATGGACCCCGGTTTGTACTTTTACATATCCCCGTGTGTTCATTCTCATCAGGAGTTTGAATTTGTCCATCAGATTCCTAAACACTTGTTTGTTTCCAGTTTATAAAAATTCAGCCTCTGAGGCTGCTCCTTGTTACACCTGTGTTTGAACCACACCCCTTTGGAAGCCCTTGTTTGTATTGTCTCCATCCCGGTTCTTTCTTTATTTAAACATCTTTATTTTGATGCCATTCAGAGTGACAGGCTAAAACAGACTCCTGGAAATATTGCAGAAGGTATCCGAATTTGTAAACTTAAATAACACCTACGTATGACTAATCATGAGATACATAATGCTAACAAAAGGTGAAAGAAGAGAACTACAGCATAATCACAGGGACTCCTAGGCAGATGGACAATGTTTGTTGTCTTCCATGAGCTGTTTTTTTGTGCTTCTTTCTCTTCACTGACGAAGAGCCTGGCAGAAGTAGGATCCCATAATTATGAAGACAAGTCTTTCCTACATCCCCTTTCTATCTGCCCACACTGTGTGTGTAATTGCACTGTTCGTGAAGTGTTCCAGCTTCTCCCCAGTTGGATAAAGATTGTAGTCTTGTCAGCTCTGTACAAGTGCTAAATTCCTCGTATTCATTTGTTTTACTTATTTATTTATTTATTTGATGAGTTTTATATAGCGCTGGCTATGTATCCGAGTGCTTTACATGAGGTTCCACAGTGTGACAAAGTTACATCAGTTGCAAGTTACATTTGTTGCATGAAAACATTAAAGAGCATAGAAGACAAGATAAATGGAGCGTAGAAGGATAGGGGAGTAACGTAAAAGGGTAGCAGGGAGATACGGCGGAGAGACGAAGGAAAGTCTGCCCAAAGTCCGGCTGGGTAGGTGACGGCCGAGGGGGAAGTCCACAGCCCACCTCCTCTATAGCTATCAAGGTAGCTCCACTGGGCATCGGCCAAAATGCTAGGTCTCAACGGTCGGTGGCAAGTTCACAGATTAAATGTCCAGATGGGTGAGCTGGATAGGGGATATGCTCGAGGTCTGGTCGATGTCCAATTTTTGTCCAAGAGTAGTAGCACATCGTGGTAAAGGGCCACTGTGGCAGCCATCTTGGAGTCAGGCAAGGGATTCTGCCCCTGGTGTTCCATTCAGCCGGTCCCCATTTTTATCTTTCCCCATTTTTATCTTTCCCCTATGTAGTCTCAGGGGCCCCTAGGGTACTCGGCGCGTTGCTATCGGTGGCCTCCATTCTTCCCCGATGCCGACTCTGGGGTCACAGCGCCAGCTCTCTCCCCTTGATTACTTCGGAGCCAGACAGCCCACAGTTCACAGCCGCTCTCCTTTCACAGCCCAGTCAGGCCGCGACGCCCACCGCAGCTGCCATTTTCTATTTCTTAGGGTCAGGCACTGAGGGTATCTCCGTGCATGCCAGCGAGTTGCTCCTCAAACTTCTCCTCCAATGTCAGGGGACAAACGCCTCACCAGCAGGGTTTTTCAGTTCCAGCTCCCCCAACCAGTGATATCAAAAGGGCTGCTGCGCTCGTTTCACCAGGGAAGCCTCTGGTCGGGCGCCATCTTAAAGTCTAGTAGGATGAGGGCCGCAGTGTGGCCCTGGTCGAGTAGCATGCGGATGTCATTGGTGGCATCGAGGAGGGTGGTCTCGGTACTGTGGTTGCTGCGAAATCCGGACTGGGAGGAGTCGAGGATGCCGTTCTCTTCGATGAAAGTGGTCAGCTGGGCGTTGACGATTCTCTCGGTGACTTTGGCTGCGAAGGGAAGGAGAGAGATGCGCCGGTAGTTTTTCAGGTCCGTCTTGTCGGCCGAGGGTTTCTTGAGAAGGGGCTTGACCTCTACCCGCATCTAGTTATCAGGGAAGATGCCGGATTCGAGGGAGGAGTTGATGGTCCGGCCTAGTTCGGGAGCTATGGCGGTGGCGGCTCTGTGGTAGATGTGCGGTGCGCAGGAATCCGTGAGGGCTTTTGAGTGGGTGTTCTTCATGGTCGTGGTGGTGTCTTCGGTGGTGGCAGGTTTCCAAGTGTTGATGGTCGGCTGGTTGTCAGTGGTGGGGAATGGGGGGGTAGTGTCAGGCGTCTGTTTGCTGAAGTTGTCATAGAGGGCCTTGATTTTCAGGCGGAAGTAGGAGCTGAGCTTGTTGCAGAGGTCCTGAGAAGGTGTGACATCTGTGGCTTCACTGGGGGGTTTGGTGAACTGCTGTATGACGTTGAAGAGTTCTTTAGCGTTGCTTGCATTGGTGTGGATTTTGTTCTTGATAAAGGTCCGCTTGGTGGCTTTTATGCGCTGGTGGTATTCATTTGTGGCGTTCCTCTAGTTGTTCCGGTCTTTGTGGTGTTCCTCTTCCGCCAGAGTTTCTCGAGGCATCTGCAGGAGCGCCTGGCTTCTTGGTGAACCAGGCGGCCTTCCGGGGGCGTTGTTTGATGGGGTGGCGGAGGGGTGTGAGCTTGTCAGCGCGGCCGGCGATCCAGCGGTGTAGTTCTTTGGCTGCAGAGTTGGCGTTGGTTGTGGTGGAGGGGGGGGTGGTGGAGAAGGGTGGTGTTGAGATATTCCTCTGTGATCTTGCTCTAGTTCCTTCGTGATGGGCGTGGGTCGGGTTTAGATGCAGTGGTGGTGTTGAAGGTGAAGTGTACGCAGTGGTGGTCTGTCCAAACGGACTGCGTTGTGTGGCCTAAGTGGATGTTTATAAGTGTCCTATGGGACCTCTTTTGGCCACATATGGTACTTCACCCTGCAACATGGATAGGTAAAACACATTGGCAGTTATAATGCCAATAAATCCAAGTCCAACAAATGTGAACCCACAGAAAGGTTCTGTCATGCCAGTCATCCAGTCTCTTAATAGCCTGGCAATAATACGTTAGGTTTCTGTGGCTGCCTAAATTAATCAAAAGGCAATGTAAGACTAAGAATGCAAGCTTGCTTGGGTGGGAATATCGATCTATAATTAAAAAGTACCTATGGCTGGTGTAAAGGCAAACAGGAGTGTTAGCATACACGAGAAAGTAAAACAAAACATGGCACTCGTGGAACGTGCTCTGCACTGTTAGTTAAAATGTTTATAGTGTGGCGGGAGGGGGCTGCGGGTCAGAGCAGGATCCATGTATGGGAGACCATGGGGGGAGCAGAACAGGAAGGCCGCTCTGAGCGACCACAGCTATCCCGCTAGAAGCAGCCTGCGGTGATGTATGAGTGTCAGCCACAAAAGAGCAGTCTTTCTTTGAATAATAGTAGACATCATGCCACGGTTTATTATTAAAATACCAACTGCTTTTTAGTGACTATAGAGGGCATTAGCATACAAAAGAATGTAAAACTAAGTGTGGCGCTCGTAGAATGGGCATTGGGCTGATAGTTAAAATGTTTACAGTACGGCGTGAGGGGGCTGTGGGCACCAATGTTGACTGTGCGCCCGTGTTAATGTAAAGGCCGGTGCCGTGCTGAAACCTAAAGCGCTGCACCCGAGGGCGGGAGTGGGCGGAGAGTGCCATTGTTGACTGTGCGCCCATGCTGTTAATTTAAAAGGGTAAATTTGCAGAGGTCTGCAGGTAATTTAAATTGTAAAAAAAAGTTTGACAGCCGACAGCAACAGAAAGGCGCAACTAAACCATGTTAAAGATAAAGCGCGTTCTGAAAGAAAATGTTTTACTTCCACGATGCCTCTCGCGTTGTGTGCCGCTTCTTCTGAGCGTTTGGAAGCAGTGAAACAAGGCTGGTTAAAAAAAAAAAGAAAACGGCTGCAGGAGAGCATGTCATGCCTGCAACAGCAGGTAGGAGAAAGTCCTTTAAGAAAATAGTGCTCACAATCTGTAATTAAAACTTCCCAAGTAACAACACAAGTAAAAGGCCAGTCCTCATGGGAGGTTACAAAAGTAGAAAAGGCGGTACTAAGGAGGGACTATTAAGCCTATTGACGAATCAAAAGCAACCACTTAGAAAGGACAGTAACAGGAGCCAATTGAAAAGATAGGCGGCAAATGGGCAGAGCTTCAAGTCCATACCTGAATACATCATGTCTCGAAGAAACAACGCAAGCGCTGCCTAGACGAGACCTAAAAATATTACTGGGTCTCTGGCCAACTACCTGCACCATCCAGTGTTCTGTATACCTTCTTCCCGTTAGCACCCAAACTGGAAAAAATACCTTTCCTCTTACCACCCATTTGCACCACCCTCTGTGCCCTCCCTCTCTGCAGGAGCCAACTTTTCTGCCCTCACTTTGAGAGCAGAATGCTGGTGCCATGCTGACAGGGCCTCTGTTAATGCTGCTCCTCAACAGGGTCTGCAAAGACCTGCTGCTGACAGGGGAGAAGGAGTTGGAAAAAGAAACGCAGTGCCTGCAGTCTCTTGCCTTCCTTGGGGCTGTGGAGACCCGGGAGATGTGGTGAAAGGTGTTTGAGGCTACCAGATGAAATGTCATCTCGTTCTCCACCCAGGCTGCATTACAGTCTGGGTGGAGAACAAGCCCAGGCTCCCAGTCA
This sequence comes from Triturus cristatus, assembly GCF_964204655.1. NCBI lineage: Eukaryota > Metazoa > Chordata > Amphibia > Caudata > Salamandridae > Triturus > Triturus cristatus. Next base: position 1,450,943,419 of record NC_140591.1, read on the forward strand.
TCAACTGAGCGCCAAACTACCGCGCTCAGACCAATCACAACGCTGCATACAAATTCTTTTCTACTCATCTGCAAACAAAAGCATGACCCTGTCCCAGAATCCATCTTTCCACAAAAGCCTACTTACCTGCATGCTATACTCTAATATGTGCTTGCATTGCTGCAGCTCCAGCTGTCACTGTTGTTACTGCACAAAGTTTCCCACCACTTGCGCCATCATTAGGAGTAGCTCGTAATTCTCAACTGGGCTGATGACAGCAGTTGCCTGCTCCATTGGGGATCACAAGTGGTGTGGTTTTTTCGCAACCGGTTTTCCAGCATACATTATACCACATTTTGTACCTGGAGCAAAACATGTAGCTACTTGGTAGACTACCCCTTTAAAAAGCGTGCGATTACTGGTTGAGATGTGGAAGTCGGTGTAGAAACTCTGATTTTCACATGTTCTTCCTCGTTCTGTAGTGCCGTACAGGTTGTCAACCTATAACCATAGGTGACATCTCAGTAAAACTTGATTTAGTTGCTCAGTATTCTGCCAGTCAGTACCGGGTGGCTTGTAATGTAATGGGGCCTTAAAAATCCAACTGCATGTTGCAGCCTTATGCACAATATTAAAAGGAATAGAGCAATAATAACACCCTTGCAGTACTTTAAAAAAACCAATTTCTAAAACCCACAGAAGTAGCACAAAAGAGCCAGGCAGTATTAGAAAAAATCATTACTTACTGAACAGACAGTCTTTGATATTACACCAGCATGCCACAGCGGAAGCACAAGACAACATGTGATGACCTGCTTGTGCTAGGCATAAAGCAAACTCTCATAACTGTTCAGTGCTGTGTCTGGCTAAAAGCTGATTGCAACATCGCCACACCTTTGTTATGCAACACCTGGAGTGCACAAATCTAAAACTTGGCATATAGAGGAAATATGCACTGTAAGAAAATAAAGTACAGCTCCTTGCTTAAGCCAAATCCCACAGAAAAAATAAATTCCAGGGTAGATGTTTAAAAAAATGATAAAGGACACAACTATCAACACCAGTGCAGTCCCCAGCCCCTTGAGTCTTTGATAACCATCGCACTAGAAAGAAAATGCAGACACAAATCACTACTCCTGGACCCAGAGGGCTGATGGGTAAAAGCACTGCTAGTAAAACATTGCCGTGCTCTAACATATCAATCAGACATAAAGCTAACTTTATAAGCCTGGTCTTAAAACAAAACCAGTGGTTTCTAGATATGCCACACATGATTATACCCTTGCACACCTGCTTTTAGCCATGACACGGGTGCTAATCCTATGTGCCATACTGAGGTTTTTTTTACATAATATAGTGGATCGTACAGGGTGCTCTCTTCTTATGTTGTATTTTAACCACCATTCACATATTCCATTAGTTACACGGCTAGCTAGCCCACTCACTTGCACTCATCTTTACGGCGACCTCAAATCTAAAAGATCTCCGACAAAGAGCCCCCAGGCCCGTCAGTCATTGCAGTGCCGGCCTGACGAGGAGCGCCCAATGATGAAGCATGACACCCTAACGGGTGTGTGTGGGCACCAAGATCTAACCTTCAGGTCTTCCTACGACAGGATTATCAACCACAAGCGTCAACCCTTGTTGACCGCCTTTGGCTGAGGAGGAACTAACCCTATCTTGAGATCTCTTCATATGTTGCTCATCCTTTCTATAGTACGTTGAGTAGCGATGGGTTTGTAACCTTTCAAACATAAATAAGGACTTCAGAGTTGCCGCAGAGCTATACACTGCCCAGTCAAACTCAATCCAATGTCGAGTTTCGCCGCCATGCTGTTAACTCCCAGTACTGTTCTAAACAGCGATGTTCCTACTCCACGACCCCATAAGAGGGCCGGAGTTAGGTTTCTGGTGGTTACCTTGAATGGCATACGGGCATAGCTGGCCTATTTGGAAATCAACCTGAAAATCTGAACATCATTTCAACACACCTGGCAGACGTAAAAAATGGACGTTCTCCAACAAAAATGTGCCTCTACATGCAAAAAAGCTGTTTCCTTGTAATAGGCTCCGAATGGGAATGCAGCAAACAGAAAGAGGCTCAAATCTGCACGTAATTACAAGAAGTGAGAATTATAAAAAATATAATTATTGGTCACCTCTCAGTCGAGTCACAAAACAATTTCATGGTAGCTTAGGGATGAAGAATACAGTTCTTATTGTGCAAAATCTCCTCTGCATTTGCAAAAAGACCTAATAATCTTATTGCAAAACCTCGTGCAAAACCTTGTGCAAGGAACATGCACCTTACACTATACTACGTAAAGGACCCCTGATCTTCCAGAATGCATCCACCAGGCAAACACTACAGATAGGAAAAAACACACATGGCCACAAGAGACATACTGTTACTGTTTCCCTGCCACTAAGGAGCTGATTCAAGAGCTTGGATTGTCCTATTTTTACAATTGTTATGTATTCATATATAATTTATGCATTGAATGTGTTTGGAATCCAGCACTCTAGACAGTAGTTCCAAGTGAATAATAAGATTTGATTAGAATAGGAATTAAAGGACTCTGTTCGTTCAGAATGTTTCCCATGGTCTCTATAGTATCTAGAAAAAGGTCTCCGAAAGAACTAAAACCTTTAGAAACTGTTACGAAAGCTCGCTAAGCCAGAGGCCTGAGTACCAGAATAAGAGAAGTGGATCCTGCTTGATAAAATCGCAATGATGGGCCTCCTAAAGACCGCAGACAAAACTGTACTGAAATTCCGGAAACCTCCAAAACTGCAACAGTTCCATAAGGCATACAACTATAGTGTAAATACTGGCACACTAACGAAAGGCTCTCTTGGTGCTAGAGTTGTACTAGGACACTTGTAAACCAGACTGAACTAGACCAGGTAGGCTTTCAATTGACGTTTGATAATAGAGTGAACTTCTATTGTTCAGGGAATTTGTTCCACAATCTGGGGTCCTGAACAGAGACGTCGCATCCTGTGTTTGCCTTCTCAGATCTAGGAATTGCCTATTGTTCCAAATGATTCTGATGGAGTGGGGATATTTGAATCAATCTCTTGGTAAAATCATCGAACGGTATCCCCCTCTGGAGTTATTTTTATAAGTTGTTTACCTGTATTAGAAAAGGTGCTGATGTCATTTTTTGTTTTATTTAAAGAACCTTACTTTATGTATTTATCTCTGTTCTTTAAAAAATGGCCTTTTAGTCTATATCATTAATATACTAGAATTTGGCCTTTCAGTTTATATCAATAATATACTTGAAATTGGCAATAGATTAGAGGAGCTGGAGATGAGCTATTGAAAAGTTGTCCTGAAGTTGGATCTACTCTATGTATTGCACTCTATATTGCACTTTTGATGCACAAATGCACTTTTTTCTTCAAGACACTGTAATATACTAGGAATGTGATCAGACATTTAAAATAAGGCTGGAGAATCAAGTAGAACTGTTGCACTTTAACTCTTTTACGCCGCGGTGCGGCACCTTTGAGTGGGCGGGGTCGCGTCTGCCTACGGACGTGTGCAGCACTACGGAGGTAGTGTGCGCGACGGCCGTTGGCCGACAGAAGCACACAACGGGTTAAATTGCCTATTTGCCCATATCGTAGATGATGATCAAAAGCTTGGAAAAAGATCAGACTTTTTTTTTTTTTACTTCTTTTTATTGAGTAGATGTTCTCCTAAAAAATTACGGTTTCAGAACAAATGGTTGACATACATTTGTGCTTCACACTACATTCAGACTCCTGTGGTAAACTTACAGTATTACATTGAGATTTTGGTAGATTAATTGACAGTGCTTTGCCCCCCGTTTCAGTCACTGATGTCCTTTGCTGACTCGTCCGGAGGTGGAGTGCACATATTCCCTCTAAATTTGTTCCACTTTCCCGACTCCCGCTCCCATTTTTTGGGGCACCCTCGATTTATATATGCCTCCTTCTCAGCCACCATTGCCCCGTCATATCGCCACACCATTCACGGTACATCGGAGTGGCTTGTGCTCCCCAGTATTTGGCGATGTTCCGCTTAGCGAACATCATACCTAGCGACGCCCAGTCTTGAGCCGCATGGTCAAGATCTGTAGGTTCCCAAATGTTTAGAAGACATCTTTTGGGCTCTTGCGTGACCGTGGGGAAAAAGATCAGACTTGAGTTATTTTTATGTCTTTTCCTGTAAAAGGAAATTTGTTGATGTAATTTTCTGTTCTATTTAAAGAAGCTTACTGTATGTATCTATTTCGGCTCTATAAAAAAACAGTATCTCCCACTGGCCATATGGATTTTGATTGTCGACTTGAAGGGTTGAGAGAGAGCTAACATCGATAATGTATTTCAACCACAGTGAAACCAAATGTTGCTCCACAATAACGACAAAGAGAACGGTATTTCCAATTATTAGTCGAATCAAAAATCAACAAATTGGCAAAGGTTAGGAAAATATATTAATACAGCTAAAATATTAAAATGCTCAAGTATTCTAAATTTCAGTATTATGAAATACAGAATGGTAACAACCAAAATGTACAGGATGCAAAATATACAAATTAGATGTTCCATAAAGAAACTCACCCTGTCTAAATTAAGAAATGCAAAGGAGTTGGAGGTTTCTAAGGGGGAATGGTAGAACTTGTCAGCAAGATGCGAACATCAGTAGAGGTTCAGTGGTTTAAATAAGAGTGTCAAGCATGAAGCCTTCCACTCTGGGAAAGCCAGCAGAGGCCAGCTCTCTCCAAAGTCAGGATAAAAGTCTGCCCTAAGTAACTATGGAGCACTAATTAAAAGCACAGTCAAAGGTTCCAGAACATCCATATCTTGCTCCCACAGTCAGGAGCCAATCCCATGGCGGCATTTGCAGGGAGTCTGTAAGTCTCCTAAATTCCCATCCCCGCACAGTTAGGTACACATCTGCTGGTACTTGAAAGTTGCATCTTCCTAGTATCAGTCGAATACATAACCATAAACGTTTCTATAACTAGAAAGGAATCCGATAACGCACCTAGAAAGAAAAGGAAAACAGCATACTGGCATACTTTGAGGTGTGCAATGCACAGCTAAGGCATATCAGCTAACTAAGTTAACTCGAGAATCAAATTAGAACAGCACATTAGACCATAGTTAATCTGTAGAACTTAACATTTACTAGTAATTAGTAAATTTCAGTAAACACAGTTACATTGATTATTCAATTCAGTACAACTGCACGTGATTTCTTAACGTTTAAAAAAAGATGGCCTTCTACAATTTCATTAAGGTGAAACACACGAGTTAATACAGTTAATCACACACTGAATATATAGGTTAACACATAAAGGATGTATAGAAGGTGGAGCCCTAATTCACGCTGCTTCAATTCGATCTAATTAGCTGTTGCTTTGTAGGGGGTGTTCTTGTTCTGAATGAAAGAGGGTCTTGCTGCTGGGGGTTGACTTGCTGAACTTTATCAAGGGTCTTAAACCTGACCCTCTTGTGGGGTGGAAGCCAATGGAGAGAGATTCTTTTTATTCATGATTAACTGCAAAGAGTACTTTTGCTTCGCCAAGCCTGTGCTTCTCAAAAGTCCTATGTTATGGGATGCTGGCGCTCACATGGGTCTCTACTTCAACAATTCCGCCCTCACTCTGGAAGTTCTGAGAGTGTGGGCCCAGGAGAAGATGCAGTCTTGATTAATGCAGAGTAGGGTCAAAACTGACTGAAATGGCTGACTGTGTTAATCATAAATTTGATTGATGGGTGTAATTAGGAATGCTACGATAGACGATTGTGCCCAATAAAATTACCTGAGTGTAGTTGAAGGAACCCGATTGTTTAGTGCACCTGTTTCGTCTTTAGTAAAGTTATTGCTCTCCAGTTGATGCAAATCTTTTTTTAAATTAAGAATATTCACAGCCTTAGCCCGTAATCTTCCCTGCAGAATTTAGATGACAGATGCTGCAACTTCTTAGAGATTGAAAAGTGATCCTGTTAAAGATGGAAATAAAATCAAGTTTTTTCCAGAAATCTGGCATTGGAATGAGCGTGTAGATTGGTTCTTCAGGCAAGTCTCACTGGCCATAAAGCACGGAACCTTCACAATTGAATAGGAGACCTTGATGGTGACAGGAAGAGTCTACTTCACTTGATGGCCCGTCAGATGCGCAAAGCTAATTTGTTCTCCAAACAATCCTATCCCTAGGCTAGTGGAACTTTTTCATGCCCCTGTATGGTCTTTCCAGTGGCAGTTCAGCACACACCTGTACCTGGATACGGGCAGTCCTGTTCCTGCAATAGAGCAAGACAGTGGACCAGACAAATGCAAAATATTTAACAAGTATAGGGAGCAATCTTCATATAGTAATAAACACAGCAAAAGCCCTAGCCCTCTTTTCCTCCTTTTCAAAACTGTCTAGCTCACTGTGGGAGATGAGCTTTGATCTACTACTGAAGGTAATTGGGGACAAGGTCATTCCAACCTTGGTTTATGGCAGTGACAATCCTGTTGAAGGACGGGAAGCTCCTAAACGGCTTCATCACCAGGATCTTTATGGCCACTCTTCTCCTGCCCAGATCTCATCAGCCGCACAGATCCGACTGGAACTCAGCCTCCTTGATCAGCAGGTGACCCTGGCAGGTGCATTCTTGAATATTTGCTGCGAATGACCAGAGGAGGAAGCTTGGAGGCTCTATTGTGGCATGAAATCCAGTCAGGCGGGGCCAGACGGCCTCACTCGATGTACCTTGAGAAATGTTGCAATCAGTTGAATGTTGCTGAGCTTTGGAACGTGCCCGTCTCCCAAAACGCCTTCAACCAAAGCATCAGAAGACTAGTACGATTTTGATCGTGCCAGCTTGATATGGATGTTTTGGCAAGGTGTAGGCCCACCTGGGCAGTTATCAGCTCCTACTGACAGAGGTTTCAACAACCCTACCTGGCCTGTACTTATTCAAAACATAAAAAAACTCAAGTTTTTGGCCCTTAGGCTAGAGGAGTGTCTGTGAAGCATCTAGCTAGGTGGCGTAGACAATTGCAGATTCCTTTCTTGATTGAACTTGCTGCCTGGTGCGCTTCTCCCATTGGAAGACACAATAAAGACTAGTCTTGCAAGAATAAGGTCAGACCACAAGTTTCTTGCAGACATCACAGTGCATACAGACATGTTAAAATTTTCATTTTTGTGAGGGTTTATGAACCACTTACTGTGGTCTTCCTGCTACATCAGAAAGCAGCAGAAGTAAGGTTCTCTAGCTCATCCTTCTCTTCCTCTCTCTGCTCGGTGCATACTCCCTCAGCTACATTATACCTAGACTATGCAGACCTTAATAGTGTCATACACCTCCTACAGACCACTAAAAGGTTCTACGGCCTGGCTTGTATTCGGTTTGATGCGGTTGTGACACAAGCCGAATGCAAAGCTCATTATGCTGCAGTCCAAACCTATACAGGTCAGACTTCTAACAAACTGTGTGGACTGAGAATGCAGTCCAGGACAAAATAGTTCATTCAATTTCCAATCCATGGAGCTGCCATAGATAAAACACAGAATGCATTTGGAATTACACCCTCAACTGTGAGACCATTGAAGAGGTGTACTACATTACCCCAATCAATTCCATGTGCCTCAGGTAATCTATTACAGGACATGCAAGCTGAGCACTTCAAATATACTTGTGACATAGCAATTTGACAGCTTTGTTCACCTCCCTTGCTTTTCCTGTCTTTGTGTCTGTAAAAGCCAAAAATGAAGAAGTCAACACTGTCCCCCCCCATGCTTGCTAGCAACTCAAGAGTGCTAAGAGTTGATGTGTATGTGTGTTGCTTACCCAGCAGTTACAATATGATTTTCCCATGCCCCAAAAATATCTAGGCTACATATATAAAGTGCCTTAGGCATCATTTAGCAGGAGGGACTTAATTAGGTAGCGCGTGAGTCCCACGGTCAATGTAAATGCTCTCACTCTTGAGAGAATTAATTTCAGTTCAGGATTAACTATGAAATAGTCTTACATGGGTTGCAATCAAAATGTGCATTTATCCAAATTCTCTGCAATTGTAAAAGTGACATTTATTTATCAAAGTACAAACTCTAGTGAGTGTGTAATCATATACAACATAAATATAAGACACTGTATCACCAACGTTCAATCAACAATCATAAACTCGGAGAGATAGCCTGGCTTTGCATATATATCCTAATCACAACTTTTGAGTGCTGACATACTGCTATTTGGGTTTCTGTTTCTATTTCCTGCAGGTCCTAGGCAAAGCAATCTGGTCCTGAGACGACCTTACAAATTATCCAGGGTCAAAACGTCATCTTCCCCGTGGTTCAATATATCTATTGTGATTAAGTAAATGCACATTTTGAATGAAACCCATGGTTTATCCTGAATTGAAGTTAATTCTCTATAGATTGTAAGCAATTACATTGATTGGCGGGGCTCATGACTTACCCAATTGAGTCCTACCTACTAAATAATGCCCACAGCACTTTGTATATAATAGCGAACAAGTTACCCTGATCCCGTAAAAAAAAACGTAATCTGGCCATAGGTCCTTATAATCAGTCAGGTGAATTAAACTCTCACACCCTGCCCGATATTAGGAATTCCTTTTAACTGGTGATCGTTTACTCCCAAGGGCTTTCCAACAGCTTACTCCTAATTTCTCCCAGTATGTTGCTAAACTCTTCTCAGCTTGCAAGGAAAGCCTAACAAAAGAAAACTGAGCTAGTTAAATCCCATGCCTTACAAAACTTGCAACTGTGGTTTTTTGTTCAAGCGGGTCAAAAAAGGGGAAAATGAATCTTTAATGAAAGCGATGATTATGATTTGAGCATTACATCAGTTTGCTTTAACAAGGACCGATTTTCATCAAATATCTTCTCTAAATTCCTTACATTTTTGCACGGAAAGCAGCAGGCCAAGCATTGGGTGATAGGTGAATGATGAGAAAGATCATATTTTTCTGGGTGTAAGAAAGATCAACTTTTTTTCCGAAGAATTTCTTTTCAACAAAACAGTGGTCGTTCATGGACATCGCTTCACCAAAATCCCAGGTGTAGCGGCAGTGGCATCATATACCCTTTGGCCTTAATGATGTCACAGGAAGTGACATCATATGACCTTTCACCCTGAATCGTCCCAAGAAGTAATGTATCATGACCCTAATCATGATGACTTCACATTAATTAACATTGCTAAAGTTACATAATTATTGCACAATTAATATTCTATATTCTTCTACGGGAGAACAGCCATAGGCTCTGAAAAACACTCACTAAATATTCAAGTCCTTTCATGGCGTGCCTAGCTAATTAACCTGACAGTCACCATGAGTTCACTCAATTATATTTGTAAAATGTCCAACTGGTGCCCCCCTTATTTAAAATATTACCTCCATTGCTGGAACCACGATTTTGCTATGGTGGACCTTTTTGCCCAAACATTACATACAATATGCCAGTGCCAGAATTCTCCTAATACTGCTTCTCTTGCTCTATGGATGTCCCTTATGTCAAAGGTCATGTCTAACATATTGTGGACCACATTGTGTCATGGATGGCCCCATGCCATTGCCACAGTTGTCTTCCCATATGTCAAGAATTTCCTCCAATGTGCATCACCAGCAATTTGCCACAGGTGCTACCTACGCCAAAGATTTCATTCAGGGGGGCGTGGCCAAGCAGCGAAGCGTAATGGCCGCTTGAAACTCAGGCTCCGTTCTTGCTGTCTCCCCCACGAATATCCGGCACACTTATCTGTAACCGAAGCTTGAATCCACGCACCGGAGGGGGCGCGGAGTCTCAACCGAACATTCCCGTATTTTGCAGTGACCCGCCGCCGGAGCTACAAGTCCCGACAGATTGGGGCCTTTGCATCTGCCCGGACCGGGGCCTGAAGTGATTGTGGAGGCCGGGATTGGAGCGGGTGAAGGCGGCCACATCCAGACGCAAGATCGGGGTCCCGCTCGGCCCACCTACTTGATACTCCCCTCACCTGAACCTCTCGGTGGACCTCTGCAGTCGCCTGGGTGGTGCGGCGCTTATCGCTGTGGGGGCTCCCGCCAATGCCAGATTACGGAGCGGCTTAAAACCAGAACACCTATGGGCCAATGCAGCGGTGATTAATCCTCTGACGAAGGGATATAGGTGGTAAGGAGGAACCGGGGCCGACATCGGGGACTGGAGAGTGGCGCTCTCTCTCCCCCCACTTCCCCCCCCTTCTTATTTGTCACGACTTCACCGCCCCCCCCCATATACCACAGTGGGGTGAGAGTAGGACTGTGGATCTTCCCCCCCCAGTGCGGCGACGTCGGCGGGGGACACATAGAAACCCCTTGATCAGAAGAACCCGGGGAGGGCTGGACTAGTCTGAATCCCGTTGAGCCCCTCCGCTTGTCATCCGTCGTGGGTTTAATACTGCATGTCCTTGAGGATTCCGGCACATTGCTCCGATTGACTGCAATGGACGACTTTGAGGGGCACCACCGACTACCAGATCTGACCCACCAGCCCTGGGGGCCCAAGTTTGAAAAGCGACGAATCGCCCCAGTCGCCTACACCACACATCGAGGAGGGGGGGGGGTCTGACCCGCCGCGGCCTGCGCTCACCAAATGGCCAGCTCGGAGAAATCCACGATAACAGGCGCAAAGGGCCCCAAAACGGTCCAATCGAATAAGATGGACCGATACACGGTCCTCAAAGACGCACCTCAAGACCCACACCCGAGAAACAAATCGATGGGAGAACCCGGAGGGGAGAGCCAAGACCTTACGCTAAAGGATGTCATGGAGGCGATCGCAGGAATTAGGACCTCCTTGGAACACAAAATGGACGCTCTCTCATTTGAAATGAATTTCATCCGGGCTGACCTCACCAAAGCCACCGAGAAGGTCAAACAAGTGGAAATCACCACAGCGAGTCTCGTGGAGGACGTGACGCACCTTCGAGGAACCATCCAGGATCTCCAAACAATCCCTAAAGTCACTGAGTACAAACTGGATGATTATGAAGGGCGTCTCAGGAGAAACAACATTCATATCCTAGGGGTCCCTAAAAGGGCGGCGGGACAGTCACCGGACCTCTACAAAAAAAGTTGTATTAATTCCAACCGTTTAGTGGTGACATGTGCACATGTATTCATTTTTTACACAAGTTGTTATTAGTTGATAAACTCATGCAGTAGCAAGATTTGACAACTTAGGTCCTGAAGAAAGCCGTGGGCAAAAACTTTTCCCATTTGGCTGAAACATGTCGACCTTGATGAATAGCACTTATTTGTTAACACTGCTTTTTGCACTGTTGTTTGGTTTTAATTAGTGTGTGAGGCGATTTTTTCATTAAACAGTGGTTTTCTCCTCACAACTCTATTTTAAACACTGCACTCACTTTTCTATGCACTGCACGATTTCTCTATGTGATCATTAATAGAATATACATGATCAGTTTTTTACTGTCTGGTGCTCCTTCGCTGATCCTAACGAGAGAGCTTTCCCTAGAAGATAGTCTCTATGATCAAGAGACATATCATTCGTTTGGGTGGATGACCAGATGATAAGATTGATCAAGTAGACAATTGATGGGAATCCAAGCTTTGCTCAAGGGTCCCTACACTTTCACAATATTCTGTTTTTTGTGTTTTGCTTCTTTACACCTGTCCCTTGTAGCCCTAGGCACTTGCGGGTACTTTTGATGTAAGACCCCCAGTTCATGAGGTTTTTGATATTGTAGATATTGGGGAATAGAACTGTGGCAGGTCGTTAAAGATTTTCCCTTAGACCCTACTATACTCTGTTTGTTTGGTGATATTGTTGCCAGTTGCCAGTAGACCAGAGGGTAGCGACAATTGTTACTATCCTCAAAGAAGGAAAACCCAGGACTGAATGTGCGTAGTACCGCCCTATCTCGCTCCTCAACGCAGAACCTAAAATCCTCGCCAAACTATTAGTGAACCGTTTAGTAAAAGTCATAGGGGGCCTAATTCACTCAGATCGATCTGGCTTCATGCCGCACAGATATTCAGCACTGAATCTACATAGGGTCCACGGTGGTCTGGGTAGAGCGGCCACTATTCAAGAGCAGCCAGTAATTATCTCCCTGGATGCCACCATGGCATTCGATACTGTTGAGTGGTCGTACCTCTTCGCAGCACTAGCGAGGATGGGATTCGAACCAGGATTTATACAATGGGTACGTCTCCTATATCAAGAACCTATGGCGCAAGTCGTAGTTAATAACAAAAAATCATACACCTTTCGGCTCAGTCGGGGGACCCGCCAGGGGTGCCCTCTCTCTCCCCTACTATTTGCATTGGCCCTAGAACCCCTTGTGGTGTGGATCCGGAGAGATCCAGTTATACGCGGATTGCGGTGGTCCCCTGACTGGGAAGTTCGTATTTCCCTCTACGCAGATTATATCTTGCTGTACCTTCCATCCCCCAGGAGATCCCTGGTTGCTGTCCTTGACATCCTGGCTATATTTGGCAGGTACTTCGGACTTCGGATTCAGTGTCAACTGGCAGAAATTTCTCCTTTATGTCCTCAGTGGAGACACCCCGTCCGTCCCCCCCCCCCGCCACCGCGAGATTGCCCAATACAAACTGCTACAGACGGTTTTAAATATTTGGGGATATTCATCTCCCTAGTTCGGACACTTCGTTATGACCGTAACCTCATCCCGCCATTGGAAAGACTCAAACAGGACATAACTAGCTGGAAAACGCTTCCTCTCTCGATGTTGGGCAAGGCAGCTCTTTTTAAAATGATGTCGCTACCCCGGTTATTATATGCTTTGCAAAACTCATAAGATCCTAGCTCGTACATTAGAAAAATTGAAGGACTCCAGCGTGATCTCCTGTGGGATGAAAAACCGCGAATTGCTCCACATAAACTCACACTCAACTGGTATGATGGGGGTATCAGCCTACCAGACATCAAGAAATATTATTGGGCAGCACACCTTGCGGCCATTAACCACGGTGTATATGGCCGACCTGATGACCCCGGCTATAACTTGGACAGGTTGCTTCTCCCTGGGGTGACATACAATCGGGTGCTCTACTCAAAGCCAGGTAGATATTCACTTACTGGCCCTACTAAACTTTCGGCCGACGTATGGCACGCAGCCAACAGATCACTTGGATGGGGGCAGAAACCCACCCTAGCAGCTCCGTTGTGGGACTCCCCAATGCTGGGCGACCTATGGAAATTAAAGGGATTTGACAAGTGGGAACTTATTGGGATTTCGCGTATCGGGGATCTCTGGGACAAGGGCGAGGTGAAGTCATTTACCTCACTTCAACACCAGCATGAGCTAGCGGAATCGGAATGATTCCATTACACACAGGCCCGCCATGCGCTTCAATCACTTCTTCCGGAAGGGTCTTCCCCACCGGACGCTTCCCCCCCAAGAGGACAGGATACTAGATGGCCGAGAAAACCATATCCCTAATATACAAAAAATTGATCCAAAATATGGAAAACCCCCTCCACACACTACAGGAAAAATGGGTGAGGGACGGCATTGAAATGGATGACGAGGAGTGACAGGAAGTGGTTTCTTCCCCGAGAATAGTCGCGATCCCAGCACGCCTTAGACTGATACAGCTCAAAATCCTCCATAGATTCTACGTCACGGGGCCTCAACAGTTACATATGGGCGTATCCGGAGGGGGGGACTTTAGAAGGGGATGCAATCAGCTAGGCACATTTATCCATATAATTTGGGACTGTACACATATCCAATCCTACTGGCGAGAAGTACACGATGTACTCAGTGAAGTTCTGACAGTCACTCTACATCCGGAGGCTCGCAGATGCCTCCTAAACATCTGGGAGCCAACTGACCTAAATACTCATCAAACGCAATGGGTCACTCTTGGGCTTACTGTTGCCAAAAGAAATATAGCACAGCTCTGGGGAGCAGCGCACGCACCCACGATAGTAGACTGGAACAAGCATTTGCAATGCAATCGGTCTCGCCTTTGGGACCTTGTAAGTGTTTAGCCAGAGCTATTGGCACTGCCAATGTATTTAAGTTATGTTAGAAAAAAATACTTAATCTAAAAGCTATTAGCGATCCCTATCAGTGATGCCTCCACCCACAATAGTGCAGCAGAAGGCAGCAACTCATCCCTGCCCAGCATTGTCACGCATTTTGCCACTGACCTGGCTGCCAACGCCAGCCTGCCTGGTGCTAGCGCACGCGCCGGCACCTCTGCACCTGTGTGCCGTGCTCCCGGCCCGGGCAGCAGCAGACTTCAATTGCGGTTGCCAGCAGGCTCAGTAACAGTTATAAAGATCGTGCTCGGCTCTGCTACAATGAATCAATCTGCCCTGCTGCTGGGATTGAAATTCCTGCCCGCTGCGCAGGACCGTGGCTGTCACACTCACTAGTCACACTGACGGCTCAATACGAGAGACCCGGCGAGGCCTGCCCTCGTTACGTACAGGCTGTTGTGGCGCCGTGGAGGGGGGGGGGGTTGTGACTTCACGTCCTGAACAGGAAGGAAGTGAGGTACCGGTCAGAAGTGGCGGGGCCTGGCACTCGAGGAGTTGTGCTAGTCAGTCGGCGTGGAATAGGTCCCTCTCAGTGAGTCTGAGAGCGCTGCTGTCTGCACAGGAGGCAATAATTTATAGGATGCATTTCACTGAGGTCAAGTCACTGCATGGCAATGGTTCGTACCGAGCCATTTAGGCAGTGAGGTTAGGAGTGCGATTTTCCATCAGACTCACAGATATAGGCGAGTGCGACGAGTCCGTAGGCCGCCGCCCATCCGTTACGCGAGCGGGCAGCAGTTGAATTTAAGATTAGTGGCTATGCTGCCCATAGCTGTCAAGGTGTCAGATTGTCATGTGAGACATTTTCATAATTTCAGTGTAATTACGAATTACATTTCAACGACTATGAGTGACACTTTCTTGAGAGCAAAATCAATCATTGAAGACAAGGGAAATACATAAACATCAGAAATTAAACCCATTTGAGCAATGAGAAACTCTAAAAAGATCTTAAAACTGCTTCAAAGCACCAGAAATGAAGGGCATTGTTGGACTCTACTGTACCAAACAGGATGTTAGAGGTCATACTGCCTGCAAATGAGGCTCAAGTCCCTTAACGCCCCATCCACCTCACTGCCCACAAAAACAGGATAGAACTACCTGCCTCATCCTCCCTCTGCATGGACTGATCAAACTGTGCTGAGAAACCCCCGCACGAACCGGCACAAACTCCTGTACCATGAGATGCTCAAAGCTAATTTCTGACACAAATGTCACCTTAAAAGTAGGTTAAGGCCTTAATAAGAAGTGACAATCAGGCCGCAAACTCTCCTCAGTCTGAACATTGACACTCCTCCCAGTAATAAGCACCTGTGTATGACCAGGGCTGGACTGGCCTCTGTGGATTATTGCTTTTATTAACTGCAGCAGTACACAGATATGTCCTTCTGAACTGGCCACTTACCAGTAGAGTTACACCTGGTTGTCTTTTCATTGGCATGAGGAATGTTCTATTGCTTTTGCAAAAGTTGTGAAAAGCACCTAAAGCCTGTATTTTTCCCTCAGTTGTACATACTTAGGACAGCAAAAACAAGAACAAGAAGCACTTTGCAGTGTTCTGGAGCTGCCGACTTAATTATCACTGTCTGCTAATTAAATTAAACAGACAGAAAGGCGAACTATAAAAATGAATACACTTTATAAAGACAATTTTTATAGCGCTGTATATCTTATTTGACCCTTTCCAAATTATAAAACGAGGTGAACAAATGGCGGGTTTTTCTTTATAAAAGGTGGCAACCCTACTTACCAGTCGTTTACTATGCTGCTTAGGCGTCGGTCGTGCGGTAGGCAGGGGCACTATTGGAGGCTGTCTCTCATTGTTTTTGGAGCTCAGGACAGTTCTGAATCCCCGCAAATCATGCATCAGTCCAGTTCAAAGCTTACTGGCCTAGTCCATGTTGCTGATGAGCTGCTTCAGGCAGTGGGTCTCTGGTGGGCTGAGGTAGAGGAGTCAGACTGCTGGCAAAGCGGAGTCCAGTCACTGTGCCTCAGTGACGCTGGCAGGACCAGGCACATATGTCTTGGCAGGGGCGGCCTTAGGCATGTGCAAGCTGTGCACCTGCACAGGGCCGCCAAACCCCAGGGGCCGCCACGAGGAATCGGATACAATACATATTCGTGGCGGCCCCTGGTAGGGATTTGGCGGCCTCCGGGCGGGGCCCCCTAACTACGCTCCCTGCACAGGGCCACCATGAGCCTAGAGCCGCCCCTGGTCTTGGCCCCCTCGCACCCTCACAAATGGGCAGATGATGTTTTCTTGATCCGGCGGGGAGACTGTGAAGTGCACTCCCTCCAACACGTGCAGAGCTGGGCATGTGACAGTTGCTTCCATCCGGCAGGTTCGGGCGATTGCCAGTGCCTCGGCATGGGAGGCCGGGGATCACACAGTATTTAAGAAATTACAAAAGACATCCTCCTTCCTCGATGTCATGTCCGATGCCAGTGAGTCCGTCACACGCTACGAACTAAAAAGCACATTTGTAGATTAATACTCAGATGGCACTGTTTCACTGACACTTTTGTCAAAGTCTGCCTGTTATTTTATCTGATAAAAGCCACACTCTGCAGACACGTGGCTGGTGCTGGCTTCAGACACAGGTGGTCCATTTTAAATGAAGGTAAAGTTTTGTTCACATAGCTGCCAAGGTTTCGTATTGCTACGTGTGACATTTTTATAATTTCAGTGTAATTATGAGTGACATTTTAACCACTATGAGTGACACTTTCTCGCGAGCAAAATCAGGCCGTAAAGAGGAGGGAAACATGTACATTTCAGAAATGACACCCATTTGAGCAAGAAGAAACAAAGAAAATCTTAAAACTGCTACAAGTCACAGAAATGGAAGGGCTCTAAGCTAGTGCCCTTGTAAACTGATCGTAATTTTGGAAATATGCAATGTATCATTGGTACGGTCAAGTGCTTTCAACAGGGTTATCGAACACCTCCACTGTGATAAATCCCTGCGGTAGCATTCATTGAATAACGACTTACCTTTTCTCTAGTAAAGTCATACCACTACATTGCACAAGCTAGGTAAGGAATTTTTTTTTTTTTAAATGTCAAGAGGCAAGATTATAGGCAAGTTCTCCAGGAAGATGCTGAGATACCACCTCTCCGGCCGCCGCATGGAGTAATCAGTTAGCCCCGGTGGGCCCGGCTGGGTCGGGTTGGTCATGGTGTCGGTCGCCCATTACCACAGCAAGATCATTGCGTGCAGGCGGCAGTAAACAACAAGGTAGGAGGGGGCTCGTAAACGCGGCTCCAGCTGTACACGTGCACATCCCCTTTCCTGCAAGTTAATCTAACGCCGTCGTACACGTTCACAATTGAAATCCTTTTGTGCGCGTGCACATGTCCTGTCCCCCTTCCGAGGCAAGTCGACAACAATAGATCTCGCTAGCGAGACCTAAAAAGGACCTCGATTGGTGCATACACAGGGAAAAGACAGTCTACGTAGCTCGAGGGTGCCCCCGAAAATGGTCCAAAATTTGGGATCCATGGAATTCCTATTGGGGGAATATATGTAGCTCACCGCTTAGCATAGACTACGATGATGCCCCTACTCCGTAGCATCCAATGGAAATTAATGTTTTATATATTATTACTGTTTGTCTCCATTGTATACACACATGCCAAATCATTTGTACTGTATGTATATGTCGATGACTGTTAATAAAAAGACTTATAAAAAAAAAAGAGAGATTTCATCCAGTATGCCAGCGCTGGCATTTTTTCTTTGGTGCCCGTTCCAAAATGTACCTACAGGGTGCCAGCACTGACATTTTGCTGAGGATATCTCATATGCAAGTATTGCCTCCAGTATGCCAGTGCTAACATTCTGCCAAGGGTGCTTCTGTACTTCAAGAAGCATGCCAGGTTCAACCGCGGCTTTGCAAGCATAACAACACAGGTTAACTTACATTCACTGACTGGCACTCACTCTCTCATTAACACTCATTTGCACTCATTCATTTCCACCTAGTGTCTTGCACTCATTGTTACCTTCAATCACTCATTCACACTCTCTCTGACTGAATGATACATACGCACTCATTTTAACACACACACACCCCTACTCACACACATACAGGCTCTCACACAAACTCGCTCTCTCCAACATGTATGCACACAACATACATTTAAAGCCCTTTTATTTTTCTTACCTCAGATGCCAGTGAAGGTCCAGATCTCGCTGCTCCACTTTTTATTACACTAATAGTGAATAATAAACTATTATTCACTATTAATAGAATAAAAATGAGCAGCAAAGAAGGTTGAAGCCTGACTGATAATGCGAGACACCCTTGTGTACCTGGCACTGATTTTGCCACCTCTGAGGCCAGGGGTCGCAAAGGCAGTGGCATAGGTAGCAAATGGCAAGCGTGGGGTCGCAACTACGATCCCTGGCTACTCCTAAATGACGTCCATGTGGCTGTTCACTCTTTGCCTTGCCAAAGGCGGGCAGTGCTGCGTGCATAAGAAGGGTTTTGTAGATGTGCATGTTGCAGACCAGCAATGCAAACGATATTCTGTTAGTGACGTGCATTTTAAGGTTAGCGCACTGACAGGTCTCCTCTTGAGATCACATTCACGTCATATTTTAGCCCTGTGTGAACTCTTTCCAGGGTGCGTGACCTGGGGCCCATGTTTTCTATCAGAATCCCATTGTGCATTGTGTCACATGGTGTGGAGTGCTCATAAAGCAGAGCAGCCTGTGTAGAGCAAATGAGATGAAATCCGGAGAGCATGTGACCCAAAATTCTTGTTTTTTTGCAACTGGCAAAACACCATGCTCTTTCAATGGCCATTGTTTGAAGATTAGTGATTAGTAGGCGGCTAATAAAATCATGCGTCTAACGTGTTTTTTTTTTTTTTTTTTATTGTGACCGTACTTTTATCTGCTTCCCAGTTTTGAGAGAATGGTTAAAACTGTTGCTTCCGATGGCAACAATATGAGATACATTTTAAAGTAATGGAAATCTTTGATTTTTAAACACCAATGTTATTTATACAAATGTGGAAGCCTTAGCCACAGAGCGGCAAAGCCACCTGTCTTCCCTTAACTGTTCACCTTGCTTTACCCAGAAATCAAATGTTTTGCAGCGCCCTGCACCTCTAAGATGAGCCAAGCCCTTCCTAAACCCGGTTTTAGAAGTTTGGTGTATTAACCCTCCAAAATTATGTTGGACAAAAAGTCAGGTTCGCGTTCCCCAATAGGTGAAAAATGAATTCTCCTTATGAAATTGGGGGCAGACCTCTGTCTCTGGTATAACCATACCGCAAGTGATTACTACGTAATCATCCATTTTTACTTTGCAGAATTTGTGTTTTTTAGACTGAAGTTATTGTGACGCAGTTGACCACTTTCCAATGTATGATAATATA
Source organism: Triturus cristatus (assembly GCF_964204655.1). Classification (NCBI taxonomy): domain Eukaryota; kingdom Metazoa; phylum Chordata; class Amphibia; order Caudata; family Salamandridae; genus Triturus; species Triturus cristatus. The sequence goes on from NC_140591.1 coordinate 1,450,962,847, forward strand.
CCTTGCCTTATCTGTGAATATCACAGTGACGAACAATACATATCAGTGTGCATCTCTGTGCCTATTAGTGCCAAAGCTACTTTGTTAAATTAATATACTTTTTGGAATTTTGAAGAAATCATATTTTCATTAATTAGCACGGAAGCCCTTCCTTGGGGTTGTGTGGCCGTTTCCCAGTGGTATGTGTAGTAACAGTAGATTTCGTAGCGCCCAGTATATTGTGCTGCATGGCTAACCACATAAGGTACCAAAGGTGAGACCTATTGGCTATGCGAATGCTTGTTTCATCAGCTCCTGTAGTATCTGTACCCTACTCTGTGGGAAGCCTGGCAAGGTTGTAGATGAACAGATGTTAGCTGCTTCTTTGTTGGGGTTGCAGAAAAGGTTAGCTTTGGACCGACCTGCTTTACTGGCAGGCATGTTCTTCATTGAGATGTATGACGGAACCACGCATGCCATTACCACTCAGTCTTTACCACGCAATGCCTTTAACACTCATGACCTTTACCACGCAAGTCTTTACCATGCATACCTTTACAATAAAAATGTAAGAATATATCCGGTAACTGAAAACATATATAAATTGTTATTAACCCCCAACCCCTAATCTCAACCACCCCAAACCCTAAATACATCCTTACCACCCAATGCCCTTACACACCCTGAATCATAAAAATACCCTTACCATCCAATACCCCTACCAACCCTAGAAACACCCTTTCCACCCAATACCCTTACCCTCCCCTAAACCCTAAAATTACACTTACCCACCCAATAACCCTACCCAGCCTCAACCCTAAAAATACCCTTACCACCCAATACCCTGACCCACCTGTTAAAAATGGGAGTCTCTTGTTGGCAGTGGTTTGCACCCTATCCAAGTAGGGACCCTTCCTTCTAGCCAGGAAAAGGGGATTACACACCCAAGATAAACCCTGCTCACCCCTTTGATAGCTTGGCACGAGCAGTCAGGCTTGTCTCAGAGGCAATGTGTAAAGCATTTGTACCCAAACCACAGTAACACAGTGAAAACACCACAAATGGACCCCACATCAGTTTAGAAAAATAAAGTATCTTTATCTAAATCAAACAAGACCAAAATAACAAAAAATCAACATACACAACTCAAAATATGATTTTTAAAAGGTTTTAGCAATTCTGTCCATAGGAAACTATAGATGTAGTGATTTCACACAAAGTAACTTCAGATGCATCAAAATTCACAAGGCAAATCAGCTGCAGAGGAGGGAAGCGTTGAAAAACACACCGATGCATCAGTTCCTGAGTCCTTGAGGAGGCGATGCATCCGATCTGCTGCACGTAGGAGAAGTGTTGCGTCGAACCCAGGCTTAGGGGAAAGCGATGCGTCGAAATCCAAGACTGTTCTGGTCTGCGGGTGATGCTTCGGAAAAACCTGCCGATCAGATGCAATGCGTGAAAATCTGGACATGCTGGAGGTTGATGCATCGCCAATCAGGTGCTGCGTCGATTTCTTCAGCCCTGGTCCAACGTTGCGTAGATTCTTTTAGCCGCACAGCAGGGCCTGCTTTGTACTCGGCGTGGTGGTCTTAGACTTCGGAGACCGGTGCACTGAACTTGGGCTGTGGCAGTTTCTTTGGCCGTGGGCAGGTGCTGCGTCAACGTTTTCAGCCCCACGGCGGTGGTGCGTGGAAATTCTTCCCACAGGGCGATCCTGCATTAGAAAAACAGGCCCTGGAGGGCGATTCGTCAGTTTTGATGGTTTCTTGATGCTTTTTATTGCGGGAACAACCTCCAATGGCCCAGAACTGGAATTGGCACCACAATGCAGGTCTGAAATCCAAGCAGGTGAAGTCTATGTATCCCTGAGACTTCTTAACAGGAGGCAAGCTCTACTTCAAGCCCTTGGAGAATCTTGATAAACAGGATACAGCTAAGTAAAAGTCTATTTTTTTCCACTGTCCACAGACAGAAGCAGCAACTGCAGGCCAACCCAGCAAAGCAACACACAACAAAGGGACATTACTCCTCCTGACAGCTCTTCAGCTCTTCTTGGCAGGGTCCTCTTAGTCCAGAAGTGTTCTAAAAGTCTGGGGTTTTAGGTCCCATACTTGTACCCCTTTTAGCTTTGAAGTTGGCATACTTCAATAGAAAGTCTTTGTGGTTTACAAGTTCTTGCCTTGCCCAGCCTTGCCTCCAGACACACTCCAGGGGTGCGGAGACAGCACTGTGAGAGGACAGGCACAGCCCTATTCAGGTGTCAGTGACAACTCCTCCTACCACTCTAGCTCAGGACGACTTATCAGCCTGGTGTTGGGTCATCAGGATATGCAGGACAGACCTCGGCTCCCTTTGTGTGACTGTCTAGAGTGAATGCGCAAAAAAGACCCTGTCAGTCTAAACCAGACGTTACTTCCATAGGCAGGCAGAGGCAGAGTATGGCTAAACAAGAAAATGCCCTCTTTCTAAAAGTCTAAATTCTGAGCTCAGGGAGCCCAAACTCCTAATCTCTATCACTTCCCAATTGAGAGTTACACATGTAAAATGTTAAAAGGTAGCTCCAACGATAACCTATGGGAGAGACTGGCCTTGCAATAGTGAAAAACTGAGTTGGCAGTATTTCACTATCTGGACATGTAAAACACACCAGCACATGTCCTACCTTTCACATACACTGCACCCTGCCCATGGGGCTACCTTGAGACTTTCCTAGGGGTGCCTTACATGTAGTAAAAGGGAAGGTTGGGGCCTGGCAAGTGGGTGCACTTGCCAGGTCGACATGGCAATTTGAAACTGGACTCACAGACACTGCAATTACAGGCCTGAGACAAGTTTGTAGGGCTACTCATGTGGGTGGCCCAACCAGTGTTGCAGGCCCACTAGTAACAGTGGATTTACAGGACTTGGGCACCCACAGTGCACTTTACTAGGGACTTACCAGTAAATCAAATATCCCAATCTTGGATCAATCAGTATTCCAATTTACACAGGGATCACTTGCACTTTAGCACTGATCAGCAGTGGTAAAGTGCCCAGAGTACCTAAACCAGCAAAAACGAAGTCCAGCACACAATCAAAAATACAGGGGGTAGAGGCAAAAATACAGGGGAAACTATGCCAAGGATGCCTGGTCTAACACCATCCTTAAACCCTAAAACAGCCTTAGCACCCAATACTCCAACCCACCCTAAATCCTAAAAATACCTGTACCACCAATATTCTTACCCATCCCTAAACCCTAAAATCACCCTTACCACCCTATACTCTTTCCCACCCCTACCACCCTATACTCTTTCCTACCCCTAAACCCTTAAAACGCCCTTGTCCTAATTTCTAATTTATACATATATATAAAAGTTGTTCACTTATCTGATATAAACGGACATTTTCGATGAAAAGGTATGCATGGTAAAGGCATATGCATGGTAAAGACTTAAGTGGTAAAGGCAATGCGTAGGAAAGGCCTTTGCGTGGTAATGGTAAAATGTGGTAATGACTGCGTGGTAAAGGTTGTTTCCTTCTTCATGGAGGATATGTAACCAGAGACTTGAACTTACCATAGCATAAATATTCTATGATTTATCTTAACTTTGACTGATTTAAAACTGTAAAGGTGGCTGTATTTCAGGAACTTTCCAGTTGCTTTTTCTGGGGCCTTAAATCCACAAATCTGCTTTAGAGTTCTCCTTTTATAATGTCAAGATGCGGGATATTCATTTGGGAGCCCAGTTCTTAGCACAGGTGTAAGTCCACAAAACACACGGTTTGTAGCTTGTCCTAGAGCTGTTAAGATGTGGGACCAGTAGAATTCTGCTACTCCAAGTCATTCTTAGTGCAGATGCCACTTCTGTTAAAGACCATGATGCCAATTTTGTTATTCAAAAAGATGGCATAATGACCGCCGTTAGTGACCTTTAGTAATTGTCCTATAATTTGGCATAGACATTAATGTGCTTCCATAAATTGTCAAATCGTCTCTTGTATTATTGTGTGGTGTTTTGTAAAGTACATTAATCGCTTTGGTCTCTCTAGAATTCTGTGTTTTGTAGTTCCTATGTTGGGTTCAGAACTATATTACCAAGCATGCAGCCATTTTGATTGTGTTTGTGTGTAAACTTATCTTTTCCTTTCTTGAGACGTTATAGAGTGATTTGTGGCTCCTGAGGGCCTGTGTTCCATTCCCTCTGGTTCAGCAAACCCTTAGCTGTTGTTTCCAGTTCTTGAGATTTTGCTTCTGGGTAAATTAGCAGTCCATTAGTGATCCTGAATGACACCAGCATAGCACGTGGACCAGGCGTTTCCTAAGATCGTGATTTTGGGTCCCTAACCAGATTCTTTTTGTAAATATTAACATTTTCAACCATCTTTGTTTACTTTTGGACTCTTTAAACAGTTTGTTGTGTTATTTATGTTAATATAACATTTAACTTGTGAGCTTTTGTTATTTACACTGATTTACATTTCAGTTGTAAGGTTAGTAAGAACACACATTCTCAGTCCTTTCTTTCCCACTTTCTTCTACCATCCTCTATTGCTCTGCAGGTGTTTTGCTCAGTCTTGTTCACCTATTGGAAACTGTAATACTAATGTGTCGCACGCCTGTGCTGTCTGTGGTTCTCTGTTTGCTACTTCATATTCTAATAGTGTTTATCTCTGTCTCCACCCACTTTGATGTTTCAGTGTTCCAGCTTGCTTGTTACCATGAGTGCTTCTGTGGTTCTCCATTTCCTTGAAATCTGAAGTTTAACTAATAGTAGTGATAAGTCTACAAATTAACTTTCGATTTTGGCCTTTTTTGGTTCTTGGCATAGATCCCAGTAGGCAAGTCGTTATGTTGTTCAAGTTTCTTCTGCCTTTTTGTTTCAGTTAATGTTGATGTAACTTTTGTTAGATCAATGTAACAAGTTAGATGGTCACATCACCGTACCATGTGGAGAAACAAGGATTCCTCCCTGCATCTGAGACATGTGTCTCAAACTCTAGGGTATAGGTGATGTGAAACCAGATGTATTAAATGGTTTTACAGCCACAAACAGCCCAAATTGGATAGCACAACACCAAAACCACTTTTTCCTATGTACTAAATCCATTTAGGAGGTCAGTAATGTTTTATATTGATAATTGAGTCCCTGAGTCCACTGTTTGTGAAGAGTTTTCAGCCCCACCTATTGTTTTTTCCTCTCATTGTTCCTCTGGTTACTTGATGTGCACGCTTGGTCCATTTATCATCTTTGTGAATCTCTTCCTTTCGTTACCAAGTGCCAGCATATTTATCGATCCATTTGTTAGCTTCAGTTTCCTCAGAGAACAACTGGGCCTCTCCATCTGCTATTATTTTTTACTTTGCCGTAAATAGTAGCGTGTTTTTCTCCCTATGCTCCTCAGTTTTCTTTTAACTTCAGGAAAGTTGTTTCTGGTATTTTCAAACAGGAGTGTGTATTCCAGGAGCACAAGAATCATGACATTTTTTTACATAAGGGGCGCTTTTTGTCTTGCTTTCAGGAGTGTTAAGTCCCTATCCTAGTAATTCAATATTGTAGCTATTATAGGATGTTGGTCGACCCCCAGAAGGTGTTGTGAAAATTCCAAAGATCTTTAAGAAATATTCAAGATTAATTGTTTTGGTATGCCATACTTCCAACAAGGAGTTTCCTTCGGTTGTGTCTGGCAACCTCCCAATCCAGATATTCCATCTGGATCTAGATCACCCCTTCATGTCTTCTGCCCCGAATTCCAGTGGTTTGGCTCTTTCTTAGAGCTTCTGTGTTTGTTGTCGCATTTCACAGATTTCTGGAATAACCTTGACATTCTTTTTTTCAATGTTGGAGACTCTTTCTGCCAATTTACACTGGTCTGTTTGCAGCAGGCTGACCTCTGTTGCCACGAAGTCTATCTTGTGTTCTACTGCAGCACTTGCTTCCTCCATAGACAAAAGGATGAGGTCAAATGTGCTCTCCGTGAGGGGTTTATATTAGTGATCTGACAGTTTCCTTGTCTTGTGTCGATTTCTTGTATTACTTTTTTGTGATCTACTACACCTATTCCTGCTCCTGTCTTCATAGTTTCCTTGTTGGTGCTCGTATTATTTAAAGGAAAAGTGTGTTCTTTAGCAAAGGGATACATACCAATCAATTTCTGTAGTCCCTATGCAGTGCTATAAAGTGCCGCTTGCCTCCTTCCTGTACCTGGTTGTGAGATATTGCACACTTTCTTTCCTCGAGCATCTGCGGTCTTGCGAACAACCTTAACTTATTTTGTTCTCAGAGGCCCCCTATTTCCATTATCAGTTCAAGGGTCAATACTCATAATGTCAGTCAAATCTTTATGATGATCTACTTTCTCTGCCCAACCAGTTGGGGCCTAACAACTGTGCTACACTTTTCCCATGCTGTTATATTATAAATGTTAAGGTACACCTATATCAGTGTTTTAATTTTAATGTTCAGTGCCCACTCACACAGGTGCATTTCCTTTCCTGCCCCGGTTCTACAAGCCCAGGTTAACATCTCCTTTGCGAGCTCCGACCACAAGTCCATGACTCTACCTTCCGCTGGTTGTCACTTGTAAAGTAAAAAAAAAATACGTTTTCTGTTGGAAGCTGCCACTGCCTTTTATGCTCCGGCCGTTTGAGTGTTCGTCTTCCCCCCTCTGAAGCACAGAGAAGCTTACTTCCTGTCTCACTGTCTCCTGGAATCAAGGATGAAGTGTGCTGGTTTACCAGCTTTCCCCGACCTTGTCTTCAGGATAGGACTCAAGCTGCCAGCTAGATTTTAGATGCAGTATGACTTCTGCGTCGCAGCTATATTCTCCTGTTGCCACCCCTTTTCAATATGGCAAGCGACATCTTATCGTATCTTACCTTCAGCTTTGCTTTTCAGACAATCCGACTCATACTTATATTCTGCTCCTGGGGGTGCAGGATGAGTTTCTGTATCACAAATTTCTTATTTCTTAGGTTTTTATGCTTTTCTCTCAAAGAATGGCAGAAGCTGAGCAACACTGCGTCCTCACTCTGTCGGCCTGGCCACGTCCCCAACCAGATATTTGTTTAAGATCATTTTGGCATAGACACTTTCATTAGGTTGAGTGGACAGTATTGAGACAAGCAAACAGAGCCTTTTAGTAAGATGTTCTGAAAATCTATGGATACTAATGTATTTAAGAGGGTGTCGTTTCTGTGCTTGCACCCATGTACATCAGATCTTTTTGCCATCTTGAGGTTCCAAGTCCAGCCTGCATGCTTTTATCTGAAACACTAAAAACCTTTTAAGAAAAATAGAATGTTAAACTAAGACATTTCCCAAGAAACGTTATTGTAAGAATATTGCAAAACCCAGTAGGAGTTGGAAATTGGCAGTTAGCTGAACACTGTTGGTATTGTTTTTATGGTGTACCGCTCCCAGATTTTCTCAATAACAACAAAGCAAGCTGATAGGACAGACTGCAGCTGTTCCACGAATCCTTAACCGTGCTGTGGCATGAAAGGTTTTTATTGTTTTGCTTGTACTGGAAGAAAAACATATTTCATTAATGTCTTGTAAGCAGTGATGATTTCAGTATCAATTTTTTCCTTGGCTTTATGAAATCTGTTATAAGACACTATGAAATTTACTGCGGGCATCTGCCAAGCTGCAGTCACTCCCTCTTGAGAGGACATTGTGTTAGAGACTCGTCTTTGAGAGAAACATCTGCAAAAAACCTGCAGCATGAATCTCATGGCTGCAGATAATTTTTGGCCTCAGGCAGTGCCTTCTGCTGCCTAGTCCTCTTTCATATCCTCAAGACAGCTTCTTTTTGAAGGCAGAGACCAATCTCCCTTGACCAGCTTCCACTTGAGTGAGAAGAGCATCGGAGATTCTGCAAAGTCTGAAAATAACCAACTAGCCCTTCCCCTAGCCTTGAATATTTAAGGCCCACTCAACAGTTTCAAGGAGACGACATGTGTTCCATGCAAGTCAAGGCTTGGTGCTCAGTAGAATATTAGCATTCCAAGTCTCTTGACTCTCTCCGAGGAAAATTAATGTACCAGTCAAGGTCTACTTCAAAGAATGTGGTGTCGTGGTTGAGACAAGTACAACACATTTGGATTAAAATAAGAATGTTCACTTTAATAACACTGTAAATATGTACAGTGAAAACAGGAAATCAAACAAGACAAAATTTCATAACCAATGTCCATAAAACAATTACAGTGACAACACAAGGGCCCCCACCTTACACTAAACAAATATTGTTCACCATCTGTCTAACGTCTGAACTTGATCAGTTTGATGCTCATAATTATTTGAGTACAATAAGCATCACAGTCATTGATTGTGTGCCCTAAGAAAATTACTCTAAACAAACAATAGGTACAGTGCAGCAAATGGGGGAAGATACCTAGTGTCCAGGAGAGTAAATAAGTGTCTCTGTTTTTGCTAAAACGTTATTGGCTCTGTAGTCCTGTCCTGTTTTTTGGATTAGGTGCTAGACGACATCGGTTCACTGTGTCACAAGCATAATGTTCAGAGTAGACAGTTCTTGGTGCTGAAAGAGGCACCCAGGGCTCTGATCCATGTGAGGAGTTGGGGTGTGGATCATAATTGGCACACACAGGACCTCTTACGTCTTCTGGATCTGTCTGGCGTCCAAGTCAGATAGATGTTGGACCAGAGTCAGGGGTCCATTGCTCCGGAACACTTCTTTATGCACCCCTGCAACTCAAGGTAGTGTTAAGCTTGTGCCACACTTGATGGATGCTAAAGAAAAGGCAAGTGATGGGATGCCTCTAGGGTGAGCAAAAAAGCAAACATAGGCACTGGGAGAGAGTGTGCTCACCTGCCAGCTTCTTCACATGGTTCACCTTTTCTTGTCCATGGCAGCCTTCCTTTTGGGAAGAAGTGGGGGGGGGGGGTACATTCTGTATCTTATGGCTTGCTGAGGGCTTCCATGCATGCAAGGTCAGCAGCAGCACAGACCAATAACTTCAGGAGGGCAGCATGCTTATTCATTGTCTCTTGAAGCAGCGGGCTGGACTCCGCTCCACATTCAGGGAGCAAGCTGCTGGTCTGTGTTAGTAGATATCGGACATCTGCCCTTTCCCAGAGGAGGACACCAGTTTATAACCTTAGGCCATGGTTGTTGGACAGGTGCCACTGCCAGTTGATGCAAGTACCTTCCACATGTTCAAAAATCGAGCCGTCAGGTTAGAATTGATTTTGCTTCCTCAGAAGCCAGCTCTTTTAGGGAACATGGTCTGTTCCTTTCAGGCAGGCTTTTGAATGAAAGGATGTGTTGCATAAAGTGTGACATTGGCGTAGTTCTACAAAGTTTGCTTTGGCACAAATTAACTTAGTTCAATGCGCCAACGTTGAATGTGAAGGACAAGTTATTGTAGGCCTACAGAACCCTATCTAATACATTATTGAAATAGAGTTATTGCTTTTGGGTTATTAACAATACCTGTGAAGGAATCATGAACACTGCGGTAACAGAAGCAAACCTATTTAATTATTTACAGCATCACAAACACACTGTCTTTAGAAGAATGGACACTTTTAAGTAAAAGCCTTTATTATGACAGGGATAACTTATTTCTCAGTACGTCTAAAACAACTACTCAGGATATCGTAAAAACAGCAAGTTTGCACGTTATGAACACAGATACTGAAATTATCATTTCTAACAGGGTTAAAATGTCATTTAAAACCTACACTAAGAAAGCATGGAAATCAGAGAAACTTGCAGTCTAGATTTTAATAGGAAGAAATGACACACATCTTGATGACAGCAAGGGCTGTCGTTATCAAGGGAGGCATTAAGGCAGTGTTTGTTGCAAAAGGCAAGCGTGCTGTGGTAGCAGCCTACCTCCAGGACTTGGCTTTATCAGTACTGAGCAAGAGTTAGCATCTCCGAAGTGTGCCAGCAGTAGGTGAGACAGTCTTCTAGCAGAATCACATGCGATAATGTGGATTGAGGACATCTCCTCTCAAGTGGTCAAATGGCAGTCCTTGTATACAAAATCTTATTAGACATTGGAATTTCCTAACAAAGTGGACACCAATTCAGACTATACTATTTTAACTATCTGGCTGTACTTGTTCTTATTTGACCTTGACATGGTGATAAGTAGGCACTTAGACAGATGTTGCATCAGGTGTTATATCTGACATCAGTTGGACGACCTGGCATTTTCGAAGTTCTTAGAAAGAGAATGCTAGACGGCATCTGCGTCAAATGAGAGACATGATGATGATTCTTCATAAATTGAGAAAGATGGTGACTTCTGCGGTCTAAGATGGCGATGTCAGTTGGTCTAAAATGGAGTCAGACAAGTCGGACCTTGGGGTCTTTACATCAGATGCAAAAAGAAGAAAGTAATGGGCAGTGCCTAACCCTGATTCTCAGCCATTCTCCTTCTTAGACTATATGTCCATACTATACGACTCCTGGGGATATATTCAATGGGACCTTGATCTCGTTTCTAATCCATTGCAATCCCTGGTTATTATCATAGAAGTCCATAATTCAATATCTATGTCTAAAAAAAAACTTTCAGAAAAATGCCTGACATTCTCAAGACTATTGAGACAACTCTTTCTTCCATATATTGCAATGAAATTCTAGATTTTCTAGATTTACCTTTTTGCCATCATTATGCTTTAAACATAAGAAGGGTGTGATCATTAGTGAAATCTTTAACCTTTTGGTGCAGCTTAAAGATCTGTAAATCTTTGTTCAGCTTAATATTGCAACCTGGATTATCACTGATGGCTTTACCAACGAACTTGCAAAAAAGAGATCTTGGAACCGGAGAGAAACATATACAGGTCTTTTACATATTTGTCACCTTATTTTCAACAGCTCACTGAATTCATTTAAAGTGTTTTGCCAGCTTTGCAAATTTTATGGGGATCTTCTTTAGTGTGAAATCTGTCTATAAAGTAGTAAGCTTAATCAATTGTAACACTAAGTTCTGAGATATTTCTAATATGTTTCTTTTTGCTAACAAAGGCAACTCTCACTTCAAATTACCGCAGGAAAAATCAGCTATTTTAATTCCATGATCTCCATTCATGCAGCATGCTGTATACATAATGCTTTTTCAGTCTGCAGCCACATTCAGTCTTTTATCAAATTCACTCCCTTACCCGATTAATTGAATACCAACTATTTCTTCTTACTCTTACCTTGCAAATATTTAAGCCTACTCAGAATTATTTGAGTCTTGAAAATTAATTTCAAGATTTAAGTGCCTCATATTCCAAGGAGTCTCAGGCGATCTTAGTTCTTTCCTTCTTCAAAGGAGCACATAGTTAATGTCTACACATTTCCAGCTAATGCTCAGAGTCCCAGACTAACAATTAGAGTATTGTCTTTCATGTGCCATAACCAGTTAGCGACAGTAATGCTTCAGTCAAATTTTCCTGAAGTGTTTGGGGCTCCTCAGTTTGTATGCAGATGTTATTGTTGGTAGTCCATGCCTTGCTCTCTATCAACTTTGATTTTCTCAATTACTTCCTTTATTTGACTTAAATCTAGTTTAATTGTATTGCTCAGCAGAATATTACATCCAAGGGTGTCCAAATCGGTTCTTAGGTGTCCTGCACCGCTTTTATATATTTTTTTCTTATAGATTAATGTGCACCTTTTAAATACCCACACATGGTTGTCCATAACTGCTTGAAGAGATTAAGTCTCTTTTTATAAGCATGTAAAGAGGGATGCATTTTATTAGGACATTCATTTTTGGTATAACGTAGCTTGCTCTGAATGACATGTTTATTATTAGTCAACTCAGTGGTGCTCATTTTATCAACATTACAAAGATGAAAGTTGAGTAGACTCTCGGTTTTGAACCCATAACCATGTGGCATACCTGCCAACTCACACGGTTCCACCATGCAACACACGATACCAGCTCCCAGTCACCCAGTGAGGAGCCGATATCACACAGCTACAGGGAAAACGAGCTGAAAACTACTGTAAATAATGGATTTCCAGCTTGTTTCCCGAGGCTTTGAACTGGGGAGGAGGGGGTTTGGGGCATGGTGGGGGCAAAAGTGCCTTGTAGGTATTTCTGGCATGAGGCCCCTCCCCTCCTAGGCCCGACCCCACTCACACGGTGAGATTTGTATTCAAATTGGCAGGTATGCTGTGGTCAAATACAGATTCACTGTAGTCAACTGAACGACCATTTTCTATGGTAATGTGTGGGATGCTAATTCCTGAAATAAGTTCTTGTCACAATCCTTACAGGTTCACTTCTTCATCGAAATGTAGGGAGATAGACACATAACAGGTTATTTTGCATATAGATCTATTGTTTTTGCAATTATTTTGTGGAAGTTAAAAGAAAAGCATATGAGAACAAAATATATATCCGATTGTCTGTGTAGTCGTTTTTTTCCAATACCTGTGAGGAAAGAACCAATTGCATTTGATATTCATTCAAGAGATAAAAAGTACATCTGAGAGCCAACGTTATTCACCCCTTGTAGGCGCACAGGCCTGGACTTTTTCAAGGCAATAACGGTAACCAACATTATGCTAAGAACCCTTAGTTTACATAGTATACATAATTGCAGTATTTATTTGGATAGTACACTCGCGGACAGTGGTCACACTTGTGTGTTCACATTAAAGATGATTAAGCCTGTTATTGGGAGTTAAACACACTTAAGATGGCCGCCTCAATCGTCTTTGAACTCGATCCAGCAGAATTTTCCACTTGTTTGCCTTTGACATGGGCACATTACGTTAACCAACTAAACAAAAGTTGAAATATTCTATGCTAGGCTTCCCCCTAGCCTCCCCTCCTCTCACACCCTACCCAATCTAGAACTTGCATACTAATGCATGTCACATAGACTCGACCATTGCAATATGGCTGCCTTTCAGCAGGCTTGGAGCTTAACTCCGTTTCACTTCCAGCATTGCTGTGCACCCTAATTTATGGTACAAATAGCCGGAGCAGGCTTCGGTGCATTAAGCAGGGTGGTTTTAAACACAGACCCAGCTTCCAAACCACAATTCTGATAGTGTCAACTAAGACGGCATAACTTCTTCTAAGAACGTCCTTCTGCCTAGCTAATACAGCGAGTGTTTTCACTATCTAAGGGACATTGTTTGTTATAGCCCACGGTATGCTTCCTTACAATTCTACAATTTTCACTACCCTTGTTAATCCCCCCAGGATAGAACCACGGATCTACAAAGTTAGCAAGTTAGCATCTCAAAGTTAGCGAGGTTTTCACTATTGATGCTCTATTGTCAAACCCTGACTTAAACTCTTGACGTAGTTAACTGCAATATAGGATTAAAACATCTCTTTTCCAACACCTCGTTTTTCGGCAGCACAACACCAAAAGATATGAATTTTTTTCACACATCATGATTTTGGTCCTCAGAAAGCTCAGACCAGGCTCATCTATTTTTCGCATCAAACAGCATTCCCACAACCTGTAGAACTTTGCTCATCACCTGTCCCATTGTCCTCTCCCCCACAGCATCATTCACAGATCTCTCTGCCATCTGTTTTCCTACACATCTCTGATAAAAACAACTCTCTCTTTAGAAGTAAGAGCAACAAACGTATATTTTAAGGCCCTCCCTAAAACTCTTCAAAATGTCCTTAAATTGAAACCATTGTCATATCACACCATCAGCATGTTACCTCAGAGAGATATGGCCGCCCCATATTTTATAGGAGCATTTTTGCACAATCATATTATTCATGGCCAAATAAAGAACGTCTACTCTTAATCTGACTACAAACCGATGACAGATTCTTGATATCGGATTTTTTGCGTTAATCTTATCTTCAAAAAAGTCTACCAAAGAATCGCATTAAGATTGGGAGGCTGGGATGGAACGATTGCAAGCACGCGGCTTTACAAATTCGTTCAAAGTTTTGAAAAGTTCCTTAGTGGAGTTTCCTGCTATATGTAGTTTCCCTGTGGTGTAGTGTTTGCAGCAGACTTTGATATGTTTATGGTAGCTGTTAAGCGACATCCTATAGGTTTCTCTAACCCAAGGTCATTTAGTCAAGCGCCATCTGCGTTTTAGGCACTTCAATTTTTCCGGACACAATTCATCAGTGTACCAAGGAGCACAGTATCTGGGTGAAATAGATGACAGCTGTTTATGTGGAGCGATTTTATCAAAGGCCTGAGTGAGAGAGCCGTGGTATGCTGTTAGGACCACCTTCCTCCAGGAAGCAGTCCTGAGTCGGACTTCGTAACTGTTTGGCCACCAGGGATTTGTAGCTTAATCAAATAGTGGTCAGTCCATGTTAGAAGTGGTGGAGGTGCACTACTGATTTCTCTAGAGTTGGATGCTTGATGTGTAGGCCCTGTAACTTTGTGTAGGAGCCCAATCATCTCCATGTCCGTTAGGAGTTGGGCCACACTAGTATCCTCAGAGTTTTCCCCACTCTAGTATCCTCGGAGTTTTCCCCAGAGAAATTAAAATCATACTGTAGCTAGGAAGTTGTTAGACGATAAGACGTTTGTTACTATATAGTCCATGAGTGCATGGTAGAAATCTGTTTTTTGCACCACCCGGACAGTAAACATGTGCCTTCCTTCAAACAATTGGTGGGAGAAAGTCTGCAAGTAGGGTATCAATAGTTTCAACATTAGTAGAATCTTGAAAGGCGATGGCGACACCGCCCCAGGTCTGATCTCTCTATCTAGTTTAGTTTAATCCTGGAGTAATTCTCTGGTAGGGCCAGTGGGGTGGAAGGAAGAGCTGCAGAATTTAGCAAGGTCTCTGTAAAGAAGTAAATGTTAGGGGGGAGAGTAGTAATAAGATCCCATATTTCAGTGGAATGTTTGGCCACAGACCTGATGTTACAGTGTAAGCCCTTGAGTACCTGTGGTACCTTGGAAAATGTAGCCACCTGCCCTTTGTCTGTTTAGTGATAGGTGGTATGGGCAGAGAGGTACGCAACTTTGCAGTCCCAGTTAAAGATGGGACAGCCAAACCAGAGAACCCACAATTCTTACATAATATTGGGCCCTATAAGAAGAGTAATCGCTGTGAGCAGCAAAGAGGTGGATACATTAGGGTGCTAAGTTTGTTTCGCATGTGGTACAGTTCCAGAACAGTGTTACACTGGATTGCATAGCTTCCCATGAGAATTGAGAAGTCATGGACCAAGGAGTAAGTGGTCTGGCAACGTCCAGGCGCGGATGGGCGCAGACAGGCTTGCCTTTGGCGCGCCTTCGGTGCATCCACGCCCTGTGGTCGATTAAATAGGCATCTCCAGAAGGAGCAGCACCTAGACCGCTGACCTGCCAAAATGGCAGCGTTTTTTGGGGTGAACCAGGAAGCGGACAGCCCTTAGAAAAACTCTCTTTGCTCAATCGGCTGTTGCCGCGGCATACCGGAGAGTGTTAGTGCATAGAAGGAACCCCCCTTAGAAATGCAGCGCAAAGATTAACAAATAAAATCACTAGTAATACACAAAGATCACAAATAAGCACGGAGTGACAAGCACTTGCCAAGCAGTTACAGCACTTTCTGGTGGTTAGACATTAATCGGTGCCGGAACAGTCTTAGCGCTTGCCACAGTTTTAGGTGTACGGCCATTCAGTTGTGTCTTAGTGTGAACACGCAAGCAATTTGTGATAGTGACATAGCATTACGTGTATTTGTAAAGCTTATTTGTACCAAACTCCACAGTTCTCGTTTTATTAATCAAGGGAGGACGAAGGGTAGTTTGGACCCACTGGGATTCGAACCTGGGACAGTGGGTTCAAACACACAATCCTACAATAGATGCCATCGGACCGGTCTCTGCTCTACAGATACAAGTTGCAGTTAAGGCTAATCAAGCTTCTGTTCATAGAAAACGTCTAATTTATAATGAGAAAAATACAAAAATGTTTTTAGAGAAAAATGTCCTTTTGTTAACCTCATGCTCCCATAATTTCCCGCATGTTTTGTGTGTCTTTTTTTACCGCATTTTATCAACAACTGATTTTCAGCATTTCGTTACATTTCTGTAAACAGAGAGCAATATCAAAATAAAATGTAATTATTGTGTTTTGAACTTCAAGTCATAGCAGTTTCGTTTGCTAAGTAAAGGGAAGTTCAACTAATAGAACCTGCTCTGAGGTTGACTGTGTACATATTTATAGAATATTTTTTGCAATAATTTCTTCAGAAGTTATATGAAAGTTGTGAGGGTTTTTTTTAAAATTTCGAAACTTGTGCTAACTCTCGCCCCAAAATACAAATAAAAGTAGCGACATGAGTTAGAGTTAAGCGGTCAACAGCTCGTTCACCTTTTGATACAAAATCTAAACATTTCCTTGGTCATTCCCCAAACCTATCTGACTTCAGCTGTAGCCAATAGTTCAAAACAGGAATCGAAACACATGCAATAAAGTTTTTATTGCCATTGCGCTGGAACACGTTGTGAAAATGACAGCAATTAACTATTGTATCTAAAGAAACATTTACAGTTTCTTCAAAACAGCCTGAGCAGCAAGCATGTCACTGGACGTATTCGGAGATAATTTATCTGCTGTCAGATATAGGCCTGGGTGGTAAAATCCACTCCACACGCAAAGTTGCTGAGTTTTTCTCACTCTGCGCTCCACATAGTGTGTGGAGTTTGGAACAACTCAGTGGAGTGGCGCGGAGCAGAGTTTTTCCTCTTGCGGGCTATGTAAATCCAATACAAGACCATCTACCGTCGAGATTTTTCTTGCGGGCTGTCGCAGCAGGTCACTACGTTGAGAAACCTGCAGCTCGCATTGAGAAAGCTGCCGCTTGGGTAGAATATCTACTCAAGCAGCAGAAAGAAGCTGCACCACTATTGCACTGTGCGTGGTGCTGTTTGCGCTGATTTTCTAGTGCGGGACAAAAGCCCGATGCTAAAAGTCAGCGCGAGCAGTGTGACTTACCTCACTCCACCGCTTGTGGACCTGCGTGGCACCTGGCAGAGTTTTTTTGTCACTGCACGTGAACTCTGCCCAGGCCTAGTCAGATAGTCTTGTGTGTAGAAATTCTATGCTTATATTTCCATTTTTAAGTGGAGACTGTGGTTCTTTATCTTCGCAATGTTCCCTGGAGGCCATCATTTGATGAGCAGTTTCATGTTGCGTATTCTATGATGGTCCCATCTTTGTGCATGTGGGCAAGCATATTTTGCCAGGTCTTGAAAAGCAAAAAGGCGGAGAGGAGCAGAGCATTTTGATTAGATTTTTCTGGCAATTTACAGATTTCTCTCGTCATTTGGCTCCAGTCTGTGTATGTTACTTATTGACTCCCTTTTGTTGGATACATCACTCTACACAACTTTCCTTACCAGTGGCTAATTGATTTTTTTCCCACCTTTAATTTCCATGCCAGTGGGCAGTCTTGTACTACTGCTTGTGCCATAAGCACTGATATAGGCAAAAACTTTCCATCTGGAGTTTTTTTTAAAGATTTTCAAACATTATCTTCGATAGCAGAGCCGATTGTTTTTATCGTCATGGGGAGGTCAATGGAGCACAAAATGAAACACAGACACAGTTGACACTGATCCACAATATGACAATTAACATGCATAGCGGTACTCTCCACAAAACAGATGCCCATACTAGGCATATGAGGAGCCCCAGGTAAACACTCAAGATAAGAGGTGCAGGGAGTTACATAATTTGGATCTCAGTGATTCTAGGAACTGTGAGTCTAGTTCGTGTAGCAGTCACGTGGATACTTTGTTATTTTTGGTTATCTAAACTTCACTTTGAGGATTAGGATAAAAGTTTGGTTCTGACTCAGCCTTATTATGATCCATGCACTGAGATCTGTGGAAGATTGACACAAGAGATCCCTATTGCACTCTTTTGCAGCAAGACTCTAAATTGTTCATGCATGTAAATTCCTTTTAATCAGACACATTTACTACATTGTTGTTAATATGAATCACTCACTATTACGCATTCCAAAAATTCAGAAGCTTATGTTTAAAACATTTAAAGTTGTCTTTATTCTTTCTTTAAACCGAGTAATTCAGTTAACCATTGGTATCAATTGTACACTTTTCATTCCACCGATATTGATTAATAAACGGCGACATTGTCAACCCAGCTTAATTTTCAGGTATCTCGTTTGGTGTAAAAACTGGATGCTTGCTAGTTTCAGCCCCAGGGTGATTATCACAGAAGCAAAGCTCCTGGAAATAATAGACATACTTCACCAAAAAAGATGCAACATTTGTTTTCTTCAGGAAACATATCTCCTAAAAACCTGGTTCTCAAACAATGTCTACCATCAAGCTCTACAAAATGAGAGAGGTGGTAATTCTTTTGTCACAGCAAATTTGTGTGAGATCTTAAGGGTTGTGATAGATAATGGGACTGGTCACTGATCTTACTTGCATGCTCCCAATTTCGTACAAGAGAAAATTCTCAATTCTGCTATAGCAGAGACATTGAATATCGCATAGGGGGACCTGAGCAGAGGAGGTGACCAGAACATAGGATTGGATAGTGTTAAGAGCGTCTTTGATTCCTTCATCTGTTGATTTTGCGTTTTTTGAAGAGCCTTGTGGAAATGACAGGAATGAGAGGTTGGGTTTTCAGAGATGCGTGTTAATGATATTGTCCTTTTGATCTTGATACGTGAATTTAAGCATGTATTGCAATTTTGATTATTTCTGAGAATGTAGGCAGTGGTACTTTTCTATCATTTAAAACTCAATGAACAGATTTATCCATAAGATTATCATCAGCAAATAATGAACAAAAATGTTTATGGCCTCACACTGTGTTTAGAAATATATGTGCAGTGCATTATGAAGCTAGACTTTGGTCTCTGTATTCCTTTATGTGCTGTAGTGCCAATGTTTTTAAAATTCCTGGTTGAGTGGAAAGTGTTTGTTATCTAAATCCCATCTTTGGCCAAATTTCACCATGAAAGTTACATTTTTGGTTATGTATTTTAGTGGTCCAGTAGTCTCTTTGATCACTAATCCTAGTGTTCCATTAGTCGCCATGTGAAAGGGGATGATCATGTTCTTCAGATATCAGATTTTACTGGTTTAATATGAGAGAGAAGGGCTTCAGTTCTACTACTTTGAAACATGGTTTTCTGGATAAATATGATCTCTTTACAATGTATTTTCTTTCTCTTCTCCCATAGGTTATGGAGGAACTCTTTAAGGTGGTGACCACCAATATCCTTTCAAAATGCCCTGAAGATGTGGAACTTTTCCATAAATATGTATCACCGGGACAAAAGGTATTGTGTGTTTCTAAAACTATTCTCCTGGGTGTTAGCAAATATAGCGCCTTGTGTCAACCAGAGTACTGTCATGTTATTAGGTGAATATTGGTATCCCAAAAACTGTGATCATGTTAAAATGTATGTCTGTATATGGGATTTTTGGAGTGCAGACTTAGTCACAATGCAACTGTAGTTGGTAGAGGAATTGAATGTAGGCTGGGGAGTGAGATAAAGAAAATGGTGGGAAGGAAGCAGGCTGGACAGCGGGAAGAGTTAAAGGGTAGGGAAGAAGTAGGGGCGGCAGGTGTCGGAGAAGTGTGGCTATTCCTGAGAGGTCCTGAGAAGTTGTTGAACAGAACCAAGACTGATTTTCATATGGTGGCTCCCTGTCTGGGCAGGTTTACTTAGAATAAAAATGATGGATCGGAATGCACCCCATGCAGTTGCTCCTGGCTGAGACTTCTACGAACATTCCACCCATCACTTTCTTGTTGTTTTAAAGTCTCTATTGAACCTATCGTTCACCAACCCTAGGTATGTCATTCAGTATAGCATCACCAACCCTAGGTATGTACATTCAGTGTAGCATTACTGTTGCTGGGCATAGCATGAGTGTTTCATCCTGCTAGAGGTAACCGCAGTTGAGACTATAATAGCAGGACATCCCTTTGGCAGAATAAAATAAATATCACACCAAGTTAGAGATCTGGATTTTCACCGACCACGGAGAACACACATTTTGCATAGTCTCTCATGCGTTTTGAAATACAGGTTCAACGTTCATTGTTTCACACTGACCCAGGGGCATCATAAGAATTTTTGGGGCCCTGGGCCATACGTATTTTTGGGGGCCCTGTTTGGAACAGTTTTGAATTTATGATTCAGTTTCAGCTCTTTCATGCCCTCTTTGGCCAGGTCACTGACAGTGCACAGGCAGACTAGTCTGAATTCTAAATGTGTTTACATCTAATGTTCAGGGATAGCGATGTGTGTCTTCAATATTGTAACACAGCATCAGCTCACTAATATTACTGCAAGTAATCTATGTGACACCTTCCCATTTCTCATATGTGAGGTCCTCTTTTGATTTAAAAGAATTTTTTTATGGATGTTACATGAAACATAAACACAACATTTCTCTGCAAAATAGCTGTAATAGGCTCTCACACCATTACCCACATTAAAAATAAATTAAGGGAATAGCGGTATTTAAAACAATCTGTTTAAGAATTATTCATGGTCATCAGGGCTAGAATCTCTACAGAACAGGGCTGGCTCTATGAGGGGCCCTCTGAAAGGCTGGGGCTCCGGGCCAGTGCCCACTTTGCCCATGCCTTAAAACGCCTCTGCACTGACCTAATTTCTAAGATGATGGCAGAGCAAAGAATGTACAGTTCTGCATCATTACTCTAATAGAGACTGCAGAGTAGTACTAGGATAGAAAGCTATGGAAATAACATCTGTAAATGTTCTAGGCTGCCCTTTGAGGTTTATAAATATATTTATATATGCATATAAATTAATATAGCATGTGTCGACACTCTAATTAAATAATTAAGAGAGTCGAATAGTTGTATCGGTGCTGCTTAATACTTCATATGACTTAGCCCTAGTGCCAATAAATTATACCTCTAAAACACAAGAATTCAAGTTAAAACCATAAAAGTTTATTTGAAATTAAAATCAATATAAAACGAAAAAGAATTGTTAGTCAAATCATTTGGAATCAAATAAAACAAAAAGAATTAACATAAGGTCAGTCTTTAAACCAAGTAGCAGCCAAAACCTAGGAATTAGTAAGCAAGTGGAACGACATAGAGTCTGACTCAACAGGAAACCCAAGAGAGCAGAAAGTAAGTAAACATACTGGTGCATAGATTCAGCTCCCTGAGAAAATTGGCAAAAGAATGGCACATCTCCCAAAAACAACATATTTTATAGGATTTCAGGCAGAAAATTCACACACTTAGTATGGTCTGCCATGAGCTAATAGGTTTATTAGAATTAATCACTTTTCAAATACACTAGATACAACAAATAAGATATATCTAGTAAACACCTCCTTTGCTGTATTTTAATGAAGAGGGAATAAATAGGAAATGAAGGAGATGATGTTGCATTTATATAACTTAACCAAACATAACACATTTGATAAATGAAAGGTCTATGCGGCATACAGGAACATCTTAGGCATGGCTTCCTCAACAGAACACAAATGAATACATTTTATTAATAAAGAGACCACAGTGTAAGCTTCTATTTTGCTTAGTTTCTGAAATGGAAATGCACACAGATTGTGGAGAAGGCTCGTTCACATAAAATTATAGTGCAAATTTCTTTCTGCAGCCAGGAACGGATGTCAATGCAATTTGTCTGAGGCCTAGTCATGCTTACTAAACTATATATAAATTATTAAAACCCACCACACACTCTCACGCTGAGGTAGGTTCTAGCCAAAATCAAGGCTTGAAAACCTGATTTGTGTCTAGCAAGTCCAGTGTAATAGTGACGACTTAGCCCCATAACATAACACAAATCAAACCAGTTGCTGGATGGAACCTCCAAAATCAGAAACTAACATTAGGAATAAAGCTTGAAAAGGTTTTCTGGATGGTTAAAAATGCCATGAGCATTGGACTGCTGATCATTCCCAATCACTTGTTTATGTTGGATCATTGGCGAAGCTACATTGAAAATGTGATTCATTGAAATGTGCAGTTTTTCACACCTTGGAATTCAAAATGTTCACCTACTTTCTACTGAAAAGGCCAGAACGTAGTTGGTAGTAAGAAAGAGATAAGGGGTAAGACCCACCAGGCATTCCAACATGTTACAACTTAAAGTAAGAAATGTAATGGGTTGATAGCTAGTGGAAAGACTGTTTTGTATTCTGGAACCACTTCAAATGAAGATAATGCATGTGTCAGGGGAGAATTATGGATTGAAGGAAAAGTGGGAATATAAAATATGGGGTACCTCTACATCATGATCATAATCTACTTCAACCCTAAGCAATAAGTGACTTTATTCTGGAAGACTGGTATTCTTATTTTGTTGAATGACAGTTATTTTTCTATAAATAATCCAACCCAGAGTTTCAAAGGTGATCAGTTGTCCTTCCAAATTTGCCTTTTTGTGGAAGAGGGATTTACAATACCACTGAATCAGACCTTTGTTGCCCCTCATCCTACCTCAATTAATGTGTTCTCTGACTCCCGGTGTTTCTGGCTCTCCATATCTATCCATGCTTTTAGGTACCCCTCACAACTCTGTTAGGGTCTCTCTCTTTTCTTTATACACCAGTGACATGGGGATGTCCTCTCCACTTTCAGCATTTCTTTACATGGATTACACTGATATATTTTTATTTTTCCTATTGCTTTCCTAGTACCTCATAACAAGTGTCTCTGAATGTCTTTTGGCAATTTTGCATTGAGGTGGATTCCAGTTATTGATCCTGAACTCTGCCAAAACATAGATAATGTATTTCCTAGCATCTAAGATGCCAGCTCTTTTTTCCCAGAGTGATCTACTCTCTCTTGATACCTCACCTCAGCATCTTATGTTGGAAGTCTCAAGGTGCTCTTAGTTCAAACATTAAATACAACTGTTTATTGAACAATCACAAAACTGATCTTCTACTACTTCCACACAGCCATTGTACAATCAACTAATGACACCTTCTTAGTCAGTATTGCATAATGTTCAAATGTCTCCTGAACATGGATATTAAGTTTGCCACGCAAAACTTTTCAATCACTCTCTATCGGCTCCAAGTTGGACAGCTGCCCATGAAGCAACGAGCCCTTACAAACTAATCACAGTGTGTATTGACCCATGGCACATCCACAATCTGTTTCTGACAAACACTAGCCAGATACACTGGATACACTCCTTCTCTCAGCTGGAGATCTAACACAATCAATCTTATTGCTACCCCCTTATCATCTTTTGCCTTGTTTAGGTTTCTGCCTGACAGCCTGCCCAAGACATTTCACTGGGATCCTATCCCACCTACTTTGTTGTCTTTCACCGTCCTCTCATTATTTAAGACCATTGCGAATACTGACCTTCCATGGCTTGGCTGCTTAAATGACTACTTGCTAATTTACTGCAACCTTTTACATAAACTCTTTTATGCATTCACCTGTGTATAATCAGAGAGCATATGTTGCAAAGTCATCCTGTGCCTGAGCACCCCCCAACATTTTGCTGACTGATGCTGGTGGTAACTGACTCCGACTAACTCTGGGCTCTGCCTAACCAGGCCCAGGGCCAGTGCTATGCTGAAAGAAACACATTAGAATACAGTTAAAACACCTACATACACTAGGGTACACAATGGTATGGTGGGGGATTGAAACTACCTAGAAGTCCCCAGTAGCCTGAGGCATGGCAGTTTAGAGGCCAGCTGCCTTTTTCTGCACTTGCATGTGTGCACTGCTGATGCCTGGGGTCAGTTTAAAATCAGCCCTGGGTGCTAGGACTGCTTTTAAAAAGTAAATTGTGCCCAAACTTGACTTTGGTGTGTGGGGCACTTAAATTGGATAACCTACCATGGTTTGGCATATTAGGGACCCCCATGGTCTCCCCTAGGCATCCCAGGGGTGGGGGGTCGGGTATTTATAAGGTACACCCTTATAAAATGAGTTTTTATATGCCTCGGTAAAGTGAAATTTCCCATTTAACTCCCCACATTGTGGTAAAGTGCTGCTCAAATTCGACTTTGATGCTAGGAGCACTGTAGAGGGAGAATCTGCAATATTTCTACAGATTCAGAACCCCTAAAGTCTCCTCTAGTTGCACATTGGGTGGGGCTCCTGTAGATATAAGACAAGTACTTATAAAATATGTTTTTGTAACTCCTGGTGCTGAAAAAATAGCCCAAGCCATTCTTCTCATTGCAAATCCCTTGTTACATAGGTTAACATGGTAGGAAGTTATTGATTATTAACTATTGATAGGAGAGGACTAGAAATGCCATTCAAAGACTTCCCAGAATGGTACTAATAAATCCGACTATATCCTATTGTTGAATTTCTCCTAAAGTGTACATACAAGAAGTTATAAGACTTTCTTGTTTGTAAGTCCAAATTCAGCCTTTCAGTGGTCTGCCCTGATTGGTCAGAGTTAAGTGGATTAGCCAGGCTGCCTTGAAAAGGTGATAAAGAGCCCCTAGGGTTAAGCAGCTCTGCTGGGAGGGCAGTGTGCTGTTCCATAGGAATGCCAGGTCAGGGGGAGGAGTCATAAACCATGGTCTTCAAAGGCAGAGGGATGGCCACAATGTCAGTTTCCGCTTCACACTTTTGACCCCCACCAAACCTATGTGCAGATGGTAGGGGGGGGGAGTCTATGGAAATAAGCCATCCTAAGGGGTGTGTTTAGCCAGCTCTTACCTCCTTGCTGGAAAATCAACCTTATGGATTTGGAAGATTTGATTTGATGCACTCTGGGACATAATAATGCCACACTCGACAGGATGTGGTTGAGAAGTTACCCTGCTCCCATTGGTCAGAAGTGACCTCCTGCCTGACCCAAAGAACTTGGAATAAGTATCTGAGAGGGGCAGAGCCCGCCAGATCTACTGCTTGAAACTTACTGAAACAAGAAGTGCCCTGCTGAGAAGTTTTGCGGTGCAAAGATTTCTAAGGCCTGACCTCTGAAAGCTGCCCCATCTGAAACTACAGCCCTGTGGATTATTTTGCTGAAAAAGAGCTAAAGAGTGGACTCCCTGAAAGCTACAGGTTAAAAGAGCTCAACTGGAACATCACCAACTAAATCTACACCTTGGAGAACCATCAGTGGATTTGTCAGAGTTTTGTACCAGTGGATTGTGGGAACTGACGTCGTCAACTTTCAAGGACCATCTTGAAACTTCCAGACCCTTGGAGTAAGTTTGAGACACTTTGGGACCCCTTGAGGAACTTCAGGAAGACGTTCAAGAAGTTTGGATAACTTTGGAGCAACTTTGAAAAAAAGCTCCATAGAGGGACCGACTCAACCTGGTCAGCCAGGGCGCCTGCTTTCAACCGCAAGCCGGCCAAGCCATCCAGATTCGTCCCGCTAAAAGCTCCATAGGTCAAACTTCCAGAGATTGACCGGGACTAGAAGAAATCTACCGGATCCGGCTACATGAGGAGCATCGAGAGACCCCGTGAGAAAAAGCTCCAGAAAAATTTCTAAGTCCGCTCGTAGAAAAGGTGACCAGGAGCAACGGCGAGAGCCAAGCCGCCTGCCTTCCATCGCGTGTCGGCCTGGATTCTTGGGTTGTCCCACGAAGCAATCTTGAAATATTTTCTAAGTCCGCTTCAGGGAAGTTGACCGTCACCTTGTCACAATTCAAGCCGGTGAACCCTCACCGGATCCGGACTGGCTGGAAGCTTTGAAGACCCTTGGGAAGAAAAGCTCCAGAAAAGTTACTAAGTGTGAAGGTAGAAACTGAGACCGGGTCCTGCCGGGAGCTGTAGCCACTCGGGGCTCCATCGCGCCTGGCCTGAAACTTTGACTTTGGTCCGGTCTATCGCGAGCAGGTTGTAAGTGCTATATTTTATTAAATCTTTGAAAATTCATATCTCCGGTTCCCTACATTGGATTTTTGTCGTTTTGTTGTCATTTTAAAGATAAAAATATTTCCTAATTCTATAAATTGGTGTTGTATTTTTATTATGTGTTGTGTCTTTATTATTTACTGAAATGGTGTTTTTAAATGCTTTAAATACCTGTCTTTGAAGTTAAGCCTGTCTGCTCGCAGTCTCGTTTCCAAGGGTTGAGCATAGGAATAATTTTCCTAGACCTATGCTAAGTACTATCATGTGTTAGTGAACTTATTGCCAGTGGCAGACCTACATTTGCCCCTACCAATAACCCACTTTCCAACAGCATACAACAAGTATGTTTGTAAATGAATAATTTACTTATTGTCAATGTTGTTTCCCTCTCTACTCATCAACACCTTCACCACTCTATATATGTGACTGCTCAAGATGACTGGTTTCTGTGTATTCTGTGACCATACCCAAAGCACTTCTCGGACACTCACTCAAATAAATAAACATAGACACCAGAATATTTTACTGTGTATTTCTAAAGTACTCTTTGGGTGGAGAGAGCCCTTGCACAAATGTGTTAGGAAAGTTCCTGGGGGGTTTGCTTGAATCATACAAAGCTGTTCAGGTTATATATCATGTAGTACCTATTGACCATACTTACAGGCATGTATAGATCCAAACTGCTGACTCATAAATCTTGCCTCCATGATGATTTCTTTTCCTTCAAGCTTGCCTCTCCAGTCAATACAACTACATATATCTTCATGGTGGTCTGTGTTTTTACTCCCCCTAACTGTATCAACCTCCTAGGTGCTCTATCCCAGGTGCAATGCAAGACCTTGCCTTCTTTTTTTTCTTGTAAAAATCAAAGCCTTTATGATGAGGGATGGCCGGACTGCTCCCCAAGATTGGATGGGGACCAACTTTCAGAAGCTCAAAAGACATAAAGCTGAATGTTTTCGTTACTGCCAGTCAGTCTGGTCTGAGGCCATTTGGCTCTCTTCCCTGGGTGCCCGCCATACCACTGTGGTGAAGATGCTAAAGAATCTTGTCTTAGTTTGTGCAGTGGCTTTTTTCAATACTCAAATCCAAAAAACAAACTTGGACATCCTGTTTTCTGCTTTTAAAACCCAGAACGAAATCCTACATTTTCTCTCCAGACAAGTGGGCATCTGTGATTAATTCCAGCATTCATGCTCAGATAGACACTGGTTAGCTCTCTGTATTGATTTAGCAGACTTTCTGCAGAGGATTCAAAACATGGCAAATGTCTCAGCAGCAGGTCATTGGAAATTCAGTCCTGTCTCCGAAACCTGTTGCTCTTCGCATTGGCTGGCGGTTAAACAACAAATCTACTTCAAGGTCCTCTGCCTGTTCCACTGTACTCTTATCATTTGGGCACCAAGAATCTGTCTTCACTTATCTCACCCTTTCCTTCCTTTGAGATCTTAGATCAGGACTCCCTGCACTTCTTTCAATCCCACAGTACCACAAGACTCCTGGTAGGAGATGTTCCTTCAGGATCTTGACCCTAAACTTTGGAATAGCCTTCCACTGAACCTTCATCAGACCTCTTCCCATCAATCTTCTGTAGAAACCGAAAAACCCTTCTATTCTGCTGAAGTAGTCGTTCCTTTTTTTATGCTTTTGGGCAACAGAGCATACAAATAAATACAAAATAAAATAAATGTTCAGTGGGTGTAATTTGAGCATTATCTCCTTCTAGTGGTTTACTGCACGCTATGTAGTCAAGGTTCTCCCCCTACTGATGGTATCACCCAGTTAGAGTACTATAACTCAGTTGGCCTGGCAGGTAAGTGTTCTATTAGATGTGATCCATATAGCACCAACTTGGGCGACTCTCTCTGCTGTTTGCAATTACTATTCACCCAGCACCTGCTGTAAATTTAGTGTTTGACTTGATCAGTCTGTGCGAAGGAACATTTCTCTTTAGGCTTGACTTGTGTAGATTCTTGTTGCCTCCCTCCATGTTTAGAAGTTTTTGGATCTTAGGACAATTCTAGAAGTAGCATGGAAAATTATATGCTATACATACCTTTTGTTTGCTGCAGTGAGTTTTGCATCTCCTGGCCCTTCAACCCCATTCCTCCAGATGATCTACCCTCACACTATTAAGTCTCTGGGAGGGAATATGTCAGTTTTGTTTGGTATGGTATCTGGACACAGTTTGGGTACCACGAGAGCGCAGCCTTCCTTCCCTGCGCTGCGAAAAAACTCACTGCTTATAAAATCGTTGGGATCCGGCCACAAAGGTTTTTCAAAAAGTCCGTAGTATATGCATTGCTGGAATTGTTGGAATTTGTTACATTTCAGAGATTTATAAGAAACCGCATGACTATCCAAATCCATGCAATTGCAAAAGCACTTTTCCTTTTTGTGTTTTTTCCTCCCCCTGTACAATATTTTTGCAGGTGGTGAAGTCCTTTACTATACGCCATCTTAACATTTTTGTGGCACTCAGAGTAAGTGAATAGAAGACCTAAGTTACATATTTGTGGATGTTCACTACCTTCCCAATGATCGACTAATTATACCTCATATGCATGAAGTACCCGAGGGTCTCTTGGTGTGGCTCTAATGTTATTTTAGAATAAATGTGTTTTTTGTACTTTTTAGGTCGATCCTACCAGACAGTGCAGGCTGTCTGGTTTCAAAGGTCTATTGTCTGCTTACCAAGATCTTACAGCTGGCTTAAACCCCACCAGTTGCTTACTGTTGGTGGGCTTTGTCACTCTCATTTGCCTGCTTCTCATTCCATGGCTTGCCTTGTCTATCTGGTGTTTGTGCCTCCGCTGGGGCATAGAGTCTTTAGTTGGGTCTTTCCTCTGTTCAATTTTAGGGAATTACTGTTTTCGTTTTGCTAAAGCATTTCACAAGTAAATGTGTTTTCCAGCTCTCTCCCTTGTGTGTTTCTTTCCCCCTCCCACTCTGTGTTGCTCTCTGTCGTCTTTGTGCTACTCTCACACTACTCCATATTCCTTATCGCTCTCTTTAGCCCATGCGCTTCAGTGGTGTTCTCTGCCTTTTGTGCTTCTTGCCGCAGCCCAGCCCTGTCCTGCGTATACCGCTTTTCACCTTCTTTCCACCCCAGCTCCTTCATTACCCCAACACCTTCTGTCATTAATTTTTAATTGCCACTTTTGCGCTAAAATTCCTAATATTTGTATTTACCAATCCAAGTGCCATCCTTGCCATTCCTTTGGCGCTCATGCTTTCTGATGCACGCGCACATCAGTAGAATAATGCAACCACCATCACACCTTTTTCTATTTTTTTCAGTTTGGCAATGCTGCTCGGCATCCCCATGCTGTACCGCACCATCAAAACCTATTGGCTAAGCCAATAGATTAGATCTGTTTGCTTTACCAATGTTTGTTTAAAGTAGCCAATAAACATCTGATTTCATAAAGTATGCATCACTTGCGATTTTGTCCAGTGGCAAGTGAAATTTGCGATCATAAATGTCTGGCAATTTCCGATTGATTTTATCACATTTTGCTCACCTATGAGATACGCAGATGCTACTAAGGTTTCTGAAGTATGAACATACTAAAAGGTAGAATTGATTTACATGTAGGTTGATATTTACTTCTGAAATCATTGTTTGTTTCTAACCGGATTATTTGTTTTAATGCTGCGTTTGTGTTTCTTTTATCTAGGACAGGTTAGAAAAAATGCTGAAAAATAAGTTTGTTATGTAAGTAAAATCATGTTTATCACTTTTACCGCACATGTATATTATCATATACTTTGATTTAAAAAAAAAAAGATATATATGGTTACTGTTTGAACCTTATGTTGTCAGTTTTGCTTGATCAAATACAAATAGGTTTGTAATGAGTAAAATAGTGTGAAATCTTAAGTCTGTCTTGAGTTCTTCCAAGGTTTACAAGTGAATGGTGTCCTCTGCAAGGCTCAGAAGAGCAGTTTGCCTTTTTTCCATATTTTTATGGTCTGGCTTGCCAGCACAGCTGGCAACCAGAAAAATGTGTGAGCGACACTGGAGAGGGTCTTGGGATCCCCCCACATGTTGAGAGCCAGGAGTACATGTTTTGATTGAGCAGAAGTTGTGTGCTTTCACAAAAAAGTGCTTGCCATAGATGGTACTTGCCCTCCATGCAGCTGTTATCATTTTGTTTATTTATCCAGCTGCCTAAGCTCAAACTTTCAAGGGCATACACATGACATTGGAATGCTATTAAAGTATCTTGGGTAACTATTTAATTTATGTTGTTTTTCTCTGGCAGCAGCACACATGGGAGGAGGACAGTCATTAACCGGCTTGGATTTTTAGATCTGGCTTGACCGTGCAATTGTCACCTTTTTTTGTAACCTACACCAACAGTATTCTATAGTTCTATGCTTCCACACAAATACATATCCATTCCTATGCTATTTACTTCTGATGCTCCGCATTAACATACAGTCTTTCTTTGAAGCCAGACCTAGTGGCATTGCCAGTGCTTGTTTTACAGTTCAACAGTTAGATCAAATACTTTGTTCTGTAGTACTTGGAGTGGTCTTATCACGCAATGCACTTTAGATAGTGAAACACAATTACAAGAGTAATAAGACCAAAAAGTGGTTGGGTTAGACTTGCGCAAAACGCGTGTTTATAGTGCACCCTATATTGTATTTGTGGGGGTGCTCCAAGAACCGGATGGTGCCACTTAAACCCCTCCAAAATTTGAGGACGGAAATCCCCAAAACATAAGTATCAAAATAGTCCTGAGCACCAATTAAATTCAAAGTGGGTAGTCCACACAATGTAATCATCGTAATTCAATCTTTATTTTCAAGCTTCATATATGTCCATTGAAATACAACACCAAATTGTAGCCAACGCGTGTTTCGTCCTATGATGATTCAACCGTTGACTTTATCAGGACCCATTAGGTAAAACTTCAAATATATAGCAATATGTATCCTTCGTTCCTAAATACAGTTGATATCTGGTAGCTACCACATATTTCTCTTCGCTGAATCACTTGTTCATATTAATATCTATGATCCGAGTCCAAATACATATGCCGACACTGCATGGACTGGGATTTTTGCCATTCCACAATATGTATTCAGAAACAACGTATGTATTTGGACTCGGATCATAGATATTAATATGAACAAGAGATTGAGGGATGAAAAATATGTGGTGGCTACCAAATACCAACTGTATTTAGGAACGAAGGATACATATTGCTATATATTTGACGACTTATCTTGATTTACACAATGGGACCAGATAAAGTCCACGGTTGTATTACCGTAGGACGAAACGCGCGTTGGCTTCAAGTTGGTGTTGTATTTCAATGGCCATACATGAAGCTTGAAAATAAAGCCTGAATTACAACGATTACATCGTGTGGACTACCCACTTTGAATTTAATTGGTGCTCTAAACTATTTTGATACAATTACAAGAGATTGCTTTCAAACCCTTATGAGCACAGATAAAAATATAAAAAGATGTTTGTGGCGTAGGGTTTTTTGGGGGCTGCCTCGCGTCTGGAAAAGTATCCTTTTTTAGACATTGAAATGTATTTTGTGTATTATTGAGAAGCTCTCTTGGTATTCCTAGAACTCATCTGAAATTTGATGTAGCTGTGTTCTTTGTCTCTAGGTTTGTCCTTAGTGATATATGTATTATGTAATAAAATTCTGTATTTCTCTTATATCCTGGATTCTGTATATCACTCAGGACAGTCTCAGGGAACTTGGGTAGGAGATACAAATGAAGGGGAAACATTAACACCCAGTGGATAGTCACTCAGTGAATTGGCTTAAGGCTGAAGTCTGTTGTTAAGACCCTTAGTACTAGCAAATAATTAGTGATTTTGAGAACCTGATTAGACAACCCAGTCATTAGAGTTACCAACCCAATCCATGTCATTATGGTACAGTCTCTAGTCTCCTAAACTTTTAAACAACAATCACTGTTTTCAGATGTGTTAGTATAATTAATTTATTGGAAGCATGCAAGACTGCAATACCCAAAATGCATTAAATAATCACATGAAAATTTAGGACTGGAAACAGTGTCCGTAAAAACCTGGAAGGTGATGGTCAACCTGAAGGTCCTCAATTTGTTCTTGCATGATAAGGTAGTAGCTGGTCTTAGGCATCCACCCAGCTGGCCAGCAAGTCCTAAATGTAAACAGTTCTAAATATGTTTGCTCTCTCTGATAGTCTGTGTTGGAAATGGCCCTTTCTGCATGGTCACCCCCAAACCATTTGCCTTCCTCCTCCACTTTTTCCTGAATTTGTTTTTGTTGGCTTTAGGACTCTGTGCAATCTACTGCTTCTAACCGTTGCTAAAGTGCTTGTGCTCCCTCCTTAAAACATGTTAGAATTGGCTTATACCCAATTGGAATGTTTAATGCACTTGTAATTCCCTAGTAAGGTAGCACTACATGTGCCCAGGGCCTGTAATTTTAATGCTACTAGTGGGCCTGCAGCACTGATTGTGAACATGTCTTAGGCTTGCCATTTCAGAGCCTGTGTGTGCAGTTCACCTGCCATGTCAACCTGGCAAGATAAACCTCTTTGTGTCGAAGCTGGAACCTTTTCAGGTCCCCCAAGTCCCAGATGCACAGCCAGCAAATATGAATTGACAATCAATTTGAAACAATTTCTTAATCCCATTTAATCCATTAGCAATCCATTTGAATCCATACGGTTTTGTGTTTCAATGTTTCAACAACAAGTTCAACAAAATGCCTATCCATGCTTTTCTCCAGAACACATGGCGATTCACCATTCCTTATAATTCAGCATAGATGATGTAAACCCAAAGCATTTTGAGCAAACTGCCCTTCCTCAGGTGTAACTGTGATAAAAAAAGATCTCATAAGAACCAACAATCACTAGAACGACATCAAACATACTAGTATGACATGGCTTGAAATTTAAATTGTATAATCTGATCTTCATCAAATGCATCCAATAAATTAATAATTAAACACGTGTATGTAAAAAATAAACCTAAATAGTTGGTCAACATTAACATGCATAAATTACATCATGAAAATTATATGCTGAATAATGTGCCCTCGTATTCGTACCCTGTTCTAAGCGAGCGTGCTCTGTGCTGAAAACCTTCACCGAAATTGTGCACGGAATATGCGTAAAAATACTACTACAGTCACCAAAAACCCATAACATAACATAACTTTTAAACTGATAACTTAAATGCGCCAGTAACTGAAAAACTAATTTACCTGCAACAATAAAGCCCACCAGAACTTTCCAATACATAAGTTAATACTCAGATAAAACAAATGTGAGTGTGTTGAGATATTTATAAATTATCCCATGTGATTAGCCCGTGGGACGTGACACCAAAACCAGTGAAAATAGACAAAAATCACGCCATACACCCGCTATGATGCAGAGAAAGTGAACCACGAATGTACAATGCTAAATGAAAATCTGTTAGCATGAGTTACTTTGAAGGAAAAACATGCATGTAATAAACAATACAATTTTCAAAACACAAACAATATTAAAACATGAATAAATGAAACAGAACATATGATAATATAAATACATATGAATGTTTAATCATTGACAATTTCTTGGATGTACACAATTTGTTTGATGTTTACTAATAAGTGTAAAAAAAGCATAAATAAATCCTGTTGGTATTCTCGAAACATCAAACTATGAAAAAAAGTGAACCTCCAGTGTTATGTACCCAATAAACTGCTTTCTTGACCATGATAACAACATGATGCAACTGTCTCAAAACACGGTTGTAAAAAACTATCCCATGGACGTAAACTTGTTTGTCAATCCATATTCGCTGGCTGTGCAACATATTCATGCAGACGGACTGGGCGCGCTCCAGGTTGCACGCTTAAACATTGCCTTTAAGCATCACAAAACTTTCGGAAAACTATTGTAATTTGGTGTGCATTCTACCACATTGATGCATAAAGATAAACATCTTGCCAGGCCCAAACCTTCCTTTTTAATAAATCTAAGTCACTCTTAAGGTGGGCATTAGGCAACCAAATGATAGGGTGCAGTGTATTTAAAAGTTGGACTTGTCAGTCAGTCAGTCAGTCAGTCAAAAGGTCTTTATTTCGATTTACGTCATAAAAGACATGCTATACATATAAAACACAATCCATAATAAATTGTCCTAGTATAGTCCATAAAATCCATAAATAAATACATACTAAAAACAAAATAAAAAGTTATTAAATACAATACAAAGACTCATGACTGATGCAATCAATAGCCGCTAAAAAAAAAAATAAGAACAAATTTCATAATATAATGAACAATAATAATGAACAATATGCTAAACCACCTGCAACATTATGTATGCTACTGAATTATAGACTCAAATTCCGGGTCCGTATTGACCAAGCCCAACTAACAAATTTAGATACCCCTATGACAATATACTTAGTGGTGTCAGATTTTAGGATTCGACTGGCAACCTGTGCTGATCTTGTTCCCAGTGAACGGCATACATGCTTTAGCCATACACATCTAGGTTGAGTGTACATTGGACAACAAAAAAGGAAGTGATCAGCAGTTTCTACCTCCTCCACACAAAAGGGACATTTATCACTGCCACATAGATTCCATGAACTCGTTACCCCACGAAGAGGGAGGGAGCCAACTCTTAACTGATGATACAATTTGCGATCAGATGGCTTTGTTATGATGTCCCAATATTCATCATAAATGGGGACATCCTTGGTGACAAGGAATAATACTGTCATGGGGCCACCCAGAGCAGCTGCTAATCTCTTTTCCTTAATCCTACTCCAATAGATTTCTTTAAAAAGCTTCTTTGAGGGGAAAACAGCAATAACAGGATCAACCCATAAGGACCCCAGCCCCATATCAATCAGGGAAGCTTTTATTGCTGATAACCAAGGAATCCCTGACGAACCCCGTAGCCCTTTTACTTCCAGGAGGGCCTCGGCATACATAGAGACAGTTCCGGTGTCGTCCACAGGCGCCGCCAAAACGCAAGTGGTCTATACCGTACCATGTCCTCCACCGGGTTACAGCCTAGGTCATACAATAGGGGAATACTAGGAGTTGATTGCGGTAACCCTATTGCTGACCTAAGGAATTTGTTCTGTGCAACCTTAAGTTTGGACATATCACTAAAGCCCCACAACTCCGCCCCATACATAATGGCTGGAAGAATTTTAGAACCATAGATTTTAATCAGTGGAGCCAATGGTTTTGTTAGCGAGTTTCTATGTTCCTTCAACAGAGCTCCGCCAAGTTGGGCGTGCTTAAGGGTAAGGACATCTATCTGGGGTTTCCAACTCAAATTTTTACTAAATGTGACTCCCAAATAAGTAAAAACAGCTGTCTGGTCAAGAATAACCCCAACCATTTTAACCCTTGATTTAACTGATCTTGGACTATGAATTTGATCTTCCCTACGTTAACTTCCAGCTCATGATCGCGGCAGAAAAGCTCAAAGCGAGACAGAGCAAGCTGTAACCCCTGTCTCGTCTTAGCAATTAAGAGCGTATCATCCGCGAACATTAGTAAGGGGACTTTCTTGCCAGCAAGGGAAGGTGCATCAGTGGGGAAGTTAGTAAAGTAGTTCATAACCCCGTTAATGAACAGGGAAAACAGGGTGGGAGCCAAGACACACCCTTGTCTAACCCCTTTAGAAACCTCAAACCTATCCGTCACCTCCCCGGGTTTACCCCATCGAACTTTAGCATACGTATGTTCATGCAATTTAATAAGAAGAGCCACCAGCTCTTTGGGCATGCCCATCCCCAATAAAACATCCCACAACTTAATCCTTGGAACAAGATCAAATGCGGACCTTAGGTCCACAAATGCCGCAAAAAGCAAGCCACCCCCAAGGATAACCTCTTTCCAATACAGGAGCATAACCCTGAACGCTTGATCTAGGGTTCCAATATGCGACCGAAAACCCGCCTGGAGTGGTGTTATTATATCGAAATCGGCCATCCAGCCCTGTATACTGTGGTAAATATTTCATTACCGGTACTATTTTTTATGCGGTAAAGTCTAGTAAGAATAACTCAGTAAAAATAAGAGGCAGAATCCGTGGTATTAGAGGTTCTGAAAGGCTTTATTCCTCTACAAAGGAATTACAGTTCGAACTGTAGGCTTCAAATTCCATCACCACGAAGGTTCAGGAAGGGAAGGCAATACATTATTGACAAGTAATGATATTTATATGAAAAGTATTACATTAAGACAGATGCAAGAGGCGTAACAGCTGATAATACAGATAATGATACACATACGTAATGGAAAAAGGCGTACATATAGGCGTAACTAGAAACGTCATTAAACATGATGTCACAAGTGGGTGGATCCATAAGAGAATCCTGCAATGTCAGCAGAAATATTTGGCAGAGATGCGCGCGCAGCCGCATGACGTGTGATTGACGTGCAACTAGAGGGTGAAGGGGACTTGACATTTAGCTCTACATGTGGAGACAGAAGTCTGGGGGGTCATGTCAACCTAATCCCAAATCATATCTAATATCTTATGTTTAAAGAACTGTATTATCCAAAAGGAAAGGTCTCTAGGATGGAATCTATTCTATACTGACTGTTAGTGCGTGTACAAGCGTCTAAGTGTCTACATGAGATGCGAGGGGGCAGGAATCTTTCATGGTAACAGGGGCTATGAATTATTTGCATGAGGACAGTGAGGCCTGGCCCTTTGCTCGGTAGCTGGAAGAATGTTTACCTAAACTACTAGACAGGAATGCATCGGATGAGGAGCGGAGCAGATAATCTTGAAGGTGAAATACAGTTTTTGGCAGGCAACAGGCTGGATCAGGCACCGTTAGCCGCGCAGGGAGTAGGACAAAGTTCATGGATACAGATGCGGGCTCAGACTGGAGCTTTCAGAGGCAGAAGGCAGGAAAAGGCTTGATGGCAGAATTCAGGGCCTACTCGCCTGAATCTGTAAAATGTGGAAAGTGAACCACATAAAGTCGGTGGCCTTTCATACTTAGGAATGGAATATCTGACCCATTCATGGCGGATCTGAAAGAGGACATGTTGACGGTGGACGCACATGTATTTGCGTCTTCATAACTGGAACTGGAGGGAACATACATGTACTTGTAGCATGTACATGGAGCCGTTGGGGTCTACGATAGGGGACATAACCGATCATAAAATTCATATTTCCTCATTCCCTCCTTGTCCCCTACGGACCCTCAGGAGATATCGATCTTCATCAATCCATCGATCTGTTCATATAGCATCATTTGTTCTTCTTTCTTCTTCCGGGATCTTGAACGAAAACTTGGATGCGGGATACACGATGTGGCACACAGACCACAAATCGCTGGCCCACATTGTAGACATAAGCAGCAACTGAATAGTATGAGAAAGCCAATACCTAGGAAGGATAGGATCCTCCATCCCCAGGCTGACAACACGCTCCAGAACCAACCGGACCAAGTCCAGGTGCCTGGACTCTGGTGTATCTGGCTCATAATCTTATGAAGGCGAGTTATGGCTTTATATACTGACGGCGAATTTTCTGGTATGAAAACACAGCAACTTGACCCGATGACCCTACAAGCTCCGCCCCTATCGGCCAGGATGACGTCAAGGACAAGACGATTTTGAAGCACAACAATCCGCATAGCAGACTGCTCTTCTGTTAAATTGCCTAAGGCGGAAGTAGTCTCGTTCACTACTGCTTCAAGGGTTCTAGTTAATCTACGTATCAGCTTACTATTAGTGACTGTACCTATATAGGGAAAGAAACCTTTATTGAAATCTGTGTATTGCTCCCATGCCGTTTCAGTGTAATCGACGATCGGGAGATCTCTCTGCTGTCTATTGTGTACTAAATGGGTATTTCTGTGATAGTCAGGAGGGGCTAGGAAAACAGGTGGCAGAAGGAATGCTATGTAACAGGTACCATCCCAATCTAGAGGTAGACGTATATATGCAGTCTGGCCACATATGAAGTAGGAATGACGAGAGGCTCTGAATGTAGACTTGCCTTGATCACTGAATTTTATTACAGTGGTGCATTTACTATGGCCCATGTGTATGGAACCATTCTTTCTTACACATAATTCTCCTTTAACTGGAAATACTGACATAGCGGGCAAGATTGGTGTAGCTTCGGATTCAACATTCAGAATCATGAGGTTAAGTGTAAAGTTACCTAATCCATATACTTCATTTTCTAGATCGGTTCCTGTTCTTTTGGGAAGTCCCTCCTTGTTAGGGTAGCAGACTTTAAGCAAAACTAGGTTCAGGTTTCCCCATACCCAGTTGTCTTGATAAACTGCTGAATTTGAATCTAGGGAATTAATCAAACTAAACCATGCTCCACAGGAGCCATTGTGTGTGAACGGATACGGAAAAAGAGGCAAAACTCCCTTATAGTTCTGATAGGGAGGGAGTCGGCCACATATCCAACAATTTGTAGCATTGCTAGTCTGATGGGAATGATGTAACATACTAATAAAAGTGTTGTTGCGCAGCGCAAATCTATAGGATAACTCATGCGGAGGTAATTCGCTAAAAGAATGTTCAGCAGTAACATTGTAAGCACGTTTAGAAATAGGGTAATACATATGTAGCAATACACTAGAAATGATGATCAGAAGACTTAGAAAAAACAAAATTAATAATGTCACTATGCAATGACTACGAAGCGATTTACAGTACGCATGTTTTCTAAGCTGTATCTGTCTATTTCTCTCTCTATTTCGGTCTAGAGGATACATGTCAGAGACAAATTCAACCGATTCACCTTGGAGAGGACTTAAACAATCAAATTGTCTGACTTGCTAGACCTTAGTTTCAGTTTATAGAGTTGGTTTTTTGTCTGTTCAACCAAGGGGAGCTTTGAGTCTGTCTGTGAGGGAATGCAGGGCTGAGTGTTCACATCGGACGGTAATCCATAAAATTTCTTGATATGACTCGAGTGCAACCACCCTTTACGTCCCTCAATCTTCACGGCTGTCCTTGTTGTAAGCAAGACGAGTTTGGGCGATTTCCACCTGGGCTCCAACTGGGTCTTCCGGTCGAAATTCCTCACAAGGACCAGATCCCCTGGAACCACGTCATGGGGCTTCACCTCAGTGTTATCGGGAAAAGCTGCAGCTACCTGTGAACGACAAGATTGTAGTGCAGACATCAAGGAAGCCAGGTAATCTGTCAGCATATTACAGTCAACATCAGTGATTTTGCGAGGTATAGGCGTCCCCCACATATTTGGTGGTCTACCGAAGATCACCTCATACGGGGATAGCCCTGTTCGAGAATGTGCTACCATTCTCATGTAAAAGAGCGCAACTGGTTAGGCTACTATCCAATCGACACCTTTTTCTCTACATATTTTGGACAATCTAATTTTCAGAGTTTGATTATGGCGTTCCACGAGACCTGCTGCCTCGGGATGTCGGACACAGTGGAATTTCCATTGGTAACCTAACAGAAGTGAAACGTGTTTCATTAGTTCGGATGAGAATGGCTGGCCGTTATCTGAGTATACAACACGTAGCAAACCATACCGTGGGAAGAATTCTCGAACTAGCTGTTTGGCAGTAGTCGGGGCAGTGTAATCTGAAACCGGGTAGGCTTCTGTCCAACGGGAAAGAGCACAGACAACTACGAGAACATATTTGAATCCTCGACATCGTTCCATCTGGATATAATCCATCTGGAGGACTTCAAAAGCATGATCGGGAGGTTGAAATCCACCCTGCTCTACGGGGATGCTTTTACCTGGATTAAACTGACAACATATCATACAGGTACGCACTTTCTGTTTGGCTGCTGCTCGCAAGTGCTTGTTGAACCAAATGTGTTGAATGCTGTCTAGCATAGCTTTTTCTCCTAGGTGCGCTGGACTATGTATTGTGTTAATGATGACTTGAACCATGGAGTCGGGAAGAAACCATATAGATTTTCCCTTCGTCATCCATCCTTGATCCGTTTGGATCCCTCCTAATTCAGTCCATTTCTTTATTTCTTCTGGTGTAGCATGTGTCTGTATGTCAATTACATCAAGGGCGGGATCCTTAACTGTCATGCAATGTGTTGGTGTCGGAACTATTGTCTTTGTCGTGTCAGTTGTATGAGTCTGATTCTGAACAGTCTGTTTAGCTGTTCTGTCAGCTAGGTCATTACCCTGAGAAATGATATCGGTAACTTTGGTATGGGCTTTGCATTTCATAATCGATATTGCAGTAGGTAGATGAATCGCGTCTAATAGGGCTTGAATGAGGGGTCCGTGTTGGATGTGGGCACCGTGAGAAGTTAAATAACCTCTCTCTCGCCACAGTACGCCGAAGTCATGGACGACTCCGAATGCATAACGTGAATCTGTGTATATGTTGACTTTCTTATTTTTGGCTTGAATACAGGCTTGTGTCAGAGCGATGAACTCTGCTGCTTGAGCTGACAAAGTGTTAATACAATTTGTTTCAATGACTTCAGTGTCTGTTGTGACTGCGTAAGCGGCCACTAACTCTCCTGTACTTGTTCTCCTACATGAACCATCTACATACAATGTCAGGTCTGGATCTGATAAAGGGATATCTGTCAAGTCTTGTCATGACTTCAATACAATCATGTGCTAATGGATCTGTTCCGTTTACTGGCAAAAGTGTGGCAGGATTTAATGTATTACAACGTCTGATTTCTATGTGTGGCTGAAACAATGTTAATTCATAACCGGTGAGTCTTGCTATAGTCAAGTGTTGTGTTTGTGTGCGGTTCAAGAGAACCTCTACTGCGTGTGGTACTTGTACTGTCAATTGATGTCCTAACACTATGGCATCGCTTTGTCTGATTGCTAAAGCTGTTGCTGCCACTGATTTCAGGCACGCAGGAAGAGCCTGAGCTACTGGATCTAATGTACTAGAGAAATAAGCACATGGTTTGTGTGATCCTGCTTGTTCCTGAGTGAGTACTGACAAGGCAGTACCTTCGCGTTCTGTAACAAAGAGTGTAAAAGGCTTACTGTAACATGGTGTTGCTAAAACAGGTGCTTGGCATAAAGCTTTCTTTAAGCTTTCAAAGGCATGTGTATGTTCTTGAGTCCAAGGGAGGACAGTCGATGTGGCTGCCTCCTGTGTTGTCAACTGGATGAGTGGTTTTGCTAGAAATGCATATTGAGGGATCCACTGCCTACAGTATGAAGTGAGACCTATAAAAGCCCGCACCTCCTTTTGTGTCTTGGGTGGTGACATGTTAGCAATTAACTGGATGCGGTCGGGTGTAAGCTGTCTTCCCTCCTTGGACAGCAAGTGCCCAAGGTAAACAACTTGCTGGACACAGAATTGCAGCTTAGAAGGGGACACCTTGTGCCCCTTGTCGGCCAGAAATTTCAAAACCGTCAGTGACGCTTTTTCACATTCAGGTTCGCTTCGGGCGGTGATCAGCAGATCATCGACATATTGAAGCAAGGCAGTGTTAACTGGCATGTGGATACTGTCAAGTTCTCGTTTCAGTGCTTGGCTATAGATGCTGGGGCTTTCTGTGAATCCTTGAGGAGCGCGTGTGAATTTAAAACTTCGTCCATTTAAACTGAATCCGAACAAATATTGACTTTCCGGATCTATTGGGACGCTAAAGAAAGCATTCTTGAGATCAATTACAGTGAAGAACGTTGCTTCTGAATCAATAGCTGTTAATAATGAAGAGATATCTGGGACCACAGGGTATTGTGGTACAATACATTTATTTAATTCGTGCAGATCAATAACTAATCGATATACTGGTGGTGCTTTTGGATCCGATCTTTTAAGAATCGGAATTATCGGGGAATTACATACATTGGAGTCGGTTTCTACAACCACTCCTTGTGCAATGAGCTCGTCAATGATTTGCAGCAAAGCCACAACAGCATCTGGTGGTAACTTGTATTGTCGCATTCGTGGTAGTACTACTCCTGTTTTTAGTGTGACTCGATATGGTGTAATGTTCATGCAACCAACATCAGTGGGGCCTTGTGCCCATAGATGTGTAGGTAAATTCTGCAGCCGGTGATCCATGTCTCTGGACACGTAGTGACCTTTGAAGTCACGTAAAAATAATCGTACTCCTTCCGGAGAACAACATATTATAGCTCCTAGAGCTTTCAATGTTTTTATACCTAACAAGTTTTCTGGACATGATTTAGTAAGCAATAAATCTGTAGTACGTGTCAATGGACCAACCGTAAGTGGAAGGGGTTGCGTTACTTCATTAATGATAGGCTTTCCTGAGAATCCAAGGGAAATATTCTGTGAGCCTGAGAGGGGTGCCCCTGGAACTTCACTGTGTCGTATAGTTGTTCTGCTTGCCCCTGTGTCAAGTAAAAACTTTATGTCTTCCCCTAATAGTTCACTATGTACATAAGGTCCCTCTTGATCTACAGGAACCTCGATAAGGGGTAAGCCAACTTCCCTCTCTAGGCTATTTCATGTGTATCGCTGATAATCGGGATAGTCATTTTGTGCATACTGGTACATCTGTTGTGTCGTTGCTTGTGTTGCAGCAATAGGCTGCGCTTGTGGTGGAATGGGAACAGCTTCTTCGAGTACCCCTTTTCTGGTTTTGATCTGTCTTAATTTTGAAAAGAGTGGCATTTTTAGACCTTATTACTTGAACACACTTAATACCATAAACACAATAATGAACAATCATTCACACCACAATATGTAGAACGTATTAAAACATTTAACAGTTTAACGAACGATGATAACTAATAGGAAACTAGTTACTGACATAATACTAACACTAGATAATACTGAATTATATGCAAGACATACTAGATATACTGCTAAACAGTACAGATACACTGCTGAAACAGTGCAGACCGGATTTGTGTACCCAAACCCGTCTTGACCGGCACAACCTATGTGCACGTTTAAATGCCTCCCCGGCAATGGTACTCACCGGGTAGCGCGGAACGGAAGGCCTCGGAACTGAACTGAAACTGGACCGGACTGGACTCGACTCGACTGGACTCGGAACTTCGGAACCTGGTGGGCCTCTGTATACCTCGGATCTTGCTCTCTCAGCTAGGCTCTGGTCGGGATACTTCGCACTTCTCACCGCCTCGTCTGGGTGTTGATCGCAGCCTCAGTCACCCCCACTTGGCCGGAGGGAGATACAGGAAATCCTGCAGGTACGCGTTTTTGTCCGTTCAGCTGTGGCAGGAGACCGGGCCTGCAACGCACCTCCGGCGCGTGAGATGAGAAAGTGTCCCTATTCGGGCGCCAATTTATGTGGTAAATATTTCATTACCGGTACTATTTTTTATGCGGTAAAGTCTAGTAAGAATAACTCAGTAAAAATAAGAGGCAGAATCCGTGGTATTAGAGGTTCTGAAAGGCTTTATTCCTCTACAAAGGAATTACAGTTCGAACTGTAGGCTTCAAATTCCATCACCACGAAGGTTCAGGAAGGGAAGGCAATACATTATTGACAAGTAATGATATTTATATGAAAAGTATTACATTAAGACAGATGCAAGAGGCGTAACAGCTGATAATACAGATAATGATACACATACGTAATGGAAAAAGGCGTACATATAGGCGTAACTAGAAACGTCATTAAACATGATGTCACAAGTGGGTGGATCCATAAGAGAATCCTGCAATGTCAGCAGAAATATTTGGCAGAGATGCGCGCGCAGCCGCATGACGTGTGATTGACGTGCAACTAGAGGGTGAAGGGGACTTGACATTTAGCTCTACATGTGGAGACAGAAGTCTGGGGGGTCATGTCAACCTAATCCCAAATCATATCTAATATCTTATGTTTAAAGAACTGTATTATCCAAAAGGAAAGGTCTCTAGGATGGAATCTATTCTATACTGACTGTTAGTGCGTGTACAAGCGTCTAAGTGTCTACATGAGATGCGAGGGGGCAGGAATCTTTCATGGTAACAGGGGCTATGAATTATTTGCATGAGGACAGTGAGGCCTGGCCCTTTGCTCGGTAGCTGGAAGAATGTTTACCTAAACTACTAGACAGGAATGCATCGGATGAGGAGCGGAGCAGATAATCTTGAAGGTGAAATACAGTTTTTGGCAGGCAACAGGCTGGATCAGGCACCGTTAGCCGCGCAGGGAGTAGGACAAAGTTCATGGATACAGATGCGGGCTCAGACTGGAGCTTTCAGAGGCAGAAGGCAGGAAAAGGCTTGATGGCAGAATTCAGGGCCTACTCGCCTGAATCTGTAAAATGTGGAAAGTGAACCACATAAAGTCGGTGGCCTTTCATACTTAGGAATGGAATATCTGACCCATTCATGGCGGATCTGAAAGAGGACATGTTGACGGTGGACGCACATGTATTTGCGTCTTCATAACTGGAACTGGAGGGAACATACATGTACTTGTAGCATGTACATGGAGCCGTTGGGGTCTACGATAGGGGACATAACCGATCATAAAATTCATATTTCCTCAATACGACCCAAAAGTAGGCGGGCAACAATCTTTTGTACCGCATCTATAAGGCTAATTGGACGATAATTGGCCGGGGCAGAGCGATCGCCCTTCTTATAGATTGGCAATATCTCTGCCCCTAACCAAAAATCAGGAACTGAAGCTCCATTAGCAAGGGCATTGGCTAGCATGGTCAAATATGGGACCCATAGGCCTTGCTCATGTTTAAATAGGTCAGCAGGGATACAATCGGGCCCCGGTGCTTTGCCACTCGGGATGGCCTTTAAAATAGACTTCACCTCACAGGGGACAAATACCAAGGGTTCCTCACACATAAGAGACGGTGTCGCAGCTGTAGTCCTACTCTTAAGTTTGAACTGGTTTTCAAAATACGAAAACCACTGCTGTGGCTCCACTTGGGTGGTAGATACCATATCTTGTGGGTGGTTACCCCACTTAAGGAGATACCAAAATTCTGTCATATTCCGCCCATCGCACGCCTGTAGTAACCCCTTCCAGCGATCCTCGTCCCAATTCCTTTTAGCTGATAATTGGCCATGTTTATAAATAGCCCTACAGCTACGAATAACATCTGGTAATCTAGATTTAATGGCAACAAGCAAGGCTCTTTGAGCCTGTCTACAACCATTATCGTACCAGGATCGGGATCTCAAC
This sequence comes from Triturus cristatus, assembly GCF_964204655.1. Classification (NCBI taxonomy): domain Eukaryota; kingdom Metazoa; phylum Chordata; class Amphibia; order Caudata; family Salamandridae; genus Triturus; species Triturus cristatus. The sequence goes on from NC_140591.1 coordinate 1,451,007,671, forward strand.
TCTTTGTTTTTGGAGTTATGGGGTAAACTCTTAATAAAGAAGGATTTAAGCTCCGAGAATAACCCAATATGAATACCGGGAAATTTTCCATTAATCTCAACCTGGGACTCAGAACAATTGAGTTTGTCTAATGTATTAATAAGCAAAATCCTAATCATGGACATAAAACCCTCATTAATAACTATTTTAGGCCAGCGTACCCTTCTTTCATCATTAGTTAGGAATACTTTTGCCTGAACAGTAGGGACATCATCCATAACAATATCAATAAAACTGTTATCAAGCATGGACAAAACTAGGGGGTTATGGTCGCTTTCTGTTCTACATACAACCACCATATCATCAATCATCGACCACAACTCCACATTAACCAGTATATAATCAATATGGGACCCAGATTTCCATTGTCAAAGGTCACTACCCCAGATCTATCAGACTTCGATCTACCATTAACAGCCCGCATACCCTTTTCGAGACACAAGCCCTTAATAAACAAAGCCGCTTGCGTCCATTTTTTAATGGGGATCAACTCCAACTGAGGTATGCCCCACATAGTCTTCAGCATCTGTAAGCTTCCCATCATCCACTCCAAGAGGCTCAAAACAGGTATTGAAGTCCCCAACAACAACCCTGTTTACTTTTTTAGTTATGGTTTCTAAGAAATCCTCTAATATAAGGGCTGTTGGAGAACATCTACCGCCTGGGAGCCCCCTTAAATAAATATTAATAATAATGATGTTAAGCCCCTTAGTGGAGCAGACCCTAATAGCCATAATGTCTGGGCTATCTATCGGAATCTCCACCACTGACACACCCTCTCGTTGGCGTACCCAGATCGAAAACCGCCCACAGTTCTTCCCCTAATACCCTTAGCTGCTGGTTTAAAAAGGTTCAAGTAGCCTGAGCAAAAAAGTGGAGCTATTGCCCAAGTTTCCTGAAAGGACCAGATATCAGTCTTATCGATAAAACTAGCCCAGTCTGGTAGATGTAATTTAGATTCCAGCCCCGCAATATTTCATGACGCTACCTTCGCAGAAGGAGTAACGGGGCTAGAAGTAGCCACCTGACTATCCACCATATTACAAGAGGCAGTACTCCCCATCACAACATTATTGAAGATAGGAGGAGAGAACTGGAGCGAGAGGGAGTCATGAGGCGGTGATACTGAACTACAACCATTTACCCCAGAGGTTTGAAACTGGCACCCATATAACGATAACCTATCCAGATCCTTTCCATCCCCATGTCAATCATTTTCCTCTAGGGTGTACAAGGGGACAAATTGGTTATAGGTAGAAATAGGGTGATTGAATAAGGTATCAAAATGGTGGGCCCGAGGGAGGTGACTCTCTACCCTAAAAGCAAGATTAGAATGTCTATAGGGTGTTTCAAACCTATTCCATGTAAGCAGAGGGGTACCTGAAGTTGATCGAGGATAAAAGAGTAAGCGTTTGGATCCCACCCCCTCCTCTAGAGACCCTTCCTTCACAGATAAACCTTACTGCTCTGGGATCTCTAAAATTTACAATAATACAATCCCCTACCTTGTCCTTACATCTACTGCTCAACCAGCTCACCCTCCTTACATGAAGTATTTCACCATTAATGTGGCCAGGGAGTAGTCTATTGTTACTAAGCCAAACAATGACTTTATTTTTCAGCTCCCTGTGATTTTCCAGTTTCTCCTCTTTGATCTCTGGTACCCCTGCCAATATCACAGTGTACGGCACTGAATCGGGGGGGGGGGAGATCGATACAGGGATGTTTCCTTTTCCTGACAACAGTTCCTACAGCCTCCTTCTCCTTATGGATAACCTCTACTGCCAGTTTGGCTTGTTCAGACTCCTTCCTACCCTCCCACCCTGGCACATCAACTCTCGTACTATTGTGGTGACTATTCTTGATTACCCCTGTAGTGACCCTACTATCATGATGTCTTGGATGCATGGGGTTTTGGGGTGGGATATTATTGGAGCTGACAGCAAGAAAACCATCCAACTCCGACGCTGGTCCTCCTTCTGCTACACAATTAGGGACTATAGTGCAACCCACAACCTTTTCTAATGCAATAGTATTCGCCATAACTATTTTTCCCAATTTCCCCAAATTTTCAAGAATTAGTTTCATTCTTTCGAATAGAGGGAGCATTAACGACTTCATCAAATGCTCTATCTGGTCAAAGAAGCTATCAGTATACTGTGCTTTCAAAGGCCAGCGCTTAGGCAGCTCAGTAGTCTGTTTCCCTAAAACTTCAGGATTGGGCAGATTATTCTCAATTACCAAATGAGGCGCTATGACTGAGGCCCCTCCAGATTTACTGGTTTTAATTATTTTGGGACACCTGCCCTTATGAGCCCCACCCCCCTCTCTTTCTTTTCCCGCATTTGGAAGGTAAAACAGTAGCTTTTATGGAGCTGTCCCCTGGTAATGAATTCGAGATCATAGGAGCTACTGAAGAACAAGCGTCAGATACATCAGTAGCCTCCAAATCTCGGCTAATAACCTGCCTGGTATCGTCGCGGGGTGAATCGGTGACCAACTGCTCTGGGGTAACAGCATCCCTAATAGCACCCAGTGAGGAGCGATTGGAGAAGATGGAATCTAACGGCAGTCTCTTCTCGGTTAGCGCTATCTATATTTAAAAGTTGGACATGTACTTTTAAGTTTTACATATCCTGGTAGTGAAAAGCTGTCAGTTGTTTTTGACAACTACAAGGCCTATATCTCCAATAGGATAACATTGGGATTACCTTATTACGTTTTGTAAAAGTAATTTCCAAATGGGAACATATAATTGATTCAAGTTTTGTGTCTCTGGAATCGCAATTTAAGATCACAACTCCTGGTGAAGCCGGATTTTAAATTGCAATTCTGAAAATAAATTCCACTTTCAGAAAGTTGGCATTTTCTTACTTAAGCTCATTTGGTGCCTGCTGACTGTCTCATCATGTGTCTGGGGTATTTGACAGCTGGGCTTTGTGTATTCCTCCTAGACAGCCACACGCAATGGGGACTTAGTTGTGACCTGATGGCCATCCTGGGAGGAGTTGGGCACAGCCTCACTTACACCTGAATAGACTGTGTCCTGTCCACACAGAAAGGGCTACATAACCCCTTATAATGAGTTTGGAGCCAGGGCAAGAAGGTCAGAGACTCTGTGCATTCCAAAGGCATGTCTATGAAGTCTACCCTACTTCAAAGGCACAACTGGGTATAAGTACTGGACCTCAGACACCATCACCACTGTACATCTCTGGACCTGTGGATACTCTGCCAGGAAGATGGACTGCTGTGCTGTTGAAAGGACTGTCACTCTGCTGGATTACCACTCTGAAGGAGCTGCTGCCTTGCTGTGCTGACCTGCTGCCCTCTTGCCTGGAGAGGAAGACCTGGACCTAAAAGCTATCTTGAACCAAGGACCCCAGAGGGACTCAAAGGGCTACTCAGCTGGCCTCCTGATCTGAACCTCATGGATATAACAGGCTCCCCAATCTATAACGAGTTCCTGAACCCTCCAAGAGGCACCTCTCAAGTCCCTGGGCCCTTGGTGTGGTTCTCACGCTCTTAAAGTCATGCTTTTGGGCTCTTTGCAAATGAGCCCTTTCTCTCTGGAACGACACCGCTCGCACAAAGATATGCAGGTGGATCCCGACAGACACAAGAAGAACAGTCACCCAGGCCCTCGTCAGCAGCAGACTCGACTCCGGAAACGCCCTCTACGCGGGAACCCCGACCAAGCTCATCAAAGACTGCAACGCATCCAAAACGCCTCTGCACGACTGATCCTCGACGTACCACGCCACAGCCACATCACCCCCCACCTGAGAAACCTGCACTGGCTCCCCATCAACAAGAGGATATCCTTCTAGCTCTTCATCCACGCACACAAGGCATTCCACAAGACCGGCCCAGCCTACCTCAACGGATGACTTTCCTTCTACATCCCCAAACTCTAGCTCCGCTCCACTGACCTTGCACTCGCCACCGTCCCTCGCATCCAAAGAACAACCACCGGCGGGAAATCCTTCTCCCACCTTGCCGCCAAGACCTGGAACACCCTCCCACTGAGCCTACGACAGACCCAAGACCTGCTGACCTTCAGGATACTACTCAAGACCTGGCTGTTTGACCAGTAGCGCCCCCCCTCTCAGCGCCTAGGGACATTTGCGTGTATGTAGTGCGCTCTACAAATGATTGATTGATTGATTGATTGCAAGTACATCTCTTCACCCAGCAAACAATGTCCGCCGGCGTGGATCACCACCGCAACGCCCGGCCTGCTCTTCGCACCCTGCGACTATAGCCAGTGACTCTTTCCTTGCTTCCTGCGAACTTCTGCCCTGCGAATGGGGCTCTTGGCACAAAACTTGAGAAGTACAACTTCAGCAGGACTAATCTGGGACTGTATATGACCCGCGCTCAATCGCGTTTATGAACTTTTGGATTTGACCCCGTCCTGCGTTTAGAGATATCCCCGGTTGTCGCTTTATGCTTTTAAGCACTATTTTAGTTTATTCTTTAAAAATTCTATAACTCTGGTTCTACCGACTGGATTTTTGTCGTTTTGGTCTTGTTTTATTTATTAAATTAAGCTCTATTTTCCTAACCTGGTGTGGAATCGTTTTGTGTGGTGTTTTCACAGTTTTACTGTTTGAAGTGTTGCACAAATACTTTACTCATTGCCTCTAATGTTAAGGCTGACTGCTCTGTGCCAAGCTACCTGAGAGTGAGCACAGGTTAATTTAGGGTTTGCTTGTGCCTTACACTGACTAGGATTGTGGTTACTGCTTGACCTGGGCTCATACCCCAGTCATCCAGGAACCCAATTTTCAACAGTCAGCGTGCCATAGAAGTTGGCCCTTGAAAGATGTTAATGCCCCTTTAGTGCCAGTCATACTTCAGAGCAGATCTCCAATTCCTGCAGTGTTAACCAGTGCTATAATACCTATTATATGAGGATAGAGGAATTATAGAAAATTCCTTACCCAACATTTTTTTCCCCTCAGATTCTAGTGCTAGAGATTCCTCATGCCCAGCCCACTCTATTTAATTAGCTGTGATAGCAATAAGACATTTATTTTTGCAGTTTTAAATTGTTTTTCCCCTGAATTTGCTGGTGATTGCGTAACTTTCACCCACATATTTATGGAGTATGTGTTATCAGCAAATCCTCCCGAATAGTTGGATGAGTCATTTGTTATGGTCTTCTAGCTTTATACTAAGAAGTAGACATTATTCATTTTTCGTGGTAAACATATGACACACTGGAATCCTGAGAATCCGAACATCTTCTGTTAAAAATGTACATTTTTTTACTTGCCTCTCTTCCATCCCTTTCTGATCCATTCCTAAGTCTTCCTACTCGAATACTGTTCATTTCTGAAAATTGGATAGTGGAAAAATACCTGAAAAACGAATTATCCACAGAAGTATACAGGGCTGCATTCGAATGGCTGCACACATGATGTTGAATTAGCCGACTCTCATTCAGGGAATGTTTCTTCACTTTCTGTATCCTGTTTTTCTCGTGTGTTACATATCTAACGGTATCAGGGTATTGCCGAAGGGCAGCTTCCTCCATTCCTAAAGTGTGGCCCTGCCCCGCATTAAGGGTTGTATAGGATTAAGTACCAGCGTTTTAGGTTATGATGTGAAAGTGCATGTGTGCCTTCTACAAGCCCTAGCCCTGCCCCGCATGCATCTTTGGCAAACCTTCCCCCACAGTCCCACCTTACCGTAAGTATACCTTTACCCTAGCTACTTTCTTGGTGCTGAATGAAAAGTTAAACCTTAATGCCCTGCCCCGCTCATGGAAAAAGATACTGTATGAGGGAGGGATTTCCATAGTACTGTCTCTAAGGTAGAAAACCGACATCTACCAGGGCGAGGTGCATTAAGCCTTGGCATTGTTAACAATAAGGTGCAGGAAGTTCTCTGGAGACACAGTGGAATAATTGCTTGTGTGATGGTGGTAACAAGCAACAAATGGTGGGGAGTCAGAAGAACACATTACAACTGCAGCTCATTGGTCACAGAGATGAGGCAAAGTCACAGTAAACAATGTAGCAGCCACCAGAAGAAAATGTGATTCCTGGCATTTGGCTACCGCCTTCCGTGCTGTATTTAGCAGCTCTTGATACCCTCAACACTGCTGTAGGGATTGCTGTATCCATCACCATTGATGTTTTTCTTTCCGTACCCCTCTCATAGTAACGTTACATTGTCGGGTATCTTGCGGGTTGGATTTGGGAGCATCATCCTTTGCATTTCAAATAGGGTCCCTCTACTTAGACTTGTTGACTATCTCCATCTTCCACGGTCTGGTCTTAGAACAAATCTGCAGGAGCGCTCGACTTTGTGTTGACCATCTTCATATGCGCAAGCCGTCCCAGTTTGGGCCCTGACCATGTTTTCTATGGTGTATGCCCAGCGTACCAGTGTGTCAATTTTGGAGCCTTTTATTTAAATGTGCTTAATGAAATTCTGTAAAAATAAAAATTGCGGAATAAGAAAACCTCCTGCGGTCTTTTGACTTCTATTGGTAAATAAACATCTGTGCAAAACAACATTTTTATGGGAGAAGTTTTATGGAACAAAGGAAGTTGCAAAGAAAAATATTTTTGAGGAGTTGAAGTAATTCTCAGTACTGATGGGATAATTTTTAAGTGGATAAATACTTAATTAAAATATATTTTTAATTTTGGACCATGGGTATTTGTTGATCAATGATTAGTTATGTTCCTTGTTTACAACTGACGTGTGTGATAAGTTGGTTTGTTCACCTTCAGGCCTCTCTCTTTAGATGAAGCAGCAGCAAATGCAGAGTAGAGTGCCTTCTTGTGGCAGGTCACAATCATTACGGATGTGACTGATCTGAACATAAATAAAAATGTCAATGGTGCATCTTTGATTGAACCTTTTTTAAGAATCTGTGTATTTGTGGGGGTATTTGTGGAAGTACAAGGAGTAAACTGAGGCCGTAAGCTACTTATCTGGAGGTGGCCCATACCACCAGTTTAGAACAATATATATTATTGGATTTTTTTTGCCTGACCATTTTTAGCTGCATTACTTGGAGTGTTTTCCATGGAAGTGGCTGGCATTTTTCTGTTTAGCAATAGTTGCAGCTGAATACACTAAAAAGGTGGATATTTGCAAGAGACGTATGGGCACTCAGGCTGCAATTGGGGTGCAGGATTCAACATCAAACCTGCATGACGTGTATGGCAGGTTAAAATCAATGTAAACTATGTAAAACATGCTTAGAAAAAGGCAACATCAGAAAGGGCACATCATTGGCAATGTATACTTTTGAGTGTGTCCTCTCTTCATTAGGAGCTGGTGGTAAAAACACGTGTCGTGCCAGCATATTAAACCACTGGGAACGAACCTTAAGGAATAAGGGTTCAAAGCAATACAATTCTCCTCATAAAGGATGAGAAACTCATAGTCTTCAAACAGAGAACAATTGTGGACACTTAAGGCCTGATTACAAGTCTGGCAGTCCACAGACCGCCAGACTCACGGGGGAGCGGTGGTGGCCGTCTTCTGACGACCCTATTACAGCTAGGGGGGTCAGACCACCATTGCAACCGCCAGGGATCAGTGATCCCTGGTGTTGGCACAGCGGTTTTGAGCCCGCGAAATGCTTGGCAGGACCGCTGTCGTCCACAAAGCATATTGCAAGTTTCCTCTCTGCCATGGTTTATAGCAGATCCTCCTCCGTGAAAACTAAGATGGAGAGGAAACAAAGCCCCCCTGTTGCCGCTGGTCCATGGGGTGTATGCAGGGGGGCGCATGTTGTGCCCCCTGTGTGCATGCACCCCAGTACATGCCATGAAGGTACTGTCTTTGATGTTCCCGTTGAGGTGCCTATGAAATTGGCACCGTGTTGGGAACGCCAAGTAACCACTCTCCAGTGACTGAAAGTCATAATCTGGCGGGCTGTGCGCACACAGGTTTGGCATTGGGCGGTCCTGCTCCAGCACCACCAAACTCATAGTCATGCCCTAAATGTGCTACACCGATGCAAAAAGTCCAAGGCGACATACTCTGAACCTCCCACAAGGACGCATTATTTTATGGGGCATCAGCTTCCGCGTAAAAGGTAGAAAAATGCCAAACAGTCCTAATGCAGCACTCAGGAATGACTGGGCCCTAACGGTGGATGGATTTTGTCATAACATCCTGTCAGTTTGCAGGAGAACTGAGAGCAAATATTAAGGGAATCCCAGGGTCCAGACCCGCTAGGTGCTACAATGTTTCACATAAGTGCCCCCCCAGGTAAAGGAGAGAGATAGCTTTTCTCGACGCCCCTCACGCAACAGGTGGGGGTTATGTGTTTTACCTCATGCATCACCCTGTACCTTTAACTTGCCCACGCCTCCAGGCTTTGGACCACATTTTAGTAAGTATTCTGTGTGTATTATTAGAAGCTGTGGCATCCATGCATTCTGTATCGTTATAGTGCCTGTCACAAGCTTAATAGCCATGAAGGCCGACTTGCACACGAAATACAACTGTTGTATTTGTATTGTATTTTTTAAATTTTTAAGCAGACACATGCCAAAGCTTCATGGCAATACAAATAACCATAATAAAAAGAGAATGAAAAATAATATGTAAGAAGTCTATGCCATGTAGAAAAAAGTACTGCTGCTTAAATAAGTATGTTTTTTGAAAAGGGAGTATGTGGGAGAGGTTTCCCCATGGAACATATTCCATTCTATGGCAGTCACTACAGAGACAGTTCTGTCCCCAAGGGTTTTGATCCTGGTTCTTGGGATGGCAATTGTCCATCAGCCTCTTGATCTCAGGGATATGGGCTGCCTGTTTAAACCAAATGTGTGCTTTTTAGAAACTGTGGTTCTGGGAAATATAGGACATGATATATTACCACCATGGCCCTAAATAAAGCTTGCCTCCTTAACGACAGGCAAAGTTGCTGTCTCAAGACCAAGTGAATGTGCTGGAACCTGGGTGGGCGCTCTTTGTGTACCAACCTGCAGCCGCTTCAGTGCCTTGTCCGTTATCTCAAATAACGGGCATTAATGTGATCGAGGTGCAATGAGAATAACGCTTGAATTACTGGCCCAAGACAGATGAGATCTACAACAAGCATTGGCATAGCCAATTGGTCTCGCCTTTGGGACCTTATAAGTGTTTAGCCATGCAACAGTTGCATAACTAAATACTTATAAGGTCCCAAAAGCGAGACCTATTGGCTATGCAAGCGGCCGCAGTGATTGCAATCGCGATCAAACATCAAAGCGGCCGCGAAAGTGAAAGTAAGCGCAGAAAAGCGCGGCATGCGCGCCCGCGCACATCCACTGTAGCTCTAGGCTGACCTGGTAGCACTTTTTGGAGCCCTCTCAAAAAGTCTCGCCAGTCCAGCGCATGCGCTGGGTCAGGCGAGACCTAAAAAGGAGAATTCACTTAACGAGCTTTATCTGCCTGAAACAAGTTCCGTCCACTTGTGTTGTCTGATGTTCTAGTGATAGTCTTTTTTTCCACCTCTATTCTTGGGTTCTTTCTTTATCCAAGTCCAGAAAAAAGTTGTCACCAGTGATTCATTCAGTTGTAGCTGTTTGGTGTGTGCTTTTTCAACCTGATTTGACCTTATTTGCAGTTTTAAGGCGTTGCATGCTCAGTAAGATTGGGGGGGGTGGGGGGGGGGGGGGAGCTTCAGCCTTCCCAACAATCGCCCTGGAACATAATGTTAAAATACATTTTACGACAAGCAGGGCGCTGAAAGGGAGAGAAATGCGGATTGGTAGTGTTACTAAGAGTGAGAAAGCACATTATTTTGTGAAATAACCAACATTTTTTTAAGTCTTTCCAAACCGATAGATGAGAGAGGCTGTGCTTTTTTTTGTCTGTTTTTGTAAAACTTCTTGGTGAAATTCGACAGACACCTCACCATACCCAACTGAAAGCACATGCGCCCAACTATTTATCACAAAAAACATTTATTATGGGGGTGTAAACACCCCAAACACAGCCCCCCCCTCCCCATCTGAAGCTATGCCCCTGAATTTTTGTTTTTATCAGCAAGGATCCTCAGTGGAAAGGGTACGCGTAGTGTGGGACCCCTGGCTTGGTGCGTAAAAGGGCGCTAGCGACAGCTTCCTAATGGCTGAAATATATCTGTAGTTGCTTGTTGTAAAGGAGTTCTCCAGCTTGTAAATCAGCTTCCATAGTCATCTTAATATATCAGTTGAATGTCCCTTGTGCATTCCTTAAGCCTTAACATTCTTAACATTCTTTTAGAACTAATGACATCATAATGTCATTTACACATTATCACACTTGTGTTCCCATGAAGCGGGGCTCGACGGTCCCTCTGGGGCGCAGGCAAGACTGATCAGCATGAATGTAGTGGCAACGCAGGGGAAAAAAACAATTATGTAGCCCTGAGTGACCACCAGTGGCTTAGAATAACTCATGGGTTCCATCCAACACTTTTTTCTCTTTAGTTTGCAGCGGGCAGTGCTTGCACTTGTAACTGTGAACGGCGGAATGCCAGGTCTGAATTGAAAATTAAATGAAAATGTTGTTCCATCGTCTTGCACTTTTAAGCATTTAGATTTATTTACCCATGACTGGTTTTGGTGTATTTACAGAATGTCATATACTGAAGCCATTGAAGTACTGAAGAAAGCTACAGATGCATTCACATTTAAACCTGAGGTGGGTTACACTTTTGGACTCAAATGACTAATATTTGGATGGACTGTGGTAGCCTTGAACAACCTCATTCAGGGCTTTCAGTGCTCTGAAGTGAACAAAAGGGGACCCAGTAAATTGTGATGCAGCAGGTGGCTAGGTTTCAGGTCAGAGTTGGAATTCATGGTCTTGGATCATCAAAGTGCTTCTTTAATGATCACATTGAATGTTCTATGTTACTGTAAAACATTTGACATAATTCAAATACTACCTCTGCTTGTTAGTGTCCCTACAGTGTGCATGGGTACTGTGAATATAAGGGTAGTCTAGTGACCTAGCAGAATAGTACATCCTCCAGAATGTATGTTATATATGTCAAAAATACTTCAAGAATGTGGGAATTAAAAACATTGAGAAAGTGATAGAAGGTGGCATCCTACAACAAAACCTGTTAAGGTGTGATGAGCCTACCCCATAGAAAAGATGACTGCCAACATCTGATGCCCTTGATATAAAAATATCTTACACCAGACTTTAGATTTCTGAGTGCTTTAGCCAACTGTTGCAGGACACTGATTTGCACAAAATACCTCTTTTGTAATCCACTATTATTTACTGTGGACCTTGTCAATAATGTTAGTACATTGCACAGGCCTCACCTATAGTTTTGAAGCACCCACAAGGGGCACATGAGGCTATGCCACAATAACTAACATTATTGACTATGACAGTGTCGCTTGATGCTTGTGATCTATGAATGTGCCAGTGCGGTCACCTCCTTCTCTGGTCAGGTGTCCATTGCGCTAATCTTCCCCTTACTGTGCAAAGGGTGAGTGAACCCGATATGAAAACAAAGAGTTCTGCTTTGAGCTTAAATAAATCCAGCTCTCTGCTTCAGTGATATGATGGCCTAGCATACATGGGGATGGAGGTAACTCGGCCACAACATAATGTGTAAAGCTCACTGGTATTGGTGTGCTGGGGAAAAGATATTTTGACGGAATCTGTATGTCACAAATTCTACTGAAAATAACGTCACTGGCTTAAGAACACTTTGACCTCATGGGGAGGATAGGTTGGCAAGAAGCAGACTAGCCCTACAATATGCAAGTTTGAATGATAGATTTCCAGATTTGTTTTGTCTTCAACTCCATAGGAATTAGGGAAACCACTAAGGTACAGTTCCTTCAGTGCCTGCAAGCACTTTTCTGTAATTTTCAACAAAAGCACTTAGACCCAATCAATGTGTTGCACTTCTTGTTGAAAAGTTTGCATATAGTTCCACTTTTTAGGTCTAGCCGATTGTGAAAGACATATTGTGGGCTTACCAAGAACACAAAGGGACATGGAGCCTGCCTGTTGCGTACCGATGACTGGCTTTACTTGCTTTCTATTCTATGGCTATCCTTGTTTCAGCCTGTCCATCTTGTGTTTGTCCTTCCATGGATCATAGCCTGTTTGCCATCTCTTTATTTGGCTAGCTTTTGTGCTTCCTCTATTTGCCTTTAGGGAACTGTTATTTTCTTAAGCCCTCTATGGCAGTGCATGTGTTTTCAGCTGTCTTCCTTGTGTGCTTCTCTCAACCCACCTGCTCCTTGTTGCTTTCTCTCGTCACACTTCCTACCACTGCTGTCACTCACTCACCCAACCTTTCCCCTCTTTTCTCCCCACAAGCCTTCCTTTCTCGATTTTCTTCAGGCCCAACAGTTGCAGTTTGCTGCCAGGCCAGAGACCAAGCAATTAGCATTAAACAGCGCGAGTCACTGAAAGAGCAGCAAACATCTCAAATCGTCTCACATCCCAATCAGTTGTCGGTTTCTGTTTTGTACTTGGTGAACTGTTTGAGGCTGCCCTTTGTAAATCAGTGGTTTTGGTTATAGTGGAAATAAAAAAAAAGTTGGCAATAAAGAAAAGCCCATTCGCGATGAAAAAAAAATATGCCCAATTACACTCCCATCAAAATCATTCTCACAGACTTTCCCAAGAGCAGATAGCAATAAATGCTCGTGTAAAAATGACTAAAAGCAAAAACTGAAAATAGCTATTTGGTTCATTTGTCAACATCACAGTAAACATCTGCATGCCATTTCATCATTCATTATCTGTGGAGTCCAAAACCTATCATACAAATGAGAAACTAAGTTTGTTGCCAAGTCAAGCATTACTCCACCATGAAGGAAAGCTTTCTAGCCATGAAGAGTCCAAATGTGATAAAGTTTTGAAGCTGATTGCAAGATTTTTACCCACCTGAAAACTACTAGCATCTCCTCCTAATAATTGGCTCCAGTGGACTAACAGTGCACCCCTGAATGCGTTGTGATTGGCCTGTCACGAGTTTGAATCCCAGCAAGGTCTCTTTATTATTATGAAATCTGTTTATTAGCATTTTGTTAATATAGACACAGCATAAATCATAAATGGAACATCTCGCAGGCAATGAGTCTGGTACTCGGAGGAGTCTCCGCCAATTGTGAATGCGGTGAACCACAGGATCTATCGCCACAACGATGTGTGGAGTAATGCAAACTGATAAGTGTCAGGGCCACCGCCCGCATTTAAACAGATTCATGGAACAACAAAAAGGGGGAAAAACAGGTTAAACAACAGAAGCCCAACAGAACAACAGCAGCAGGTTCGATCTTGACCACACGACCCTCAAGATACCTCCCCCCAGTCCACCCCCCCCCCCCCCGGCCCGGCCCCCCATCCCCCGTTACATATCGTTCCATTAAGGGCAATTGTCATTGTCCGCACATCCGCCCGGCTCGGCTAAGACCTCCCCGCCAATCCCAAGAGTGGGTCTCCCAGTCTCGCCTCTGTTCCCCTCCCCTCCAGGAAGTGGCTCCGCAGTATGTGTCCCACAGAGTCCCAGGGCATCCCCATCCAGCTGCATCAGGGCCTGTAAGTGTACGTCCCATTGATTCGCTATGGGTGTGCGTCTGAGGCCTAACGTTTCCTCCCGCAAGAGAGCCGTACCCTCCGCCCCCGCCAGCAGGGAACTCCGCCACGCCTGCGCCCGGGGGGGGGGCTCAGCCGCCTTCCAGCGCTTAGTAATTAACCGCTTCGCCACAATCAGGCCCAGGTCGAGGAAACGACAGGCAACCTTCGTGGGGGGAGTTCTACGAAACAAGTGTAACAGACAGGTCTGCCAGTCCCGCCGCGCCAGCGGACCGGCGCAAGTACGTAACGCTCCGTGCACCGTCCGCCAGTATGAGTCGAGCGCTGGACAGCTCCATAACATGTGCACCAGTCCAGCATCCAGAGCCTTGCAGTGTGGGCATTCAGCGTCCGCCCGGTGGAAATAGCGATTGATGGAGTCGGGAGTGAGATATGCTCTGTGCAGTATGAAGTACTGGATTTGGCGAAACCGCAGGTTCCTGGGGACCCGTGTGGGCCCCCGTAGCGTATCCCTCCATTCCTTGTCGGTCATGGGGCGGTCCAGATCCACTTCCCATTTACCCCGCAACGGAGACAGGTCCGTTGCCACCTGCGTGCGCAAGGAGGCCGCGAACCAACGAATCATGTGACTGCCCCGTCCCATGACATGGAGGTACTGCATCATGAGGTGTTGTGCCGGTTCCTCCTGAAGAGCACCCCACCAACTCGTCAGCGTCACGATTAGCGAGCGGTGACGGAGGAACTGACCGTCCGCTAACCCCGTCTCCTCCGCCAGTTGAGCGAACGGTATAAGCGCACCATCGTGGTAGAGGTCCCCCAGCGTACAGATGTCCGCCGCGTGCCAGTCCGCAAGCTCCGTCGAGCGCAATATCCCTCGACCAGTAGGTGAACCCTCAATCGGTATGGCAGGGGCGTATGGGGTATGCGACCGAGTCAAGTAGAGGGCACGCCGATAGCACTTACAGGCCACCGCCACTAGAAGGGGGCCCGGCTTGACCACTCTGGCCGTCGGGTGGAACAACGCGATAATATCCGTCAGGGGGAGTGGTGGCTCCATGGATGCCGTGTCATCCCTCTCCCTGTCGGCCAACCACCTTGGCCACCCATTGCAGCTGTGCTGCTAGGTAATAGTGCGCAAAGCAGGGCATCGCGAGTCCCCCCTGACCCGTGGGGAGGTACAACTTAGAGAGCGCCACTCTGTGGCGTGCGTTGCCCCATACAAAATCCCGAAGGGAGCGCTCCAAGGCGGCGAAGAAGGATGCTGGAATGTAGGTCGGCAGATTAGCAAAATAGTAGAGGAGTCTGGGCAGGGCCACCATTTTGACCAGTGCAATGCGGCCCGTGACCGCAAGGGGGAAAGTGCCCCAGAAGCGCATCTGGGCCCTGATCGCCGTCACCGCCCTGCCCAAGTTACCCTCCACCAAGTCAGCTGGTCGCCGATACACCTGGATGCCCAGGTAACGGAAGGTGTCCGGCTGCCACCGGACAGACACACCCCCCAACTGAAACCGGGGATCCAGAGCATCATCACAGAACGGGTAGAGACACGATTTGGCTGCGTTCACCCTTAACCCGGAAAGCGTTGCAAATTCCGTGAGAACCCGCTCAAGGTCCCCTGAAATATTCGCCACGTCCCGTACGAAGATCAAGAGGTCGTCCGCGTATAAGGAGACCTGGTGGGTGGTGTCGCCCATTGGAATGCCGTCCGTCAACACCCTCCGCAGGGTGGCCACTAAGGGCTCTATGGCAAGCGCAAAAAGGAGGGGTGAGAGGGGGCACTCCTGCCTGGTACCTCGGCCAACCGAGATGGCCTCGGAAATATACGGGCCAGTTCTCACCCGGACCACAGGGTTCTTGTAGAGGAGCGCCGCCATTTGCAAAAACCCAATGCCTAGTCCGTAATGCGATAGTGCTGCCACCAGATAGCCCCACTCCAGGCAATCGAAGGCTTTTTCGAGGTCTAACACTAGACAGCCCGCCCGTGGCCAATGCTGTGCACCGTGTGCGGCAACACGGAAGAACCGGCGGAGATTAAGCGAAGTGCTGCGCTTCGGCACAAACCCATTCTGGTCCCTGTGCACCAGTACAGGCACAGTGGGGGCCAGCCGCTCCGCTAGGACCTTGGCCAGGATCTTGTAATCGGTGTTGAGGAGGGCAAGGGGGCGATAGGACCCTAGATTAGTAGGATCACGCCCCGGCTTGGGTAAAGAGATCAGGTAGGCCTCCCTCATGGAGGCGGGCAGGGTGGCCTCCTGAAGGGCTGTGAGATATAACGCGTGCAGACGGGGCACCAGAGACTCCCGATATGCTTTGTAGTATTCTGCCGGGAGTGTCAACAAGGCAATCCCAATGTAACCACTCAATGGTACAATCCTATTATAAAGTATCACACATGTATAACTAAGGTTCCAGAATTATATCACATTTATTAAAAAAAGGGGTTTACAATAAAAAAATCCTAAATCAATCAATACAGTACATATTAAAAACAATCACTTCATTTCTTCATTCATGTTATACATTTGGAAATAACAAGTACAAAACACAAACTGTTATGAGCCCGCATAACAGAAAACAAACACAGACAATGAACTTTGTCATTTATGGCACATCCTAAATGACCGTAATTTTTACACCGTGATTTGGGATATATGCGACCCACTACTATCTCCAATTTTCTACGGCGGTCCCTTGGATTGTGTATATCTTTGGCGTCGACGCGTTTCGATGGTTTTGACTTTATATGACCATCTTTGTCAAGACAAATTTATAGGCTTGATTTGCTTCCGGCTCAATTTCGAACCTTTATCAATTCTGCCCTCTGCTTAGAGCTTGCTTCCTGAGATGGTTGTTAGAGGAAGGATTACGTGCTGGTACAGTGTGTTTATTTCAATTAGCCAAGGTACACTGACATGAGTTGCGGTATGTGTAGATGCGCTAACGTAGCATAACGTGGCGTATTTCTTAGTGGATAAAATCGTCGGAGACGGGGGTCCGTTTAGCATACCCTTGTATAGCGTCTCCTATCGAGTCCCTTACGGCTTCCAAATTATTCCGCCGGTATGGAGTATTCTGCCGGGAGACCATCCGGCCCAGGCGCCTTGCCAGAGGCCAGTGAGGCCACCGCGTCCCCTATTTCCTCCAGAGTGAGGGGACCCTCCAGTGTTTCCTGGTGGGCATCCGGAATTGTGGGGAGGCCGGCGGCCCCCAGAAACAGATCAAGATCCTGTGCCTGCCGGCGCCCCACTGAGGTGTACAGGTCTTTGTAGTGTGCCGTGAGTATCTGGTGGATCTCCCGCTGCGTGTGCACCAGCGTACCGTCCAACCCACGGATGGAGGCTATTGGCGCATAGCCCGATTCCTGTCGGATCAGCCAGGCCAGCAATCGCCCCGCCCTGTCCGATGTGGCGTGGACCCGTGCCGAATGGGCACCGTAGTTGTGGCAGCGCAACCTCTCCAACAGCTCAGCATGGCGTGCCCGGAGCCGGGCCAGCCTAGTCGAGTCACGCCCACCACCCTCGCCATGACGTTCGCATGCCAGTAGCCGAGTTTCCAGGACGGTGAGTAGCAACATAAGCTGCTTACGGATATTCCCTGTCGCCCCCAGGCAGTGTCCCCGCATGGCCGATTTGTGCGCGTCCCACTCTGTCAACGTGCTCTCCGCCGTGCCCTCATTGAGGTCAAAGAACTGTTCGACCGCTGTGCCGAGCGAGGCCCGGAACTCCGCGTCCTCAAGAGCAGCCGGTTGCAAGCGCCAAGTGGGAATGGGGGGTCTCCCCGGGTCCCAGCAGAGACGCAGTCTAAGAGGATTGTGGTCAGAATGAGTCCGGCCCAGGTAATCCGCCTGGATTATCAAAGGGTCCAGCGACGGAGAGCTCACCACCCTGTCGAGGCGGACGTGAAGATCATGTACCGCAGAATAATATGAATAGAGCCGGTCAGTGGGATGTAAGGTGCGCCAGACGTCATGAAGGGCCCACCGTGACAACCAATCAGTAAGGTTCCTCGCGTTCGAGACTGCCTGTGTGCTACGGAGTGGCGGGTAGGATCTATCAAGGCTCGTGTCCAGCACGGCATTAAAGTCCCCACCTAGCAACCAGGGAAGACCCACATACGGGGTCAAGGCCACCGAGAGGCGATCAAGGAACGACGGTTGGTCAACGTTCGGGGCATAGATAGATCCTAGGAGCACAGGGTGCCCGTTGAGCCGCCCCCGCACCAGAGTGTATCGACCAGCAGGGTCAAGCGCCATCTCGGAGCATGTGAAGGGTGTGCCTGCCTGTACCCAAACCAGTGTACCCCGAGCATGCGCGGAATATGTGGTCCCGAAAAGCTGTCCCCTCCACCGGGCGCGCAGCCTGTCCAGTTCCGGCCGTGTCATGTGCGCCTCTTGGAGAAGGGCCACCCCTATCTTGTGCCTCTGGAGATAGTCAAAAACAGAATATCGGCGGGCCGGTGTGTGCAGGCCCCTAATGTTCCAAGTGACTATTGCAGTGTCAGCCATCGGTGTAGAGTGCGGACAACACTAGGCCCATCGGCCGAAGCGGGCCGGCCGGGGGAAGGGGGGGGAAAAAAGACCAGGAGGACCGCTACCCAGACCGCCTGCTGCAAGAACATGATGTGTGAGAGAACTGCAGAACAATGCAGAATGTAAAGAGGCAAAAGTAAATATAATGTTAACAAAAGGAACTCCATAACCGCAGGGGCGAACCCCAGAACCGGGCATTCGTCCAAACATGTAAGGCTCAATCGCCTGTGAACTACCAGATCAGAGATGGGTTTACGAGGGGCTAAAGAGCAATACCATTGGTCCTGGCCTGCAAGAGCCCCATGTTACCCCCGTCAGGGCCTCGTGTGCCTGTAGGGCTGCCAATCGCCCAACCTCTCCCCAGAGGAGTGTGTGTGGAGATCGCCATCTCCCCGCTCCCCCGCAACCAGAACATGCCCGCGCTGCCCCTCCAGCCCCGCGACCCCAGCAGCACCCCAACCTGCTCACTCATGGAAGCATACAGGGCCCCAGAAGTCACAGTCCAGGGGACAACAGAGGCAGAAAGCTCCCCCCCCCCCCAAGAGTAGTTCGGAGCAACCCACCCAACACCCCGGGGTACCTGCAGTGGACACAGTGCAATCAAACAAGAGTTCACCCCAGAAGGTCGGCTGTCTGGGGGGTCACCTCTGGCAACACCTGGTCTTCCGGAATCAGGATGGACGGGGAGGAGGACAGGTCAGTCTCAGTGTCACTGTGAATGCGAGCCGCTACGTCCCCCTGGCTGCTCACAGACCCCAGAGTGGCCACCGCCTCCAGAGCCTCCAGCCGCTCCACACGCATCCTCTCCGGACTCGGCGCCACCGGGGTACTCGGCCCCATCCCACCACGTCGGTCCCTCTGTCTCCGCCGCCTCAGCCTCTTCTCCCTACGCACCACAGGCCCCGGGTCCGCGGGCCGGGGGCCACCATGTTGGCCCGTTTCCTCCAGCCAGTCTCAGACATCGGACGGGGCATCGAAAAATCGTGTCTCATCTTTCGTGACCACCCGGAGGCGCGAGGGGAACAGCAGCGAGTATTGGATGTGCAGCTCACGGAGCCGGCGTTTCACCTCCAGGTAGTTGCTCCTCCGCTTCTGAACAGTCGCAGTGTAGTCCGGGAACAACATCACCGAGCCACCCCCTATTGTAAGGGCACCCATCTTCCGCGTTTCCCGGAGGATCACGTCCCGGTCCCGGTAGTTGAGGAGGCGAAACAGGAAAGGACGCGGCCGGGCTCCAGGGACAGGCTTCCGCATCGGCACTCTGTGCGCCCGTTCCACCACGAACTGCGAGGAGAGCACTCCGGGGGGCAGGATGTCCCGCAACCAGTCCTCAACAAACTGCTCTGGTTGCCGCCCTTCCTCGCCCTCCACCAGGCCCACGACTCGTATGTTCTGGCGCCGAGAGCGGCCCTCCGCATCCTCCGCACGGTCCTCAAGGGTGTTAACGCGGTCGATCAGGTCCTGCAAGGTGGCAGAGTGATTGCGCACTATCGGCTGCACGTCCTGTAGCGCCTGGTTGTGACCGGCAACGGTGTCCGAAAGCCTGCGATGGTCGGCGTGGAGCAGGGTGAAGTCAACCGTGACTTTGTCGATCCGGGACTCCAGTGAGGTGCGGGTTTGTTCCAGCGTGTTGCCCAGCCGGTCGACCGCTGCCAGCATGGCGTCCATTTTGGCCTCCAGGGTCGATGCAGGCGGCGCCACGGTCCCAGCAGGGCGCCCCGGCGTCGCGTCGGGGCCGTCCGCCCTCAGTCTGGTCTCAGCCTGCTTGTTCCGAAGCCGCCCCATGGCCAGCTGCTGCGCCGATGGCATTCAGAGGGCTCAGTGGTGCACGAGGCCGATCGGGGCTCCAATTACCACCAGACGCCGTTATCGAAGGGGGTCCAGTCCCACTGCCACGAGCCGGGCCAACGCCAGGGGTGTCAGGGCGCAGGGCAGCGCCGCCGGCGGGGGAGGTGCGCCGCGAGCTGTGGGCAACCAGTAGCCAAGGTCCCCCAGGCCGCACTCCGCCGGGTCCGCAGCAGCCACTCCCCCGCGTCCAGCAGCAGGCAAGCGGTCAGTCCCCTGGGTGCCGCACCCTGATCCCGGCCTATCGGTGCGAGTAGTAGGGCCACAGCGCGGCCGCCAGGGTCGCCTCCGCCACCACAGTGTTCCGCTTCGCCTCCAAGGGGCAGCAGTCGGGCGCTCACCAGGGGCCCGTCCACAGCCTCACACCCAGAGAGGGGCCC
The DNA here is from genome assembly GCF_964204655.1 of Triturus cristatus. NCBI lineage: Eukaryota > Metazoa > Chordata > Amphibia > Caudata > Salamandridae > Triturus > Triturus cristatus. The sequence continues at coordinate 1,451,027,987 of NC_140591.1, forward strand.
TCCACACCAGGTCACTCACCGGGCCCCTGGGTGGCGCAGGCTTCATGTCCGCCTCCAGTGCCTCCGGCCGCCACGTCCTCCACCACCGTCCACCGCGGCAGGCTCCTGCTGACTTGGGGTGCTGGGACTGGCAGGATCACAGCGTATGTGGTCATCAGCACAGCGCAGGCGATTTAGCAGATATCAGGTGCACCGTCACCCCAGGGGAGTCCCTCGCGGGTCCTCAGTCCTCCCGCTGACGGTCCGCGCCTCGACGCGCGGCCCAGCCGCCTCGTGGCAGGCCGCGGCGTGGGGTGATGTTCGCGGCCGGACGCCGCTTCCAGCGCTCTCCGCACTGCTCACCGGTCAGGTCCCCAAGGGGGCGGCACGCAGGCTGAGGCCGCCCCCGCCGCCACTGTTCGTCTCACCGGGCGCCGGGGCCCCACGGGCAGGAATAGGCAGCCCTGGCAGCCCCGCAGCACACTCCGGGCAGGAGAACCAAAGGAGAACGGCTCTGTTGCTCGGGAGCTTCACTCAGGCACAGCCATCTTGGCCGCGCGCTCTCTAGCGCCCCCCCCAGCAAGGTCTCTTTAGACAATTTCAATTGAACAATTGAGTGTGGGCCTGCAGGGCCCACAGTGAAAATGTGTTAGTTGGGTCCATGGTCAGCGCAAGAGCTGGGAGAGCAGGATGTGGATCCTGAGCCGAGACAACAAAAAGGTGTGTGTGTGTGTCTGTCTGTCTCAGTCATTGTGTCATTATGTCCCTGCCGGAAAAACTGTCATTCCCAAGAAGCTATACCTGGTGTGAAGGACCACCAAAAGTATATGCTAACCACCCGTAAAAGGGGTCACTCTCTGTCACAGTTGTGTCTGTGCTGGCATAATAATGGCCATTCAAGACTATTCTGGTCAATCATGGTCTAGTCGTGGCATAATAGTGGCCATCATTGGCATACTAAGAGCATGAAAGGCCTACTTTTAGCCATCCATGACATAGTGGTGGCCACCCTGCACGTAATAATGTCCATGACTGATATATGGTGGGCATCCTGGATCATATGGTATCTCGGCACAGTGATGGCACTGGCATAATGGGGGGGGCATTATTGCAATATTTCAGCCATCATTGGTGTTATGGTGAGCCTCCGCAATCTATAATTGTAATGCCTGTGCATTCTAAGCAGAAACTGTCCAGGTGAGGCATTTATGCATACGAATAGTCGGTGAAAATGATAAATTGATGTTTGGGGATTGAGTATTTCCTGAAAATGAAAACTGATTTTTGAAGGCAACAATTATGTTTTTTCAGAAAAGATTTTTCTTCTGGAAAACATAGTTTGTTTGCACTAAAATGGAAAGTGGTGTTTGATAGAAAACTATGTGCATATTCAGAAACTTATATGCTGATGCATACAAAAAAGTTGCAGCTCGAAAAACATGCAAAGCTGATAGTTAAATGGTAATTCAAGCTGAGTTGGAGAGACGTACTGCTATCGTTCTGTCCTTTGCACACGATGCGTGGCTGGTATTTCATTACTCATTTCATATTGATAGGCTTTTTCCTGGCATTTCTTATGGTAACCTTTCCTGGAATGCTTGGGTGGCCAGTACTGATAATTCTGCTTGCGGTGCATATACTGTAATGCAGCAGTGTCTGCCTCAGAACAGGGGTGGTGGTGCGGGGGTGGACAAAAATAATTAAGAGAACTTACCTTCCCTTCGCTGCATATCTCTCCTTCGTCCTCTTAGTCTGCACTGGCAGCACCGGAAGCAAACTCTCCCAGCCAATCACAACGCTGCATGAGCAGCGTCATAATTGGTCTGGGCAGCCTGTTTGGCCGCTCAGGTAGTGCCTGGGAGCCTGGGCATGTTCTCCATCGGGCTGTGCCACACAACCAGACGGAGCACATGCTAAGTGTGCATTAATGTTTGCCCGGCCCAAGAGGGCTGATCAAACATTCATGTGCACGTAGGGAGTGCAAACCACTTCTCACTTTGCTCAGCCCCGCCCTGACCTGGCTGTCTCCAGTCCGGCACAGAATAATAAAATGATAAGAACATCCTGTTATTATCATTTTATTTTTATTTTTACACTGCTCAAATAGCAGTGCGGCAACGCTCCTTCGCCTTAGTGGGGGAGCCACCAATGCTGTAATGTTACTTATGTGGACGCTCATTTATTTTTATGGAATTTGCGAGTAGGTGAGGAGGACTTTCCTTGGGCAGAAGTAACTCTTAGTACAAAAAAGGTTGGAGACCCCTGTTGTAGACAGAGAAGAACTGGCATTTCAAAACAACCCAATTACGTTTTTAAATATACTTTCCTAAGCCTTTGTCAAGGGTAACGCCTGCAAGATGTAGCTCTAAAGACTCATTTGTGTTTAAATGACACGCACAAATGTCGAGGGTGGGAGTGTCTGGAGGGATTGGGCGGTTTGCTTTCATTGAGTCAAATGTTTTATTTGAAATGTGGTTTCAGCTTGCCCATTATGCATGCTATATCTTTGACTCTGCAGGGTGTAGTTGTAAGTAAGCTCTCAACCTTTTCTTGCATGTGAACCGTTTTGTGAGCATTAATGAGCACGTGGTGCCGAGTTATTTTGGACGATCCCAGTAATTAAAACACTGCTGTGATAATGACAATATCTGTGCTGGGCGGAAACCACCGACCACATCGTTGTGTTGACAGACAGCAACAATAAAGCACGCATGTGTGCCACATCAAACGGACCTTTCTGCGCGTGAGGCGAGCCCCGCTAATGCAGCTAATCTTTCTTACAGTGGGGCTGCGATCTCCAGACAGAGCATGAAAGACACCTGGTGAAGCACTGCGGAGGTGTGCCCGTCTTTGTTGTCGACTACCCCTTTGATCTCAAACCCTTTTATATGCGTGACAATGGAGAGAGCCCTCAACACACTGTAAGTAAACAAACAAGATGGCTGCCGTGTTCATCCCCTGCGTTCACATCTGCTGGGAGACGTCCATGATCAAATGAGATGTTTGTGTTGCATACTCTACAAAGTGATTCTAGTAAGCTTACCTGTGTGCCAGTGCCCTTTTCCACAATCAGTATAAAAAACAGAGCAAATTAAGGTCTCCAGAAAGCAAATTATTTGTTTATCAATTCACAAAAAGGTCAAAGAAAAGTTTTAGACAGCAGAGGAAGGACTATTCTCAAATCTGTGTGCGTGTGTGTGTGTGTGTGTGTGTGTGTGTGTGTGTGTGTGTACACGCATTGTTTTTTGTAATTAATTCTTTATTGAAGTTGTATAGAAATGTTATAAAGATCTTTTTAACACTCCACATAGAAAATAAAGTAACCCTGTTTTAGTAGTTTCCAGTAATCGAAAAACTGGAGAAAAAAAACTGTCTCCCAACTGCTATGTGCATACAAGTACCATACTACTTTAGTACAATCTATATTACTATATTAATATCTTGGACAGACGACTGGGGCATGATCTGAGAAGATGTGGGCATGAATGCAGGGGAGAGGGGTCAATCAGACTTTTTCCATGTTTGACAACGGAACGTAGCCATTTCTCTTATCCCTCAGAAATATCATAAGGCACTGGTTGACTCACTTATCAATACTCAGTTGGACTATGGGAAAGCTTTATATATATGTTTGTCAATCCACATTGTGTTAAGACTGTGGGCAGTCTAGAACACTGTTGCAGGACTCACTTCACTCCTAATGAGTGACCTGCATTGGCTCCCGGACACTAGGTTTGAGTTTTTTTTCTTAATTTGCCATTGGAGTACTTTTAATAATGCTATCCCCATTGAACCTCTGGCAGCTCAGATCAGATCCACACCATCAGTTCAGGACTTCACTTTTGGTGTGACAGAACATAAAATATTTCTTTTTGCGGATAATGCTGTCCCCAAATAGTTGAGAGAGAGGATGTGTCTGGATACACAGAGTGCTCGGTGATCTCAACATAGGGTTAGTGGTCCTGAAATATAGATATAAACTAGGAGGGGTCGTAGGTTGTCTGATCAGGCACTTCTTTTATGCAATACCCTACCTCACCATCTCTGCTACATGTCTAATTCCATGGATTTTTTGAAAAAGCCCTGAATATGTAATTTATCTGATAAGCTTTGGGATTTGAAACTGTGTTGTCTTTGGGACTTTTGACCCCTGCCAGACAGTTTCACTCAATTTGGGGGCTACTCCTGAGGTTCGGCATACAGGCACTGCCAGGCCTCTGCCGCAGCAACAGTCCATCAAATTCTTTTGAGTTCTGGGAGCCGGTATCAGGCAGGCAACTGTTGGTCCCCAGGGTCACTGATCTTCCCAATCCTCCTCCCCTGCAGCATCAGCAACCAAACTGTTTTAGTTTACCCTTAGTGGTACACGACCGCCACGTGGAAGGCAGGATTAAACATTTCCTCCAAGGGTGTCAAAGAAGTATTTCTGACGTATGGGTCTTTCAGATCGTTCAACGGGCTGTGCCCTTCCGTTCTTTCCGACCCTCCGCACCTTCTGCCCAAATCAGAGCAGCTTTCAGAGAAGCACCTGTCCATCTTGTTGCAAGAGCTGCAAGCTTTACTGTCCAAGGGGGCTATAGAGAGGGTAATGAGCACGGAAATTGGTACTAGTTTGTTACTCCCGCTAGTTCCATATAACAAAGAAGCACCGAAGTTCCAACCTTTTTTTGATATTTGATCTCTGAATGGCTTCCTATGGATGGACAAATTCAGAATGCTCACACCGACCCAGGTTCTTTCTACCCTGGATCTGGGCAACTGGGTAGTTGCCTTGGATCTGTAGGACGAATACTTTCTTGTGTCCCTCCTGCTGTCCCACAGATGTTACTTGTGGTTTAAGGTAGGCCAGACGCATTTTCGGTTTGCCATTCACCCCTACGGCTTTATCCAACACCCCTCAGGTGTTCATGAAAGTGAAGGCTGTAGTTGCCACACATCTTCAGAGGTCGGGGAAACAGTTCTTCCACTACTTCGAGAACTGGCTGCTGACAGTGGGCTCTCCAGAGTCAGTGGTAGACCACCTCCAGATGGCAGTAAACCTCTTGACATCCCTGGGGTAAACAATCAACATGCGCAAGTCACACCTGACTCCTTCACAGAGGCTTCCTTTAATAGGAGTCATCTTGAATATGTTGTACTTCTGAGCCTTCCCTCCATCATAATGAGTCCAGAACATTTGGTCCCTCATCCCAATGTTTGAGCCTCAGTTATGTGTTTCAATGAGAGTAGTTCTGAGGCTTTTTTGACCTTCTGGCCTCATGCATCAAGCTCGTCGACTATACTAGGTGGCATGTGAAGGCTCTGCAGTAGAATCTGAAGTCGAAGTGGGCCCAATACCAAGGAGACCTGTTGGATGCCATCCATTTATCGGATGAAATTGCAACACATCTGCAGTGGTGGCTGCTCGACTGCAATTGGATCAGTGGTAGACCCCTCTCCCGACCCCTCCCAGAGCTGAGGGTGATGACGGATGCATCATTGCTGGGTTGTGCGGGTCATCAGGGTGAGGTGGCGATCAGAGTTCTCTGGTTGAAACCAGACTTCATACTGCTGTGTTAGAGTTGTGGGCCATCCTCCTGCCGTTGAAAGCCCGCCTACTGGCCATCAAAGGGAGGCTGGTACAGGTTCTTATGGACAACACTAATGCCTTTTGGTACCACAGTAAGCAGGATAGAGTGTGATCCTGTGCCAAGAGGATCTATCACTCTGAAGTTGGCTGGAGCATATGGGCATCTGCCTGATCGTGTGCCACCAGGCAGAATCTTTAAACATCAGTGAATGAGCTCAGTCGGCGGCACCAGTGGGTAGATCATTGACTAGATCTTTGCTGTCATCGAGAATTTGCAATGTCAAACCTTTTGTGTGTTGGAGTTTTCAAGAAGGCTCTTTCTGTGAGACATATTCTGGCTAGAGTGGAGTGTGATACTCCTCTATGCCTTTCTGTCTCTCCTGACTCAAGTTCTGAAGATCAGGTACAACCATGCCCAAGTCATCTTCGTGGCTCCAGATTGTGCCAGGATAGTATGGAAGTACGAGCCTCTGGACAGGAGCATTTTTTCTCTGCTCATACTACAGCTTCGGGAGGATCTTGTGTTGCAGCAAGAGGGCAGGGGTCTGCGCGATCCTCACTTCTATGTTTGGCGATTGAGCAGCAGTTCACTTTGTTCGACTCACAGTTTGAGGCAATAACATTTCTGTGGCGAAGCCAGGGCTTGCTGTGGGCATAATTTCTACTTTTTTGTGTTTGCTGGACCAGCCATCTTTGATTAACTCACCAGGTGGGATGATGTTCATGGAAGTTTTTTAAGCCACATCTTTCCTCCAAAACATTTTGTGGTGCTACAGGATGATCTGAGTTTGGTCCTCACTTTCCTAACGTGTACTCCCTTTGAACCGATGCACAGCTGCTTGCAACATCTTCTGACTCTAAAGACGATCTTCCTCATTGTGATTATTTCAACTCATGGTGTGAATGAACTCCATGCTCTCTTGGTGCAGCCACCGTACACCACGTGTTTCCCAGATAAACTGGTGTTGATGACCAGGGTGGCCTTTTTTTGCCAAAAATTGTGACTCTGTTTGACCTTGCGCAATCCATCACCCTCCTAACGTTATTTGCTCCGCCTCACCCCTTGAAAGAGAGACTCGATTGACTGGTCCCCAGAAGAACCTTTAGTTTTTACATCAGTCACAAACCATGTTCAGGTTTTTGTGGGGTTGTCTGGGACAAAGAAGGGAAAGGCGATGCAGAAAAACACTTTGTCAGGGTGGACAGTCCTCTGGATTAAAACCTGCTTTGCTTTGGCCAAGAAGCAGCCTCTAGAAGGACTGAGGGTGCATTTCACAATGGCCAAGGTTTCTATGTGCCATGGCGTTCTGAGTGCCTGTTCTTATCATCTGTCAAGCCACAAGGTGGGTATCGATGCAAATTTCACAAAGCACTACTGCCTTGATAGCCAGGTCTGATGGGAAGGGCATTTTGCTTGTTCAGTCCTCCACGACCTTTTGGTCTGGGAAAAGTACACAGACCCTCCACCTTGAGAGGTACTACTTTGGTATCTATTCTAAAGTGAGGAATCTGCATTTAAAAGTATCCATAAGACGAGCAAGTTACTTACCTTCATTGACAGTCTTTCTTGTGTATACACTAAGCTCAGATTCCTCACTGTCCTCCCACCTCCCATTTCTGTGAAGTGGTCCCTTTACCATCTACAAATGTCCCAAATTAGAGATTTGCGTATTGTTACTTCCACTTTTTTTGTGCTTCCTGTCCAAGAGCAAGGAAGGGACCACAAAACAAAATGACGTCTACACGTATGGATGGCATCTGTATGTGGCTCCACTCCATCACTTCCGGGGTGGAACGGAGTTACTGCATAGCCATGCGGTGCCACCTGTAAGCTCGTGGGAGCACTGCTGTGTATGCTTTCCAGATCTAGTCTGGGTCCCGAGGAATATTATAAAGTTGAGGAATCTGCATATAGATAGAGTATCCACCAGAAAGAGCATCACTGGAGGTAAATAACTTGTTCTTGTGGGCAGTTCTCACCTACATCTGCATCTTACATTTGGGTGGACTTGACAGGGACAATCACTTCAAACTGATTGGGGTGTTTGAGGTCATCTATTAGCCACCTCTGCATCTTGCAATTGGATCGGCCTGACAGTTGGGTTTACTCTTTATTTTAGATGACATTGGCAAAGAGGCCCCAGAAATTCTTCAATACAAATTTCCCTGGAGTACATCTCTGTTTTTGGCAAGACTGAAAAACTGTGGAATTATTTACAAGTTTGGAAAAACACAGGGCCATCTCTTATTCCGTAGAACCATCAATTACATTTGACTGCTCCTGTCCATCAATCTCCATACCTGGACTGAGGAGGATCGAAAGTGTCACAAATCTTTTGGATTTTTTCAGAAAAAAAGTTTGGAAAACTCGTACAAAATTACTGGGTCCAGAGTTTGAGTCTCTAGACAGTAATTTCACTTCTGCAGCATACAATTCTGTGTTATTCCACCAACACTGGGGAATAACACACAAACACAGTTTTACGGGGTCAAAAACAGCATGTGCATTCCCATTGTGAACTGAATAGCCGCATAATTCCATATCATAGCTTGATATCCCATTTTGGTCAGACTCCATTTTGTTCATTAGGGTCTTTCTACACTATGCCGGGAAAACAATAATGGCTAATTTGCATTTCTGTCTGAGATTTTTAGATTTTGGAATTTCTGCATGTGTGTGTGCATCTTTTGCATTCTTGTTTGTATTGATCCAGGATTATATGTCTTATTCTAGACTGTTTATGATTGCAAATTACCATTGATAAAGTCCTCTAAATGTCATTCATTTTGTAAGGTGGCAGCAGTAGATCTTCTAGTGCCTGGAATTGGGGAGCTTTTTGGTGGTAGCCTGAGAGAGGACCGGCTCAGCATTCTTCAAACACGCCTGGACAGGTACACCAATGTTAGGTTTATTTCTTTTTGTGATTTTTTGTTTTTAGATCATTGCACCTTTATTTCCAAGCCAAGTTTTGTAAGAAGATTGAAGTTCTCATTCTTCTAGCCATGCGTGATACCATTTATTTTTTACTGGATACCCTAACATGATTGTAGCTCTCATGTTTTTGAGACAAAACATAGTGGAACATCTGCAGGTAAAGTTTAGTATCTTATTATATATTTCCTTGAATTGTCAGCAGTGTATTGTTTTTCATTTTTTTTTCATCTGTAGCACTAAAGCTTTAGCCCCTTCTGGGCAAAACAAGGTTAATGATCTTGATATGCTTTAAGTATTTCACTTTCAGTAGCAAATTAGTGTAATTTGCAATGTATCACATAAGTGGGTTAGGTCTCTTACAGTCCAGATAGATAATACCTTTGTAGGCCATGTGCACAATTTAATACTAGTTTATTTCTTTACATTTATCTTCTAGATTATGAATACAGACCAATGGCTTGTCTACATTAATTTGAAAAAGTGGATTGAGGTTGCTTGTTGTTGCACATGTTCTCTTCTCCACATGCTGACGAGTATAATACGTTAGCCCCCATGGTCGTGGTGCTTCAATCTGCTTCTCATCTCAGTTCATTCTTTGGTTTCCATATAACAGAATTGTGATGTTGTTATTAAGCAGCCTTCTTGGCCAAACAGGGCTCTATGCGGCTTCCCCCTCCTATGGAGGACACTCCAGCCTGGCTTCTACTCAAAAGACGAGTCTTGGAAGATTCTCACCCCATCATGCTACTCTCCACCAAATTTGAATCCTAGCCCTGCTAAAGTTAGACCCAAAACTGGAAGTCTCAATAAAACATTCTAACTTGGTTTCCCTTTGGAATAACTCATCATTCACGATTAACGCCATTCCACTTAATTGGAAATCTTGGTCTTCCAAAGGGATCCATTTTCTGTCACGATTAGGCCCAAAAAACCACCTACTTTCCTTCAGAGAATTACAGTTGCAGTTCAACCTTGACAATATGGACTTTTACGATTTTCTTAAGCTTAAATCTTGTATTTCTAAGGCCAATCTACCCTCCCTTCCTAATCTAATTCCCGTTGCTAACATTCGGGGCCATCAGGGGCCATATTACACATATGGCGCATATGCGTTGATTGCGCCAGGCGCTCCCTTTAATACATGCGCCTGGCGCAATAAAGGAAAATGCGCCACCTTAGGATGGATGCGCTCCCCTGGGGGCAGTGCATTCTCGTGAAAAACAGAGCGGCTGCTTCGAAGCCACTCCTTGTTTTCACAGTGCAAGCGGCTACCCACATGCACTTTCAGAAGAAGAAGGCGCAGAAGCAAAGGGATTTCCTCATTTGCATGGGGCCACGCCCCCCATGCAAATGAGGGAACACCCTCTTGAGGAAGCGCTGGCACTGTATGTACGACAGCGCTTCCGGTATTACAGAAAGGGACGCACAAGTGTTTGCAGCCCCTTCTGTAATACCAAAGTGCCCCAGGGCGCGCAAAGCGGTCGCATACACCCTTTGCGCCCCTGGGGCACTTCTATAATACGGCCTCTGGTCTCACGATACTATAAACATTTACAGCCAACCTCCACACGTCTAAACTTAGTTTGAAAATCAGTTGTTTTACATGAAATCATACCAGCACTCTCTGAAACCAAGTTCTGTCTTTTTCATAGAATATTTTGGACCCCATCTCGTCTACATAAAGTTGGCCTTAAAGATGACCCAACCTGTTGGAATTGGAACAAAGATACCGGAGATTTACCTCATTTACTTTTTTTCCCACAGTGCTGTTAGGACGTTTGGAGACAGTGTGTTCAGATTTCTCTCATCACTATTTGGGGTTCAGATTAAATGAGATTTCCACACTATCATTATGGGATTTCTTGATCCTCACATATCCTCCCATAATGATGCTTTACTTCTAGATTTTTTATTGGTAGCAGCTTGTAGATTCATCCTTACCAATTGGAAAAATACTGCAGCCACATCATTCAAATCCTGCCTGAACTGGGTTGCACATATTAGAGACGCACACAATATTGCTTTAGAACATTCTCTCTGGAAGTCACAACATAGAACCTTCAGGGGGAACCTCTGTGGTAAATAAAAATTCCTTTACCGGGACTGAATTTGATACAGAAACATTATAAAATAGCTCAGTAAAATGAGAGGCAGAATCCGTGATATTAGAGTTTCGGAATGGGCTTTATTCCAATAATCGATTATAATCGGATGCTTCAAGTTCCATCACCACGGGGGTTCAGGAAGTGAAGAACATACTTTATTGACAAGAAGTAACTTTTATAGTACATACATTATAATGAAGTGAATACAGTAGGCGTAACAATTGATAAGGACATTGACGTTTGGTCTGCGTAACCGAAAATGGGTGTAATAATGAGTAAAAAGGAACATGATTGGTTATGATGTAATACATAGGTGGATCTATAAGATAATACTTGGCATTGATGCGCGCGCAGCAGTATGACGTGTAATTGACGTGTAACTAGGGGGTGACGGGGACTTGACATTTAGCTCTATATGTGGAGACGAGAAGTCTGGGGGGTCAAGTCAACCTAATCCCAAATCATATCTAACATCCTATGTTTAAAGAACTATGTTATCCATAAAAGAGGGACTCTCGGACAGAATCTATTCTATACTGACTGTGCGTGCGTGTACAAGCGTCTAAGTGTCTACACTGAATGCGAGGGGGTAGGAATATTCCATGGTAACAGGGCTATGAATTACTTGCATGAGGACAGAGAAGATGGGCCTTTTTGCTTGGTAACTGGAAGAATGTTTACTTAAACTACTAGGCAGGAATGCATCGGCTGAGGGGGAGGCAGATAATTCGAAGGTGAAATACAGTTCTTGGCAGAGAGTAAGCTGATGTCAGGCTTCGTGAGCCGCGCAGAGAATGAGACAAAGTTCATGGTCACAGATGCAGGCTCGGGCTGGAGCTTTCAGAGGCAGAAGGCAAGAGGAGTTTTGATGACAGAATCAGGGCCTACTTGCCTGGACTGAAAAGTGGCATAAGTGAACCATATAAAGCCGATGGCCTTTCATATTTAGGAATGGGATATCCGGCCTATTCATGGCGGATCTGTCAAAGGACATGTTGACGGTGGACGCACATGTGTTTGCGTCTTCATAACTGGAACTGGAGGGAAACATACATGTACTTGTGACATGCACATGGGACCGTTGGGGTCCAAGATAGGGGACATAACTGACCAGAAAAATCCATATTTCCACATTCCCTCCTTGTCCCCTACTTGCCCTTCAAGAGATATCAATCTTCATCAATCCATTGATCTGTTCATATAGCATCATTTGTTCTTCTTTCTTCTTCCGGGATCTTGAATGAAAATCTTGATGTGGAATGCACGATGTGGCACACAGACCACAAATCGCTGGTCCACATTGTAGACATAGACAGCAACTGAATAGTATGAGAAGGCCAATACCTAGGAAGGATAAAACTCTCCATCCCCAGGCTGATACCGCATTCCAAAACCAACTGGACCAAGTCCAAGTGCCTGGGTTCTGGTGTATCTGGCTTACAATCTTATGAAGGCGAGTGATGGCTTTATATACAGATGGCGAATTTTCTGGTATGAATACGCAGCAGCTTGATCCGATGACCCTACAAGCTCCGCCCCTATCAGCCAGGATGACGTCAAGGACAAGACGATTTTGAAGCACAACAATCCGCATAGCAGACTGCTCTTCCGTTAAATTGCCTAAGGCGGAAATAGTCTCATTCACTACTGCTTCAAGGGTTCTAGTTAATCTACGTATCAGCTTACTATTAGTAACAGTACCTATATAGGGAAAGATGCCTTTATTAAAATCTACATACTTGTCCCATGCCGTCTCAGTGTAATCGACAATGGGGAGATCTCTCCGTTCTCTGTTGTGTACTAAATGAATATTTCTGTAATAATCAGGAGGAGCTAGGAAAACAGGTGGCAAAAGGAATGCAATGTAGCAGGTACCATCCCAATCTAGAGGTAGACGCATATATGCAGTCTGACCACATATAAAGTAGGAGTGGCGAGAAGCTCTAAATGAAGATTTTCCTTGATCACTGAATTCTACCATAGTAGTGCATTTACTATGGCCCATATGTATGGAACCAACCTTTCTTACACATAATTCACCCCTCGCTGGGAATACTGACATGGTGGGTAAGACTAGTTCAATTTCAGATACGACATTTAGAATCATGAGATTAGGTGTAAAATTACCTAATCCATATACTTCATTTTCTAGATCAGTTCCTGTTCTTTTGGGGCGACCCTCCTTGTCAGGGTAACAGACCTTGAGTAAAGCTAGGTTCAGATTTCCCCATACCCAATGATCTTGGTAAACTGCTGTGTCTGAGTCTATGGAATTAATTAAGCTAAACCATGCTCCACAGGAGCCATTATGTGTAAATGGATGTGGAAAGAAAGGCAGGACTCCTTCATAATTCTGATAGGGAGGGAGTCGGCCACACACCCAACAATTGGTGGCATTACTAGTCTGATGGGAATGATGTAACATACTAATGAAAGTGTTATTGCGCAGCGCAAGTCTATAAGACAATTCATGCGGAGGTAAGTCACTAAAAGAATGTTCAGCAGCAACATTATAAACATGTCTAGAAATAGGGTAATATATGTGCAACAACATACTTGTAATAATTATTAAAAGACTCAATAAAAACAAAATTAATAATGTCACTATGCAGTGGCTACGCAGTGATTTACAATACGCCTGTCGTTTCAACATTTTTCGGGTATTTTCTCTACTCAGGTCCAAGGGATACATGTCAGAGACAATTCAACCGCTTCACCTTGGAGAGGACTTAAACAATCAAATTGCTCGACTGGTTGGGCCTAAGCTTTAGTTTGTAATTTTCAGATTTGTTAGGTTCAACAAAAGGGAGTTTTGTATCAGTCTGTGAGGGAGTGCAGGGCACAATGTCTATATCCGAAGATAGTCCATGAAATTTCTTGATGTGGCTTGAATGAATCCAGCCCTTGCGGCCCTCGATCTTCACGGCTGTTCTTGTGGTCAACAGGACCAACTTGGGTGCTTTCCACCTGGGCTCCAGCTGAGTCTTTCGGTCGAAATTCCTCACAAATACAAGATTACCCGGAACAACGTCATGGGGTTTCACCTCAGTGTTGTCGGGAAAGGCTGCAGCTACCTGTGAACGAGAAGATTGTAGTGCAGACATCAAGGAAGCCAAGTAATCTGTCAGCATATTACAGTCAATATCAGTTATTTTGCGTGGTATAGGCGTCCCCCACATATTCGGTGGTCTACCGAAGATCACCTCATACGGGGATAGCCCTGTTCGAGAGTGTGCTACCATTCTCATGTAAAAGAGTGCAACTGGTAACGCTACTACCCAGTCGACACCTTTCTCTCTGCATATTTTGGACATTCTAATTTTCAGTATCTGGTTATGTCTTTCTACGAGACCTGCTGCCTCGGGATGTCGGACACAGTGGAATTTCCACTGATATCCTAACAGAAGTGAAACGTGTTTCATTAATTCGGATGAGAACGGCTGGCCGTTATCTGAGTAGACAACACGTGGTAAACCGTACCGTGGGAAGAATTCTCGAACCAACTGTTTGGCAGTAGTCGGGGCAGTGTAATCTGAAACCGGGTATGCCTCCGTCCAACGGGACAGAGCGCAGACAACTACGAGAACATATTTGAATCCTCGACATCGTTCCATCTGGATATAGTCCATCTGGAGTACTTCAAAAGGATGATTAGGGGTATGAAATCCACCCTGTTCTACGGGAACGCTTTTTCCTGGGTTGAACTGACAACAGATCATACAGGTACGGACCTTTTGTTTTGCTGCTGCTCGTAAATGTTTATTGAACCAAATGTGTTGAATGCTGTCTAGCATAGCTTTTTCTCCTAAATGTGCTGGACTATGTATAGTGTTAATTATGACTTGGACCATTGAATCAGGAAGGAACCATACAGACCTTTCCTTCATCATCCATCCTTGGTCCGTTTGGATCCCTCCTAATTCAGTCCATTTCTTTATTTCGTCTGGTGTAGCATGTGTCTGTATGTCAATTACGTCAAGAGTAGGATCTTTAACTGTCATACAATGTGTCGGTGTCGGGACTATTGTCTTTGTCATATCGGGGGTTTGAGTTTGAGCAATCAGTTTAGCTGTTCTGTCGGCTAGATCATTGCCTTGGGAAATGATATCAGTAACCTTCGTATGAGCCTTACATTTCATAATTGATATTTCAGTGGGTAGATGTATTGCATCTAATAATGCATGAATGAGGGGTCCGTGCTGAATGTGGGCACCGTGGGAAGTTAAATAACCTCTCTCTCGCCACAGCACGCCGAAGTCATGTACAACTCCGAATGCATAACGTGAGTCAGTGTATATGTTGACTTTTTTATTCATGGCTTGAATACAGGCTTGTGTCGGAGCGATAAGTTCTGCGGCTTGAGCTGACAAAGTAGTTATACGATTAGTTTCAATGACCTCAGTATCTGTTGTGACTGCGTAGGCGGCTACTAACTCTCCTGTACTTGTTCTCATGCATGAACCATCTACATACAAGGTCAGGTCTGGATCTGACAATGGGACATCGGTTAAGTCTTGTCTGGGTTTTGTTGTTATTGTAATAACTTCAATACAGTCATGGGCTAGTGGGTCTGTTCCGACTACTGGTAAAAGTGTGGCAGGATTCAATGTGTTACAGCGTCTGATTTCTATATGTGGCTGAAACAATGTAAGCTCGTATCCTGTAAGTCGCGCTACAGTCAAGTGTTGTGTTTGCGTTCTATTCACAAGAACCTCTACTGCATGTGGTACTTGAACTGTCAATGGATGTCCTAACACTATGGCATCGCTTTGTCTGATTGCTAAAGCTGTTGCTGCTACTGATTTTAGGCATGCAGGCAAAGCCTGAGCTACGGGATCTAATGTACTAGAAAAATAAGCACATGGTTTGTGTGCTCCTGCTTGTTCCTGTGTGAGTACTGACTAGGCCGTACCTTCGCGTTCTGTAACAAAGAGTGTAAACTGTTTTCTGTAACATGGCGTTGCTAAAACGGGTGCTTGACATAAAGCTTTCTTTAAGCTTTCAAAAGCTTGTGTGTGTTCCTGAGTCCAAGGGAGAACAGTCGGTGTGGCTGCCTCCTGTGTTGTCAACTGAATGAGCGATTTTGCTAGAAATGCATATTGAGGGATCCACTGTCTACAGTATGAAGTGAGGCCTATGAAAGCCCGCACCTCCTTCTGTGTCTTGGGTATTGACATGTTAGCAATTAACTGAATGCGGGTGGGTGTAAGCTGCCTTCCCTCCTTGGACAGCGAGTGACCAAGATAAATAACTCGCTGGACACAGAATTGCAGCTTAGAAGGGGACACCTTGTGCCCCTTTTCGGCTAGAAATTGTAAAACTGTCAGTGATGCTTTCTCACATTCGGGTTCGCTTCTAGCGGTGATCAGCAGATCATCGACATATTGAAGCAGGGCAGTGTTAACCGGCATGTGGATACTGTCAAGTTCTCGTTTCAGTGCTTGGCTATAGATGCTGGGGCTTTCTGTAAAACCTTGAGGTGCGCGGGTGAATTTAAAGCTACGCCCATTTAAACTAAATCCGAACAAATATTGGCTTTCCGGATCTATTGGGACGCTGAAAAAGGCATTTTTGAGATCAATTACAGTAAACAATGTTGCTTCGGAATCAATAGCTGTCAATAATGACGAGATATCTGGGACCACAGGAAATTGTGGCACAATACATTTGTTTAACTCGCGCAGATCAATAACCAATCGATATACTGGCGGAGCTGTAGGATCTGTTCGTTTAAGAATCGGAATTATCGGTGAATTACATACATTGGAGTCTGTTTCTACAACTACTCCTTGGGCAATAAGCTCGTCAATGATTTGTAGTAAAGCCGTTACAGCATCTGGTGGTAACTTGTATTGTCGCATTCGTGGTAGCACCACTCCTGCCTTTAGTGTGACTCGATATGGTGTAATATTCATGCAACCAACATCAGTAGGGCCTTGTGCCCATAGATGTGTAGGTAAAGTCTGCAGTCGGGGATCCATGTCTCTAGATACATAGTGACCTTTAAAATCACGTAAAAACAACCTTACTCCTTCCGGAGAACAACATATTATGGCTCCTAGGGCTTTCAACGTTTTTATTCCTAACAAGTTTTCTGGACATGATTTAGTAAGCAATAAATCTGTAGTTCGGGTCAGAGGTCCTATCGTAAGTGGAAGAGGCTGTGACACTTCATTAACAATAGGTTTTCCTGAAAAACCAAGGGAAATATTCTGTGAGCCTGAGAGGGGTGCCCCTGGGACTTCACTTCGTTTTATAGTTGTTCGACTTGCCCCTGTATCGAGTAAAAATTTTCTATCTTGACCTAATAATTCACTATGTACATAAGGTCCTTCTTGATCTACAGGAATCTCGATAAGGGGTAAGTCAACTTCCCTCTCTAGGCTAGTTCATGCGTAACGTTGATACTCCGGATATTCATACTGTGCAGTCTGATACATTTGTCGTGTTGTTGTCTGTGTGGCAGCAACAGGCAACGGTGGTGCAGCTGGCACAAACTGTATTGGCTGTTGTGCGGCTGGCATGGCCTGGGCATGCTGCGTAGCTCCTTGTTCATTCTGATCTTGTCTTAGTGGCCGTGATCTTTCTTGTGTTTTACCTATGGCGATATTATGTTTTAGCACTGGACAATCGTGTACGTAATGACCTGGCTTTTTACAATAATTGCATGTCCCTTTTACAGGTCCTGCTGAATCGGAATGTGTCATACCCTTTTTATGTCCTTCAGCTGGAACTGTCTGGGAAACTAGCATTTTCATTTTCGTGTCTTTCATGCGTCTGTGTTCATGTTCTTGTTCCTCTTTAATTCTATTGTGGTGGTACTGTAACATTTGTAACATTTGTGTTGGAGTGTTACCTTGCCAGGTACTCTCGAATTTTAATACTCTATTCTTTACTGGGGGCAGGGCATTTTCCACTAATTTTGTTACAAACAGATGCGGGTATGATTCGCTACTTGCTTTTATGCCACTATTTATACCAAAACATTTCTCGAATCGGGCATAGTAATCGCTAGTGTCTTCATCTTGCTTCTGTTTACAGGCTGAAATTGTACCCCAATCTTCCTTTTTCGTAGTTAATAAACGTGGCAGTACCTGTACTAGTAGACCTGGTAGTGCTTTAGTTTTGTCCCCAAGCCCCGAACCTGGACCTCGGGCCCTTTCTTCTGCTTCTAATGCTGACCATTCTATCTTTTGATCACCTACCTCCCACTCTTTTTCCTTGAGTTTCTCATAAATGCCAGCAGGCATCAACACCTTTAATATTGTCATAATGTCGGGGTAGGTATACTCTCCCATGAGTAACATGTCTTTAATTTCTCGGTGAAAACCCGCTGGGTCCTTGTCATGACTGGGTACTACTTTCTTCATTTCTAACAATTCTATTTTCGATATAGGCGTATATACAAATACACGTTTAAACTGATTGTCCTCGCCTTTTATTGGGTGTACTTCTCGTAAGGGATTCTGTCTATCCAGGTGATACGTCGTTCTTTCCTTGACAGGCAATGAGACATGCTCTGAGCATACAAAAAGAATATACTGCTTTCTAGATACTAGAATTTCTTTAATTAATTTGGTACCTGGACCTCTCCATTTATTCATAAGCAATTCAGTCAATATGTCAGGTAAGGGACCAGGGTCCGAATGCTGACTCTGATATAGTATAATGAGTTGTTGAATCATATAAATCCCAGCTAACCTCTGCTCATCTGGGGTGAGATTCAAAAATGTGCGTACTACTGTCTCATCACTATATTTTCCGGGACTGTCCACCCAATGAACAGCTGCCCTCGCTAAATCTTGTTCATCCATAGAATCGAGAAAATGATAACCCCTTCGTTCTCGGAGTAGTTTGTCGGCGGTTTGGAACGAATGCTCGTTAGACCTTATGTTAATTATAGGTATTTGGAAATTCCTGTCATTATCTGGACATATTGGACGTATTGGGTCAGTATGACATCTAGTCTGATTCCTATTACAAGATCTTCCTCTACCTACATAGGCTATGGTGTCTGACTGTCCGGCGGGCAGTCCTGACCCTTCTTCCTCGCTTTGCTCGAACTCGTCTGTCTCTAATCTCTCTTCGTGTAGGCGTTCTATTTCTTTACGGATCTTTCGGCACATGGCTATTATACAATTTTGCTTATCGTGTCTCCCTTCTGATATATTCTGGCTCCATTTTGTAAGAATTTTCATTGCTTCCGGATCTACCCCCGGTCGGTCTTGATTTCTGATCACACAGTTTATGAGGAAACGCAACAGTTCCCCCTGTATCTCTACTTTCTGGTATTCCATAGCTCTGTTAATACATTCTGGATCTCGCCCTGTTTGAACAAAATGATATATTTTATCTAGATGCGCAGTCATTCCTGGTAGCTTCGCTAAATACCCTGCGGCTCGTCTGATACGTAATGATGCCAGGATCATTTCGTCCTCTTTACCGAGCACCGGGTCATATCTACAATCTATAAGAAGTTCCTTAAGCGTACGATCACTTACGAATTTGGGTGTACGTGAATGCGCTGACTCTTGGAAAATAAGTTTATTTATTCTAGGTGGCGTAGAAAAAATATTGGTAGCACCTCCCGTGGCCCCGTCTGGGGCGTCGGGTGTGAAAGGATTCGTCGAACGTGACACAGCAACTATAGGTGTGGACTCAGCTATAGAAGTACTTGTAGGAACAGATGCAGAAACAGATGTGCTTGCCGGAACTTGTGACTCGATTTGTTGCTGCAGGGATACGGGTGCTGGATCTTGGCGTTGGACCTCCCTGGTATGCGGTCTACGTGGGGCGGAATTAGCATACTCGGGAGCTGCGTCATCTAAATATGAGGAAAGAAAAACATCTTCTGCGGTTCTAGGATGCCCCTTAGGATGTACCTTGATTGGGAATAATGGGGGTGGCAAGTCTTTCGGTATCTCTGGAGTAGCCTTAGGTAATCCTTCGGCCAGAAGGGGATACATACCATTCATAAGGGCATTTCTTTGTCTGTCTACTTGTTCTGATTTCACTCGGATACCTTCCTCAATTAATAGATTCTCTCGAACTTTATTGGAATTCTCTTTACTCTTCTCTTCCTGTCTACGTGCTTTTTCTGTTCGTCTATGTGATTCTTTACGCCATAATTCAACGGCGTCTTTCTGTGACTGTCTGACTTTTCTTTTCCATAACTCTTCCTCGACTTTCATGATGCACTCTGCATCCCAGGTCCCCGCTGTGGGCCACCTCTGACTTTCTGGTAATCCCTTGGTATAGTCTACCCATAAATCAAGAAATAATATAGCGTCTAAGCCATGTTTGTGATACATAAAGTGCCCTGGAGTGTCCCTAGGAGGAATAGGGACGGCTTCTTCGAGAACCCCTTTTCTGGTAGTGATCTGTCTTAATTTCGAAAAGAGCGGCATATTGAGAACTGACCTTATACTTGATTTTGACCTGATACTTGAATTTGAACAGACTTAATACAATAAACACGATAATGAACAGTCATTCATACCACGAT
Source organism: Triturus cristatus (assembly GCF_964204655.1). Taxonomy (NCBI): domain Eukaryota; kingdom Metazoa; phylum Chordata; class Amphibia; order Caudata; family Salamandridae; genus Triturus; species Triturus cristatus. Next base: position 1,451,048,080 of record NC_140591.1, read on the forward strand.
ATACAGAACATACTTAAACACTTTAAACATTTAACATTAAACCTTTAACTGAAACAACAATGATGATCGTCTGCATAACTAATCACCAAGCTTAATTCTCGACAATAACTAGACAATAACTAGATACTTCGGAATACTTCGGAATACTTGATATACTGCTAAACAGTACAGATACACTGCTAAAACAGTGCAGACCGGATTTGTGTACCCAAACCCGTCTTGACCGGCACAACCTATGTGCACGTCAGAAATGCCTCCCCAGCAATGGTACTCACCGGGTAGCTTCGGAAACGGAAGGCCTCAGTAACTTGAACTTGAACCGGACTGGACTCGACTCGACTCGACTCGTCGGACACTGGGCTTGACTTCGGACTGGTGGGTCTCTGTATACCTCGGATCTTGCTCTCTCAGCTAGGCTCTGGTCGGGATACTTCGCACTTCTCACCGCCTCGTCTGGGTGTTGATCGCAGTCTCAGTCGCCCCCGCTTGACCGGAGGGAGATACAGGAAATCCTGCTGGTACGCGTTATTGTCCGTCCAGCTGTGGCAGGAGACCGGGCCTGCAACGCACCGCCGGCGCGTGAGATGAGAAAGTGTCCCTGTTCGGGCGCCATCATGTGGTAAATAAAAATTCCTTTACCGGGACTGAATTTGATACAGAAACATTATAAAATAGCTCAGTAAAATGAGAGGCAGAATCCGTGATATTAGAGTTTCGGAATGGGCTTTATTCCAATAATCGATTATAATCGGATGCTTCAAGTTCCATCACCACGGGGGTTCAGGAAGTGAAGAACATACTTTATTGACAAGAAGTAACTTTTATAGTACATACATTATAATGAAGTGAATACAGTAGGCGTAACAATTGATAAGGACATTGACGTTTGGTCTGCGTAACCGAAAATGGGTGTAATAATGAGTAAAAAGGAACATGATTGGTTATGATGTAATACATAGGTGGATCTATAAGATAATACTTGGCATTGATGCGCGCGCAGCAGTATGACGTGTAATTGACGTGTAACTAGGGGGTGACGGGGACTTGACATTTAGCTCTATATGTGGAGACGAGAAGTCTGGGGGGTCAAGTCAACCTAATCCCAAATCATATCTAACATCCTATGTTTAAAGAACTATGTTATCCATAAAAGAGGGACTCTCGGACAGAATCTATTCTATACTGACTGTGCGTGCGTGTACAAGCGTCTAAGTGTCTACACTGAATGCGAGGGGGTAGGAATATTCCATGGTAACAGGGCTATGAATTACTTGCATGAGGACAGAGAAGATGGGCCTTTTTGCTTGGTAACTGGAAGAATGTTTACTTAAACTACTAGGCAGGAATGCATCGGCTGAGGGGGAGGCAGATAATTCGAAGGTGAAATACAGTTCTTGGCAGAGAGTAAGCTGATGTCAGGCTTCGTGAGCCGCGCAGAGAATGAGACAAAGTTCATGGTCACAGATGCAGGCTCGGGCTGGAGCTTTCAGAGGCAGAAGGCAAGAGGAGTTTTGATGACAGAATCAGGGCCTACTTGCCTGGACTGAAAAGTGGCATAAGTGAACCATATAAAACCGATGGCCTTTCATATTTAGGAATGGGATATCCGGCCTATTCATGGCGGATCTGTCAAAGGACATGTTGACGGTGGACGCACATGTGTTTGCGTCTTCATAACTGGAACTGGAGGGAAACATACATGTACTTGTGACATGCACATGGGACCGTTGGGGTCCAAGATAGGGGACATAACTGACCAGAAAAATCCATATTTCCACACCTCGACACCTTCGCTGCTAATAAACCTCCATGAATCCACATGCCAAATGTATTGACTACTCCCCTCTGAACTTATCATCCTAGTACTTACTAGCTCCCCCTAAAAATGACATAATCACAGTGCTTTCTTACCATCCTTGCTACTACGACCCTGCGACATCTTAAAATTGTGAGCCATTGTCGATAAATATTGTTTTCATACTGTCCTTATGTTTGCTTTTCTGTGTCATTGTGAAATATTTTTAAGATCATCGTATATAATATCTGTATGTCTTGCAAATGGAAAATTCTTTCGATACTATGTCATATTATAATCATTGATAATCACTATGAAATACTATATTCCAACTCTATTCCCTCACAGCTGCCAGTGCTACTTTTTGTATGTTTTACTTTTGTCATCTGCATTTTTCATTTTTAGATTTTATCGGATCACTCAGGCGGGTACATTCCTGTGTATTCTTTTTGTTCTTTCCCTTCTTTAGATTGTTTGTTTATGCAAAATTCCCTAAAATTCTTTGAAGGAAAAAAAACAGAATTGTGATGTTGCAGCTTGCACCTTAGTCCTTGAAGGTGTCAATATCCTATTGGACAATGCGAGCCAAAAATTGTGTGCTAGATCCACAAAACTGAAGCTGAAGGAACATATGTAAAGTTTTATTTTTATTCTGGGTGTTTAACAAGCATTGTAATTATTGTTTTGCCCCTGAGAAGTGTCTTTGTAGCACAGTTGAATTGCTTACCTGTGGACAGGAAGTGAAGTTGTGTAGGCAGTGTGCCTGTCTCTGCAGTAGTAGTACAAGTTTCTTCAGCCTTTTCTGGTTCCCCCGTATTTTTGCTCGTTAACGCTCCAAACTCTATTTGCTTGCATAGTGTTGAGAAAGTGCGCTGCCTGTCTTTGGTTATATGTGTTTGGGTGTCACAGGGGTTTTTCCTACCTTCACTCTTGGATTATTTTTAAGGTAAATTTCATAACTGCTTCTATGAGTAGAAGAGATTATTTTCCCCAAATTATCCTTGAGCATCTAAGTTATAAGCAGCTCCACATGTAGCAAAAGGCTGCTTTAGTGTGTTATATTGCAGAAAATGTAAAGCCTTTGATGTAGTTGATAGGCTACCTAAATGGCCAAGATTTCTTCATACAGACTTTATTTGATTTGACAATGTAGCCTAAACTTCAAAGGTATTAAAAAACTGCATGTACACAGTTTAGACTGCCATATCCAAGTAGAAAGCTTCAGAAATCTTGCAGTCTCGATCCTTCGCAACTCAAATCACTGTCGGGAACACAACTCGACCTCCTTGTTGGTAGCTCTAGAGATATCCTCAGGTGGAATACGCTGCCTCCCAACGTTTTGGGCTGAGTAGCCATCTATAAAATGATAAGCAAAACACACAAGATGATGGACGGAATGTTGCACATTGGCAAAACATTCACCCCCAGTCACAGATCTGGGTTTAATCCATCGTTATTTTGCTCACCACGCCACCCCAGTTCAGACATGGCCATATGCAAATCAGTCTTGACCCTGTGCCTCATGGGAACAGTCCAGCCCGAACTGCCAAGCCATGTCTTCCCTGGATCGGAATCAAGCATCCTAGGACCGGCTTCGGGTTTTCACCCCTCTTCAGCCAGGATAGCTTGACTCCAGTGGCGTAGTGAGCACGGGACCCACGTCTGGGCATACCCTTCCCACATAGGGCGAACAGCAAAACACACAAGATGATGGACGGAATGTTGCACATTGGCAAAACATTCACCCCCAGTCACAGATCTGGGTTTAATCCATCATTATTTTGCTCACCATGCCACCCCAGTTCAGACATGGCCATATGCAAATCAGTCTTGACCCTGTGCCTTATGGGAACAGTCCAACCCGAACTGCCATAAAATAAAATGATGGCACTGCCCAAACTCCTACATGCCGTTCAAAACATTCCATACGAAATCCCCCAGTATGTATTTCAATAAAATGTTGACAGGCAGGCAGACTTTGCTTTCAGTTGAGAATCACCCGAGAATCACCTTTGACAAATGTATTCAATCGGTATAGAAATGAGGCCTGGGAATGGTATAGTACTGTTAATACTGTTTGGCCAGGGACAGAAACAACATGGCTCTTCACATTGCACTGGACTTATCTGAAGAATTTCAGCTGTAATAATGTATTAATGTGGTCCTGGTACGTAAATCCCTTCCCCCAGTGAAAAGTGTGACTATGAACTGCTGGTGTAGAGCAGGGATGGTGGAACATTGCCACAATGCTGCTCCATCCAATCAGACTGTCTGACTTCATGAAATAGGATCAAATAGGGATCTCTAGTCAAGAAGACATATGGGAAAGTGACCACATGAGATGCTTTGCCACTGTACAATAGGAATGTGACTTCCATAAGCCTCTTTTTGTAGGTATTTACAGCTTAGAAAGGCTGTGGACAGATGTCCAACAGGCACGAACACCCTCTGGAATATAACCCACAGAAGGTAAAGTTAATTGTAGACAGCATAGGTAGCAAAGGCATTTCAAGACTTGTCAAACCCTAATATCCATACCCCACTCACTTTGCAAACTTGTGAGTTCAATGGGGAAGCAGCCTAGCCTAGATGGCAGCGGAAGATTAGGGTGATGCATAGAAGGCACATTTGGAAGTGGCCATGACAGCCAGGTTGCACCTGATCCCGTTGAAATACTTGTGTAGAGTGTACCTCACGAGAGGCAAATTATTCAAAATCAATAGATTCCCCTCACCTGACTGTATGTGATGTCATTATGAGGTAGGGGATCTTCCACCTTTTATGGGGCTGTCAGGTAATGCAGAAACACTGGCTCAGAATATTCCAGACATTATGTATGTTTAGAGTGTGACCCAGCCATTCTAAGGATTCGAGAGGGCACCAAAGGCTTCTGGGAGGAAACCTCAATTGGAGTGTGCTCATACCACAAAATGGTGGAGATTCGAGGAAGCCCTCTGAAAGCAGGCCTGGTCGAAGGGCATGGATACTGAATCCATACAGGAAAAGCAGATCTATCAAGCCAGGGAATGTACACATTACAATTGTAAGGTATGGGGACAGTGGTACCTCCACTTAACCTCTGACCTCTTGGTCAGAGACCTGTTCTCACCCGCAGGTGTTCAAAGCCCTCCTCCAGGACTGTGGCCAGCGCCAGGAACACTGGATCTACGACCTCCCACCGCTACAACTCCGCCGCCCTCCTCGCACTTAACCCCGGAAGGAACAACAACTGCCAGAGATCGACACCGAACACCACCCACGACCAGTTCTCCTGCCTACTCTGCCGACAATCCTTCACCATAGACACCTCCCCCACGACCGCTGAACCCACGCCGGACACCCGTACCACCGAAACCCTGACGTGCATCCTCCTCAATGTGCGCTCCTTACACAGACACGCCATAGAGATCTGGGACCTGCTTGACACCCTCTCGCCAAATGTCACCTTCTGCACAGCAACATGGACCAACGCCACCTCCGCCATCCCCGACGGACACAAGATCCAGAGAAAGGACCGCCTTCACTGCCCAGGAGGAGGACTCGCCAAGAGCTCCCTCCGACTCTCCAACTCCAGCACGAGCGACCCCCCTCTCCAACACTGAGCACCTCCACTTATAGATCCAGACCAGCCCTAGATTCACGCTGCGCAGGACCCACGCCTACAGACCACCTGGGTCTTACGCCTCTCCCGCCACCAGCATTGCCAACCTCGTCGCACCCCACGCCATCGCCTCCACGAACTACATTCTCATCGGAGACCTGAACTTCTACCTCGACAACCTCAGCGACCTCGACTCCACCTCCCTCCTGGACAACCTTGCCAATCTCAGACTAAAGCAGCTCATCACCACCCCTACCCACAGAGCTGTACACATCCTCGACTCAACCCCATCTTCGCAGGAGGGACAAACATCCACTTCAGCCACACCATGCAGCCCCTCTGGACTGACCACCACTGTGTACACTTCACCTTCAACATCACCACCGCACCCAAGCCCGCCCTGCGCCCATCACAAAGGAACTGGAGCAAGGTCACAGAGGAACACCTCAACACCACCCTCCTCCACGGCCCCCCTCTCCACCACGACCGACACCAACTCTACAGCCAAAGAACTACACCGCTGGATTACCATCTGCACAGACAAGCTCGCACCCCTCCGCCACTCCATCAGACAATGCCCCCTGAAGGCCGCCTGGTTCACCACCGACCTCCAAGAAGCCAGGCACTCCTGTAGACGCCTCGAGAAACTCTGGAGAAACAGGGAAACCACTGGAGACCAGAACACCTACAGGAACGCCATGACTGAATACCACCAGCACATAAGAGACTTCAAGAGTACTTTTACCAAGAACAAAATCAAAACCAACGCCAGTAACGCAAAAGAACTCTTCAACGTCATACAGCAGTTCACCAGACCCCCCCCCCCAGTGAAGCCACGGACGTCACACCATCCCAGGACCTCTGCAACAAGCTCAGCTCCTACTTCCACCTGAAAATCAAGGCCCTCTACGACAACTTCAGCGAGCAGACTCCAGACACCACCCTCCTCTCCACCACCTACAAGCAGCCCACCATCACCACCTGGAAACCGGCTACCACCGAAGACACCGCCACGACAATGAAGAACACCCACTCAGGAGCCCCCACAGACCCCTGCCTGCCACACATCTACCACAGAGCCACCGGCGCCATAGCACCCAAACTATGCAGGACCATTAATGCCTCCTTCGAATCCGGCATCTTCCCCGATAATTTAATTAAAAACTATGTACAGTCAGAAAGAAAGTGATGTTGTCTGTAAGTATGTCGGCAGGTCGAGGTTCAAACTAACGTGCTATTTATTTGAGTAATATTTGTATGTAGGCCTCCGAGCTGATAGTATGTTGTTCTGCAAGTTACGGGTTAACACATCGGTGATTCAGGCTTAAACATTGGATCTAAAGAGGTTTTTCAGTTGCCCTTAACAACCTTACTGGATGGCTTTCAGTTTGCCTTTAAATATTGGGGGCCTTTGCTATACAAGAACTTGTGAACTAGTGTGACAAGTTTAAAATAGTGGCATTGCTTTCTGGGTAACCAGTGAAGGGCTTTCAATAGCTGTCCTCTGTCTCTGCCAGCAACAATAGATCTCGCTGGCGACAGTGCTTTCGCGCTGTGTTCACCAGGCGAGACCTAAAAAGCATTAGCAGGTGGAACGAACCAAGGGAGTAGCCAGAAATTTAAAATATTTCCTACTTTCAACTAAAACCTTTTATGGCACCAAGCCCTTTATTTTGTCATTACACTTCACACAAACAACCAAATAAGCCCTGTCTAGTTTCTTCTTTATTTAATAAAAGTGTGAGAGAATTTCCAGAATAGTCCAAACACTGTTTTTCTAGTCAACCTCGTTTGTATTATTGTCACTGACTTTTAGGTCGAGCCTGGGCAGTGCATGCGCTCCTCTCCGAAACATGCGGTATTTGAATATGGATTTGAAGCTCCGCCCACTCTCCACCCACATTTTTCATTGGCTTTTGTCTTTGTCCTTTGTAAATCCTAGGTTCTGATTCGATAATATGCTTGTTAGTTCCTCCTTAGTACTGCCTTGTCTTCATTTGTAACCTCCCATGAGGACTGGCCCTTTCACTTCTGTTGTTACACAGTATGAATTATTTAGTCTGTAAGTACTTTGGGACATATTATCAAGAAACAGCTTTAAATTTATCACCGCTGTAGCGGCAGAAAACTGCAGCTAAAGCGGCGATAATGGGCTTGATAATATGCCCTTGAGAATTCCCATAGAAGCCCATGTTCTGGTGTCAACATGGGCTTCTATTGGAATTCTCTGCGGCATATTATCACGCCCATTTTCGCCACTTAAGCGGCCGTTTTCTGCCGCTAAAGCGGCAATAATTTTAACGCCGTGCTTGATAATATACCCCTTCTTTAATGAGTTTCTCGTACTGCGCCGGTGGGGAGACCTTCGAGAGGAGCCGGAACAGCACCTCACGGTGCAATACCTCCATGTCATGGGTCGTGGGAGGCATCTGATCATATGGTTCGCGGCCTCCCTGCGTGCTCATGCGGCGATCAGTCTGACTCCACTGCGTTGTAAGTGGGAGGCGGATCTGGCCCGACCTATGGCTGATAAAGAGTGGGGCAGAGTGTTGCAGGGCTCGACAAAGGTTCCCCGGAACATGCGCTTCCGCCAAATACAATTTTTTATTCTCCATAGAGCGTACCTTACGCCTGAGACCATCAACAGAATTTTCCATCGTGCGGACGCGGCTTGCTCTCGCTGTGCAGAATTGGATGCCGGATTGGTTCACATGTTATGGAGCTGTCCCGAACTGAGCTCGTACTGGCGGGTGGTACACAAGGCACTTTGTACATGCACGGGACATATCATCCCGTTCGAATGGCGTACCTATTTGCTGCACCTTTTCAGCAGGACTCCCTCCACTAAGACCGCCTCTAGGTTTATCGACCTGGGGATGGTGGTGGCGAAGCGACTGCTTACTAAGCGATGGAAAGCAGCCGATCCACCTCACGCGCGCACATGGCGGGGGTCGTTCCTAGTGTGGGTCAAAGGCGGAGGGTGAGGCACTTTCAAGGGAGGAGACACTGGGCCTCAGGAAGACGCCCATAGCACATCAGTGGGAGGCGCTATTGCAAGCCATGGTGAGACTAGCCGGGGAGAGTACAGGGATCGGTCACGGGAGTGGGATGAGCGCTCCCCCAGAGAGGCTGGAAAGTGAGCGGCCCAGGTATGGGGCAGACAGTATGGCGACAAGGGTATAGCCACATGGGTGGGGGCACACAACGAATATGACATTGCTGATAGAAAGGTCATACAAGGGGCAGCGAGACGGGGGGATGGGATTGGGGATTGAGTTAAATGACGCTGGAACATATGTCAGATGTCGCTGGGGCTGTTGTTGTTTTGCTTGGGTGTTTGATGTTCTACCCCATTATGTCCTGGTTTACTAACTGTTTATGGAAAGACATCTGGGAAAAGTGGCCGGAATGTTGACAGGCCCCTATGGGAGAAAGGTTTCTCGGCGGCAGGAGTTTGACAGGGACTATTTGGTTCCTTGCAGCTGAGACACCATGACTACTGCTACGAGAGTTGGACATACGCCTGCCTTCTGATACTTCATGTGTCTCTACCTGGGTTAATGTAGTTGACATCGCTATTGCTTTCAGTTGTCCTGGCTTCAATGTGTGCTGTAAACCTTGATAAATGTCAATAAACAGATTATATAATAATGAGTTTCTCGTACTGCAGGCATGACATGATTTCCTGCAACATTCAGCACGCCATGCATGCTTTCTCTTTCCAAGCAGCCTGGGACAATGGCAGCCTCTTTCAAATTAAATGGGTCTCGCATTTACAAGAGTTTGAGCTATTGGCATTGTAATCGACAATGCTTTTTATTTATGTGTTAATTATCAAAACTGATAAATAAAAGGCATTGTCATTTACAATTCCAATAGCTTAAACTCTCGCAAATTCGACACCTATTGCATTGCAAATGCTTGTGTTTATTTAACCACAGCTATTTCACAGCATGGTAGATTATGTCCATTTGAAACTGTTTAGGTCTCGCCTAGCATTGCAGCGCGCATGAGCTGCTCACTCTGCGAGACATATTGTGAGAGAGGAGATTTGAGAATGGGGCTTGAAGTCCCGCCCCTCATTTTCATTGGATGGCGTCATTGTTTATGGTAAATGGTGGCCTCCGATTGAAAATGAGGCTTCTTTGTCGCTGCCCTTTCTCCTTTTGGGACGGCCCATCCGGACTGGATCGTTTGCTTCACGGCTGTGGTGAAGCAATTTCTTATCTAAGGAGGTGTGTTATATAAACAAGCCGTGAAGCAAAGGATCCAGTCCGGATGGTCTGTCCGGCTGCGAATTTAGCCGTTCACCATGCCGAGGTCGAACAAATGCATTAAAAAGTATAAAAGCGGGGGAGGAGCCTAGCGCGCAACCAAGATGGCCGCGTAGGTGCGAGGCTCCCGAGGACCTCGGCGACCTCCTATGTTTATCCTGTCTTCATCCTGCATCGGTTGAGGGGACTGTGTCGGTGAGCCTGAGCCGAGGTGGTACCCGTTTCCCGTTTTCGAATCGGACCTCGGGTGCCGGAGTGAGCACCGATTGAAGTCTGCGGCCTGCTTCGCTCCTGACCCCGGACTCGCGTTTGGGGGCGACCCGGTGGTAAAGTGAACAACAACGGCGGGCTGGGCCTGTCGAGTCGCGTACCCCGCACTTTCACTTTCACTTTCGCGCCCCCTTGCCGTCTTTGCAGGTGGGATCGCGGCGCTCTTTGTGTTGGGGTGGCCTCGCTGGGTGACCCAGCCTGCCTGCCTGCTGTGGCCCGCTCCGCCGTCCTGGGGTGACCCCCCGGAGCCCGTGGCCTTGCTGCTGGGCCTTTTACTGCGTGGCTGGTGAGGGTGTGAGACCCGCGACGATGGCCACGAAACAAGATGGCGATCGGTTAAAGGCCAAGTCGACCCGGCGTGGCGCCGCACATCAGGCCAACATCCTGGACCGCTACACCCTCCCGCAGGGATCTCCCGGTGGACCGCACAAGTCCTCTGAGTGCCCCCCGGATGCCCCGGATCTGCCCACAGAGCTGACTCTGCAAGACGTCATGGGCGCCATTGCTGAGATGAAGGCCTCGGTGGGCCAGCGGTTTGACACCTTAGCCCATAAAATCGACACGGTCCTAGTTGATGTCAACCTGGTGAGGGCTGATCTCTCCAAGACCAACGACCGGGTCGATTCTTTGGCTCGCACCGCGTCGGGCCTCACGACTGAGGTGGCGGCCCTCCAAACGGAGATGCACCGACTTCGTCAGGCGAGTGCGCTCATGGATCGGCGCCTGGAGGACTCCGAGAGTCGGGCCCGGAGGAATAACATCCGCATCATCGGAGTACCCGAGGGACGGGAGGAAGCGGCGGCGGATCTCTTTGTGGAGGACCTGATCACTACCCATCTCCAGCCTCGGGGGCTGAGTAAATTCTTTGCCGTGGAGAGGGCTCACAGAGTTCCCGGGGGAAAGCCGAAGGTCGGAGCCCCTCCGCGGCCTCTCATTGCCCGTATTTTTAACTTTCGGGACAGAGACGCGATTCTGCAAGCCTCCAGACTGCAAGGGCCGCTTAAGCTGGAGAACATGGAGGTGAACTTTTATCCTGACTTTACCCAAGCGGTCCAGAAGCAGAGACTAAGTTTCCTGGGCGTCAAGCGGCGGCTTCGGGACATGAACTTAAAATACGCCATGCTCTTCCCGGCCAGGCTGCGGATAGAGGTGGATGGTCGCACACACTTTTTTGATCGTCCTGAAGTGGCCGGGGACTGGCTGGACACTCTGTCTGGGGGTCGTGATCGGGATGGCGGGGGGGGGGCGGCGGGAGGAGAAGGCCCACTGGACCGGGACTGAGGTGTTGATACTGGGCCTCACTCTGGACGGATATGATGCCACTCTCGGCCAAGCTTAGGGTTTTTCGTTTTTCTGTATTCGTTTTTCCCTCCTCTGGAGGTGGTGCGGGGTCTAGAAGGGGTACTCTTTCCTCCTCTAGGGGGTCTAGCTAGTTTCATTATATAGGGGCGACAGGCACACTGCAAGTTGGGGGGGCTGTCTGGGCTCATGCAGGGGTGCAGGGAGGGGGGAGTTTTGTTGGGGCGGTTGGGTTGGGGTGGGGTGTTGTTCGTTTACACCACAAGGCAAATGTATCGGTGTGCTATTTCTAAAGTGCTTTCTGGGGGACGAGTGATTGCTTTCGTTTATGATGGGGGGTAGGGGACTGAGTCTTTTGTCCTGGAATGTTAATGGACTGGGGGACAGGATAAAACGAGGTGTGGTCCTGCAGTTCCTGAAACGAATTTCGCCCAATATAGTTTTTCTGCAGGAGACACACCTCATTGGTAACTCCTTTTGTGCTATGAATCGACGGGGCTACCGACTTGTGGCCCATTCGGGCTTCACGTCTGGTTCAAGGGGTGTGGGCATCATGGTCAAGAACTCGCTCCCGTTGGAAATCGATGAGGTGCTCCATGATGACAGGGGACGTTACACGGTTCTGGTGGGTAGAATGGAGGGCAGAGTGGTCGTTTTTGTGTCTGTCTATGTCCCGCCAGGGTTGCAGACGACCACCTTTGCGGATTTGGGGCGCCTCCTCCTTGGCCTTCCGGAGGGGATTCTAGTGGTTGGGGGGGGATTTTAACGCTGTGGTTTCCAGAACGGAGGATCGTCACCCCCCTAGGGATCTCCCCCGTGCCCAAGCGTGGTTGTCTGGCCTCTTGGATACCTTGGGACTGGTGGATTGTTGGCGTTTAAAACATCCCACGCAGCTACAGTACACCTTTCATTCTGGGGCCCATGGTAGTCTCTCACGGCTAGATTATGTCCTGGTGCCGGCGGCGCTTGCGGGGAGGATAGGGGAGGTGCGCCATTTGGCGCGGGGTATTTCAGACCACTCCCCACTCTTGTTGCACTTTGATATTCTCCCGAGGGGAGAGGGTAGGGTGGTCCCGATTAATCCTTGGTACCTGCGTGACCCCACCATTCGCGCAGAGTTGGTTAAATCCCTTAAGCGATTCTTTGACGATAATGTGGGGTCTGTGTCATCGGCGGTCTCTCTGTGGGAGGCGTTCAAGACGGTGCTCCGGGGGGAGGCCCTGTCCCTTATTTCCCATTCCCGGAGGCGCGAGCGGGAGGAGGTGACCCGTATTGAAACTGAGATAACCGAGTTGGAGGATGATCTAGAATGTGGGGTGACGGATGACAAATTACATGTTCTCCGACTCAAGCAAGCGGCCTATAGGGCCCTCGTCACGGAGGCGGCCAGGGGCCTCAGTAGAGAGCAACAGGGGAGATTGTATGATGTGGGTGATGAGGCCGGTAAATTGATTGCGTGGCTGGACAAAAAGGAGAGAGCGAGTCGAGTTGTCCCAACGATTGAGAAACAGGATGGTGTGTGTGTTACTGAGCCGGAAGAAATTGTTGACTGCTTTGCAGAATATTTCCGTGGGGTGTATTCCCCGGTGTCCTCCCGCTCGGAAGAGGATTCCCATGCCCTGCTCAGAGATATCGCGCTGCCTTCCCTTTCGGAGGAGGACAGAGTGTCGTTGGACGCCGCCCCAACTTCTGAGGAAATTGCCCTCGCCATACGTGCGGTCGCTTCCGGCAAGGCCATGGGTCCTAATGGTCTTCCCATCGAGTTGTATAAGCTGCGACCGGATACGCTGGCGCCACATCTCCGTGCTATGTTCCTCGCGGCCCATTCGGCGGGTTCCCTCCCGCTAGACCAGCGTCTCGCTACTATTGTGGTTATTCATAAGGAGGGGAGGCCGCGGGACCGGGTCACATCTTATCGGCCTATCTCGCTGTTGAATGCGGAGCCTAAAATTCTCGCCAAGGTGTTGGCTACTCGGCTGGTTGGCGTGGTGTGCGACTTGATTCACCAGGATCAGTCCGGCTTTATCCCTCATCGCAACACTGCGCTTAACCTGCGGCGCTTGCATGGGGTGCTCGCACGTGTCCCGTTTATACGGGAACCGGCCATTTTGGCATCCCTGGATGCCACTATGGCGTTTGACACACTTGAGTGGCCATATATTTGGGCGACACTGGCGAAGTTTGGGTTTGGCCCGGGATTCATCGGCTGGGTGAAATTGTTGTACTCGGGACCGCTAGCGCGGGTGGTTGTGAACGGTAGAGTGTCGGCTCCGTTTGAGCTGGGCAGGGGCACGCGACAGGGCTGCCCATTATCACCGCTCCTCTTCGCGCTTGCCCTGGAGCCCCTGGCGGAGTGGCTGCGGTGGGAACCTTCTATTCGTGGTCTCCGCTGGTCCCCCGAGTATGAGGACCGCGTATCTCTTTACGCTGATGATATTCTTCTGTACCTGGCTTCCCCACGTAAATCACTGATAGTACTGGTTGATGTACTGCACTGATTTGGCCTCAACTCCGGCCTGGTCATCAACTGGGCTAAATCGTGTGTATATGTCCTTTCTGGGGAGGATCCTATCCTTCCGCGGGGTTGTCCTATTCAGATCGCCCCGCGGGGATTTAGGTACCTGGGTGTCTTCATTACCCTGGACGCGGAGGCCCGATATAGCCAGAACTTGCTTCCCCCCCTCCAGCGCCTGAAGGAGGACGTCGCGCGTTGGAAACGTTTGCCGTTCTCGCCGCTCGGCCGAGCGGCATTGTTTAAGATGATGTCGCTGCCACGTTTCCTGTATGCTTTGCAGAATACAATGGACGTTGTCCCGGCGCGCTACTTTCGCGAGGTGGAGAGTTTGCAGCGCCGACTGTTTTGGGAGGGTCGGCCGCGTATCGCCCTGGCGAAGCTGACGCTCCCGTGGTATGACGGGGGGGTTGCCCTCCCAGATATCAAGCGATATTACTGGGCCTCCCAGCTGGCTGCGATCAATCACGGCCTTTACGGGCCCGCCCTGAACCCGGCCTTTGAGATGGATAAGCTCTTGCTGCCGGGCGGTGACTATAATCGGGCGCTTTATTCTAGCTCGCATGACGCGCGGCTGACGGGCCCCACGGGGGTCATGGTACGGGTGTGGCACATGGCTAACGTGGCGATGGGGTGGAAGGATCGCTTGACCCGGGCGACGCCATTATACGCATCTGAGCGGCTGGGCTCTCTGTGGACCTCGAAGGGCTTTGAGAAATGGGACATGATAGGCATCAGCAGGGTGGGCGACCTCTGGACGAGGGGGGGATTCAAGACGTTCGATGTGCTGCAGACAGAATTCCAGCTGCAGGACAGGGAGTATTTTCGATATCTGCAGATTCGTCATGCGTTGTGCTCCGTTTTTCCGGACGTCGCCTCCATCCCGGAGTACTCCCCGCTAGAAGATAGAGTGCTGGATGGGCATGTACCGGACGGCACTATTTCATTAATTTATAAAAAACGTATCAATGACCGTTCGGGACTGCTGACTAGCCTCCGTGAGGCATGGGTTGCCGATGGACTGGAGCTGGATGACGAGGACTGGGTGTCTGCGGTGGCCTCCCCGAAAGAGGTGGCCATACCGGCCCGCCTTCGCTTCGTCCAGCTCAAGATACTCCATAGGGTCTATGTTACGGGGCCGAGGCTGATGCGTATGGGCTATACTGTGGACGGGTTGTGTAAGCGTGGGTGTGGCTCTTTGGGGACCTTTCTCCATATTTTGTGGGAGTGCCCGGATGTGGCGCGATTCTGGAGTGGAGTGCATGAGGTTTTGCGGGTAGTTACGCGTGTGCCGCTGCTGCCCGAGGCGAGGAGATGTCTTCTGAATGTGTGGGAGCCAACCGACTACTCGGTGCCGCAGACGTGGTGGGTGACTCTGGGATATATGGTGGCCAAACGTGACATTGCTCAACTGTGGGGTTCCCAGAGGTCGCCGACTGTCTCGGCGTGGAAGGATAACATGGATTGGTGCATGTTCCGGGAAAAGGTGGTGTATGTTGCGAGAGGTAAGCCTGGGAAATGGGTGAAAGTGTGGGGCCCCTGGAACGCCTACCGTGGGGGAATTTGTACCCCGCCGTTATTGCCCGATCCGTTACTGGCCCCGTCTCCTTAGCCAGTTTGTCTTTCCGGTTCTGGGTAATGAGTTTACTTAGTCCCCGTCTAGACCTTTTCCCCCCCTCTATACTCCTATGGACTAGTGGGGTCCCCCCCCTCGGGGAGCACACGCTGCCGTTTCTGATTGTGGGTTGCCTTGTGGATTTGTTTCTGGTTTTTTTTGTTGTTGTTATTTATATTAAAAGAAACCGTTATGTGGGGTCCAGATGGTGTGGCTGCCGCCGCTTTCCAACTCCTGTGACTTTCCCTCTGCCGCAGCATGCGTGCTATTGTCTGTATCACATGCTCCTTCTGCTTGCTAGCGGCCGGCCTGAAGGTTGTAGGCCCATCTTTGTATATTTTTGGGATTCTGTAATAAACGGTTTAAAAAAAAAAAAAAAAAAAAAAAAGTATAAAAGCATACTGCAACGCCTTGTATTTAACATTTGTAATTCGCTAAAAAGGGTTTTGCCTTCTACAAACTATTTTAAAAGCGCCCCTGACTTTGGGGGATTACTTTATTGACTGCAGCATTTCCGTGTGCACTGTACTGTAGATACGGCTGTGTCCCTGGCTTCATGCTGTACAGAGATGTATTTGTAAACAGGCCCACTTCGCTTCTGGGATGTATGTATACACCGGAGGGTCCCATCAGCCCCTACTAAGGGATGGATCGTGGTATCTCCAAACCACTAGCTTCACCCCATTGCTGCCAGCAGCAGGGGGCACTGCCCCCTCCTGCATTGAGACTGTTCCCTGTATATCACTCTGCCGAGCGGGCACCACCGCACCACATAACACCTTAGGCCGGTTCATCTCCCGGTTTACACTGCGTCGTGAGTATATAAACCGCATTATCTGACCCCACGTTTAGAAATATTTACTCGTAATGTGGGCTCAGTTCCCTACAACCTTAAACCGGTTCATCTCACTGTATACACGGGGGTTGCTTCAGAATGCGAGGGGCGTCGCCAGGTCACAATTCGCTCCATCTAGCTCAGAGTTCAAAGATAGCTACACCTAATTTTGGCTCCGTCTCCATAACTCCTTAAATCGGTTCATCTCGCTATATACACAGGGGGATGTCCCATAATAAGAGGGGCTCCAGCAGTTCCTAAACCGCTCCACCTGTCCCGAGTTTAAAGTTCTTTTCTCTTAATGTTGGCTCAATCTCCGTGGCACCTTAAACCGGTTCATGTCACTATTTACACTGGGAGATGTCCCATAATAAGAGGGGTGCCACACATTCATAAACCGCTCCATCTGCCCCTGAGTTTAAAGGTATTCACTCTTAATATTGGCTCCTGGTGCCGCGTACTTTACAATATAACAACTTCAAGTCACAAAAGGTCGATTCATCCTTTCGACGTTCTGGGCAAACTGCAGATTGTATTATATCACGAATCTTCCAGATATATGAACCGATCTATTCCACACCCGATACTGTTGCACTGATATAGTTTCACGTTTCACCTGGTTCTCGTCGAATGTATAGGCGCGTCTCCTGAACGTAAGTATATCGCAGTGACCGAACCGTCTCGGCCGCCTCCTCTGTATGGGGTTGTTGCATTATTGGCTCTTTCGCCTCTAGCACGGGGTGTTTTTTGCATCCATAATCTTCCCAATCGCCTTCTAGTATCAAAGGCGATTGCACGGATAAACCTGCCTGGTTTGCTGCTACATAAGGGTTTGCTGTATTGATTTATAGTGCTTTACACCGCACTTCTGCTGCTTCCAAGCGCGGGGAGTAGCAGGTTTTATTGTACCCCGATGTATTGCACCCCGTGTACCCACTTCTTAAGAATGGGAGTCTGTGTCGGCCTTGCTTCTTGCGACCCAGAACTCCGCATGTTTCAGTGCGAGAGTTCATCTCAGTGAGCTGGCTGTTCCCTGGGTTTTATGCGTATAAAACACTCCTCTAGACCTCCTATATTCGCGCTTCCTGCGGGGATAAATCGGTCTGTTTTCCTCCCGTGAGGTGGGTTTAATGGTCAGATACCTTTCGACTCCATTATCTGTCTGCATTGTGCATTTATTTCTTTATTTCAGTATAACCCGCTTTATTTCACATATGAACAGCTGTTGCTTTAAAAAGCGCTGATTTAAAGAAATCTTGACATTTTTCTTCTTATCAACTTTGACCCCAGGAAGAGGTCTCCCGTCTGTTGACTTTTTAGCGGTTGTCGCATTTACCGTTTTGGTACTTTCTACCTTTGCCGGGGTACGCAGTTTTTTTTATAGCGTTGTGGTTAGTGTCCGTGCTTGGTGTGTACAGGCATATTTGATGTTTATAAAACCCAGAAAATGTTCGTGTAATATGTTAAAGCAACCAGTCTCTATGTTAGCCGAAAAAGTTTGTGCAACGAAGTCATTTTAGCTTTGCATCACAAACCTATGAATTTCATTTCAGTTTGCGTTCTAGCTTTAAAGCTGGCGGGGTTTACAAACAAAAACAGCCTTGCATATATTGTTTATTTTATTATTATATGTCCACGCACACACTTATAGCATTGTTACCAATAATTGTTTGTTTGTAGCCCAGTGGCAGTGGGCTGGCGCGCAGACGCTTAGAGAGCTCTCAGAACCTTTTCCTGCATCTCCTCAATTTTACTGTGCAGCGTCCCGCTGATTCGAGCGGTCGGCGCTTTCACCCTACGCGAGGGTTTTAAAACTTTTATTGGTAACCCCTGTACTTTTGTTATGCAGGTAAAATAGCTATACCTTATCATTCCAGGTATTCTGCTGGCTGGGGGCTGTTTGAGATCGCCGGTCCCCGCCGGTAGCGGCCGCCATCTTTGTTTGGGATCGTTTGATTGGAGTGGAGCCCTGAACTCCACCCTCGCTCCGCCCCTATTTAGGAGCACGCTTTGAGCCTCGCTTCGTGTTTGTTTGTAGCCCAGTGGCAGTGGGCTGGCGCGCAGACGCTTAGAGAGCTCTCAGAACCTTTTCCTGCATCTCCTCAATTTTACTGTGCAGCGTCCCGCTGATTCGAGCGGTCGGCGCTTTCACCCTACGCGAGGGTTTTAAAACTTTTATTGGTAACCCCTGTACTTTTGTTATGCAGGTAAAATAGCTATACCTTATCATTCCAGGTATTCTGCTGGCTGGGGGCTGTTTGAGATCGCCGGTCCCCGCCGGTAGCGGCCGCCATCTTTGATTGGGATCGTTTGATTGGAGTGGAGCCCTGAACTCCACCCTCGCTCCGCCCCTATTTAGGAGCACGCTTTGAGCCTCGCTTCGTGTTTGTTTGTAGCCCAGTGGCAGTGGGCTGGCGCGCAGACGCTTAGAGAGCTCTCAGAACCTTTTCCTGCATCTCCTCAATTTTACTGTGCAGCGTCCCGCTGATTCGAGCGGTCGGCGCTTTCACCCTACGCGAGGGTTTTAAAACTTTTATTGGTAACCCCTGTACTTTTGTTATGCAGGTAAAATAGCTATACCTTATCATTCCAGGTATTCTGCTGGCTGGGGGCTGTTTGAGATCGCCGGTCCCCGCCGGTAGCGGCCGCCATCTTTGATTGGGATCGTTTGATTGGAGTGGAGCCCTGAACTCCACCCTCGCTCCGCCCCTATTTAGGAGCACGCTTTGAGCCTCGCTTCGTGTTTGTTTGTAGCCCAGTGGCAGTGGGCTGGCGCGCAGACGCTTAGAGAGCTCTCAGAACCTTTTCCTGCATCTCCTCAATTTTACTGTGCAGCGTCCCGCTGATTCGAGCGGTCGGCGCTTTCACCCTACGCGAGGGTTTTAAAACTTTTATTGGTAACCCCTGTACTTTTGTTATGCAGGTAAAATAGCTATACCTTATCATTCCAGGTATTCTGCTGGCTGGGGGCTGTTTGAGATCGCCGGTCCCCGCCGGTAGCGGCCGCCATCTTTGATTGGGATCGTTTGATTGGAGTGGAGCCCTGAACTCCACCCTCGCTCCGCCCCTATTTAGGAGCACGCTTTGAGCCTCGCTTCGTGTTTGTTTGTAGCCCAGTGGCAGTGGGCTGGCGCGCAGACGCTTAGAGAGCTCTCAGAACCTTTTCCTGCATCTCCTCAATTTTACTGTGCAGCGTCCCGCTGATTCGAGCGGTCGGCGCTTTCACCCTACGCGAGGGTTTTAAAACTTTTATTGGTAACCCCTGTACTTTTGTTATGCAGGTAAAATAGCTATACCTTATCATTCCAGGTATTCTGCTGGCTGGGGGCTGTTTGAGATCGCCGGTCCCCGCCGGTAGCGGCCGCCATCTTTGATTGGGATCGTTTGATTGGAGTGGAGCCCTGAACTCCACCCTCGCTCCGCCCCTATTTAGGAGCACGCTTTGAGCCTCGCTTCGTGTTTGTTTGTAGCCCAGTGGCAGTGGGCTGGCGCGCAGACGCTTAGAGAGCTCTCAGAACCTTTTCCTGCATCTCCTCAATTTTACTGTGCAGCGTCCCGCTGATTCGAGCGGTCGGCGCTTTCACCCTACGCGAGGGTTTTAAAACTTTTATTGGTAACCCCTGTACTTTTGTTATGCAGGTAAAATAGCTATACCTTATCATTCCAGGTATTCTGCTGGCTGGGGGCTGTTTGAGATCGCCGGTCCCCGCCGGTAGCGGCCGCCATCTTTGATTGGGATCGTTTGATTGGAGTGGAGCCCTGAACTCCACCCTCGCTCCGCCCCTATTTAGGAGCACGCTTTGAGCCTCGCTTCGTGTTTGTTTGTAGCCCAGTGGCAGTGGGCTGGCGCGCAGACGCTTAGAGAGCTCTCAGAACCTTTTCCTGCATCTCCTCAATTTTACTGTGCAGCGTCCCGCTGATTCGAGCGGTCGGCGCTTTCACCCTACGCGAGGGTTTTAAAACTTTTATTGGTAACCCCTGTACTTTTGTTATGCAGGTAAAATAGCTATACCTTATCATTCCAGGTATTCTGCTGGCTGGGGGCTGTTTGAGATCGCCGGTCCCCGCCGGTAGCGGCCGCCATCTTTGATTGGGATCGTTTGATTGGAGTGGAGCCCTAAACTCCACCCTCGCTCCGCCCCTATTTAAACGGCCTCCATGTGTCGGCGCAGCGGACGAGCGCAGCGGGCGCGACGTAGGCGCGCCGGAGTTGCGCCTGAGTTAAGCCCGTCTGCGCCCGTCCGCGGCAGGCCGGGGCATGGGGCATGTCACTCTGCTCCTTTACTCATCTACACTCGCTCCTTTCTAGTCTGTGCTCATGATCCTGCCCTCCCACCCCCCCTCTCCGTACCGAAACTGCTTCTTCATAATCTGTTCACGACTAGAACCTCGTTCCCGGAAATTTCCCCTATCTTTTTCGATAATGGCGTCCATTCTTCAAATCCCGCGTCCCGGGCCCAGTCTCTCCCTCGCTCTACTTCCTCCCCATTATCTGTGATGTATCTTAACACCCGGTCCCTGGTCTGTCATCAATCAGAAATATTTTACCTCCTGGACTCGGAACAGCCTGATGTCCTGTTCTTGACCGAGACCTGGCTCACTGACGATTCATCTCCTGACGTTCTGGCGGCCATTCCCCCAGGCTACTACATCCTGCAGACCAACCGCCCTGCTGGTAAAGCGGGCGGCGGCGTTGCAGCCATCATCAGACACCCCATTAGGTTCTCCCCAGTGTTCTTTCCTAGTATCGCCTCGACAGACTGTCTCGTATTAAGACTGGAGCAGCCTGGGTCTTCACTCATCTGTGTGTTGACCTATCGCCCCCCTCAATCTATGCCTGACTTTTCTATCCTGTTCGGTAACATGATCACCCAGCTTACCATCAGCAATTCCAACGTGTTGATCATGGGCGATTTTAATTACTGGCCATCAGACACTCATGAAACTGCTGATTCGCGTGCTTTTTCTGACCTAATTTGAGCCTTAACTGCACTCAACATATACATGCACCCACACATGTTAAAGGCCACATTTTAGACCAAGTCTGGACCACCTCTCTTGCCATCTCTGCTCCCCTCATCGCCCCTTGTCTCTGGTCTGACCATCACCTCATCACTTTCTCCGTATTCCTGTCTTCCCCTATCACCGCTGCCCACCAATCCAATTTCCTGGCGCGCAATTGGAATAAAGCCGACCTTAACAAACTTACGGCTCTCCTGAGTTCTTCACCCCCACTCATGACTGGACCCAACATCTCTATCGACCTTCAGTCCAAAACCCTCACACACTGGCTTACCGCCGCGGCCGACTCTGTGGCACCACTAAAACCGGTTAAGACAAGGCGCAGGCACGATGCTCAAAAGTGGTTTACCGCTGAGCTCCGCGCACACAAACTTATTCTCCGCCAGGCAGAGAGACGCTGGCGCCGGGATTACTCCCCCGAATCGAAAATTATCTTCTCGTCTCGGCTGAAGGAGTACAAGAACGCTATTACTGTGGCTAAATCATGCTACTTCTCAGGCAAAATTTTAAACTCATCCAATAAATCTAAAGATATTTTTTCTATAGTGGATGAATTATCCAACCCGGAAAGAGTCATCTTAGCCCCTCTCCCTTCTCAATCCTTGTGCGACTCTCTTAATCAATTCTTTGTGGAGAAAATCACCAAAATTAAAACTAGCATTTCCACCTCCCCACCTGCCCCTACATCCTTTTGTGTCCCCAGTTATTCTCCCACACACACCTTTACTCACTTCCCTCCTATTTCCAAGGATAACTTTCTCTCACTCCTACACAACGTCTCTTCTGGCTCTCCCAGCGATTGTTGCCTCCCCTCGGTCCTTCGAGAAGTTTTTACCGCCTGTCCTGACCCCCCCCTTGCCCTCTTGAACAACTCTCTAGCCATAGGGGAGGTTCCGGGACCCTTCAAACAGGCCGAGGTGGTTGCCATCCTCAAAAAACCTTGGGCAGACCCTTCCATCATGAGCAACTTTCGCCCTATCTCTCTTCTTCCCTATCTTAGCAAAGTTCTAGAGTCGCACGTCACTCACGCTCTCAGCTCCTTTGTGGAAGAATCTGGTGTACTGGACCCCCAGCAGGCTGGATTCAGACCTGCGCACTCAACAGAAGCCGTCATCCTTTCTGTTATGGAGGAACTGCGCAGGGGCGCGGACGTGAACATCTGCCAGGCCTTGGTCCTCCTGGACTTGTCGGCCGCCTTTGACACGGTCGACCATCAAATTTTGGTCGATCGTGTCAGGGAGGCTGGCATCCAGGGCACCGCTCTGGCCTGGGTCCGATCCTTTCTGACCCAACGCCATCAAGCTGTCAGACTATCCCAGTTTACTGCCTCCCAGGTCAAACTGTCCTGTGGTGTCCCACAAGGCTCTTCCCTCTCCCCCCTCCTTTTTAATTTGTATCTTTCCCCACTTATCCGCGCCCTCCGTCAGTTCAATGTCACAGCATTCAATTATGCTGATGACATACAACTAATTTTCAACATCAACTCCTCTGCTGACTCTATTGCCACCTTTCAAAATACCCTGTGCTTTATCAGCAACTGGATGAGCTCAAACCATCTGAAGCTCAACCCCGACAAGACCGAACTCGTTCTTGTCGGGGGTCCCCTCAACCCTTGGGATTCTTCTTTTTGGCCTCTCAGCCTTGGCAGTCCACCTAGCCCCGCCAACTGTGTTAAAAGTCTGGGAGTCGTCATCAGTAGTAATCTCTCCATGACGCCCCAGATTAGCGCGGTAGTCTCCTCCAGCCATTTCCAATTAAGGAAAATTAAGAAAATCTCCCGGCTACTTACTTCCGAGGCTCTTACCTTGGCCCTGATGGCGCTTGTAATATCGAGGTTAGACTACGCCAACGCGCTCTATGTAGGCATCCCAGCCTACCAACTCAGGCGGCTTCAGCTGATCCAGAATCAGGCTGCCCGCCTGATCCACTGCCTCCCTAGAGATCATCATGTCCGTCCCCTCCTAAAGAGCCTTCATTGGCTCCCTGTAGCCGCCCGCTGTAAGTTCAAGCTGGGTTGTATCATTTACAAATCTCTAGCCGGCCAGGGCCCCCTCTTTATTTCTTCCCTTCTTCAATCCTACGTCCCTTCCCGCACTCTCCGGTCTTCCCAAATGGTCTTGCTTTCCATCCCTAGATATAAGAGGAAGAAACACGGCGGGCTCAAGTTCTCCTTCCTGGCTCCCACTTTTTGGAACTCCCTCCCCTTGTCCCTGAGATTGACCACTTCGTACCCCAGCTTCAGATCTGCCCTTAAAACTTTTCTTTTCACAGAATCTTATCAATAAACGGCCTTTGCGCTATCTTCTGCTCTCTTTACTTTGGCGCCAAGAAACCTAATGGTGTTAGTTGCGCCCCTATAAATTTATTTAACATTACATAACAACATAACAATATGTTGCACTTTCAAAATGTTAATGTAACCCACGCTCTGAATTCCCTTTCATGCAATACAGGCCGGAAAGAAGTCCGCAATAGCTCAGTGGAAATCTCTGTATGGCAATTGTGTCTCTTTATGGCAATTGGAGAACGCCCTCAAGTGACATAGGCGTTTATGGCACTGTAGAATGAGTGTTTGCTTTTAATGTAATTTCCTATCTGTTATAAGGAGAGGTAAACGGTAGAAGCGCTCTATTGTAAATTTAGCATTTGAAGCTGGCGTTGAGCGTATTTTAAGGGCTCCCAAATGGGCGACATCTGGAAACTGTGTAAAACTGAGGAAGGCACTCGAACACCAGCTTTATCAAGTGGGAATGGCGGTGTTAGAATCTAGACCTGCGCCCCACGGTCTACGACATGGCTGCAGCTGTTGCGTGTCTTCCTGCATTTGTGTATCAAAATCCCTTTTCACTGACACCGCGCTATGCAATGCAATAGGTGTTGCTTTTGGTATTGTAAATAACAGGGCCGGACTGAGAACCAAAATCGGCCCTGGCAAAGTTTTCGGCCGCCCCCCTCGGGCTTGGGGGTGCCTCTGAGCTCTTTGCCAGGGCAGGTTTTCGGCCGATTTTGTTACAGGGCCTATTTTGCAGCTATGCTGCAAGAACGGCCCTGTAACAAAAATGGCCCCCAGGGGCCCAAAACCGGCCCCCACCCGTGCGGCGCACAGGGGAATTGCCCAGTGCCCGCTGTGGCCAGTCCGGCCCTGGTAAATAACAATGGTTGTTAATTTTTCAAAGAGCATTGCCATTTACAATGCCTATAGCTAAAAAATTAGCAGTTGTGAGATCTATTGCATTGTAAATGCTTGTTTTAGTATGGCGTAAGGAAGTGCATTTATACATGCACACCCTATTATCATATATTGGTATGTATTTTAATTGAGGACTACAGTTATATATGTAAACCTATTAGTCTGGCCTGCTTGTATGGCTTCTAGTTTGCTTTCGGTGCACTTATACGTCATTATATTTGTAAATAAAGTCAGTCTTAGATCCTGCTTGTATGGCTTTCTCGAGTGCTCTTGTATATTGTGCTTCTATATACATTTAAGTATTATATTACTGGTTGAAGCCTTGCTATTTATCCCAATATTGTGCCCTGTCTATCCAAACTCTCTGCACAACCCAGTCTATCTATGCAACACAATCTGTCCATCTATACCACCCTATTCTATCAGCCTATAGAACCCTATCTATCTCTCTATCTATCTAAACATATTTATCTATAAAACCCAATCTAGCTATACAATCCTATCTATAGCTATACAACCCTATCTATGTCACTATAAAACCTGATCTATCTTTACGCTCATTATCTATTCATTCAACTCTGTCTAGCTATACAACTATCTAGCTACGCAACTCTATCTATACAACTGTCTATCTATACAATGCTATTGATCAATAAAACTCTATCTGTACAGCTGTCTATCTATCCATCTATCATTTTGTCGCATGCCCTCAGTCTATCTTCTTTGGCATATGTCTCAGTCCATCTTTCTTGGCACACCTCTTAGTCTATCTTCCTTGGCACAACTCTCAGTCTATCTTGCTTCACATACCTCTCAGTCTATCTTCCTTGGCACACCTCTCAGTCTATCTTCTTTGGCACACCTCTGAGTCTATCTTCCTTTACACACCTCTCAGTCTATCTTCCTTGGCACACCTCTCAGTCTATCTTCTTTGGCACACCTCTGAGTCTATCTTCCTTTACACACCTCTCAGTCTATCTTCCTTGGCATACCTCTCAGTTTATCTCTCTTTGCACCTCATACACTTCAAATACACACACAGGCTGTATCGTACCCCAGCCCAACTTCATAGATTAGGTCTTGTAGCAAGTGACAGATGCTTGCGCTGCTCAGCGCCCGCGGCTGATTTTGCTCATCTTGCCTGGCTGTGCCCACGGGTCTCGGCATACTGACGGGAGGTTTGCGCAACTATCTCCGAAATCACCTCGTCACCACTTCAACCTGTTGGTCCTCTCGCAGCACGTAGGATCTCAATGTATTGGGGTCGCAGGCCTGCGACTAAGGCTTCCCTCTGGCTCGAAGATGCGTCCTGCTGCCAAACCCTCCTGTCAGAGTTCTGGGACCTCTTGCCAGCCAAGTTTCGTCCACTGGACATATGGGGCCCACTTGTAACTTACCTTTCAAGCCATGACCCCCTGCAACCTGCGGCTTCTCCCGCGCTCACTGCCGGCACCCCGCCCGCGGCGGCCGCCGGTGTTAGTCCACGAGTTGCTTCCTTTTCGTTCATGGCCCCTTCACTCTCTCTGCCTTTCCCCTCTACACTTGGTGCCCCCCCGGTCGTCTGCTTCCACCTCTCACAGGGATTTAAGACAACTCTCCATGGCATGGTCTCCAACTGGACACAAGTTTGCGTCTATCTCTGCTGTGCTGCAATGTATTGATGTGCTTAATCTTCTGATATTGTCTATATGTAATTATGCTGTGCAATTTTTTCCAATAAAGGTTTTTGAGTTTTTAAAAAAAAAAATCCTCTCAGTCTAGATTCCTCGGCACTCCTCTCAGTCCATCTCCCTCTGCATACGTCTCAGTCGATCTTTCTTGGCACACGTCTCAGTCTATCTTCCTTGGCACACCTCTCAGTCTATCTTCCTTGGAACACCTCATAGTCTATCTTCCTTGGAACACCTCACAGTCTATCTTTCTTGGCACACCTCTGAGTCTATCTTCCTTCACATACTTCTCGGTATATCTTCCTAGGCACACCACTCAGGCCATATATCCTTGGCACACCTCTCAGTCTATCTTCCTTGGCACAACTCTGTCTATCTTCCTTGGCACAACTCTCAGTCTATCTTCCTTGGCACAACTCTCAGTCTATCTTCCTTGGCATACCTCACAGTCTATCATTCTTGGCATACCTCTCAGTCTATCTTCCTTGGCACACCTCTCAGTCTATCTTCCTTGGCACAACTCTCAATCTATCTTCCTTGACATACCTCTCAGTCTATCTTCCTTGGCACACCTCTCAATCTATCTTCCTTGACATACCTCTTAGTCTATCTTCGTTGGCATACCTCTCAGTTTATCTTACTTGGCATACCTCTCAATCTATCTTTCTTTGCATACCTCTCAGTCTGTCTTTCTTCGCACACCTCTCAGTCTGTCTTTCTTTGCATACCTCACAGTCGGTCTTTCTTCGCATACCTCTCAATCTATCTTTCTTTGCATACCTCTCAATCTATCTTTGTTCACATACCCCTCAGTCTATCTTTTCTTCGCATACTTTTCAATCTATCTTCCCTGTCACAGCTCACAGTCTGTCTTCCTTCGCACACCTCTCAGTCTATCTTCCTTCACACACCTCTCAGTTTACCTTCCACATTTTTCATCCAGCCACTACAGTATGCATTATGCCGCAATAGGGCAGCACAAATCGGCCACCTACTGACTTCACTTTGAGATACAACACAAGGATCACATCCACAAAGTAGGCACATTCATTGTTAGGGCTTCTATGGTAATGTGTGTGGGTTTTTCATTTTTTTTAATTTAAATTTATTTTTGCCTTAACCTATGATGTTTTTAAATTGATGAGAGTCCAGCTGCTTCCCCAACAATACAGTTTTCCACAAACCATGAAAGAACAAAACGGGGCTTGCCAAGGCCAAAAGGCTGGTGGTCAATGCTAGACCTATTTGCTTTGCCAATGTTAATTTCACTTTTATTTTTAGCTTTAGGTGTTTCATATCCCAGATAGTGTTAACACTGATTCACATCATTAACTATTACTGTGAGTGCCTTGTTAGACCTGTGATTTGCATTCTGATGGCTTTAATGTATTACTTGTCTAATCAGATCAATTTATTCATTTGTCTGCTATTCTGATTCTGTTGCTTTACTAATATTTTTGATTTGTGAGAGGGTCTTTGTGATGTCCTCAAACCCAAGTAACTGGTGTACGCTCGCAAGATGAGAGACAATGTCAGTCCAATTGAAGCTATATCAGAAGCACTGATAAGTATTATTCTCAGTATTTCCTAATTATAATACAGTGTATTAAAGAGTTGTTTACTGAAAAAAAACCATTAATGAAGTGGGGTATTATGAAACAGAATAACTGCATAACAAAAAGACCAGAAAGCAAGGACTTTGGGAAGTAAAGTTTATTCTTTGAGGTGAATTCACATTGTTCCTGTGCTCCAGTTGGCTGGGTGCTCTTCCTTGTGTGGTACAGAGATGTCTTGGCACATGTTCAGCCTCAGTAGATTTTGCCAAGTATTCATTGTCCCTTCTGTGCATCCTCTGTTGGGGCTAACTGTCCCAGTATATATCTGACACATGTTTTTGTTTCACTGTTTTCCCCCCCCATCAACTTGGACAGATTTAGTCATTGTTGCTCCTATCATCTGCTGAGAAAGATCTGTTTTTTTACTGGGGTTTCAGAGCATCTGCATTTGAGGAAGATTTTTGGGTCCTCACCTTTCTTACCGTGTGCTGGAACACAACGTTTTTGGTTGCAGGATACCCCCATATCTGCTGGGGCAGTAGTCTAATCTTTTCAGCAATGATTTTAAACATCACTGGAAACACTGCATATTGTCCTGGAATATCTGCATTTGTGTAAGATAGAGGCCTTTGTTGAAAGTACTGCAGTTACCTAATACAGAAGACCGTACAATCTGTACCTCTAAGGACTATTTCTTCTAAGGAAGGAAGTCAGCAATGATTCTCAAGCTTTTTAGTACCCCGCATCTCAACAAATACTGACCTTCATTAGAGATTCTGTTAACAGTACTGGGTCTGAGGCCCAGGACAATGTGTCCGATATATTTTTAAACAACCTTGTACATGGAAAGATAATGGTAGGATATGGAACTTCCAGTTTATGCACACATAGGAGCTCCAAACAGTGTTTGGATAGAGCACTTTCAGAGAAGGCTACACTAATTGTTTGGAGTGGATGATGGTGTTCGGCTGCCCTTACTTTCATGTGCCCGTCTCGCAGTCCCTCTGAATTTTAATTTGGTTAGTAGCACTTTTGGAACACTCAATGTATTGTCCTGCCTTTTAACCTTATGTTAGCCCCAGCCCACCTAGTGTTTAATAAGGTGATGGCGGTGGTAGCAGTCCATCTTCTTAGGTTGGAGATGTGCATATTCCCTTGCCTCTACGCTCTTGAAGGTGAGCTTTCAGCAGTCCCTCGCAGACTACCTACAGACAACTGTGATTCTCTTGTCATCGATGGTATTCTTCATCAACTAGTCGAAATCCCATCTGCAGCTGAGGCACAGGATTCACTTAATAGGAGCCATCCTGGATATGACGGCTTTCAAGGCCTCTGAAGCCATGCAGGACATTCAGGTTGTGATCCAGATATTTCGGTTCGCTTATGGGTTCAGGCTCGGAAGGTTTTGAGGCTTCTTGACGTCATGCATCCAGCTTTTTGCCTTCTGCCCAAGGCACATGTGGGATGTGCACTAGAACCGTCGTCTACAATATACCCAGCATTGGGACTGCCTCTTGGATTTCATCTATATTTCAAAATATGTAAAGCAAGACTTTCAGTGGTGATTGACAGAAGCCAACCTGGCCTCCTGCAGGCCCTTTTTCCTACCTCAACCAGAGCTCAGAGGAGTGACGGATGAATTGTCTCGGAGTTGGGACAGTCACGTTGGATAGATGGATGCCATGGCCTTTGGTTTCCGCTGAAACAGAAGTAGCATATCCATATTTTAGAGCTTCATGCAATTAGGTTGGCCCTGAAGGCCTTTCTCTAGTCCATCAAAGAAAAGTATGTTCAAGTCCTGAAAGACAACACACCTGCCACCTGCCAACACACATCGCTGTAAGGCTGTATGTAAGAAGAGGCTTCACCAATTGGAACCTAAAACAGCACTTACTTTTTACATTGGACACATAAAGATCACCTGGTGCAAGACCAACTTTTCATTGGGAAGAGAGATAATTTACTTAATATCTATATTTTTCCTTGCAGGCGAATTATGTAGGGTGCCAGATCAGATTATCTATCTATATTGCCTCCAAGGGTGATCTTATTTCTCCAGCTGGAGAAATTGGTTTGCATGGTGATACAATACAAATTTTAAAGTGTCTGAGAATCTGCACTAGTAGTAGGTGAATGTCAAGCCTCTAAACATATGTAGTTATAGTCGCTTGTTGAGTAGGGGGAACTCTCACATGTAGTTATGTTGAAGCCTTTCATATTTATTACTTGCAATATATATTTTAAGTTAAATTAATCAAATGTTTTCTCAGAGCGTACACTAGCAAATACTGTTTGAATGGATTTCAAACCAATTTATGCACTGAGTTGTGTAATGGTGAATAAAATAGTACATGAAAGATAGGCAAGGGATGGACTTTGTCTGATATTCACTCATCAGTGAGGAATCACTGAAGACAGTGTCTAGTCAAGTACATTCACAAGGTCTTTAACACTTGTGTTTGTTTGATCTAACTAAGTTATGTTTTTGGCAGACACTCCCTTGTGAGGCCTAACTGAAAAACTTCCAGTACATGTTAGATGCAAAAGGCTGATGAAATTCACAATCCAGTCCATTCTAAAACACCCCCTCTTAATTTAAAGATTGTGAGAGCCAACTCTTAGGAATTCTGCTCTGGCAGCTACTTGCCACACATATGCACTTACTGGCAACTGTACCAATTTTGCAATTATAAGCAGTTTGGAAAGCCTTCCATCCTCACCTGCCAAAAACTCGCAGGTCTTTAAAGCTGACGCACCTCCAGAAAACCAGATCAGACTGCAGGCTGGGTTAGAAATTTTTGGACAAATCATACAGTGAACTACCAAATGCACTGTAATGTCAAACTAATGGTAGATTGTGCTAATTAACAAGAACAACGCTAACAGTGAGTCCACAGGATGTCACTTTTTTGTCAGTGACTGCTGGTCAGGGACTGGTAACAAACCAAAGAAAATCTCACCAAGCTCTACATGCTCCTTTCTATGGCCACTCCCTCATCATCCAGGTAAAAACATCAACCACTGCCACTCCCCCATCCAACACAAGTAAGATTTGCATTCTTGGGACTTAAAAATAACAGAGCCTCCTGGCAGGTTGTGGACTCCCAGGAGGTCTCCTGACTTGTTCCTGGCTGAATGCACGAGGCTGGTCTGTTTAAAGTGAACATCCCAAGTCCTATTTCATGTCCAAGCTGATATGAAACTATTAACAGCTTTCCGGATGACCAGCTGCCTTTTAATATTTTCTGGAGTCCAGCTTCAGGTTTTTCAGAATAAGCCTTCAATCATGAAATTTCAACACACTGAAGCTGTCACAAACGTATTATCTCTTCTTTTGCTCAGGCCTCTGTTAGCTAAGGGATGTGTGATATTTTCTAATATACTACTTGGAACATGACTGATGCCAGAACTTATGATGGCTTCCAGTATCTACCTGTGTAACTGCACAATAATCCAAAATCGTCAGAATTCAGTAGAAGGTTTGGTAGACTTTAAGTACCTGTAGTACATTAACTTAAGTGCGGCAACTTCACTTCCTAGTGGCCATTTTGTCCTTTTCCACATGGTTACAGTTATTAGGAAGGCCTGCCCCTCTTTGCAACTTCATTGACCCAGAGTTTTGTTTTCTTTTGTAGTAGATGAGCAACCTCTGGTGCTGGAGTCGCACACAGCCTGTTTCTCGTTATCCAATACATGAAGACTAGAGCACAATACGTAGACATAGATTCAATCAATCAGGAGAATTGTAAGTACCCTTGCCCAGTAGCAATTGCGAAAAAGGCGTCGGAACCTTTAGCTGGGACACTTACTACTCTTTTTAATGCTATGTTTGTTGAAGGAATTTTTCCTAAATTGTGGAAAATTGCGTCTGTCCTGCCACTCCTAAAAAAACCTAGCTTAGATAGTAAGGACCCAAGTAGCTTTCGTCCCATCTCACGCCTACCTTTGCCTTCTAAATTGGTGGAGAAACATATGAATACTGCTTTGAACTCTTTTCTGCATGAAGCAAAGGTTCTGTATCCCACCCAGTTTGGGTTTAGAGAGGGTCACAGTACTGAAACTGCCCTCCTTAAATCCACGGAAGAGATTAGGAAAACACTGGCTCAGGGAGGAATGGCGGTATTGATCCTGCTTGATCTCTCCGCGGCCTTTGATACAGTCTATCATGGGGTTCTGATGGATCGTTTATGGGGCTGCGGAGTGAGAGATAAAGCCTGGTCTCTCCTTAAATCCTTCCTCTCTGATAGAAGCCAGACTGTCTCACTAGGTGAGTTTGTTTCCAAACCTTTTTCTCTTCCTTGTGGAGTGCCTCAAGGGTCCTCTCTGAGCCCAACGCTTTTCAATGTTTATGTCTCCTCTCTGGCCCCCTTGATTGAATCCTTCGGCTTTGGTCTAACATCTTACGCAGATGACACTCAAATTGTCATCTCTCTGCAACCAGGTCAGGAAGAGGCAACGGGTGAGAGGCTTCACGATTGCATGGGGGCAGTGGGAGATTGGATGCTGCACAATTGTTTAAAATTGAATGCTGGCAAAATAGAAGTGATTCGGTTCGGGAATAATGTTAATCTTTGGACCCCTGGTTGGTGGCCTGCGGCCATGGGTACTCTCCCAGCACCCTCCAGGAAAGTTAAGAATTTGGGGGTGGTGCTTGAGGAACATCTTGATATGCATGATCAAGTAAACACCGTGGTCTCTGCCACCTCGTATACTCTCAGGACCTTGAGGAAAGTTTTGCCCATGCTGCCGGCAGATTGCAAGCAGACAGTGGTCTCGGCCCTGACTATGTCAAGACTTGATTACTGCACCACTGCAACAGCCTTTACTTAAACATTCATGAACGTAGCGTTAAAAAACTTTAGATGCTCCAGAACGCAGCAGCCAGGTTGCTTACTGGGATTCCAAAATTCGCTTCCATTTCAAGTACAATTAAAAAACTACACTGGCTGCCAGTGAAAAAACGAATACTTTTTAAATCCCTGTGTTTGGTTTTTCGAGCGCTCCATGATATAGGTCCTCTCCATTTGATGCGACAATTTCAATGGTATGTGCCTGGAAGATCACTACGCTCATTTGGAGCCAAACTCACTGTTGTGCCCACCTCTAAGAGAGTTAGATGGGGAGGCAGAAGCTTTTCCATTGGGGCAGCCAAGGCCTGGAACAAACTTCCTGTTGGATTAAGAAACTGTAATGATTTATTTACTTTCAGGAAGGCGCTGAAAACATGGTTGTTCTAACTCTCTCTGGTTAAACTTTAGGAGGACTGTAGCAAGCTCCGGGACACCTTCGGGTAGCTGCGCGTTATATAAGCTTTCATAACATAACATAACATAAGTGCGCTACTCACCCATGAGGGTCTCAAGGCGCTGGGAGGGGGGGGTCCGCAGGTCTGTTAGCCGAAGAGCCAGGTCTTGAGGGTCTTCCTGGAGAAAGATTGTCTATCTCTCTGCAGCAGCTGAAGACTTGTGTGTTGAATAGAGACAGAGGGCCTGGTTTAGAGCTCGGTGGACAGGTTACTCCATCACAAACGTGAGAGATATCCCCTCTGCTGTATTACAAGCGTCATAGGATTTAATGCACGTGTAATACAGCGGACTGGAAATCCGTCACATTTGTAACGGAGTAATCCGTCCGCCGAACTCTAAACCACACCCAAAGTGTTTTCATCATATACGCAGCGACACAGGGGCGGAGGCAGATACTTTGTTTACTCAAGAGATGACTCTTTTGTGCTAGAGATGGACACGATCTCTTTCTTGTATGGCAGCAACTGAATGTACTCGGGGAACAGCTTTCTCCCTTTTTCTCCATTCTCCAGCAGCAGATGATATTTAAAGACTAATACAGCGAGGTACCCAGGGGTGATTTGTCAACATGAAGCTTAAAAATAAATCTGTGATCTAATTCCATTGTTCAATCTAAGGTGACCCATGCCACTTCGATGAGAAACCACGTATGTGTTTAAC
This sequence comes from Triturus cristatus, assembly GCF_964204655.1. NCBI lineage: Eukaryota > Metazoa > Chordata > Amphibia > Caudata > Salamandridae > Triturus > Triturus cristatus. The sequence goes on from NC_140591.1 coordinate 1,451,081,685, forward strand.
ACTAAAGACATTATTTGGAAACCCCAACAAATTTAATAAACAGTTATTGAGGAAATAACTTTGTTTAAGCCTTCTGGTAAATAATTTCAAATTTTCGGTGGAAGAATGCAAAGTTAAAGTAATTAATCACTGGTCAGCAAAAATATTTTCCAGTAAGAGCTTCTTGTGACCTTAAAAAACTCAGTTTACTGCAAAGATTCATTTAGAAATGAACTATGCAACTTGCTTGATTTATAGTGTTTCTTCCCTATCATTTATCTTGTCTCTTTCCTGCTTTCCTTTTCCCTTAATACATTGAATATTGATCCAGTGAGCCATGGTTTCTGACAGACTGTATATTTAGTTTTTGGATATGACCACTCATGAAAAATTGATGTCATCGGAAGTAATGCAGTTATGGCTTCTCAAAATAATACAGAGCGCGTAGTGTGAGCAGCATCACAAGTTGGCACAGAACAGAACTGGACATGGGAGAATTCAAACTTTGCATATTTTAATGCTAAGCAAACATACTATCTGTGCAAGAAGTAAGGTCCTAAGGTAGAAGTAGTAGTTTTGGAATAGTCCTGCAGAAAGGTAATGTTTTCTAAAGTGGGATGAGCCACGTCCAGGCAGCACTCAGTGGTTGATCAAAAATACATGTGCACCTTTATCCTTACTGGGGACCAGTGAGGATATTGGTCATGAAATAATCCGACTGTTTGTTTTCTCATGTGATAATCGACCTAAGAAAGTGTCTGCCAAATATGAATAAGAGGTGCTACAAAAATGCATTAATAGGTTATTTATGGAAGAGTCTAAAATAGTTCTTTTGTTCACAATTATAAATTGTCTTCTGAAGTACGAGTCTCTAGGCTTTGAATAGTCTTTAAATTAAAGATGGAGCATCTTTGATGATGAAGCTCTGCAAATGTCTCATTGCATGAACCCTGTTTGCTTGTGGTGATGAATACAGACCAGTGTTTGTTAGTTTAGTTTACTGAGAAGATGCATGATAGCGCCTTAGCACCCTTGGCGGGTCCGATCGGCCTGAATCGCTTGGAATGTCCCCAGAATGACACCAGAGATGTTAGATGAGGCGTGGTATGTGCGTATGTATGTGGCAATGGGTATTATTATTGTTACTAATGTGATTATTGATATTCTAATTACTACTTCCATTATTAATATTACTGTTTGTTTCAACACCATTCTGTTTTTCCTTTCCTGCTGTTATTGGTGTAACCTTTTTCAGCACAGTGGCTCAGTGAGTTGCGTGCCCTCTGCTTACACTGGCAAGGCTGATTCAGTTACTTTTTTTTCCAAGGTTGAAAATTTGTTTTCATCTACTTGGGTGGTTTTACACCTAATATTTGCAGCACTGTGAAGTGGCAAAAGTGCTTCAGCCAGGATCTACCTATTTTCTTTTTATCTGAAACTATTTTGACACCCCCTATGCTGCTGCAATATGGATTTAACGAATTCCTACCTTTCCAGAGATCCAATGTTTTCTAGTTTTAGCCTTGATGCTCTTCCTGAGTCATCCTAACAGCTAATTCTAAGAGTTTAGGTACCCAAGGTTTGGATTTTGTACTGCATAGTATATGCAGGTGTGTGAATATTTAAGTGCAACTTACAAATGATTCCATTTCTCCATATTAGTTAGCCTCTCTTTATTTTCTGTTGTCTGCTTTGTTTCTTGGGATTTATGTGGTGGTGATGATGGGCAGTTGAGAATATTTTTATATGTGTTTTCATCTGCACCATCCCGCGTTTTCTGTAGATTCCACCTTCTTGTTTGCTTTTTCATCTACGCACGAGGGGCGCCTGCGACTGCGTGTTAGCTGTAATTCCTTCACTGGCAGAGTGCTGCATTTGATTTTCACAGGAGCTAGATAATAAACATATGTGACCCACCAATGATAAGTGAATGAAGTTTAGAAGGCTTTAATTCAGTGGTGTTCTAACTTTTTAATGATGCCCCACTGTGTAAAAAAATAATAATTGGCACCCAAAACGACAAAGCTATAGTTGAGAAATTATTGCATAAATCAGCAGCTCTGAACATATTTAACAATTAAAATGTTTAGTTATCCCTTATAAAATGCCCACCCCATGATTAATTCAGGCCCACCCCTCTATATGGCATTTGCCTTAATTGAATAGTTTCAATGCTAAAATGGGTTTATTTGTCTTGAAAATCTAATTTGAAGTATACATCTGTATTGTAGAGTTACTGCAAAATTGACAAAAGTTGCCAAGAGGGGATAGCGACACTTATGGACTTCTCAAGTCTTAGTTTTTCAAATACCTGCAAGTATGTCATGATCTTGAAGCCCACGGGGAAGCTTTGGAGGGAGCCCCAGACGTTAGCCCCCTGGGGGCCGAGCCAACAATTGGTCCTCTGGGGCAAATGGTATTTCCCGCCTCTACAAATCCCTCCTACTCAATGCCCCTAACCCCCTTGAACAACTACACGCCAATTGGGACGCTAGCGTACAGGACCTTGATAATGATGTCAGACGCAATGCGAAAATTGCCATAAAATCGTTGGCTATCCCTTCCAGTCGCAAGCTTATGCAGTTTAACTATTTCTGCCGTGTATACGAGAACTCAGGTGGGTTGTGGATGACGGGGCGGCCCACTTCTGCGAACTGCCAGCGATGTGGGGACCCAAACGGATCCTTCTTTCGCGTTATTTGGACCAACCCCATCATAGCCACCTATTGGAAATCCATACAGAGTACAGTTGCACACCTTACACAGACTCCTGCAGCACTGGGCCCCCAGGCGGCCCTCCTTGGGATCATGGAGGGTTTTGGTCCCTACCAGACACTTGCAAACACTAGCTGGCATTGGTTACCTAGTAGCTAAAAGAGACTTTGCTAGAGGCTGGAGATCCCCTGACACCCCTGGGTCCATTTAGTCACACGGAAATTCAGCATTCAAAGTGTATTAAAGAAAAGCAAGGGAACTGTGCACAATGAGGGCGCGATGAGTAAGCGTGGGGGCAGGGTCAAATGTGTGGCTTAAAATAAAACAAAATATTCTGTAACTTTTTTACATTGTTTCACCTTCAGGTATGTACACATAACATAATTCATAGCTTAAATGCAAGTTAAGTTAGTCAGTGGGAAATGTACTTTATGAAACCTCTATTCATTAATGAACTGCAGAGGTCTGTGTCTGTAACCAGAGAGCCACAGAACTGAAACCTGATTGGAGCAGCGGAGAATAGTTAGGAGCGTTATATAGGCCTCTGCAGCCCCTTCGTCGCATGGGGTCTGTATTACGCCCCTTTGAAAAGCACACACTTCACAGCTCAGCTGGTAACTCCTTTCCAATACCATTCCAAAATTATAAATCTGTGTCATCAGTTAGTTTCAAAAGATTTTATCAGTAAAAGCCTATACCAGCTTCCAAGCAACCTTTACATTTACAGATTGACCCGTTGTGCACATCTACCTTTGTTTCAGTCAGCAGGCACCCCGGCAAGAAGGCTTCTTTAGCTGTCTGCCTACCTAAAGAATGACGATGGTTTCAACCCAGATCTGTGACTGGGGGTCAGTGTTTAAAAAGTTTCATCACTCCGTCCATCCTCTCCTTGTGTTTGCTTTGTTCGCCCTAAGTTGGCAGGGCATGCCCAGACGTGTGTCCCTTGCTCACTTTGCCACTGGATTCAAGCTAGCCTGGCTGAAGAGGGCTGTTAGCCTGAAACCGGTCCCAGGATACTTGTTTCCGGTCCAGGGAAGACATGGCTTGGCAGTTCAGGCTGGACTGTTCCCATGAGGCACAGGGTCAAGACTGATTTGCATATAGTTGTGTCTGAACTGGGGTGGCAAAGTGAGCTAAAGAATGATGATGGATTCAACCCAGATCTGTGACTGGGGGTGAGTGTTTGAAAAGTTTCAGCACTCCGTCCATCATCTCCTTGTGTTCGCCTACGGTTTCACAGCACAGGAGACTCCCTGCTTTACACTGCAGCTGAAGTATTTCAGCTCTCGTAATTAACCGTCCCAAAATGGTTCTCTTTTCACAGAAAGTAGGAGAACTGTTTCCCTTAAATTCAAAAAGTATGGACCAGTGGCTTCTCCTCCGCTAAGGCAGAGGAGCATCACCCCACTGCTAGAAACTTTGTTGTTATCATTTTATTTTTCACTATGGGCTGAGTTAGTGCGGTGCGGGGCTGGTGGCACAGGAGCGGAGTGGTTTGCACACTCTTAGTGCGTATGACTGCTTGGCCGGTCGTCGGTTGGGCAAATAGTAATGCGCACTTTGCATGTTCCCCACCAAATTGCATTACACAGCCTGGTGGGGAACATGGCCAGCTTCCCATTCCCCATCTGAACGCCAAACCACGGTGCTCAGACCAATCACGCTACATTGCAGCGCTGTGATTGGCTTAGGGGAGGGAGGCTGGATGCTTCCTAGTCCAGAAGCTGAGGAGAGACAGTGTCGTCAGAAGAGGCTGAGACGGTGGCTGTCAAAAGGTAAGTGTTCCTTTTTGGTTTTTTTATAATTTGTCCCACACTGTGCCACTACCGTTCCCTGGCAGCCGCCACTGGAATGGGCACGTTGTGCCCTTCCGATCCCACCCATTTCGACCACTGAGCGGAATGGACCATTGCTGCAGAGATGAAAAGGAAATATATAAATGTAGAGGATGCTCACACAAGCATCAAAAGATCTGGAGACCGTAGATTTAATTGCTACGAGAATGTTTAATGTGCTTTGTCTGTATCATGATACTGTGTGTTGATGGGAGATGATTGTCCTGAAGTACATTGATGCTATGATACAGAAATATGCAATACTGCCTTGATGTTTTGTTCTGTGTATTCTGCCTGTTTGATCTACAAAACCTGAAACAATAAACATGTGTTTAAAAAAACAGAAAAGCTTCCAAGAGTATGCTTGGAAACCTGCACATTTCCATGAATTTAATATACAGACATTTCTTTATGCATGACTGTACAAATGCACATATTAACACTTTTTCACAATAATGCAATATGTCTGGTATTCATTTATTTTCTCTCTAGTTGGACTCTATTTTTCCTAGTGGAGAGAGTAGTGTCCTGCGTCCCCACCAATTTTGGGGTGTTTCCTGCCATTTCTCTGGATGGAAAGTTACTCCTGCCCTTGACAGGCATGAATCGCTGGCCCTTTCCAGGGAGGGAATGAACTAAGAATACTGTTTTATTTCTCATTAATTTCAAAATCAATAAAACCACATACCATTTGTGGGCATTTTACAATATGGGATTTTGTAAATCCTAAAACAACCGAGTATATATAGAATTCCCTAGTACTGCAATAAAGACAATTATTAGTCGCCTATGTGAATACAACTCTAAAATATTTATGATGAAGTAAAATTTGAGGAAGTTGTAGAAAATAGCTCAACTTTCATTTTGACACATTGGGAACCAACAAAGTATTTCCAGAAGCAAAATATATGCTCGGATTATTGATTGTAATCAAGTAATCACATTGCCCAAATTCCAGCAATTAAATATTTATTGCATAATTTAGCATAAAAAGTGCACATTTTCTCTACAGAGTAATTGTTGCAGTCAAATGTTATTTACATTACACTGTGTCTCGTGCCATCTTTCCCTATTTATTTTTTAATACAACAAATCCAACAAGTCATAAAAACCTGGAAAGTGTAGTAGTAGGTAACCACTCTGTTGGGTCTGGCCCTTTTTGCAGGGTTATCCCCAAACATTTTGCTTCTTCCTTCTATTTTTCTGAGCTTCTTTTTATTCACAATAGGGCTCTGGGTACTTTACCACTGCTAACCATTGCTAAAGTGCATAATCTCTTTGTCTAGAGTGTAAAGTAGTTGGTGTCTCCATGATTGGCATATCCGATTTACTAATAAGTCTCTAGTATAGTGCACTGCGTGTGCCCAGGGCCTGTAAATCCAATACTACTAATGGGCCTGCAGCACTGATTGTGCCACTCACATGGGTAGCCTTCCAACCATGTCTCAGACCTGCCACTGCAGTGTCTGCGCGCAGTTTTAAAGGGTGCAGTGTAGCTAAAAGGTTGGACATGTACTGTGGTGTTGCACATGTCCTGGTAGTGGAATACTGCTAATTTTGTGTTTCTCTATAGCTAGGCCTTTCCCTCCCATAGGTTGGCATTGCAGCTGCCATGTAACATCCTACAAGTGTATCTGCCAATTGGGAGTTGATAGAAAATTGGAGCTTGGTGTCTTCAACCATTCTGTGCCTCTGCCTGTTTGTGGAATACACATCTGGGTTAAGGTGACAGTTGGGTTTTTTGTGCATTCACTCTGAATAGTCACACAAAAGGGAGCTGAGGTGTGGCTTGCATATCCTGATGGCCCATCACCAGGCTGATTGGTCTTCCTGAGCTAGAGTGGTAGGAAGAGTTGACACTGACACTTGAATGGGGCTGTGCCTGTCCTCACACAAAGCCGTCTCCAGCCCCCTTTAGTGTGTCTGGAGCCAGGGCAGGAAAAGACAGGGTCTTCTGCACAACAGAGACCTTTCTTTGAAGTTTGCCTACTTCAAAGGTTGAAATGGGTATAAGTACTGGACCTGTGACACCATATACTCCTGAGGCTTGAGCCGGGAGTAGGAAAAGCGCGATACAATCTTGACAGGCAGCATTCACCGCACAGCGCGGCTCGAGGTGACTGGTTTTACCTATTTTAGAACAGTTGTTTGCTACATTATATTTGCACATCTGTTGGTACGCTTATTTTGCACATCTGGTTTTAAAATGATTTTAATTAAAACTAACAGCGCATTGTAGCTGCTTTTACCCTGCTCCTCTTACGCCCCTGACGCAGCATAGACCCGAACAGGTTTCACCTGTGGAACGGGCTTACGGGTTAGCGGCGGCCATCTTGGAGGCATGTTCAGTTGGGCGGTCTAGTCTTTCTGAGACGTCTACATTAGGGGCACTGGCGCGACCGCGCTCTGTCCACACACTCCTGAGGCTTGAGCCGGGAGTAGGAAAAGCGCGATACAATCTTGACAGGCAGCATTCACCGCACAGCGCAGCTCGAGGTGACTGGTTTTTACCTATTTTAGAACAGTTGTTTGCTACATTATATTTGCACATCTGTTGGTACGCTTATTTTGCACATCTGGTTTTAAAATGATTGTAATTAAAACTAACAGCGCATTGTAGCTGCTTTTACCCTGCTCCTCTTACGTCCCTGACGCAGCATAGACCCGAACAGGTTTCACCTGTGGAACGGGCTTACGGGTTAGCGGCGGCCATCTTGGAGGCAAGCTCAGTTGGGCGGTCTAGTCTTTCTAAGACGTCTACATTAGGGGTACTGGCGCGACCGAGCTCTGTCCACACACTCCTGAGGCTTGAGCCGGGGGTAGGAAAAGCGCAATACAATCTTGACAGGCAGCATTCACCGCACAGCGCGGCTCGAGGTGACTGGTTTTTACCTGTTTTAGAACAGTTGTTTGCTACATTATATTTGCACATCTGTTGGTACGCTTATTTTGCACATCTGGTTTTAAAATGATTTTAATTAAAACTAACAGCGCATTGTAGCTGCTCTAACCCTGCTCCTCTTACGCCCCTGACACAGCATAGACCCGAACAGGTTTCACCTGTGGAACGGGCTTACAGGTTAGCGGCGGCCATCTTGGAGGCAAGTTCATTTGGGCGGTCTAGTCTTTCTGAGACGTCTACATTAGGGGCACTGGCGCGACCGTGCTCTGTCCACACCCTCCTGAGGCTTGAGCCGGGAGTAGGAAAAGCGCGATACAATCTTGACAGGCAGCATTCACCGCACAGCGCGGCTCGAGGTGACTTGTTTTTACCTATTTTAGAACAGTTGTTTGCTACATTATATTTGCACATCTGTTGGTACGCTTATTTTGCACATCTGGTTTTAAAATGATTTTAATTAAAACTAATAGCGCATTGTAGCTGCTTTTACCCTGCTCCTCTTACGTCCCTGACGCAGCATATACCCGAACAGGTTTCACCTGTGGAACGGGCTTACGGGTTAGCGGCGGCCATCTTGGAGGCAAGCTCAGTTGGGCGGTCTAGTCTTTCTAAGACGTCTACATTAGGGGCACTGGCGCGACCGCGCTCTGTCCACACACTCCTGAGGCTTGAGCCGGGGGTAGGAAAAGCGCGATACAATCTTGACAGGCAGCATTCACCGCACAGCGCGGCTCGAGGTGACTGGTTTTTACCTGTTTTAGAACAGTTGCTTGCTACATTATATTTGCACATCTGTTGGTACGCTTATTTTGCACATCTGGTTTTAAAATGATTTTAATTAAAACTAACAGCGCATTGTAGCTGCTCTTACCCTGCTCCTCTTACCCTGCTCCTCTTACGCCCCTGACGCAGCATAGACCCGAACAGGTTTCACCTGTGGAACGGGCTTACAGGTTAGCGGCGGCCATCTTGGAGGCAAGTTCAGTTGGGCGGTCTAGTCTTTCTGAGACGTCTACATTAGGGGCACTGGCGCGACCGCGCCACTGGCGCGTCGAAGGCGCGCCCAAGGCAAGCCCGTCTGCGCCTGTCCGCGCCCAGGTCGTGCTCCGCGCACAACACTCTGCCCAGTTGCACTCTGGTATGCATAAACGACGTCATTACTCTAGAGCCACTTTGCTGGAGCTAAACTCGAGGGGAACTAATGGCAAATGTACTCGCCGGCCGGCTGAGACTGGCTACTCTCAGTCCCCTGACTCTTGCCCTAATTGCTTAACGCCATTTCGATCAATATGCTCAGGACCCAACAAAGCCATGACAGAGGACGGACTCTCAGCTAGTGCTGTGTGGGAGTCCGTTTCCTGTATTCTTATAAATGCCAGATCACTGGTGAAGCACAGCGTTGAATGTGCTCATCTACTGATGGATCTAGACATCAAAATCGCTTTCATCACAGAAACCTGGACGGACGAGGCATCCGGCCCAGACTTAGTCAAAGCCACCCCCCCTGGTTTTCACTGCGAGGTTCTCAACCGACCTAATAAGAGGGGCGGCGGTCTGGCCGTCCTATATCATAGCGCATTTCAGGGAACTTTTAAGGCGCTTTCTCTGCCGGCTTGCGAAGCACTCGCATTTAATCTTAGGTTAACAAATAATTTTTCCTTTAAAGGTTATCCTCATTTACAGACCCCCTGGTGCTAAACACTCTTTTTTTCCCACATTAGGAACCCTGTTAGAGGATGCCCTGTTGGGGAATTCGCATACCATACTAGGGGATTTTAATTTTTACCTCGAGCAGGCAGACGAGCCAGACACGGCTCGCCTCCTAAATCTTATGGAAACAGCAGAGCTGTCACAACATGTAACTGGCCCGTCTCATTTGGCTGGACACACCCTTGATGGGGTTTTTTCTAACACCCCTGAACTATCTTTTTCAGCTCTGTTACCTCTGGCCTGGTCAGACCATGCGGGAGTCCGCTTTAATCGCAGACCCACACCCCACACAGCCAATGGGCAGTACCAAACAGAGCGGAAAGAAGTCAGAGCCTGGAACAGGGTGGAAGCTGAGACTCTATCTAAAGTACTTACCACCTCTTCCATACCCATTGCCAGCAACATGGAGTAGGCTGCATTGTCCTACACAAAATGGCTTACGCAGGCCTGTGTAGACCTCGCTCCTCCCAAACAAGCCGTTTTTAAAAGAATGGTGCCCTCAGCCCCCTTTAAATTGCAAAAATGTACATGTAAGAGATTGGAACGTAAATGGAGGAAGGGTTATACTGAGGAGGAAAAAGTGCTATATCTGGCAAGCTTGGCCACATATAAACGCATGTTACGTGAGGCCAAACAAAAGCATTACGCTGCTCAGATATCAGCAGCTAAAAACTCAACGAAAGAGCTTTTTTACACAATTACTAAGTTAACCTCAGTCAAATCTGCCTCCGTCCCGTCTAGTACAGAGCTTTGTGAAAAAATTGCTTCATTTTTTTCAAAGTTATTAACATTTTTACCAGTCTCTGCGACTCAATTAGGATTGAGCGGGAGTCCGAGCAGGTGGCCAAAGAGGGGGCAACGACGTCGATCATCCTGGAGGCTTTAGGCCTCTCACTTTACAAGACACTTTGGACCTACTTGCCAAAGCCAATTCTGGATCCCCTCTAGACCCTTGCCGATTAAAAATCATTAAACTGGCCCCGGTGCCTATAGCCATCCACCTTACACCTATTTTTAATGGCATGTTTGAAGGAGGAACATTTCCAAAAGTTTGGAAGGAGGCCTCTATTCTCCCTCTGCTGAAAAAACCCAGTCTGGATCCGTCTGATCCGAACAACTTCCGGCCCTTCTCCCGTCTCCCCCTTCCAGCTAAACTAGTGGAGAAGGCAATGAACCAACAACTCACTGCGTTTGTGAAGAAAACTTCTTTGCTGGATGCTTCCCAGCACGGATTTAGGGAGGGACACAGCACCGAATCCGCTCTGATCACGGCCACAGAACAGATCAGGTCAGCGGTGGATCAGGGAGGCAGAGCGGCCTTGATCCTTTTGGATCTATCGGCCGCGTTTGATACGGTCCATCACGGTTTGTTGATGGACCGATTGAGGAAAGGTGGAATTCAGCAAAAAGCATGGGAATTGCTAAATTCCTTTCTTTCAGAGCAGAGCCAAACAGTTGCCTTAGGAAATTTTTCTTCCCTACCTTTTTCTTTACCCTGCGGGGTCCCGCAAGGGTCCTCACTGAGTCCCACCTTGTTTAATATTTACGTGTCCTCCCTTGCTCCCATTATTCGATGCCACGGTTTCAGTGTCACCTCGTACGCGGATGACACGCAAATAGTTGTGTCTCTACTTCCTGGCTGTGAATTGGGGATGGACCACAATTTCCAGGCCTGTATGTCGGATGTGGCCCACTGGATGGCTAGCAACTGCCTTAGGCTGAACTCAAACAAGACCGAGGTCATGCTGTTTGGGAACAACCCTAGTTTCTGGACCCCATTATGGTGGCCGCAGGAACTGGGGGCCCTCCCTAGCCCGGTCAACAAAGTAAAAAATCTCGGGATGGTGGTGGACGACAAACTTACCATGGCATTACAGGTTAAGGCGGTAGCCTCTAAAACGGGCTTTATCCTGAGAATGCTGAAAAAGATTTTGTTCCTGCTACCTTATGAATGCCGACAAACGGTGGTAATGGCACTTGTAACGTCCAGGTTGGATTACTGCAATAGTCTGTACCTGAATATTCAGGAAAACCTGCTGCACAGTTTACAGCTATTGCAGAATGCGGCTGCCAGACTGCTAACTGGCATCCCGAAATTTTCTCCCATATCAAAGGCCATCCGAGACCTACACTGGCTTCCAATTAAAAGTAGAGTCCAGTTTAAGTCTCTTGGCTTGGTGTTCAAGGCCTTGAATGGAGATGGCTCTGACTACCTTACAAAACGATTCATAAGGTATGTTCCTGCCCGGCGTCTTCGCTCGTCAGAAGCCAGTTTGATCACGGTCCCTGTCATAAAAAAAGCCCGCTGGGGAGGACGTAGCTTTTCGCACGGGGCAGCTAAGCTTTGGAACGGACTGCCGCTCCACTTGAGACGCATCGATAACCTATTGCATTTCAGGAAGGCATTGAAGACCTGGTTGTTCGGCAAATAACTCGACCTTTAGGAGCAGGGAGTAGTGGACAGCGCCAGGACACCTACTTGGTAATCGCGCGCTTTACAAATCACTATAATAATAATAATATACTCATAACACTTCTGGATTGAGGACATTCTGCCAGGAAGATGAGGTGGATGCTGTCAGGAGAAACTGCCACTCTGCTGTTTGCTTTGCTGGTCTGCTGCTGCTTGCTGCTTCTGTCCTGGGAGTGAAAGGACTGGACTTTGCTATCTACAGCCTGCTTTCTGCGATTCCCCAAGGGATTGAGTTGAGCTTGCCTCCTGTTAAGAAGTCTCAGAGCTATCAAAGACTTCTCCTACCAGCACCTGTGCTCTCTTGCTGAGAGTCCTGTTTTGCCAAGTGGTGCCAAATCCAGTTCCTAGGCCCTCGGAAGTGAGTTCTGGTGCAACAAGAAGGAGAAATCAATGCATTGGCTCACGGCGTCATTTGAAAGTGGAGCATCCTTACAAAACTCACCGCGTTGCCGCTGCCTGCACCGAAGCATGTTTCCCGCTCGATGCAATGACCACGACTTACAATGCAAGCCCCAGATTTCTGTCGCAGCACCTACGAGAGATTGACGCAGTGTGAGTTTTGAGCACCACATCACCGAAGTCCCTGACGCACCGACTCCGGCGCTGTGCCTGCTCTGACCATGGGAAACCAACGCAGCGCAGCTTGACTTTCATTGGATCATCGACACACCGTCCTTTGGCGCCGCTTTTGTCACCGACGCCGTAGTAAGGAACCAACTCGTCATGTTGTGAACAACGCATCACCTCCCCTATGCCAGTAAAGAACGAATGCCTCACCTCCCCTGCCTAGCAGTAATGAACTAACGCATCACCTCCCCTGAATCAGTAAGGAGCTGATGCAATGCTGGCTTTTCCGAAGCTTCACCTGCCCTGCGCCTCACATTGTCTTTTGCTTTTTAACTTATCTAAGGTACTTTGGCCTAGTCAAGTACATCCATTGATTTCAAGGAACTACAATTGCATTTAATCTTTAAAAATGTATATCTTGGCTTGTGTATGTTAGAATTTTGTTGTTTTGGTTTGTTTTATTCAGATAAATATCGCTTATTTTTCTTAATGTGCATGGTGTCCTTTTTGTGTGTGTGTGTGTGTGTGTGTGTGTGTGTGTGTGTGTGTGTGTGTGTGTGTGTGTGTGTTGGTGTGTGTGTGTGTGTGTACGTGTGTGTACGTGTGTGTACGTGTGTACACAAATAGTTTACACACTGCCTCTGAGAAAAGCCTGACTGACTGTGCCAAGTTACCAAGGGGGATATCTTAGTTATGCGACTCCCATACCCTGACTAGAGTGAGTGTCCCTACTTGGACAGGGTGCAAACCACTGCCAACTTGAAACCACATTTCTAACAAGCGAATAGAAAGAACATATTTTCAGGAGGAAGGAGAAAAAGTAAAGAATGACAGAATAACAAATGCATAATTGCAGGAGAGAAGAGGCAGTAGATGTTCAAGGCAGCTTCACAGTTTCTGATGTTACAGATGGTACATGTGAGAAAGTTGCACTAACAGTGTCCAAATATGTTGTTAGTGGGAGCCAAAATGAATATCTATTAACTGCAAGTACTGATGAGCCCACAAATACCCTATCCAATCGATGGTGATTACAAAATGCAGACCGCCATGCTTTGAAGAACACTTCCAATTGAGGATTATTAGTTGAAAAGCAATGGCCAATGAAATAAGGGCAAATCAGTAGGATCAGCAAGACTTCCAAGAAATCGATTCGAAATACTCAAAGTACAAAATCTAAAAATACTAAATCAACTTGATTTGATTTCACACTTTGTACCATAAGGTCAAAGTATGAGGACACCAGAATAGCATATGCAGTATGTCACAATTGGGCTGAGAACAAGACCAGCAACTATCGGATGATGGTTGGGAAAATTTAGCAGACAGGGTAGGAGTAATGAAAAGACGGTTATGTAGAAAAAAGGGTCTGGATGATACTGACTGTTCTAGCGGTTTTATGGATTTTTAGTCAAAGTTTATCCCAAAAAGATATTGGCCAGGTAATACTAATATCTTTTTCCCATGCTAGTATAATTCTAGATTTAGGTCTCAGTACAGTTGAAGAAAGTAATTTAGAAAGAAGAGGGGCTTTGGCATGCATATATATAAAAGATGAAGTAGGCTATTAGTAATGAGAGCTGAATCCTGAGAGTTATCTACAGAATAAAGAGCATCAAGTACTATATGTTTTAGAAAAGAAAATCGAGACTGGAATGAAATAGGACAAATACATTTTAATTGAAATTGGGAAAACTTAATAGGGTCAGTATCTTGAAGAGGTCAGATACCAAAATAATATAGTAATCCCTTAAATATTTACAATAAAGACATCCATTTTAAAATGTAAGGCCTTTATTATGCCATAAAGTCAAATTAAGAAACTCTTTACAAAAAGGAAGAGGACGGGGTGAGATAAAATGATAATAACGAATAAGGATGGATGATCACCACCGGAGTAAGACTCCAGGGGTGCGAGGAAAAAAAAGAACCTCTCAAAAAGAGAAAGGAGTAAGTAACGTTTGGTCAATTTCCCACCATAGTGCAGACAAAGGGAAAGCTGATTTTCTTTGCCAAAAATAAGCCAGACAAAGTCAAAAGTCCTTGTGATATTGATGAAAATCTGGGAAGTGTATCCCTCTCTCCCATGTGTTTTTCTTAAATTTGCTCAGGGAAATTAGAGATTGTTCCGTCTGCTACAAAAATTTCAAAAGAGAATCAAGTTTCTTAAAATAAGTGAGGGCAATGTAACCAGTATTATCAAAATGGTATAAAGAATAGTGGGTAAGACAATTGTTTTAACAGAATCTAAATGACCCCACCAGGATAAGGGTTCCAATTATAAGTTAAAGATTCTGATTTAGACAGTACTTCCCGAAGATTTATAGTGACTGTCTCGTTAATAGAAGAAGTAAACCAAAGACCCAAATATTTTATTTTGGAAGAATTCCATATTAATCCTGATGGTTCAAATGAGGTTTTAATACAAGGCTTGTTAAGGGAAGGATTTCAGTTTTGTCATTATTAATTTTATAATCAGAGACAGATGAGAAGAGAGAGAATTCCCATAGTAATGCTGGTATGGACGTATCTGGATTTGACACAAAAAGAAGAATGTCATCTGCTTAGGCTGCTACTTTCAATTGAGAATCGCCCAATACAGGCCAGAAATTAAGGAATTGTCATGAATACACGAAAGAAAGGGTTCCAATGCCAGAAGGAACGGAAGATGAGATCGTGAGAAACACTAATGTACACCTCTATGAAGTGTAAAATAAGGGAAAGTCCTACCCTTCACTACCACTGAAGCCTTAAGTGAATTGTATAATGAAATAAATTATCTCTGTCCAAAATCATGCCAATGTAAGAACTTAAACATATGATCCCTCCCTAACCTATTAAAGGTTTTCTCAGCATCGAAGGTGATTGCGCTAGGGAATAGGGTGAATGAGAGGCTCTATTTAAGACATTTTGCAAATATTTTGTAATCAACATTAACTAGAGAGATTGGTCGATAATTTTTACAAGAAGTTGGATCTTTACCCTCTTTATGGATGAGACAAATGATGGCCTCCTGGGATGTACCAGTAGTAGTAACGGAGGAAGTGATGAAATGAAACAATTGTAGTAAACTTGGCACCAATATGTAAGAAAAATGCTGGGAAAATTCCACAGGAAAGCCATCTGGGCCAGGAGTTTTACCTCAAGAGGCAGCAGAAAAGATTTCTTGAAGGAATTATGTATTTCTCAAGAGAGGAAAAATCAATGCTACTTACTTTAGAATTGACAGGGTTTCCTCCATAAGTATATATCTAAGATTGAAGAGTGACAATATCAGGAGTATATAAAGTTTGATAGAACTTTTCAAATTCACTAAGGATTTCAGTATCCTTGAAAATGTGATTGCCTTGAGAAGTCTTAAAGGAATCAATTGAAGTACGTTGCTTTTTGATCTTGAGTTAATTAGCTAGTAACTTACTAGCCTTGTTTGAACCACCATAATAACAAGCACTACTTTTGTATAAGGTGGTGGATGCAGTATGAGTACACATTTCAATGAATCTCATTTTAGCTGAGACTAAGTCTCGAGGGTGGTATTAGACTTCTATTTTCATGGAAGCAAGTATCGAATGGTGTTCTTTAGCATATTTCTGTTTCTTTTTGGATACGTGATCAATTATAAAATCACAAGCAGTAGCCTTAAATGTGTCCCACACTAATGGAATTGATAAAGTATGGTCGTGAATGTTTAGAAATTTGGAAACAAAAGAAGTGAAAGCTAAGAAAACTCAATGTATTTTAGTAAAGAATTATTGAATTTCCATCTGAAAAGGAGGTTTTAATTTTCAGTCTCTGCAATCTTCCCAATAACTGCTGGTGAGGTCAGGCAAGGGAAGTTCAAAGAAAAAATAAGGTAAATAAAAATTATCACGCAAAATAGCCTGGAAGCATGTGGTGAAATACAGAATAGAAAATGAGAGGAGTCTGTCTCGAAATTATAATATTCCTCCAAAAAGTGGTGATATATATTACATGTCTTAATGCAGGCAATTAAAAGAAGGCATACTGGGATATATTACGGAGAAGCAAAATGCTCACTATAGGACAACTCCAGGAAAAACGTAGTCACTCTGACAGAAATAGAAAAAAAAAAGAAAATGGCTGCCGTGACCGGCATTTACCTCTGAGGCAGTGGCGATGAAGTCCGAAGGTAATTAGTGACATGGAAGAAGATTTCAGAAGAAACCATGGTCTCCTTACATCTTAGAGATGTGTTCTGCACTCTTCCCCCTCCCCCTCCCACCCCCCACCCCCCGCCAAGATCACGGTGCCGGAGTCGATTTAAAGGTGGCGCCATGCATAGCTCACAACTAGGCAGCCATCTTTTTCGGCTGCCAAGCCACACCCCCTTTTCAATTCATTGTTGATGCACTGAACTAAGTCTTGCATCAGAAAGTTGGAAATCCTACCCTGTGGCTCTGGGGTCCTCAAGATTTTATATTATTACATCTTTACACTATTAGGCTATACCAGCAAGATGATTTAGTGCTCGCTGTTGATTTACAGAGCAGTGATCTTGGGATCACAAGTTCATGTTCAGGAAAGCCAATTCACCCTTTCATTCTTCAAAGAACAATAAAGTGACTATAAAGTGGCTTGAAGTGATATGAAATTAGCTCCTGGTCACTCCTGTTATACACTGCGCTGTGAAATGCAAGATGTGATGAAGGATGTCCTTTATGAAAATGAAGGTTTTATTTTTAATTCTTATTAAGGAGGAGATATGCTTCAGCCAAAGTTTTCTTCAGTTCATTGGTTACTCGTGATGTCATGGTTGTATGATAAAACCTCTCACAGATCCACATTTTTGCACCTCTTAGTCCATTTCTTCTGTCAACATACCAAAGCGGACAATTACTTCTGTGTAACTGCACCCTTCTGTAACTTATGCATGATAATCTAGATAGCTGGAGTCATAGAACATATATCTTTAGTAATTGCTTTAATGAATTCTTCCTTGCTGTTCCAGCATACTGACACCCATAGCAATAGTACAGAATTATTTTTGCCATCACTTATGTAATTCAGACCTACCTTGTGTTTAAAATGAAAACTGATTTTGACCCGAGACTGTTCAACCATTTACAGAGGAATCCGTCTCCTCCTGTTTCGTGTGTGACAAGTCTGCATATCTTTAGAAACTGTTTGAATATTGTGCACTAGCTGCTGACTTAGCTTTTGAAATTTGCACCATGGCAGTCACAGGACAACTCCCCAGAATGTTGAAACCATAATGACTACTCAGTTTGCTTCAGTCATTATTTTTTGTTATTTATCTGTTCATTACAGATCACACGTGTACTAAACCTAATTCCTAGATCCCTGAAAGAATGAAACCTTGTTATAGGTTGTTGCTCACCTTTCAAGAGCCTCCCTTTTTTATTTTTTCCACCTTGACACATAAACTTTAATTTTGGAGACATTAATTATACAATATCTTATTCTGATTCAATGTACATCATGCTCACTCAAACATTTTATGATCCATCTGCAAGTTCCTCTCTGACATCCCTAGTTGACTAAACAGTTTCAGTCAGTTCTTTATGAGGACCATAGCCAGAGCCTAATTTGAGCCAGTAGTTGCCGTGGAGGGCACCAGCACTTACTTTTGGGGACAGGCACTTATTTATCCGTATCAGATATTTAGAAGAGAGGGAAAAACACACAATTCGGAATGACAGAGGAAGAAAAAAATGGTGAACTTGTCACAAACACAATGCACGAACCAGCAAGAGTGAGAAAAAGGGGTAGAGAGTGTCTGATAGTGAGTTAAAGACTACTGGTATTTGGCACGCCGACGTCTATTTGCACCAGCCACCGACTTCTGAGTAGAGCTTTGGGCACCGACACACTTTCTTTCACAAATTAAGCACTGAATATAGCTAAATGAAATATATAAACCTATTTGTAATTGGATCCAGACAATTTATAAGAGTAAATCTATTCCTATATTCCTTAGAGTAGTCTATAGTGAAGCTATATTATCCCTTCTGAATGAGACTTAATGTCCACAAGTGCTAACATTCAATACTCCCCAAGTCCTTCCTTGATAACTAATTGGATATCAGATTGAGTGAATGAATTGATGATTATACCCTTACGATGTGAACGCAATAGTTTACTAGTATATTTCCCCATTTTGTAATTCAATAAAATAGGCCTAGAATATTTCAGGTCTGATCTGTCATCTTTCTTAAATAGGGCTTTATTCCAACAATGTGGGCTAAACGCCTGATGTAGGTATGAAGTGATAAACCTTGTTAGGAATAAGCAGGAAAGATCTGTTTAATGTGTCAATAGATAACACAGCATCCATCAAATCTTTCTGTGGCCTGCAAGTTAAGTACTGTATGTCAGAAGACACCACAGTATTTTTCAAGGGCTGCTCACAGTTTACATATTTGAGTTATTCTAGATTGCTGCAAAGTGAGCAACGAGTGCAGGCCCGTATATAATCTGCCCTTTTCTCTTTGTGTATGATATCTAATTTTTCCATTTTCCAATCTTCCAAAATCTAGAAGTTCCTCCCCCCCCCCCCCCTTGCAACTGTACCTTTATCTCCATTGTTTCTCATGAAATTATTTCTATATTTATTGAGAAGTTTTATAAAGTACAACTTGCCTCCTCTTGAATATTTCAGAGCACTGATTGAGGTGTGGCGGAGTACAAAAGTATGACAGGCAGATAAAATGAGATGAACTGATGATTAACCTTCTCCATACTTCTTCGATGGTGACCCTTGTTCGGTGCCGAGTTCAGCTAAAGGGAAGTCTTAATAGATTAGGTTTCACAACTTTCCTGAACTACATATAGCTGGCTTCAGATTTCAAATTAATGTGGAAATCATTCCAGAATATAAGTCCCTGTTCACCTACTGATCTTCCACTATTTCATCCTCTTCACTGATCGTTGGGTGATATGATGTATGGCCATTGAGTGAAGGGCCATGGATGAGGCATAGTGAGATATCCATCTTTGTTTTGTTACAAAAAATTGGTTTTCCCAGCACACGCAAATGTCAACATGTATTACATAAATAACAGATATCAACAATACTTGTCTTTCTTTGTATTTGTTAGGTTTATTCTCATATGTTCTTGTTTAGTTCTGTTTTTCACCCTGTTTTTTGCCAACACGTGTTTCATCACCCATGGCAGGTGGCCACGTCTTCCTCAGGGCTAAAAGATACAGGCATATGTATTTGCTACTAGAACATGATCGTTTTTTCTAACAATTTGAAGTATAGGTGACATATGTGGCTATATCAATCTTCCTTTTCATTCAGGTGACTTTTTGTGTGTGGCAACCCATGCACATTGGTTATATCATACAGTACTGGTTCGATAAGAAAGTGGCATGAGAATGAGGTGGCTGGTTGTGGCTTGCAAGGTGGAAGAGGCAGAAATGTGATTGGGATAGAGTAAAACTGGGACAGAAAGTTAGGATGGGAGTGTCCAGCCTTTTAAAGCCTCTATCAGTGATGAGGGCTGAAAAGATCGTGCCTAAATTATCTGATGGAAATGTGTGGAATTTAAGACCGATTGCTCAGAAGCAAGCAATTGTTCTTGAGAAGGACATCCGCATGGCAGTACTTACATCGTCAAGCTCCCATCCCTTCCAGAAGCCCCATACATTATGGAGAGTTGCCACCAACGATCCGAACTTGTTGAAAGCGGGAAAGGGGCCTAAGTGGAAGGAGTACTTGTACTCTGTTCTAGATAGTTGTTAAAGTGACCAGCACCCCCAATTCAGATGTGATGATTTTTGTTGAGGCTCTATCAAGCAGTACCCAAGGAGAGCCCTGAGGAGGACTGTTTCCTGCTTCTCTGTGGAGTAGCTCAAGAGTGAGCTAATAGGAGGTCACCTTGTTGGATTGGTTTAATTCGCTCTACCGAATGTATAGAGTCTAACTTGAACCTAGTTTAAAATGCACCCATCTTACGATACTTCAAACACAGCTCTCTTGCATTTGTGCAGGGCTTGCCTAACTAGGCCACCATCTCGGAGCTCCTAAAGATCCAAACAAACCTGCTTATTCATCAAAGGCACAGTGTGCCTCGTGAACGCACTACTTACACAGATCACAAGCACATGAAGTGATTTCTTTCAGAGAGCATGTAACCGGCGTTCCCATTATAGCATTTCCCCGCCTCCACAATCCTCAATTTTCATATTCAATATTTTTATCCACAATCTAAGTGAGGCAAGTATACACTTCTCCCTGTAACATCCAAGCAAAAGTCTGTGTAATGCAGCATCCCACGTCTGTGGTTTTATCATTTAAAAAAAAGATCTACATAAATTACGCGTTCTGTTGTAAAAAGGTACTTATTATTTGCAGTTGGCATCCAAATGCCACATAATTTTCATTAAAACTGGTATCTTTTTGGCTTTCTAAAACAGATAAGGGTTCAATAATAAATTGTTTTCACAAGGTTATCGTTATAGTATGAGCTGGGATAGCTTGTCATGTGTCAAGTGTTTGTGAATGCCTGCAGGAGTAGCTGGAAAGGGCAGAGTGATAACTGGGACAAAGCAATCTCTAGTTTACAGTTCCTGTCATCGCCATTCTGAATCTAAGCCGATAGCCAGTGTGCTGTTTTCTATGATAGGAGCCTCTTCCTATCTGAGTTCTCTCATGTACCTGATTACAGCAGCATGAAAAGGCTGTATTTTGGATCTGGAAAAATAATGTTTTCTCTGTGATCATAAACAGGGGAGATGATAATGTGTTCTATTAGATCGCCTTTCCAACGTTGATAAAGTTCTCCTGCAAGGGACAAAACACATGTCTGATATGAAAGCTTGTTTGCTGTTTGGAAGCGGAAGAAACAAAAAGATAAAGTAAACAAGAGCAAAACTCAAGAATTTTGAAATTTGTTAACACTTTATTGTAACAATGTATTGTGTTTGTGTGGTCCTTTTGATCAAGAATGTGTAGTGGTTTTCTGCAATTGTTTCTGAAAGGATCTATGTGTGATGCCTGAGTGCAGCAAGGAGTTGGGACATTCACCTCACTATGCAGCACATAAACATTGTTCCCCAAAAGGGTGGAGTTTTAAGGTTATGGACTGATGTTCTACCATTGCTTAGTTCTATTGTTTGCCAACTTCCATTCAATTTTGACCTTATCTTAGTATCCCAATGAAGCACAGTGTCTGAGGGAATTATCCTTCCACTGTCTGTGCCCTGGGAGATTTTTCCATTCCATCAAATTGACCATAAGGTGATATTGGCAAGTGGTCTACCAATGACCCATCATGACTATGCCAATACAGTGTAGGCTACCTAAAAACTTGCAGACAATTCTGCAGTCTACAGGTTAAGAAAGCCAGAATCTTTTGGAAAGTGATTCTTTGGAGCTTAATGGTGGAGCCAAAGAGAGGTTCTAAGGAATTCGGACACTAAAAAAGCCCTATTGAAACAAAGGCTAGGAGCAACCCATTATAAACCAGTCCTCTATCTCTGGTAAACATTAATACAATGAACATTCTAGTGTCTTTAGAACTTCCTGGCCCTAATCCCTGTAATTCTTTGAATGGGATCCTGATGGCGGAACCCACTAACCTGCACTGCAGGCATATTCTGAAAATTAAGTTTTCATACTGACTGCTATTACCTGAAACTCGCCCTTCAAAAAACAGAGTTCGTGCATGTATAATCTATTACAGCGGAATAGTCTTTTCAGAGCTGGGTCAACTTCCTGAAACCAGGTGGACTCACACTCACAGTTGTCTCCAGTGCAAAGTTTCTAGGTTCCTGCTTAATTGTATATTCCACTTTAGACAACACTCCAATGGATACTTCTAATAGCAGATTCCTCACATTTAGAATATCACCACGTGCTAGACAGGATCTGGAAGATGTTTATGAATAGCCCTTGCGTGCCAGTAGGTGGCATTGTGCTGCTCCCACTTGGATCGGTTCCACTCCAAAATTGAGGGTGGGGGCTACATATAGGCACTGCCCATGCATGCTGACATCACTTGCTTTCTTTTGATACCTTCATACGCGGATCCAAATCTAGCTCCTAAATTTTTCTCTTCAGTTAGCAAGTTTTTTGTCTTGAAAATGTTTTTCCATTATGCATGTGAACAAGCCCCCTCCTAAAACTATAGGATGTACAGCTTGTAGAGAGTGTTGTAAACAAATATGTGTGACAGATCTCTATGAGGTGTGTCTGTGTTTGGGCCATGACTTCTAGCAAGAACCATGCCCTGATGCACTGTACTCGATCTGAGAATGCAAAACCAAACTGTACATCTTCAAGCACCGCTGGAAGTTGTTTAAGTTCCACTTTTGCTCCCACTCTTAGTCGAGGACACAGACCCGTTTCCGCTCTTGGAGCTGGTCCAAGTGCAGACCCAAACAGAAGCACAAGAAGTCCAAGCGGACCTTGTCCCAGCCTCTCCACTCTCCATCTGAGATGCTGCGAGAGGACGTCAAGGTGCCCCTCTGTCTGAATCCAAGTTTCCTGCTGAGGAGCCGATTCAGCACCTGATCCCAAATGCACCCCGAATTTACATATCTGTCGGCGACTGCACAACAGATTGAGATGTTTAACGATGCTATGTTCAACATCTTCGGTTTCCTCTGACATGCCTTTGGGCCCCATGAATCAGAAGAGGCCTCCAGTTAATCTACTGCCAACTGACCCACCGTCTGTGCCTTCTGAACTTGCTTTGGGTTCAGTTCCGACTTCAGATTCGATTCCACACTCAGCATCACGATCCATACCAGTTCCTGCCACACAGTCACAAACGCCGCTGATGTCAAAGGAGGACATTGATCCCATTATTCTGTCCGACTCCGAACTAAATCCTTCTCGACCTCAGCCAAAGTCAGGTTCTGGACAGTTCCAATGTGCCCAATACCCTTTGACCCTGATAAGACAGTGCCTTTGCATAGGAACAGCCCTCAGTGCTCCAACAGCTGTTTGATCGAATGATGGTGCCAGTGGGAATAAATTCTACCCACAATATAATGATGGCAATTTTTATCTGGACCTACAAAAGGCCAGTGGGCTTGGATCCCCGGGGCTCTTTCATAGAAGAGTAAGCTTCATTCGCTGTGGTCCTTAGATAGTCAGCTGAAATATTAGATTTGCAGTTGCCTTCCATTGAGATAAAAACCAATGTTCTCATAACTGGACAGGCCTAACCTGAACCACTACTGCCATTCAACAAAACCCTTACCCGACACCATCATGGATATTAGGGCTAAACCCTGCTCATGCTCCCCTTTTGACAGACAGGTGGCACATCGCTCCAGACCTGCTCCGTGTGACCCTGCATTCCTGATGCACCGCCCTACTCCTGAGAGCCTGAAAGTACAAGCCTCAGCTCGCAGGGTTAACCCCAGTTCTTCCCTAATACCCCCTCTCCTCCAGACAGACTGTCAAAAAGCACTGAGGCATTTGGGAATAGAATGTTTTCTTCTGCTAGCCCTGCCTTCTGGGCAGTCAATAACAGATGTTTGCTGCCACAGTACCCCATTCATCATTAGACACAGTCACAGAGAACTTGCCAGCATTCCCAGAAGAATTCCGTGCCAACTTGGTACGTAACATTCAGGATGGCCCGGATGTGTCCAGTACGAAATATGGTGAGGCCTGGACACAACCAACTGTTCATGCCGATTGGTCATCACTAACGTGGTGCTCTGGCGCCACGCATAAATGAGATCCACGGGCTTCCAGCATCACTCGTGGATATGCCTTTCTATGGGTTACGCCTGTTAGGTGAGAATGCAAACTCCATCCTCAATAGCTTCAAAGAGAGTAGACCCGCAGAGTGCTTCCTTGATCTCTCAGTGCCTGCAAAACAGGATTTCCAACCATTTCACCCCTTTCTAGGCATTGCCAAGGGTTTCTCCTTCATGCTGTGTCAATTGCCACCACCCCAACAACAGACAACCAAGTCCATTGGGGTTTGGGATGGGGAATCCAGCAGACAACGTCAAGGCCCACAAGGACAACAAACGCCCAGCCCGTCCGGCAGCAGCCTCTAGGCTGCTTTGGTTTACCCTTAGAAGCACCCTACCACCCCGTGGGAAGCAAGTTCAGTCATTTTCTCCATGAGTAGCAAGGTTAGCATCGGACAGGTAAATAGTCCAATGAGGCTACATCTTGCCTTTCCTTACCATTCCTGCTGCATCTTTCACCCAAATCAGAGCAGCTTTTAGAGGATTATTTGCCACTTTTGTTGCAGGAAGCTAAAGCTGTTTTATGCAAAGGAGCCATAGGGAGGGTACCGGCCAAAGAGATCAGAACTGGGTTCTATTCTAGTTCTTTCCTCGTACTGAAAAAGAGCAGAGGTCCTCGCCCAATTTTAGATCTTCAACCCCTTAATTTATTCATCTAGAAGGACAAAGCCCCTCGTCCTATTTTAGATCTTCAACACCTTTATTCCTGTGGAAGGACAAATTGAACATGCTCACGCTGGCCCAGATTTCATCTGTCCTGTATCTAGGAGACTGGATGGTGGTGTTGAACCTGCAGGATGCCTGTTTCCATATCCCTCTACAGCAATACCACAGGTTATTTATCCTGTCACACAAATTCAGTGAAGAAATCACCCTGCATAGTATGCTTGTGGTGTCAATCAACTTTTTCACCACTTGGAAAACACCCTTCTGTGGACACCAACTGACCTCCTCCAACAGTGTTCTACACACCATGGTTCCATCTCTACCAGTCTCAGGTCCTCAGGACTCTATGGGGTATTCACGTCCCACCTGTTCTCCCAACCCCTGTCGACATGCCTCCGCACAAGATGACAGACCCGACTTTCAATTGACTACGAGGAGGAGGACTGGACAGAGCTCCTAGAGGGCTTGGATCATGGTACCCGAGAGGCAAGACTGAAATTCTATCTCTTCAGGATACTACATGACTGGCACTGGTCACCAGCGAAACTGCTCAATGCACACTTACTCCCACACGCTCAGTGCTGGAGATGCACGGACTCACACTGCGACATAACCCACATTATATGTGAATGCCCCTCGGTCCAACCCCTATGGTCATATGTGGGACAAACCTTGAGTGCCACAATACCCCTGCAGTTACCACTTGCCCCAGCCGTCATTCTTTTGCATGACCTGCGGCACGCTCCAGAGCTCTCGAGACCACAGCACCGCCTTCTCCACACGGCACTGGCCACGGCGAAAATATGTATCATGCGACAGTGGAGGTCTCCATCCCTGCCGTCGCAGGAGTTCCTTCAAGTGTGGGAACCTTTTCTACATACAGACGCCAGTGATGAGCAGAACACTATAGGGGACAGCCCAGCCCCGGCTAAAGCAGGACCACCAGACTTAGACGCATACACAACGACAGTCCCCACCTTCCCCCTCCCACATACAGCTTAGACACAGGGCTTTAAGTGGGCCGGGTCTGAGCACCGGCAGGTTTTTATATGGGGGCTTGAAACGGGTCTCTATGGTGCTCTGTTTTGTGCCCTTTCACAGGCGGTCTGTTTTTTTCCAGACTGCAGTGACAGCAGGCACATGGATGTACTCCTGCTCGCTTCTCACTAGTGGAGAAGTTACTGCGTGACTTCACGCCAGGTGAGCGTTGTACGGGGAAGGGATATCCTTTAAAGAGAGTCATTTTCTCTCTGGATTTCCCTTCTCTTTCTGAGACTTAAGAGCAGCAACATTGTTGTGGTGTCACCAGGGCTTGAAGTGGAAGCTTTCTCAATATTATATACAAGCCACAGCTGCTGCTTATTTCTCTTTTGCAACTAACAGCCATTGACAAAGCCAATAGTCCTGACTTGTAGGTATGATGTTACTTGTTGTAAAATATATCTGGATGCAATACAGAACCAGCAAAATACAAGTCGGGCCGCACACTATGCTAATCACAGATTTTTGGCTTACGTGTTTTAAGCCACGTCCCTAATTACATTGGGCACGCTCCTTTGAGAGACCCCCCAGTTTTTTTTATCCCACTTAAAGCCCTGCTTAGACACATACAGTCGGCCCTGGACCCCTGTCCCCCACCTCTACAACAGACTGCCCTGCGTCTCCCCGGTGCATGCTTAACCCCTCACATACGCACACCCTTACCTACACATCCCTATCGACACATCTAAGAACTTTTTCTACACCTCCCGAACGCACCACCATTCCCCCCTCTCCCTCCCTCCCGTTTACCCTCATATCCCTCCGCCTTTTCCACCCTCTCTCCCCCTGTATCTCCGAACCCACCCCTATGACCCCCGTGGCCTCCCCACTCCTACTACTATCTACTATTGGTATCACTACTATTATTGTTATTACTATTAGCTTTCTTTTATTGGCCCCACTAGCCTTCCGTCTTTCTCCCCAACCCCTCTCCCTCCCCACCCCTCCTCCCCCCTTCTCCCCACCCTGACACGACAGAGCCACCGAGGATCAGCTCCACAGGCTGACAGGGCTGGTCCAAGTGGAAACATACAAGTGCGGACGACCAACCTCTATCCATTATATCATCTGCCGGGCTCCAAAGCCACGAATACCCTAGCACATCAACAGCACCGGCACTACCTCAGATTGTCGACGGTCCAACCACCACAACAGTTCCAGATCCTCCCTCTCTATGAAACAAGACAGAGCATGCAGGCCCCCATCAATCCACCGATCCACTGCCCCTCGGAGCTTCAGGCCTCTCATCATATCACCCCCCCACCCCCTTATATGTCTCTTCACCACCTTATGTTCCCCCACCCTTCCATCCATATATGTTTTATATATGCCCCATGTTTAACACTGGTGTGATTCACAAGACACATGGGAAGTTACAATGTTGTTTTCTTATGCTGATGTTATGTGTAACCAATTATGCTATGACCACTGTGATGTAACATGCCAAAATTGCCAATAAAGAAATACTACCAAAAAAACAAACATAAGAGGCTTACATCGGCTGACCTTAGCTATCTCCACGAAACATACAATTTTAAAACCTCAAGGAGGTAAGCTGGGCCCTGCTGGTGAATTGTCCATGGACCATGCATATTGTCTTGAAGAGGACAGACCAGGGTGACATGGCCCTTGAGCTTTAGATTAAGAGTTGTCCTTCAAAGGAGTTGGGAGTTGACAAACAGGTGTTTTGTTATGATCACGGATGTACGAAGGGAAGTAACTGTATAGTATAATCATTCTGGTATTAATGTAATTGTTTATTAACTGAATGTTAATAAACATATTTGAAAATAAAAGATTGAGCATTGTCCTGGATGTGACAGGCTGGCATAGTCATAGTTCACAAAAATCCACACGTTAGACCTACTACATAAGTCCTATCCGTCAGAAAATATTTTGTCCTTCCTGATTCCTCCCTGTTGGAGCGGCGCGGCAAGGATGCAATGGTTAATAGAGCTGAAGGTAATAGAAACATTGAGCTTTATCAGGGCATCGTTGTCATACAATCTCCATCTGAAATCATCAAAACTGAAGTACTGACACGGTACATTTCATTTCAGGGGTCTAACATTATCAAGGGCTGGACCCAAGAGATTGTGATTGTCCACAAAAGGTGAATGCATTGAATTGCAACCTTCCCGCCATCTTAACCGGGTAACTAAAGTCGAATATTGGGCTCTAGGTGTACAACTCTGCTTGAGCTGCTATAGAAAAGTGCAAAGACGCTGATCCTCCCACTAGGAAAGAACACACTGGCAAAGTGCAAGGCTCTATCTTCAATGCAAGAATCAGGTGCTCTTGAATCCTGCAAATTAACACCATCCTTCTAAATGAAACGCACTGGGGAAAAACAGGCCAAGATGTTGTTCCTATAGTGATATTGGCGATGTGGCAAAGGTAAGTATTCGGGAATCCTACCCTTGGAAGTCAGGTGTATGTCATGCATTTAGTAAAAGGTAGCTACCTCTTTTTTGAAGAGGGTCAGGCAGATGGGTCAATGGCCAGGAGAGGGGTTCAGGTATGTTCTTGAGGTTCTCACTTCTGGATCCAGTCGCTTCTTGTTCGGGGTGGGGGAGATATTGACCTTCGTGCTGGACTTTCTTTCAGTAGTCACTAGATCCAGATAAGTAGAAGAGCTCACAGCTTTGTTTATATCACTCGGGACATGGGTAGCGGGATATAGCCATATCACCAGCAGTCCAATACTGGCTGAGAGGTTGTCTCTTACTTACCGCAAACAGAGTAGAGATATAGGCAGATACTATATATTTTCTGTTTTTGCTTTACCAGGTTTGTTTTTAAGGTTTTAGCATAAATACAACTAAACAATACATTTACAATTCAAATGTGTAAATAAATCATACATTGGGTGGGGGTGTAATGACGACTTTTCACGCAAGGAAATGAAGAGGAGCACAGTTTATTCTCCACCATTCCAGAGAGCGCCTAGATCAAACTGCCAGGAGAACATTCCTGGCTAATCAAACATCAGCATTTCATGAACATTGATAGGATGTGGAATGCTATAAAGTGCTGCTGAAGTTAAAGATAGATCTCCAGATCATCTTCCCTTCTTGAACAATTTAATATTTCATATTCCTATGCAAAATTTAAAACCACATTCTACAGAGATGAAAACGTACTATAACAAGCATTTGCAATGCAATAGGTCTCGCATTAGGGTAATTTTGAGCTATCAGCGTTGCAAATGATAATGTTTGTTAGATTTTGTTTTGTCGAAAAATATTCCAGCA
This sequence comes from Triturus cristatus, assembly GCF_964204655.1. NCBI lineage: Eukaryota > Metazoa > Chordata > Amphibia > Caudata > Salamandridae > Triturus > Triturus cristatus. The sequence continues at coordinate 1,451,110,530 of NC_140591.1, forward strand.
GTACCATAACTAATAAAATAAAATCCATAAAACAAGGAAAGGGTGCAGTACCACAGGCTGTTACTAGGTGTCCCTGTGGAGTTGCAAAGGGACCTGCATTAACAGCTTAAGGTACTCCACCCTTAATGCAATTATAAAAATAAAAAAAGATTGCAGCTGAGCCTACTTTTCCATTTGTTTTTATTGAAAGTATTCTTAGTTACAATCTTTCTTTTTATAATTGCATTAAGGATGCAGTATCTTATGTGGATAATAGAGGCCCATTTACAACTCCACCGGGACACCTAGTAACAGCCTGTGGTATTGCACCCTTTCCTTGCTTTGTGGATTTCTTTAATTACTTATGTTACTGCTGGGGTATTTTTTGACCAAAACAATAATCTAACAAACATTCTTATTTGCAACTAAAATAGACACTATACTGCCTTTAATAATCATGAAACTGGCAATATATCTGTGCAACATGACAACTACGAAGAACGAGAAGGGAGAGATGGTGACCATGCCTTTGTAAATAATACGCTCATTTCCGTCACCCAGAGTGAATAGAGAAGGTTGCAGAAGCAGGCTTCTTCGCTTCCATCAATGTGACACGGCTTAAGTGGGGAGGCAAGGGAGCGCCGACATGATTATAACCAGAGCCGCAAAAGAAATGTCCACCAATGAATCACGTGGGATGATGGATTCCCAGGGGAATTGTATAAGTAATGCAAGGGAGAGACAATCTCCTTGTTGTAGGGTTTCTCCAGGTATAATAGAAAGAGGAGACAAAGAGAGAGCTAGACAAGGGCCTAATATTGGATGACAGCGAGTGCTGCAGTTACAGCTCACCTCTGCTAAACTCCAGCTGGGGCATGGGGATGAGACTTCAAGAAGCAATTCCACCGGTGAGTCACAGGTAGGTTTTGTGCAGGGACGCTCGTCCAGAGACAGCCTGTGATTACTGGTACCCGTAGAGGAAGGAGGATCACAATTACAACATTGGCCGCTGAGAGGAAGCACACCTTCAGAATTTATGTTGTGTGCTGGAGAGTGTGTAGCATAAACCTAGCTAGACCGCAAGAGAGCGCTACACAAGGGCAGCATCGGCATGATTTATAACCCCTGTATGAAGCGCCATCTGTGGGGACAAAAGCACTATGGAAGTGGGGGCGCAGCAATGGCAGTTTATTGTTCCTGAGGACTGACACAGAGGCTCAATTTCCAGGAGGGGGTCTGGGCGCGTGGAGCAGGGAGGGATGCTGCGAGACTTTGCCTCCCCTCATTATTTGGCTCAGCTGCTGCAGGAAGTGTGTGGGGCTAAAAGAGCAACAAACCCGAACACGAAGAACAACAAACCCGATGCAGCAGCAGAGCGGGTGGTGCAAGTAGCTGAGTCGGATTCCTGTCCCTGACGTCTGTGCAAACGTACCCCCCTCTTCATCCCCTTCACCTCTTTGAAATATGAGGGGCTTTAAGGAGCAGCGACGCTGAGCTGGAGGAGGAATGCACATCTACGAGCTGCGCCGTGCTAAACAAACAAAGGCGCAGCCGCAATAGTTTAAGATACAGCTGGGCATGCCTGCGCTGCAATTAAAGAAAAACAGAAAGAGTTCTCCGAAATGCCACAAAAACTATTTAAGCTCGACGCTGAGTTGGAGGAGAAATGGACATCTGAGAGCGCGCCATGCTTAACAAACAAAGGCACGGCCTCCATAGTTTAAGATACAGCTGGGCATGCCTGCGCTGCAATGAAAAAACTAGCGTGCGCGCCTCGCGCTGCAAGTAAAAACTAAAAACAAAAGGAGGCACATCTGGCGAGTGGTGTGCAATGTGCGCACACCATGACGAGAGAGGAAAGGCAGATGGCGCCTCTGCTCGTCATTGTGCGCGTAACCGCACGCTCTATGCCACCCAAAAACCTGTGGTTGGGCTTTTTAAAGCCCACTCACTGATGGTCTCGCCAGAGCAGCGCATGCGCTGGCTCAGGCGAGACCTAAAAAGGAACATTACACATTTTGCAAAGTTCATGATTGCGTGCATAAGACTGAAAACGAAACTGAGGAGGAATGAAACAGAAGTGCAAATGAACAATTCAAGTGTTGCGATATTTAACAGGTTTTCTGATAACCCTTTCCTTTTTGATCTTTCGCAGTAGTTTTTGGGATCCGTCCAGTCTTCTCCACAACCGACACCCTTTATTTCCCTTAAATTCTAAGCATGCTGTTCACTTAGACAAGTTTTTTCAAGTTCCACCTTTCATGTCCATTTACTTTGACCATGTGTTCAATCACAGCTTCAACATGGACTGGTGCCCTAAATGTTGACAACCCCTTCTGAACGTGTAGAGGCTGTTTGGAATGTACCCACCCGCCAACTAAAACTTTTGTTTTACAAACTTTAACACTATTCTTCATGTTATACCCATATTTCAATTTAAGTTGATGTGTCTTTTACTTTGATTCGAATCAATACATCCATCACATGTTCATGTTCTGTTTGTCTTTAAATATGCAGGACTCATCTTGAATGCAGGGATGCACCCTCTCATAACCTGGAGTTACCAGTGGCACTATTGTGATTTGTATGTTGTGACCACAACAGCTTCACATATGTCAACCTTGTTTTTTTATTATTGCTCACTGGACACACTCAACCAGCATATGATTCATTTTTTCCACCAAGCCAATAGCTTGGGTGATAAAGTGTGATTCGTCGTTGGGTGCTGCTACGTTTGTTCCAAAACTCTCATCTCCTTGGATAAAACTGAACCCCATTGTCTGGCACAGGCATTGATAATTTCCCATCTCGATTACGCTAATGCCCTCTATCTTGGTATCTCAGCAGGCCTGTGTCATAAACTTCAGACAGTCCAAAATGCTGCCGCCCGGCTTGTAGAGAGACTTCCTGCTAGACACCATGTCTCTCCACTTTTACGCAAACTGCACTGGCTACCCATTGCTAAAAGAAGTGTCTTCAAAGCAATGACGCTGGCCTTCCGAGCCTCTCAAGGGTCTGGATCGGCACACCTGAAAAACATCTTGCGACCGTATGCCCATTCAAGGACATTGCGCTCCAACTCCCTATTCTTCTTGCACACCCCACGATTTAAACGAGTTCGTGCAGGTGGAAAAACCTTTGAGGTCTGTGCCTCTCAGAATTGGAACAAGCTCCCGCTAGCTCTACGTACCAGCCAATCAGAATCAGCATTTCGTAAACTGCTGAAGACATATCTTTTCTCCTCCTAGACAGGTCCTCCATTTCTGGCTCTCCTTTCCCAGAGTTCTCAGCGCCGGGACGCCCCGTTGGGGCAGCTGTGCGCTTTATAAAATACACAAACAACAAACAAACAGGTTCCTTAGGAAAACCCTCTGTCAGAAATCAGGGCCAATTAAATCAATAGCCAATTTTGACCATGTTCCATCCAGTAGTTCTATAGGTTAAAACAGAGGAGATTCAGTTTTCAGGCATTTGTTACTACTAGATCGCATAGGCGGTCTCCCGCGCTCTGCCCTCGCATCCGGCATTTCAGGCGATCCTTTTACACCGGCAGGTAGATCTTTTGAACCTGCACGCGTGTCACTGCTTTTGCCAGCTTTTTTAATTGATTCCTAATTTTATTTCGCCATAGCTTGGCTCTCGATCCTGTCCGCGCTCATGCTGTAACCTGCGCAGTTGCGCCTGCATTTTGGCGGGGTGTGAATAGTGAGTCTTACCTGCACTATAATAATTGGAAACTCACCCGCATTTGTGGGATTTAGTGAGTAGGGCTACCTGGGAGGCTTACATCGCGGCGTTAGCCGCCATCTTGGGTGAGTGGTTGGGAAAATGGGCCAGTGACTAGGCGCCATCTTGGTCGGCGGGCTAGACGATCGCATAGGCGGTCTCCCGCGCTCCACGGTGATAAATAGTAATGGAGGGCCCAGCGCAGCGGGCGCGCCGTAGGTGTGCCAGAGGTAAGCCCGTTTGCGCCCATTGCGCACAGGACGCGCTGGCAGCTGGAACTGCTGCCCCGTCTCCCTTATGCCCTTAACCTACACGAAAGAAGATCTTCTTGTCCTGAAACCTGATGTTTCGGTAGAACACCAGCCCTCTACTATTGTTAAAAGCCACAATTCCTTGGCCTGTGGTCTGCTAAATGTGAGATCCTTGTGCAGGCATCACACAGAGATAGCGCTACTCATAGAACAACATGAGTTAGACGCTTTATTCATGACGGAAACATGGACAAGGACAGATAGTGGAGTAGAATTGGGGCAAGCCTGCCCCCCAGGATATAAGATTAGACATAATCCTCGTGTTGGGGCTAGAGGAGGAGGCGTAGGGTTGATTTATAGGGAATCGCTGGAATTTTCCCAGCTAGAAATTAAGAGAATCACGGAGTACGAACTGATGGGCTTTTCTCTGAAGGGACAGGGGGGGTGCTATTCACTGGTCTCCTGTGTTATAGACCCCCGGCTGGCGTTACGTTTGCCGTGTCCGACCTTACTGACTTGATCTACGATCTATCAAACTCCCATGCCAGACTGATGGTATTGGGGGACTTTAATCTGTGGCCAGATGGGCCAACAGACTCAGCCTTCACATACCTTACCCAGGCATGTGGTAACATTAATCTGGAGCAGTTGGTTCTTTCTAAGACTCACCAGAGGGGACATGTTTTGGACTTGATCTTTGCTGACTCTAGTCAGGTGAGGGTTGGAAACATCCTACCGCAATGCTGGACGGATCACGCCCTAGTTCTTTTCTCCGCAGCTCTCCCGGTAGGCTACTCTAAGAACAGTAGCACGGGAACTGCTAAGACTGG